>NC_141697.1:585526444-586889944 GCF_964263255.1 Lissotriton vulgaris | reverse complement strand
GCCAAGAGAAATATAGCAAGGTTATGGGGAAGTGACCTTTTGCCAACGGTGAAAGAATGGGAGCGGGACCTGGACTGGTGCCAACGGGCTGAGAAAGTAATCTATAAAGCAGAGGTTGCCCCAAGAAGTGGAAGAAAATATGGGCGGCATGGAGGCGATACAGGGGAGAATTGATGGATACCCAGTCTGTGTCTGCTCCAGATTAATGTGATGCATGTATTCTGATCTCCACCTCTTGAGTGGTGTTTATGATGATATTGTGAGTCACCTTGCCTCCTCTGAGCCAAACTGACTGCTATTGTTGATCAATATGGACACACCATGGACTTGGGGGGATAGGGAGGGAGCGAGCTGTTGGTGGTGGTCTGAGGAAGGCCTTCTTCACTTTTGTGGGCTACGGGGCGCCTACGTTATTACATAGGTGTCTATTCAGAAGCTTGATCTTTGTATGCATGACATATTGTTTAACATGATTGTATGATTGACTTTAATTGTAAATGCCAATGAACTTCTGATGCACACTGATGTGCGACTTTATGGAACTAGTTATTACAATAAAAATAATTAAAATGAAAAAAAAGAGTAGGACTGAGAGCTTAGCTCTTTGGGACTCCGCACTCCAATGGTTTAGCCATAGAGGTAAACGGATGAAGGTGGACAGCCTGGGAACATTCACTAATATAAGATTTCAACGATTGGAGGGTTTGGTCTCTAATACCAATCATTTCAAGTCTCTCAAGCAGAAAATCAGGAAGACTGTATCAAATGCAGAGGAGAGGTCCAAAAGCATCACCAAAACCAGAGTGCTAGAGACCAGATTGTCTTTAATATATTCTGAGACCTTAAGCAAGGAAGTCTCTGTGTTGTAACCTAAACAAAATCCTGATAGGGAGTCGTGGATCAAATTTTAAGACTTGAGGAAGTGAGATATCTGCCTATTTACATTTTTCTCACATAACTAACACAGAAGGATGAAGGGAAATAGGCCTAACACTGCTAAAAGCCTTGGGGTCTGCTGAAGGCTTCTTAAGAAAGGGGAGTAGTAAAGCTTATTTTCAGCTGGAAGGAGCGAGTGCCTGCTTTATGGATACATTTAGCAGTCTGCTAAAGTTAGGATTTAGTACAGGGGTGGCAAGATTGAGGATGGGGGGTGTGGAGGGATCCTGGGGTGAACCAGACTTCTAATTTGAGATTTCAGCTGCGGATTTATATAGGGTTAAGTCTGTCTTAAAAAGGACCAGAGCATGCTCCGACCAAATGAGTTTTAAAACTTGATTTACCACTACTATTTCAGGATTTGCTAAAATAAGGTCCAAGATATGACCAACTTTATAAGTGGGCTCTTTCATAAGCTGTTCTAGGTTCAAACCTTCCAATGTTCCATTGGAGGTTCTATGACATGAGGACATTCTATGGTCACATCTTCTCAAATCCAGCACCCATTAAGGACTTTAGATCTATAAATCTGTTGCTAAACAAGTAATTTGAGGTACATGATCTTTGTACCCTACTGTACAGTACGGATTTGTGTTTGAATGTAATGAATGCACATTCTTTGTACAGTCCAGTGTACTCTAAGTAACTGATAAGCAGCAAAAATTAACCTTAGGCAAAATTCTTTATTGTTCTGCACAATATAAGGTTGTGGGGAGGTAATGAAAAAGTCTTAAGTAGAGATTAGAAAGAATACAACACGCGTTGTATGCAAAAGCTTTTAGCTCATGATACTGTAGGAAGGTGGAATCTGACTGCATGGTTACTCCCACTTTTTTCCAGGTGTTTTGCTAGTTTTCGACTAGTCTGCCTGGGATCCAGCTTATCAGGACCCCAGATCATCTGCTTTCTCCCTAAATTGATTGCATGTACTTTAGGTACACTCCAGATTGGATTCTGGGGTACCCGTATAAGTCCCTAGTATATGGTATACTATGTACCTAGGGCATAGGTACTCCAGAGGCCTCCCAGGGACTGCAGCATGTATTGTGCCACCCCTGAGAGAGCACTCAAACCGACACCACAGGTCTGATACTGCAACTTGTGTAAGGTGGTGCATGCACCCCTTACTTAGATATAGGTTCACTATATCTACCTTATATCACTGCACATATAAACCTATCAGTTACCCCTTTGGTAGGCCTTATCAATCCTGAAGGCATGATCCTGGGTTTTATGTGAGAGGGTGCCCATGCATGAGTAGAGCCCCTCGGCAGCCTTCGGAATCTATGCTCCGGGGTTGTTCTGTGATGCAGCCATCCATATACTCTTAAGTGCATTATAACCTCGCGCTAAATGCTAACTTTAAAACGGCTGCATGGAAACATGTTGTGCTTGGTGTCAATCACCTTGGAATCATACCTCCACACCAGTAACCGGAGTGGGAGTTATGATTCCACCCTCCTATAGGGAGAACTATGACTACACCGGTACACCCTATACCAGCTTAACAGAACCTGGCATCACAAAATGGATGCTGCCAGCCACAGACATGTGTCTGCCCTCCTGCTGCTGAGCTAAGCTCGGGCAGGGGAAGGCATGACAATAGGCTTCCTGTCACAGGGAGGTGTAACCACCTCCCAGACAGGCTTTAGTGAAGTGGGGCTGGGTGGGTGCACTCTGAGAGTGCTTTGATATCTGCACTGGGGTCACATTTGGTGTCCCTGTGCATGCTCCTGCTCTGGCGCAAAACTGGCAGTATCAGACTACAGGAGGTATCCCATAAACCACTGGAAGACTGCGGCAATAGTTAATAACAAACAACAGTCTCTCAAACAAGGGTATTATTTAGCGTACAAGTACAAATGGCACAATTAATTACAATAGATTGAATCCAACGGAGGAGAAAGACAGGGAGACATATTTCTTATGAAAGTAACTTGTATTTCAAAGTACTTGTTGGATATATTAATTTTCATTAACACATGAGGCGATAGCACTGCGTTACATTAAATGACATGTAACCATAGAGATACTGTGCATAAATGCTCATGAAGTTTGAGTGACAGCGCAAGTGACACGTGACGTGGTATATACAGCGATTGCGCTGGGCACAACAGGTTAGGTGAAGTTAAAACAGTTCCTTTACATTTGGAATACCCAAACAGTAAGTGTTACAAATTTATGCTGATTAGATGGGGTATTCGTATGGTGAGGGCGCCAAGAGTTCCACTGTGGAAGTCGACGGCGTTTCGACCTATAGAAGTTTTAGGCCATCATCAGGACCAGGTTACCTGATATTTGATATGCAGTGTAATCAATCGAGGATTGGCTCAGATCGGTGGGGTATTCGATGTCTCAAGTAGACAATTAAAGCGAGCCTGTTGAGCAGCGATAAATCAATCAGTAAGCATGCAAGTTCTGAAGTGCTGCTGCGAGGAATCGGCAGACGAGGGTCGGAACGCTGTAGCCGGCATCAGTCGGGCTTTCTCCTCCGATGGATTCAATCCATTGTAATTCATTGTGCCATTTGTACTTGTATGCTAAATAATACCCTTGTTTGAGACACTGTTGTTTGTTACTAGCATGAAACTGGACAAAAAACATGGGTGTAACCATCCCTCTGTCCTGACCCTCCCATAGGTGGGTCCGCGGAGTTTGTCCCACCCCTTCCTTGGGTATAAAGTAGGAACCCCTGACTACAGGACTTTAGATTTACCTGGATGAAACTCTGCTACAGAAACCAAGTACTTTGACTATCTACACTACGCTGGATGACTGAAGAATCTCCCTTGGCGCAACGTGCTCTAATTGCTGTTCTTTGCTCCTGGCACCGATCCGCCACGGCTTGTGCCGTTTGTAGCGGCGGTAGCCACACGAGCGCACTTTGACCCCCGCCCTCCATACTCACTTCCGCCCTGCTGCCTACTAGCAGGTTAGCGGTACAGTGATTGAAGTAGGCGGCTGTACTTAAACCCGGCTTCCAGGTCAGTTCATAGCTAACTGTCAGCGTGAGAGGCTGCTGAGGCTACGTTTGCTCTGTTATTTTAAAAGACAACTATTTTATATTGGACTTCTGCCAGAGCGAGTGCTTTTCAGCGCTCCGCTCTCAATTGCACTTTCTCACCTGATTTGACCGCCGCCTCCGGTGCTACGTCCTTTCCTTGATCGCCACCTTGGCGCAACGTGCTCTAATTGCTGTTCTTTGCTCCTGGCACCGATCCGCCACGGCTTGTGCCGTTTGTAGCGGCGGTAGCCACACGAGCGCACTTTGACCCCCGCCCTCCATACTCACTTCCGCCCTGCTGCCTACTAGCAGGTTAGCGGTACAGTGATTGAAGTAGGCGGCTGTACTTAAACCCGGCTTCCAGGTCAGTTCATAGCTAACTGTCAGCGTGAGAGGCTGCTGAGGCTACGTTTGCTCTGTTATTTTAAAAGACAACTATTTTATATTGGACTTCTGCCAGAGCGAGTGCTTTTCAGCGCTCCGCTCTCAATTGCACTTTCTCACCTGATTTGACCGCCGCCTCCGGTGCTACGTCCTTTCCTTGATCGCCACCTTGGCGCAACGTGCTCTAATTGCTGTTCTTTGCTCCTGGCACCGATCCGCCACGGCTTGTGCCGTTTGTAGCGGCGGTAGCCACACGAGCGCACTTTGACCCCCGCCCTCCATACTCACTTCCGCCCTGCTGCCTACTAGCAGGTTAGCGGTACAGTGTTTAACTCCCTTGGTGTATTTAATGCCTCTATGGCGGAAGCGCAGCGGACGAGCGCAGCGGGAGCGCCGACTTCGCGCCGAAGTCGTGCCAAAGTCCTGCCCGTCTGCGCCCGTCCGCGCCAGCACGGGCCCAGGGCCTAGCCCTTTTGCTCAGACTTCTCTTACTTACTCTCGATCCGCTCTCCTGCTGCTGCGGGGATCACTCTGCCCCTCGCATACCGTTTTAAACTGTCAAAATGCCCCCATTTCCTGCGCCCACTGCTCCCTTGCCCTGAATTCTTTCGAATCAAGTACCGACAGTATGTCGTCCTCGTTTTGGAAATTACCCTCCCCTGTGCGTACTGTGCGGCCCACATCACTCAATTCCTCATCAGACCTGACCTTCATTAGCATAAACAGTAGGTCGCTCTCTAAACACAAGAGAGATATTTTTGACCTCCTGGAGTCAGATCGCCCTGCTGCCGTGTTCGTGACCGAAACATGGCTTAATGACAGCTCTGGCCCAGATATCGCCATGGCTCTCCCCAATGAATATACCTATGTAGGGAGAAACCGAGCGCTTAAAGACGGCGGAGGAATTGCTGTCATTTTCAAAAGAGAGTTCTCCTGTAAATGGGAAGACCTTGACTTCCCTAACTGTGAGGCGGGCCTGTTTAAATTAACTCTCTCCCCTCAATTTACCTTTACAGGTATCTTGATTTACCGCCCCCCGGGGTCAGCGAGCGGTTGGGCTGCTGCATTTCCCGAGCTCATTGCTCCTTTTTTAGCTCAATCTACTAATTTTACTATTGTTGGGGATTTAAATATTCATTTTAATTCTGTCTCATGCGCTATTGCTAAACGCCTTCTACAGGACCTTGAAGCTCTTGACCTGCATCTCTATAACTCCGACCCTACTCACAAGGCAGGTAACCTTTTAGACCCTATCATTTCCAATTTGACGAGTATTGCTTACCAATCCTCTACCCCTGTTCTCTGGTCAGACCATTTTTTAGTTAATTTTTCTATCAAAACTTGTGTAGCTGATACTCCCAGGCCAGACCTTCCCCACAAAGCTAGCAGGAACTGGAAACGACTAGATCTAGACAGATTAAATTCTCTTCTGGCCAACTCCACCCCGTCTGCTTCCAACATAACGATCAAAGAGCTACCTGCCATTAGTTCATGGCTAATTACAGCTCTAGATTCCTGCCTCCCTACCCAAAAAAATAAAACTCAAATTCATCACCCCCCGGCTCCTTGGTTCAACGACTCCTTACGCCTTGAAAAATCCAACTGCAAAAAGCTAGAACGTATTTGGCGTGCTAAATACAACCCTGAGCACAGAGCCCACTATAGGTCCGCTCTTAAATCCTACCACATGGCATGTGACACCGCCAGAGCTAATTTTGCCAACAAAACCATACTTACGGCTCAAAACAGGCCTAAGGCCCTGTTTAAAATTGTTAAGGAGCTCTCAGGTGCTTCTTCAGTTCCTAAAGATCCCTGTCTAGACACTGCACAGTGTAATGCTCTAGCTAATTTTTTTCGGGAAAAGATAGATAAAATCTATGCCATTTTTAATTCCACTCCTGACACCCCTACCCACATCGCTCAATATCCCGACAACCCTCCCCTGGATACTCCTCTTTGCTCCCTGCCTATCACTTCCCAACTGCTTTCCTGGGATCCCATTTCCCCCGTACTTCTAAAAAAGTACCTCCAGAATATCAAATCTGGTTCTCCCCTTGACCCTCTCCCCCCTCAAGTTCTGTGTTCCCTCGACCCAGCTCCACTCCACATTATTTTGGATGTCCTCAATGCCTCCTTGGTAGAAGCGACTGTCCCTAAGGAATGGAAGCACGCTATGGTGGTTCCATTATTAAAGAAGGCCAATGCTGACCCCAACAATCTTTCCAACTTTCGCCCTATTTCATTGCTTTCTTGCTTCTCCAAAATTTTGGAGAAACATGTTAATTCTTTACTTAGTTCTTTTGTTGAATCCACCAATTTTCTCCATTGTTCTCAATCCGGGTTCAGGGCTGGTTTCTCCACGGAAACTACCCTCCTTGGCGTGTCAGAAACCATCAGACGCCAAGTGGATAATGGCGAGACGGTGGCACTCATCTTACTTGACTTGAGTGCCGCTTTTGACACCGTCTCCCATTCCATCTTATTATCCACCCTGGAGGCAGTAGGTGTCGGTGGGACCGCCCTGGCCTGGATTGCTAACTTTTTGTCTGATCGCACGTTTCAGGTTTTTTCCTCTTCTTCTGCCTCATCCACTTTCCCTTCCTCTCACGGTGTTCCTCAGGGCTCCATCCTTAGTCCCCTTTTTTTTTAACCTCTACGTAAGGCCTCTTGCGTTCCTGGCTGAACAGGCTGGCCTCACAATTTATTCCTACGCCGATGACACTCAAGTCATCTATTCCCTATCTACGAATAAACACCTCCCTTCCTCCTCTCTTCAAACTGGACTGAAGCATATATCAGACTGGATGTTAAAGCACAAACTGAAGCTTAATGGGGATAAAACAGAGCTGCTCCTGTTTGGCCCCGACACCTCTCTCTGGGGCCCACACCATTGGCCTCCGGAGATGGGTCCTCTACCTACTCCATCAGTGTCTGCTCGCAATCTCGGTGTGATCTTCGACAACCAACTTACCTTCAAACATCATGTTGTGAAAGTTGCAGCCACCTGTACGACCATCATCAGGTGGCTGAGAAAGATCACATGGATGCTGCCTACAGACACCTTGAGGACCGTCGTCCAGGCCCTTGTCATCTCACGCCTGGACTATGGGAACATCTTGCTCTTAGGTGCTGCCAAAGAGGTAACCAGAAAATACCAGGTGGTTCAGAATATGGCAGTCCGCCTGATTTGTCACCTTCCTGCCAGATCCTCAGTCACCCATCACAAGCGGAACCTGCACTGGTTGCGCATTGAAAGCAGAGTGCACTTTAAAGCACTCTGCTACATGCACAAAGTCATGACTGATAGAGCCCCGCGCTATCTTGCTGCTCTAGTTCAGCAATATGTTCCCTCCCGCACACTTAGGTCCTCATCGCAGAACAAATTTAAAATTCCGCGCATTAACAGAGCCAAAATGGGTGGCCGCTCGTTTGCTCTGTTGGCCCCATCCTTATGGAATTCTCTTCCTCAGTCCTTGCGCACGGAATCGTGCTTTCTGAAATTCCGTAAGGGAATAAAGACCTGGCTTTTCAACAACTAACGTTCCTCCCCCCTTTCACTGATCAGTTTGCTCTAGCGCCGGGAAACCTCCGGGTAGCTGCGCGCTTAATAAATGTAATAATAAATAAATAAAGGAGTTACTCCCCTGCTAAGCAGGCACCTTAAACGCATCTGACCGGTTTGCATCTCCAAAGTTCTTGAGGACTTTGAAGATTTCTGCAATACAAGTAGTGGGTTCCCAAGTGTCCCTGAGGTCGACTAATGTTCTCAGCAAACCTGAAACCCGCCACCCTCGTGGGGACCGTGCAACCCGTACCATTTGCAGCAGCATATGCTTTTTGGCGATCCCCGAGGCTATTCTTTGGGCTACTTGTAGTCCTGACCCCAAGCAGTGTTTCAAGTATAGATTACCGGCCTACACTCTACAAGTGTTCAGTGGGCTGGTATTTTGTGATTCCTCTTGAGGTCCCTTCGCGATTCCTGGTACGTTGGCCTGTGGGTCCCTGTGAAGGCAACTTTAACTTTCAGTGGGCTTTCCTGGTTGCTCTAGACATGCCCTGACTCTCCATTTCTTGGAGAGTCTCCAGGACCTTGCTGGTCCTCACCGAAGCATCTTTCCTCTGACTGCGTGGGTTGCAGTTGCCAAGGCTTGTTGGTGTTCAATCCAGACACTGACCCCCCAGCACTTGACATCCTTCGTGGGACAGCTCAACTCCGGACTCTTGTCGTCCTCGACATGTCCTGGTCCCAGTGGCTGCAGAGTCAAAGTTCACCTCTTCTCACCTGAAGCACCAGATATTGGTAGGCATTCGTCTACTGAGCCCCTGGTCACCCTGAAGCAACCCAGACTATATCACATCTGCTTTCAGGTTCTTCTCAGATCCGATCCAGGCTTGGATCACACCGGACACTTTTCATCTTCCTGGCAGCAGCACTTCTTCGCATCACGTCATTGAAATCAACGAGCGTTTCCAACACCACTTGACCCCTATGCACCCAGCTCTCCTGGGATAGGTAACACGGATACCTCGGTACTATCAAGGGTGCCGGTCTTAGAACCCTTCTATGTTACAAAGGGTTTGCTTGAAGTCCTCTCCTAAGTGTCCTTGAGCTTTAAAATTCCAACCGCGACTTTCCCATAGAGTTGTACGGAGCACACGTCCTCCGTGGGTCTCCTGTGTCTCTACCTTGGGTGGTTCCTTGGGGTTCCAGCGCTTGTACATGCTCTAGGCACTGTGTCTAGTCAAGTTGTGGTTGTTATACCACTTTCTTAGTATATAGTTGGTCTCCCCCTGGAGCTCACTGTGTATTTTGCTAATTACTGTTGTTCTAGTGATTTAACTTTGTGTATCTTGTGCTCTTATCTCATAAAGAGATTAGTAGATAGTGTTTAGTAATAAATACATATTTTTATAATAACACTTGTGTGGTTCTCCTTTCATTTGGCCATTCAGAAGGTTATGATCTGGTAAAACAAGCTGCTTTACATTCCTTCGAGA
The DNA here is from genome assembly GCF_964263255.1 of Lissotriton vulgaris. NCBI lineage: Eukaryota > Metazoa > Chordata > Amphibia > Caudata > Salamandridae > Lissotriton > Lissotriton vulgaris. Next base: position 586,880,622 of record NC_141697.1, on the reverse strand, counting down.
CTTAGCCTGAAGCCTGCTCTCCATAGCTACCTCTAGGATAGCTTTCAATAAAGGTTGTCTTTAACCTAATCATCAATAAGGGTCGTTTGGACTGGTGCAAGGTGGCCACTTTAATTAGTGGACAGCATATACCAGGCCAACTTCTCACAGATACTCCTCCATATTCAGTGGACATCGATGTCATTTGTGTATAGGACATTACCTGACGTTTTTCTAATATTGTGATCTGTGGGATAAGCTAAAGAAAGCACAAGTTAAAATAAAATGGATACCGAAAATCTTCTCAATTTAATGTTATTCAACTGATGCACATACCTGGCCCCAAAAGGGCTCAGGTTACCATAAAATAGACTAGAGAAAATAGACAAGACGGTCAAGGAAAACAGGTACTTCGTTTTTATCTGCAAGATTTGCTGTTTTCTTCAGTCCTCTTCTGGCAAGGCAATCTGTGTGGCAAGTTTCAGCCGCACAATTTTGATGTTCCTGATCGGTCAGCTTTTGACCTTGTACACAGATTTCATAAGTGCTGCACAAGTGCAAGGTAATGCTTGGAGCATTGTGTGGAGTCAGTGCTGTTTGCTGTCACCAGACTTCACATTAGAGCTTTTTCCCTGGGACCAGAACAGACCTGCTCATTTGGAAACAATTAGTTAAGAACGGAAATGCAATGCAAACAGCAACAATAGAATCCTTATGCGTTCATACTATATGCATGCTATGGGGACCACATGTGCCAAAATTCTTTAACATTTGGTGTGTTTTACTGACAGAAGAGTAATTAAGACATTTGAACGACCTTATTAAATTTCAACCTTCTCTTCTTCAAGGGCAGCAGATCCACCATGAGCCTTGGTAACACCTCTGGCAATTTTCTTTTGGTATAAATGTATTTCACTTTAACTAGAGAGGAGGAAACTTGCACTGCCCTGAACATTCTTGGCCTCCTCCACAGCTTGGGCATTCCTCTCTTTGGGATAAGGTTATTTCTGTTTCAGGAAGGATCAGTGGATTTGTTCTTCAGCTCCTGCATATCAGCCTGCAGATAGTCAAACGAAGTATTAACATACATGTTATCACATTATTTAAAACATAATGTAAAAATATAAAGAGGTAGTCTGTGGATAGTAATCTGACATCTAGGCATCACACATAACCCTGACAAAAATGACGATTTAAATCAATAAAAAATAATGTAGATTGCAACCCAGAAATAACATACTAAAGGAGAATAAAATAAAGCAAGTCAGCATTTATATTGCAAATGATCCACTAAATATTTTTGATAATGATAAGGATTTTTTGTAAGATGTTTTACCTTGTCAATGCAGACTCATGCCTGTAAATTATTTATGGCCATCTCCTTTCTGCATGTGCCCCATAACTGTGCTATATTGGAAACAAATAGTTGAAAGTGAGCAGATTTGGAGAACATAAACATATTTTTGGCTATACAGGTGGAGGGTGGAAAAAAGTGTTATGGAATTGAGTGTATTGGGATATATATCCCAGAAAATTAGCTGCCATTTATATTATCGAAATATAATATCCTTTACTTACCTTTTAGGAAGTCGTTCTCAGATTGTACACCTCTTACTTTTGCTTGTAAAAATGCCATCAGAGGAATAGGTGTTCTCCCCATTACTGACTGATGAGTCATACATAATTTCCTTAGGGATCAAGCAGCTTTATCCCAGTGTGAAATTATGCACTTTCTTAAGTTATCAAATGATCATAGTCTTCTCTGTCCTGAAAAAAGAGAAACCAGCGAACATAAAATCCATCTATTTAGAATATACATTTTCCACTGTTCATTCATATTTTTAAGTTATGTCAAAGTTTTTTGAAGTCAAGACAATTAATGCACCAAATGTTTTCTGCATTACAAGAAAGAATTAAGTCCTGAAAAGGGATGTCATGGTCACCATGCAAAGTAGAATTGGCATGCAGGCTTGTTCTATGTGATTCCGTATAACTGATGCACTTATAAATTACACTCTCATTGCTTGCAAACTGGTCTTGATGGTGAATAGTATGGTTCACATCAGTGATCACAGTAACATAAATTTCACAGTAGGGCAGGTCATTTGATGATGAGCGCAGCCATATCTGGGTGTATAAACACAGAGGGGCTTGTCGCACAAACTACATTTTGTAATACGTTTTGTAGCACTACAAAAAGCTATTCACAAAGCTATGTGCAGTGCTTATGCCTCTCCTATTTTTTTCTGTGCAGACATATCCTACCCCCAAACATCCCTGCTTCGACTGCAGACTTTCCACATACAAGTATACACTTTAGTAGTAATTGTGTGAGGGACAGAGGGGAGTCCCCTGTCACTCATTGTCAGTGAAATTGCTCTCCCTCCCTCCCTCGCAGCTCCATTAAGTTAGGCCTTCCCCCGAGGCCCTGCACTCTCAAATGTTGGTCTTCGAGGCCCTCCTCCACCCGAAGTTTCACCTACGACCAGTCCAATCCAGCTCCCCTCCCCGTCTCCCAGCTGTCTAGCCTTCCCCGACCCCTACTTAATGGCGGCCACTGCGGGGACAGGCGAGCAAGACCACTGACTCATTGTCAGTGAAATTGCTTTCCCTCCCTCGCAGCTCCACCATTAAGTGAGGCCTTCTCCCAAGCCCCTGCACTCTCGAGTTTGGTGTTCGAGGTCCTCCTCCACCGGCAGGTTTCACCTGCGTCTCATCCCTGGTGGTCCAATGGACCTCTGTCTCCATTCTCTCGCTCCACTTGTTCTCTCCTTTTTAACTCGTTTTTCCCTCACTTCTATCTCCACCCTTCACTCTCCTTCTGGGTCTTAAACTCCATTTTCTGTCGTTTCCCCCTCATTTCAAGCTCCCCCTTCACTCTCCTGTATCTTTCCTCCATTTTACACTTGTTTTTTACCCTCATCTCAATCTCTCCCTTTCACTCTTCTGTGTCCTCTCTGTCTTTCTTCCACTCTTTCTTGCACTTTTGCTCCCTTATTTGCACTTTTCTCTCTTGTTTTGTCTTTTGCCTTTTTAGCCCGTTTTTCCCTGCCGCTGCTGCCCCCACGGCCCCTCCCCCCAGGACGACCAGTGCAACCGGCCCAATTCTACTACCCTCCCCGCCTCCCAGCTGTCCAGCCCTCCCCGACCCCTACTTAATGGGGGCCCTGCGCGGCCACAAAAGGCAAGGCTGTTTGCGCCCGTCGGCGATCCGACTGTGACCAGCGCCAGGAACCCTGGATCATTGCACCACCAACGCAACGACCCAGCGGCACGCCACGCTCTCAACCCAGGCCGCAACAACAACTGCAAGCTAGCATCACCAGACGACACCCACGGACCCTTCAGCTGTCACCGCTGCCAGCACACCTGCAGGACTGCCAAGACCACTGACCCAGCGCAATCCACCTGCAAGAACAGAAACGAACCGAATACCCTGCAATGCATCCCCCTCAATGTCTGATCCCTCCACAAACACGCCACCAAAATCCGGGACCTCCTCGACAGCACTATCCCGGACACAGCATTCTTTACCGAAACCTGGACCAACACTACCTCAGGACCGGACATAGTCATCGCTATTCCCCAAGATACAAGATCTACAGGAAGGACTGCCCCACCCGCCCGGTAGGAGGAGGAATCGCCATCATCCACAAATCCACCCTCCGCCTGAGCGCACTCCCCGACGAGCCCACACCCCTGATGGAACACCTTCACTTCAAGATACTGGCCAGCCCTACCTCCACCCTCCATTGAACCCTCATCTACTGACCCCCTGGACACCGCTGACTTTTTGCCAACTCCATCACGGACATCATCCCCCTACTGGGAGACCTCAACTTCCACCATGACAACCAACCGGACCCCAGCACCACATCCCTCCTGGACAACCTCCACAATATTGGACTCCGCCAGATCGTGACCGAACCCACGTACTCAGTAGGACACACCCTCGACCCCCTCAGCCACACCACCGAACTCCCATGGACTGACCATCGATGCGTCCACTTCACCTTCAGAACACCCACCATCCACAGACACCAGCACCTACTCCCACGAAGAAACTGGACCAGAATCACCGACGACCAGCTAACCTCATCACTCAGCAAGACTCCACCCCAACCATCGCGGAAAACGACGACGCCAACACCGCCGCAGCCCGAACCCTGTACAGATGGATCTCCGACAGCAACAACACCATAGCCCCTCTCAAGAGAAATGACAACAGCCACGCCAAGAAAGCTAGATGGTTCACCTACAAACTTCGAGAGTCCAGACGCACTTGCCGCCACCTTGAAAAGGCCTGGAGGAACACCAAATCCACAGAAGCCCACAACAACTTCAGAGCCGCCTCCAACGCCCACCACCAACACATCAAAAAACGAGGAAAAAAGCGATTGAAGATAGAATATCAACTCATGCACACAACAGCAAAGAACTCTTCAACATCATCAAGGAGTTTGCCCAACCCACCAGCGAGTCCACCAACATCCCTCCCTCACAAGACCTCTGCGACAAACTCAGCACCTTTTTCCACCACAAAATCAAGAGCATCTACGACATATTCGACGAAGACAATCAACACACTGAACCCTCACCAACCACTCCCGACACCCTAAAGCCAGACAACTGGACAGCCCTCACCACCGAAGATACACTGAAGACGATGAAGTCAATCCACTCCGGGGCCCCACGGACCCCTGCCCCCACCACATTTTCAACAAAGTCGCCGACACCATTGCACCTATGCTCTGGCACACCATCAACCGCTCTCTGGCAACCGACTCGTTCCCTGGCGACTGGAAACACACTGAGATCAATCCCCTCCTGAAGAAACCCTCGGCGGACCCCACGACCTCAAAAACTACAGACCCATCTCCCTGCTGACGTTCTCAGCTAAAGTCATCGAGAAAGCCATCAACAGCCAACTCGCCACATTCATCGAAGAGCACAACATCCTCGACTCCTCCCAATACGGCATCAGAAAAAACTACAGTACGGAAACCACCCTCCTTGCCGCAACAGATGACATCTGTACCTTACTGGACAAAGGAGAAACAGCAGCCCTCATCCTCCTCGACCTCTCAGCAGCTTTCGACACAGTCTCTCACCGCACCCTAATACGCAGACTCCACAACACAGGGATCCAAGACAAGGCACTCGACTGGATCCGCTCCTTCCTCTCCGGCAGAACGCAGCGCGTCAGACTCCCCCCTTTCCTCGGAGACCCTACACTTACCACCTACGGAGTCCCCCAGGGGTCCTCCCTCAGCCCTTCAAAGTCTACATGGCTCCACTCGCCCCATCGTCAGAACCTACAGACTCAACATTGTGTCATACGCAGACGACACCCAACTCATCCTCTCCCTATCCAACGAACCCAACACCGCCAGACACAACTTTCGAGAATCCATGGAAGCCATCCCCAAATGGATGGAAAACAGCTGCCTACAACTAAACACCAACAAAACGAAAGTATTCATCATGGGCCCAAACCCAGACGCCTGGAATGACACCTGGTGGCCCCCCCCCCACCTTTGGAAGCCCGCCCACCCCCACGGACCACGCACGCAACGGGAATCATTCTGGACTCAGAGCTCAAAATGCACCGCCAGATCAACTCCGTCTCGTCCTCCTGCTTCCACACCCTCCGCCTCCTACATAAGACCTTCAAATGGATCCCCTTCGAACACAGAAAGACCGTCACTCACGCCCTGGTCACAGCAGGCTCGACTACGGCAACGCACTCTATGCCGGAATAAACAAAAACCACCCTGCAAGCTACAGAACATCCAAAACGCCGCTGCAAGACTGGTCCTCAACCTGCCAAGCCACTGCCACATCTCCCAGCACCTGCGCACTCCACTGACTCCCCATCAAAGCTAGAGTTACCTTCAAGATGCTAACCCACGCTCACAGGGCCCTCCACAACATCGGACCTGCATACATGAACAGCCGACTCAAATTCCACGCACTCTAAAGGACCCTACGATCAGCCCAGCTCTCCTACGCCGTGGTCCCCCGCACCAGAAACCAGATCGGGAGGCTGCTCTTTCTCTTCCCGCGGCCAGTGCCTGGAACGACCTTCCTCTCCACCTCAGACAGATAACATCGCTCCCCATCTTCGCAAGAAACCTCAAAGCCTGGCTCTACGACAGACCCCCTTCTTTATGGACTGGAACCTGCAAACTCCCCCCACACCCCCAGCGCCTTGAGATACTTACGGGTGAGTAGTTGCGCTTAACAAACACCTGATTTGATTTGATTTGAGTGGCAGGAAAATAGGAAATACTACTAAAGCGGAGGGGGGAGAAATAGGGAGGACTAAGAAGGGGTTAAGGAAGGAGTTTAGGCAGTGACTTGTAACCACTGACAAAAGAGTAAGCCCATTGCTATTCCCAATCTTAACTTGTAAAGTTACTACAGAAAGAAAGGGACCTAAACCAGTAAATTAGTCCAGCTTAGAGTTGAAGTAAGTCCAGCACCACACATGGCCAACTACTAGTACTACAACATGTTCCAACAGAAATCAGTTAGGGTCTTAAACTAAAATCCCATATGAAATAATGTTAAATTAATGGAAATAGCTCAAATATAAAGATTTTAAGTCAATTTTAAGAAAATATTTAAAAATAGAATGTTTATTATTTGATTATAAAAAATGTGAATAACCTTTTTTTAATTAGAATAAGGTATGACATTTTATGACATCTTCATAAACTACCTGTAAGCAATTTAGACATCACCTAATTATACTTTACCACAGGGAGGATCCACAGTTAGATAGAGGTCTCTGTATGGTAATATATAGGGAAAAGTAAATAGGTTTAATAAAGTTTGAAAATAATTGGGAAAATATGTTTATGTTAAATAATAATGCACAATAATTCTATATATTTATTTTAGATGCAGAATTAAATAAAACAAGGAAACTGCACCTAAACGGCTATTTAATGATTGAAACTGGAGAAATGTTTTTTGTACAGCTTTGTTATTTTTTCATCATAAAAAAATGCGGGAGATAAACATTACAAGGATTACACGATAATTAAATCAGTGATTGCTCCCAACTCCACCACCCATCTGCAGATGACACTCATTTCAACAACAATAACCAGTCACAGCTAAGCTGACGACAGTAGAAAGGAACCCAAACCCTTTCTCCTGCCTTCACTAAATCATTAAAAGTCTTTGTAGGTTGAGCCCTTCTTTTGAGGAAAAATTATTTGGAGAGGAGAGAGAGTGTTTACATGCAAAGGATTGACATATTTGTTGTGCCTAGTAAAGCCGCCATTGCCAGATACTGCTTTACATCTAATGTAACCCTGGACATGGCTGCTGACTGAAAGTAGGAGCTGGATTCACCCACAGTCCGCCCAAGCTATAACACCTGTCAAATACTGGCTGCACTCCAGTCCATGGCCATTGGATCATTCCAGAGCCTCTCCTATGACAATAATGGCAACTCACAGGCAAGCCATTCCTGATGTTTGCATGAGGTACCGAAAAGCATCAACAGAAGAGTTCACCAATTTATCACCATGCTACACTCACTGGAGGTAATGAAAGAGTTGACAAAGAAACTTTATGTCTTTTCCCATTTCCCAAGTATGCTAGATGCCATTGACTGCACCCATGTGGCACTTCAGCCACCTCACCTCACAGTATACCATTGTCACAACAGACACTGACGGCACTTAATCAACGTGCAGGGCGTTTGCGATATCAGATGTATCTTCACTGATGTGTAGGCTGCATTTCCTGGAAGCACATATGACTGTTAAAGGGTATGTCACAGTAAAATGGTTTGTTATGTAGTAAACTCATTTCCTGAGTCGGAAAAGCATTTCTGGCTAACAAAATGGTTTTGCAGGCCCATTCAAACTTCAAAAATGGGAAAGGATTCAAAGGGGAATCTCCTACTAATTGGAATGTTTCAATATTTTGCGACTGTAATTGTGGTGCAAATCAGTGAAAAGTTAAGTGACAGTAATGTAATGTAAGTTCTATTTGTAGAGCGCCATTATTGCTAAAAAGAGTCTTAAGGCAGTGTGAGCTCAACAAAAGGAAACTGAAGGAGCAATGGCGATAGGAACAGAACAGGGAAGCAGGACAAGAGGAAAGAAGGACTTAGATTTAAATTTGTTTAAAAAAAACATGTGTTGATGGCTTTCAACAAGCTTGGGTAATGAGACGTTGCTTACAGTGCTTAAGGCAATTTACTCCATAATTTTGGAGATAGGACAAGCAACAGATTTGCAAAGAGGTCACTGTTTAACAGATTCGCTGTTGGAAATCATGTTGCGGTCCAAAGGGGCACTGCCAGCCATTTGACAACACTGCCACTCCCTGCATATGTTCCAAAACTGTTTTTTAAAGAATGATCAGTTCATTTGAAGAACATAAGCTTCATAAAAAATTCAAAAATATCTGTTTCCAGTTTGGGAATGTAAAATCAGGGATGGGGGTCTGCTGTTCCTTAAAGCATCTCAGTGTTGTTAGTCAGTTATAAGTGGCAGCAATTAACAACTAATTAAGCTCTATTAATAATTATTGTGTAGGGTTTTCTGCAAACCCTCTGACAGCAGATTTTTTGATGTAACCTTTTACTACAGTTCAGTTAGTCTTTATTCGATAATTTTCAATCATAAAAGACACAGTACAAACATAAAATGTCATAAAATATCATATGGACATGAAAAGGAACAACAGTTAAAACACACTGAATTAATTCCCAAGAAGATATCAATGAGAATTTGCCTAGCCTTGGTGCTGGTAAGTTCCAATTCTATTAAGGACTCGGAGGCGAGGATTATGCATTACTTTCTTCTCACCTGTGGAGCCCAACTTACCTCATCATGCAGGGGGAGTCAGGCCAGTACCCAGAGGAAGACCCTCTGAATGATACCTCCTGGGATGATGACTTTTACCAGGCGGTGGATGATTCCATCTATAAGGCAGTGGATCAAGCAATAGTGCCCCTAAAACAACGCCTGACGGCGCGTTTGGATGAGGCGTACGCGAAAATTGCGGCCCTCATTCCGGCGCCTACCCCGGTCTCGGATCCTTCCCTGTCTGCGGTCCCCCCCCCCCCGCCTAAGAAGGCTTGCATTGCGGGGATTGATCCAGTAGCCTTCGATAAGGTCAGGCACGCCTTTAAGGCGCTTGAGGAGCCCCTACCCGTTCCCGCCCAGCAGGTGGTTGTCTCCCCTCCTACTCCCCGTACTCTGTCCCCAGAGCCACGGCAGGATGACGATTCCCCGGACTCGGAGGAGGAAGCCTGCTCTTCTAGGTCGTGGCTCCCGTCCCAGCCATCCACGTCCACGGGCCCTTCGGATATGTTGGATTCAGACGATATTGTCCACCCACGATCCTCAGAATGGGTCCCGGGGGACAAGGTGGCCTCGTATGTGGCGAACCGTCTCCGTAAACCGGTAGACAAAGACGCTCGCAGCCGCCTTAGGGCGGAGTGTCCCAGACCTTCTCTGGAGGGAAAAGTGGCAATGACCCCAGATATTGACCCTAAGATGGCCACCTTTCTCGCTAAATTCGTCAAAGATCCCCGGAAGGGAATTGATCGGTCCTGGCGCACGTGCCAGGACAAACTGCTAGACGCAGTGGGCCCCATGACCAAAATCCTCGACATGGCAGAGGAGGCTAAGGTGTCGGGACGCCATTTCTCTGGAAATCTTGTCAAATTGGGCACAACGTGCCATAGTCTTCCTAGGCAACGCCAACTGCGCCCTCTCTACTGAGAAGAGGAGGTCACTGCTCATCAAAATCGACCCCAAGCTGGGTGACCTCGCCTCTTGGCGCTGTAGCGCAGGGCGGATTATTTGGTGATCCTTTTATCAAGGAGCTGGGCAAATTCGTGGCTACGTTTACGTCACTGGACCGAGCCCAGTCAATTATCAAAAAGGTGTTTGCCCCTCGGGTTTTTGAAGGGGCCGGACGAGGCAGGGGCCGTTCGTTCGGTCGGGGTGCTCCCTCCGATAGAGGGCAAGGCTCCGGACGCGGACATGGTCAGGAGCATAACTCCAGATACAATAACGTTTACCCCACCAGAGGTCAGAAATTCCGAGGACGTGGCGTCTATCGAGGCCAACAGCAAGGTGGAAGAGGTGAGTGTCCTGCCCTATGTGAGTTTTCGCGTAGGGGGTCGCCTAGCGCAGTTCTTCCCAGCATGGCTTTCCCTTACCAAGGACGCCTGGGTACTACAGACGGTTCAGGGCTTCCAGCTGGAGTTCCATGGCCGTCCTCGGCAGCCCCAGCGTCCGCGCCCCATTGCATTTTCAAAGCGCGATGCGGCATTGGTGCGAGACGAGGTTTCCGCCCTCCTTCACAAAGGGGCGATTTGCCGCGCGTGCGAGCACCCGGACGGCTTCCTCAGCAATATCTTTTTAGTCGACAAAGTAGATGGAGGCCGCCGTCCGGTTATCAATCTCAAAGAGTTCATCGAGTGGCTGGTTTACCGCCATTTTAAGATGTAGGGAATCCACCTCCTGCGGGATGTGCTGCGGCCGGCCGACTGGATGGCCAGGCTCGATTTGAAGGACGCCTACCTGGCGGTCCCGATTTTCCCTCCGCACCGTCGCTTCCTCCAATTCAAGTGGGACGGACAGGTGTACGAGTTCACCACGCTGCCCTTCGGGCTCTCTTCCGCACCGTGGTGTTTCACAAAGGTACTCCACCCTGTGATAGAAGCCTTGCGGGCGCGCGGGGTCAGACTGATAGTGTACTTGGACGACATGCTTTTCATGGACCAGTGTCCAAGGCGCTTGACGGCCCAGTTGCAGTTTGCGGTGGACCTGTTGCAGGGTCTGGGATTTGTAATAAACAAGAAGAAATCCCTCCTGGTCCCAGCTCAGTGCGCAACCTTTCTTGGGTTCAGCATAGACTCGGTCTAGACTCGGTCATAGACTTGAGTCGGAAAATGTCCAAAATTCATCACGAGTTGCGCCAGACCCTGGCAAAGTCAATGATCTCGCTGCGTCACCTAGCACGAATCGTGGGCCTGTTTTCATCTTCGATTCAGGCCATCTTCCCGGGGCCGCTTCACTACCGGGCGATGCAACGGTTGAAAGCGTACCACCTCAGGCAAGGTCTCACGTACTCGCAGCTGATTCCGCTGTCAGCGGACGTGAGGGACGAAATGCGCTGGTGGCTGACGCACATGGAGGCCTGGAATGGTCGTGCCATATTTGGGTCCGCCCCCGACATTGTGATAGAGTTGGAAGCCAGTCGCGCAGGTTCGGGGGCCAGGTGCGGGGACTTCTCCACAGGCGGCGCCTGGTCTGCCCTTGAGCAGTCTTTACATATCAACTGCTTGGAATTGCTGGCAGGTTCCTTTGCGGTCCAGTGCTGGACCAAGGAGCGAGTACAATCGTGTGTCCTTCTACGGATGGGCAACGTGTCTGCGGTCCAATATATCAACCATCTGGGTGGCACCAGATCCAAGATGCTAGCGGACCTCGCGCAGGATTTTTGGCACTTTTGCCTGGATCATCAGGTCTCGGTCACGGCGGAATATTTGCCGGGCCGTCAGAACGAGGTGGCCGATTGGCACTCCCGGCACCTCCTGGATGCCAGCGTTTGGAAGCTGGATCCGGGGGTGTTTTCCCAATTGATGGACCGGTGGGGTCCGTTTTCAGTGGATCTGTTCGCCTCGCGGCTGGACCATCAGTTGCCGAGATAATTCAGTTGGCGCCCGGACCCGTCGGCGGAGGCGACAGATGCGTTCCTCCAAGACTGGTCGAGCGAGCAGGGCTATGCGTTCCCTCCGTTCTCGATGATCACGAGGGTGTCGGCATTACTGCGCCGTCAGTCAGCACAGGTGGTGATGATCACGCCTTGTTGGAGGTCTCAAGTTTGGTTTCCGGTTCTTCTGGAAATTTCTTGGGATTTTCCAATCCTACTCCCCCACTCTCCTCACATTCTCCTGAACCCGGACGGGAATCCCCACAGGTTGGTTCAGGAAGGTTCACTGAGGCTGATGGCATGGCGGATCTCCGGCGTCGCTGGTCTCTCCCAGGCCTTTCGGGAAAGGCAGAGGATCTGCTCTCTAAGGCATGGGCGGACAGCACCGCCAAGAGATACCGGTCAGCATGGCACAATTGGCGTCGCTGGTGTGTGCAACGGGGTTTCGATCCCGTGGGGACGGATGTAGTCCATGCCCTTAATTTCCTTGCCGACTTGGCGGACGAGGGTTTGGCCTGTAGGTCTATAAATACCTTCCGCTCGGCCATTTCGGCGGGTCATGACCTGGTTCGGGGTTCCCCGATTGGGGAGCACCCTTTGGTTTGCAGACTGTTAAGAGGGGTTCGCCTCTCGCTGCCCCCCGAACCGAGATACTCAGTCCTCTGGGACGTCAACAGGGTCCTGAACTTGTTTCTTTCCTGGCAGCCGAATAGGTTTTTGTCTCGCAAAGAGCTTACTGCTAAACTAGCAATGCTATTGTGTCTGATTTCCTGCAGAAGAGTATCTGACGTGCGTGCGCTCGATATTACGGCACGGACCTTTTCCCCGGATGGGGTGTCCTTTACAGTGAGCAGGAGAACTAAGACCCTTACGAGGGTTATTTCATACCCGGCTTTCCCGGATTCCCCGAAGCAGTGTGTAGTGCAGTGCCTCCGTGCATATGAGGATATGACTGATGATACTCGCCCTCCGGGTGAGAGACAACTGCTGATTGCCCTACGGAAACCGTACAAGGCTGTTTCTTCCCCGACCATCGCCAGATGGGTGCGTTGGGTGATGCAGGAGGCGGGGATTGATACAAAGAAGTTTGGTGCTCATTCGACTAGAGGAGCTATGGCCTCGAAAGCCTTTGCGCTGGGGGCTCGGTTGGAGGACCTGATAAGGGCCGCGGATTGGTCCTCGGACTCCACCTTCAAGAGGTTCTATTTTAAGCCAGTAACAGAAGTGGCTCGGCTTGTGGTCGATAAGCTTTGAACTGGCATAATCTGAAGCCTCCGGTCCTGCCATAGAATGAGAATTTGACTAGCCTTGGTGCTGGTAAGTTCCAATTCTATTAAGGACTCTGAGGCGAGGATTATCCCCCCCAGGGACTTCCTCGAAGTGGACCCTCCCCGTACGGACTGTAAGTAATCTATTTATTTTTTCACGAGGTTGTTAATGGTACTGTTCTGTCTGCATTAATGCTATGTACCTGATGTTTCGAGAGGTCGGATTCTGACTCTGAGCTTTTCTTCCAGGGAATGATGGACCAAAACAAGATGCGTGAGGTTACCGGACGGAGTGCTTCGCGCGAAGAAAGAGGAAGAGGAAGTGAATGCAAGGCATGATGGTTGCTGCCGGTGCATAGAGACTGACAAAGGACTTACTGTTCAATTTCCTGTTTTTTTCCCTGGTGTTCATGGGAAAAGTAGTTTTTACATGTTTTTTCTTGCTGCTGTGAGAAATAAAGTGAAGAAAGTAAGGCATAATCTGAAGCCTCCGGTCCTGCCATAGAATTACAAAAGATAAAGATATATTTTCCTTTTCGTGCCCTGAATTATACATTTCGTTACGAAATTTGATATCATCATTATCGAAAAATTCCCTAACAATAACCTACCAATTAATATCCAGTCCATAAAAATTAGTAATTAAAAAAAAAGTCCATACAGAGGACAATTTCCTTAAAATTATATCATGAGGACAGTCCACTTAGCCAAATATACAAAATTAAGTAATAGATAAGAGTAGCTGGAGCAGCCTCTAAATTTGTTCTTCGCAATGCCCAACTCCAGCTAAGAAATTTCGCCATGGCAATGACTAGGTCTTCGTGAGTATTTGTAGCCAAAATACGCATAGCTGTCTTGCATGATCTGGTGCTAAGATTAGAGCACATCGGCTTAAGCCACCTGTTTCGGGGTCCATTGTATGCTGGGCACACTAACAGTACATGAGCTATCGACTCTACCATGGGTGGGCACGTGGGACAATTATTGTCTAAAGTATTGTTCCACTTTGCCGTTAAAGATCTTAACGGGAGGGTGCCCACTCTAAATTGGTGATATAGTTTCCTATCACCCGGTCTTGTGATAAAGTTCCAATAGCTTCTGTTCTCATTACAAGCTTATGCTCCATGAAGATACCGGTTAGGGGGCTACTACTAACCAATGACATGGTCTTCTTACTGATCATGCCCCAGTAGAGTGCTTTATACTCATTTTTATTAGAAAATAAATTCCCTATTGGGTCTTCCCACAGGTGACTGAGTCCCATATCAAACAGAGATCCCTTGATTTTATGCAACCATTTCATTTTTGAGGACAAGTCTGCTTTTCTAATGTGCATTGCTGCATTGGCATAAGATGCTAACACTGGTGTCGTCCATAGCCTCCTCCAATAGACATGGGGTCTAAATCCCGCAGCCTCATCAAATTAAATACAACCTAAGTCTAACAATAAGGGCTTGATAGGAGTTGATTGGGGCAGGGCGGTTAGTGATCTCAAAAACTTGTTTTGTGCAAGAATTTTCGAATCCCCAGAGCTCTGCACCGTAGATTATAGATGCTCTGATTTTCCCATTATACATTGTTAATGCCGGCCCCACCGGTTTAGTATGTGAGTGTCGATATTCTTTTAGAAGGGCTCCTGCTAGCTGGTTGTGCCTAAGGACTAGATGATCTAACCAGACCCTCCAGGATATTGCGATTTCGCGATTTGCCGCGAAATCGTCACTTTTGTAAAAATGCAGCGATTTTTACAAAAGTGCCCGCGAAATCGGCACTTTTGAAGAAATCACTGCATTTTTACAAAACCCGCTATATCCTGGGGGTCTGCTTTATGTGTCTATCGCCTGTGAATTGGGCTAGCAGCCAAAGACATCCAGTGCTGAGCTGCCTTCACTGCCACGCCTGTCTGCCCACACCATTCATGGAGCATTCGAACAAGGAAGTGTTTGCTTTCGAGAAGCATGCTGGCGCGAGCTGCCTGCCTGGCCCGCCTGCAGAGTGTTAGGAAAGGCACCTCAGTCTTTCATATCTCACTGATGGTCATTTGCCTTAAGTTGAATAGGGACCCCTTGAAGGGCTATTGTATGTTCCTAATGTCATACCACTGCGTTACCTGTCCATCGCTATTAAATACCTGAGACATTAACAATTTACAGTTGATGGACGTTGCAGAGTCCCCATAGCCCTGTTAATTGTTAATGGTTCTTTTTCGGTAAACTACAGAACTGCAGGCGAGGCCAGGCATATATCCAGTGATTATTAAATTCCCATATTTTTTAACAATCACTGAATCGCTTACATCCCCCCGGAAAGTGATAACACCACAGGGGGAAAGCACCTTCACACGGCCCATGCCTTGATTTACAACCCAGGAACCCAGCGCTTATTCTCAGCAACACATTCCACCTTTCTGGTTTTACATATAAGCATGACAGAGGTGTATGCTAGTGCCACAGGAGGCTGTTGATGACTGTATAAAACATTCTGCAATTTCTGTTTGCATCTTTGAGCTGATATAGTGTTAATCATTTGAAAACGACTCGCCCAGGGAGATTTGAGATCCAAATGAGGATTCACACAGCCTGCAGAGTGCCCTGTGGGGGACGTGACAGGAAGGTGAAGAGGTATACAGGTGAGACATAATGAGTTTTCAAACTGAAAACAAGCATTGGAAAAGCCAATATATTGTAAAGCAGCATAGCTAAAAATTATTTAAAAAACGTATACGTGCTATTTTTTACCTTCCTGAATCATAGCAGGTTTTTAAAAAACGTTTAGAGCATTTTTTTTTCAACTTTTAGTCATGATGCATAGCCACCATGCTGCTCTATAACATGGCTAAAAGACATTGGCAAAAGCCTGTAGCTTTTGTAGAAGCGAGACGTATTGGCTTTGCAAAGGCTTGTTCTAATTCTGGTTGGGATTTTTATTGTGTTGCATTTAGACTTTATTACTGTTTTCATACTGCATAAATACCTTACACATGGCTCCAAGATAAGCGTGTCTGTTCTGTGCCATAGCACCTGGGGGGTTGAGATCAGTTTAATTTAGTGACTTTGAGGGTTCACCCTGACTAGGGTTGTAATTTGTTCCTTGACATCGAACGCCTCCCCCTGCGATGGTGAACCTCTTCTGGCGGAGGGCTTTGCAATGTGACCCATCTGGGAGATGCGTCACGTTGTAAATACCCCACACCATGGTGCATCTTTTGCGCTGCCTCTGCGTCACAAAAGTGACGCAACGGCTGCGTAAAAGCAGCACAAGGCGCTTGTAAATCTGCCCCAAAGTGTCTACATTGTAAAGAAACCAAATATACATAGCTTCATGTTGTTAAATAACTAAAAAAACTAAGATATCTGTGTTTGTTGTAGGAAAAATGGCCACCTAAAATGCCGCAAAATTGCCGCTAAATTTCCATATTTGTGCCGCTAAATTTCCATTTTTGTGCCGCTAAATTTGCTAATCCATGCCGCTATATCCTGGGGGGTCTGTCTATCTGAGAATTCCAGTTCATCCTCCTACTCATGGTTACTCCCAGATATGTAAAGGTATCAGTTTGTTCCAAAGGTGCGTTATTCATTTCTACTCTGCCTTTTATGATTTTATGTTTATGCAACACCATGAACTTGGTCTTATCAACGTTTATTACAAGTTCATGGTCATTGCAGAAATCAGTAAATCTATCAAGGGCACGTTGCAGACCAGATTGAGTTTTAGACAGTATTAAAGTATCGTCGGCAAACATTAAAAGTGGGACCCTTGATCCGACAAGAGTTGGAACATCAGTTGGAAAGTTGGTGTAAAATAAGACAACCTTATTCATAAACAGGGAGAATAGAGTAGGGGCAGGAACGCACCCTTGCCGCACTCCCCTATTAACTGGGAAGCGATCTGCTAATTCACCCCTTGTCCCCACCTTACCTGGGCATAGTTTGCCTCGTGCAACTTGATGGTAAGAGCTCTGGTGGCATCTCAGCCTCCTTTAGGGAATCCCATAGTTTATAACGGGGTACTAGGTCAAATGCTGATTTTAAATCAGCAAATGTAGCATATAAAGTCCCCCCTGCTAATATCACAGTGCTCCAAAAGATGACCATAAATCTGAACACTTGGTCAATGGTGCTGAATTGTGGTCGAAAACCCGCTTGATAGGTAGATAATACGTCCTGAACAATTACCCATTCGTTAACTCTACCTAGCACAAGTCTAGCCACAATTTTTTGTAGGGTGTCAATTAGGCTTATCCGCCTATAATTGCTTGGACTGGCGCGATCCCCTTTTTGTATATTGGGATCATTTCAGCCCCACGCCAAGTTTTGGGTATTGGAGCACCTCTGGCCAAGGCATTTGTGAAAATGTGGATATATTTAATCCAGTTCTTCCTGTCTTGTTTGTATATATCAGCCGGAATACAGTCCAGGCCGGGGCCCTTCCTGCTGGGACACCATCCAAGACTATCTATCTCCCCTATATCAAATGTTAAAACAACATCAGGGATAAACTCAGGATATTCAGTTAGAGTGCTTGACGGGGAGGCAAATTGGGCCTGATAGTACGAAACCCAGAGTTCAGGTGGCACATTATTAACTGGTATAGGCCCTATTTCTCCGCTGCCCCATTTAACTTATTGCCAAAATGTAATCCAATTCTTCCCATTGCTAGCATTGGCTAATTATTTCCATCTTCCTTCGTCAAAATTCTTCTTGGCCCTGTATTGGGCTTTTTTATAATTTGCCCTTGCAATTTTGACCTCTTGTGAGACTCCCATCTTGATTGCTTGTGAGAGATGTATAAATGCAGTCCCACATGCGTCATCATACCATTTGGCTGATTTTTTTATTGTATGCTTAGGTGCTCTCCTACTTCTTATAAAAAAGGTCTTCAATTTTGCAAAGAGGTCCTCATGCACCTTCATGAAACCAGAGAAGGAATCAGCATGGGTGTCTAGAGAGGAAAGGAGTATTAATGTTTCTTCATTGGTTTCCTTAATCTGGTTTAGGGTCCTTTCATCTTCTGATACCACTGCCCATTTCAGCCGTCAACAGTCTTGTGACAGGATTACTTCTCTTGTTGCTATTTCCAAGCAAGCCCCCGGGGGATCCAGCCCCTTTCCTACTAAAGTTAGTAATAAAGGGTTGTGATCACTCTCCGGTCTGTGCTGGACCATCATGTCCATAAGTCTTGGCCAGAGCTCTAAGATAATGAGAAAATAATCTATTCTACTGCTTCTTATCCCATTACTAAAAGTATTGGTGCCTTCCATATCAGAGGGCAATCTCCCATTAACTGCCCGGAGACTCCTCCCGAGAGATAAACTTTTTAGTTGTAACGCCGCCTCAGTCCATTTGTTAATTGGCGGCAGCGATAAAGATGGTATCCCCCAGTTTGAGTCCTACTCCATCCTGAGGATATGGTCGTGAAGACCGAGAGGCTCAAATGTGCAGTTTAGATCACCTGCAATCACCAATACATTTGGACCTTCTAGATCATTTATAAATGTATCCAGGCGGGAAATAGTTGGTGATGCTTTCCCACCCGCAATCCCTCTCGCATACACATTAAGTAATATAAAATCTGGCTCACCCTCTGATCGAACCTTAATGGCAAGAACATCTGGGCTATCTATTCGTAGCTCTTCTATTTGAAAGGATGTCTGTTGCCTGACCCAAGTAATCAATCCCCCACTAGGTCTCCGTTTGCGATTTACAATTGCTGCTTTACCAAAAGCCAGATAGCCTGGGCGATAAATCGTATTCGCAGACCATGTCTCCTGAAAGGCAATAAAATCACGCCCCTCAATGTAGTTTGACCAATCAGAAGACATAATTATGGAGGATAAGCCGGCAATATTCCATGGTAGCAAGGAGATTAAGGAGTGAAATGAACCTTCAAGATTTACAGGAGGTAATGAAATCTCCAAGCTCGCCTGTTGCTTGGCCTCCGTTTGGTGCAATACTACTTTGAGAGTCGAAGAACAAATTGACCGGCTATCTGTATTCTCTGCCAGTGTAGGGATAGGTGATTGTAGTCAATATCACAAATCTAGATCTGATAATGGAGCGAATCTATTGGACAATGCGGACCTCTGTTGGTCTTTGTGCTGGTCTAAAAAGAACCCATGGTTGTCTTGCTACCCTAGTACAACTCAATTCAGTAATGAGTTGGGGCCCGGGTTTATAAAAGAACCTTAGCGGTAGAACAGAAATTTTGTCTGAGTATCTCCCATGACTTCTGCCCAAATTATCCAACACAAATCTAGTTGTATGTTCATTGTTGAAGTTCACAACTACACAATCATCATTCCTTTCCTTCCTAGAAGGACAAATCCACGATGTACGTCTAGCCATAATCATGTAATTAATGATGCCCTCCTTCTAGATCCCAAAACTCTTCAATTGAGTATTAAACCAGTGCAGGGCTTTAAGTAGTAGTTATTCAGTAGTTTCGATCTGTCCTTCCCGCAAAGTTGGGACATTCCTCAGAACAACCACTAAGGGAGCAGCTTCCGTAGGAAGATTTAGGGGCCAAGAATCAATTATGGGTGCATTATATTCCAGACCTCCACGTCCATGTGGTCCTTGAGATGAACTAACTTGTCTTACTGGGACACAGCTTTTGAGGGGGTTAACATTTGGCGCATTGTTTGTTGCTGTCGCAGCTACCACACTTCCATCCCCCGGGGTGCTCATGAAGGATTGGGCGAATTCGCTGGACATATTCCCTGTTTCAATGTGATTCCCGGTTCGATGGAGCTAGACTTTTATGTGAAACGGCGGCTATATCAATAGACATCCTGGGAGCAGTTGGTTTCGTTACTTGTAAGCTGGAAGACTTAGGATTAGCTGTGGCTAGGACTGGGATGGTGTTACCCAGTTTACTGGTTATATACACTGCAGTAGGCTTAGATTGAACAAGAAGGCCCTCAAAGACAGAAAAATCGGTCTTGGCCTGAGATTCAAAGTTATTTAAACTATCCTTAATCAGGCCTAATCTGTAGGTGATGGGAGTTAATAATGTGGACAGTAGATTTTCTAGTCTTCTCCACATTTCCTCATTAGCATTATGGCCAGGACCACCTATAGAATCAAAGTTGAAATCTGCGCAGATGGAAGCAGCATTTTCTATAGCATTGGGTTCGTCCAGTATGGCACATCCTCCATTTTGATTTATCCTTGGGGCTTTTGCGGTTTTTGGTCTCTGTGGGCCTCCTCCCCTCTTCCTCTTTACCCCGGGATCAGGGATAGCTTGATTGTTTTGGTTTTTAGTTTTAGACACAGACCTAAAGTTCGTTGAGGCACACTGGTAACAGTCTCATTTGCAGCTACAAGCGATTATACAAGATCCTCTGATAGACCAGTTGAAATGGAAGTAAGGCCCCTCGCCTCATCATTGTTGGTGGCCATAATAGCATTTGGGGTACAATAGTCAGGGGTACGGGCTGTGGCCATGGTAACCAAGGAAGATCTTTTAGACAGTAGCGGTTCGAGAGATAAGCGGGGCTCTGTAATAGCTATCTCTTTTTCCAAGACAGAGGTTGCTCTCAATATAAATTGATCTAAAGTCCCTGCCACACTACTTCCTTGAAGCGCGCCCATCCTCTTCCCTTCTCGCTTGCTCATCTTTAGGGCTTAGATTAGAGCCTGGACAGTAGACTGTGTACTCAGGAGTTAGTGGAGTGCAAGATATAATATTGGCAGCACTAACCTTATAATGTAATCAGGTTTAGAGAGGGGCCCGGCCTAACCTACTCAGGTCTACGATGGGCTGAGACGGGCCCGCCCTTGGCCCAGGTGAGCCTGCGCACGTCCCGCGCCGCGGGAGCCCTAACGTTGCTTTATGTGCCGGCATTGGTGGCGAAGATGGTGCTCGGCTCCAGCCGCGAGACCGCTATGCCCCCTGGGACTTGCAGTCCAGTCCAGTGGCGGGCCGCTGGAATCAATTGCAGGCAAATGCGGGGTAAAACGACGGTGGCTGTACTTGCAGCGTGGCGGTGGAAGCAGCAGGAAATCAGGTATCAGGGCGTAACCTTTTACTACATAGATCACATCACAAAATAAAAGACTGGTCGCAAAAACGATTTCTGCGATTTGTGACCAATCTTTTCATACATCGGGCCCAAAGCCTCATTTTGCAGAAGGTAGGATACTTAGGAAACTAGGTGAACTTTATGGCTCCCATGGCTATGTATCTGTATATATGATCAGGATGCAAAACAAAGACAGATGTTAAAACTTAGTACTGTCCATAAAGTTACAGTAGGAAGACAAACAGATGTATGAGGTGAGCTATGATGTCTTCATGTCTTATTAGTATCACTGTACGTCTTTGCATAGAGCCAGGTGTATGAACATAAAGGAAAACAATTCTAGAGCTCCCAATAAACCGAAAGTCAACTTCAAACTACCTCAATAATAAAACCCCCCCCAAAAAGTGGCATTACCAGAACCGACTTCCAACAGGTGATGGGAACCAACTCCAAGAAGCACTTGGACAGACAAAAGCCTGTTATCATAAAATAAGAATAAATGGAATTAATACATACAGACACCTCGTAGAGCATTGATACTCAAAGTATGGCTGAGGGCCACAAGCCGCCCTCCTAACCTGCAGCTCTCTGGTCAACAGTTTACTCGACCGAGTACTAACACTAAAATATATAAAATAAACGAACACGTGTTTATTTAAATGTTAATACAGCTAAAGAGAGGAATTAACTACAGTGTCCTGAACTACTTACCTTTAGAAACAGCTTTATTTATAAAGACATATTGCAGCAAGCGTGCAAAAATATGATAAAGTCTCTTCAAAATTCAAAGTGTATTTCATTAATATAGAGAACCTTTCACCTTAGTAAAGCAGATTCTATCAGCGCTTTGAGAAGTTTTTTTTTTTAAAAAGGTGATAGGTTTCAAACATGAATTTAGAAACATTCATACTTTCCCACCATCCTTGCAACAATGCCAATAGTGAACTAAGAGACAAGTCAGTTAATATGTGCACCTTTGGGTGGCTGGGGTTGCTACCATACATGAACATTATAGTTTTTCATACGAAACACAGGAGAATTTTTTGAATAGCTCGCATTCTGAAGTCATGTATTTCGAGGTCCTCTTGTATGTGAAAATGAAGGAAAGTAAAATAAAACAATTGCCTAGGATTACACAGGAAATCTGGGATTGAACCTGGGTTTTCTATTTCCACGTTGAGCAATTCCATTCAGCCAGTAGATGTCCATGCTTTGCTTCACTCACACCCACCTCACAACCCCCCCGACCACTCCTTAGAGCTATCTGTGCGGTCATCGGTCACACCAGCGACCAAAAGTTTTGGCCCCTGAGAAAATTTTTGCGAGTACCCATGGAGTAGAGTATAGCTTCAAAAGAAACAGGCAGAGAAACCGGTAAATCCAATAGGGCCTGTAGGCTCTTTTTTATCATTTATTTATGGGGCAGTTGAAGAGAGTGAACGGATATAGAATCAGCAAGACAAAGAGTATGGGATAAAGAAGTGAGATAGTGGAATTGAGGGAAGAGATGCAGCTTTAAAACGGGAAACATCATTTACAACGAAGTCTTTTCCACGCATGACGTTTTCAACGATCCACTTACCCCGCAAACGTCTCTTCAACGAGGGAGCCTTCAACGACCGTCTTTACCACGCAAGTGGTATTCCTTTTGGTCGTCCAGCATGTAAGTTCTGCGTGGCCTTGGGGGGTTGGGGGGGTCCCCCCCCCATAAAAAAAAAAAACGAGCAGGCTACATACAATAAAAAAACGCACTAAAGTGTCATTAAAAAAAAAAAAAGAAAAGAGCAGACCGAAGACGTGGCGAGTACGTCATAATTGAAGTCCTTTTTTAGTTTTGGTAGACGTGTTTTAACGCATATTTCGATGGAGGATGGAAGTAAGAGCTGGTGAACGTAACGTTTTTGAAATGCGAGTTTAGAACTTGCGTTCTAAAATGCTGCGTGGTACAGCCACTTGCGAAATAAAATTCGCGTGGTAATGCCATGCGGAGTATTTGTATTCGTGGTAAAGTCATATATTCCTTTAAAACTGATGAAGCTTTGTCTCATCTGCGCTCGGTTTAGGAATTTCTCATAAGCCTGAGGATTCCAAAACAAATATATCTACATATAACGTTTTATAATAACTAAATTACTACATAACCCATTTTTGGCAATGCATAGCATTTGTACACACATTTTATACAATAAAAATTTGAAATTTTCATTACTTTAATTTCAACTTGACAGCAGACACGACTGCATACTGATTCTATCACCTTCTTACAGAAAAGAACAACAGCATGGCAGTAGCACACAATGGGATAGAAATAAGTAGGCTAAAACAATAAAAAAGGTTGCGTGTGAAACATGGTAGGAATAAATAAATTGAGATGAAAAAATCCTGAAACAATAGCAGTTGAGAGGAAAGACGAAGAGAATGAGAGAATAAAGGGTTAAGAGGGGGAAAAGGCGATAGAATGAGTTTCAAATGTCATTTCTTTTGTAGCTTATCCAGCCCAGGTGTTTTTATGGCTAGCAATTTTTCTAAAATTATATCTGCAATATACTTAAATTTCAGGGACGTCCAGCCAGCCCTCTTCTTCCACTGGCCCGCTGTTGTGTCATTTATATTTTTGTCCTTACCACTGCATCATAGAGCATGGTGAGAGGGTTAGCTCACTTCAGCCAATTGCTAATTTCACTGCGACATCATTCTTCCCTTTAATAAGTACCATGTTGTGATACAAAGTAGTTCCTTTAAGTGTCAGCAACTACTATGGTAAGTGTGGTGAGAACAACAAGGAATATGCTACTTACCAGTATGCATCTGTTCTTGGCATAGAGGGCTGCAGAGTGGTACATTATGAATAGATCGCCATCTGGTGTTGGGCTCGGATGATTGCACTTTGTTTTTCTCTTGGAGAGTCTTTTGTATCTTGGTGACTCCTCCCTTAGTTGGTAGTGCGCATGGGCATCGGCTCCATCCTTAGATTGTTTTGCCATAGTAGGGTTAGATGGAGTAGTATAGTAGAATACAGATAAGAGTGCCCATGTAAGTGTATCTAAATAAGATAATGTTGGAACAGACACAGGTTTCCGGGGAGGCTGGGAGGGCATGTACCACTCTGCAGCCCTCTATGCCAAGAACAGATGCATACTGGTAAGTAGCATATTCCGTTCGAGGCATATGGGCTGCAGATGGTACATTATGAATAGACTATACAGCAGTTCTCTCCCTAGCGGTGGTCGCCCGTGTCTGTTGCAACTGTCTGAAACAATGTTTTTAGTACTGCTTGTCCCACTCTAGCTTGTTGTGTTGTGTGCACATCTACACAATAGTGCTTTGTGAAGGTGTGCGGTGTAACCCAGGTAGCTGCTCTGCATATGTCATCTAGTGGAATGTTTCCCAAAAATGCCATAGATGCTCCTAGTTTACGTGTAGAGTGAGCTCTAGGAGGAACAGTTAATGTTCTCTTTGCCTTTAAGTAGCATATTTGAATGCATTTTACAATCCATCTGGCAATGCCCGCTTTGGAGATGGGATTGCCTTTATGTGTAGGAGAAAACGCAACAAATAGCTGTTTTGTCTTTCTGAAAGTTTGTGTTCTTTCTATATAGTACAATATGGCCCTTTTAACGTCCAGTGTATGTAGGGCTCTTTCAGCTACTGTTTGTGGTTTTGGAAAGAAAACCGGTAATTCCACTGACTGATTGATGTGGAATGCTGAAATAACCTTCGGTAAGAATTTTTGGGTTTGTTCTAAGAACCACTTTATTTTGGTGTAGCTGCATAAATGGTTCTTGAATCGTAAAAGCCTGCAGCTCACTTACTCTTCTGAGTGACGTGATAGCTATGAGGAAGGCCACCTTCCATGTGAGGAATTGTATTTCACACCTATGCATCGGTTCAAAGGGTGGCCCCATTAGTCTGGTAAGCACTATGTTGAGATTCCAGACTGGGGAAGGTGGTCTTCTTGGTGGAATGACTCTTTTGAGTCCTTCCATGAAAGCTTTAATTGCTGGTACTTTAAACAGTGACAGATGTTGCCTGTTTTGTAGGTACGCCGCTATGGCTGCGAGATGAACTCTGATAGAGGTATATGCTAGGTTACATTGCTGTAGGTGTAATAGATAGCAAATGATTTGTTTAGTGGATGCGTCCAGAGGGTTGATGTGCTTACTGTTACAGTGTATAGCAAACCTCTTCCATTTTGCTGCATAGCATGCTCTGGTGGTAGGACGTCTTGCTTGTTTAATGATTTCCATGCATTCTGGTGGTAAATCTAAATACCCAAACTCTATGACCTCAGGAGCCAGATCGCTAGGTTCAGTTGTTTGGGATCTGGGTGCATTATTTCTCCATGGTTCTGTGTAAGATGCATGGGTAGTAACCTTAGTTTTTGATGTGGTACTTGTGAGAGTTGTAGCAGCGTGGTGAACCACGGCTGTCTTGCCCACGTGGGTGCCACTAGTATCATTGTCATTGAGTGTTGCTGTAGTTTCCGAACCAGTAATGGAATTAGTGGTAGAGGAGGGAACGCGTAAGCAAATTTGTTGGACCAATTTATCCACAGTGCATTGCCCTGGGACCTTTGGTGTGGGTACCTGGATGCGAATTCTTTGCATTTTGCGTTCTGATGATTGGCAAACAGATCTATCTCTGGTTGCCCCCATTTTTGGAAGAATGGCTGTAGTACTTGGTCGTGCAGCTCCCATTCGTGTACTTGTTCTGACTGTCTGCTTAGGATGTCTGCTATCTGATTTTGAACTCCTGGTAGGTGTTCCGCTAACAGGTAGATCTTTTGAGGAATGGCCCATCTCCATATGTCCTGTGCTAGTCTGGACAGTTGGAGAGAGTGTGTCCCCCCCTGTTTTTGAATATAATACATTGCAGTCATGTTGTCTGTTCTGATCAGGACTGCTTTTCCTGCTATTTGTATTAGGAAAGCCTTTAGTGCTAGAAATATTGCTAATAGTTCTAGGTGGTTGATGTGCAGTTTCTTTTGCTGCACACTCCACCTCCCCTGTACTGTGTATCTGTCCATGTGCGCTCCCCATCCGGAGAGCGATGCGTCCGCTGTTATCGTCACTTGTGGAATTGGCTCTAGGAACGACCGTCCCTTGGAAATGTTTTCTGTGTTCCACCACTTCAGAGAGCGATGCGTCCGGTCGTTTACCAACACCAGATCTGTAATCTGACCTTGAGCCTGATTCCACTGTGTCGCTAGACACTCTTGTAGTGGGCGCATTTGTAGTCTGGCATGTGGTATTAGCTGTATGCAGGAGGACATCATGCCTAATAGTTGCATAAACACTCTTGCTGGTAGTAAGTGTTGTGGTTGAAATCTTTGTATTAACCCGACCATTGTCTGTACTCTGATTGGGTTGGGGTATGCTATTGCCTTCTCTGTGTCTACTGTAGCCCCCAGGTATTGCTGAATCTGGTTTGGTTGCAGGTGTGATTTCTTGTAGTTCACCGTGAACCCTAGGTGGTGCAGCAATTGGATTGTCTTCTGTGTGTTGTGAAGACATTCTTCCTTTGACTTGGCCTTTATTAGCCAATCGTCCAAGTATGGGAAGACATGTATTTGTTGTCTTCTTAGGTGTGCTGCCACCACAGCTAGACATTTTGTGAAAACTCTTGGTGCTGTTGTGACACCGAACGGAAGGACTTTGAACTGATAGTGTTGTCCTTCTAACACAAACCTTAGGTATTTCCTGTGGGCTTTGTGAATTGGGATATGAAAGTAAGCGTCTTTTAGATCCAGTGTAGAAAGAAAGTCCCCTTTCTTCAGTAAAGGGAGTACTTGTTGGAGCGTGACCATGTGGAAGTGCTCCGAATTTATGTACGCATTGAGAGGTCTGAGGTCTAATATCGGTCTTAGGGACCCGTCCTTTTTGGGGATCAGGAAGTATAGAGAGTATACTCCCGTTCCTTGTTGATCCTTTGGTACCTTCTCTATTGCATGCTTTTGTAGAAGTGCTAGGACTTCTTCTCTTAACAATGTTAGATGATCTTGACTCATTGGACGCTGTTTGGGGGGGATGTTTGGTGGGGTAGCTGTGAGTTCTAGGCAATAACCATGTTGGATAATTTGTCTCACCCACTTGTCTGACGTGATGTTTTCCCAGACAGGTAGGAACTGTGATAGACGTCCCCCGACCGGTGTTATGTGGTCTGGGGGGAGTTCTATGAAGTCACTGTTTTGGTGTTGAGGCGTTGCGGTTGTTATTATTTCCGCGGCCTCTACCCTTATTGTTGTTACCTCTGTAACTCCCTCTTGAATTACCTCTGGGTGATGTTGGTGTGAAAGATGTGGTTTGCTGATTTGTTCCTGTGTTCTTTGAGCCCCCTCTATAGGTGGATCTACGAAAGGAACCTCTGTGTGTTGGCTGTTGCAATGCTCCCATTGACTTAGCCGTTTCCGTATCTTTCTTCATTTTTTCTAATGTCTCGTCTGTGCTTGAACCAAACAATGTTTTTTGATCAAATGGTTTGTTCAGTAGGGCCGTTTGTACTTCTTGTTTGAATCCTGAGATTCTAAGCCATGCATGCCTTCTTAGCATGACACTCGTGTTAATAGACCTTGCTGCAGTGTCTGCTGCGTCTAATGCACACTTAATGGAAGTATTGGTTATTATTTTACCTTCCTGTATTAATTGATCTGCCTTTTTCTGGTGTTCTTTTGGGAGATGTATGAGAAGTTTCTCTAACTCATCGTAATGTGCCCTGTCATACCGTGCGAGTAGTGCTTGTGTATTTGCTATACGCCAGCTATTCGCTGCCTGTGATGCTACTCTTTTGCCTGATGCATCTATCAGCTTTGATTCTTTATCTGGTGGAGGTGCCTCTCCTGTAGATAATGAGTTTGCTCTTTTACGAGCGTTTGAGACCACCAGCGAGTCTAGAGGTACATGTCCTTTAATAAAAATTGGGTCCTTTGGAGCCGCTTTGTATTTTTTATCAATTCTTGGGTTTAACACCCTGGCTCTCACTGGGTTTTCGAATATTTCCTCTGTGTGAGTAAGAAGACCCTTTAACATAGGAAGAGTACCTGATGTTCTCTGTGCATTAGGTAGAGTCTCTAACAAGAAATCTTCTATTTGAGGTTCTGTATGCATGTCTAACTTGTGATATTTTGCTGCCCTATTAATTAGCTGCACAAAGCCTGTGTTATCATCAGGTGGTGAAGGCTTTGAGGGATATAGTTCTGGGTCATTGTCCTCATCTGACCCTACATCATAATTTTCCCATGGGTCCTCCTCATCTGGGATGGTTTCATCATCCCCCTGAGGTTCTCCCTCCCCTAGATCACTGTCTACATCTGACTGAGGTGTAGCTGGTCTTGGTGTGGAAGGTGTAGGAATATTTGGCCTATTGTGAGGAATAGGAGAAGAGGGTGTGACCCTAGGACGAGGAGAAGCAGGAGGAGTTATATTAGTCCCCATTGTTCTCTTCTTTGGAGGAAGAGGTTTATCTTCTGATTGTTCACTCTTTCTCTTCTTTGTGACCACTTTCCCAGTTTGTGGATCAATAAACAAGATCTTTTGTTTTGGATCTGTCTGTTGCTCCTGCATCGGTACCGAAGGTGCTGGTTCCGAGAGGTGCTTTTGTTTTCGATCGTCAGATCTTGTTGTTTTCGGCACCGAATGTTTGCTCGATTCCGACTTTCTTGGTATCGAGTGTCTTTTGGGCGATAAGGAATATTTATGTTTCGACATGGAATGTTTCGGTACCGAGCTCTCCTTTGCATGTAGCCTCGGTGTCGAAGTCGATGTCGCCCTTTTGTCGGATCCGACATGGTGGGAGTCCGAGTGTTTCGGTTTCACTTTCGGTTTCGTTGCCGGGCCCGAGGGCGGGGCGTCGGAAACTTTTTTCAGCGGTTTGACCGGGCCCGAGGGCGGGGTCGTTACCGCACGGGGTCGGTTTTTCGGTAAGGGGACGTCGTCACTCACGGTTTGTTGATCGATGAGTTCCTCAGTCTCCGACTGGTCCCCTTCCGACCCCGACTGTTCTTCTTCTTCTTCCTCGATTTCGATTTGGTCTTCTCCGAACAACTCCGGGATCGCTTCCGCCTGCATTCTGGAAACCTCGTGTCTTCGAGCTCGACGATTTCTAATCGTTAGCTTGGAGGAGAATGCTGCGCAGGCTTCGCAGTCCCTGGATTCGTGTTCCGGCGACAGACAGAGGTTGCACACCTCGTGTAGGTCCTTGTGTGGGAACTTAGCACCACACTTTGGACATTTTTTGAATGGAGTCCTTTCCATGGACTCCGGGCTTGACTGCGCCGAGAAAGGTCTCCTGTTCTTCGACGTAGATCCAAGTTTTTCTCTTTGATTTTTAATTTGCAACGCGTCGGAATGGAGATGAACGCGTTCGATAACAATACCGTCGAATTGGAAAGGGAATACGCGCCGATAAATCACTTTCTTTCGAAGTTGATCTGGAGCGTCTCGATCCTCATCCGAACCCGATGGCGGAAAAAAACAATCTAAGGATGGAGCCGATGCCCATGCGCACTACCAACTAAGGGAGGAGTCACCAAGATACAAAAGACTCTCCAAGAGAAAAACAAAGTGCAATCATCCGAGCCCAACACCAGATGGCGATCTATTCATAATGTACCATCTGCAGCCCATATGCCTCGAACATATCTTTGCTTTCAGCTTTTTTTGTTACGGAAAAGAACCCAGAAGGTTTCCCAACAATAACGTTTTGCAAAAGCCATGAAAAAAAACTAGCACTGACAAAGCAAAAAGGCTGGCGGCCAAAGTCCTATTTGATTTGCCAATCCCGGTTTTCCACTGCATTCTTTACCTATAGTCCCAGCTTTATAATGGGATAAACATGACCACAAAGAATGCAATACAAAACTCGCCTGTTCTACTCATACATGGATGTGAGAAACTCCGAGGTCTGCTTGGTTCAGAACCAGGCAGTGGAAAACAATGCCACCTCAAGCAGTGGGTGCAGACCGGTTGATGTCACATGATGTATTCAGTAGACATGGACCATAAAAAGCGTATTTCTTGAGAAGTAACTGCTAGCACATACATCAATAACTACTTTGCAGGGTCGGCATGAGATGGATCAAATGTGCTATAGCTAACTAACTTTTTCTTTGCCATTTCTCCCAGTTTTCCTTTCCTAATCACCAGTCCTGGGGTTGCTCAAAGAAAACGGCATAGAAAAGCTTTTTTGGTGCCGTGTTTCTGGCACTGGTCATAATGGGAGGGGTTTTCAATACTAAAATATTCAGCATCTTAAAGTAAGGTACCATTGGTTAAAACTTAAGCAATTTGGACTGCTACTTTGTGGGGAGTCCTGGAGGAGATTGCTTGTGGAAGAATAGAATCTGTCTTGAAAGTGCAAGTGTTTTGTCGATTTGGTGCAGGATGGGAGTGTTCACAAAGTCCGGACTAGGTTGTGCATGCATAAGACTCTACGTGTACTTGTATCACTGTGTGTGCTGCTCGTAGTAAAAGTAGAAATTAGTTAGGTGCCAGAAGATTCTTGGGCTTGTCTATGTATGCTAAACTAAGCTTTTAAAAGTGGTTTTACCTCTGACTAAATGGCCCTAATGAGACAACAGAAAGAACAAAATATGTGAGGGTGAGCAACAACAGGAAGTATGATGTTTTTCAGAGAACACAGTAGAAAATAGATCCAGAAATCATGTAGAAGCACAAAATATTCTAACACTGTTTTTTAACCACTTCGACGTCTACATAGATGTTTTCACTGAACATATGATAACAGGCATTGAATTAATTACTTACCAGTAAACTTTAATACCCCAATTGATGTCCTCCTTGCCACAGTCATTACAATACTAGGCGGTCCTGCTCCCGAACAGACCTTCTACATGATAGTCTTTCTTTTATTTTTATTAAATAGAATAAAGACTCCTCCCTCCTTCCTTACTGTCTGCTAGTAACAAGTTCAGACAAAAACAGTGTAAAATCCGATGGCTGGAAGGGTCGATGACTAGGAAGAGGAGGACCTTAATCGGGGGATTGAAGCTTACCGGTAAGTAATGGATTAAATACCCACTCATGGGACCTCCTCATATCAATTACGATTTGAGGCTTTTACAAGTAACAAAGACGACTCGTTTTACACCATATGAAGAAAACAAGTGACTGTTTTCAAAACCACACTTATTTCAAAACTGCTGTTACAACACCACTTGCAAAATGATTATAAGAATGCAAAACATCAAGGCAATAACGTTTAATAAATGTGTGATGAGAGTTTTCCACATGGCTGCCCAGCAAATTTCTTGGATGAATATTCCTGTTGTCTCAGCCCAAGAGGCAGAAACTGATCAAGTGGAGCGCCCTTGGACCTGTGCTGGAGGTACAGCGCCCACACATTTGTAAACTTGACAAATAGCCTCCCGAACCCATCTGCTGAGGGTCGAAGTAGCCACTTTCTTACCCTTATTGACACTACCAAAAGAAAGAAACAAAGAATTAGCAAGGCGAAATTACTTTGTAAGTTGTAAATAGAATATTAAAGTCCTCTTAACATCCAGAGAGGAAGAAAGCTGAAGGCCGCTGCCATCATGAAAAACCAGAAGAATTACTTCCTGGTGCAAATAAAATGTATGGTTAAAATCTTTTTATTGTTTTCAGTTAAATGAACAAAGCATCATAACCTGAATTATCAGGCGTCAAAGTAGCTCTGGCCCATTATACATTCAAAGAAAGAGAGAGAAAGAAATAGATTACAAATCCCTGAGAATCTCCAATCCCCCCATCCCCCAGGAACCAGTTGATATGTAATGGAAGAAATGGTGTAATCCTATTCAGCATATGCTGCTCTCTATCTAGCTGGTACTTTCAGAAGGTGCAGTAGATGTTACATCTGTTAAGCGAAGGTGACAGATATTTAGGGCAGGTGAGTTCTCGAAATTCTGACAACAATAAATTGATGCAAGGGCACCATAATTTGACATGGACTGGGACGAGAGTGTGAGGGTACCCCTTTAAGTCCCTGTTGGACTTGGCCCTTTTGGCAGGTTCACCCCTGAACTTTTTGCCTTTAAATATGAAATAATGGTAGTGATTTCTGGTCTCTGTGCACTTTGGCACTGTGGCCCAGTGTAAAGTGTGTGCGCTCTCCGAGTGCGTGTGGTGAGATTGGCCTGCCCTCCCATAGGAATGCATGGGGAATATGTGTGTCCATGGTAGTTATGTCATGTCAAGTCAAAGATTTTTATATAGCGCAACTTTTCACCGTAAGGTCTCAAGGCGCTTGCAGCATAGGAAACCAGATGGTGGTGGCAATGTCAAGGAAAAGATAGAGACGGCTAACGAAAGGGGGCCACTACTTAGGGAAGAGCCAGGTTTTCAAGGCTTTACGGAAAGGCTGGTGCTCTACAATGGAAAGAAGATATGGGGGCAGTTTGTTTTAGAGTAACAGGGCAAGGTAGGAGAATGAGCGCTGCCCGTACCTAGAGGGGTTTGTGCAGGGTTGTGTCAATAGAGACTTATTACTGGACCATAGGGACCTCTTAGGGGCATACCAGTTGATTTTTTTGGAGATACCGAGGTCCTTTGTTGTACAGAGAATTACGAGTTAAGCACAGGATCTTGAATTGGCTTCTTTGCCGAATGGGGAGCCAGTGCAATTTTTTCAGACATGGCGATGAAGCAGTTCTGGGAGGCAGGTCCAGCACTAGTCTAGCCGCGGCGTTCTGCAGAGTCTGCAGCTTTGCCAGTAGGACCTCATTCAGGACATAGTACATACCATTGCCATAATCGAGATGGCTAATGATGAGGCCCTGGACCAAAGGTTTTCTGGCTTCAATGGGAAGCCATCTGAAGATCTTTCTGAGGCTGCGCATTATGCCGTAGCAAGTGCCAGTCACCTTGGCGACATGATTTTTCATTGACAGAGTGCTGTCTATTATAATTCCTAAGTTACAGAGCGCCAGCTTGGGGTCCGGGCATACTCCCAATTCAGCGGGCCACCACTCCTGTGCCCAGCACCTCTCTGCCTTCCTGAACAACATAATTTCTGTCTTGCCCGCGTTCAGTTGGAGTTTGTTCAACCTCATCCAGCTGCTGATCTCAACCATACAGTTTTTAAAGCGTGCGCAGGTGTCAGCAGGGTCTACACCGCACGTGATCAGCAGCTGGGTGTCATCGGCATATGACACAGTTTCAAAACCATAGGAGTTAATGATTTTAGCCAAGGGTGTCAAGTACAGGTTGAAGAGCAGCAGGCTCAGAATCGACCCCTGGGGTACCCCCACAGTTACAGGACGACTGCCAGAGACCAAAGAGCCGACTCGGACGGTGGTGAGGCGGCCGGTGAGGTAGTCCTCAATCCAGCCCAGGGCCCCTCCTGTTACACCTATCTCTCACAGCCGATGTTTCAAGATAATGTGGGAGATGGTGTCAAATGCCGCAGAGAGGTCGAGGAGGATGAGAATGGCTGATTTGCCCCTATCCACCGCGAGTCTGATGTTAGCCACAATCTCCACAACAGCAGTCTCTGTACTGTGGGCGGCCCGAAAGCCGGACTGAGAGGGATCAAGTACTCCACATGCTTCTATATAGGCTGTCAGCCGATTGTTCACAAGAAGTTCCAGCACTTTCCCAAAAAAAGGCAACAGAGATATTGGCCGGTAATGGGATGGCAGGGTCGGGTCGTCTGAAGGTTTCTTCAAAAGTAGCTTCACTTGAGCATGCTTCCACTTCGAGGGAACACAGGCCTGTTCAAGTGAAGCATTGAATATGGCCGTGAGGGAGACGGCTAACAAGGGCATAAGTTTAGTGCAATGGCGTGGTGGAAATGGGTCCATAGGGGATCCCGATTTTAATTTGCTTAAGCCCTCCAGAGTTTCCTTGACAGTAATCGGGGCGAATTCCGTCAAATAAAAGGCTTGACTATGGTCCCCCCTTTGTGGCTGTCGTGCCTGCTTGCTAGCCGACGCGGAAAACGGGGTTGGCAAATCCGTGGTTGGCAAAGTCCTGAATGGCTTCTAGGACGCATGCGCAAGTATTAGCACATGCACAGTAAACCTACTACCATATTTAAGCCCTCCCTACGTTCCCAGAAGTGCTTTGCGTTTAGCCAGTGACAGAGCCTTCGTTCCGGGTCACGGTGTGTTAGGTTACATGGATTGCCATCGCTATTGATCACTGATAGGGGAACACAATTTGTATCTAAGTTTAGGAGACAGCTGTGTAGAAGACTACACATCGATGTGCACCTCTCCTCAAGTCACCATCCACAAACGGATGGTCAAATCGAAAGGGTGAACCAGAGCTGTGAGCAATTCCTCAGGTGCCAGTTCTTGCAAGATCAGACTGAGTGGGATGAGTTAGTCTGGTTGGCCGAATTGTCCTACAACAATAGCCACCATTTTTCCACGTTATTCAATCCTTTTTATGGTTCTCATGGTTTCCATCCTAGAGTACTACCCTTCTCTCCGTTAAAGCCCTGCCAGCTGTACAGGACCTGGTTAACCATATTCAGACAGTGCATTCAGACATACATGATAATCTTGACCATCCCAAAACTGAATACAAGAGAAAAGCAGACTCGCACAGAACAACCGAACCGGTCTATCAAATAGACGATAAAGTATGGCTTTCCACTAAACACTTGGCCTTGAAAGGTTCCTGCAAGTTCAAACCTACATTCGTAGGTCCCTTTGTTATCTCACAGGTTATTAATCCTGTAGCTATGAAATTGACACTACCACCGTCGATGAAAGTACATCCTGTGTTTCACGTATCTCTTTTGAAGCCTGTCATACCGGGTACTCGTCTCCCGACTGTGCCTGTTCCGAATCTGATCGATGACGACAAGGAATACGAAGTTGGGGCTATCATAGATTCCAGACGTGTGCGTCGTCGACTTCAATATCTAATACATTGGAAAGGCTATGGTGTTGAGGAACGCTCGTGGGAGCCTGCTAGTCAGGTGCATGCTCCTCGTCTGGTCCGGGCGTTTCACAGACAGTACCCAACAAGTCCAAACCTGTGGGGGTGCTGTGGGAGGGGTATTCTGTCGTGCCTGCTTACTAGCAGACACGGAAAACGGGGTTGGCAAATCCGTGGTTGGCAAAGTCCTGAATGGCTTCTAGGACGCATGCGCAAGTATTAGCACATGCGCAGTAAACCTACTACCATATTTAAGCCCTCCCTACTTTCCCGGAAGTGCTTCGTGTTTAGCCAGTGACAGAGCCTTCGTTCCGGCTCACGGTGTGGTGTTCGTTCGATGAGTCAGGGTTGTGGCGTCTCTAGTACGGCGAGTCCCGCGGGTCGTGAGTACGTTTGTCGTGTCCCTCACTATTTCTCCTTTGTCATTTATTTATCCTTTCTTTGTGCTTTTGGGCAAGTTTGGCTACGTCCCTTGAGATAGAAGTCTCGTTTCGAGTCTTGGTGGAGTTTCCACATCCTGGATAGAGTATCCTTCAGAATACATACAGTGGTATTATTTCTTTCGTGTTCCAGTTTATAGACGCATTGACCTGTTCTAATAGGTGAGCCTAGAGATACAATTCTATATTATATGCTCCACCTATCCTTAACCTACCTAATCATTCCTTCTTACCTTTAGGGGTTAGAACACATCGTTTCCTGCTAAATTTGGTTTCCTGTGCACCTTTAGAAAAAGACAGCATACACGTAAGGTATACCCATCTTCCCAAATACACAGTATTAGAAAAGAGACAGGTAGGGGACTTTATTAATGTTCTGCTTTCTTTTAGATTAGTTCCTGGTCTTTGAAGATTAAAGAACCTGGTCCTGTGAAGATTGAAGAGTGCTGTTTCTTTCCCTTCTATCCTTGTTTTTAAACTATTCACTATCCAGCACCCCCAAGTGTAATGCGTTGTAAAGGTTTTCGTTGTAATACTTGCATTGTAACAGCATGCGTGGTAAAAAAGCATGCGTTGTAACGTCACACATCCTTCAGGGATGACTCGATCTAAGGTTTGTAAAATGGAGGGCTCCACATTGGTTACCCTTTGTTCTAAGGAAAAAGCCAGGCTATTTACAAGTTTAAAATGGGCCAGAAATGCTTCCGGTGTATCTTTGCGCCATGGACGAATCCGCACTTTTCTGCCACTCATGCGTTTGGTCGAGGTCTGACTAGGAAGACTAAACTTTAAATGATAATGATCAGTCCAGATCATAGGGAGAGGGTCTTCTGTACTGAGTTTGGAGGAACTGGTGAAAATTAGATCAAGGGTGTGGCCGCACAATGGGTGGGGCCCATAACTCTTTGGGTGAGACTGAGGCTTTCCATAGTTCTAATTAAGAGGCATATCTCTGGGTCTAAGGAAAGCTCCGCATGATAATTGAAATCGCCAAGTAGAATGAAGTTCTCAGTTGCCAGGGCATGGGCAATTATTGTTTCTAATAGTAGATCAACGAAACCTCTTTTAATGCCCAGCAGCCTGTACACAAGCGCACCTCGCCAGCTGTCAGACCGGGAAAGTTGCATATTAACTATCATGACTTCAAGCGTTGGACTGGACAAGGATTCCAGTAGCTTGATCTCAATGGGGGTTCTAGCTGCAATCGCTATACCGCCACCCCTCCGAAATTCCCTGTCCACCCTTGTTACAAGATATTCCGGGGGAAAGGTGGACACTATGTCTGATGACGCCTGACTATGCAGCCAGGTTTCTGTAAAAAAACAGATATCCGGTTCCTGATGTGAGAGGAGTGCAGGGGCGAGCTTGGTATGTGCGAACTCGTGAGATTAAATGCTGCGCGGCGGTGTACGCAGATTTGGTGTTTCTAGTGGAGAAGTGCCACTTTTAGAAGTTGGCATTTCTGTGTGCAGTGAATGTGAATTGACTGTCTGCCTTGTGATTGACAGGAGCTGGCTGGTGTGCTTGGCTCCAGGAAGCCAGGATGGGTCTACCCGGTGGTGAATAGGGAGATCTGCATGTTGATGGGAGGGAGGAGTTGCACCTGGGACCTGAATAGGGCTGGGCGTTCCCCCCACAATGCTGGCTCCACCCCCTGTGGTGCGTCGGATGTCCCTGGCCTGTCCTGTGAATAGAGGAGAGGAGCTGAGCAAAACAACATGCTCAAGTGCTCCTGAACCAGTTGTAACTGGTTCTCTCCTAGCCCTGTGCTGTGTCACAAAGGGAGTGTTGTGTATAAAAGAAGGGGCTGTGACCCCATGAAAATGTTCTTGTTGTTGCTACTTGTATCTGCCAGGGGCGTCCTGCTGCTGGGGCCCAGGGGAAGGCTTGCCTCCCTGGGCCCTGCCCAGCACCTGGATGCCTGGAGGATTTTCCTTGTTGGGAGCTATTTTGCTCCATCCTTGCTGCCCAGGACTTCTGGGACCTATTGCCTAATTTTTGATGTTACCAAGGCTTGCTACAGCCTTCCTTCGCTCTATTGGCAGACTGAGAGCGCCCTTTGAGGTGCATCCCCCAGTGAGGGAGAGCCTGGGGGCTGAGCAGAGCGGCGCTGCAGCCCTCGCCGAGGGAATCCCCCTTATAGGGATTCCCTCCTCCTTGTGGGCTTTCGCTGGTGCCCACCCTGCTCATCTCACTGTTATGAGGTAATTTCAGGAGAAGGTGGAGCCCCGTCAGCTGCAGCTGCAGTCAGCGTGTCGAGCGGAGCGGAGCAGAGCAGAGCTGAGGGCCGAGAACAGAGCAGAGCGGAGCAGGGCGGAGGACTCATCTGAAAGTCTGAAAGTCAGTGCCGGGGGTCGGGGGCTGTGGGGCCATCGCGGGACCTGAGCATACTGTGCAGGTTGGTGTGATCCCCTGCCCCTCCTGTACCCCCATCGCGGCCGCTCCCGGCTCTCTGACTATTTGCGCTCCTCCCAACGTCCCGTGGCTCACAGCACATAGCGTCCAGCACACCCCCGCCCCCGCCCCCGCCTCCCCGCACAAGAACCATAAGAAGCAGAGTGCGGAGGGGGGGGAAAGAGGAGGAAAGAGGGTCGATACACCAGGAGAGAGACATTTGGACTCCCAGTGCAGACTCACGCCGAGCCGAGTGAACGAGTGAACGGGCTCAGAAGAGGAGGCATTTTTTTGCCTAAACGGGCAGTAGGCAGAAGGCAGGCATTTGGGCGGCTCCCCTGTGGTACTTGCTGGGACTCAGGGCAAAGGACAGAGCACTGCCGACGCCGAGCCGAGCCGATTAGAGAACAGTGCGGAGAACATAGCGTGGAGAATTTAGAGTAAATCGTCGCGGGAGCCCAGAACCGGAGCAGCAGCAGTAGGGTGAAAGGTCTGATAATAACTAAGTTACAAGAGCGTGCAGTCCAACGTTTCTCTGCTCACCGCCCTCTGCAAGTCGACATTGAAAATCTACACAAGCTGACAACAGACAACAGACCCCCTACTATCCCACTAAAGATCCTTCCACCATCTCAATTTGTGACCCTAGCTGATACCCCAACGCTACGGTCACTGACACCGGTGTGTGGCTTTGCGTGGCCGAAAGGAGAAGGGGTGCAGGCTCTGCAAACATCCATATTCTCTCCCTATTATGAGGTCAGGGAGAGTTAGAACAGACCCCACAGCCAAACCAAACAAAAGAAAACAACCACATCGCAGGAAAATGAGTGAAGAAATAACCCACTCATCTGACGAGGATACACTAGAGGAGCCAGACACCACTGTTAGCGCCTTCACCGCTAAGACGCCACAGAAAATCGCAGGCCTTAGAAACGCTAAGATCACAGACTTTTTAATCCCATCCACATCATCAGCACCTCCGGCACTGCAGGCACAGAATTTAAGGAGTGTCATCAGCATCAAGAGAATGTCTCAGTCGGTGACTTCGTTAACAAAAGCCCTGAAGCTCCAGAACAATACCCAGAGTAATAATCTACAAGAGACCACACAAAGTCCTTGGGAAAATCTCTGTAAAAATTCAATCAAAGGGATGAACCAATACACAGTGAGAGCGCAAATAAATACGAGGGAGGAAGATAACGAGAGCAATACCCACATTGATTTATGCGCAGAGCACTCAGAGGGCACAATGGAATTATTAAACGCACCAAACGCACCAGAGATGCGGCGCTCATTAAGTCTAGGCTCATACTTTGGTTCAGTGTCTCATGACTATGGGGCTGACAGTTGATCAGCCCCAAGAACGGATAATAAGGACTCATTGGACAAGGTCACAATAGACAATGAAAATATGGATCAGCTAATAGGTGAACAGATGAAACCCAATGGCCAAACACATCCAAAGGAATGCCCGCCAGGCACAGAGGAAACAAAAAAGTATAACATTACACCAACACACACGGCATGTCCAGAAATTAGGAAGTATCCAACCACTCCGGTGCTGGCATTCCAATAACCAGCCAAATAGCTAACAGTAAAAAAATCAAATGGCCCGTCTGGGCTATTTCCTCTCCACTTCACCATTTCTTCACCGATCAAAACAACTTTGCCAAAGGGCCCTGTGCCCAGGAACAGAACGGAAAACCAAACACATCAGACACGGGTCCGGGTGGGAATCCACGAGATCCACGAGACCCACGAGGTCTAGGCTCAGCAAGGCCCAAACTAAGGTACACAGCTCGGAGTAGTCCCCATGAATCCAGATATCTTATAGATAATAGTTTACCTGCTCAGGCACCATTATGGCCGCCATTCATAAGCATCATGGAAACCATTTTTTCAGCCCTTCTCCAACACTCCGAAAAGTTGGAGTCACAGATACACATTCTGCAAATCTTAGCATCTCACGTTGTGGGTATAGACAAACAGATACTTGAGCTAAATTCCTTCATTGAACGGGTACAGAAAGACCCACACACAACGTATCATGAATGTCAGTGCTCCGAAACAATGAACCAGCTCAAAGTTTTACCGGCCATCTTAACTGACATTCTGTCAGAAGTACAACACAAAACAAATGAAGTCCACAATTCTTTCGAAATCCCGGGTATGGGAGCCCCTCCCGAACGCTCGATAAGTGCAACCAGCAGCGCTATCTCATAAGGTGAGGACACAAGGGCTGACCAAACGGAAGGCAGTCCAATACACCATCCCTAAATTGCCCAGCTAGAAATTACCGAAACCACAACAGCTCATCGTAAAGGCTATGAGGATCCAGCCAACACAGGGAGAGAAGAATTCGGGCCATCACAAAAAAAACGGAAACAATTCAACAGAGGTACGGAAGATCTGGAAAATCTGGGGAGAGAAGACCCTGGGATACCATCCAACGGGCCACAAAAACATACCAACCCCTTAACAAAGCGTGAAAGTAAGAGACTGAGGAAAGCCAGACATAATAAGCACCATGGTAAAAAAGAAATAGCCCCATATAATAGGCGCTAGGATCAAGATCTTAAAAAAATCATTTACCCAAATACGACCATAGGTACAACATCGCAAGGACCGAATCGTAAAGAGCTGCTCAATATGGACCAGGAAGAGCAGAGCAAGGGGACTGCGGGCACATTCCCCCGCCTGTGATTCCGCTCCTGGAAGTCACATCAACAGACAACGTCAGTAACCAAAGAGCCTTGAATCAAATACAATATCATACAACAACGCCCACCGGCGCAGAAGCTGCACGCAGAACAGAAAAGTATCTCACACTACTTTCCGAAAATGGTAACGGTACAAAAAGAAAAACCCCCAGCAACTGAGCAGCAGCACAGATTCGCCACTAAAGGCCCAGAGTGCCCAAGACCCGAGTAGCCCGCTTTTACATCAAGCCAGTAACCCAGTCGAATGTCCCAAAGCAGGGCAGACCAGCCAGGACATCAAAAATAATCAGGCCAGTGGATCAGAAAGAGGAGCTAGATTCAACCTACCCAGCCGGCTCAATAACACACGAAATAATCCCGCATTATAGTTCCAGGGGGAAGCATGACATTCTTAACCGGAGTGCCATTTTAAAACTCTCTAATCTGTTTGAAACTTTAAAACATGTGAACACAAACCACATAGAAAGCATTGAATTCAAACCAATCCTTAACATAAACGGGAGCGAAATGACAGTGGCGACATGGAAGGACCCCAAAATAGCCAAAGAAGTTTGGCTAAACAGAGACGAATTCGCCAAATGGGGAATCGAAATCAGACCAGTGCCACTAGAAAGATACCCGGGCCCACTCTCCATGTTGGCGGAAGAAAGATCCAATCCAGACGGCGGAATATTCAGGGGGGCCGTTGGTGGTATGGACAGCAGTAAGGGGGGATGGTCCTATTTACGTATCATCCATCATGGCCCGTCAGGAGGATCCAAAGAGTGCCGTAAAATCCTACCCCCAACGCTAAATCCACCGGAAATAAGGAGGGTGGAAGCATGAACACCTACTTTGAAAGCATGCTCGTGGAACATAAAAGGATTGGGGGGTAAAACAAACGACGCAGAATTAATGGCATTTTTAAACCAATTCAACATCATTCTACTCCAAGAAACCTGGCTAACTGTATCCCAGCATATAGATGGCTTCAAAGAAATCCAACTACATGCCCTCAAAAGAGGCCTTTCAGGAAGGGCAGCTGGAGGCCTATCGATTTACTTGACCAACGGTATCCCTTGGACCTAGGTTACCATCGACACAGGACAACCATGGATCCAGTGTATCAAAATCGAGCTGATGCAAGACTCCGGCAAAGGACCGCAGAGGGCACGAGAGGCTTGGTCAATGATAATCTGCAATATTTATATACACCCTGATTCTAAGAACAAATCAGAGAAAATCCTGACCTTGAAAGCCCTCATTAAATCAATGCAATCCATCTACCCACAGGCGGGGCTGGTTGTGTCAGGCGACCTGAACATGTTCTTACTACAAAAGGACCATGCGCAAAACATGAATCAAAACAAATGGAATGGTAAACCCATCCCTCCAATGATAACAAATCACCGAAAAAAGGACAAGATCGGTCAACAGTGTAACCTAATGTTTGCAGAGGTCGGAATGATTGCCTTGAATGGCCGTTTTTCACAAGATCAGCCAGCATCCTCAACTAGAATAGCCAATCAGGGGGAGGAGCTTCGCGGGCAAGCAAGATGGCCGCGTAAGCTCGGAGCTCCGCAGACCCTCCGGTCCTCCGCAATAATCCTGCCTGAAATCCTGATCCACGTAGGTGGATTCTGAATGCTGACGGGTCACTGAGGCGGGCACTGCCTCCCGCGTTCGAATCGGAGGTTCCTACGCTGAGCTACG
This sequence comes from Lissotriton vulgaris, assembly GCF_964263255.1. Taxonomy (NCBI): domain Eukaryota; kingdom Metazoa; phylum Chordata; class Amphibia; order Caudata; family Salamandridae; genus Lissotriton; species Lissotriton vulgaris. The sequence continues at coordinate 586,838,526 of NC_141697.1, read as the reverse complement.
TCGTGTGCTGCCCCTTGCCAAGGAAGCGCCATTGTCTCCTCGGTCTCCGCCACTCCGCTGGCTTGGGATGCGTAGTGCTGGGTGGTGATCCCCACTTGCGGAATTTCTTATACCACTATGCCATCTATCACTGGACTTTACTGCACCTCTGCTCTACAACCTCGGCACGGTGCACCTTGGGCTCGGAGCTGTGTGTGGTGGTCCCACGGTCTCATCGGACCAAACATGGCCGGCAAGGGCGACCCGGACAAGACAGCGAACAAAGGAGTTCGAGGCAAGTCCCAAGTGCAACAGAACAGGATTGACCGATATGCTCAACTCCGCATATCGCCGGCACCGGGAGCCTCTGCTAAGGACATCTCCACATCGGGCTCCCCGGATGGATCCGAGCCCACCCTTAGTGATGTTATGGGGGCCATCTCGGGCATCCGAGCAGAAATGCAGAAACAGCATGAGGTCCTGACCCACAAGGTGGACACACTGGCGGTGGATCTCACTCTCATCAGAGCCGATCTGGGTAAAACTAACGATCGGGTGAAATCACTGGACTTGAAAGCCTCGAGCCTCACCACCGACGTCTCGGACCTGCAAACCGAGGTCCGGACCCTACGACTCGCCTCCGACCAAGTCTTCAGGAGACTGGATGAATATGAAGGTCGTGCCAGGCGACAGAATGTCCACATCATTGGCGTTCCGGAAGGGTCGGAGGATGCATCGGCGGACCTGTTCGTTGAGGACCTGATACAGAACCATCTTACTCCCCCCGGGTTGAGCAAATTCTTCTCGGTGGAGCGAGCGCACCGGGTGCCAGGTGGCCCGCCAAAGACTGGCGCGGCACCTCGACCCATCATTGCTAGGTTCCTCAACTTCAGGGACCGGGACGCAATTCTACAGGCGTCCAGAAGGCATGGTCCGCTACAGTACCAGAACTCAGAGGTGAATTTCTACCCTGACTTTACCAGAGCGGTGCAGAGACAGCGCCAGAGCTACGGGGGAGTGAAACGGCGACTGAGGGACATGGGACTCAAGTACTCGATGATGTTCCCGGCCAAGTTGCGGGTCGAGCACGACGGCCGTGCAATGTTTTTTGACTTTCCGGACAATGTTAGCGAATGGCTCGACACCCTACCACAGCGAAGCGACGACCGGGAGAACAGCGAAGGGGGCGCTGCTGGTGGCGCATATTTGTGAGGACTGGCTCTATCAAGTGGACACTGGCGGTTGGTGGTCCTGCTATATGTGACACTCGTCTCCTTTTTTCAGTGCAATAGCAATTGAGATCCTGTCGTTTCATGGAGGGCGGCGGGGGGGTGTCCGCGGGGAATCCTTACTCCTCTTGGGGCTTTCTGTAGACTAGTTAATGGGGCGACAGGCACACTGCTGGTTGGGGGGGCTTTTTAGTCTGCTGCAGGGGTGCAGGGTGGGGGGTGTTCTGGGACAAGTTCGAATGTCTCATAGAGTGTTTTTGTTTTCTTTCTTTCGGCAATGGGTGATGTATATTGTTGTACTTTCGATTCTGCAAGGGTCTCTCGGGCCGGGTGGGGGAGGGTGCCACGATGATGGGGGGTAAGAAACTAAAAGTTATCAGTTGGAATGTCAACGGGTTGGGTGACCGAATCAAACGGGGAATTGTGCTTCAAATGCTCAAGCGTCACATGCCTGATGTGGTTTTTCTGCAGGAAACTCATTTGATTGGGAACTCATGCAAAGCGCTCAGTCGCAAGGGGTACAAGATGGTGGCACACTCTGGGTTCACTTCAGGCTCTCGGGGGGCGGGCGTTCTTGTCCGGGCTTCCCTGCCGCTGGAGATTGACGTCACTACGATAGATGATAGAGGACGTTACGCAGCGGTGGCTGGGCGGTGGGAGGGGAGGACCCTCACCCTACTTTCAGTTTACGTCCCGCCTGGTCTACAGACTAGCACGTTCCAGGACCTTGGTGGCGCCATTTTAGCTCTGCCTGATGGCTTATTTATTGTTGGGGGTGACTTCAATTCCGTCTGTTCTGGCACTCTGGACCGACAACCTTCTAGAGATCTTCGCCAATCACAACTGTGGCTGCCCTCATTTATAGACTCAATGGGCCTGGTTGATAGTTGGAGACTCTTACACCCTACGCTGCGCCACTACTCCTTCCTGTCCAGCGCGCATGGTAGCTTGTCCCGAATAGACTATATCCTAACCTTGGCAGCTCACGCTACGGCCGTGTCTGAGGCTCGTTTTCTGGCGCGTGGAGTTTCTGACCACTCACCGCTCCTGGTCTCCTTTGATTTCGATATTGCTTTGTCGGTGCGACCGGCAACGGTCAACCCCTGGTACTTTCGTAACCCAAAGACCCGTGCTCTACTAGCCAAGGCGATAGACCGATACTTCTCCGAGAACGAGGGTTCGGTCGGATCGGCCGCGACTCTGTGGGAGGCTTTCAAGACCGTCCTGAGGGGCGAGGCATTTGCTTTGATAGCGGAGGCCCGTCGGAGCAGAGACGCCGATCTCCTCTGTATTGAGGAGGAGATCTTGAACCTCGACGCCCAACTGGACCCTGACCCTAACCCAGACCTCCTCCATGCGCTTTCTCTAAAGCAACTGGAGTACCGAGATCTCGCTACGAATGCCGCCCAGACCCTGGCTAGGGAACAGCAGGGCCGTATTTATGACGTGGGAGACAAGGCTGGCAAACTGTTGGCCTGGTTGGACAGGAGGGAGCTGGCCAGTCGGGTAGTACCTGAGATCATGGGCGCGGATGGTAACCCTGTCACCGACCCCTCCGCCATCGCTGAGTCGTTTGCCGACTATTTCAGGGGTGTCTACACCTCCTCCTCTGACTGCACAGAGGCCGAAGCGGCAGAACTTCTCTCGACCGTGGATCTTCCCTGTCTTACAGAGGAGGACCGCGATGACTTGGACAGGGACATCACTTCTGATGAGATTGCCCTTGCGATCCGCTCCCTGAGATCAGGCAAGGCACCGGGTCCCAATGGAATTCCGGCTGAGCTCTATAAAATACGGCCCGATGTGGTCTCCCCGCGTCTTCGTGCTATGTTCCTGGAGGCGAGGGACGCCGGCGTTCTCCCACTTGATCAGAGGGTGGCCACTATCGTGGTCATTCACAAGGACGGTAAACCAAGGGACGTGTGTCGTTCATATCGGCCTATTTCCCTACTGAACACCGAACCAAAGGTCCTCGCCAAACTGCTGGCTAACCGACTGGTTGGGATTATTGGCGACCTGGTGCATCCGGACCAGTCGGGCTTTATTCCGCACCGTAACACTGCCCTCAATCTGAGACGACTTCACGGCGCCCTGGCTAGGGCGCATACTCTCACGGAGCCAGCCGTGCTGGCGTCTCTAGATGCCACCATGGCGTTTAACTCTATTGAGTGGAATTATCTCTGGGCGGTGTTAGCTAAGTTCGGTTTTGGCCCGGTCTTCCTCAGCTGGGTGAAGCTCCTATATGCCAGCCCGATGGCTAATGTATCTGTGAATGGTCGCCTGTCGACGACCTTTGTCCTCCACAGGGGTACCAGACAGGGCTGTCCCCTGTCGCCTCTACTATTCGCCCTGGCTCTCGAGCCCTTGGCGGCCACTCTGCGCTGCCACCCCGACCTCCATGGTATCACCTGGGCACCGGACTTTGAGGACCGCATCTCCCTCTATGCGGACGACATCCTCCTATACCTGACGTCCCCATACCAGTCACTCATCGTCGCCTGCGATGTGCTTGAACACTTTGGGAGATACTCTGGCCTGATTATCAATTGGGCCAAGTCCTCCCTGTACGTATTGAAAGGGGACACGCCGCGCCTCCCTAGAGGCTGCAACATCCAGGTGGCCACACAGGGCTTCAAGTACCTAGGGATCTACATCTCTGGGAACCCGAAGGTTCGATACGACCAGAACTTGCTCCCTCCACTGCAACGCCTTCGACGCGACGTGGAGGGTTGGCGTAAGCTCCCGCTCTCCCTGCTTGGCCGAGCGGCCCTGTTTAAAATGATGTCCTTACCCAGATTTCTGTATGCCCTACAAAACACCCAAGACCCGGTACCGGCCCGATACTTCCGAGAAGTTGAGAGTCTTCAGCGGGCCCTGCTCTGGGATGGCCGACCTCGGGTGGCGATCACGAAGCTTACGCTCCCGTGGTATGACGGGGGCATAGCACTGCCGGATGTACGTAGATACTATTGGGCCTCCCAGCTTGCGGCACTCAATCACGGGTTTTATGGGCCGGTAAATAGCCCCGGTTACGCTATGGACAGGAGGCTCATGAGTGGAGGTAATTATTACCGCACCCTTTACTCCAGATCTCTGGATCGGCGTATGTCCGGTCCCACTAAGACGGCAGTCTCTATTTGGCGTTCGATCACCAGGGTGCAGGGATGGCAGGGCAGACTGACCGGTTTCACTCCCCTCTATGAATCCGATATGTTGGACAGGCTATGGCACACCAAGGGCTTTGACAAATGGGACCTTATAGGCATCACCAGGGTGGAGGATGTGATTTCCAGGGGGACTATTAAGACCTTCCCCCAGCTACAGTCTGAGTACCAGCTGGGTGACTCGGAGTTCTTTCGATATGCGCAGCTGAGGCACGCCTTGCTCTCTGCTATGACCCCTGGGGAAGACATCCCGGAAAGCTCACCGCTGGAGGACAGAGTGCTGGATGGCCATATGCCAGATAGCGCAATCTCGCTGTCTTATAAAAAATTAATTAATGTTCGCACTGACCTTCTCCTTGGACTACGAGACCAGTGAGTGGCGGATGGCCTGGAGATCGATGAGGAAGATTGGCAGAGTGCAGTGTCTTCCCCTAAGGAGGTTGCCATCTCATCCCGGCTTCGTTTGGTCCAATTTAAAATCCTGCACAGGGTGTACGTTACGGGCCCCCGCCTAATACACATGGGCTACTCGCCCGATGGCCTATGTCGTCGAGGCTGTGGTGCCCTCGCCACCTTCTTGCACATCCTCTGGGAATGTCCGGCCATAGCGTCCTACTGGAGGAGGATTCACAGGGTCATGAGTGAAGTGTCGGGTGTGGGGATTGTGGCGGAAGCCCGTAGGTGCCTCCTTAATATTTGGGAGCCGACGGATCACAACACAGCCCAAACTCAGTGGGTGACCCTAGGCAATATGGTGGCCAAGAGAGACATCGCTCAAAAGTGTGGGGCCAGCACGGCACGGCACGGCTCCCCAGCATGGAAGCCAGACCATCAGACTCATCATCAAAACGAAAATCAAGCAGAAGATCAACAATTCAATGAAAGCTGGATAACGCCATCCCAAGTACTAATGGTACTTATAAACTAAGGTGAAAAGGGGCGCCAGGCCCAAATGGTTTACCAAACTGACTTTTCAAACAAGACCAACATTTTTGGGCAGAATATCTTACCCCACTATACAACAATGCATTTCAAACTGGAAGCATACCTCCATCATGGAGAGGCAGAATTTTACATCCAATCTTTAAGGCTGGCACAAGGTCCGATCCAGCAAATTATAGACTGATCGCGCTCATAGACGTCGAGGCCAAAATACATGCCTCAAATCTTTTGAGGGCTCTGGAAGACTGGGTCAGTGCGAACAAGATTCTTCCTCTCACCCAGATGGGTTCAGGCCCGGAACCAATACATCATGCAACCTGCTGGCGTTAAACCTTTTAGTAGATAAAGCAAGGGAAAAGTCTACCAAGCTGTACACCTGCTTTGTAGACCTCAAAGCGGCGTTCAACGCAGTTCCGAGAGAGGCTCTATGGCAAAAGATGGCCAATTGGGGAATACCATTGAAGCTGCTGCGGGCCATCATAAATCTATATTCATCCACCTGGGTTAGGATAAAATTAGGCGACGGCAACAGTACAACAGAAAAAATCCCTACACATGTTGGCCTAAAGCAGGGATGTGTATTGGCACCTACCCTCTTTAACATCTTCACCACGGACTTGGACAAGTGCATCTCGGAGATACAAAGCGACCCCCCGAAGTTAGCCCACCACAAAATCAGGAGCATACAGTACGCAGACAACATTGTACTTTGCAGCCAGACCCCTTTGGGCCTACAACGTTCCATCATGAAGTTGCATGACTACATCAGTGCACAAGGGTTGCAAATTAACTACAAGAAAACGAAGATCGTCTGCTTTGCATCGCGGCCGGGAAGGCAATCTTTCAAATGGCACATTGCAGGCAATACAATAGAACAGACCCTCTCTTACAAATACCTGGGAGTAGTGGTCGACTCGAGGTGGACTCTAAAAGATCACCAATCATACAGAAAGGCTCAGGCTAACAAACTACGGTTCGCCGTAAATTTATTAAAAACTAAACTAAAATGTCCATCCAATTCACACCTGTTGAAGGTGATCGCAGCGAAGTTTTTACCATCCCTTACATACGGGTCAGAGTTATACAGAGGAAAAGACGCAAACTTCTTGAATTTACAACAATCAGAGCTGTTTAAATACATCTTTCAGATTCCGAGGTTCGCATCACAAGCTCAAGTTCGCCTAGAATTCGGGCTACTAAATCAGCACCAAGTCAGACAAGCGGCCATATTAAAAACATGTTGGAAATTAAGAGCAGCAGAAGAGGACACGCTGATGGGTCTGTTGAATGGAAATGAACAATCAGACAAAGGCAAAAAACGCCTGGAAAACAGTACTGGGAGATGCACTGTTAAACCTTAACATGGAAAAGGCATGGAACACCAACCAAACTTTCGCGGTTTTTAAAAAATCAGCCAACGGTGCTGCAAAGAAAAAATCCTGGCTAATAGACAAACCTACTAGCATTAATCAAGAGTGGGTTGTCTGCTTATGTTTATAAGCTATTCTGTATAACAGAAGAATAGTGGATGAGTGGATGTGTGTTTTAAGTGTGGTTTCAACTCACTTGGAGTTCCTTGAGTTGGGTCCTTCCTGTGCTAACAACACCAGTAACTCAAATATCAGTACAGTATTTTTTGGTCTAACCAAGTCAACAAATTTACTAGAAATGTTCATAATTTAAACATACAGGCATATGTGCGATATACATTGTTGTTGTTAAATAATATAAATGAAAAATCTTTTTTGTATGTATATTTATATAGATATGCAGTGTGAAATAGATGTGTAGCAAGCCTGAAGAAGGAGGTGGATCAACAGAACCCTCCGAAACGCGTCGCTGTCCCTTTGCTCACAAATTACTAAATGCATTCTTTACATGATCTTTTTTAATATGAGAGATTAATGACAACTTTATTTGGAAACTGCAATTAACTTTCTTTATTATATTTTTGTATTTTTGTGACTTGGATTTTACATTTGTTTTTAATGTGTACACTGTTTGTGCTATTTCGTAGCAAGATATCTTTTTAATGATTTTTATACAAATAAGATCAAATAACAATAAATACTTTCCTTATGGGAAATAATTTCTGTCTATATGTTGACTTTCTGGTGTTGTGAGTATTGACCCAATGAATGATGTGGAGTGTTGTTGATTATTGAGGCTTGTTCGGATATACTGTATGACAAGAGAATATCCCAAAGGGAATTTTTCATAGACTGAAGTGTCTTATTGGTGTACTGTCCCTTTGGGTTGTTGGACCCCTCTCCTATTTTTGAGGTAATAGACAAAGTCGCAATAGCGAGAGAGAAAAACACGGTTGGATGGTGCTGGCCACGTATGAGAAAAGGGTGCCGCAACCCTACTTAGTCAATCATATAACACCAGCCATCCAAAAAACACTACTAAGATTACGGCTGGGAACCTATACTTTAAAAGACCAGACTCCCGCATGGAAGCAAACTTGGCCGACTTCTGACTGCAGACTATGCGGCCAAGCGGAAGAAACACTGATTCATATATTGTGTATCTGTCCATCTTTGACAAACCAGAGACGTTACTATCTACTCCACATATTTCGTTTATTTCAAATTAGAACATGCCGCCCGGCGGTCATGTTAGCATTGAACAGTTTTCAGCTGCAGACAGCTTGCAGGGCCGCTAGATTTTTTCAAAAGGCGTCGCACTTAATACTGAACATTGAGAAAAAGGAGATCAACGGTACAAAATTGAAGGAGTGAAGCGCAATGAACAGAGACAATGAATCCCCGCTTTTAAAAATATTACCCACATAGACATCACAGAATGTTTTCTTTTTCTTTTATCTACTTGCCAGTCTGAACACTCTCTTTTTTAATTTTTAATAATTTTCATTTATGCAAAAAATTGTAAAGGTTTTAATTAACTACATATAATAAAAATGTACTTACTTACTTACTTAATTACACTGTTATGCGCAGGTGCCCACCCTGCGTCTTAGTTTTGTTTCGTCTTCCACACGGGTGCCCACCCAGCTTATGGGAGGCTTTCACGGGTGCCCACCCTGCGGATATACTTTTGAAACCAAGGGAGTCTACCCCTCATTGTGCGGAGGGAGTCGAAACCCGCCGTGGCCCAATCCGCCGAGGCGGAAGTCAGGCAGCCGATGCCTGGAGCAGGGCGGGACTTCCGCTTGAAGACAGGAAGTCCCGCTCGCCGCCCGAGATCTGCCCGGAGCCTCGCCGGCTCTGTTTAGAAGTCCCGGGTCCCAGGAGGGGGCCCGGGTGAAGGGAAGAGGCGTCAGCGGCCGCCGATGGCAGCGCAGGCTCCCTAAAGGGACAGGGAAGCCCCGCGCCACAAGGAGAGTTGTCGGTCCGGGGAGCGAGGAGATCACCGCCGGAGTCCCCTGCGAGAGGAGACCGCCGCAGATGGAGCGGAGTCCCCCAAGAGCAGCCCGGTGAGTTGAGAAGGGCTGGGAGGCTCCGTAGGGGCTAATGTTGGTGCCTGATAAAGGCACAGTGGCAGGGTAGCATTTAGGGCGGCCCCGGATGGCAGTGGGCCGCTCCAACATTTTAAAGGGCCCATGTTCTTCTCCCACAGTCTGGCCCCATTACTTCTAGAGCCAGATGGCTCCAACGTTTTGTTAATGATTTCCTCAGCCCCGTGGCTCCCACGTTTGGGGCCACGTTTATTTGGGTTTAGAGCCAGATGGCTCCAACGCTCCTAAGTTGTTTCTAGAGCCTAGATGGCGCCAACGTGGGTGGTATTTACTTTAAAGCCCATTTCCTTTCCCCGCAGTTCTTTCAGGGGACACGTTCTTTTTGAATCTACAAGTGAGACGCACTCCTTCGCCCTACCTTGGCCTGCACAGCTGCTGCACTTAGTGCCAGCTGCATCGTTTATACCCCATGCTGTTGTTCTCAGCTGCCCAGTAAGTAGTAGGAAGCTGCAACGTTTAGGTTTTGTGCAGTGGCGCAACCTTGACCTCCGCTGCTTAGGCAGCAACCCTGACTTTGGGACATAAGGCGTTTGAGCCCCCCTTTTTAGATGGCCAGTTGGCCAGGGGGATGGTTGCTTTTTTAGGGCGCCAGGCCCTAATGTGATTTATGTGCTAATGCTTTTGGGTGCTAGGAAATGTATTGTGTATAGTATGTTTTGCGCACCCGGTTTGATACCTCTAAATATGGTTTATGATTATGAGGTTGTTTTACCTATTTAGGTTTGTGTTAGGGAGATTATACTTCCCTGTGTGATTTACGCCCCTATTGTAGTTTATACTTAGGTGGTTAGGGTTTAATGTATTTAGACTTGTGGGATACTGTGCATGATGTAGTTTATGTCACAGACTGTTGCAAAGTACAGTGATTACCAGTGTTTACTGGTTGTACGTTCTATGACCTATTTTACGTGTACGTTTTATGATCTAGTTTACTTTTACTTAGTTCACTTTGTGATGGTTCTGACAGTGGCCCATGTGTCGCTGTCAGGTGTACATAATCCCTTGTAAATATTGCCCCGTGCCAGTTGGCACAGTGTACACAATGTGAATATTATCCTAATGTGTTTTGAGAATACAAATGCTATATTTGATATAACCTTGTGTGGAGTTCCTTTTGTGGGGGGCCTGGGATGTTGTTGCTGGTGGGTGCGTGCGCAAATGCTTTACACATTGCCTCCGGGATGAGCCGGACTGCTCGTGCCATGCTACCAAGGGGGTGAGCAGGGGTTATCTTTGGAGTGTAACTCCCTTGCCCTAACTAGAGTGGTGGTCTCCGCCTGGCTTTGGCGCAAGCCTTAGCCAACCAGAGATCCCATTTCTAACAGTCCCTAACATATACCAGAGACGATGTAAACAAACATGATATGTAGGAAGTTGGTCAGTTCCCCAGTGTGTCAGAATATTTTGTTTTGCAGACTCCAAATCTAATCCTACCCGTCGTCCCCTGTGGGACTTTAGGGGAAAAGTAAGTGGATTAGAAAGACCCAGAATCACATAAGCCAAAAATCTAGGGAGTTGGGTATGTAAGTTTGTGTCCACGTCCTCTAACATCTGAGACCAATAAGAAGTTATTTTGGGGCACTCCCCAAAGCAGATGTAATAGGTTTCCTTGGGAACCGCATCATTGCCAGCAGTCCGGTTTATGGGTAGGGTTACCCGGGGGTAGACGTACCGGGGTAAGGTACCAGTAAGTGGCGACCTTAGTAACCGTTTCAACACTAACAGAAAACACAAAACTTCTCCATTAACTTCAAAAAGGGATAAACCATAAGTCAGATCAATTCATTTTGTATTTGATTCACCATCAGTAACAAAAATGATTCTTGTAGTGTACAAATACAGCTAATAATATTTATATCTACATTATATACAGCAATTTTTACGCAAGCTCCACAATGAAGACAAATTAAACATAAAGAACAAACCTACATGAAAAAAACTATACATAGATTTTCCAATAACTGAAATACAACACACTCACACTCAGACATACTTAACACCAAGAATCCATATCAAGAAAAGCACATGATTAAAACACACAATTGTATGAAAATTGTTTTTCTTTTTTTTTTCATATTAAGATTAAAATATTTCAACTGATTGTATAATTGTTTAATTTAATGTACACTGATAATTATTCAATGTAATTAACAGAGACAGAGATGCGTCAACGTGCGTTTCGGTACAGCCACTCCAAAAGTATGGGGGAACAAAACCTTCATCATGGCGCGGTCTGTATTCAGAGTTCAGTGGCATCAGCCATCTGACGTGAGTAGGTAGACAACAAGATAAATCTTTACGGAGCTCGCAACTATATTTGGGAACTGATCTGAAATATGGAGATGCAAGGAATACAAATATAATATAAATGATAAACAGTTAAGACAAAGAGAGGAGGTAGATGAACTAGGATAAGTCTTGGGCATGCGAGAAGTCTTTAGAAAAGCCAGGTAATTGAAACTCTCCTAATAGGGCAATGTGACCCAATCGTGGACCATGGATGAACAAAATGGGTAGAAGTGCTGTGAGTGAAAAATAAAAGAAAAGAAAGGTGATCCCAAAATACTGTGATAGACAGTAGACCCAAGAACCCACATCTTATGTAAATAGGTATTTGTGGTCATGAAAGCGGTCTGGCTAGCCCAGTAATATATGTCTTCCCACTCTCTAGGAGTTACAGAGTGGCCAAGTACTGTCTCCCAGCATCAGTAGACTTGGAGACTAACCCCTCCTTGAACACAGTTAAGTGGACGTTGGGCATAATTGTGTGGTGCATCATCCAATGTCGGATTATGAGATAGCGAAACCGTTCTGTTTCAGGTAGCTCATGTTCAAGGTGGCACCTAGCGAAGAAAAGGATACCTTCTGTGTCAAATAGATGACCTATAGAACGACCACCTATACGCTGTCAGTGATGAAATTCAGTTGCATTTAGTCGTGGAGTAAAATCCACATTACCCACTATCGGGGTGAGGGGAGAAGGAAAGGAGGTAAGGCCCCTTCATGTACTTACTCGGTCCCAGGCTTAAAGAAAGGATATAGTAATGAATGATGAATAAAGACTGCAGGTCTGGAGTATTTAGGGAGAAAAGGAATCTTCCAGGTGTTGTCCAGACAGTGTCTATCCATGAAAAGCCAATACTTTCCTGATTCTTCTTGTGATCGTTCAAGAATAAACCGAAGTTGTGCTGCTTGATAATAATATAATAATATGTATTTGTATAAATGTTGAACAATGCTTTTATGATACAAGTTATCGAAATAAAGCAATTGATGATGAATATAACACTGTATTCCAAGAGCCACTTCTTTCAGGGCTCTATAACTTAGTTCCTCTTGCATGCGAGGATGACTGTTTGCCCGGACAAAGTGATTGATAGTACGATGTAAAAGCTGAAGCATATAAGGAGGATGGCACGAAGGATGGCAACCTGGCGGCTAGCGAATTAATAGGAGATGAAACGCCTACATAGAAGCTCACAGCAATACTTCAAGGACAATACTGGGTAGGTGGAAAGTGCACTCACGCTCCGGGAAGCGTACAAGGCAACGATTAGGGGAACAATCATAGTGGGGAGGTGGGTGAGAAGAGAAGGCGGCTTCGGTGCTTGTTAGATCTGGAGACAGAGTTGCTGCAGTTAGAGCACGAGTATGTGGCCTCACCGACGGCCCTGATGCAACATAGCCTTGCGCAAAAGCGGAAAGAATAGCACAGTGTAGTACATCAGGATGTGCATACCTGGCCAAGCAGAAACGTATATATGAGGCCGGATATTAAGCAGGGAAACTGCTGGCTTGTTTGGACCGCAGGGAGAGGAAGGAACTGCACATTAGGGAGCTTAAGATGGAGAATGGGGACTTGGTGACCGGGAGCAGGAACATTGCTGAGGTATTTGCGGATTACATGACAGACTTCTATAAGCCCCGGCAGGCTGTACCCTGGGTGGGGTGATAGTTTGCGCTGGATTGCCGAACAAGGACATTTTGGGCAACAAGTGGGAGAGACTTGGAGGCTGACCTCTCAGTGGAGGAGCTCATGCTTGCAATTTCGCAAATGCAGTCAAAGAAGACTCCGGGCCCCAATGGGCTTCCTACAGAATTCCTTCACAAAATGGTTGGGATGATGGCTACCCCCTAAATGCGATATATGAAGTGCCATACCAACTCTGGGAACTGCCAGCGGATATTCGTATGGCAACCACTGTTCTTATCCCTAAGGAAGGGAAGAATGTGATTCTTATTGGCCTATATCTCTGCTTAATAAAGACGCTAAGGTCCTAGTGAAAGTGTTAGCAATTAGACTGTGCTGGTGGGGGCTGAACTGATTCATCCGGACCAAACGATATTCATGCCACACAGGTCCACCAGGCTAAATCTTTGGCGACTACATAACTGCCTGGCTTATTCAGGGGCGGGAGCATACCAGTAAGTTATTGTACCCCTGGATGCCAGTAAGGCATTTGATTCTGTCGAATGGCCGGTCCTGTTAGAAAAATTGGCTAAGATGGGGTTTGGGCCCCAATACATCTAGTGGGTCAGACTACTCTATAGCAGGCCGCGAGCTAGCGTGAAGCTCAATGGTTGCCTCTACTGGGAATTTCCATTTGAGATAGGGACGAGACAGGGCTGCACCCTTTCGCCAATGCTTTTTGCACTGGCGGTGGAGGCGCTGGCCAAATGGGCGTGCGTAGATGCACAAATCTGGAGATAGACAGGGTAAATTGACTGGGAGGAGAGAATATCGCTTTACGCGGATGATATACTGTTGTATTTAAAAAACCTTGACCAGCCCCTAAACAGGTTATGGGATATCTTCCATTATATATATGGGAAATCCTCAGGTTTACGATCAACTGGGGATAAGTCGATGCTGTTCCCGATGGCTGTTTGGGCACCAGACGGACAGCTGCCGCTGCAGCTTAGGGTGGAGCCCTGCAAGTTCAAGTATCTCGGAATTTGGGTGACCAGGAGACTGAGGCTCATTATGAGGCAAACCTGGGGTCGATGGTGAAGGCACTGGAGAATGATGTTAGACACTGGAACACACTACCGCTCTCCACCCTGGAAAGAGCGACGATGTTTAAAATGATTGCATTGCCTAGGCTCTTCTCCGTGTTGCAGAACAGCCCATTCCATATTCCAGATGCCTTTTTCACCAGGCTGGACGCTCTGCTTTGAACGCTGTTGTGGGCTGGGGACAGCCCTGTATTACCGTGTCCGAGCTGCAGCAAACCAAGTTTGAGGGGCCTATAACACTGCCAAACATCTGGAAGTATTAAGAGGCCTCACAGGTTAGTGTGGTGAATGACTGGGCTTATGCGGACTAGGCTGACCCGGCTTTTCGGAGGGATAGACGGGGAATGGGTGGTAAAAGTTACTTGCATCCATTGTATGTTGGGAAGATGGGTCCCACCGCCTGTCCAGCCATGTTGACAGTGAGGTCGGTGGGGCGCAATGAACAGAGAAATTAAGTGGACTAAACGGTTGACATCAAGAACCCCACTGTGGGAAGGGGCCAGACTGGTGCCTGTTAGTAAACTGAAGGGCTTCCATAGGTGGGATGACATTGGCCTTTCGACGCAGGCTGATCTGTGAGACATGAATGGGATTGCCCCCTTTGAGCAACTGTAGAGGGAGTATCAGATGTCCGGGACGCAGTGCCTTAAGTATAGGCAGCTGTGACATGCACTCCAGAGTAGTATTGCCAGCGAGGACACACAAGAGGATTTGCCATTGAAAAAGAGGTTATTGGACAAACTCCTTAGGACGAAGGCCATCTCACTAACATTTGGGACGTCGCTAAGGAATACACAAGGGGACCTCAGATGACTGAGGGATTGCTGGGAACAGGACTTGGGTGAGTTCCATGACGAAGACTGGCAGTCAGCACTGGGCTTCTGGGTGGAAGCGGCAATTTAAGGCAAGTTACCACTTAATTCAACTTAAAATGCTTCATAGGACATATTACAAGAGGACTCTGTTGTTTAAAACAGGTAAGGTGGGAGATGTGGGATGCCATAGACCTTGTGGGATGGAAGGCTCACTTATGCATACTTTGTGGGACTGTCCGAAACTGAGTATCTTTTGGAAGACGGTTGCAGGCTTTCTAGTAGGCAATTGGGACCCGCATAGAGGTACAACCCTAACTCGTTCTGCTCTGGATCTAAGGCCCCACGGACCTGACGCTTTATGAGAAAATCCTGGTTAACATGGGTTGTATGGTGGCTAAGAGAGATATTGCACAAAAATGGGGGGGTGAGATGGTGCCCATCGGGTGGGCCAGGGAGACGGATATTGATAGTTGCATGTTGCTGGAGAGGGAAGTCTGTAAGGGCAGGGGCTGCCCACACAAGTTTGATAAGATATGGGGTGGTTGGGAACAGAAATCAGTGCTGGAGGGGACGATGTGTGCATGGGGCTTAGTAGGTGGGGAGGGGAGAGACATTTAGGGCTGCTCAGCTATTAAGAGGTGTTGGGGATCACAAACACACCATTAGGTCTGGTGAAGCTTGAATCTGGGCTCCCCGACTGAGGGCCTACATTTAACACTGCTACAATGCTTGATCGCTGGAGTTTGCTGTGGGGGTAAGGTGGGATTGAGCCAGGGACTGGGAAACTATGAAGGATGTGTTATTATCTTGTATGGTTATAATTCTTGTTTCTGCAAAACAATAACATTATAGAGGGTATGTAACCACTGGGCAAACTCCTAGGCAAGGGTTGGAGACATTTGGAAATGTGAATAGTAGCTGGTGAGGGACGTATTCCAATAGGCCAACATATGATTGACAAGTGGTTTGCAATATAACAGAGCCAAGGGAACCACTGAAGCTGTTGCTGTCATGAGTCCCTGAACTCTCAACCAACAACTGGCTGAGGCTGACGATAGGGACAACAATGTTCTCAAATTTAACTGTAATGTCCCTATCCTGGGGTGTGGTAGAAAACAGTTCCCTTTAGCTTGTCGAATTTTGCTCCAATGCAATGCAGCCATTGAGTCTGGGTGAGCTGAGACTTCGACAAATTGGGTTTGATCCCCAATTGTTGAAAAATAGCCTCCATCGCAGATTTTGCCTTAGGGAAAGAGGAAGCACAAATTAGCCAGTCATCAAGGTACAGAAAGATCAAAGCACCTCTAAGTTGTAAGATCCCCACCACTGGTGCCAATCCCTTGGTAAAGGTCCTGGGATCCTGGGGGCTGCTGACAGGCGGAATAGCAAAACTTGAATTGGGACGATTTGTTGACTCTCGGGGCAGACCACAGGTCCCCAGAAGGGATCGCGGCAGCAGCCGTGCACCAACGCCACTACGCTAGTGCTCGGAGGTGTTTTCAAATTGCCAGTTGGTCTCCCGCAGGGCAGGACGCTTTGTTGACTCTCGAGGCAGACCATACGCCCCAAAAGGGATCACAAGCGGTACAATAGGGGATGGTACCGCTTTTGGCCGCCATAAGTGTGGCAGGTATGCTCAGACGCGAGTCCCTTGCTCACTTTGCCACTGGATTCAAGCAAGCCGGGCTGAAGACGGCTGGCATGCCAGAAACCGGTCCTTGGAAGCTTGTTTCCGGTCCACGGAGGACATGGCTTGGCAGTTCGGGCTGGACTGTTCCCAAGAGGCACAGGGTCAGACTGATTTGCTTATAGCCATGTCTGAACTGGGGTGGCAGAGTGGGCTAAAGAACGGTGATGGATTAAACCCAGATCTTTTGACTGGGTCTGAGTGTTTGATTGATTCAGATGATCCGTCCATCACCACTACCTTTTGTATCGCTTTTGGCCGCCATAAGTGTGGCAGGGTATGCTCAGACGTGAGTCCCTTGCTCACTTTGCCACTGGATTCAAGCAAGCCGGGCTGAAGACGGCTGGAAAGCCAGAAACCGGTCCTCGGAAGCTTGTTTCCGGTCCAGGGAAGACATGGCTTGGCAGTTCGGGCTGGACTGTTCCCATGAGGCACAGGGTCAGACTGATTTGCATATAGCCATGTCTGAACTAGGTGGCAGAGTAGGCTAAAGAACGGTTATGGATTAAACCCAGATCTTTAGACTGGGTGTGAGTGTTTGATTGATTCAGATGCTCCATCCATCACCACCCCCTTTTGTACCGCTTTTGGCCACCATAAGTGTGGCAGGGTATGCTCAGACGTGAGTCCCTTGCTCACTTTGCCACTGGATTCAAGCAAGCCGACCTGAAGGCGGCTGGAATGCCAGAAACTGGTCCTCGGAAGCTTGTTTCCGGCCAGGGAAGACATGGCTCGGCAATTCGGGCTGGACTGTTCCCATGAGGCACAGGGTCAGACTGATTTGCATATAGCCATGTCTGAACTGGGGTGGCAGAGTGGGCTAAAGAACGGTGATGGAATGAACCCAGATCTTTTGACTGGGTGTGAGTGTTTGATTGATTCAGATGCTCCGTCCATCACCACCCCCTTTTGTACAGCTTTTAGCAGCCATAAGTGTGGCAGGATATGCTCAGACGTGAGTCCCTTGCTCACTTTGCCATTGGATTCAAGCAAGCCGGGCTGAAGACGGCTGGAATGCCAGAAACCGGTCCTCGGAAGCTTGTTTTCGGTCAAGGTAAGACATGGCTTGGCAGTTCGGGCTGGACTGTTCCCATGAGGCACAGGGTCAGACTGATTTGCATATAGCCATGTCTGAACTGGGGTGGCAGAGTGGGCTAAAGAACGGTGATGGATTAAACCCAGATCTTTTGACTGGGTGTGAGTGTTTGATTGATTCAGATACTCCGTCCATCACCACCCCCTTTTGTACCGCTTTTGGCCACCATAAGTGTGGTAGGGTATGCTCAGACGTGAGTCCCTGGCTCACTTTGCCACTGGATTCAAGCAAGCCGGGTTGAAGACGGCTGGAATGCCAGAAACCGGTCCTCGGAAGCTTGTTTCCGGTCAAGGTAAGACATGGCTTGGCAGTTCGGGCTGGACTGTTCCCATGAGGCACAGGGTCAGACTGATTTGCATATAGCCATGTCTGAACTGGGGTGGCAGAATGGGCTAAAGAACGGTGATGGATTAAACCCAGATCTTTTGACTGGGTGTGAGTGTTTGATTGATTCAGATACTCCGTTCATCACTACCCCCTTTTGTACCACTTTTGGCCGCCATAAGTGTGGCAGGATATGCTCAGACGTGAGTCCCTTGCTCACTTTGCCACTGGATTCAAGCAAGCCGGGCTGAAGACGGCTGGAATGCCAGAAACCGGTCCTCGGAAGCTTGTTTCCGGTCCAGGGAAGACATGGCTTGGCAGTTCGGGCTGGACTGTTCCCATGAGGCACATGGTCAGACTGATTTGCATATAGCCATGTCTGAACTGGGGTGGCAGAGTGGGCTAAAGAACGGTGATGTATTAAACCTAGATCTTTTGACTGGGTGTGAGTGTTTGATTGATTCAGATGCTCCGTCCATCACCACCCCCTTTTGTACCGCTTTTGGCCACCATAAGTGTGGCAGGGTATGCTCAGACGTGAGAGTCCCTTGCTCATTTTGCCACAGTATGCAAGCAAGCCGGGCAGAAGACGGCTGGAATGCCAGAAACCGGTCCTCGGAATCTTGTTTCCGGTCCAGGGAAGACATGGCTTGGCAGTTCGGGCTGGACTGTTCCCATGAGGCACAGGGTCGGACTGATTTGCATATAGCCATGTCTGAACTGGGGTGGCAGAGTGGGCTAAAGAACGGTGATGGATTAAACCCAGATCTTTTGACTGGGTGTGAGTGTTTGATTGATTCAGATACTCCGTCCATCACCACCCCCTTTTGTACCACTTTTGGCCACCATAAGTGTGGCAGGGTATGCTCAGACGTGAGTCCCTTGCTCACTTTGCCACTGGATTCAAGCAAGCCGGGCTGAAGACGGCTGGAATGCCAGAAACCGGTCCTCGGAAGCTTGTTTCCGGTCCAGGGAAGACATGGCTTGGCAGTTCGGGCTGGACTGTTCCCATGAGGCACAGGGTCAGACTGATTTGCATATAGCCATGTCTGAACTGGGGTGGCAGAGTGGGCTAAAGAACGGTGATGGATTAAACCCAGATCTTTTGACTGGGTGTGAGTGTTTGATTGATTCAGATGCTCCGTCCATCACCACCCCCTTTTGTACCCCAAAAGGGATCACAGCAGCAGCCACGCACCGACGCCACTACCCCCGCAGGCGATTTCAAATTGCTGGTTGGGCTCCCACATCGCAGAGAGCTGAGTTGACTCTCTGGGCAGACCACAAGCCCTTGAAGGGTATGCGGCAGCAGCCGCGCACCAACGCCACAGGAGACAAAGGAGCCACCCAGGCAGCAGGACATATCCGAAGTTCTAATAGTGAGTAACCACTCATTAATCAAACAGTTTGGTACAGCTTGGTGGGCCTCAGTTCTTTAAGGACCAATCATTGCACCCTTATATTCCCCCTCCCTCGGGCTATCAGCGCGCTACCTAAAATGGGGAAAAGAAAAAACTTGGCTCTTACGTCACCTATTGGAAAAAAGACATAAACCATTGACTCATTTTTAGTGAAGGCGGTGGGTGCCATCTCTGAAGAAACTGATCAGGTGGAGGGTAGGCTCTCTGCTGGGACATTAAGATCGGGGATCCATTTCCAATACTGCCTATGGAAGGTCTACACTCGATAGATCCACCAGAGATTATGCAGGAGCTTGACACAAGGGACACGCTGATAGATCTAGCTGGTCCTAGCTTTAAAACCTCCACATGGGGCTAAGAGTGACTCGATAATTCCAACTTCATCAGCTCCAGCTGGGAGTAAAGAATGAATAACGCCCGCCCTATTAGCGGAAACGTAAAACTGAAAAAGGTGAAGAAATGCCAATTATGCTGAAGAGGACTGGGACTTATAACACAAGCTGCACCTTGGAAGACATGGATGCATTTGGGGATATTTTAATACAGAAAATTCCAGAGATATTGACTAAGAGAATGACTACATTTTGCAATAAAATTGCAAGACTTGTGTCAGACTCGAGAGCTCACCACCAGTAAAACCCCTTGACTCTCAACTCCTCAAGCACAAGCAAGTAGCCTAAACAGCCTCCCCCAGCGCAGCCAAGTAGAGGCCGGACTCACACAAACATTGATATGTCTAGGGGCCTTGTTAACCAGGATATTCCTATCGGACATACAGATTCTGAGACCATTAAGTCGCAAGTCCTTATTGCCCAGCCCCTTATGCCATATATCCTGGTAGCGGGGAGGGAGCAAAGGATGTCTGTTAATACCCCTTTTCTTCCCTTGATTAACCTCCCCCAAACTGCTGCCCATATACCTTAGTCTTAATATGGGTCCCAGGGCTCATCTCGGCGAATCAGAAACCCACGGGTCAACTAATCAACAAAGTTTCTCATTGGTTAGGCAAACACAATAGACTTAATGTGACAGACCACAAACACATCCTGATGACTAGGAGAATTTCCTGGATAGGAACCTCAAGGAAGAGATTGAGGGAGACTCTGTGATCATCATTGTTAGATACCCTGCCCTACCATGCGATCTCCTGAAACATTCAACCTAGTCCAATACTCTTCAATCGAATATTAAATTAATTAATGATTTAGATTGACTGCCAGTTGATGAAATCAGACGTTTTATGAATGTACCCCGTTTAAGGTCCCCCTCACAGGTTTTGGCAGATGATAAGGTCCCCTCATACCCCAATGCAGAGCACACTATTAGCGGGCTTCCGTCTGAAGCCGACATACCCCAATCAGTAAATGTAATTACCCCCCTCCCAATCCGTAATAAAGACAATGGTAAAAACCTAAGCCTTGTCTCATGGAATGTGGCTGGATTATCAGCAAAATTTGAAGATGTAAGGTGGATCTCTTTTATTAGATAATTCAATATAATTTGCCTCCAAGAGACTTGGGAGATTGAGAAGAACTTTTTTATCGAGGGTTTTAAAACTTTCTTTCTCCCAGCGGCGAGTTCTAGAGAAGGTGGAGCGAGAGGTGGCCTGATTATCTTTGTGGCTCTTGATCTTGGTGGGGTGATGAAGCAACTTTAGTGGGAATCAAGAGTGCTCCAGGGCATCGAAGTAGGGATGGGAAGATCGCTCCGCTTGATCATAGACAATTTTTATGAATCCAAAAAGGGATGGGTGGGGCCATCAAGTCCATCAGAACTGAGAGGGGTACAAGACATGCAGCAGGGAGAGAGACTATATCTTGACAACTTAATTATAGCTGAGGGTTTCAACTATCACCCCTGCCATTTTTCATTACAACCTCACCTAAGTGCCCAAACATGTATGATACAGGAAGGATTGCATATGGAGCACTCCGCAGAAGGGTCTGAAGTGAATAGCCTTTTACATGCCCACAATTTAGTGTTTACTATAGATAAGAGACCAGACCCTTTTAATACTGTTAACCCCCTAACCTACAAGGGAAGTGATTACGTGACAATTATTGATTATATTTTTGTGTCCGCCTTGTTGGGAGGGTCATCACTCTGTTTAAAATCCTTCAAAGTACTTATAGCTATCACAATCCCTTGACAGTACTACTCGAAATCAGCTGAAGCGCCCTAGTACATATGTGGGCTCGCTATCTGTAACTGATAAGGGGAGACCATTTCGTTAATTGCAGGTAGACCCTAAGGCTTTTAATCATTCTCTTTTTCAAACTAGACAAAGGGAGATCCAAACCTGCCTAAAACCATTAGCATCAGAAGAAGATATTATTAATTCATTCATTACTACCACGCAGTCAACTGCTAGTTTATTACTACTCGAGCGGCAGAAAACAACTGTTTGCACTGTTGAAGATGCGGTTTGCATTGATTGCACAGTACGGACAAGCATCCAGCACTGTGCAATCAGTGCGAACAGCATTTTGCATAGTGCACTATGCAGTTCGCTTAGCTCGCGGAGTGTACTTCGCGTAGCTACGCATAGCGCTACTACGCCCAGGGTTACTCAGCACCAGCAGTTCTAAAAAGCAGCTGCTCAAACGAGTCACTATCGAGCTCTACATTTTTACCCTCACCCTCAGAAAGAAAAGAAAATCTTAACTCTGCAGCAGTACCACACCACACTGCCTTTGAAGTAACTTCAAAGCGACTGGTTATCGTTTTTTCACAGTCTCATCATTTTAGAACTGAAGCATTTTCAATATTATATACAACGATGCCATAGGGGTCGCTTTTTTATCTTATGCAACTAACAGCCATTGGCAAAGCTAATAGTCCTGATTTGTTGTAGGTGTAACGTTACTTGTATTATATATCTGGATGTAATGACAGAAGCAGCAAAATACCAGTCAGGCATCACACTATGCTAAGCACAGATTGTTAGCCTAAGTATTAAGCCACGCCCATAATTACACCAGCCAAGCCCCTTGGAGAGACCCCACCCCCACCCCTCATTTTTTTCATCCTACCCTAAAGGAAAAACAAATGTGACCTTGTGTAATGTAACAGGTGCCCATGTGAAGCGCTCCAATCCCCTATGAGTTACACCAGGCGCGCAACACCCATTGAACTCACCGGGCTTCAGACACCCCCCCCCCCCCCCCCGTCGTTTGTGGCAGCCCGGGATGAGACAGATCCCGGGCACACACAGAGCCGCACCCAAACGTTTCACAGGTCGTTACAAGACCTTTTAAATGTTAATTAGGCCTTGCAGTTGTTTCACCCCTTCTAAGAGCCCCTGCAGCCCCACGCTGCCTACTGATGTAAGGTTCAGCCCCCCCCCCGAAATTTTTTCTTAGCCCCCCCCGAAATTTGGCTCTAGTTGCGCCTCTGAGTTACACTACACAAAACTGAAAAAACATACATATCCTTGTCCTATTAGACACTAGCAAATGCTAATCTCTAATAGGACAAGGGTATTTTTTATCAGTTTTATGTAGCGGAACCAGGGTCGGATTGGGATCACAATTTGGCCCGGGCACTGACGAAAAAGTGGCCCACATTAAGGGGGCGTGGCCTACATTTAAGGGGTGTGGCCTATATTTAAGGGGCGTGGCCCACATTCGAGGGGCATGCCCTTTCATGAAACACCCTTTGGTTACTCTTTGAGGTCTAATTTGTAGACAAATATTTAGTAAATTAAGCCTTTTAAAGCTTACAGAGCAAGTAACATTGGTAAAGACTAGGAGCACTGCAGTTCAGATAACTGAATACTTACTTGCAGTCTTAACGCCCTGCACAATGTCGTTGGATACTCTTTCCTAACCAGCTATGTCCTAGACTCTAATCATCACATAAACCAGAAATCTAGTACAAAGTCAAGGAGAAAGGGTAAGACTGGAATCTCTGGGAATAGAACATGTAATAACAAAAGTAAGAATTCACAAACGAGGAAAAGGCAGTCTGGGGTGTAAAGAATGCTGAAAAAATGTATCTGTACAATCTAGTCATACATTTATTTCACAGTCAGCAGGTGATGTCTATATACAAAAAACACAGTTTTATTCATATCTGTTGCTGCCTTAAAGTCTGGGCCATGGGGAGACTGAGGATTACTCAATCAAAAGATCCTGCAGCAATGCACTTTTTTTTTGCAACAAAGTCAATAATGTCATCAGTTTTCAACTGAGACAGCACATTCCATTCAACTGACATGAGCATAAAGGCTTCAAGGTTTTCCTGACCAATTTGGTTTCTTAGGCGGGTTTTGATGCACTTCAGTTTGGAAAAACTTCTCTCACAGGCTACTTGTGTACAGGATAAGGTCAAGACATATTTGTATGCAACAAGGAGCAAAGTCTCACAAGAGCATTACCTGGGAGAGTCTGATTGAAGTTCTTTGGGTCTAGGCATGCTATATCTGCTGCCAAAGTGAAGTGTGTCTTGAAACGAGTGGTCAGACTTTGAATAACTTGGTCCATTACTGTATTATGCACCCCAATACGAAATCGATCTTTAGCTAGGGTTATAGGCTCATCCTTTGTGCTCATCCCAGGCATCTTTTTAAAGGACAATCTCCCTTCTGGAAGTGTTGTTTGTACTTCTTGGTCACAGTTCCTTTCTGCTAAACCTTTGTTGGCCCACTCTGAAAATGTTGTGGCAGCAGAGTACACAGCATCAAAATTGCGGGAATCTGTGGCAAGGAGTTTTACAGTGTCTGACACCATTCTCTGTGCTTGCAGGATAGCCATTCCACTTGTTTGGAGATACTTAGACAGTGGTGTGGTTGAAGCAAAAATGCGAAGATACAATTGGGCTGTTAGGACTGTTTGAAATTTACATAGTCCCTTAGCAAATTGTAAAGCTTGGCACCGTACATTTGGAATAAATCTAAGATTGTCAGATGAAATCTTATGAAGGACTTTGACCAAATCAATAAACATAGCATTGGCAGGGTTATTGAAAGAGCCAAAAACTTTCTTGAGAGCAGCATCTTTTGCCCACCATCTTGTTTCTCCAATGATCTGGACTGTCCGGCTATCCTTTGCCAGCTCACGCCACACATCCATCCGCTTATATGACTCCCGGAGAAAGACTGCACAAGAGTGTAGCAGTCCAAAGATAAAGTGTCCTCTTTAATTATCATGGTCCCTTTGCAGAATCATAAAGCATGAACAAATGGTTATTTTTTATAATTTTCTTACCATTTGACAGTTTTATGTAGTGTAAATTCAGCCCAAGACAAAGGCTATTTGAGTTCTATTCATGAGTACCAATTACAGTACACATGATCTGATTTTTTATTTAAGGGCCTGGGCGAGGAAGTGATCTGCCCAGAATCACAGGCTGTTGAGCAGACCCTGGGATTCAAACTTGAATCCCCATCTCTGCAACTCTGGCGTTAGGCCACCTATGCCTATGCAAAGATAAGGAATGAAAGTGGGAGGATACTGTTCTTGCGCAGGACACAGGCCCAAGGTGACAATGGCCTACATGCTGAGCAACTAAAAAAACAGCAAGGCCCCTTTCTGTCACAAAATTATTCAAGAACTTCAGTGCAGGAGCACCTGAAAAGAAGGGAAGCCCCTGCTATTACTAACCTACTTAGCTCAAGAGCACATGAACAGCAGTATGGCCCCTGCAATTAGTAAATTAATCAACCCTCCCCAGCCCTCCAGGCCCCAGGGCAATGTCTTGGCAGGGGAGCACAATGGTAGACAGGGGAAGGCTGAGGTGAAGATGGTGGGAGTTCAAAACATCACCTAGCCCCCACAGCCAGACCCATTCTTCCTCGCCCACTGTGCCCTGAATCTGAGGGGCTGTGGGCGAGGTGTTAAGATTAACACCGTTTCTCGGCTGCGTGGGCCCCAGGGGGGCCGAGGTGGAAATGGCTCAAGGCCTGAGCAACACCTGGCCCCCAGGGAGGCCGATTTTCGCAGACAATCACCGCTCCCCAGCCCACCCTTGGCGTGATTGCTTTTCAGGGGCAGGGGGGGAAGTGAGGCCACAGCTAATAATCACTGCATGGCACACAGTGAAGCGCTTTCATTTCTGTCTCTGTTTCCGTGCGCTCTGTGGGCCGTTTTTTTTTCTCCCCTTCCCAAGTTCACAGAGAGCAGATAGCAGAGAGCACTCTCTGTGAACTGAAAAAGGGGAGAAAAAAACCGGCCCACAGAGGGCACTGAGACAACGGCCCTTCGGCCGTTTCCCGAATGCCCGCCTTGCCAATCCGACCCTGAGCGGAACTCGACCTTAAGGTAGTTGGAGCGCAATTAATATACAGACCAGAATAGCCAAAAAGTGGAAGATACACGAGTCATTCAATAAGTACATGTCAGTTGCTGTTAATGAGTAGTAGGAAAACGGAAATGGAATGCTTACATTTTAGACGTCTCATACACAGTAGCCTAGCTTTTCGTAAAATAAGACTTAACTGAGCTTAGTCTCCAAAAGCATGATGCTCCAGTCAGGCCCAAATGACCTCGTAACCCCCATTAAACAAGGAAGAAGACTGCTGCAGAATTAAATAATATTTTAGAAGGGATGCAATGCCATAACGAAAAATAACCAATACCCCGACAGTTGTTATCGGATGCCCGCCATTTCCAATTGAAATCCGATCCCACTATTTCGCTGATAATGCTTTTATTCACAGCAATTCGGAAACGGGGTCTGAATGCAAGATCTTCGAGTTGTTAGTAGCTGAATAATGCATGTAAACAAGGGCAAAGAAGAACAAATATTCTCTTATTCATATACCTCTTCGATTCCCCAGCCGTATCCTCGCGTGTTCCCAAAATTGTCGTGACAGGAAGGTGGCGTTGCTTCCGGTGTTCAGTCGGTTGAAGCTCCCCATAGCTTTATGCCCTAGTTACGTCAGGTGCGCATGCGTACGATGATATGCATGCGCATTAAAATATATCTCACAAAACCTGTACTTTTTCAGCTCACGTGTGTGCGACAGTCAGCAGCAGAAGGTTGGAAATAACTTTACCACATTATTAACATCAGCTTTCCGTGTTAGTGTGTTTTGATGCTGGAAAGCATGATTTGATGCTGGGAAAAGACCCAGGCTCCAGAATTCTGCATCTGAGAGGCGGCCACTCAATCAGATCTGTTTGTTTGAGCCTCCTTGGTATGAAATATGCATAGATTTTAAACCTTAATTTCACAAAAACTAGTGAAATAATTTAAACCAAACAAAAAAGTATGCTTTTTGGACCATGTTCTAGCTTTCAGCCAAATTTGGTGTAATTGTGTTCAGTCATTTTTGTGATATTGCTGTTAAATTTTCCTATGGGTAAAATTTGTTTGGGACCCCCCTGTTTTTCTGGACTCTTGATTGACTGATCAGCCCAAAACCTTCGAGGTACAAGCTGAAATGGATAACATTTTTTAAGGGAAAGTTTTGTTGTGAAGATATGTCCAGGGACGGCTCCTCCATTAGGGCGGAGGAAAGTCGCTCCACTGCTTTCTCGCAATGCGAGAAGCAGAAACATAAAATGGTATTTTAATTACCATTTTATGTTTCTGCTTCTTGCACTGCGAAAAAGCAGAACGGTATGCCTGGTTGACTGCGGGCGGGAGGGTATGCCTGGTTGAGGGCGGGCGGGTTGGGGGGGAGTGGCTTGCCCACTGATGTGGCCTTGACTGTTTGGTCGGCCCTCTGTGGCCGACCAAACCAGTCTTGTGCACTCTACATTTTCTCTATGTAGGCTGCATAGAGAAAACGGCCTCCCTACAGGCGCCCGGCTGGGTGCTATCTACACAAATATACAACGCTGCCATTGCAGAATTGTGATTGACTTAGGAGAGGGAGAATGCCTGCTTCCTGTTCTGAAGCAGCAGGAAAACGTGGGACCTGGCCAGCAGCGGAGGCAGTGTGGGACCCGGTGAGGTAAGTTTTATTTTTAAATTAATACCCCCATGCAAACCCCTGCACGATCCCCTCCACCCACGAGTCATGCGAGCCGCAACTGGGTATGTCAAACGGATCCAAAGTTATTAGCAGGGACGGCTCCTACACTTTGGCGGAGGAGCGTCGCCCCACTGCTTTTAAGCAGTGCCCTGCAAAGTAAAAGTAACATAAAACAATAATAACTTTGAGTTACTATCATATTACCTCTACATCCCTCGGCCCAGCCAAAATAAGTGAGGTAATATTCCACTGACAGGAAACAAAACAGGAAACGCTTTAAGGCTCCACCCACCCTCCAGCCAGGCGCTATATTAGTCCGGCCAGCAGAAAGCACTTCCTGTTTTTTTCCTATCGGTGGACACTACAGAGGACGTTGTTACTGGTGATTGCCTGGCTTTTACCTGGTCTTTGTATGTCCTCTGGCTTCCTCTTTGCTGGGCTCTGAAGGGCGCCATTGGAAACCCTTGTGAGCAACTCAATTCGGGTCGCAGGGCCTCCTGGACTCAGTAAGTACGGTTGGAGCTGGGTTGCTGGGCTTTGCCAGTCCCAGCTGTCTCTTTCTCTTCTTGTTCTGTCTCGCGGACCTGCTGGTGCGGTGGAGTCTTGCTGCCCGATTGCTTTCTGGGCCGCCTTGGGCACTCGGGTGAGCCCCTTCGTGGCGACTGATGAGCTCCCGCTGCTGTTGTTGCGGCTCGTTTCCTTGTCACGGTTGATTGGCAAAGTTGAGACTACTTGGTTTGTGGCCTCTGATACTTTCTTCCTCCACCAAGCATTTATTTTTCATAGCCGCTCTCACATTACGGAGCAGGCGTCCAGTGGTGCGGCGCCTTCTGAGTTTGAGCCCGCCGGATTTCCGGCAAGCGTATGCTCTTCCTGGAGACCTCCAGCAGCTGCCTCCAGCATAGTTTGGGACGCGCTGTGTCATTATGGACACGCCCACTTCATTTTGGCTCTAGCTCCTCGTGTCAGCTGCTGGCTGGATGAGTTCTGCTGCAGGGGCATGGTTCTGGTTTTGGGGCTGGTTTTCAGTCTCTGGTTTGCCTAATTGGAGGGAACTTTCTGTATTTTAGGGATGGTTCAATGCATGTTGTTTCTTGCCATTGTGTGACCATGGGAAACATAGCCAGAAGCGCAGGCATTTATCTCCTGTTTCTTCTCCTTCCTCCTCAGGGAACAGTGGAGATTCTATTCCTCTGATGAAGGAAAGCAGGTTGAGTGATGACGCCCTCAATAAGAAGCTGATCCATGAGACTTTATCTTCTATTAAATCTTGAAAATCTGCTAGTGTGCGTTCTGGTGGGGGTCTTGATCTTTATTCCAAAATTTTCAGTTCTGATTCCTCTGAGGGTTCCTCTATGGGTGCTGTGGACCTCAAGCGCAAATATTTTTCCAAGGAGTGGTTGCCGGACATTTTATCACATGTGAGTGATAATATATGGTTTCCAGATTAGGAGGTGGCCAGCATGTCCAAGGACAAGATTTTGCCCCAGTTAAACAGTAGACGAAGGCGCTGCATATTCATCCCTTTGTGATGGATGTCCTGTTGAAGGAATGGAAGGATCCTGACCACATCCTGATGCCTCGGTTCATGTCATAACTGTACCCTCTGCGGGATATGGAAGATACTATTCCTGAGTCGGTTCATGTGGACTCCATTGTAGCCAGTTTGGTGGGCGTCCTTCCATGGCGGAAGACAATGTCCTGAAGGGTGGTGTCGATAAAAAAATTGGTTCTGCTGTAAAAAAGGCTTATGCCAAGTCACATCTTGCAATCGGTTTTGGGATCTATGGTGCCTATGTCTCTCAGTCCTTGTTGTCTGACTTCAAGACTTTGTTTGCCACTATGCAAGAGGGTGGTAGCTGTCCCAAGTTATTAGAATCCAGGAAGCGGCAGACTGAGTTTCTTTCAGATATTGCCTTTGATTCAGTGCGGGCATCGGCCATGTCATGTGGTGCTTCCATTGCTGCCCGATGGAAATTTTTGCTGAAAGGTTGGAACACTGATGCTGCCCAGCGGTCCATGGCATTGCAGTTGCCCTTAACTGGTCCTGGCCTGTTCGGAAAAAGGCCTTAAGGAGAAGTTACACAAAGTGTTAAAAGAGCAGAAGCATTCTTTGTCCTTTCGACATCAACAACCTACTAAGGATTCCTCCTTTTCAAATGCAAGGTCTTTTCGGCAACCCTCTCATCTGCAGAAAAACTTTTCAGGAGTCAGAGAGGCCATGGGAAAGGTTTCCAGAGATGTTTCAAGAAGAAGCCCTCTCTTGAAGCTGGTCCCAGGGGTGAGCATTACTGACTATGCTGCCTCCCGGCTCGTGCAGACTGGGATGCTGCTAAAGGTTGGTGGGAGGCTGCCCTATTTCCTGTCGGCCTGTCGGCTCTCGAAAACGGACCAGTGAGTTCTTGATGTCCTGGACCAGGGTTACTGGATCAAGTTCCTTTCTGCGCCATCGGGCAATGTGAGGATTCCATTACCGAAGGATGTGTCCCGTCGTCATGCATTGATGGAGGGAGTGATGTCCCTGTTCCTGAAAAAGACGATTATCCATGTCCCCAGAATGGGGTTGGGGGACTTACTCAATCATTTTCCTCGTCCCGAAGGTGACTGGGGGCTTTCGGGTCATGATCAATCTCTGACCTCTGAACCGATTCGTCAGGAAGATTCCTTTCAAGATGGAGACCCTGCAGCTTGTGATTCCATAGGTTCAGGCCGGCTGGGTGATGACTACTCTGGATCTTCAGTATGCATATCTTCATTTCCCTGTAGCCAGGAGTGCTAGTATTATCTGTAGTTTGTCTGGAGGTCATCATTGGCAATTTTGTGTCCTCCTGTTAGGCCTTCGTCTCCCAGGGTCTTCACCAAGGTGGTGGCTCCTCTGTTGGCGCATCTTCACCTTCTAGGGGTCTCTGTCTTTCCTTACCTGAACGACTGGCTCCTAAAGGTCCCCTCTGCCCTGGTGATGTTGCATCATTTGGAGCTGACCATTCATACGCTAGAAAGCCATGGGTTTCTCCTGAATTGCCCAAAGTGTCAGCCTTTTCTAGCCACCCAGAGGACCTTTATAGGGGGCGACTTCGATTCTGTTCTTGCTTTCTTCCGGGATCCTTCGTCTCCAGTCTCTTATAAAGTTGTTATAAGAATGGTATTCTGTTGTCGATATTGTAGTAATCCATATTTCTTTTATGTGTACTGTGTTTTATTGTGGTGCCAGTATTGAGTGTTTCCTTATTTTCGATATTTAGATATTTTAAATATTTTTTCTGGTGATTTTGTAACTGATAATATTATTTTCTCTTTTTAAGAATTGTATTGCAATAATAAAATAATACATTTTTGGGTGATATTTGTGAATCTTGATATTGTTTTCCTCAATATTATGTCATATAGCCTCCCAGTGCAGCGTTCGTCCACCACACTGTGCAGCAAAATCTCACTTCCTGAAAACGTTCCTTTTTGTTCTCAATGAGATGATCAACATGCACATCATGCTGGGTATTCCACCAAACAATTGTCTCAAAAATATTGATTCACTGTGTTAAAAATTAGAAAGCTGTATGTAAATCAAGCAATTGGCAGATATGTTTTGTACACAAATAAAGTGCACTGTTAAGAATGTAATTGTTAAGTGCAGTCATATAGCGCTTCATGCTCCTAACCAAGGACTGAATTACATAGAGGTCATATGCCTCTACATCGTAGATGCTTGGTTGAAAAAATATTGTATTGTATGCACTGTGGTCTACTTAGAAAGTATTCTGGTCTCATGTATCGGGTAGTAAAGTGTAATTGCTGTAAATAATTTTTTTCCTTGAAAACAAATATATAGGATCTGCTTTATGCTTTTACGTTTTTCTGTTGTTAAGTGATAGCTTGATGGATATATATATGTATATATATATTACTCAAACCCGTAACACTTTCCCTCTGCTTTCACGCAGAAATGACGAGCGCAGACCATTCAATGTGCAAGCATTATTTATTCCAGTTTGCTGCCTTGACACGGTTCGGCCGTACAAGCGGCCTTGATCAGATGACTGCGTTTAGCAAGTAACCCCATTTTTAAAGTGCCAGTGCATATCATCATTAATGAACATAGAAAAAATATTTTGTATATGTATATACAGTTTGGGTCATTTCAAAAACGTATTTTTTTTCCACAACAAACTTTATTGTCTGAACTCACATATTATGCATAGCTCTGTCATCTAGAGGCAACTGTCTTCATCAATGAATCACGAGAATCGTCAGTTACAGTTTAAAAGATGAAAAACAATTGAAAAAAAAAAACTCCGTAAGGCATGGCAAACACAGGATGCAGTAAATGTTCAACCCACCGCCCTGCGCCCTCCCTGCGTGCCCACTCGCCCACCTGTAGCATAGAATACAAACACATTACGACGCCATGTACATATCATGCCAACTGCCATTGTTCATAGTCCATCTCCTCACACTGTCGGGAGGGTGGCCTCCTCAGGCGGTGTGTCCAAGTCCAGACCCCGATAATCTGCCCACCGTTTCTAAATTTTGAAATGCTTCCTGGGACATCCCCTTGCAATAAATATGGGCTGTTCTATATCCATGCAGTAATCCATTCCGTTCTTCCAGGCTGTGAGCGATGGGGCCCAGGGGGCCTTCCAAGCTCTCGCGATATCGCGTTTCGCCAGTGTAAACCCCAGCAGCATTAGGTGACGCTTATACCTGTTTCCCCAAACCCCAGCCATGACATGCAGCAGCGCTAGCTTAGGGTCTCTCTGAATCTCCCAGGACAAAACTTCGACTAAGCAACGGTGGACCACATTCCAAAACCTCTGCAGCGATGCACACTCCCAAACTGTGTGTAGTAGTGTGCCTACCACCAGGCCACAACGAAGGCATTCGGGGGACGCTACCAACCCCGCCTTCCATAAGCGCTGTCGGGTGTAGTATGTGCGGTGCAAATAACGGAACAGAATAAGTCGCAGGCGCGTGGAGATTGCCGCCCCCCTAGGACTTTCAAGGGCCTCCACCCAGTCCTCCTCGTCCAAGTCCCCGACGTCCCGCTCCCAGTGGGCTTTAAGGAAGCTCAGGTCCGAGGAGCAGTGGCGCACCAGTGTCTGATAGACACGCAATAGCTTCTTGTCTGGCAGCTCTCCCATGAAAATTTTGGCTTCTAAGGGACTGAATTCGGGGATCGGTTCCAGGCCCACCAATGAGGGTGCCAGGGCATGGCGAAACTGGAGGTACTTGTAAAACTGGGTGCGGGGCATCCCGAAGTCCTCCTGCAGGTTCGTAAAGGATTTAAGGATATCGCCGGACAGTACATCACCCAGGGTTGAAATGCCTATGGCGTCGCATCCCCTGAAGCCCATCAAGGCATTCAGCTGGGGGAGCCGACCATTGCGCCAAAGGGGGATTTCCTGCGTAAGGACATTCCTCCAGCCCATCCGCCGCAGTGCCTGCCTCCACACATGAAAGACCACCTGCGTGGCCGAGGGAAGGGTTCTCCGGAGAGGCCTGGCATACAGCAACATATGCAAGGACGCTGAGCCCATTAAATGTCCCTCAACCGCGTATGCCGGGTCACCCTGTCACCATACCACCAGTCGTTCAAAACCAGGAGATGCGCCGTTTGATAATACTAGTGCACGTCCGACGTCGCCAGGCCTCCGGTATATGTCGACAAAAAGCTTGTCCGTAGAGCCACCCGAGCTACGCCCCCCTCCCACAAAAATCCGCTCAGGGCAGAGTTAAGCTGCCGAAACCAGCGGGGTGGGATCACATGGGGATGATTCTGCAGTTGATACACCAGGCGTGGGAGCGCCACCATTTTGAAAATAGCAGACCTGCCGAGTATAGAAAGCGGCATCCGCGCCCAAACCTTCATATCCTCACGTACCCGATCCCACACCGGAGTGATGTTGCGGTCCCGGGAGAGTACCGCATCTTCAGATAGGAAAACCCCCAGGTATTTCACACCGCCCGACGCCACCTGGAGGCCTGTAGCCCAGTCCCCAACGCTCCGCTAACCACCCAGCGTCCACAGCATTGATTTGTCCGGATTCATGTTGAGGCCGGAGGTCTCACCAAAAATGTGTAAGATGCGCAGCAGTCGCGGCCCGGAGCGGTCCAAGTCTGTGAGAAAAAACAGGACGTCATCTGCATACAACGCTATTTTATCTGTGAGGTCCGACGACCAACGGAAGCCCTTGAGTTGAGCATCGATGCGCACCCACGCCGCCAGAGGTTCCATGGCGAGCGCAAATAAGTACGGGGAGAGGGGACAGCCCTGCCGCGTCCCCCTTTGGACCAGAAACGGGCGGGACACCGTGCCTCCAACACGCACCGACGCCGTAAGATCTGTATACAGTAATTGGACATACGCCAGAAAGCGCGGGCTAAGATTCAGACGGCTCAGCAGAGCAAAGAGATACGTCCAGCTTAGGGAATCAAAGACCCTGTCCATATCCGCAAGGAACAGCGTGGCCGACTCCCCCAGACATTTCCAAGCCGAGACCGCTACCTGAGCCCGTCTGATATTATGGCGGGTAGCCCGCTGTGGCATAAACCCAGCCTGATCCGGGTGGATCAAGTCCGTAATATACGGCTTGAGCCTGGTGGCAAGGGCCTTCGCCATGATTTTAGCTTCGGTATTCAGGAGCGAAATAGGGCGGTAGGAGGCATGACTCTCAGGGGGTCTCCCGGGCTTCAAAAAGACCACAACCTCGGCATGACGCCAGTCTGGTGGGAGCGCCCCGGTCTCGCACGATTCCTCCACCACCGACCGAAAAAGCGGGCCCAGCTGGACCGAAAACGTCCGAAAGAATTCGCTGGGAAATCCATTAGGACCCGGAGCCTTGCCCGGGTTCAGCTCTCCCAGGGCGGCACCTTACTCACCGTCAGACAGGGGTCGGTCCAACAGGTCCCTCACCTCATCCAAGACAGCCTTCGGCGGGAGGTCATTAATAAAGCGCTGAACAGTGCTGGCCTCCAGACACTCCCGGGGTGCATACAACGTCTCATAGTACCCGGCAAAACTCTCCGCAATCTCCGCGGGATCTAGCATGGGCTCCCCCTCGGGGGTCACGATCCGGGGCAGCGGCTGGGCATGCATAGTACCCTGGCAGAGACGGTGCAGCATTTTGCAGGACTTGTCGCCCCACTGGTAGACCCGACTGCGAGTCGCTAACCAGGCCTGCCGCGCCTCATCCATAAGAACCGAGGCGTATTGTTGCTGCGCCAGCACCAGCTGTCGTCTCGCCAGCCCGCCATCCGCCCCTCGAGCCCCACGCTCCAGCACCTCCAGCTCTTAAAAACGTTTTGTTTTGAACAAAAATATACATGTATATGTATATATGCAAATCCACTCGTACAGAAAGTACAACGCACTCCACACAGATGAAAGTCGGACACAATACCGTCTGCTTAGTCAAATCCTTGGTTTATTTCAAAACCACAAACTGGGAAACGAAAAATGTTAAGGAATGTCAGTTAATGTTACAATATGACTTATTGGCTGAACTTGGGAATGATAGAAACTAAGAGACTTGGTGAAAAAGATCATGGACTAACCCACTTGGGTTTTGGAATCTACCTAATTTGTCTATATTGTTTATATTTATAAAGACCAGGATGTGGATTAGGTCCTCTCCCTGACGGGTGCATTTATCCTTTTCTCTTTAATTTGCCACTGGGCATAGAATATGTGATTTTCTAAAATCATGAGTTTCATACGTTTCTTACACCAAATGTTTAAATATGTGTAAAACATTTACCCTTGGTTATATATTCCTCTATATATTGCATTATGCCACTTGGCTATTATAATACCCTAATGTACCCAGGTTTCCCACAAACGTTATGCCATTATTATATGGGCAGGCGAGCCCTATATCTCTCCAACGTATCAAGTGCAGGAGGTTCTATCTCATGATTTCGTTATTATTTCTAAAGAACATTATTTAATTCAAGCTGGCACAAACGTTATGCCATTAGGATATGGGCAGGCGAATCCTTTGTTTCTCCAACGTATTCTAACGCAGGAGGTTCTATTCCATGATTATGTTATTATCTCTAAAGAACACTGCTTAATTTAAACTGGCACACTAATGAAATATTTACTCTTTGGCTCGAATGCATATCCTATGTTGTTTCACGCATTGTAACTAACCCATTGAAAGATGGCCGACTCCTCACAGCACGTTTGTCCCCTTTTGATGTTGTTGGTTTAATGTATCACATGCACTTTATTTAACCTATGGAAAAACAACAACACTTACCCGTGAGCAAGGCGGTTGTCCGCCGAAACGCGTAGGGTTGGTTTGGCTTGTGGTTTTGAAATAAACCAAGGATTTGACTAAGCAGACGGTATTGTGTCCGACTTTCATCTGTGTGGAGTGCGTTGTACTTTCTGTACGAGTGGATTTGCATATATTCGGGATCCTCCAAACCCGACCGCACCGCCAGTGAAGAGTCCCGGTTTTACATGGAGGAAGTGAAAAGTGAAGTTTTTCGAGTAACCGGTAGACCGCGCCCTGATCAGGTACCCTCAGCCTGCGCTTTGTGTCCAGCTTTCCAGGATGTGTAAGAACGCTGCTGTGTGATTGTTATTGCAAACGGAACGGTTTTTTCTTAACCGTTTCCCCCAGAAGCGGCAAAGACAATTACCTGCAAAAAAGCGGAACGCGCATTACTAACGTACGTCGGCTAATTATGTGACCTGTCAGTAGCGCTACGGTCCACGTGCAAAACAAACCAGGAAGCGAGTGTTTGTTTGCACTTGTGGCGCACAGTGGGCATTTCATTTGAACTAACGCTGAAAGCGCGATTTCAGTTCAAGTCTGCTTAACGTCTGGGTTAATATAACGTGAACCACCGATATATGCAAGCCAAATTATGGGAGAAGAAATGGAAGCGAAGAGGAGACTCAGGGCAACAACAATGTTTGCCGCAAAAAATATCAACGCGCCTGTTAAAGATCCAGTCGTGAAAACAACATCATTACAGCAAAAGTATTTTAAATTGGAGAAAATGATGCGCAAAGAGATATCCAAGTGGTGGGAGGCGATCACCCTTGAGAAATATCAGGAAGAAAAACGCGTGCCACGTGGTTTGAGGATTCTGATAGCCCCCTCTTATGAAGACACCGATGAAGAACTGGCAGGGGAGTGGGCAGATAACCTAATGGACTGCTCTAATCGGATGCTATCAATATTAATCAAACACGCATGGAAGAATAGAGGCATTCTAATATTGGCTATTGATGAGTTAAGAAGTGAAATTGAAAAAGAAGAGAAAGATGACATCTTCAAAAATAAAATGGAGGAAATAAGAACAAAGATTGAAAAACATGAGGAAGAAACTATAGCCAAGAAAGAACGCAAATTCCTGAGGGATGAAATCGATTACCGCTCCGGAAGAGTATTTACCTTTAGTCATAAGTATGACAACCTGATAAGGAAAGGTATACAAGGCACACTGGACAAAACACAAGGTGCAGAAACAGTAGACGGGGAGATCAGTGAGAGCGATATCTCTGAAGATGGAAACCCAGTGGATGATACTACCACCGCCCAACCGACAAATTTTTGGAAGGAATTTCAAGCAATGAATCAAACGCAGACTCAATCGAATTGGCAAAAGGACAGAGGAAGAGGGAGGGGAAGAGGATTCTCCGGACGCGGCAAAGGAAGAGGAAAAACTACAGAAAATACAGCAACATCCGGAAACAAGTCAGGAGAGGTGGCTGGAAAGGCGATTGCAACCCCTATGGGAGTGGAAACACGGGGCCAAAAACGACGTGGAAAATGAACATCAACAATGTGGTAAATTTATCAAATCATATTCTAACTGATGATGAGTTTGATGTTCTGCAATTTGGTTTATCCTTTTGTCCCACTAATCAGTTCTCTTATCATCGAGAACGTGTTGACCTATTTTGTTTCCTACGAAAACTCCGCCTCCACAAATGGAACAAACTAAAGGCGAAGGGGGGCAACATTAATAAGGGTTCTAAAACAGAGGTTCCGGCAATAGAGACCATCAATGAAGTAGAAACACTGATGGCTCTCGAGGAACTAGAACGCGATAATCCTGACTTACCACCCATTGATGCCCAGATGTTGGGATATAAAACAAATCTGAGCAGCTGCAATAACTTTAAATCTAAATCCACCTTTAACCCAGTGGTACCATCTAGTGGTATAGACACCTTTGAAGATCTGGTCATAAAAGATTTGAAAAACATGGCCAAAAGCAAAATGTGGTCAAAGGACAACTTGACTAAAGCTCAAAGACTGGCCATTAAGTCGCTCAAACAAGACACTAATATAGTGATACGTCAGAGTGATAAGGGTGGAAACGTGGTTGTCCAGAACTTATCAGATTACATTGCTGAGGGGTGTAATCAATTAAGTAATCAGGAATGCTATGAAACAGTACCAAAATCCCTTATTGAGGAGTCCAACATCACTTACTATGGCAAGCTGAAAGAATGGCATAAACATGGACTGTTGGAGTATGACGAATATGCATTCCTTTTAAATAGAAACCCCAAAATTGCGATACTGTACCTGTTGCCTAAGCTGCACAAAAATCCAACTAGACCACCAGGGAGACCCATAGTCTCCTCCATGAACTCACTGTTAGAAAACAGTTCTAGATATATTGACTTTTATTTACGCCAATACGTTGAGACATTACCATCCTATTTGAAGGACAGCCGTGACTTTTTGAAGAAAATAGAAAATGTCACTTGGAATGAAAATTTCCTGCTGATAACACTTGATGTGTGCAGTCTGTACACTTCAATCAAACATGAGGATGGTGCAAAAGCCTGTGAACACTACTTGAAATCCAGATCTATCTCTTTCCTAGAGCACAGTGCGATGATTGTTCAGATGATTTATTTTTGTCTTGAAAATAATTTTTTTGTGTTTGATGGGAACTTTTACAGACAGAAGCAGGGCACTGCCATGGGCACTTGCTTTGCTCCCAGTTTTGCCAATCTATTCATGGGCAGATGGGAGCAGGCAGTGCCCATGAGACATCATCTGTATCGCAGCCATGTGGTATTGTGGCTGCGATACATTGATGATTTATTCCTGATCTGGAATGGCAGTACAGACTTGGCCGAGTCATTTGTGGGAAGTCTTAATGATAATGACTGGAATTTAAAATTTGAACACACCACAAGCAAGACTAATGCCAAATTTCGAGATCTAGAGATAACTGTGTCAGACAACAAATTGGTGACTACCTTATTTAGGAAGGAAACGGCGGGCAATACACTTTTGCACGCAGCCAGCAGCCATCCTCCCTCGCTCATTCGCAGCATCCCCTATGGGGAATTCCTTCGGGCCCGAAGGAATTGTAAAACCAATGCTGATTTTGAGAAAGAATGCAACCTCATGACGAATAGATTTGTTGAGCGAGGATATAATAAAGAGGTCGTGCGCCTTGCTAGATCAAAGGCTAGTCAATTTTCCCAAGGTGAACTGTTAGATTCATCCAATGATAGACAGGAGGACGGAAATATCAGATACATTACAACCTACAACACAGGATCCATGAGGGTCAGACAGTGTTTGGCAAAACACTGGCAGGTGTTGAAAACTGAAACTACCATTGAGGAAGCCATACAAAATTTCCCTAATGTGACCTTTAGAAAGGGACAATCTCTCAAAGATAGGCTGTGTAGCAATGACATTGTAAAAAAGAAAGAATCTCCATTAGATGTTAAGGGCTTCTTTACATGCATGTCCTGCAAGGCATGCAAGTATAGCTGTAATGTCAAGAAAGTATTCTACCCGGTGGAAAATGTGGAGAAAACAATTGAAAAACACTTAACCTGTCTCTCAGACCATTGCGTTTACATACTGACCTGTCCCTGCCCCAAGAGATATGTGGGCAGCACTATGTTTGCTGCCAAAAAGCGTGTATTGGAGCATATGAGAGCCATCCAAAACAAAGATAAGCTCTCACCTATTGCCCGACACTTTGAAGAGTACCATCACAGTAACAGGGATCTGTTACGTTTCTGTGTTGTGGATAGAATACCAACCAGCAACAGGGGAGGGGACAGAATCCGCAAACTTAGACAACTAGAATCCCAATATATTCTCAATCTAGAGTCTAAGATCCCGATAGGTCTGAATTCTGAGGAAGAAATGGCATGGTTCCTGGGAGAGTAGGCCTTACATGAAATATTCAAAACTAGTCTGGTTCTGTCTCTGGAAACAGGGGTATCAAGGCAAGGGGCATTGCTCTACTGACCGACCTGTCCTATCTGCACTTGAATACTTTGTTATGCTGTTATATATATACTGAGTCTAAAGTTTTCCGCTGTAATTTTAACATTCACTGTTTCACTTGTTTTTAACGTAACTAATTGATGAATAGGAGGAATGTCCACACTTTGGGTTATAGATGAAACAATTTGGTATAGTTAATGAGCCAGGGATGTTTCTCTTGCAGATTGGGAACTCCAGCGAATATATGGAATGGACAATCCATGGACATGAAATTTGCCTGCCTAACTGGGAAACGAAAAATGTTAAGGAATGTCAGTTAATGTTACAATATGACTTATTGGCTGAACTTGGGAATGATAGAAACTAAGAGACTTGGTGAAAAAGATCATGGACTAACCCACTTGGGTTTTGGAATCTACCTAATTTGTCTATATTGTTTATATTTATAAAGACCAGGATGTGGATTAGGTCCTCTCCCTGACGGGTGCATTTATCCTTTTCTCTTTAATTTGCCACTGGGCATAGAATATGTGATTTTCTAAAATCATGAGTTTCATACGTTTCTTACACCAAATGTTTAAATATGTGTAAAACATTTACCCTTGGTTATATATTCCTCTATATATTGCATTATGCCACTTGGCTATTATAATACCCTAATGTACCCAGGTTTCCCACAAACGTTATGCCATTATTATATGGGCAGGCGAGCCCTATATCTCTCCAACGTATCAAGTGCAGGAGGTTCTATCTCATGATTTCGTTATTATTTCTAAAGAACATTATTTAATTTAAGCTGGCACAAACGTTATGCCATTAGGATATGGGCAGGCGAATCCTTTGTTTCTCCAACGTATTCTAACGCAGGAGGTTCTATTCCATGATTATGTTATTATCTCTAAAGAACACTGCTTAATTTAAACTGGCACACTAATGAAATATTTACTCTTTGGCTCGAATGCATATCCTATGTTGTTTCACGCATTGTAACTAACCCATTGAAAGATGGCCGACTCCTCACAGCACGTTTGTCCCCTTTTGATGTTGTTGGTTTAATGTATCACATGCACTTTATTTAACCTATGGAAAAACAACAACACTTACCCGTGAGCAAGGCGGTTGTCCGCCGAAACGCGTAGGGTTGGTTTTGGCTTGTGGTTTTGAAATAAACCAAGGATTTGACTAAGCAGACGGTATTGTGTCCGACTTTCATCTGTGTGGAGTGCGTTGTACTTTCTGTACGAGTGGATTTGCATATATTCGGGATCCTCCAAACCCGACCGCACCGCCAGTGAAGAGTCCCGGTTTTACATGGAGGAAGTGAAAAGTGAAGTATATGTATATATATATATTTATATTTATATATATATATGTATTGATAACACACTCGCTTTCTTCTTCACAAAAGTAGACGGCACTTTGAGCTTGGAATGAAAAAAGGTGATTTATTGGTAGACCCCCCTGCCCCCAAGACGACAGACGCGTTTCGCCGTTAAGGCTTCCTCAGTGTCAACCAGTGCATTAGGATAGACGCCATTATATCTCCGCCTTTCTACCACCATAGAGAAAGGACTAAAGTACCAAGTTGTTAATGGCAGCCATCTTGCAGTGTACTTTTACATAGATACATCGCAGAAAACATTAAAAAAGTTTTTATACACGGAGTTTGGCGTCTGCAAAGTGCTCGTGCAATTAAAAACAATGTGGTATCACCCACATGAAATTCATTGTATATAACATTATATTGCGTAATAGACCTTAATCATCTTATGGAATTGTTTACGGTTATGAACAAAACTACACCTATGTAACTCCAGGATATTATTTTTTACATACATGATACAACACAGTCAAATATGTTTTCTCTCTACTGGAGTATAAAGTGTTTTTATCATTAATACTTTCGTTTTAATGTAAAAACATTATATCACACCGTATTTCTCTATGTCCCTTTTTCCTATTTTACATATGTTAGTATACGCAATTGTTCTCCCGCCCTGTATGGGCAATTTTGATAATTGACCTATTCTCTCCTCTCGTCTCGCCCTGAATGGACCTAGATGTCAATGTGATTGCATATTAAATTATAACAGGATTGGGAGAGTGGGATGTATTGGGATGGTGTCCTATTGCCTGTCTTTCTATTTCCTGTTTACGTTCTTGATTCAGCAAGGTGTTTAAAAGGCCCCTATGTAGTTTCGACAGCTGTAATTTGGATATAGTTTCAGATATTTAGATTGTTGACCTACTCTAGGTGTACCCAAAGTTCCTCATCGTTGTTCAACCCAGCAGGTTGCATGCTCTGGAGGTCAATAATATATTTAGATTTCAGTGCCCTCAGTGATCTTACTTTGTCTCCGCCCGTTCTTTCCTCTCTAGCTGATCTATGAGGAAAAAAGTCAATAGATCCCTATTGCTATTATGATGGGTTTGGAAGTGGCGTGCCACAGGATAGCTCTTGTCTTGTTAGTGATGGCACGCATGTGCTCTAAGATACGTCTCTTTGCCGGGTTGATGGTGCTCCCGATGTACCTCTTCGAGCATGGGCAAACCAGGCAATATATCACGAATTCTTAATTACAATTCAAAAATTTAGTGATGGTTCTGGTGGTTCGTGGATCCTTGGGTCTCCCCTCGTATTTGGTTCGCTTCTTACTATACTTGCAAGCTTTGCAGTGCATGCAGGGGAAGAAGCCTTGAACCGGTCTTATTTTAGATGGTTTTGGGGGGTCCTCAAAGTGACTTCTCGTTAGATGGTCACCGAGGGACTGACAGCGTCTATAAGTTATAGATGGTTTGGGGGGTAGCTTGTTTTTAGGACTATATCTGTTTTGAGGATATTCCAGTTATTATTAAAGATTTGGACCAACTCATTAGATCTCATATTGTAAGTTGTGATCATTCTC
The DNA here is from genome assembly GCF_964263255.1 of Lissotriton vulgaris. NCBI lineage: Eukaryota > Metazoa > Chordata > Amphibia > Caudata > Salamandridae > Lissotriton > Lissotriton vulgaris. Next base: position 586,796,318 of record NC_141697.1, on the reverse strand, counting down.
GTCACTTTCTCAGACTCCATTGTTTTGTTCTTATTTATTAAGAGGTCCCTTCTGTCTGTGAGCTCTACTCTCCTCGAGGCATCCGTTAACGATGTTCTCGAATAGCCTCTTTCCAAAAATCTAGATACAGCTGCATCTTGTGCCTGGAGAAAGTCGCCGTGGTCTGAGCAGTTCCTCTTCAGGCGGAGTAATTCACCAAAAGGAATATTCCTTATCATACTTTTAGGATGGTGACTTGCCGCATGAAGTACGGTGTTGCCCGCTGTAGGTTTTCGGTAGAGTTTCGTTTGTATACAGCCCCCTGCTATGAAGACCTCTAAATCGAGATAGTGTACGGATCTGTCACTGATTGTACTTGTGAATCTTAGATTGAGACCGTTGTCGTTTAGTGTTGCCATGTACTCCTCAGCCGAGGACCTGCGCCCCGCCAAACGACAAACAGGTCATCAATATATCTTGTCCAGATCATTATATGATCCAACCATTTTTCATTGGTCCCCCCAGGCCACGTGCTTCTCCCACCAGCCCACGAACAAGTTCGCGTAGCTGGGGGCGAAGCACGTGCCCATGGCGGTCCCCCTGGATTGACGATACATCACACCTGCAAACAGAAAGATGTTATTGTAGAGGCAGAACTCTGTCATTTTGAGAAGCATACGATTATGTTGATGGTATTGTATGTTTTTCTTCCCAAGAAACCATTTTATTGCTGAGAGTCCCTCTTGATGTCCAATACAGGTATATAAATTGGCGACATCTAGGCTAATCAGGAGCATATCCGTTTCCCACTTGACGCCGTCAATGAGCCTCAAAAAGTCTTGGGTATCCCTCACAAAAGAAGGCAGATCTTTAGCAAAGGGGGACAAGTAATTGTCAATAAATCTGGATGTAGTTTCTATGAGACTTCCTATTGAGGAGACAATAGGTCTCCCTGGTGGATTTTTAATGTCTTTGTGCACCTTAGGTAGGTGATAGAATGTTGGAATTATTGGATGTTCACAATATAAATACTCAAATTCACTTTTATTGAGCATCCCTTCATCCCTCCACCCTTTCAATAGTGTGTGATAATCCATGGTGCATTTTTCAAAATCCTTCTTATTAATTATCAAATAGCAGTCTCTGTCCTGTAGTTGCCTTAAAGCTTCTTGTTTATATTTGGCTTTACTGAAAATCACAATGTTCCCCCCCTTGTCCGAGGGTTTTATTTCGATTGAACTGTCCTCCTTCAGTGATTTAATGGCTTGCCATTCCATTCGCGAGATGTTAGAATTTTTTCTTGTTAATTCCATATTTTTAGTTGTCATTTTATCCAGGACTTGTAGGATAGCATCATTAAAGACATCAGTGGCATCATGTGTGACATGCAGTAAGAATCTTGATTTCCATTTAAGATTGCTTGGATCTCTTTTTTGTATGATTTCTTCCCTCCTCAGTATTTCAATTGAGCTAGGGACTTCATCCATGTCTGCTGGAGCATGTGTTGTTGTAAGAAGAGGCAAGTCATTTTCAGTGAGAGCATTTCCGGATTCCTCCACTTCCTCCGGAATGGATATTAATCCTGATTGTAAATTAGATGCAAATATTTTGTCCAGTTTTAATTTTCGCACAAACTTAAAGATATCGATTCTAGTTTGTACTGGGTCAAACTTCGCAGTCGGGCAGAAGGTCATTCCTCTCTTTAAGACTGTTTCTTCATGTTATGTCAGTTTTTTCTCTGAGAGGTTTATTATGGTGTTCTCTTGTTTTACCATCTCCCCCTCCTGCCTCTGCTGCGGGTTACCATAGGTGGTGCACCCTGCACGACCCCTTCTTCCGCGCCTGGTTTTCTTCCTCTTTTTAGTGATGGTTTCTTTGGCATTTGAGACTGGGGTCGTTGTCGCGTTTCCTTCATGACCTAGAATTCGTCTAAAAAAGGAACTGCGGTAGTGGTTCCAGTGCCTTTTTTCCCGCTTTTGTTGCTCCTAGTTGTCTTGTCCTCCGAGGCCGATGCCTCAGATTCTGATGTGACTGTTCCGGTTACAGGTTGAGCCCTCTGGGCAAGTCTTTTTCTTGTTGCATCGAATTTTTTCGCAAAGGTGAGTATCCGACCTGTGAAATAGTCCTGCTCATTCCTTTGGAACTTCGTTTGCTTTCTTTTCTTTATCCCGCTCTCATATTCTTTCAGTCTTTTTTGCATATGTGCATGCAGATCCTCAGTGGTTTTAGTGTCCTTATCCTTAGCGAAGGTATCTTCCAGTCTCTGAATCTCTGCGAGGGCTTTATCCCTATCGCTCCATGCATACTTGATCAACATCAATAGCATTCCTTTACTGGAGTCCGCAGTATAGTCAGCCCAATCTTTTAATAGTTGTGGGTCTGGGTTTTCATAAGATGGAATTGTAAATATACGCAGACCCCTTAGGGACCCTATTACAGTCTACATAGCGTTGGAGCGACGTAGCCTCCCACCACTTCTGTATTTCTCGCTCTTGTTTTTTTTCAAGTTGTTGGAATAGCAACTGTAAATTGCTCACAGGTGTTTGCGGGGTTCCCATGCCTTCCATTTTTTTTTGTTATGGTATTCAGGCTCCTAAAGACATCCTCCGCTTCCCTCTCTCTCTCCGCTGTTAACGACATGGTAACGGGGGGAGAAGATACACACTCACTTCGCACTGCGTGTATTTAACAGTTCGTGTGGTGTAACTGCAGTTTGCGGGGGTCTGCCACACTTAGCTCAAAAAACGGGACAGAGGTTTATTAATAATAAGTTCTTATAGTCGGGGTACTCGTGCGAGCAGCACTTACCCTCGCTGTATGTCCGCAGCAGCCAGCCGGCGTACCACAGCCTCACAGTTCCGGCAGGTTACCAGCAGGTTTCCTCCATGCAATATTAGATCCCGGTTCCACGATCTGGATACCTCTTCGGATTTTCTTCAAAACCTCGGGGCTGACGGCCACATTAACTTCCTGGACAGAACCGTCACCGCTGTCGCTCCAATCAGCGTCCCGGGTGCTAGCGTCTTGCGGTGGTGAGCCGCATTGAATTGATAACACACTCGCTTTCTTCTTCACAAAAGTAGACGGCACTCTGAGCTTTGAACGAAAAAAGGTGATTTATTGGCAGACCCCCCTGCCCCCAAGACGACAGACGCGTTTTGCCGTTAAGGCTTCCTCAGTGTCAACCAGTGCATTAGGATAGACGCCATTATATCTCCGCCTTTCTACCACCATAGAGAAAGGACTAAGGTACCAAGTTGTTAATGGCAGCCATCTTGCAGTGTACTTTTACATAGATACATCGCGGAAAACATTAAAAAAGTTTTTATATGCGGAGTTTGGCGTCTGCAAAGTGCTCGTGCAATTAAAAACAATGTGGTATCACCCACATGAAATTCATTGTATATAACATTATATTGCGTAACAGACATTAATCATCTTATGGGGACAAATAATGAATTGTTTATGGTTATGAACAAAACTACACCTATGTAACTCCAGGATATTATTTTTTACATACATGATACAACACAGTCAAATATTTTTTCTCTCTACTGGAGTATAAGGTGTTTTTATCAATAATACTTTCATTTTAATATAAAAACATTATATCACACCGTATTTGTCTATGTCCCTTTTTCGTATTTTACATATGATAGTATACGCAATTGTTCTCCCGGCCTGTATGGGCAATTTTGATAATTCCATCACAAGGGTACCCAGGCACTAATTGAGTAGGGGAGAAGGACCATTGAAACTGAAGGAGGTAGAATAATTAACCAAAGTTAAAGGGTCCCTTCTGGTATGGAATCTGGACCAAATCTCAATAACATGATTACAGCTACTACCAACACCTGTCAGTGTACCAGATAAGGTTCAGTCCCCCAGCTTACTATAGTATCCTGGAACGTGGCAGGACTAGGCATCAAAATTCCCCTCCCCCATTGAAATGATTTCATAGAGGGCTTTGATGTGTTTATCTTTCGGGGATCACTGAAACAATATCGATGTCAAAAATATTGAGATACCAAAATATTGAGTAGAAAATATAGAATGCCAAAATATCGACTTCCTATCTCCAAACAGGTAAATACAAAAATATCGAATCAAAAATATCGATGTTAAAAATATAGACAGTCAAAATATTGACTTTTTTAAATAGTTAAAAGTAATTTAAAATTAATAAAATAATAAATATAACTAACTTAAAAATACTTAAAATACTTAAATAACATCAAAACTAATAGATAATTAATATAATAATGTAAAATATATATATATATATATATATATATATATATATATATATATATATATATATATATATATATATATATATATGAAACAATCTCAGCTTATCGCCTGGAGCCCAGTCCTGGATACCGTCGGCGCAGAAGAAGAGAGGAGACCCAAAGCGCAGGTGAGCAGTGTTTTATTCAATAATAGAAACGGCGCACCTCAGCATAACGTTTCGGCCTTCACAGAGGCCTTGGTCACATGACGCATGCAAGGGAGGAGGCAACATTTAAAGTGCTAATGCCTTTCAAAAATGTAACGCCATTGGTTGAATATGGTCAGATGTAAGGTGCCATCAACAATAGACATAGACAACATATTGGCGCTTTGAAAGCTCACATCCCGGGATAATCCCTTATGGAGTTTGTAACGTGCAACTAAGCAATGTGCAAAGTATCAATAAAGTGCAAATGCAAAATGCCATTAACAGTAGACATCGACAACATTTTTGTGCTTAGAAAGCTCACATCCCGGGATAATCCCTTATGGAGTTTAAAATGTACAAGTCGGCAATGTGCAAAGTATCAATAAAGTGCAAGTAGTGTCATGTATACAATTGAAGTATCCTATAAATAACAACCCTTATATCATATAAAACACAATGTTAAAATCAAAGTGTAAAATATATATATACATTAATAGTTAACATATATACAATGACCTATCATATACACTATATACACAGGATGAGATATCAGGTAGTCTATACACATGGATGCATAAATGCATTTGCCAGTCCCTGAAATCGCAGCATCCTAACTTAAATATGTCTATTGCACAAGCCAACAGTCTGTCTATGTCCTAAGGTGAAGAGTGAGGAGAGGAGATACCATTTTCTGAAATGCCCAACAATATCGCAGCCTCTCCTCCCATTCACTTGTATAGAGATATGCACACGTCATTTAACATTAAAAAATGGCATTATCGTGAAAGTGAGTAATACAAATTAATTATTTACTTTTTTTGTTTTTTAGTTTTTTTGCCTTTTATCCTTTTTCTCGTTTTGAGTACTGTCAAGCGTTCGCGTTTGTTGTACAACCATGTAGCCTAAGCCTAGGCTACACTTCACAACTCGGTCAATTGTAACCCTAGACATGCACGGGACATGAGATATATTGAAAATGCCGTATACCCCTGACCAGTTAAACAATAGGACAACCAAGCTAGTTATATTCATAGGCAGGCCTGAATGATTAAGTCCTACAAAGTTACCTCTAGTGGCTCAATGGATAAGTAGGAGAACCAGAACAGAAAAATAAATCAGAAAAATAGATCAGAGACAGGTGTAAAAGTCTTCCGTTGAGTTCAACCCCCCCGGGGCTCTGCTATCCATTTCCAGTATGTACCTGGTCTCCAACCTCCTGAGGGCACCCTCCCTATCTCCTCCTCTTCTCAATGGGCCCACACTGTCTATAGCATAATATCTCAAAAGGGTGCTATCATTGTTGTGGTGCTCTTTGAAGTGGCGGGCCACCGGATATGCCGGGTCGCTGGTGTTGATGGCCCTTATGTGCTGGAGTATCCTCTTGTGCACCTGCAGCTTGGTGCTACCCACATACCGCAGGGCACACGGACACTCCAGCACATAAACCACAAATTCACTTTTGCAAGTCAGTTGTTTCTTGATCTTGCGTGCACTGGGGGTAAACGGGACTGCATATTCTGTTTTGTTGAGCCCATGTTGGCATGCTTTGCAGGAAGAACACTTCCTAAAGCCCTTGCTCTTGTCAAGCCAGTTCTTAATGGTTGTAATCTCTGGGCTGGATTTGACCAGTGCATCTTGCATCGAATATGCTTTTCTATAGGTGATAGATGGTGTAGCTGGAATTTTATCACCTATGATAGGGTCACATTTGATTAAACCCCAGTGCCTGGAAATGATCTTACTGAGCGCCCTATGTTGCCTATTGTAGGCCCAGATCAGTCTGGCTGGCTGATCTTGGGAGATAGTTGGCCCTGTAGTGTCTTTGCGTTGTAGGGTTTCGCTCCGTGATAGAGCATTGGCTTTAGCAATGGCCTTGTCAATTTGCACAGGATTGTACCCCCTTGCCAAGAATCTAACCTTGCTAGCCTCCTGTGCTAGATGACATTGAGCTTCAGTGCTGCTCAGCCGTCTGATACGCAACATCTCCCCATAGGGGATGCTGCGTATGAGATGGGAAGGGTGGTGGCTGCTGGCATGGAGTATTGTGTTGCCCGCCGTGGGCTTCCTGTATAGCCTGGTTTCAAGTTTGTCCTGTCCATTTGATACTGTCATATCTAGGAAATGCACCTGTTCTTTACTGATATCAGAAGTGAACTGTAAGTTGTAGTTGTTACAATTCAAAATCTCAATAAATTGCTCTGCTTCCTGACGAGTGTCCCTCCAAACGAGGAACACATCGTCTATATAACGATACCAGCGTACAATGGACCGCATGGCTATGTCAGAGTGTTCGCCAAAGAGGACCTGTCTCTCCCAATAGCCCATATGAAAGCAGGCATAACTGGGAGAGAAACAGGCCCCCATGGCAACACCCCTGACCTGCTGGTAGTATCTGTTGTTAAACATAAAGAAATTGTGGTGCAAACAAAATGAAATCATAGACAACAACATGCGATTGTGATCTGCCATCAAATTCGGTCTCTGTCCCAAGAAAAATTCTGTAGCTCGTAGACCATCTTGGTGATTAATACTGGTGTACAAAGACGTAACGTCCAATGTTATCAGCCACAAATCAGGATCCCACTTTATATCCTCGATTTTGCGCACAAAATCATTAGAATCCTGAACAAATGACGGTAAGCTTTGTACATGTTCTTGCAAAAATGAGTCTACATAGATGGTTGTCTTTTCTAACAATCCCCCGCAAGCTGCAATAATTGGCCTTCCCGGGGGGTTGACCGGGTTCTTGTGAACCTTTGGGATTAGATATAGGACCGGCATGACCGGGTTGTCATTTTTTAGGTACTTGAGCTCATCCATGCTTAACAAACCAAAAGATCTCCACCCCATCAGTAATGAATAGAAGTCTGCCTGGGCTTTCTTCACCAGGGTGATGTCACTGTGTCTATAACAATCTGGATTATTCAATTGGGAGAGGGCTTCTTTCAAATATAGTTGTCGCGGCCATAACACTATATTGCCCCCCTTGTCAGATTGCCTGACAATGACATTTTCATTTTGTTGGATCTTTTTGATGAGCTTCAAGTATTGATCATTCTGTGTGTATTTCCTATGTTTGGAGTTGAGCAATTTTGAGTGCAGCCCCTTGATTTCCTTAAAAGCTGCATCATGGAAAATGCCGATATTGTCATATAGCATCACAGGAGTATATGTAGAGCGTGGTTTGAACGATGTGAGGCCCCCCACCTTACTTGTTGTTTGTGCTGTAGCTTCTTGCGATATTGATTGTTCCAGTCCGAGTGATTCCATAGCCTCCAAACATGGGGCATCCCGAGCCAGGAGCCCCTGGTTAGTTGATTCCGCCCTCACAGGGGTGTTACGTGTCTTACCACCCGAAAAATGTTTCTGTAATTTTATCTTGCGAACAAATTTATATAGATCTATCCTAGTATCCACATAATTAAAATCACAAGGAGGACAGAATGTGAGACCCATCGATAGGATGCGGAGTTCGGACTGAGAAAGCACCATGTCAGTAAGGTTGATGACCGAGGGGGCAGTACCTGATATTTTTAAATGATCGCTCACTTCCTGTTCCATTTCCTGGTGCTTTTTTTCTTTTTCTGCTGATTTTTTTCTTCTTGAATTGGCTTTTCGGCGTTGGTATCGCTTGGCATTGGGGATTTTGTTTCTGCAGGCGCCTGGACTCTTGGGTGTAAGGTCTCGCGTCTGTCCTTCCGTAGGCATTCGAGCTCCTCTGCTGGTGTGAGTTTGGTAACCCCCAAGTGCACGTCTGTCTGAGAGGTGTTGGAGTCCGAGTCACTGTTAATACAAGAACTTAGATTAGACTCTGAAGAATCATCTCGCTGTGCTGCCCCTGACCCCAACCTCTGGGTGGAGCGGCCTGAAACTGATGCAGCCCTGAGTCTTCTGCTGGCTTTGATGGCTTCATATTTTTTAGCAAAAGTAAAGATACGCCCCTCAGCATAGTCCGCCTTATCTCTCTGGAATTTAAAGGCCTTTCTTTTGCTGATTGCCTCCTCTTCTTTCTGAAGCCTTGCCATCATATCACCATGTAGCTTTGTACATTCAGTAGTGAACTCCCCACAAGATGATTCAATCTCCAAATTTAGTTCCTCTATTTTAGTCTGTGTTTTTAGACGATCGCTTTCCGCATAACGTACAAGTATCTGTACTAGCCTGCGCGAAGACTCGAGGTTGCATTCTGCCCAATCCCTGAGCATGTCTGGGTCCGGATCCTCATAGCTAGGGGCTAGCATCACACGCAGCCCCCGCGGTATTCTGTTGACCTCCAGGTAGCGGCTCAGGGAGCGGTGCTCCCACCATTTTGAAAGTTCGCGCTTCATAAGTTTCTCCAATCTTTTAAACTTATCTCGGATGCTGCCAAGTTCGTTCACAGGTACATTTTGTGTTGCTGGCCCAGATGACCCCCCCGCCGGGGAATCATCAAACGCATTTAGAGCTGCCAGTTCCCTTGCCTTAATTGCGTCTGCTGACATGCCGCCTTCCTGGTTTCCTAATGCGCAATGCGTTCTCACTGCCACCCAACGGTACAAACAAATACACGCCGCCGAATGGCCAGGCACAAACTTCTCTTACCGGCGCTATCCTGTTTCACGACTCAAACACTGCAACCCGACTTCAGGTGTCTTCAGGGAGCAATACGCCCTCCGTACTCCTCATCAAGTCCGTGTTACAGTCGGCGTCCACAGTGGCCGGGGGCTGGAGCAATTACTCCCTAACGGGAGAAGACATACGACTTCCGGGTCACCAGAGGTCTTGGCTTCCTGCCGCTCCGCCGCTCGTAAGGGAAGGGGTCATCCAAGAACCAGCGAAGCACAATGCCGGTTTGTAGAGATGAAACAATCTCAGCTAGTAAGGATTTTTTTCAATGCAAAATCTCAAAATTTTATTTGGAATAACTTTGGCGCCGGTTGACGAATCTGCCTGAAAAATTCCTCAAATTTGCCTCGTTGAGCTCCAGTCCTTCCCTGAAAGATTGGGGGGGATTCGTCAAGCGGTGGCCGAGATAAAAGGGGGTTCCCAAAACGTGTTTTCCCCATGTTAATTTCCATAGGGCGGTCGAACTCACTTTTAGCCCGAACGGCTGAATGGATTTCCACCAAACTTGGGAAAATTGTAGGGACTGGTAGCCCGATGTGCCTTTGCTATGTCTCAAGATATGTGCTCCAGTGGATTTTGAGTAATTTAGGTTCCAAAAAATATATATATCTATAAGCGCTCCCCGGTACGCGCACCGGGGCACTAACCAGCGCGCCACGCGACTTACGCACGGAAAGCTGATTGGCTCTCGGGTGTCTGTAAACATTCGAAACAGTCCGGAGCGGCCGCCATCTTGTGTCTCGGTAGGATCGAGACACAAGAGGTGGCCAAAACAAAGGGGGAAATGACCATAAGGGGGCAGGGTAGACCCCCCTGACCCCCTAGGTTTGATGTGGGGGCTATAAAAGGGCCCCGCGGGGCAAAAAAATGTTTGCCGGGGAGCGCACCGGGAAGCGCACAAAAGAGAAAAAAGAAAGGCAGAGTTTAACATTTTTAGCAATATTTTATAAATGGGAGGTAGTTCTGAAAAGAACTTTTTTTTTATTCTTGTTGTTGTTTTATATATATATTTCTTTTTCTGAAAATTTTTTTTGAACAATTTTATATTTTTTTGTGTTTTTTAAGGGAACAAACAAAAAACAGGGAATTGGAAATGGCTCAACAGGAGCAAAAAAAAAGAAAAGAATTACTGCTTCCTTTTCTTGCTGCATTGGTGGTTGTCCACAGCATTATTTATTAAGGTGACACTAAGTTCACCATACCATAACGTTTTGCCACAGAAAATGCAAACTATTTTGATGGTGCCAAATTTTTGTTGAATATTTGGCACCATTTGGCGTCCTTCAGGACCAGAAAGTGAGTGTTCAATAGAGGAGGTGCTGGCCACAGGGGGTGGGTTGTTCTGAAGTTCCTGTACTTCAGCCTGGGCTAAGTTATTGGGATGCCACCTCTCCATGTGGCGGATCATGGTAAAATTACCAAAAGAATATTTCATTTTGGGATTGCCCCTGGAGAGGACTTTGCCACAAATTAGACAGGTGACTTTGGGGGCGTTCACCTTTTTCTGGTCTGCAGGGAATGAAAAGAATTGCCAAATAAAGTGCACTTTAACGTGCCTTTGCCTTGGTTCTTCAGGCAGGAAGCGCCTTGGTTGTTCCTCCTCCTCCTCTTCTTCCTCCTCTTCTTCTACTCCTCCAAGGAACTGTGGTGGTGGACCTTCTTTTCTTGGTGGTGGTTGTGGTGGTGGGGGTGCACCAGCTGCAGCTACAAGTGATGTCATTGCACTGATCAAAAATAGCTCTTGCTCTCTCAATGAAGAAAGTTAGAATTAGGAAAAAAGGAGGGGGCTTTCATCATTTGGAGGAAAAAAATGATGAACACCAATAAAAAGTGTTATTTTCAAGTCACATGACCCGATGCGCTTACATTACGAGCTCCGGCGCGCTTACGTTACGCGCACCGGGCCGTGCCGCGGAGCGCTTCCGGGTGCGTTTACGCAGCGCGTCATAAGACACATCGCGTGGCAGCGCGATACGCCGCGCTTACGCGACGCGCCATAAGACGCATCACGCGGCTACGTGATACGTCAAGCTTACGTGACGCGCCACGACGTTGTTTTCAATCGCGGCAATAGCGCCAACGGGGCGCTCACAGGAGCGCGCACCGGGACGCTCCACGAACTTGCGCTTACCGGTGCACTCCCCAGTGCGCGCTCCGGGAGCGCACCGGGGCAAAATAAATAAATAAATAAAAGAATATTAAACATTAAAAAAAATGTATTACATACATACATAGAAAATATAGTATACATTATAAAGAAGAATATATATTACAGCTATAGATATTTGCTATTAAAAAACCATTGAAATTCACTGAAAAAACCATAGGTTTGAGACCATATCTAGTTAGAAATTAGCATTTACAAAACCTTGAAAATTGACTGAAAAAACCATAGGTTTGAGACCATATATAGTTAAGAATTAGCATTTACAAAACCTTATTTTACTCATACAAAACCATTGAAATTCGCATATATAGTTAGTTGGACTAACTATTTTTCGCGCACCCGCAATCCACTGCTAATGATGTCACATATTACATCATTCATGACATGGTCAGTGACATCACTGATGACATCACTGATGACATCTAAAATGACATCACTGATGACATCACTGATGACATCATTCATGTGATAATACGATGAATCTCTTCACACTCTAATATAAACTTTGATACACAAAGTGTATACAGACACTCACACACTATCACTCATCCATGGAGTTACTCACACACCTAGTCAGTTATGCAAAGAATCAATCTCACTTCCATTTTCTAAACTATACAGTTATACAAACAACACCTTATTTATTCAAACATATACTAACACATACTTACTCTCTAATACAATCACTGATACAAGTACACAATGATCCATACAGGAACTTGCACAATCACTGGCTCTCATGTATAGTCATTTATATATGTCAACTGTCACATGCATTGTGTTTTACATATGTACTTACTTGGACATGTAGCACTGAGATAACAATTCACTCACCAATACACCCATGCAGACAGTCAACCGCTCATACAGGTGTTTCCACATGCACTCTTGAACCCATACATCTTGTGGATCATCTGCTCACACATCTATGCACAGAATCACACACCTCCCAGCCACCCACACACACACTCATTCTCTCATACAAATACTTGGGCAACCAATCAATAACACATATAGCCACTCATATAGCTACTGATCAACAAATGCAACAGATTATACAACAACAAACATAATGATACACACATTCAGACAGTTTAGTCACTAACCCATGCATTCAGAAAGACACATTTAATCACTCACTCCTACAGTCAGTCATGCACCTACTTAATCTTTCATCCAGACACTTATACATCCACTCATTCTTCAATATGTAAAACATATTTAAACTTCACAGAAACATACGGTCACACCTGAAGTCATCTTGATTGGAATAAAGTGTTAACACTTAAAATATTTAATTTGCAAAGGAACAAAATGAGGGGGTTCATTTTGCCATAGAAATTATGATTAGTGCTGAAGAAAGAAAAATTAGGGAACATTTTGAGTGACTTCTTAAATCCTCTTATATTTCATTAAAAACATTCTGATATGCAGTCTCCCAAGATGGCCACCAGAGACAAAAGAGCCCAAATGTAGCCCAAATATCAACCAGATGTAGCCCAACTATAGCCCAATGACTGAATGTCCCAGAGTGTTCTAAAGAACAACTAGAACGCTAACAGTCTTACTTATGACAAAAGTATGGCACACCTGAAGTCATCTTGATTGGAATAAAGTGGTAACACTTAATACATTTAATTTGAAAAGGAACAAAATGAGGGGTTTCATTTTGCCATAGAAATATTATATATATATATATATATATATATATATATATATATATATATATATATATATATATATATATATATATATATATATATATATATTCACTGAAAAAAACATAGGTTTCACACCAGTTATAGTTAGGAATTAGCATTTAAAAAACCTAAGAAATTCACTGAAAAAAACAAAGGTTTCACACAAACAAAACAAAGGTGTCATGAGTGATGTAATATGTGACGTCATCAGCAGTGCATTGCAGGCGCGCAAGTTATAGTGAGTCCAACTAACTATAACGTGGAATTTCAATGGTTTTATGTCAGTAAAATTTCCAGCTAACTATAACTGGTGTGAAACATATGTTTTTTTCAGTGAATTTACTAGGTTTTTTAAATTCTAATTCCTAACTATAACTGGTGTGAAACCTATGTTTTTTTTAGTGAATATATATATGGCAACTATTCTTGTAATACAGATCATGCTGTCTATGTCCTGACGTGCACCTGTGGGCTTAGATATGTTGGTAGTACTAAGCTCCAGGTGCATGTCCGGATATTACAGCATCTGCGGGCTATGCTACACAGTGACCCGACTTACCCGGTTGCTCGGCATTTTAAACGGGTGCACAACAAAGATCTGAATTGCCTAAGTTACTTTGTCATTGGGGCAGTACCACACCTAAAAAGAGGGGGTGACTGTGAATTACAGCTTAGAAAACTGGAGTCCAGATTTATTATTGAGCTCGATAGCCGTTGGCCTAATGGGCTCAACAATATTGAAGAAATGCACCATTTTCTGTAAATACTCTTGAGGCAGCCATCTATCTGAGTTATCTGTCTTCATCCAGTCTTCTTATATGTGTGGTCCCCGTTCTCCTAGTTAGGTTCCCTATTAGGAGTTACAGTGTATTCTATCACCCACATAGCTGTTAACACATATGTCACATTGTACCGGTTTCCATAACAGTGGTGTTTTAGTGTTTTTGTATTCTTATATCTCACATTTTATATCTTACGTGTATTTTCATGTATACACCTCCTGTTGCTATATTTGAACTGTATTATTCTAAAACCAGATGAAATATTCTATATCTACTTTTTTGTATAGATTTTGTATTGTACAGTGGATTTTGATACATATGTGTGAGTGTATATATGTGTATATATATGTATATATGTGTGTATATATGTGAGATACGGAAATCAGATGAAATATCTTCTGTCTTTAGTATAGGTTTTGTATTGTATAATGGGTCTTGGTATACAAGAGTATGTTTGTATATATATGAAATATGGTATTATTTTTACATACTTTCATTTTTAACCTTTTTGATACAGTATTTTACCATTTGTAACTTTTTAGAGAGCCTCTTATTGAATAATACAGTTTACTTTGAACTCAAAACTTTATGAGGGTAGATGATCTTAAAGTATCAGGTATCTCTGTTCTGATGGTAAAGCGGCTTATCCTTGCATTTTTGCACTTTTTGAAACTCTTTTACTTATGCACTTTTTTTATACACTTATTGCACTTTAACTTTCGCTGCTATGCTATGTATATTTGCACATTTGGCAATATATCAGGTCTATCATGGCCCGTTGAATCTATTTTTATGTCATATGGAAATGATTATATTGAGTGACATTGTGGCCCATTTTCTATCAACTTGATAATTTTTTTTGGTTGTGTTATTACTTGGATTTAACCAGTAATTGTATTATCTTGATATATCATAAGCAAATAGGAAATGTTACCAGCGATAGTATTTCTTCACTATTTGTTATGAACACGTGATCTAGGTGAACACCACTAGGGGGTGGTGTTAGCATCACTACGAGTATAAAAAAAGCAGTATTATTCTAAACATGTTGCAGCGTGAACAAGGGCTTTTCGCTCGAAACGCGTCGCTGGTTCTGTTGGAAAAATAAATAACACCTTTTTGCTGACTCTGTTGGTCCGTTCCTCATTTCTGCTGGCGTGGAGGCGGTGTCTGCGAGCGCAGAGCGAAACTGAGGAGAAGCTTTTGTTTCATATGTGAACGGAAGTGGATTTGCTTCCGTAACGGACCCCTTCATCGTAAGCTGACAGCCGCTTTCAAATCACCTTCCTTGGATCTCGTGTGGGAATCTCCAGCGGCTGTCCCCGGGTGAACTGAAACCTAACCAAACTGCGATTGGCGGTTAGAGCGGCCCCATAGGATCGCGTCGGAGGACGCGGGACACGGAGCGGTTCCCGCCATCTACGTGCGCTGAGTGTTTTCAAACGCAATGCTACCCGGTGGTGAAGTAGTCAAGCAGCTGTAAAAAAGCGGGCATAGAATCACGTTTGCCCGCTAAAATTTCCAGACTAATAACAGAACCGATACCAACATGAATGAAGAGGAAATAGATAAATTGCGGGAAGAAGTTGCACTTACATTGTTTGATGGGACTGATAAACCCACAAGTCACGACAAAGTACCAGCGCAGGGTGAACACAACAATACGCAAACAAGGGATTTGAAACATTTGTTTAAAGAACTAGTGAAATTGCGGAAAGCAGAATGCACAAAATGGTGGGAACATAAATCCCTGAGTAAATATGAAGAAGTTGGTCGGGTCCCTCGGGGATTACGTATTTTATTGGCCCCCAGTTTTGACAAACCAGACCCGGCGATGTTGCAAGAATGGGGGGAAAGCAACCTGGCCGCGTCTATGAATCTCGTTTGCATACTGATCAAATATGCTGTCAGCGATCGAGCAAAATTACTGGATCAGATTAAGGCTATAGAAATGGAAATAAATGCTTGCCCGGAACCTCTTGAAATTAAAAAATTGACTGACAATATGAACGAGCAATTACGCAAACATGAGGAAAAAATCAAAATCCGAAAGGCTTCTAAGTTCACTCGTGATGCCGACGACTACCGGTATGGCAGGATTTTCACATTTTCACGAAAGTACAATACAGCCAAAAGACAGGCGTATGCCAAGAAGAAAAATGCTACGGGAGTCAGTGTAAACAATGTAACAGCCACCACCAGTGCTAGTACAGTAGTGTCTGGCACTATTAACATCGAGAGGGCCCCACAAACCAACGACTCATCTGTAACTAGCGCATCTAGTGTGGAATCACTGTCATCTGGTTCCACTAGCTCAGATTTAAACTTAATGGGACTGGAAACATTGAATCTCCAGCAAGAAATGGATTTTGTGGTAGAAGAGAGGCTCCAAACTCTGAGGTCTTGGCAACCCGACTTACAAGCAGGCAGAGGAGGAACCAACGTCGGAAAGCACGACGGCGCAGAGGGAAACAGCGCCGGTGCTCAGCAACAACCAAAGAAAAAGAAAAAAACATGGAAACGCAGCTAGTTGATAATACTATCATTAATCTGTCTAACGTCACCCTAAATCGAGCAGAGGAACAACTACTCTCGTTAGGATTGAATTATTCCCCTATACAAAGTTTTAATTATGCCATGACCAGAGTGGATCTCTTTTGCTTTATAAGAAAACTAAAACTAAAAAAACATTTTGCCTTACAATCTGCTAAAGACCTTGATAATCCAAACAATCGGAATGAAGAGACTGAACTTGATGAGCTACATGCATTATGTGCGTCAGATACCCATACTTTTCTGGACGCCAATGATTTACTTAGCTCACCTGACACTTCTGAAACAAACTTTGAAGAGGCAACACAGACTCGTTTAAGACAATTATCCATTTCTCAAAAAGGTGCTGGCTTAAGTCCCTTAAGGAGCAAATCTAAGTTCATACCTTTAATGCCTAAAGATGCGATCGACATCTTTCACGACTGCGTCACTAATGATATCAAAAGACTCTATACCCAAACTAACAATAAACATCGGAAAAAAGAGATACATATGAAATACGCTTACGACAAGTTGATGTGGAAATTGGGTGATAATCCAGACATCGTGATCAAAAAATCTGACAAGGGGGACAATCTGGTGATTTGGCCAAAACAAGACTACATCAATGAAGCCAAACGCCAACTTGAAGACCCCTTATGCTATGTTAAAGCTTCACAAAAAGAGTATGAGAAAGCTACATCTAAACTCCGCAAGTCATTAAGTCAATGGAAAAGAGAAGGCCTTATATCATCTGAAGAACATAAATTTATGCATGTCAATTTTCCTATTCTGCCTTCTCTTTACCTTATCCCTAAGGTACACAAGGCCATGCAACCCACACCTGGCAGGCCAATTGTATCGGCCATAGGGAGTGTGGGTGAGAAAGTGGGGGAGTATATTGACTTTTTCCTTCAGGATTTTGTAAAACAACTCCCCAGCTTCACCCGGGATACCAGTGACTTCATAACGAAAATTTCTACCATCAAGTGGGAGAGTAATATGTGGCTTATCTCATTAGATGTTGAGTCGCTGTACACCAGCATAGATCACTTACAGGGACTTTCCGCAGTACAACACTACCTCTCCAGTAGACCGATAATGTACTATGAACACAATAAGGTCATTTTGTGCCTCATGGAATGGTGTCTCCACAATAATTTTTTCTCTTTTGGCAAAGATATTTATAGACAACTTAGAGGAGTGGCGATGGGGGCCTGCTTCTCTCCCAGCTATGCGTGCTTGCACGTTGGCTGGTGGGAGGAGCAGGTCCTCAATGTGCGCCACAAGGCGTGGATGGAGGGGCATGTAAGTTGCTTTCTGAGGTACATCGACGACATTTTCATTGCCTGGAGAGGTAGTAAAGAGGAGGCCCTGTCTTTCATCCAAGATATTAACAACAATTCACTCAATCTCAACTTTCAGCGCATATTGATAAGAACCGAATTCAATTTCTCGATGTTGAGGTGTACTTTACTAACTGTACACTTAACACCACATTACACAGAAAACCTACAACAGGCAATGCTACATTGCACGCAACTAGTATGCATCCAAAACAGACCATTTCAGGAATCCCGTATGGTGAAATTCTAAGGTTAAAAAGGATCTGTAGTTCCCCTGTAGACTATAACAACTGTCTAGGGGAACTCATGAAAAGATTAAAAGCGAGGGGCTATTCTGAGAGCATTTTGAATGCAGCTATGACTAAATCCTTATCCAGATCTAGGAGGAGTCTCTTTTCTACACCTACTTCTGAGACTGAACTCCCTAATAGCATTGAACCGCAGTTAGATTGCCCCCGTCTTATTACCACCTACAGTAGAGAGGACAGAAAAATTAAGTCCATTATGAACAAAAATTGGCCAATCTTACTGAGTGATCATATACTCAATACTAGATTGCCCGCTTCTCCTACTGTGACTTTTAGACGCGCTAAAACCATGGGTAATTCTTTGGATAAGGCAGCCCCTGAACTTAAAATGAAAATACCTTGGTTACGTCCTACCAGAGGATTCTACAAGTGCTCTAGTTGCCGAGCATGTAAATTCGGTACTACCACTACACATTATTCTACCCCTTTTTGTACAGTCGCCAAACCAATCAATGGCAACTATTCTTGTAAGACAGATCATGCTGTCTATGTCCTGACTTGCACCTGTGGGCTTAGATATGTTGGTAGTACTAAGCTCCAGGTGCATGTCCGGATATTACAGCATCTACGGGCTATACTACACAGTGACCCGACTTACCCGGTTGCTCTGCATTTTAAACGGGTACACAACAAAGATCTGAATTGCCTAAGTTACTTTGTCATTGGGGCAGTACCACACCTAAAAAGAGGGGGTGACCGTGAATTACAGCTTAGAAAACTGGAGTCCAGATTTATTCTTGAGCTCGATAGCCGTTGGCCTAATGGGCTCAACAATATTGAAGAAATGCACCATTTTCTGTAAATACTCTTGAGGCAGCCATCTATCTGAGTTATCTGTCTTCATTCAGTCTTCTTATATGTGTGGTCCCTGTTCTCCTAGTTAGGTTCCCTATTAGGAGTTACAGTGTATTCTATCACCCACATAGCTGTTAACACATATGTCACATTGTACCAGTTTCCATAACAGTGGTGTTTTAGTGTTTTTGTATTCTTATATCTCACATTTTATATCTTACGTGTATTTTCATGTATACACCTCCTGTTGCTATATTTGAACTGTATTATTCTAAAACCAGATGAAATATTCTATATCTACTTTTTTGTATAGATTTTGTATTGTACAGTGGATTTTGATACATATGTGTAAGTGTATATATGTGTATATATATGTATATATGTGTGTATATATGTGAGATACGGAAATCAGATGAAATATCTTCTGTCTTTAGTATAGGTTTTGTATTGTATAATGGGTCTTGGTATACAAGAGTATGTTAGTATATATATGAAATATGGTATTATTTTTACATACTTTCATTTTTAACCTTTTTGATACAGTATTTTACCATTTGTAACTTTTTAGAGAGCCTCTTATTGAATAATACAGTTTACTTTGAACTCAAAACTTTATGAGGGTAGATGAACTTAAAGTATCAGGTATCTCTGTTCTGATGGTAAAGCGGCTTATCCTTGCATTTTTGCACTTTTTGAAACTCTTTCACTTATGCACTTTTTTATACACTTATTGCACTTTAACTTTCGCTGCTATGCTATGTATATTTGCACATTTGGCAATATATCAGGTCTATCATGGACCGTTGAATCTATTTTTATGTCATATGGAAATGATTATATTGAGTGACATTGTGGCCCATTTTCTATCAACTTGATAATTTTGTTTGGTTGTGTTATTACTTGGATTTAACCAGTAATTGTATTATCTTGATATATCATAAGCAAATAGGAAATGTTACCAGCGATAGTATTTCTTCACTATTTGTTATGAACACGTGATCTAGGTGAATACCACTAGGGGGTGGTGTTAGCATCACTACGAGTATAAAAAAAGCAGTATTATTCTAAACATGTTGCAGCATGAACAAGGGCTTTTCGCTCGAAACACGTCGCTGGTTCTGTTGGAAAAATAAATAACACCTTTTTGCTGACTCTGTTGGTCCGTTCCTCATTTCTGCTGGCGTGGAGGCGGTGTCTGCGAGCGCAGAGCGAAGCTGAGGAGGAGCTTTTGTTTCATATATATATATATATATATATATATATATATATACATAGTATTAATACAAAAAATACAATATATTTACCATAGGATAGCGAGATGGTTAACTTTACTATTACCACTCCAGTGAGTGCAACAGTAGAAAAAACATTGGATAGCGTAGCAGTAAACATTACTATTCCCACTCCAGTGAGTGCAACAGTAGGGAAAACGTTGGATAGCAGGAGGGTAAGAATTACTATTCCCACTCCAGTTAGTGCAACAGTAGGGAAAGCGTTGGATAGCGTAGGGGTAAAAATTACTATTCCCTCTCCAGAGAGTGCAACAGTAGGGAAAGCGTTGGATAGCGTAGGGGTAAAAATTACTATTCCCACTCCAGTGAGTGCAACAGTAGGGAAAGCGTTGGATAGCGAAGGGGTAAAAATTACTATTCCCACTCCAGAGAGTGCAACAGGAGGGAAAGCACAGGATAGCGTGGGGGTAAAAATGAGTATTCCCACTCCAGTGAGTGCAACAGTAGAGAAAGCGTTGGATAGCGGTAGGGTAGAAATTACTATTCCCACTCCAGAGAGTGCAACAGTAGGGAAAGTGTTGGATAGCGTAGGGGTAACAATTACTATTTCCACTCCAGTGAGTGCAATAGTAGGGAAAGTGTCGGATAGCGTAGGGGTGTAAATTACTATTCCCACTCCAGTGAGTGCAACAGTAGGAAAAGCGTTGGATAGCGCAAGGGTAACAATTACTATTCCCACTCCAGAGAGTGCAACAGTAGGGAAAGCGTTGGATAGCGTAGGGGTAAAAATTACTATTCCCACTGCAGTGAGTGCAACAGTAGGGAAAGCGTTGGATAGCGGGAGGGTAGAAATTACCATTCCCACTCCAGAGAGTACAACAGTAGGGACGCGTTGGCTAGCGTAGCAGTAAACATTACTATTCCCACTCCAGAGAGTGCAACAGTAGGGAAAGCGTTGGATAGCGTAGGGGTAAAAATTACTATTCCCACTCCAGAGTATGCAACAGTAGGGAAAGAGTTGGATAGCGTAGGGGTAAACATTACTATTCCCACTCCAGAAAGTGCAACAGTAGGGAAAGCGTTGGATAGCTTAGGGGTAAAAATTACTATTCCCACTCCAGAGAATGCAACAGTAGGGAAAGCGTTGGATAGCGTAGGGGTAAAAATTACTATTCCCACTCCAGAGACTGAAAAAGTGGGAAAGCGTTGGATAGCGTAAGGTTAAAAATTATTATTCCCACTTTAGTGGGTTTAACAGTAGGGAACGTAATGATTTAATATATTAATAAAAATAAATTAAATATCAATACCAATAAAACATTAATTAAAATGAATTGCCAATTTAATATTATGTAATAAATAATCAATTATAAATACAAATAAATATTAGTTATTAAAAGTAATTACCTATTCATAATTAACTAACAACAAATTAATTTTCAATAACAAAAACGAATTAATAATAAAAATGTAATACCAATTAATAATTAATTAACAGTAAATTAATTATCAATACACAAAAATTATTTTTTTGATCTAATTAAATACAATTAAATTACTTCCCACCCTAATCCCCTATATACCCACAACCCGCTACAGAAAATAAATTAATAAAATTAACATAATTATCAATTAATCAATTAATAAAAATTAATTAACAATAAAAAATTAATTAACACAAAATGAATACCAATAAATAAATAAAAAATATATAATTAATTACAATTAAACTACTTCCCACCCTGTTCCCCTATAAACCCACAACCCACTACAGAAAATAAATTAATAAAATTAACATAATTATCAATGAATAAAAATTAATTACCAATTAAAATTAATTAACAATTAATTCAAAATGAATACCAATAAATAAATAAAAATATTTAATTAATTACAATTAAATTACTTCCCACCCTATTCCCCTATAAACCCACAACCCGCTACAGAACTAAAATGCAAAATTAAATTAAAAATAATTCGTAATTTCTAAAAATTAATATTTAATTTAATATAATTAAATTACACAAAAATTAAATAACATAAAATTCATTACTTAAAATCAATTACAAAAATAATATACACTTTTCACACATATACTAACATACAAAACACTTAAAGAAATTCGATATTATTAAAAATTCGATATATTTTAATACCTTTATTATATACTGCGATATTTTGACGTTCTATATTTAGAAAATCGATATTAAATTACTTACCTTCAATTCGTTATTTTTCACCACTATATTCTGTCCATTCGTTATTTTGTCAATTCTATATTTTGATTTTTAGTAATTGTATATTTTGAATTCGATATTTTGTCTAGTTACCAAAGAAAATACAGGGAACATTGACCAGGTCTTTCGTCTTTTATTGCTTTACCGGAAAGTCGTAACTAGTGACCTGGGCAGCTTGTATCTAGCTTTTATCGATTTGAAGACAGCTTTTGACTTAATCCCCAGATCTAAGCTATGGCAAGTACTGAAGGATATGGGAATTCCTTCTCCTATCATGAACCTAGTCATCTGACTCCATGTAAATAATTTTGCCTGGATAAGATGGGGTATACAAAGGCAACTTACTGACCACATTCCAGTTAGCAGGGGCCTTCCCCAAGGCTGCGTCCTGGGGCCCACCCTATTTTCCCTCTACATGAATGAAGTTGTAATTTTTTTATCACAAGAGCCAGCAGATGCCCCTACTTTAGGTGGGTAGAAGGTAGTGACCCTCTTATTACCTCTTATTACCCTGCTGGTGTCCAAAACTCTGGTAGGGCTGCAGTCACTACTAAATAGATGTAACAATTTTTGCACTGCCCGGAGCCTTGAAATCAACACTTCCAAAACAAAATTAATCGCTTTTAACCCACACAGGTTATACAAGGGTAAGCCAACTCTAGGTGGGATACCCCTGGAGAAAGTAAGTACTTTCGGATATCTAGGGGTAAACTCTCGAAGAGAATGTCCTGGAACCCCACATAACAAAAATTACATTAAATCACAAATGCGTAACAGGGTCATTAGTGAAAGCAAACCATTACTCCCACACAAGACCAGTTTCCCCTGCTCTACAGGTCTATGATCTCAATGCTGTTAGCTCTGCCCTATACGGATCCGAACTGTTGGGCTTCAATAAGATACTGGAGCTCACTAGATCGGAGCATAAATTTGTAAGGAAGCAAGTGATGTTGCCCCAAAGCACCCCAATTTACCTACTAATGCTAGACATGGGCCGGTGTCCCATTAGTGATATTGCTAAGCTTCGTCCACTGCCGTTCTGGGCCAGAGTCAGGAGGACCCCGGATTTATCATCTTATGCCAAAGCCATGGCAGAGGTAATCCGCTTAACGTTTTTAATAAGATGGGGTGGCTGAGCAACATAAAGAAGCTTGTATTTGGCATAGGGCTTAAAGAAGCCTGGGAAAACAATGATTCTCCCCTGCTTCGGAAAGCTGTAATAAAGAAGCACTACTGGGAATGGGTTGCACAAGCAGATATCAGCTGGGTTGAGAGAGGTAAACTAACCACAGAATATTTACTTCACAAGCAAACTGGACTTCTTAAACCCTATTTTGATCTAATACAAGTAACTCAAGATAGAAAGCTTTATGTCAAATACAGGCTTGGCATGCTCCCAGTGAATGAGGTAAAAGCCAAATGGCACACTAAAGAGCCGTGCCCTAGTAATTACCCAGGAAGTGAGGTTCCTGTAGAGTCCATAGCCCATGTGCTGTTTGCTTGCCCTGCGTATGTATGCCCTAGACTGAAATGGATAAAGCCCATCTACCACCAACTGGGCACGCAGAACTTTCGGGAAGCTCTCCGTATTTTGAAATCCGACACAAGAGATGTGTTTGTCTGTGCAGTTGCTAAGTTCCTCGGTCACATGTGGGGTATCAGGACAAAGAGGCAGGGTGGACACTCAGTATGTAGCAGAGTGTCTACTAGCACCTAAACGGTCTATCGCATCATGCACTATATAGGGGAAACAACATCACAATCTGTTGGCCAACTGCCAAGGAGCCTTTTTACCATACAATTTCCACTATAATGATTTTGTACTGTTTTAAACATTGTGTACATATAATTCTTTTCTATTCATCTTCTAAATCCTAATGATGTTTTGATGGTTATTATCTTAAATTGTTATGAATATTTACGAATGTGTTCCTAATATGCATGGTTTTATCTAGATTGTTATATGCAACACCTTTGAAGGTATTTTTGCTGAAATAAAGTAATTTGACTTGCATATATATATGTTAGTTTGATCGTGTTTGTGTAAAATTTTGAATTATAATACCGTTAATCATGGCCTGAGTGCGCAGCAATCCTGAACTGTGTTTTTTGCATA
The DNA here is from genome assembly GCF_964263255.1 of Lissotriton vulgaris. NCBI lineage: Eukaryota > Metazoa > Chordata > Amphibia > Caudata > Salamandridae > Lissotriton > Lissotriton vulgaris. The sequence continues at coordinate 586,772,078 of NC_141697.1, read as the reverse complement.
TTACGCGTGTTGGTCCTTGCGGCTGCTGCACCCGCTAATTTGACCAAAAATGTATATATATATATATATATATATATATATCTATATATATATATATCTATCTATCTATCTATCTATATATATATATATATATATATATATATATATATATATATATATATATATGAGCAACAAAGGCTCAGGTAATGAAAGAAGCCGTCTTGCAGGGCGGTACACGGTCAGGGCACCGGCAGCCCTGTACACTATTACACCACAGCACTCCCTCACTTAGGAAGAATTACCACGGACGCCTCGCATGGATTGCAGGTAGTTTATTCGTATGTAGACTGCACAGCAACGCGTTTCGACTTAACGTCTTGATCACGCTAAAGAAGCTTCACAGTTAGCACACTCAAATACATTTCAGTGAGTAAACAAAAACAAATGACTTAAACCGCAGTGATAAAGTAAAACAGTGATGTATGGTGGTTCCGCCATTTTAGCCTAGTCAAAGTTGTCACTTAGTTCAAATGTAGGGAAATACCAATATTATTCCGTAATATGTCTAGCTTATACTATATACAACAATATGCATATATCGGATTAAAGATGATATAATCAACTAATGGTATCAAAATACACACAGGAATTTAAAATTTAAAATTTAAACGGCAGCCGATAAAAACATAGGTTCTTCAAGATTCTTTATACATTACATGATTGCACTGTAATTACAGGACATTCTCTATATACACAAAGGAAGGGTATTCAATGCAAGTGGACAGCTTGCTCCTCACTGGAATTGAGTCCATGTTGAATCATAGTTTCTAAATTTATGATATATTTGGACTCTAGTTTTCGCAGGGCAAGTTTGCGATTGCCCCCCCGAATGTTATTAGGGACATCATCAATGACCACCATCCTCAGCAGTTTATCATTCTGAAAATGTTGTTCATAGAAATGTCTGGCAACTGGATACTGCCTGTTATTGTGCCGGATAGCCCTAATATGTTCAAGGACCCGTTTTTTGGCACAATGGATTGTGCTGCCAATGTATGCCTTATTGCATGGACATAGCAAAGCATACACGCAATACTTAGTATTGCAATATTTTTGAAATGTGACCTGGGGTTTGATATTCAGATGTTTCTCAAGGTTGGTATCAGTAAGTAAGACATGCCAATATTTCTGAAGTATCTTACGTAGTTGTGTCGTCTGCCCTGAAAATTTGGTTATAAATTGTAAGGTGTTCTTTTCTGGGACCTCAACATCAGGGTATAGTAATATGATTCGGGTAACAGCATCCACCTTAGCACAAGCTTCACTGATGGTCTTACTGTTATATCCCCTTTCTTGAAAGCGGCCAATCATAGTTTGCTTTTCAAGTTGGTAGCTTTCATCAGAGCTGCAATTTCGTCTGGCTCGTAAAAGCTCTCCATAAGGGATACTGTATACCAACTGTCTCGGATGGGAGCTGGCGGCATTAAGGATACTGTTGCCCGCCGTACTCTTGCGGAATAGTTTAGTCTGTATGGTATTGTCTACAATCTCCACCAGGACATCCAGAAATTCAATTTTAGTGTGACTCATATGTTCAGTGAAACGCAAGTTATGTTTGTTGTCATTAAGGAGTTTCACAAAGTTATTAACAGATTCCATGTCACCATCCCAAATCAAAAAAATGTTGTCTATGTACCGCAGCCACAGGACACAGCGATCATGATGTTCCAACTGGGCGGCCACCCGCTCCTCCCACCAGCCCATCACCAAGTTGGCATAGCTGGGGGGCGAGATGCACTGTTTTTTAACAATAATTATGTTATTAATCCGATATATGCATATTGTTGTACATAGTATAAGCTAGACATATTATGGAATAATATTGGTATTTCCCTACATTTGAATTAAGTGACAACTTTGACTAGGCTAAAATGGCGGAACCACCATACATCACTGTTTTACTTTATCACTGCGGTTTAAGTCCTTTGTTTTTGTTTACTCACTGAAATGTATTTGAGTGTGCTAACTGTGAAGCTTCTTTAGCGTGATCAAGACGTTAAGTCGAAACGCGTTGCTGTGCAGTCTACATACGAATAAACTACCTGCAATCCATGCGAGGCGTCCGTGGTAATTCTTCCTAAGTGAGGGAGTGCTGTGGTGTAATATATATATATATATATATATATATATATATATATATATATATATATATATATATATATATATATATACACCAAACGATTCCCACCACTTCCGGCTCCCGGCGAAGAAGGAACTCAGACCACCACAGCGAATCAGGCAAGGTATGCGTTTATTTGCGTTTCACACGAAGCCTGCCGTGTTTCGGGCTTCAGGAGCCCTTGATCACATTCAGCGAAAATTACGTCACCTGTGCTTTTTATACATTTTTTACACCAATGTGCACACCCCCTCCGTTGTGTGGACTACAAGTCGCGTGATGAATGAATATGAAGGAAAGATTACTGAGTAACTGCTCGTCTTTCGGAGTGATGTTTAAGATAATAACTGCTTAAATGCATAGATAAAATCTTATACAACATTAAATGTTTGATTAAAACCCAAGGCAAGTGTGTACACATTACTAAATTTCAACATTGTCTAACAGGATAAATCCTCATTTCATGTATTTACAATATTATCCATAAAGTTATTGTGCTATAGGTCAAACTGTGAAATCCTTAGGCAAGCTCTTCTTTAAACAAATGATATATATTATATATATACTGACCCCTTCATTCATACATTCAATTAGAATTAACTTGAGTCCTGCTTGACCATGAACAGTGCAAAATGTATCCAAAAGTGCTTAGTCTTGTGCAAAAGTGCAAAGTATAATAAATATAAAGTGTCCATTGTGCAGATTATATCAACAAAGTCAACAATATTGAAATTCATAGCTGAACAACACTATGTACATACAAGTGTATGTTTTCATACAAACGAATATTGAAAACAACATTACTACCAATGTCCAAAGGACGTGTGGAAGAAGCCATGAAAAATATGTCTTGTTGTAATAGTCAATATAAATTGGGTTAAAAACGAAAGAGAGTCATAAGAGTAAGCGTTGCAGAATAACTATGTATATTCATGGACTGAGGATAAAGTGCAAATGCAAAACTTCAGTGAACTGTAGCAATACATACATACAAAAACACTATTTACAAGTATGTGTACATGTCCTCCAAGTTATTAAGACCCCTTGGCCATTTGCTGTCTAATTCTAATATGAACTTGGTCTCCAGCTGTCTTAATTTCTTTTCTCTATTGCCGCCCCTTTTGCATTTTAGAACAGCGGCAATGACGAAATAAGACAGGCAATTAATGTCTTTATTATGGCACTTCGCAAAATGCCTGCCACGGGATAGGCAGCATCATTATGGAGGATGGCTCTCAAGTGTTGTAGAATCCTGACATGTACCTGTAGTTTTGTGCTTCCCACATAATTTAAACCACAGGTACATGTCAGGATATAGACAGCAAAATCTGTTTTGCAATTGAAACTCCCCTTGATGGAAATAGGGGAAGTATCAAAAGGGGTCTCATATGTCGACTTATTACAGCCGAATTTGCAAGCCCGACACACAGTACATTTTTTAAAACCCTTTGCAGGCTGTAACCACAGTGTCGGTTTTCTTGTCTCTGGAGAATTTTTATTCAGGTCATTGCCCATGGATCTTCCTTTTCTGAAAGTCACAGCGGGGGGAATTGATAGCCGTTCTCCTAGGACGTTGTCAGTAAGGACAATAGGCCAATGTTTGTGTACAATGGCTCTGATTTTCCTTTCCTGACGTGAGTAGGCCAAAATTAGTCTGGGGTTGTCTGAGTTGGTAATTTCAGGTGTTGATTAAGTGGGCCCCTCTTTGAATAAGCAACTTCTGGGGCGTTTGTCAGCTTTGTTAATGGCCGCATTAATGATTTTATTACTGTAGCCTCTCACATTTAGCCTGGTGCGCATCTCTTCAACACACTTTCGGAAGTCATCCTCATCACTACAAATACGTTTGAGTCTAAGGACCTCACCGTAGGGTATACTAGCGATAAGGTGCTTAGGATGTGAGCTATTGGCGTGCAATGTAATATTGCCAGCCGTGATCTTTCTGTATAACATGCTTTGCAATCTGTTGTTAACAATCTTAAGCTTAACATCCAAAAACTCTATTAGAGTGGTGTGTATGTGGGAAGTGAAAGTTAGATTCAGGTTGTTATTATTGATACTATCGACGAACTGTTGTGCGGATGCTGTGTCACCGCGCCAGATAATGAAAACATCGTCGATGTATCGAAGATACAACGCCATATGTTGGTCACATACAGCCCTGTATTGACGCCTAAGAACCTGCTCCTCCCACCAGCCGACGTGTAAACACGCGTAGCTGGGGTAGAAACAGGCCCCCATGGCGACTCCCCTCTTCTGTTTGTACAGTGTGTTGTTGAAAAGGAAAAAATTGTTTTGTAAACACCAATCAATTAATTCCACAATCATTTTGTTGTGTGCATACAGTTCAATAGGCCTGGTGGCTAAGAAATGTCTGACCGCTTCTAATCCTTGTGTATGGTTGATACTTGTATACAAGGATTCTATGTCTAAAGTCATTAGACACAAATCATTGGACCACTCTACATTTTTAATTTTTGTCAGAAAGTCCCCAGTGTCCTTTACAAAACTTGGGAGTGATTTATCCAAATCCTGTAAGAAATGGTCGATGTACTGACCAATATTTTCGCTAGCACTATTTTTGGCAGATATAATTGGCCTGCCAGGTACGGGTACTACTTGCTTATGTATCTTAGGAATAAGATACAAAACAGGTAGCACCGGGTGATCTTTAAATAGAAATTTACTTTCCTCATTAGATAGCAGGCCTTCCCTTCTCCACTGGGCTAACATTTTTTGCAGGGTCATTCTAGCATTCTCATATTCTTTGGAAGTGGCTTTTTGATAACAATGCTCATTGCCTAGTTGTTTCTGAGCTTCGGTTATATACTGTCTTTTAGGCCATAAAACAAGGTTACCCCCTTTATCGGATTTTTTTATCACAATGTCACAATTTTCACCAAGTTTTTTGACCAATTTATCATATGCAAGTCTCCTGAACACAGTACCACGCTGATGTTTGTTCTTTTTAGTACTTATGTTAAGTTGCTTCAGGTCTTTTATGATCATGTCATGGTAGGTATCAATAGAGTCTTTTGGCATCAGTGGGACAAAACTAGATTTATTTTTGAAAGGACTTAAACCCGCCCCTTGTTGGATAAAATCAATTTTACGCAACCTATCTTGGGTGGAAACATCAATTGGATCTAGTGCTTGACTGTCGCTAGATCCTTCTTCTTCAAGGAGGTCATGCATGGTTACTACCCCGGAAACATCAGCAGCCTGTAAAAATAGAGTATCCTCACAATTATACACACTATTATCAGACGCATATATATACAACAAAGAGTTTGCCCAAAATGAGGGTGTCCGCTACAACATCGCCTCCCAAGTGAAGACTGCAACTGCTAATCGTTCCTCTAAAACATATTGGCTCTACGCGTTTCGGAAAGCATCCTTGTTCACGAGCCCCTTCATTAAAAACATACAGCAACTGAAGTGTGGGTCACATGTACTTTTATTTAACAGTCCTGCCCCAGTGGGCGTGTCTCTCACCAAGTTGGCCTGCACTTCGCGGCATTCTGGTATTTGAAGTATCCACACCCTTTTTCTTCAATCCCAAGTGGGTGTTGTTTTATGTCCCAATATTTCAACATTAATCCCATGCAGCAAGAATTGGTCGTCCTATCTGACATTCACCCACTGAGTATGTTAATGACAATATTATGCAATCACAACGGCGCCCACTGGGGTTTATTTGAAAAGTTTGGACTGCTAATACCATCATGCAACAGTGTACACGTCACAGAAGGCAGGTGATCCTGCCGTTGAAGGCGTGGCTGTTGGTTAATAAAAAGCAGGTGTTCCACTCTTGTAGTTGCTGTGCACTGTTTGTCAAGGCTTGTGAACAAGGATTTGTCTCCGAAACGAGTCATCAATTTTTAATGCCAGAACATAGAATGCTATTTTGTCTGTGAACCTCGCTGTATGGAGTTATGTTACCGAGTGGGCTCCTCACCAAGGGCAACCTGTGTTTGTTGGATAGTTTAGCGGCTATGCCCTTAGCCACGAGGAAGCGGACCTGCAGTGTCGGGAGAACCCTGTGCTGTGCAAGGGACGGTAACTTTCAACAGCGTGTGTTGTAATATTGTAGCAGAATTGGCCGTCCTATCTGACATTTACGCACTGGGGATGTTAATGACAATATTATGCAATCACAGCGGCGCCCACTGGGGTTTGTTTGAAAAGTTTGGACTGCTAATACCATCATGCAACAGTTTACAAGTCACAGAAGGCAGGTGATCCTGCCATTGGAAGCGTGACTGTTGGTTAATAAAAAGCAGGTGTTCCACTATTGTAGTCGCTGTGCACTATTTGTCAAGGCTTGTGAACAAGGATTTGTCTCTGAAACGAGTCATCAAATTTTAATGCCAGAACGGAGAATGCTATTTTGTCTGGGTATGTTAATGACTGTTAGACCTGGCACCTTGGCGTGAGTTTCCCTTCCACTTTTTGCTGGTGTGCCTCCGATGTTTTGCTGGTTTTCCGCTACTCAGGGCACTGCGCCACGGCCAACCCGTGCCGCAATGCAAGTGCTCCCTACTGTAAATTGTACATGTGATTGATGTCCACGATTGGTGCATTGGATTTACTGTTAGTCCCTAGTAAAGTGCACTAGGAGTGCCAGGGCTTGTGAATGCCAATACTGCTAGTGGGCCTGCAGCGCTGGTTGCGCCACCCACAGAAGCAGCCTTAAGATGTGTCTAGGGTCTGCCATTGCAGACCCCGCGTGCAGTCCCGTACTGTCATGCTGGCTGGGCAAGTGCACCCACTTGCCAGCCCCTGAACCTTCCCTTGACTTCATATTAGTCACCCCTATGGTAGGCCTGAGGGCAGGGTGCATTGTAAGTGTAAGGTAGGACAAGCCCTGATGTGCGTGGCATGTCCTAGTAGTGAATTACAACTAAATTCGTATTTCACTATTGTAAGGCTACCTGCTTCCCTTAGGCCAGAATGGGCTGCTGGAATTATTACACTCTATAATCCCAGCAGGCTCAGGGAGCATGGTAGAGAGTCATGTTTAGTATGCCTGAACTCAGAATAATAAAATACTTCTTTTAGTAAAGTTTATTTTAATATCCTGTGTTTGCAAATGCTACTGTTAGAAAGTTTGCATTTGCTTGCCTAACCATTTCAGCCCGCCTCTGCTGGTATGTGTATCTGACTGTCTGGGATGTGTGAGTGACAGGGCTGGGGGATGACAGGTGGTGAATGCGAAGATTACACCTTAGTGGGAGGTAGGAGTGGCTCTTGACTCTGAATCTAGCTGTGCTCTGCCACCACAATGCTGGCTCCACCCTCCTGGGGAGCGGCTGATGACTCAGCCGTCACCTGGCCCAGGAAGGGCGAAGCCTCATCAACAAGGTGCTTCTGGCTGCCCCTGTCCACACAATGCTGGCTCCACCTCCTGTGAAGCGTCTGATGTGCCTGCCCCTCACACTGAAAGCAGAAGCCGGATTGCACCCAACAAAGTACTCAGAGACTGAAAGTGGCTATGCAAAGGCCCCCCTGGCCTGTAAGAACAAAAGAAACTGGGTATAAAAGTAGGAGCCCTGCTCCTTGTAAATTAGATCCTGTTTGTGCTACAGAAGAAACTCTGCTCGACGAGAAGGACCTGGAAGGACAAGGAGGAGTGCTGTCTCTGGCCTGTGTCTGGTGCCTTGCTGCAGAAGGAGAGGGAAAGAAAAGACTACAAGAAGACTTTTGCTTTGTGAAACTTTGTGCCAAACTTTGCTGAGAGATCTCCAAGGGCTTGCCTGTGAACTTGCCCCCTGACCAGCGCCCCAGGAACAGTGGGCGCTACCCCCTGACAGAGGAACCACTGCGAGACGCTGTCTCCCCTCTGCTAGCCTCCCCAGGAAAAGCGGAGCGCGCTGTGACCATCGCGCTCTTCAGCAACGCTCTGGGAGCTGCCCTCCCTCTAAACAAAGTGACTGCCGCCTGCCTGGTCCAGAAGCATCGTAAAGATCAGCCCAGCTGATCCGAGCACAGTGACTGACCCCGAGCTGCAGCTCGCAACGTGACGAGAGGTGGCGCCCGGTGCCTGCTGGCCCCCTTCGTGTCTTGTGCCCCTGAACGCGCCGCCGCTGTCCGAGAAACAGCTGTTGCGTGGGGTGCCTGAACGTCGCCTGGATTGATAGAGGCCTGCGCTGAGGAGCGCTGTCCCCTAAGTGTGCCCTCCTGATCAGGAAACCCCGAGGCGCTGGCCCCGTGCAACCCGGCCCGCACAGCAACGTCAACCCACGAGCCAGAGCCAAGCCGCCGCTCGCTCCAAGCACCGGACGGAAGACAACGCGACGCGGACTGCCGCATTGACCTGCGCCCCACCAACTCTCCCGCAAGGTACTGTGTCCTTCCTGCTGCCTCGCCCAGCCCTCGGAGCTGCGTGCAGAGCGCTCCCAGGGCCCCCGCTCTCTCTCCCGTCGTCAACCGCGCCCCGCCGCGCAGAGAGACCAGCGGACCGCTGGAGGAAGCCCGGTAGATCACCGAGGCCGAGAAAAGTACCGTGAGGAGCCCTGAATCCCCATGCGGGGGATTCACGCTGAATGAGAACTGTTGGTGAAACGCTAACACCAAGAACTGATTATTGCTAAAGGAAGAACTGTGGCAACCTAATTGAAAGTATACTGGAACCGTTTTTACATTGAACCAAGACTGTATTTACAAGCCCGCTTGAAATCTATATAAAGATATATATTTTTACAAATACAGTTTGGTGTCCTTGTGTGGTGGGTTGGTTGTGGAGGTGTAATGTTGCAAATGTTTAACCCTATGTGCCCCAGAGATTAGCCTAAGACTGCTTAAGCCACACTACCTAGAGGGTAAGCAGAGGTTGTCTTGAAGGTAACCCTCAGCCCTGACGAGGAAGAGAGAGTCCCTGTTTGTCGCTAGTGTTGCACTGCGCCAACTAGAGACTCCCCCTTCCTACATTGGCAGCAGCGGTGAGGATTTTCGAATTTACATTTGCAGTGTTTATACCTTAACTTCTGACCATTGCACAGTGATTGCAGTCCAGTTACTTGGCCACAGGTTTTGTTTTAATTTTGCCAAGAGAAGATCCCTAGTGCAGAAACCATGCCGGGCACAAAGAGCCTTGATGGAGCGGAATCCACAACCTCTGAGATGTTGGAGGTGGAATGGGATGCAGCAAAGCTGGATAATTACACAAGAAATGAACTGAAGTTTTTTTGCAAAAAGCTCAAGGTTCCACACGCAGGGTGTAGGAACAAACCAGAACTCTACAAAGCCCTGAAAGCCTGGATAGAGTCCAGAAATGCACCTGAGGATCAGAATGCACCTGAGGATCAGAATGCACCTGTGGATCTGGTGGATCTCGAAAAACCAGACAGCGTGCACAGCTTTGGTAGAGGCCTGTCGCCAGAGGAGCTGGCAGACAGGAAAGAAACCAGGGATCATGAAAGGAAGCTGGCAGAATTAAAAATCCAACTGGAGCTTCAGACCAAAAGAATGGCTCTGGAAGAGCGAAAGCACCAAATGGATTATGAATTGAAAATGAGGGAGATGAGTCTAAAAGAGAGAAACTTGGATAATCCTCCCTCTGGTGGCAGCACAACGCCGGTGCAGGTAGAGTCAAGAGTGCACATCCCCAAAGATGTAGTAAAAGAGTTCTTTAAGGGGGATGACATAGGACAGTGGTTTAGGGCATATGAGGTAGCCATGTCCTCCCACCGGGTCCCTGACAAGGATTGGGGAGCGGGGTTGTGGGGAAGGTTCCTTAGCGAAGGGCGGGACACCCTGCTAGATTTGCCCATTGAAAACCAGAGATCCTATTCCCACATGAAAGAAGCTTTAATGAACAGGTATGGGCTTACCCCTGAAATGTATAGACAGAAGTTTAGGGGGTGTACTAAGCGGCCTGGGAATACGTATGTGGAGTATGTGACTTTTTTTTGCAGAGCACTGGATGGTTGGGTGAAGGGTAGCAAAGTGAATGATTTTCAAGGTCTCTTTGATTTAATTGCATGGGAGCACTTGTCTGATCACTGTTTTCCTGAGTTACGCCAACACCTGATAGATAGCAAGCTGTCCAACCCGAGGAAGCTTGCTGAGGAGGCGTACCGCTGGCTCAGCACCAGGGTCCACAAGGGTCCAGTGGGAGACTCCGCCAAGAGTGGGCAGGGTCCCCAGCAGAAGAGTGGGGGGGACAAGGGAAAACAGAAAGGGTTCAAAAAAGGCCCCCAAAGTAATCCCCAAGGGGACCAGCAGAAAGGTTCTCAGCCTCCCCCACCCCCAAAGCAGAATGGGGCCCGACAGGTAGACCTGTTCCAAAGGGGCCCTTCAATTGTTTCAAATGTGGTGAGACGGGGCACATATCCAGTGACCCCAAGTGTCGCCTGTTTGGAAAACCTGCACCCACTGGTGCTCCGCCCCGTCAAGTGACTAGTGTTCACTTAGGAGAAGAAGTGATGGTCCGGGGGGTGGAGATCCCGTTCAGATGACCCTAGTCTTACTAGGAGACAGTGAGATGGTCCCTACAAACTACCTGCCCTCTAACACTAAGAAATATGGGCAGGTGGTGATCATCAATGGTAGGGAAGCTGAGGCTCTTAGAGACACAGGAGCCAGTGTGACTGCAGTGAGGCAGCACCTGGTGTCTCAAGAGCAGGTTGTACCCCATGCCTACTGTAGGGTTATCAATGCTGATAATTCAGAGAGTCAGTGTCCGATGGCTCAAGTTCCCTTCGAGTGGGGGGGGGTCTCTGGTACTCTGCAGGTCTGTGTGAGGAAAACCATGCCTGTTGACTGTTTGCTAGGGAATGACTTGGAGCACTCCCCTTGGGAAAAGGTGGAGAAAACGACTCACCTGAAGATGGTGGGTCTACCTGACTGGGCGTGCGTGACCACCCGGTCGATGGCAGCCAGTAGGGGTGATCAAGAAGTCCTGGGGCCTGAAGGAGAGGCCCAGGAACCGGCCTTAGGGAGAAGGCGCAGGGGGCGTGGGAAACCGGCCCCTGAAGTTCCAACGGTCCAGGAGGAAGCAGACCTTGAGGGGGATGCCCTGGAGCCTACAGGGGAACAGATTGCCGAGCTGGGGGACCTGCCTGAGCTGACCCATTGGCAGCAAGAAGGAGGACCCTCCAGGGAGGAATTCTGCAGGGAGCAGAAAGAATGCCCTTCTCTCGTGGGTATGCGGCAACAGGCTGCAGACCAGGCCAATGGTGTTCAGGCCAAAACACATTATGTGTACTGGGAGAACGACCTCCTGTATTCAGAGCCTAAGGCTGCTGAACCTGGGTCAGCCCGTGTGCTGGTGGTACCCCAGAAGTTCAGAGCCTTCCTACTGGGGCTGGCTCACGATGTGCCTTTAGCAGGACATTTGGGGATGGACAAGACCTATGACAGGCTTGTCACCCACTTTTACTGGCCCCAAATGCACAAGAGCTCAGATGCTCATTGTAGGACCTGTCCAACTTGCCAGGCAAGTGGGAAGAGCGGAGGGAAGAACAAGGCTCCCCTCCAACCCTTCCCTGTGGTCGGTACGCCATTCCAGCGAGTGGGTATTGACATTGTTGGGCCTCTGGACCCCAAGACAGCCATGGGCAACAGGTTCATCCTGGTCTTGGTGGATCATGCCACCCGGTACCCTGAAGCCATCCCTCTGAGGACAGTGACGGCCCCCGTGGTGGGACGTGCACTGATGGGAATTTTCTCACGAGTAGGATTCCCTCTAGAGGTGGTGAGCGACAGGGGGCCAACTTCATATCCAAGTATATGAAGTCCCTTTGGCAAGAGTGTGGTGTAACCTACAAGTTCACCACACCTTACCATCCCCAAGGTAACGGGTTGGTTGAGAGATTCAACCGAACCCTGAAAGGCATGATCATGGGCCTGGAAGGTCCAATGAGGCGTAAGTGGGACGTCCTCTTACCATGCCTGCTCTTTGCATATCGCGAGGTACCACAGAAGTCCCTAGGGTTCAGCCCCTTTGAACTGCTGTACGGACACCCCGTGAGAGGACCACTGAGTTTGGTAAAGGAAGGCTGGGAGCAATCTCCCAGGAAACCTCCCCAAAATGTATATAGCTACATGCTGGCCTTCAGAAACCAAACCAGGCGCTTCAGACAACTTGCAGAGGCAAATCTGGAAGCCAGCCAGGAGGAGATGAAGCGGTGGTACGACCAGAATGCCACTCTGGTCGAGCTTCAGCCTGGACAAGAGGTGTATGTCCTGGCCCCAGTGGAACCCTGTGCCCTTCAGGATAAGTGGACAGGTCCATTTGAGGTTGTGGAGCGCAAGAGCCCAGTGACATACTTGGTGGACATGAAGACGCCCAGGAACCCTTTGAGGGTCCTACATGTCAACCGCCTCAAGCCCCACTTAAGAAGGTCCGAAGTGGGCATGTTGTTGGCAACTGATGATGGAATGGAGGAGGAGTCGGAGCCTCTTCCTGACCTCTTAGTGGCCTGTGAGAAAGATGGGTCAGTGGATGGGGTTAACCTCTCACCCACCCTGACCCCCGAACAACAGGAAGACTGCCGCCAGTTGCTGGGGCAGTTTCCAGATCTGTTCTCCCTGGTTCCTAGTGTCACAGATTGGTGCGTCCATGATGTGGACACAGGAGACAGCTTACCTGTGAAGCATAAGGCTTACAGAGTGACTGACAGGGTCAGGGCCTGCATCAAGGAGGAGGTCTCCAAGATGCTTGCCCTTGGGGTGGTTGAGTCTTCCAGCAGTCCTTGGTCCAGCCCCGTGGTCTTGGTCCCAAAGGCTGCTGCGCCGGGAGCCACACCCGAACTCCGGTTCTGTGTGGACTACAGAGGACTCAATTCAGTCACCAAGACTGACGCGCACCCCATCCCCAGAGCTGATGAGCTCATTGATCGGCTAGGGGCTGCCCGGTTCCTCAGCACGTTTGATTTAACGTCTGGGTACTGGCAGATCGCCTTGACCGATGGGGCAAAGGAGAGGTCGGCATTCTCTACACCAGATGGGCATTTCCAGTTCCGGGTTATGCCATTTGGGATGAAGAATGCCCCTGCCACCTTTCAGAGATTGGTCAACCAGGTGTTGGCTGGGCTGGATGAGTTCAGTGCCGCCTACCTGGATGACATCGCAGTGTTCAGTGGCAGTTGGCCAGAACACCTGCGACACCTCTGGGAAGTGTTGATGGCCCTGCGCAGAGCAGGCCTCACAATCAAGGCAAGCAAGTGCCAGATTGGGCAGGGTTCAGTGGTGTACTTGGGACACCAAGTGGGGAGTGGCAAGGTGGCACCCTTGCAACCCAAAATTGAGACCATCCTGGCTTGGGAACCCCCCAAGACCCAGACTGCAGTGAGAGCCTTCCTGGGGCTCACTGGGTACTACAGGAGGTTTGTCAAGGGCTATGGCACGATTGTGACCCCCTTGACAGAGCTGACTTCGAAGAACCAGCCCAGGAATGTGATTTGGACTGACACCTGTCAGAAGGCTTTTGACACCCTGAAGGCTGCCATGTGCACGGCGCCCGTGCTCCTGGCTCCGGATTTCTCCAAGGAATTCATAGTGCAAACAGACGCTTTAGAGCATGGTGTAGGGGCTGTTCTCTCACAGATGACTGAGGAGGGCTTTGACCAACCCGTAGCCTTCATCAGTAGGAGGTTACTTCCACGGGAAAGTAGGTGGAGTGCAATAGAGCGAGAAGCATTTGCTGTGGTCTGGGCGCTGAAGAAGCTCAGACCCTACTTGTTTGGGTCTCACTTCCAAGTTCAGACGGACCACAGGCCCCTCAGATGGTTGATGCAAATGAGGGGTGAGAACCCGAAACTGTTGAGGTGGTCCATTTCTCTACAGAGTATGGACTTTACGGTGGAACACCGCCCTGGCACAGATCACGCCAACGCTGATGGTCTGTCCAGATTTTTCCGCCTTAGTGATGTGGAACTCCCTGGGGAAGGGTAGTTCCCCCCACATTTCAGCTGGAGGGGACACGTGTTAGACCTGGCACCTTGGCGTGAGTTTCCCTTCCACTTTTTGCTGGTGTGCCTCCGATGTTTTGCTGGTTTTCTGCTACTCAGGGCACTGCGCCACGGCCAACCCGTGCCGCAGTGCAAGTGCTCCCTACTGTAAATTGTACATGTGATTGATGTCCACGATTGGTGCATTGGATTTACTGTTAGTCCCTAGTAAAGTGCACTAGGAGTGCCAGGGCTTGTGAATGCCAATACTGCTAGTGGGCCTGCAGCGCTGGTTGCGCCACCCACAGAAGCAGCCTTAAGATGTGTCTAGGGTCTGCCATTGCAGACCCGGCGTGCAGTCCCGTACTGTCATGCTGGCTGGGCAGTGCACCCACTTGCCAGCCCCTGAACCTTCCCTTGACTTCATATTAGTCACCCCTATGGTAGGCCTGAGGGCAGGGTGCATTGTAAGTGTAAGGTAGGACAAGCCCTGATGTGCCTGGCATGTCCTAGTAGTGAATTACAACTAAATTTGTATTTCACTATTGTAAGGCTACCTGCTTCCCTTAGGCCAGAATGGGCTGCTGGAATTATTACACTCTATAATCCCAGCAGGCTCAGGGAGCATGGTAGAGAGTCATGTTTAGTATGCCCGAACTCAGAATAATAAAATACTTCTTTTAGTAAAGTTTATTTTAATATCCTGTGTTTGCAAATGCTACTTTTAGAAAGTTAGCATTTGCTTGCCTAACCATTTGGGCCCGCCTCTGCTGGTATGTGTATCTGACTGTCTGGGATGTGTGAGTGACAGGGCTGGGGGATGACAGGTGGTGAATGCGAAGATTACACCTTAGTGGGAGGTAGGAGTGGCTCTTGACTCTGAATCTAGCTGTGCTCTGCCACCACAATGCTGGCTCCACCCTCCTGGGGAGCGGCTGATGACTCAGCCGTCACCTGGCCCAGGAAGGGCGAAGCCCCATCAACAAGGTACTTCTGGCTGCCCCTGTCCACACAATGCTGGCTCCACCTCCTGTGAAGCGTCTGATGTGCCTGCCCCTCACACTGAAAGCAGAAGCCGGATTGCACCCAACAAAGTATTCAGAGACTGAAAGTGGCTATGCAAAGGCCCCCCTGGCCTGTAAGAACAAAAGAAACTGGGTATAAAAGTAGGAGCCCTGCTCCTTGTAAATTAGATCCTGTTTGTGCTACAGAAGAAACTCTGCCCGACGAGAAGGACCTGGAAGAACAAGGAGGAGTGCTGTCTCTGGCCTGTGTCTGGTGCCTTGCTGCAGAAGGAGAGGGAAAGAAAAGACTACAAGAAGACTTTTGCTTTGTGAAACTTTGTGCCAAACTTTGCTGAGAGATCTCCAAGGGCTTGCCTGTGAACTTGCCCCCTGACCAGCGCCCCAGGAACAGTGGGCGCTACCCCCTGACAGAGGAACCACTGCGAGACGCTGTCTCCCCTCTGCAAGCCTCCCCAGGAAAAGCGGAGCGCGCTGTGACCATCGCGCTCTTCAGCAACGCTCTGGGAGCTGCCCTCCCTCTAAACAAAGTGACTGCCGCCTGCCTGGTCCAGAAGCATCGTAAAGATCAGCCCAGCTGATCCGAGCACAGTGACTGACCCCGAGCTGCAGCTCGCAACGTGACGAGAGGTGGCGCCCGGTGCCTGCTGGCCCCCTTCGTGTCTTGTGCCCCTGAACGCGCCGCCGCTGTCCGAGAAACAGCTGTTGCGTGGGGTGCCTGAACGTCGCCTGGATTGATAGAGGCCTGCGCCGAGGAGCGCTGTCCCCTAAGTGTGCCCTCCTGATCAGGAAACCCCGAGGCGCTGGCCCCGTGCAACCCGGCCCGCACAGCAACGTCAACCCACGAGCCAGAGCCGAGCCGCCGCTCGCTCCAAGCACCGGACGGAAGACAACGCGACGCGGACTGCCGCATTGACCTGCGCCCCACCAACTCTCCCGCAAGGTACTGTGTCCTTCCTGCTGCCTCGCCCAGCCCTCGGAGCTGCGTGCAGAGCGCTCCCAGGGCCCCCGCTCTCTCTCCCATCGTCAACCGCGCCCCGCCGCGCAGAGAGACCAGCGGACCACTGGAGGAAGCCCGGTAGATCACTGAGGCCGAGAAAAGTACCGTGAGGAGCCCTGAATCCCCATGCGGGGGATTCACGCTGAATGAGAACTGTTGGTGAAACGCTAACACCAAGAACTGATTATTGCTAAAGGAAGAACTGTGGCAACCTAATTGAAAGTATACTGGAACCGTTTTTACATTGAACCAAGACTGTATTTACAAGCCCGCTTGAAATCTATATAAAGATATATATTTTTACAAATACAGTTTGGTGTCCTTGTGTGGTGGGTTGGTTGTGGAGGTGTAATGTTGCAAATGTTTAACCCTATGTGCCCCAGAGATTAGCCTAAGACTGCTTAAGCCACACTACCTAGAGGGTAAGCAGAGGTTGTCTTGAAGGTAACCCTCAGCCCTGACGAGGAAGAGAGAGTCCCTGCTTGTCGCTAGTGTTGCACTGCGCCAACTAGAGACTCCCCCTTCCTACAATGACAATATTATGCAATCACAGCGGCGCCCACTGGGGTTTATTTGAAAAGTTTGGACTGCTAATACCATCATGCAACAGTTTACACGTCACAGAAGGCAGGTGATCCTGCCATTGGAGGCGTGACTGTTGGTTAATAAAAAGCAGGTGTTCCACTATTGTAGTTGCTGTGCACTGTTTGTCAAGGCTTGTGAACAAGGATTTGTCTCCGAAACGCGCCAAGCCATCAATTTTTAATGCCGGAACAGAGAATGCTATTTTGTCTGTGAACCTCGCTGTATGGAGTTATGTTACAGAGTGGGCTCCTCACCAAGGGCAACCTGGTTTTGTTGGATAGTTTACCGGCTATGCCCTAAGCCGCGAGGAAGCACCGCCGCAAAGGAGCGGACCTGCAGAGTCGGGAGAACCCTGTACTGCGCAAGGGACTGTTGGTTAATAAAAAGCAGGTGTTCCACTCTTGTAGTTGCTGTGCATTGTTTGTCAAGGCTTGTGAACAAGGATTTGTCTCCGAAACGCGTCAAGCCATCAATTTTTAATGCCAGAAAAGAGAATGCTATTTTGTCTGTGAACCTCGCTGTATGGAGTTATGTTACAGAGTGGGCTGGTTTTGTTGAATATATATATATATACATATATATATATATATATATATATATATATATATATATATATATATATATATATATATATATATATATATATCTATATATAAATATGACCAAGTACTACGAAACGCGTCGTCCTCGCTTGTGGCACAAGAAATAAAAGCTCGTTTTTGAGATATCAAAAGCAAACCAAGAGAGTATTGGTGCATCTTGTAGCCTGTTAGGGGCCAAATTTAATGAGCTAAGCTCCCGCACTGAAGTGTTAGAGGCTGAGACAAAAAAGGTCCGGGAGACTGCAAAGGATAACCGCAAGGAAATTGATGAGATCAAGTTTAGGGAGAGGGCGCAGAAGGATAGAGTGGAGCGGTTGGAAAATATGTTTAAAGATTGCCTGTACAAAAAAAAGAACACATTTATTATGTTGCACTAAGTGGGTTTGCACCACCACTGAAGGCACTCGAAGGGCCGAGTCCATGGGTAGGTCGGTTGGGTTTTCCATGGATGGAGGGGCAAGGCTAGAGGGGAGAAGGGGGGTAGGTGGGGGTTGGGGTTGGGGGAGGGGAAGGGGAAGGGGTGGGGAAAAAATTACAAAAAAATTCCTCAGAACCTTATTTGTCACCAGGTTGGTTCTAGCATGTTGTTGGGTATTTGATGACGGAGGCTAGCGCAACGGAATTGAGATTTTTGTCGTGGAATGTCAACGTGTAAAGTCCAGGAGACGGGTAATTTTAAAGTATCTAGAGGATTCATTGGCCCACATTATTATTTTACAAGAGACGCATTTAACTGCCACCGAGTGTAAGGAAATTTTTGCGACTCAAAGGTGGGTTGCACATTTGTTTAATACACCTCAAACTATAGTCACAAAAGGGGTGGAGATTTTGGTCAGGCAAGGTGTACATTTTTGTTTTGAATCTATGGTGGCAGATGCTAGAGGGAGGTGGTTGATTTTGCAAGCAAAAGTGGCAGGGGAAATGCTAATCATTATTGGATATTATGGGCCGAATCAAGATGAGGTGGGACCCCTGGATACTTTAGCTAGTGAACTATTAAGTTTTTCAGGGAGTATTATTATGGTAGGAGATTTTAACACGGTTATGGAAAGTAACTTAGATCGCTCAGGAAAGGCAAGAGAGAGGATTAACTTGAAAATGTCAAATAGAGTTAGGCTGCTGCTGATTCAGTATGGCTTGTGTGATATTTGGCGGGTAAAGTCAGGCCAGCGGCTAGGATACACATATTACAACCAAAAGTATAAACATAAGTCCCGAATTGATTATTTTTTGTTGGATTTGAGGTTAATGGACTATTTGACAACGGTTTGCCATGTAGGGGTCCATATTTCAGATCACTCTGCTATAACATTGAATTTGAGGATAAAGACAAGTCGCTCGGGTTCAGCCTGGAGGTTAGATCGTACTCTTCTCCTAGATCAGGAAGGCCTAAAAGTGGTAACTGAAGAACTAGAAGTGTTTCTGGAGAAGAACCTGGGTACAGCTAAGATTGAGACGGTTTGGGAAACTTGTAAAGCTTTCTTGAGAGACAGGCTGGGAACTTTGGCTGCTAGGAAGTGTAGAGCTTATTATAAAACTGTGTCAGAGTTGGATGAGAAAATCCGTTTGAGCGAAGCCAAGATTATCGGTGTGGGTGAATCCAAAACAGCTGAGCAGGTTACACACAATATAGCAGAGTTGAAATCAGATCTTGGGCAGTCCTCACCCACAGAATTAAGGAAAAGTGGGAAGCTAGTAATTTGGCTCATTTCAGTTATGGGGAGGGTTGCAGCAAACTCCTAGCATGGAAAGCTAAGAAGGATCAGGAACGCAACTTCATTAAGGAAGTGAAAGATGTAGAGTCAGACACTGTAATTGCAGATAGTAGAGGAATTGCAGGTTTTTTTTTTTAGTATTTTTCAAAAGTGTATAAGGAGGACTTAGTTCCGGAGCTTCCAGCTATCAGGGGGTGGGTGCAGCTTGTAGATCCACTTCCAGCTCAGCTTAAACAGATCTTAAATGCAGAAATATCTTTAATGGAGGTGGAAAGGGCCATACATTCGGGTAAGAGAAGCAAGGCTCCTGGACCGGATGGTCTTCCGGTTGAAGTATACAAAACCTTGATAGGACCTATTGCCCCAATATTACATCAATTATTCAATAGTTTTTTTCAAGGGGAGGCGGCAATGCCCGAATCTTGGAATGAGGCGGTTATCGTTTTAATCCCAAAACCAGGGAAATCGCCTAAATGCCTTGACTCATACAGGCCAATATCGCTTTTAAATTGCGACTATAAACTCTTGGCAAAGATTATGGCGGACAGGTTAATCTTGGTCATTCCACAATTAGTGCAGGAGGATCAAAAAGGATTTATTAAGGGCAGATTTTTAAAGGAGCTTACTTTTTCTTTAATAGGTGCCATAGATATGGCCACGGTTTATAAACTTCCCTTGGCAGTAATAGCACTTGATGCCGCCAAGGCTTTTGACCGAGTCAATTGGTCCTTTTTGAAGGCTCTTTTAGGCCACCTTGAGTTAGGGGCGTGTTTTACTAGTACTTTGCTATCTTTATATCACTCACCCACCTCTAAGGTATTGATTAATGGGATTTTAACACAATCTATTAAGGTGATGCGCGGTACATGGCAGGGATGTCCCTTGTCCCCTTTATTATTTAATTTGTATATAGAACCACTTGCTTGTAGGATTAGGAATGCAGAAAGTATACCACCTTTCGTGGTTGAGGGGTGGGTAAAGAAAATAGGCCTATATCCAGATGACAATTTTATTTATAACCCCACTTTGCAGCAATCAATGCAAGGTTTACTAGAGCTTACTAAAGAATTTGGGTTGGTTTCAGGGTATGAAATAAATGAGGAGAAGACAGAGATTATGTCGTGGAATTTAGGCACGGAAGGTGTTCTGTGTAAAAAGGAGATAAGATATTTGGGGCTAAGGATCACGCACAACATTGGAGAGTTAACTAAAACCAACTTTTTGAAGATAAAAAAAGAAATAGGTTCTATATTGCGAGGTTGGGGGCATTTACCACTCACTCTGTACGGCCGTACAAATCTGGTAAAGATGGTGATCCTGCCAAAAATGACGTTTTTGTTTGAAACAATCCCTCTGGCATTCAATAGAGACTGGTTTAAGAGGTTACAAAGTGAGATTTGTTCGTTTATATGGGCCTCGTAAGGTTCCAGTCTGTCCTGGAAGAAACAAAGAAGAAGATGGCTTAAAGGTGGATTGGTGGCCCCCGATTTTATGTTGTATTCATGGGCTTTTCAGTTAAAAAACTTTAGGATACTGTTGGGATTTCCGACGGCTACAGCTATTGGAAGCATGTTTTGGGCTATGCTGAAGATGAGTAACTACAAGGACGGATTTTTGTGCAAATTCTCTGATCCAAGGTTTTCTAAGAAAGTAAGGCTTAAGATTTTGCAGGAAGCGGCAGAGCTCTGGTATAAAATTAGGAGAGTTATAAAAATTCCCTATTATGGGTATAGGGCCCCTATATGGGATGCCCCAGGTTCACTCCTTTGGTCCCAAGATGCATTAGCCATACCGCTGAGAACAGCGGGCTTAGAGTGCTGGGTAAATTTATTTCCGGACGTAAAGTTGATTGACTGGGGGCAAGGAGAAGCTACCTGGGGTAGGGGGCTTTCAAAATTCAAGTATTTACAGATCCACAGTTGGGCTAGCAAAACGGATATTGCTATTGGACTTCAGAATGATTTGGAAGATAAACTTTTTTCAACTCAAGTCTATAAAAAATAAGTTGCTCTTTGGTATTGGTCGATGTTGGAGACGGAGGATGGGCCGTTTCTACTTCCAGAGGTTCTGTAGGGTGAAAGCTTGCCGGACATCGCTACAGAGACTCAATGGCAAGTAACGATGACTATGCTATATAAAATAGTCAAGTCTGCAAATTTAAGGCGGAATCTTTTGTTCACTATCCACAGGGCGTATTGGTCTCCCCGCAGACTTTCAAAATTCAAGGTCGGCAGTTTGGTGGAATGTCCTAAATGTAAAAGTGCTAATTAAGATGACCTGCACATGTTTGTGGACTGTCCAAACATCAGGGAGTTTTGGGAGACCGTAAGTAATTGCTTGTCACAGTCTGTAGACCTGAAGATCGAGGTAAGCTCTGAATTAATTATAACTGGAAGATATGACCTGCAGAGTAAGAACATTACTGACAAAGCTACATTGGTGTTTTATGGTGTCCTGCTTGCTCGAAGGGAGATCTGTAAATTATGGGTTTCGCCTATATCCCCTACTCTCCTGGATTGGGTGAAAGCTATGAGATATTTTGCCAAATTAGATTCTATGGATCAGATAAAGAGAAAGCACACATTTTGGTTACCTTTCCTACAGCACTTTGGGTGAGGGAGGGAAAAACGGGGCTGGGAAAGACCTCTTAGAAACAATAATCCAATGATTAAGGTCTTGGCCTATCTCAACGGCTGTCTTTTCCTCCTTTCAATAGGGGGTACACAGATAAGGTAGCGGCATGCAAGGATTTTGGCCTCCTAGTCCTTGGGTAGTACGAATGAGAGGTTCATTATTTGCTGCAGTCCCGCACAAGCCTATGTCTGTAAAGTTGGTATATGAGATAAAAAGCCCATGGGCGGTATCATGTTGTTTTCGGAATTGGGTGGCGAAAAGGCTAATGAGGATAAAAAAAAAGAAATAAAAGCTGAATAAAACCCAAAACGGAGGGCTCGTCTGGACTTCTTTTGAAAACAGGATTTCCATCTTCCCGATATATATATATATATTGCTGCACGCTCGCTCGCATCCAAGAAAGCAGACGGCACTCGGAGCTGGATTTTTTTTCGGTTTATTGACAGACCCCCGTCACCCCATCAAAAAAAAAAAAAAAATATATATATATATATATATATATATATATATATATATATATATATATATATATATATATATATATATTTATGTACAGAAAGGGCAGCACAACCGGATACTTTTTCAAAGTTAGTTTATTTCACAACACTCCACCGACGCGTTTCAGCCTCACGGCCTTTCTCACGGGCCGTGAGGCTGAAACGCGTCGGTGGAGTGTTGTGAAATAAACTAACTTTGAAAAAGTATCCGGTTGTGCTGCCCTTTCTGTACATAAATTGAATTGGGGCTGTGATCCTGCCTTCGGGTCGAGCACACGCTGGTGAGCGCTCTCATGCGGAATGGATCGGACTGTTTGTAATATATATATATATATATATATATAACGCTCCAATTCCTCTTTCCTTCAAAAGAAGACGACAGCACTCGAGAGGTACTTTTCAGACATGCAAGTTTATTTCAGGTAGGCACTCTCCACAGATGCGTTTCGGCGTGTTGCCTTCGTCAGTGTGGTAACAATGATTTTTTACTTGTCGATGGAATAAATACACCATTTTCAATTTCTTGCTCTGTACATAGAGATAGACAGAGGACAACCCCACTATGGACACTATGGGCGCCATCTTAGAGTGTGAAATGTGCAACCTAAGAGTTATCACAGATTGTACAATAAAGCCCATAGATGGGCAGATCCAAACAGGTAGTGGGTATAAACAATAAATCATAACTTTCTGATATGAACAACAAAAATAAAGCCGTGGATCGGCTAGGGTCCTCTATCTAGTAAACAATGGTCCACCAATGTCTGCAGACAATCATCGTATGTTCTTGCCATATAAGTCACAAAGCAGTACAACTCACAATGTTTGAATCTCAGTTCATCAATGATTATGTAAGAGATAGACAATTCCAAGATCCTCAGAACCCAGCGTTGTTAAGTGCTAAGACATGTGAAGGTTCTAATTAGGGGGAAAACCCAAGAAGAATGATCAAGGTCCATTCAACAATAATTCATGATTCTATCTAGTGAGTTTTCTGCCAATTAAACGACAATAATATACAGAAGGTATATGCTAAATAAACAAATATAAATACCTTCACAAAACAAAACAAGAGCAATCCACTCCAGTGATCATCGGATTCAACATCACATTACAGTTATATATAGAAATCAATTATAGGCCATCGAGTTGTCCAAAGTTCTTACTACTATACCCCCCAGGTAATTCTTGCAGATGGGGAAGTGATATGGACGTTACGTGGCCAATGGCGGTACACTGTATTCCTATTTTATTTACCCAGATGAAAAGCCACCTCCTCCCCTGCGTTTAATCCCCTGGGGTACTTCGTAGAAAGGTCTATTATAAACCTTGATTCAAGTCTACGGAGTCGTCTAAGGCGATCTCCGCCCCTCACATTAGGTGGTATGGTATCAAGACCGAAGTATTGTAGTAGTTTTCGGTCTCGTCCATGGACCTCCGCAAAGTGGTGGGCCACTGGGTAACTGGGGTCTGCCTTGTCGATGGCTCTCAAGTGCTCCATAACCCTTAGCTTGAGTTCTTTAATGGTGCTGCCTATGTAGCGGAGGCCACACGGACAGAGTAAACAGTAAACAGCATATTGTGTGTTACAGGTGATGAATTTTCTAATGGGTATACTCCTTCCTGTATCTGGTATAGTGTACGAGAGAACTCTCTTGCTGCTCGCACAGGCCTTGCATCTCCCACAGGGAAAAAATCCTTTCTGATCTTTTAAGGTATTTGCCCTAGGGGGAGGTTTTTCCAGATGGCTCTTGACGAGTATATCACCCACAGACCTGGCTTTACTGAATGTAACTAATGGGTTAGGTGGGAGATCGTCCTTTAGTACAGTGTCCGTTTGCAAAATATGCCAGTTCTTTTTAAGCATCCTTTTCAAGTCATTAGCTCCTGTGGAATAGGGAGTGATCAACCTAAATTTATTGATGGTGGTGGTTGTGTTTCTTTCACGGCCAGATCCATCTGGTCTGGCAGTGAGTAAACTCCCTCTTGATTTCTTTTTTAACCTTTTCAGCGTATCATGTAGTAGGTCTTCGCCATATCTCCTTACCATAAAGCGGGATATGCATTCAGAGGCAGCCGCCTCGAAATCACAATCTCTAGAACAGTTTCTACGGATTCTCAATAGCTCACCGTAGGGGATGCTATTGACAAGTTGCGGTGGGTGACTGCTGCTGGCAAAAAGGGTGGAATTGCCAGCCGTTTCTTTTCTGAACAGGCTCGTGTGTAGTTGCCCATCTTCAACAAACACCTTCAGGTCCAAATACTCCGCTGCCACAGGAGAAATGGATCCCGAAAAGTGTAAGTTGAGAGTATTGTTGTTGAGCAGTTTAATGTATTCGGTGGCTGTTGTAACACTGCCGTCCCAAACGATGAAAAGGTCATCGATGTATCGATGCCAACACACGATGGAACCCACCTCCTGTCCAACCTTGCAGGTCCTGGGTACTTGCTCCTCCCACCAGCCCACGAAAAGGTTCGCGTAGCTGGGAGCGAAGCAAGTACCCATCGCTGTCCCTGACTTTTGTAGATACAATTGTTCTTCGAACAGGAATACATTATTGGTTAGACAGAATATATATATATATATATATATGTCAAAATCCTGGTACCACAATCCTTTTGGAAAAACCAGAGTCGAAGTCCAAGTCGGTTTCAAAGTGCTTAAAGATTTATTTGGCAGAAAAACAACCCTACGCGTTTCGAGGTACGCCTACCTCTTGCTCACGGGTGGAGTGTAAATCAAAGCGCCAAACTTTTAAAGTGACAGATTCAGTGTTTGCACAAATCACGTGATAGTTGACATGAAAACAGACTATCGTAGCTACTTTGTTGCTACCGCTTTACACATTGTTACAGCGCATATTGTAAAGTGACATATTTAGCAAATAAACATTGCGTTAATTCATATGTACAAAGTGGTGCCTTAAATATTATGAACCGTCAAATATGCATTTCTGCCCAATCTGATGATTGCTCAAATTGGCGAACATAATCAATTGCAATAGAATGTCTTGTGACGTCCTTGTCAGCCATACAGTGAAGCCTCCAAGATGATGATAGGTATTGCACACATTAGACAAACGATCAGGCAATGTTTTAACCATGATCCATGGTTGTAAAGGAGTCTATAGCGCCCCAGTGGGCATACAAAAATAGAAATATTGTGCAATACGTGTTTGACACATTCTTCATCAAGCCCCAGTGGGCAGGCATCCAAAATCTGTAACAAAGAGACAACGTGTATATTTTAGCATATGTGTCTTCAACATCAATCCTTATGAACAAAGAAAGGGGTGGCAACAGATGGCTCGATTTAAGAAAACTGGAGTCCAAATACATAATTAAGTATAATACAATCCAACCGGGGGGTCACAACCTCGGGGAAGAATTAGCAATACATCTGTATGACTGGATGTAATGATATATTCTTCATCATTTGAACTGGTTTTGCACATAGTGCCTGCATTGAAACATATAAATGTGCGTTTTTTAAATTTGTTTGTCACCACCTTTTGATAATAACTGCTAACTTTTAACTGAGTTATTATTTTCATTGCACATGCACATCACAATAAGGAGTATGTGAGTACCTGCATTGGTGAGTAAGTGGCTCTTTGAGTTTCTGTATTTGTGATTGAGCATGTGTGTGAGCGGCTGTAAGGGTGAGTGAGTAGGTGTGTGATTGATTGTATGGGTCTGTCAATGAGTATGTGAGTGGTTCTGTGGGTATGTGAGTGGGTTTATGTGAGGATGTGTGGGTGTGTGAGTGGGTCTGTGGTTGATGTCATCAGCGATGTCATGAATGATGTCACTGACCATGTCATGAGTGATGTAATATGTGAGTTCATATGTAGTGCATTGCGGTGGGCATAAGGATCGACTTCAAGGTCCTATGTATTGGTCACAGGATCGTACATGGCAAGGGCCCTGCCTTCCTTCGGAACCTCCTCTGCCCCTACACGCCAACCAGACAACTCCGCTCATTAGGAGCAGGCCTCCTCGCTGTCCCCAGACACAAGAGAGCCAGAATGGGGGGGAGATCCTTTCGTTCTTTGGCGGCACATAAATGGAACTCTCTTCCCCTGAGCCTAAGATTGGAAACATCGGAGCTCATCTTCCGCAGGAAACTTAAAACATTCCTCTTTCCTAAAGAATAGCCCCGCCTTTGTCTTACTGACTGAGCAACTAGTTCTTCTGACAGCGCGGGGACACACTGACAGTGTAACCAGGCGCTATACAAACTCAGAAATAAATAAGTTATAGTTAGCTCAGGTAACTACAACTGCTGAATTTCACTGGTTTTGTACAAGTAAAATCTGAGCCTAACTATAACGTCCCAGTAGCAGGGCTCGACAAATCTAAAAAATCTTACTTGTCCTGCAGGTCGAGTAAGTAGACTTTTCTACTTGACCTAAGATCAATTGCACTCGACCCACAAATTTGCACCTGGCTCTGCAGTGGCAGATTTCACTCGCCAGGCCGGTCAAGTAGGCCTGAAAACTGGCTCGCCCTTAAAGAAATTCACTTGCATTTGCGAGCGGTCGAGTACATTTGTTGAGCTCTGAGTAGCCTTTGTTTTTTTCAGTGAATTTCTAAGTTTAAAAAAAAAAATATTTCCTGACTATAATGTCCCTGTAACTTTAGCTTTTTTCATTGGATTTCAATGTTTTTTAATGTTATTTCCTAACTATAACATCTCTGTTTTTTTGCATTTTATTTCCTAACTGTAACCTGAAACCTTTGACAGTGTGTGTGAGAGTGGCTTTATACGTCGGAGAGTGGGTGTATTAGTGGCTGTATGGGTCTGTGAGTGAGTGTTTGAGTGGTTTTGTGGGTGTGAGTGGCTGTATGGGTTGTGAATAGGTGTGTGAGTGACTATGGGTCTGTGAGCAGGGTTTGAGTGGCTGTATGGGTTGGTAACTGGGTGTGTAAATGCTGTATGGATGTGTGAGAGGGTGTGTAAGTTGTTTTGTGGGTGTGTGGATGTGAGTTGCATATTACTTAAGTAGACAGGGCGGGGCCAAACGAGCAATGCCTCCAGGTGAATCTGTACTTTTGCATATTTGTAGTCATTGAAAAGGAGAACCATGAACTCTGCTCTCACCAGGAGAGACCAAGAAAAAAAAACATTGTCACAACCCCTACAGATTGCGCTCTGAAAGGTCAACAATGCATTCACCTTTACCAAGGATTTCAGATTGTTTTTCAATGTGGAATTGCCTTTGTAAAGCCCAGAAAGTTAGGATGATTTGTCCTCTACAGAAGTGGAGCTTCAAATGGGGCACCTGCTATGTTTATATTTGTAAGTGCTTCCCTTTGAGGTTTAATTTCTGGGAAATGAGTTTCAGGGCCAGAAAGGAACATCAACTGCCTGTTTATCAAACAAGAGTACACAGTTTTGCACAAAATGTCTACCCACCTGAAGTAGTTTATATGGGTTAATTAGTAAGTTCTACATCGTTTGGTAAATACCAGGTGCATATTCTACACTATAGCTGCATAATGGGTCACTAGGAAATGTCTCCAGTGACCTTCTCTGCATTGCAACAATGTTATTTTTCCTTGTGTGTCTTCATCCATAAGTGTGATAACATGAAGGCTGCTCTAGAGAAGACAATAAAACTACAAAGAGGTGAACCTCCACCAAACTAGGGTACATTCTCCTAACTAAGGGGCCCATTAGGAAGTCGGGCGGATCGCATGCAGGAGGTGGCGTTTCGCCTGACATCCGACCCCGGCCGCCACCTATTTCCCCCCGCCATATTACAATGGCCGGGGGACCGCGGCGGACGGAAAGACCGTCTGCCGCTTTTCCGCCACGGTCGCCTTGCGGCCGGGGCAGAAAAGGGTTCATATGGCTGATGGTGTCTTCCAGATACCGCCAGCCATATTAGGGTGGCCTCATGCAGATATTCCACCACGGAAAGGCATGCAGTCTTTACTTTGGGGGTCCCCTGCGGGCCCCAAGGGTGAAGGTGGGAGAGGGGGTGCACATGGGGGGTACCTGTGGTACCCCCCTGCTTTTGCATACACAAAGCGGCAGGCACCGAGCGGTGCCTGCCTCTTTGTGTATGCAAATGCATGCCTGCATTTTTAACATTGCGGCGGGCGGTGCTTTCAACACCTCCCGCTGCAATGTTAAAAATGCATGATGCGCCCGCCAGTGTGGCGGGCGTATCATAATTGGCATGGCTGGACCACCGCTCACGTTGCGGACGGTCCCGTTTTCCACAGGGATGGCAGGCGGGAAAAGTCCGTCCGCCATCCTAATCGGCCCCTATATGAAGCAAGTGCTTCTTTGGTGGAGATATCCTCATTTTCTTGAGCATCAAGAACCAGCATAATTTTCTTCGGCATCAAGAAATAGGTGTGCCCAGAAGGCTTTTCTTTCTTAAATGTTTTTTTATATTTGTGACTTTGTCGCAAACAGTTGCAATATGTATATACTGCTACTGCGGATAGTCGCGAAATCAGGGTGATTTTTCGAAAGTTGAAAAAACATACATATATGTATTATAAATTAATTAATGTTTGTGATCAGTAGTTTACTAATAGAAAAAAGAAAGTGAGATTTTCCTAAGTAATTTTTTAGTTGAACACTGTTTCATTCTATTTCCCATATTCACGAATAAGTGGACGTTCGCTAATACATCGGTGTTCACAAATATCAGATGACTACGGAAAAAAAGGATTTAATTGGATAAGACACTTTTGAATATTCTAGAAAGGAAGTACTCACCCAGTTTTCTTTTCTTTAGACTTCCTGTGCTGAGATTGGAGGTTCACATTTCAGCACCTGCTCTTTTCCATTTGAATATTTTTTGGAAATTATTTTCAAGTAAAATGGCATTGGTGGCAGTAAACATCAGCAACTATACCTTGATAAAGACAGTTCCTTAGAGGAGGAACCCCCGGCAAAGCTGCAATCAATTGCTTGGATGTGTTTTACCATCCCCTCCGCAGAGGAGAAAGAGTTGGCTAAGCATGTGAAGTGCTCAATATGCGAGGAGACCCTCTCCAGGGGTATGTCCAAGAGGTATTCGTGCGGCACAACAAGTATGTTGTATCATCTGCAGACGTACCACTCTAAGGTGTTGACCAGAGCACAGAGGAAGTGAAGTGCAGAGGAGGAAAGAAAGTGCAGAGTGGCAAATAAAGGGAAGAAAAAAATATATAAACAGTCAATAGCTATATACAAAGATAATATTGTGAAAGCTAAGGCAGAACTAAGAAGATTAAGGAGGCAAAAAACTCAACCAAAGAGCTTTTCCGCACAGTAACGGAATTAACAACTAATCACAACACAAAAACAACGACTTCCAAACAGTCCTTTTGTAATTTATTTTCAGACTTCTTCCTAAGAAAAAGTAGAAGCAATCAATAATAATTTCTCAGATGGTAAACAATGCATTACGTTGGCACCCCTTATCGAGCGCAATTACCCCCTCAATACAACCAAAGCCTTGTCTGAATTTGCTCCACCACCAACAGAGTATATCATAACCCTATTAACCACTGCTACCTCAGGCTCACCAGATGATCCATGCCCGCCAAATATAACTAAACTAGCAGCAGATATTATTGCATCTAAACTAACACCCATTTATCAAAGTATGTGTAAAACGCATTTTCCCTAAGATCTGGAAAAAGGCAGTTGTGATCCCTCTCCTAAAAAAAGCTTCTCTTGATCATAAAGACCCGTGCAACTATCGGCCAATTTCCCGCCTCCCACTACCAGACAAAATAGCAGAAACATTTCTGAATGAACAATTGTTAATTTTATCGAGACCAACAAACTTCTAGATAAAACACAATTTGCGTTTCGGACGGGCCACATTACGGGCATGAACATGCTAGATCTCTTGGCGGCTTTTGACACTGACAATCGTAAATTACTATTAAGTCACCTAAACACTTACCCACCAACCCTTTAGGAAACGTGTCAAGACCTGGCTGTTTCCTAAGTGTTAACTTGATGGCCATTGTACTGCTGCCCTCCCCCGTGCTTCCCCCCCTGGAGATATCTCAGCGCCAGGATGCCTGTAAGGTGACAGCCGCGCTATACAAATGTTGTAAATAAATAAATAAATAACACCTGTGGAATCATAGGTCACGTGTGGAACGTACTAAAATCTTACTTAGTGGATTGGGAGCAACTAGTAAAGTTAAAAAATGTTACTTCTCACTCGTTCTCCCTGCCCTGTGGCGTCCCAAAGGGATCTAAGCTGAGCCCCACTCTTTTTTAACATTTATGTTTCCCCTTTAGCTGATCTGATAAGAAATTTTGGATTTTCACTCACATCGTATGCTGATGATACCCAAATGGTTGTCTCCATAGGAAAAAATGATGATAATACTGGACACAGATTTCAGATCTGCATGATAGCTGTCTACGATTAGATGGATACAAATTGCCTCACACTGTACTCAGAAAAAACAGTGGACCTAATGTTTAGATCAAAATCTAATTTTTGGTGTTCGTCAGTCAGCCAACTACCATGGGCCAGATTCCCCTCCCAGTGGAGAAGGCATGAAATTTAGGTGTGATTATTGACACCAAACTTGACTTATAGATCACATAAATAAACTTACCTCATCTACATTTAACACCCTTAGAATAATTTAAAAAGTTCTACCCTTTATACCTGCCAACCTACAAAAAACAATAGTTACCTCACTAATTCTGTCTAAAATTGATTTTTGCAACAGTCTACTTCTGACCACCCATAAGCATAACCTAAACATACTTCAGTTCCTGCAAAAGGCAGCAGCTAGGCTTTTTACTGAAAATCCCTAAGTTCTGTTCAGTTGCCCAAAACATAAAAGAGCTGCACTGGCTTGCTGTTAATCAAAGAATTACCTTTAAGGTGCTGTGTCTAACCTATAAGGCTGTTCACAATCTTGGTCCTGACTTCCTGAATCAAAGTTTTAAAATGTACGTTCCTGCTAGAAACTTCGTTCAGCTGCTGCTAACCTATTGCTACAACCTAGATTCAAAAAGGCAAGATGGGGTGGAAAGAGCATTTTGCTGGAAGCATCCAAAATATGGAATACACTTCCTCTCTGCATAAAAACACAAATCTAGAATTATTTCTTTCAGGAGGACTGTAAAGACCTGAGTATTCAAATCTGGATAACTCCATTGCCAGCCTGACTGACACTCGCAGTTCATACATTACAGCGCTTAGATGCCTCAGATCAATAATGCTCTATACAAATATAGTTAACATAACATCTGTCTACCTCAATTGCAATACCAATTGGTCCTGGGGACCCTCTACCATCTTAGGTCCAGAAACAGTTCCCAAAGAAGTCACCAAAACCCCAAAGAATTTGCACTTTTTGTTTGGACTGCAAGAAATTTCTAACTTGCCGTACTTTTCGATGCAGCAAAACTGCACTTGTTAAAAAAAATGTATGCCACGTGTTTTTCCAGTTTTCATTTTTTTCTTTTAAAGCCTTTTCTAGTTTTCATTTTCTTTACAAAACAAATTATAAAAAAAGAACTATAAAAATAGTTTTGAAAAATTACAAAAAAACAAAGGTTCTCACTTGAACCACCTTTCTTGGTTTACAAAAAGATAAACATTTTTATATTTGTAGTCATTGGAAGGGAGAGCCATAGACTCTGCTCTCACCAGGAGATGCGAAGAAAGAACACCATCATCACAGTTACTACAGATTGCGCTATGATAGGTCAACTATGCATTCGCCTTTACCAAGGATTTCAGATTGTTTTTCAATGTGGGATTGCCTAGGAAACACACCTGCTTTGCCTTTCTAATTCCCAGAAAATTAGGATAATTTGTCCTTCACTGAAGTGGAGCTTCAAATGGGGAACCTGCTATGTTTATATTTGTAAGTGCTTCCATATTGAGGTTTAATTTCTGTGAAATGAGCATCAGGGCTAGAAAGGAACTTCACCTGCCTGTTTATCCAACAAGAGTGCACAGTTGTACATAAAATGTCTACCCAGCTGAAATAGTTTATACTGGTTAATTAATAAGTACTGCATCGTTTGGTAAATACCAGGAGCGTATTCTACATTATAGCTACGTAATGGATCACAAGCAAATGTCTCCATTGACCTTCTTTGCATTGCAATCCTGTTATTGTGCCTTGTGTGTCTTCTTCATAAGTCTGTGATAACATGAATACTGCTCTAGAGAAGACAACAAAACTACAAAGAGGTGATTCTCCACCAAACAAGGGTACTTTCTCCTAACTATATGAAGCAAGTGCTTCTTTTTTTGATGAAATATCCTTTCTTGAGCATCAAGAACGCAGCATCATTTTCTTCAGCATCAAGAAATAGATCTACCCAGAAGGCTTTTTTTTTTCTATTCAGGAATTTGTTGCAAACAGTTGCAATAAGTATATTCCGCATTCGCGGATAGTCGTGAAATCAGGGTGATTTTTGGAAAGTCTAAAAAACATACATATACATATTGTAATTAATGCTTGTGATCAGTAATTTACTAATATCAAAATGAAAGTGAGATTTTCCTAAGTCATTTTATGGTTGAGCACTGTTTCATTCTATTCGCCATATTTACGAATAAGTGGAAGTTCACTAATACGTCAGTATTCACAAATATCAGGACTACAGAAGAAAAGGATTTCATTGGACAAGACACTTTTGAATATTCTAGAAAGGAAGTCCCCACCCAGATTTCTTTTCTTTAGACTTCTTGTGCTGAGATTGGAGGTTCACATTTCAGCACCTGCCCTTTTCCATTTGAATATTGATTTGGCTATGTTTTGGAAATTATTTTAAAATATAATGGTATCTGGCGGCAGTAAAGATCAGCAGCCACACCTTGATGAAGACAGTTCTTTGGAGGAGGAACCGCAGGCAAAGTGGCAATCAAATGCTTGAGAGTGTTTTACCATACCCCCACAGAGATGAAAGAGGTGTCTAAGCATGTGAAGTGCTCAATATGTGAGATACCCTCTCCAGAGGTACATCCCAGAGGTATTTGTGCGGCACAGCAATTATGTTGTATCATCTGCAGACGTACTACTCTAAGGAGTTGATCAGAGCACAGAGGAAGCAAAGTGCAGGGGATCCGTCTACCTCAATTGCAACACCAAGTGCTCCTGGGGACTCTCTACCATCATAGGTCCTAAAATAGTTTCCAAATAAGTCACCAGAACCGTAAAGAATTGGCACTTTTTGTCTGGACTGCAAGAAAGTTTTAACTTGCCGTTCTTTTGAATGCAGCAAAACTGAACTCGTTATTTTGTTTTTATACCACTTGTTTTTCCAGTTTAAATTTTTTTCTGTTAAAACCTTTCCAGTTTTCATTTTATTTACGAAACAAATGATAAAAAACCACCCCCAAGAAAGTTTTGAAGAATTACAAAAAAAAACAAAGGCTCTCACTAGAACCACCTTTCTTGATTTAAAGAAGATAATCTTTTGCATATTTGTAGTCATTGAAAGGGAGAACCATAGACTCTGCTCTCTCCAGGAGAGCCAAGAAAGA
The DNA here is from genome assembly GCF_964263255.1 of Lissotriton vulgaris. Taxonomy (NCBI): domain Eukaryota; kingdom Metazoa; phylum Chordata; class Amphibia; order Caudata; family Salamandridae; genus Lissotriton; species Lissotriton vulgaris. The sequence goes on along the minus strand of NC_141697.1, from coordinate 586,738,482 downwards.
ACTCCATTGTCACAGTCACTACAGATTGCGTTCTGATAGGTCAACAATGCATTCACCTTTACCAAGGAATTCAGATTTCTTTCAATGTGGAATTGCTGAGAAAACACACTTGCTTTGCCTTTGTAAGGTCCAGGAAGTTAGGATAATTTGTCCTTTATAGAAGTGGAGCTTCAAATGGGGCACCTGCTGTGTTTATATGTGTAAGTGCTTCCCGTTGAGGTTTAAATTCTGATGAGCATCAGGGCCAGAAAGGAACATCACCTGCACTTTATCCAACAAGACTCCACAGTTTTGCATAAAATGTCTACCCAGCTGGAGTAGTTTATACTGGTTAACTAGTAAGTGCTACACGTTTGGTAAATGCCTGGTGTGTATTCTACTATTGCTGCACAATGAATCACAAGGAAATGTCGCCAGCAACCTTTTCTGCATTTCGGCAATGTGGGCGAGTGGGTGAATGAGTGGGTGTTTCAGGGGCTGAACGGGTTAATGCATAACTGTGTGAGTGTTTGTATAGATATGAGAGTTGGTGCATTAGCGGCTGCATTGGTGATTGAGTGGGTTTATGGGTGTGGGAGTGGTTGTATGGGTGAGTGATTGGGTGTCAGTGGTTACATAGGAGAGTGCCTGGGTGTGTTAATGGTTGTATGGGTGACTGAGTGGTTGTATGAGTGACCGTATAGGTTAGTGAGTGGGTGTGTTTATAGCTGAATGGGTGAGTGATTGGGTGTGCCAGTGGTTTCATGCAAGGGTGACTGGGTGGGTTAGTGAATGTATGAGTGACCAAGCGGGTGTATGAGTGGGTCTATGGGTGAATGAATGGGTCTCCCCAAAAGCACACCGCTCACGCCGCTTCAAATGGATCTTGGAGTCGGCCCAATTGCAGTAGAGATTGCCCTCAGACCTTTGTTATATTGGCGCTGTCTATGGAGCACCCCAGAATTCGAAAGAATGGTTCGCCACACCATATAATGTACAATGACAGTATCAATGAGGTCAAAAATATCAATAAGCCATGATGTATTCTTTTCTTGCTTTATTTCAAATCTTCACATACAAGTAGCCAACGCGTTTCGTCCGAAAGGTGATGTCAATATTAACCTTCGCTATATTTCAGTTACTTGCGGTCTCTTCGGTCGTCGTCTCGGAAAGGTAGTTCGAGCTACCTTTCGTGGATGCGTATTTAGACATCCTTTCTTTTCGCTGGAATATATTCATCACACAAAACTTGATCAGTCTATCACATAACAAAAGGATATTTGCCATCCAAGTTCCTGGAAACTGGTGCCATTACAGTAGCTGGAAATTGCTTTTACTGTTAAAGTCCAGAACACAAAACAGTATCTTATCATTTCGCCCTGAAGAAGTCCTTCGGACGAAACGCGTTGGCTACTTGTATGTGAAGATTTGAAATAAAGCAAGAAAAGAATACATCATGGCTTGTTGATATTTTTGACCTCATTGATACTGTCATTGTACATAATATGGTGTGCTGAACCATTCTTTCGAATTGTATACAGTGCCTTTGGCATTGACTCTGGAGGCCTAGGGGTATATGGCCTCAGGTTCTTGGCACCCACAGATACAACCAGACCAAGATTTATTAGATTGAGTGCAGTCAAGTGTCTCACCCTGTACCCCTGTTCTAGCATCACAAATTGGAGCACCCCAGAATTGTCTGCCTATAGAGAGGAATTGAGGGAAGTGGTAAACTTACAGGGAGCAAGCAAAATTATATGGTTGGCCCATATTAAAAATTCTCTAATTGCTATGGGAATGGGTGATTTATGCGCTAGTGCCGAAGATAGTTGCCCGTAAAAACCTAGGAAGGCTCTGTTAAAGAACTATAAAGAATACAATCTTACTTTATTACAGGGGAGTTCCGCGACTGGCATATTGACAGCAACCTTTTTAGAAGTAAAATTGTAATATAGGTTAGAACCTGTCATTGAAGACATACAAAATTCAAAATCTTTTGGATAGGGTCAGAGGCAATATTTAAAGACCAACTTGGATACCTTGCCCCAAAAATACTATAGTCACATACCTAGAGTATCCATGGGTCTATACTGAATGTTCAGTACCCTGTAAACTCTGCAAGAAAAACAATACCAAGATACACGTTGCAAAGGAAAAGAACAATTCTTAAGTAAATTTACGGATTCCCATCACTCACCAGTTGTTCGAGTACCATTTTAGTCTTTATGGAAACCCCGTTTTTGTTGACCAAATATTTTTGCTATCTTCTGGCGAGTTTTTAACATAAAGATTCCAGCAATAAAATCTCTCCATTTTCTTCATATTATTTTTTACATGTTCAAACTTTGCTTGGCATGTATGGATAACACGCTTGTTTTTCGCGTGAGGAACTACATTTCCCAAGAAACCTATGTCGCGCCCTGATGACGTTATCACGTACATGGATGGCCGAGGGAGGAAGAAGGTTTGGGTTCTTGAATAAAAATGGAACGTATTCACCCCGTCGGCACCTCCCCGACAGCTTGGCTGATCGTCTTGAGGTAACGACGGAGAGGTGAGTCATGAACTAATTAGCTGAGGCATTATTTGGGCACTATTGTTCAATGTGTATAGGGTCCATTATGGGTGTGTGCGATTACGATCCTTGCACCGGGGTAATGTACTGGTTGAGTGTGATCAGGGAAACACGCATTAGAGGATTCTACTAGCCATCTCATGTTGCCAGCATTTGAGTGACGCCCGATGAGAGATATATCTGTGGTCTCTTTCACTCGGTCTTGTGTTTAATTGACAGGTACGTGCAGTACAAGCATGTCACCAATTTAGCTATATAAAAGTCATGGCAAGTAATGATGCATGCTGAATTAGAGGTCACCACTCGGTAGCGCCACATTATACTGCTAGGTGCATGTTTCACCCGTATGTTAAATGGGTTTAGTGCAACGAAGGCAAGTTAATAAGACATGGGAGACTGTAACAATAGAGCTTTACATTAGAGTTATACTCCCTCCACAGATAAAGATGGCTAGGTATAACTACACAAGCCATATGTAAATCATTACTTCTAAATCTCTGTTTGACAGACAGTGGATATATGATATGGAGAGCACAGTAATATAGATAGAGGATGTCAAGAAAGTTAGAAGAACATATTCATTTATGGTTCTACTTTTTACTTTTTAGAGCGGTGCCTCATCCTTTTTCCAGGTGAGGTGAGGTAGCTTCCTAGCAACATCTAGGTAAGTATTATAAGCTTATTTTCCATTATTGGAGTATAGTAGCTGGCAACATTGGTGCCACTATTTTTTTGGTAATTTCTGATATTCCTGTATTGTTTGGGGACTTACTTTATTAAGATATACGTTTTAAATTTTTTGTAGACACCATCAGTCATATGATGATCGCTAAGGAAGAAAAATACACACCAAAGTATAGGTGATTCTGGTTGTATCGTTCCCAACCATTTCTGTATTGTTGCCAACCATTTTGTATGTACTAGTAATAATATTATTGTTTTCACATTTAATATTTGCTTTTGACACCATTTCAGTAGCAAACATTGGGTTGGTCCTGACGACGGCACTGGCTGAATGATGTCTATATGTGCTGAAACATGTTGACCACTTTAATATTGTATTATACAAAACAAGGGAAACCCAGAAGGTATGCCATAGGGAGCTTGGGCAGTAACATGTTTTAGAGAACAGTGGTCCCTATTTTGGAAAGAAAAATGGACAAGCACAATAATCATACGCTTAAATAGATCGTATGTCTTTCGTCCAGCCGGACAAGAATTTATTTTTATATAAGTTCAGTTGATTGTGATTCAAAACATTAAATGACAAGTGGGCACAGCCGTGACCCACAGAACACAAGACAAACCAACGAAAAACAGAATGGCCAAAGGCAGGGTATAAGATGTGTCTGTTTGTTTGTAATCACTATGACAGACTTAAATATCCATTTTCACACCATTGATCATTACAATATTATAAAATCATATTGCATATGGTGCTTTTAGTGTCGACGACGTTTCGATGCTATTCACAACAATATAAAGCATCATCTTCAGGACAAGGGATAGTTCATTGTTGTCTTAAGCTTATTCACATATTTTGCCTATATCGCATTAGTTTGAAGGATGAACAAGGTTCAACGGTAATGGCACGCTTGTAATACGGCCCAGTAGATCCGTAACGGGGGCTGACAGCCACTAAATCGTCAATAGGCTATGGGCCTTCCTTGAATGGTTTAATTCCTGATATCAATATATGTCAGTGCCGGATCGCACTTGAGGCTTCTGGTTAAGTAACAATTCCGCTAGGTGCCAGGCTGCATCTCTTGAATAACGGCAGAAAGTCAGGGCACGGGGGCTCCTGCTGGCGCTGGATAGCCGTCGACACTAAAAGCACCATATGCAATATGATTTTATAATATTGTAACGATCAATGGTGTGAAAATGGATATTTAAGTCTGTCATAGTGATTACAAACAAACAGACACATCTTATACCCTGCCTTTGGCCATTCTGTTTTTCGTTAGTTTGTCTTGTGTTCTGTGGGTCACGGCTGTGCCCACTTGTCATTTAATGTTTTGAATCACAATCAACTGAACTTATATAAAAATTAATTCTTGTCCGGCTGGACGAAAGACATACGATCTATTTAAGCGTATGATTATTGTGCTTGTCCATTTTTCCTTCCAAAATAGGGACCAATGTTCTCTAAAACACTTTAACATTGTAGACAGCTATTTGTTAACACTGTCTTCTTTTGCACTGTTTTTAATTTGAATTGTGAGAGATATCAATAAAGATATGGTCTGTCACAACTCAATTTTAACTTCACTCTTCACCCATGCATTGCACTTAGTTCCCAAAAAATCAACCACTCTCATCTGGTAGTAGCTCAAACAACTATACTAAAACATCCTCGGGCTCCCCATCACTATGATACATTGTAGCCCTTAGAATCACTAGTGTGACTGAAAAAGAGGAGACCCAGATGATGAATCATGTCACCAGGTTTGGTGAGAGATGGGAATCCATAAATGTACTTAAGATTTTTTCTTTTTCTTTGCGAAGTGTATCTTGGTATTGTTTTTCTTGCAGAGTTTACAGGGTACAGAACATTCATTGATGACATACAGCCAGTCTTTGCCAAAAAGCTACATCTGCAGTTTAGGCACGGTATTCTTCCCCTACGTGCCTTTACTAATAATTGGGGGGCACTTCAACAGAGGTCTGCCCAATATGTGGTAATATACCGGAGGCGGACCAACATGTACTATTCTTTTGCCCGGTATACAAGAAAGCAAGACACAGATGGCTACTGCAGTTGTGTAGAAACCTCGGAACACCCCATTGCGCACAGGCTTTCAGGATATTAAAATATGACACTAGTATGTCCATTGCGTATTCAGTTTCTCGCTATCTGTTTTTAATGTGGTGCGCACGCCAAGCTTTTTTAAAGACAGGGCTTTCCCAATTAAACCACCCTACTCCACCTTTGTGATTGATTGTCCTATGTCCTATAAATCTGATTGTATTATATCTTATGTGTCACAAATGTGTACTTTTAAAACATTTATTATACTTTTAACAACATTTTAATGTACATGGTTTTCATTATTGGAGAACATGAATTGCTTGAGTACTTGTTTTTTAATTGTGCTTTTATGGCCTTGTTAGGCCGAAATAAAGAAATTCTTGACTGACTGTTATGTTTGTAGCTCTATGGGTGAGTGGGTGTGTCAGTGGTTAAATTGGAGAATGACTGGTGTGTGTTAGTGATTGTATGCGTGACTAAGCAAGTGTATGATTGGGTCTATGGGTGAGTGAGTGGGTGTGTTTGTAGCTGTATGGGTGAATAATTGTGCGTCAGTGGTTGCTTGGGAGAGTGACTGGGTGTGTTAGTGACTGTATGGATGACTGAGTGGCTGTATGAGTGGCTCTATGGATGAGTGAGTAGTTGTGTTTGTAGCTGTAAGGACGAGTGATTGGGTGTCAGTGGTTATATGGGAGTGTGACTGGGCATGTTGTATGGGGGACTTGGTGTGTGTCTGAGTGGCTGTGTGAATGAGTGAGTGGGTGTGTTGGTAGCTCATGGGTGAATGATTAGGCGTGTCAGTGGTTATGTGGGAGAGTTACTGGGTGTGTTAGTGATTTTATAGGTGACTGAGTGAGATGTAGTAGTAAGTGTATGGATGAGGGAGTGGGTGCATGAGTGTCTGCATGGGTGAAGGTATGTGTTAGTGCCAATACAGGTGAGTGAGTGCCCGGGTCACTGACTTTATGAGAGACAGAGTGTGTGTGTCATTAGCTGTATTGGTGACTGACTGTGTTATTAGCTGGATAGGTGACTTGAGTAAGTGTATGAGTGACTGTTTGGATTAGTGAGTGGGTGTGTTTGTAACTGTATGGGTGAGTGATTGGGTGTATCAGTTATTACATGAGAGGGTGAGTATGTATGTTAGTGAGTGTATGAGTGACTGAGTGGATGTATGAGTGACTGTAAGGGTGCATGAGTGTCTATGGGTGAGTCAGTGGGTGTGAGGGCCTGTATGGGTGAGTTAGTGACTGTCAGTGACTGGATGAGAGACTGAGTGTGTGTGTCACTAGCTGTATAGGTGAATGACTGGCTGTGTTAGTAGTTGTATAGGTAACTGAGTGGGTGTATGAGTGACTGGGTGAGTGAGTGGATGTGTTTGTAACTGTATGGGAGAGTGATTAGGTATGTCAGTGGTTATATGGGAGATAGACTGTGTGTGTTAGTGATTGTGTAGGTGACTAAGTGGCTATATAAGTGACTGTATAGATGAGGGACTCAGTCCATGAGCGTCTGTATGAGTGAGTGAGTGCCTGTACGGGTGAGTGAGTGACTGTGTCAGTGACTGTACGCGAGACTAAGTGTGCTTGTCACTAGCTGTATGGGTGACTAACTGGCTGTGCTAGTAGATGCACTAGTGACTAACTGGATGTATGAGTACCTGTGTAAGTGAACAGATGTGTTTGTAACTATGGGTGAGTGATTAGGTGTGTCAGTGGTTACATGGGAGTGTGACTGGGTGTGTTAGTGAAAGTATGGGTGACTGAGTGGGAGCATGAATGAGTGAGTGGGTGTGTTAGTAGCTGTATAGGTGAGTGATTGGGTGTGTCAGTGGTTACATGAGAGAGTAACTGGGTGTGTTAGTGATTGTATCGTGGGCTATATTAGTTACTGTATTGGTGAGTGAGTGGGTGCATGAGTGTCCGTATGGGTGAGTAGTGTGTGTGTTAGTGCCTATATGGGTGAGTGAGGGCCTGTGTCGCTGACTGTATGAGAGAATGTGTGTGTGTGTCACTAGTTGTATTAATGACTAACTGGATGTATGAGTAACTTTTTGAGTGAGTGAACAAATGTGTTTGTAACTGTATTGGTGAGTGATTAGTTGTGTCAGTGGTTACATGGAAGAGTGACTGGGTGTGGTAGTGATTGTATAGGTGTATGTGGATGTCTCAGCGGCTGTATCAGGCTCTCATTTGACGTGTACCTTGACAATGTACGTTTGTTGAACTACACAGAAAGAAGTAATTAGGAAATTGCTTTACTCCAATAGATGGTATTGTTCATCTGTTTAAATAGAGAAAGAACATAAATATAAGTTAGTATACACTTTTACAAAATTCCACAATGAAATACACAATTTCATATTATAAACAAAACAGTAGACTTTTTGTGTGCACTAGTACTAGTCTACATTATAGTATATCATTTCCTTTTCCCTTTTTTACTGTTCTCGACTTTTGTACTAGTACATCATAACTAATGTACTGTAAAAAGATTCATCCTTTAACAGTGGGGGGAAAACAGTCAAAAAGATTGTAGACAAAAACCTATTCTCAATTCATCACTTGCTCTTTTCTTATTCTAAATACAATGTTGGTGCTTTTAATTCTTTGGCATGTATGTGCGCCATATGCACACACATGTAATTTACAGGGGTGCAGCAGGGTGTCCTTGAGACGCCCCTGCACCCTTGCAATAATTCTCAAATTGCGATTAGCAAATTGCGAATTCGCAATTTGAGAATTATTTGGAAATCATTCCTATGGGCCTCCTGGCCCATAGGAATGCATTGGGAATTATTCCTTAATTGCAAATTCGCAAAATGCGAATTTGTAATTAAGGAAGCTTAAGGAATCGCTAAAAAAAGCGATTTTCTTCCTACATACCATTTTGCAATTCCTAAATAGCGATTCCTTAAAAATCGCTATTTAGGAATCGCAAAACGGAACTATGATACATATGGCCGTTAATACTTTACAACTGCTCTAATCTTTATGACATACACGTGAATAAGAAAAGAAACCCTTGTTAATATATAACAACTCTAAACCACTCAAATGTTATCAAAACAGACTACAGTCTGTTTAATACCCTTCCCCCACACTCTCTTAGCAGTGTTTGCATAATATCTCCCTTTAGAACACCCTTTTGAACCAGTAGGTCACAAGTTCACAACACATGTGTGGTTGAGTATTTGAAATTAAAAGCATATTCAAGGTTGGATTTCATTTTTTTTTCACCAGAGCCTACATATGTTTCCTTAAAAAGCAGTACCTAATTTTAGCTACTTGCGTATTTACACCATCCAATCAAATATGTCCTTTTTTGAATCAGGACCTGACCTCCATGTTAACCTCTTTTCATTTTGAAAAGAGCTCCACCCTTCTCCTGTGTACTACTCGTCCTTGCCTTCAAATTGGTTAGATTGGTTGGATTGTGGGTCACAGCTCTGTTTTTTGGGCTAGAGCGTGTGCTAGAAAGAGTGGTATCGACAGGGACTTGGGTTTGCCTAATATGGACATTACTTAGACTGGCCAGAGAGGGTTAAAGTGGCATCAATTGCTGCCTTTGGTTGAAAGCATTGCAGATTGCCAACACTCTGACCTCATTATTGTGCACTGTGGTGGCAATGACCTAGGACTGGAAATCCTAATGAAGGATATCTTTGGTCAATTAATGGTACTTTTCCATCAGACTGCCTTGGTTTTCTTTAACATATGACAAAGGCAGAAATGGAAGTGGTCAAACAAGTTCTGTCCACAGATAGACAAAGCCAGGAAGGATGTCAATAAAACTATTTCTGCATTTCTAGTGATCATAACATGGGATCTATCTACATCAACTACTTGTACTTTGACATGGTTGGCAGCTATATATGTGATGGAGTTCACTTCACTTTACTTAACAATGTGAAAGACTGCATCCTGTTTTATGTGTAGTTATCATCTAAACACAATAAACACAAAGGCTCTTATAAGAGCAACCCATTTTCCAAACTCTGGTGCATTTTCTTTTTTAAATCATTTTCTTTTTAAATCCCTTTTTTAGTTCATTTTCCAATTCATGAATATGTTGTAAATACGCAAAACAAAAGCAGACATTCAATAGACTCTATCACATTTAAACTTCACAACTATATAAGTGAATGTGCATCTGACAGGGTGCTTTAGTATCTGAATGGGTCAGTGAGTGGGTGTTAGAGTGTCTAAGTGGGTCTGGAAGTGGGAGTGTGAGTGTCTGAGTGGGTCTGTGAGTGGGTACCTGAGTATCTGAGTGGATCTCTGAGTGGGTACATGAGTCTCTAAGGGGGTTTGTGAGTGTCTTGGTGAGTCAGTGAGTGAGTGAGTGACTCTCACTGGGTCTGTGAGTGGATGATTGAGTCTCTCAGTGGGTATGCGAGTGGATATGTATGTCTGTGTGCATCTGTAAGTAGGTGCAAGAGTCTGTGAGAGTGTGTCTGTGAGCGGGTGAATGAGTGTATGTGGGTCTGTGGGTGGGTGTGGGATTCTCTGAGTGAGTCTCTGAGTGGGTGCATGAGTCTCTGAGTGGCTCTCTGAGTGGGTGCATCAGTGTCTGAGTGGGTCTGTGTGTGGGTGCATGAGTCTGAGTAAGTCTGTGAGTGGGTACATGGGTGTCTGAGAGGGTCTGTGAGTGGATGGATGAGTCTCTGAGTGGGTGAGGGAGTAGGTGTGTGAGTGTCTGGGTCTGTGAGTAGGTATGTGACTCTGAGTGGGTCTGTGAGTGGGTGCATGAGTGAGAGGTTCTGCGAGTGGATGAATGAGTGTCTGTGTTGGTCTCTGAGTGGGCACATGAGTGTCTTGGTGGGTCTATGAGTGGGTGAATGAGTGGGTTTGTGAATGTATTTGTGGGTCTGTGAGTGGGTGTGTGTTTGTATGGGTCTGTGAATGGGTGTATGAGTGTGAGTGAGTGTCTATGTCAGTCTGTGAGTAGGCACATAAGTGTCTGAGTGGGTCTATGAGTGGGTGCAACAGTGTCTGAGTGGGTATGTGAGTGTCTGAGTGGATTTGTGATTTGATACTTGAGTATCTAAATGAGTCTCTGAGTGGGTGTATAAGTGGACCTGTGAGTGAGTGCATGACTCTCTCAGTGGGTCTGTGAGTGGATGTGTAAGTCTCTGATTGGGTTTGTTAGTGAGTGCGTGAGTCTCTGAGTGGGTCTGTGAGTAGGTGTGAGAGTGTGTCTGAGGGGGTCTGTGAGTAGGTGCAGGTTGTCTGAGTGGGTCTGTGAGCGGGTGCATGAGTCTCTGAGTGGGTGCATGAGTGCCTGAGTGGGTCTGTGAGTGGGTGTGAGTGGCTGTGAGTAGGTGTATGAGTGAATCTCAATGGGTGTGTGAGTCTGACTGGGCCTGTGAGTGGATGTGTGAGCATCTGTCAGTGGCAGTGAGAGTATCTGGGCTTGAGTGTGGGTGTGTGAGTGTCTGAGGGGATATGTGAGTGGGTTTGCAATGTCTGAGTAGGTCTGTGAGTGGATGCAAAAGTCTGAGTGGGTGAATGAGTCTGAATGGTCTATGAGTGGGTTCATGATCTTTGAGTGGGTCTGTGAGTGGGTGCATAAGTGTCTGAGTGTGTCTGTGAGTGGCTGCTTGAGTCTCTTGAGCAGGTATGTCAGTGGGTGCATAATTCTCTCAGTGGATCTGTGAGTGGGTGCGTGAGTCTCTGAGTGAGTGCCTGAGTGCCTGAGTGGATTTGTCAGTGGGTGTGAGTGTCTGTGAGGAGGTGCATGAGTGAATCTCAGTGGGTGCATGAGTGTCTGACTGGGCCTGTGAGTGGGTGTGTGTGGCTGTGTGGGTCTGTCAGTAGGTGTGAGATTGTCTGGGCTTGAGTGTGGGTGTGTGAGTGTCTGGATGTGTGAGTGGGTGTGCAATATCTGAGTAGGTCTGTGAGTGAGTGCATACGTCTGAGTGTGTCTGTGAGTGGGTGAATGAGTCTGAATAAGTCTATGAGTGGGTTCATGATCTCTACGTGGGTCTGTGAATGGGTGTGTGAGTCACTGAGTGGGTCTGTAAGTGGATACGTGTGTCTCTGAGTGGGTATGTACATGGGCACATGAGTCTTTGAGTGGGTCCATGAGTGGAAATGTAAGTCTCTAAGTAGGTGTGTGAATGGGTTGGTCTGTAAATGTCTGGGAGGCGTCAGTGAGTGGGTGTATATGTCTCTGAGTGGGTCTGTGAGTGAGTGCACGAGTCTGAGTGGGTCTGTCAGTAGGTGCATGAGTGTCTGAGTGGTTGTGTAAATCTGAGTGGGTGTGTGAGTGGATGTGTAAGTCTAAGTGGATCTATGAATGGGTGCATGAGTCTCTTAGTGGACCTGTGAGTGGGCGTGTGCATCTCTGAGTGGGTGTGTGAGTGGGTGCATGAGTCCCTGAATTGGTCTGTGAGTGGGTGCATTAGTGTCTGAGTGAGTCTGTGAATGGGTGCATGAGCCTCTGAATGGGTCTGTGACTGGGTGTAAGAGAGTGTGAGTGCATCTGTGAGCATTTGCAGTCGTATCTGAATGAGTCTATGAATGTATTTTTTAAAAGTTTTAGGTGATATTCTCGAATTCGTTGCAGCTTTCACATTGGGCCAGGCTGTGCATTGTGACGCTTTCGCAAATAATGCACTTGGGAAATAAAAATGTTTTTCAACGTGTTTTACACATAGGCAGCCCCTCAAACACCCTCTATACCTGCCATGGGGTCATGGTACCTCTACCCTGACCCCTTCTATTACGTGAAATATTTTTTGTGAACCCCCAGGAATATGTCCCATTACATAAAATGGCGGCCACAACTTTCTGCTCAGCTTTTGCCAAATTTGGTGGGATTCCGTCCTCCGGTTCGGGCTATAGTTGTGTTCAAAATTCCTATGAGAATTAACATGGGAAACACATTTCTTTTTATCACCCCCTTTTCTTGACTCCCACTTGACAGATTACCCCAAAACTTTCCATGCACAATAAGAACAACTGGCACACTTTGTTTAGAAAATTTCAACCAGCGCCAAATATATAGGCAAGTCAAAAAACGCTTTTCGTATGGAAACTAGGTCCTAACTACAACTACCTACAGGGCAACCACCAGTAGATTTTATGTGTGTGTGTATATATATATATATATATATATATATATATATATATATATATATATATATATATATATATATATATATATATATATATATATATACATACATACATACATACTAATGGCCTACTCACTTCACTTCAGCTACTGGGTTTAAAGTTTTGGATTGATTCGTCAAGCGGACCGAGAAAAAGGGGGGTCCCAAACCGTGTTTTCTCCATGTTAAATTCCATAGGAAACTTTAGACACGGCTACAGCCGGAACTGCGGAACAGAGTTACACCAAATTTGGCTAAAAGGTAGCTCTTGATTCAGAAAGAACTCTTTTTGTTCAAGGGTGTAAATCCGTTCAGTAGTTCCTGGGAAATGTAAAAAAATTTCAGATATTCAAATATGGCCATGGAGGATCCGCGAACCCTCCCGATCTCCAGCCTATGATCTGATTAGCTGCCAACAGTTCCAACCAGGAAGTATTGACAACCATATTGTGACTCAGTTGAACCGAGTCACAAGGAAAAAGGTTGAAAAACATTACAAATTAAGAAAATGGGGCAGGGTAGAAACAACCTGACCCCCTAGACCTGCTGAGGGGGTCCCACAGGGAACCCCAGGGCCAAAAAAAACATGTTTTAAATAGAAATGTAGGCAGGAGTTGCATTAGATCCGCAAATCCCGCCAAACATTAACTAAAAAAAACAAAGAGCGGTCTCCCGCACTTCGTTTCCTTGAGGGCCCCGGATGAGCCAGGTCCCGATGGCAATTATCTAAATGGATGTGGGGGCCCACGGGGACCCTGCAGCCCCGGGGACCACCACCTCCCTGGGGCTATGTTCATTCATTTTGGGGGGGCCATGCGGGCTCCCTGTAGCGTCGGGGGCCGCCACCTCCCGGGGTCTTTCATGAAAAATAAAGGTATGGGGGGACTCCTGCCCCCCATTCAGCCACAGGGACCGCCACCTTCGTGGGGCTTGTAAAAAAAATAAAGGCAACCCACGCAGTGCTGGGACTGCCACCTCCCCGGGACTAATTTTGTGAAATGCGGGGAGCACACGCCCCCCCCCCCCCCCGCAAACCCGGGGACCACCACCTCCCCAGGGCTTTTATCATTTGGGAGGGGGGCAGCGCATCCCCCCTCATGGAGCCGTGAATGGCCCTGGGGAGAGCCACCCCCCAGGGCCGGCTCGAGCAATGTCTCGGGGTGCCCATCCCTGGGACATTGCAGTTTGATATGGGATGACAGGAACAGTTAGCAAACAAGTGCTCCACTTTGAACATGTGAGAGCATTTCCTTTTTACACCCCAGGGATTTGAATTTCCGAAATCAGCCTAGGAAGTGCGGGGCATGGTCCCCTCCTTTAAAAAAAAATTAAATGGCAAGGCCCCGGGGGATAAGGTCCCCTGGGTCAAAAATGGCCCGGGAGGGGGGCGCTCAGGCCTCTACCTTTAAAAGGAAAAAAAATGGCTATGCCCCAGGGAGGACTAAAGTGGACTTCAACCCTGAAGCAGCAGTGTGCCAGGTGGTGCTGTAGTGTATAAAGGGGGCGTGGCCTCTGACCACCCCTCAGCCATCCAGCTGTGTAGGGCTTACTGGAGGGAACGGGAGGTCTAGTTGGCCCCCAGGGACCCTCAAGAGGCAAGGAGGCATCCCCTAACCAAGAGCATGCCAGGAGGCACATTTGCAGAGTGGTGGAGAAATGAGGGATGGCTTGTGACTACCTCTCAGCAATCCCACTGTGTGGGGCTTACTAGGAGGTAAAAGGTAGGCTAGTTGGCCCCTAAGGACCCCCAGCAGCAAAGGGGACTTCTTCCCCAACCAAGAGCACGCCAGGAGGTGTGTTTGCAGAGTGGTGGACAAAGGGGGCGTGGCCTGGTATCACAACTCATCAATCCTGCTGTGTGGGACTTACTGAAGGTCGTCCTTGGGGGTCAACTACCCCTCCTGTTTCCTCCAGTAAGTCCCACACAGTGGGATTGCTAAGAGGTTTTTGGAGGCCACGCCCCCTATTGCCACCACTCTGCAATTGCGCCTCCTGGCGCACTACTTGTTGGGTGATGAAGTCAACTTTACTCCTGAGGGACCTTGGAGGCCAAGAAGCCCTCCTGGTACCTCCTGTAAGTCCTACGCAGCGGAATTCATGAGCGATGGTTGGTGGCCCAGCCCTATTTTTCCACCACTCTGCAAACGCAACTACTAGTTAAAAAAACATAGAAATTCACTGAAAAACTACAGGTTTCAGGGAAGTTATAGTTATAAATTAGCATTTAAAAAACCTGAGAAATTGACTGAAAAAAACAGGTTTCAGAGACGTTATAGTTAGACATTCGCATTTAAAAAACCTTAGAAATTCACAGAAAAAAACACAGGTTTTAGGAACGGTATAGTTAGAAATGAGCATTTAGTACAAAACCTGAGAAATTCAGCCGTATAGTTAGCTGAGCTAACTATAACGCACGACCCGGGGGGCGTGGCTAAGCCGAGCTGCGAGATGGCCGCTCGTTGAGTGAGCTCCTCCGGCTACAACGATTAATCCTTTCGTAATCCTGTTCCTGGCACGTGCGAGCCCCCGCTCCATCGGGGTTTGACAGAGGACACCTCCATAGATCCGGAGTGTAAATTTGGGACATACCGCAGCAGCGATCCGGGATCCGGAGCCGTTCAACACTCTGCCGACCGGTCAGCCCGACCTGGCACTGGGCGGAAGTGCTTAGCCCTGGGCAGCGCGGCGCACTACAGCCCGCGGCTTTGGAGGCCTCTAGTAGCCCGGCGATCGGAGGCGCGAAAACTTGCCGGCGGCGGCGCCGAAGCTTCAGACGCTCCTCGGCGGACCCCTACAGAGCCCGGGGCCGGTCATAGGAACTGTGGTCGGCTTGGACGCGGTGGATGGCCAGATCCCCCGCCTGACGGCGGATTCAACTGTGCCGCGGAAGTCGGGCCCGCCACCATCGCGGAGAAGACGCAGGGTGACCGGACCTGAGGCAACCAGGTGAGCACTCGGTCCTACCCCGCTACAACCACTGGCGGAGGCGGACGAGGTGCAGCGAGCAGCGATACGCGTGGCGGGGCCCCCGCTGGCGTCCTTATGACCTCACAACTCCGCCTGGAAGGAGTCGGTGCACATTGCTAACGTACCCGGCGCAATACCAGTCCTGCCACAAGCCTGTGGGGCTCCAGACCTGACACTATATACTGGTCACATGCCCTGCCGCCTTGTTGGTCGCGGCGCCGCTGCAATAACCTACGCAATCAGCCCGCCATTTTGAGACTCGAGGTTGGCCTGCCTGACACGCTACTGACATCGCGTGTGGAGAGTGAACACGCCACTGGGACCTGGATACCAGGCTGCAAATCCGAGTTCCCCGGGACTACCTATACAACCCCTGAATCACACGGGTCGACGCATCTAAAACGCACAGGGGTCGCTGCGTTTCTGAACCACCCATTTCTGGGGTCCCGCCGCCACGATGGGGAAAAACGAGGCCAAACAACCCAAGATCAGCTTTGATAACAAGCGTCCTCCGAAGAACCCTACTACAGAAACGGGAGGCGACATGGCGACGTCGCAAGGGTTGCCGGCCGATATTGACTTTGGTGCGCTAATCATGGAGGTGAGATCCAGCCTGAAAAGTATCGATACCAAACTTGACGCCATGTCTGCGCAACTGGAATTAGTGAAATCCAAGGTTGACGTGCATGAGACTCGGCTGGACTGCTTAGAAAACAGGCAGACTGAATGCTGTGAATTCCAGCAGCAAGCCAAGCAACATATTGCATCTCTGGAACGAGAGCTAGACATTTTGCGAGCCAAGTCGGACGATTTGGAAGCACGTTCCCGTAGATCCAATATACGCATAACGGGAATTCCGGAGACAACAAACATCGACAAGATGGAGACATATGTGGCGGACCTCTTGCATGAACTTTTCGACCCACACCTATCCTCAGTCTTCACGGTCGAGAGAGCGCATCGATCACTAGGGAAGAAACCACTGCCAGGGGCTACACCTCGGCCCATCCTCGCTAAACTGATCAACTACCAGGACAGGGACTTGACCTTACGACTGGCGAGGGAGAAGGGCAAAATCACCCATAAAGGGAATAACATTTCCTTTTATCCGGACTTTACCCCCCTGGTGCAAGCGGCCCGTAAGGAATTCCTGCCGGCGAAGAAACTACTGCTCCAGGCAGGCGTGCCGTACTCCCTGCTGTACCCGGCAAAGTTGAAGGTACTACATGACAACACCACCCACTTTTTCACGGATGCGAAGTCGGCGTTCAAGTTCGCCAAACACATCGGCGGAGCGGGGACAAGGAGAAGATCGCCCAGACATGAAGACACGACGGAACAGCTAAGTGACAATGACTAAATGGTGTTCTGGTGTGGGAACTGAGACGTCGTGGGTTTGCCACCTCATGCACTACATGGGTTGGCGCAGGCTCATTACCATCACTGCTGTTACACGCTCCCTGGGAACGAGCTGGGTGGGGCCATGTCCTGCCCCAGGACTTCCGGCTGAGTTTCATGGTGCCCTACTGCCTATGGACATTTTGGAGGCGGTAAGACCAAGGGACCCCGGGGTGGGGGATTCGCAGAACTCATGGAACCTTATCCCTAATTGTAGCCACCCCCGTTCACACGGGGATGTTCGCTGGGCACACCACGCCCCATGGGGTGCCTCCCGCTGTTTTTGCTGTTGGTTTTAGGTTACACCTTGTGTGCCTTATTATGGGGTATTTCACGACCTGATTGGGAGGTTGCTGAGGGTGGGGGGAATGGGGGGGGTTTGTTGACTTGTTGTTTTTTGTTCTGACATGGTGCAAAGAGCCTGATGCTATATTTTCACTGCTGTGCGCGCGATTAGGGGCAAGGGGATGGGGTGTCCATTGTGGATGTGGGGGGCGGGCTGGGACGTGGATGGTCCTGAAACTGCAGTACTTCAAATATGGGAGGGATTAAACTTTAGACCTGGAACATTAGAGGCCTCGGGGACTACAGAAAAGCCCGATTGATGCATGGCGCGTTGGCCAGGCATAATGTTGACATTTTCTTTCTGCAAGAGACTCATATTAATACGACCCCTTCGCCCAGATTGAAGAACTCCAGATGGTCTCAGGTGTATTCTGCCGTTTACTCTAACTATGCGAGAGGGGTGGCTATTCTTGTGCGCAGGGGACTGGACTGGCGGGAACGTGCCCACGTGCAAGACGTGGATGGCAGATACGTGATCTTGCATGGCTCCCTGCAGGGGCGACCTATCGTGCTGGCCGCTGTTTACGGTCCTAATGTAGATGACCCAGACTTCTTTAGGGACGTATGGGCGCAGATCGCGCTGCTTGACTGTTCATCAGTGGTGCTAGGGGGCGATTTTAATGTTGTGCTGGATGATGACATGGACAGACGAGGTGTGAGTAGACCTATGCATGCCCGTGCGCGCCAGGCAGTCCTTGATGTGATGAGTGAGGGTTTGTTGTCGGATGTGTGGAGAGTTCGTCACCCAGATGCGAGAATGGGGACTTGTTACATGTGCCACAAAGCGGCTTGGTCCGGATTGGATTCTGGTTGGTGTCTCCTGAGGTTGTGACATGGGTGACAAGGGTCGAAATACAGGCTAGGTCCCTATCGGACCACTCCCCTTGCGAACTTGAGCTACGCCTTCCTGACACCATTAACAGAGCATTCACATGGCGATTACCCCCGCACGCACTCACGGACCCAGTATTCGTTGAGGAGATAAGAGATGACATTGTTAAATACTTTGCTGAGAATGCAGGTTCCGTCACCTCAGAAGCTGTTGAATGGGATGCCTTTAAGGCAGTGATAAGGGGCCAGTGCATAGCGAGACAGGCGGGTGTGCTGCGAACGATTCTTGACACCCTGGCTAGACTGGAGGGGGAGTTACGAGGGCTAGATGCGGCCTTTAGCTTAGACCCGACATTAGCAATTGCAGGTGATATCAAAACGAAACTGCTTGCCTTTCAGGAGGAAGCGGAGCGAGAGGTGCGGTTTCTGGGGAGACGAGCTGAGGCCTGCAGATACGGAGAGGGAGACAGGCCCAGTAGAACTCTTGCCAGGTTGATAGATTCTCGTGCACATTCACACTACATCCACACCATATATGACAAGGAGGGGTCTTTAGCCGTAGGCCAAGAAGCGGTGTTGCGCGCTTTCACTGACTTTTATGCGTCCCTATACGCCTCCAAACAACCCACTGCCCCGGCCTCCTTAGACAGCTTCCTTGACTCCATTGCATTAGTTTGGTTTAACAGCAACCACAGACAGTACATGGACCTGCCTGTTACCGTCCAGGACATTGCCCAGGTGATAAAAAGCATGCCGGCAAACAAGGCCCCTGGCCCTGATGGCCTGACAACGTCCTTTTACAAAACTTATGTAGATGAACTGGCGCCGAAACTACACTCCGTGTTTGTGGAGGCTCTTGAATTAAACTCCCTGCCAGATTCCATGCACGAAGCCTTAATAATCACACTTCTAAAACCTGACAAAGATGAGATGCTCCTGGACTCCTATAGGTCCCTCTCCCTCATTAATGTAGATGCCAAAATATATGCTAAAATAATCGCGGACAAGCTGCAACCGATGTTGCCGATTATTGCTTTGCCTGACCAGTCCGGATTTATCCCCGGTAGAGCCACGTCCCATAACCTCAGAACTATTTTCTCGGTCCTTCATTACCTACACCCATCTGTGCAGGCGGCGGTGGTGTTCTTGAACGCGACCAAAGCGTTTGACTCTTTGGAATGGCCGTATTTATTTAAAGTGCTGGAAAGAATGGGATTCAGTCGAAATTTCATGACCCTGATCAAACTGCTGTACACTGGACCCAGAGCCAGAGTGAGCGTAAACGACCTGATTTCTGGATCTTTTGATATCACTAGAGGAACCAGGCAAGGGTGCCCACTGTCCCCCCTCCTCTTCGCTATCGCGATGGAGCCGCTTGCGGCTCGGATACGACAACACCACACTGCGAGGGGCATCGGGTTTTGCTCTCGGAGCTTACTGATCTCGTTATATGCTGACGATGTGACTTTGTACATTGTCAACCCCAAAGACAACATGAACCCGTTGCTCCGTGAGTTTGTGAGGTTCGAGGGCCTGGCGGGAATATCCATCAATTGGTCTAAGTCCGTGGCTTTCCCACTGACGGATGAGACTAGTCGGCCACCTGCAGACTACCCTATACGTTGGGAGACTGAGGCTGTTAAGTACCTGGGGATATGGATCAGTCGGGATGTGCAGGAGCTATGGTCCCTGAACTTTGGAAGGGCAGTGGATTGGTTGGAAGGGAAGATCGAAGTTTGGAATAAACTGCCTTTGTCCCTGGTTGCCAGAATAGCGTTAGCGAAAATGGTGATTCTTCCCAAATTCCTGTATCTGTTTGTGAACATCCCGCTGCCCATGACATCGCACTTCCATACGCGTGTGCGCTCGTTGTTGTTGAAACTGGTTTGGGCTGGAGGACAGGCGAGGGTCTCCTGGGACCTGCTCACACTCCCACTTCGGCAAGGGGGCCTCGGGGCCCCCGACTTGAAGCTATACTCTCTGTGTGCACAGGCGCAGTTTCTGCATTTTTGGGCCTTCCCCACCCCCTACCAACCGCACGTAGCGGTGGAACTGGCTGCGATAGCCCCGTTGCCTCTGCGCGTGGCCCTATACGGGAAAGTCTCACGCCCTTCAGTGGAGGTCGACACCGTAGAAATGGTACGCTGGACCTGAGGAGAACTGCAGAGAAGAGCTGGTCTCTCCTCCCTGTACGCGCCTGCCGTCCCACTGCGAGGGAACCCGATGCTGCCCTGTTTAGCTGCCAGAGGCGACGTTCTCACGCTCCGAGGGAAAAGGCTACACACATTCGCCGATTTATACCCTGAAGGCACCTTCGTTGAGTTGTGTGCTGGAAATGGTGACCAACCTGAATCTTTTGCGGACACGCTGCTGTACCACTCCCTTAGGGAATCTTGCAAACGGTGGGGGTCCCACTTCCCGGAGGAGCCGCAGGCTCTGGATGCCCTACAGAACCTGCTGTCGAAACCCTCTCCCAAAAAATTGGTATCGAGACTCTACAACTGCATGCAAGAGCAGGCCCCAATCACTGTGGCCACAGCCAAAGTTGCTTGGGCTGCAGACCTGGAAGTCCCTCTCGCAGACGAAATGTGGGAGTACTGCTGTAAACAGTTAACGGCACTGTCTCCGAACTACCGGCTGCGGCTCATTCACTTTAAATTCTTACACCGGTACTACCGGACACCGATGCTACTTCATCGCATGGGCATCCGCACGGATGCGTCCTGTTGGAAGTGCGGCAGGGAGGATGCATCCTTCATACATGTGGCATGGAGCTGCCCCAAACTGACCGACTACTGGACAGACGTCTTTACAGCTATCAACCAAATCTTAAGCAGGAACGACACGCCGTCGCCACTTCTAGGCCTGTTGGGCTACGTCAAGGACACTGAACCTTGTGACAGAAAATTACATGCACTCCTCCTCCTTTATGCTAAACGACAGATTGCACTACACTGGGGCAGGAAGGCGCTACCATTGTTCACTGGGTGGATCGGGGATGTCACTTATGGGCACGCACAACTGACTCACTACTTGGAGACCATGCCCACTGCCTCTGGACCGAATGACATTTGGGAGCCATTTCTACAATGGACGAGAGAACGGGCGGGATCGGACGTCTCTGGAGGATCGCCTGATGTGGGTGTTTTGGATGATATGGGCTGAATGGTTGATGTGCGAACTTGAATTGTTTTGGCACTGTTGATCCCTTCTGGCGCTGCCTTGCCCTGGCCGTGGACCATGCTTGCCCTGCTGTCCCTCTTTGACTTTGCACTAGCGGCGTGTCCTGTTATCTTTTTTACCTCCCCTTAGACCACTTGCCCCAGCCTCTCGTCCTGCTTCGATATCTCTCTTCTCCCCCTGCGCCCCCCCCCTCCATCTCCGCCAGGTATGCTCGTTGTCTGCCACACCTCCACCACTGCCACAGATCGCTACCCGCCGATAGTCACCCGGCACAGAAACACGCGGCCCCGTCAAAGTGTGGGGCACTGCGTGGTTGAATTGCTGTGATTGCACCGATGTTACGTTGTTTACGTTTCCTTTCTTTCCTTTTTTATTTTGTTGGGGACGGTTGGGCGAAAACAGTGCTGCTAGATGTATGTGTCTCACTTTCTGTTTCTAGAGCTGGGGCCTGCTGATTGCCCCGGGACAGCTTCCACATCTCCTGTTATGGTCATCTATCTACTGCACTAAAAAAAGTAAGATCACTAACCGTGCTAAGGTTACATCGCTCACGTACAATTCATTGAAATATTGTAAACCCTGCTGGGAGCTCGGAGTTCCATAAGTTATGTTACAACTGACTGCTTTCCTAAATTGGATGTTGTGTAAACTTCATAGCGGCCTGCCTCCGGGTTGTTGGCGTGACGCAGTGTAACCTTCTGTCCCTTTTCTCATAATAAATGTCTTACACCAAAAACAACAAAAAACAAAAAAACTATAACGCACGACCCAACAATGAACTGCTTATGACCTCACATATTATATCACTCATGACATGGTCAGTGACATCACTCATGACATCTCAAATAACATCACTGATTACATCAGTGATGACATCATCCAGTGACTGTGAGTAAGGTTTATGATTGTTAAATATATATACCAAGGTGTATTGTTGAATCAGTGGATGTATGAGCACTGTATAGATGGCTCAGAGGGTGCGTGACTGACTGTATAAGCGAGTAATTAGGTGATTATCGAAATCCTTCGTTTTTAACAAACTGTGATACTGTGTTTTTAAAGACTTTTGCACATTGCACTGACCCCTGGCACCTACCTAAACTGTAGCCGAGCAGCAGATTGAACGCTGTTTCCGCCCAAATGCTCGCTTCTGCCGCCATTGCCTGACCGAGGGAGCCACGAGACACGCCCACCTCTGTTGGCCACGCCCCCCCCTCACAGGTACAAATAGTGCGCGCTGAACACTAGCGCTGCATTACTGATTGAGAAACTCCTGAGGCGGAAAGCCGGGAGCTGTGATTATCGAAATCCTTCGTTTTTAACAAACTGTGATACTGTGTTTTTAAAGACTTTTGCACATTGCACTAACCCCTGGCACCTACCTAAACTGTAGCCGAGCAGCAGATTGAACGTTGTTTCCGGCCAAAACGCTCGCTTCTGCCGCCATTGCCTGACCGAGGGAGCCACGAGACACGCCCACCTCTGTTGGCCACGCCCCCCCCCCCCCTCCGACGCCCAGAGCATCTACCATAAATCATGAGTCCCGGCCGGCAGCGCAGCGGACGAGCGCAGCGGGCGCGACGATGGCGCGCCAAAGGCGCGCTTAAGGCAAGCTCGTCTGCGCTCGTCCGCAACGAGGACGCGACTAGCGCGGACCACTCTGCTCAGATTCTCCCGCGGCCCCCACTCTACACTCGTGAAACCTTGCTCAATCTGAGAGAGTACGCACACGAAGGTCAGACCACCTTTGCTGACACCGCCTTTCCACTGCATGACTTCGCCAGTAAGGGTCTGCTTCTGGGAGGTCTTCTTAATGTCAGATCATTGCCAAAGCACGCTAACGAAATTCATTTACTTATCGACACCCATCGCTTAGACGTCCTCTTCCTAACCGAAACGTGGACCCACGCAGACTGTGACATTGAATTAGACTGGGCCTGTCCTCAGGACTTTAAAATTTTGCACCTTCCTAGACCCAAAGGCCGCGGTGGTTGAGTAGGTATTATCTACAGAGCCTCCTGGCTCATTAACATCATAGATATGGACCCAGTCGCCGGGACCGAGATTCTCGGCCTCTCCATAAACTGCCATACTGGAGCCACTTTTACTGCAATTATCTGTTACCGCCCCCCGGGGGCCTTTACCTCCCAACAACAACAATCGCTACTCACCACCTTCACCAACATGGCAACCTCCCACAATAAATTAATCATCTTAGGGGATTTCAACCTCTGGCCGAACGGTAGTCTGGATACTGGTCTACAAAATCTTTTGCTCTCCTGCGAAAGCGTGGGACTCTACCAACTGGTCAAGCAACCCACTCATTCAGCAGGTCATCGACTCGACCTCATCTTCTCCACCCCTCAGCTAGTACATCTGTACGACATCCTGCCTATGGGCTGGACTGATCATGCTCTTCTCAAATTCTATATTACCAGTAAAGGGGCTAGAACGCCGAAACACAGCACCTCACCAGAATTTATGTACAGAGACTGGAAAGCTCTGGAAAAACTGAGTTCTACCAGTGCCGTGTTTGACGTGGAAGATAGCTTCTCCCCTGCTAACCCGGTTGAGGACAATTACAAGGCCTTTTGTATGAGGTTATCCTCTACTACGGACTCCCTGGTTCCCTTAAAAAGATGTAAACCTAAGGGCAGAGCATCAGCCCCCTGGTTTAACGACTCTTTGAAAGTCCTCAAATTAGCTTGTAAACAGGCTGAGAGGAAATGGAGGCAAGGCTACTCTGACACAAATAAATTACTCTGGAAAAATAAACTCCTGGAATACAAATCTGCAATTGTTAAAAGCAAATCTACCTACTTCTGCTCTACTATAGTTAATGCCGCTAATAGCTCCAAAAGCATCTTCCAGCTCCTTAACAACCTCATTCATCCTGACTGTGCCAAAAAAACTATCCCTCCTACACAAACACTCTGCGACAACCTCGCACTGTTTTTTAAGGATAAAATTGAGACCATTATCCAGAACCTGAATACTACCCCCTCACAGGATAGTCTCAACGGCCCCGCGGCGGCCACTACCAACCTTGATCCGGTGAGCCCAGGACACCCACCCAGGGAATGTCTGCAGGTATTTCCCCCTATCATGGAAGCCGATTTCGAGAGAATGGCACACAGAATCACTTCTGGTTCCCCCCTCGATCCTCTGCCCCCAAAAACCTGGAAAGCTTGTGGAACAGAACTCTTCCGCACCCTTTGCAGGATTTGTAACCAATCCCTGCGTTGTGGATTTGTTCCGACTCCTTGGAAGCAAGCACTCATCACCCCGTTGCTGAAGAAACCCTCATTGAACCCTGAGTGTTTATCAACCTATCGGCCTATCTCTCTCCTACCCTTCCCGGCGAAAGTTGCCGAACGCTGGGTGAGCTCTTGTCTCTCGAAACATCTGGCGCAGAATCACATTCTGGACGACATCCAATTTGGTTTTCGTCCAGCCCATGGCACCGAAACAGCTGTGCTCACGGCCATGGAGGAACTTCGTATGCGTGCAGACAGGGGCCAAGCAGTGGCCTTGATCTTATTGGACCTGTCTGCCGCGTTCGATACGGTCAATCATGTGATTCTACTAAAGAGACTAAGAGAGGCAGGGGTTGACGGCACCGCCCTGCTCTGGTTCCAGTCATACCTGCGAGATAGGAAGCAGGCTGTGTCCCTTCCTCCTTTTCAATCCACCTTCTCCCCAGTCCCCCACGGGGTGCCCCAAGGCTCGTCCATCAGCCCCATCCTTTTTAACGTTTATCTCAAACCTTTAGTCACATTAATCAAATCCCACAGGCTAAAAGCTATAAACTACGCGGATGACACCCAGCTCATCCTCTCTTGGGAGGGGGAAGAATCAATCCCTCTAGAATTGTTTCACGACTGCCTGAGAGACACGGCTGGCTGCACAAAAACTCCCTGCAATTCAACTCCTCCAAAACCGAGGTTCTGTTTTGCGCTGGAAGCCGGATTCCTCGCCTGTTTCCAGCCGAATTCTGGCCCCCGGAAGCCCCAGAAAAACCACAGCCGGTCACCACTGTCCGCAACCTAGGTGTCATGATGGACAACAAGCTTAGCATGGAAATGCAGGTCGCAAAAACAGTGTCCACCTGCTCGGCCCTACTGCGTTCTCTACGCAAGATCATGCCACTCCTTCCCGCACAGGCCCGAGCGCTAATAGTCAGGTGTACTATCCTTAGTCGCCTTGACTATTGCAATGCACTGCTGCTCGAGTCCCCTGCTGTTCTGTTGGACCGACTCCAAGAATCCAGACGGCCGCCGCCAAACTAGCCCTTGGCTGGACCAGGAGATCCTCGGCCACAGCAGCTTTAGCCGAGCTGCACTGGCTCCCTCTGAAGCAGCGCATAGCTTTTAAAGCACTCTGCCTTGTTTTTAAAGCACTACATGGAGTTGGACCCAGATCCTTGCAAAATATGTTCACCTGGTACTCCCCTACCAGAACTCTCCGATCCGCCTCAGCCTGCCTTGTCACGGTACCAAGATTCAACAAGGTCAGGACGGGGGAAGATCCTTCAGAGTGGCAACTTTTGGAATAGTTTGCCTGTCGACATCCGCCAAACATCGCAACTTCTTCCATTCAGAAAGCGGATTAAATAAATAAATAAATAAAATTTCAGTGATTAAAAAAAAATATATATCCACAAAGTTCAACGGAACTTAAACAAGGCAATCTTGAAAGGACTGTGGCAAAGGGAGGAATGATAATGGACACTTTGGGGGCGCCATACCGGCACAAGACAAAAAGAACAATTGAACTTTTCCGAGTGTGTCCTAATTAAAACCACGAAGGCGGAGTAATCCCATTGGCTCACCATCAGCCAATCCCCTCCTCCCTTCCATATGCTGTGCCCAATGAAAAGCCACGTGTCAGTTCAAGCACTGCCACCAACACGCTGTTTTATT
The DNA here is from genome assembly GCF_964263255.1 of Lissotriton vulgaris. Classification (NCBI taxonomy): domain Eukaryota; kingdom Metazoa; phylum Chordata; class Amphibia; order Caudata; family Salamandridae; genus Lissotriton; species Lissotriton vulgaris. The sequence continues at coordinate 586,712,410 of NC_141697.1, read as the reverse complement.
TCTACATGCGAGCTGATGAGGCAAACCGCCGAAACGCGTCCTCGCTGAAATTATGGACAAAGGAACCCCGTGAGTGCTGCTTTCACACTGGAGCTCTCATTTTTGAATGGACCCACTTCCATTCTTGACGACACCCGTCGGCAAGAGTGCTGGATGCGCCGAGGTGGAACTTGGAGCGAGATATATATATATATGTATATATATATCCATAAACAACGTGTCACCGGTTCCTTTCAAACAAAAACACACTGCAGACCAAATTGTTTTCCAAGCGTGATTTATTCTGGCAAGGACAACTCCGGGTTCCCGCGTTTTATTTTGATGAGGCCCTTGAGTGGGCAAGGTTCCTGGGGCATTTATTAAAAAATAATAGCGGGGCTCGCTGGGGTTGCGGGGGCCCGCTCATGTTGGGAGGGGGGTTGCACGGTTCCCCTCCTGGAGCCTTCCATGTGCTTATAACTTTGGCGTTGTTTGACGAATCCGTACGAAATTTTCTCTTTTTTAATTAGCTGCTATCTTGAAAGTTTGGGGGTGATTGGTTAAGTGGGAGCTGAGAAAAAAGGGGATCCCAAAACGTGTTTTCTCAATGCAATTTCCATTGGAAACTTTAGACAAGGCTACAGGACAAACTGCTGAACGGAATTACGCCAAATTTGATAGGGAGAAAGCTCTTGGTCCAGAAAGCACGTTTTTGTTTAAATGGTCTTAAATCTGTTCAGTAGTTTTTGAGAAATATCACATTTTACAGATATTGATATTTGAGAATTCTGACATCTTCAGAATTGGCTGAGGGGTTACGAGCATGAGCTTGCGGCTCATTGGCTGTGAACTGTTGAAACTAGGAAGTGTTGGCAGGCATTTTGTGATTTAGTCCATCAGCTCGATCTCTTCCTCTACAAGCCATCCGGTCCGCAGTTCTACCCCTGCAAGGCAACACTGAAAATATACTGCAGCTCTGTCTCGGCGAGATACCCCCTTCACAGTTACTCTCCCCACATCACCAGTTCGCGGTCATGCTTTTAGAAGCCAGTGCGTCGGCTCGTAGCTCTGGGTCTGAGAGCTGTCAGACATTTTGTGACTCAGTTTGGGAGCTTGCATCTCTCCCTCTACAAGCCATCGGGTCCGTAGTTCTACCTGTGCAAGGCCACACTTAAAATATTCTTCATCTGTGTGAGATACCCCCACATCACCAGGTCGCGGCTATGCCTTTAGAAGCCAGTCCTTCGGCCCGGAGCCCTGTGAGTCAGTCCGTCGGCATGACCCCCTACACTACCCAAACATCACTGCGCTACCCTAAACACTAAAACTACCCCAAGCACGACCTTCTACACTACACAAACACCACTGCACTACCCTAAACACTAAAACACTACTCTCAGCATGACCCCTTACACTACCCAAACACCACAGCATTCTTGTAAACTCTAAAACACTTCCCCCAGCACGACCCCCTACACTACACAAACACCACTGCACAACCCTAAACCCTAAAACACTATCCCCAGCACGATACTGTACACTACACAAACACCACTGCACTACCCTAAACCCTAAAACACTACCCCAGCACAAACCCCCAAACACTACACAAACATCACTGCACTATCCTAAAACACTACTCCCAGCACGACCTCCTACACTACACAAACATCACTGCGCTACCCTAAATCCCAAAACTCTACTCCCAGCATGACCTCCTACACTCCACGAACACCACTGCGCTACTCTAAACCCTAAAACACTATTCCCAGCACGAGCCTCCGAACACTAAACAAACACCCCTGCACTACTTTAAATCCTAAAACACTACCCCAGCACAATCCCCTACATTACCCAAACACCGCTGCACTACCCTAAACACTAACACACTACTCCCAGCATGACCCTCTACACTACCCAAACACCACTGCATTGTCGTAAACTCTAAAACACTACCCCCAGCAGGACCCCCTACACTACACAAACACTACTCACTATTCTAAACCCTAAAACACTATCCCCAGCACGACCCCCTACACTGTACAAACAGTTTGGCTTAAGACAGACTTAAGACAGACTTAAGACAAAATTCTAACTTAAGGCTGTCTTAAGTCTGTCTTACAGCAAACTTAAGACAAAATCCTAATTTCTGTGAATACCAAAAGTAGTAAGTTTAGGATTTTGTCTTAAGTTAGCTCTGTGAATCAGGCTCCATGGGTTTTACAGACGTTATAGTTAGAAATTAGCATTTAAAGATGTCATCAGTGATGTCACTGACCATGTCATGAATGATGTAATATGTGACATCATCAACAGTGCATTGCGGGGGCGCGAGTTATTGTTAGCTCAACTAACTATAACACTGGAATTTCTATGGTTTCGTACGAGTGAAATGTCCAACTAACTATAACATGCATGAAACCTATGTTTTTTTCAGCGAATTTCTAAGGTTTTTTAAATGCTAATTTCTAACTATAACGACCCTGAAACCTATGTTTTTTTCAGTGAATATCTATATATATATATATATATATATATATATATATATATATATCAAGAACATCAGTAAACATCAATAAAAATAAACAAGCGCGAGCAGAGTTTACTCTTATCCTGTGTGTTGTGGAGCCCAACACAAACAGCAAACAAAAAACATTGTTTTGTGGGAGGAGGGGCCCTTTAGGGAGATTAGGGAAAGTCCTTCCATCATAGGAAAGAATTAAAAAAAGAATGAAAGAAAACAAAAAAGGGAAAGACCTAGCTTGAAAGCAGCCATTTTGTGGAGGAAGTGAACATTGCTCATACAGTACTGCCTGGGGCGGGAATGATGGGCTTTGGGCTAATGCATGTATGTCTTAATAGAAGCAAAGCAGAACCATGACTAATTTTCTTTCATAGGTATGCTGGATGGAGTTTGGAGCTGCACAGCAAAGCAAAGAAAGAGGCGGAATCATTAGAGCATAGCAACTTGATGAGGTTAGTGCTGTGGGATTGCTGGGTAACAGGTGATTTGTATTTTGTTTATGAGTATTTTAGTTTTTTACTCATGGGCGTTGTAGTTTAAAAAAAATCTGATTTCTGGGTAAAAAACAAGGATAATATAAACATAATTGTATCCTTGCCTCTCTGTGTCCTTACTAGAACGTTAACTTTCCTCCATATTTGTTAGGAAATTGTACTTTCTTGCTTTCAAACAAATAAAAAGCAGCTTGCCATTTCGTAAGGTGAAAAAAAATACAAGAACATTGTACACAGTTCTTTTACTGTGCAGAATATATTCTTGGAGTCAATGGTGACTTATTTTCGTGTTCCTGCTTTCACACAAAAGGATTAACCATTTGACAGCAAGAATGGCAACCACAACAGAAGCTCCTTTTAATCCCTTTACCAAGCTTAGTTGTCTGCAACTGTTTATTTTGTCTCGCTGACAAATGCTTCCATGCAATTTATGTTTATAATGCCAAATGAGGTGTAACAGAGCTGTGCTTTGAAAGATGGCAGTTTATTGTTAGCTAGCAGCATAAATAGCTATTACAAGAAAACCCACTACGAGTACAAAGTGTTCTTTGTACAAAACATGCTTGTTCCCCTAGAGACCGTGGGTCATGAAGGACAGTAATCTCTTTTGCATGTGATAAATGAAATGAAAGTCCCATTTCTGCGATTTGACTCTTGCATACCTCTCTCCTAACCAGTTGCAAAGCATTTCTGCACACCATCCGCAGTACCTTCTTGTACATTATATGCAATATTTTTGACTAAAATATCACCATTACAAGCAGGTCAAACCTAGTAATGTTGTCTAAGCAGTTTAAGGCATCTCCAGAAGAAATCTGCAAGTTTTAAGTTCGAGATCGGTGAACCCAGCACTAATTGGTTTGTTCAGTGCACTTGTTTTTAATGTTCTGTGAGGCTGCAAGGATGTCGTACAATGTGCTGTTCTGCATTACATTACTATCATGTGATTTTCCATCATAAGGCATCCACCCTTCAATCTTCTTCACGTCTCGCCAGAGTATCTTTAATAAACGTTTTCTGATGTTGGCAGAAAGGAATAAACTCTGGAACTGCTTCACAGGATTAAAAGTATTATATAAAGTTGACCTGATTGTCAACCTGCCAGCATTGCTGTTAGGGCTCTCTGCCATCAGAATGCTGGTCCAGTGTTATATTCAATTGCTTTGAGTACTATAGTGGGTCACAATTGAAAACTGATATTTTTATACACATATTTTTATTGCCATTTAAACCTAGTACAACCATGGAATGTAATTGAAGGTCTATTAGTCAGTAAGAAATAATGTTAGCTTCACAAGTCACTGATGACTTGAGAAGTGGCATGGGAGAGTTTAAATATACAAACTTCGGGACTGGCCTCACTGTAGCTGCAGAGACTCCCCTCTTACACGTATTGACGAAAGCTTTGACTGGATCTGACCACGACCACTCAATTATAGCGACAGTAATCTGTGCTATGTTAATATGTGGTTTATATAGCGCGCGGCTACTTAGGCAGAGTGTCCCGGCGCTGTGCAGATCTGTAGAGAGACGTAGAGCAGAGAACAGGTGCACTAGAGGCTGAAAAGCCAGGTCTTTAGGCCTTTCCTGAAGGACAGGAGATTATCAGCTTTTCTCAGAGAGAGGGGGAGCTTGTTCCAAGGCTGCGCAGGCTCTGTAGGAGCGACCTCCAATGCGTGAGTGCTTTACAGATGGAACGACAGCAAGGGCTTGTGTGGCTGAACGTAGCGATCTGGTAGGACGGTAAAACTGAACATGTTTCCTGAGGTAAACTGCACCGGTACCGTGTAAGGACTTAAAGGTCAAGGTCAAAGTCTTGAAGATGATACGTTTCCTTACCGGAAGCCAGTGGAGTGCCTCAAGGAGGGACGAGGTATGAGATCTGCGGCTTAAGCCGAAAATGGCCCTTGCAGCGGAGTTTTGGACAGTCTGTAAGCGAGATAGGAGGTATTCTGGGAGCCCCAAATAGAGCACATTGGCGTAGTCAAGCCTGGATCCAATCATTGCTTGTACAGTGATTCTCCTGTGAGTCTGAGACAAAAGAGGTAGAAATTTCCTAAGTGTACGTAGCAGGCCAAAGCATTGGCCGACTAAAGCAAGGATCTGTGGTTTGAAGGTAAGACCATTGTCAAGTTTGACACCCAGGTTCTTAGCGATCGCAGTAGGAGAGGAAGGAGGATGCATATCTGCCGGCCACCAAGATTTCCATTGAGTATCAGGAGAGCAGCCAAAAAAGACTTGTCTGAATTACATTTAAGCTGGTTCAACTGAAACCAGGAAAAGACTGCCTCTAAGCAGCTTTTAATAGAGTCACCCGCGAAATCAGAGTTCTTGTCACAGGTAAAAAGCAGCTGCGTATCGTCCGTATAGGACACGATACGCGCGCCAAAGGTCTCCACTAGTTCAGCCAAGGGGGAGAGATAAACGTTGAATAAAGTGGGACTAAGAACTGATCCCTGTGGCACTGCCACATCAAGAGATGGAACTGTTGCTGAAAAAGGGGGTGACCAGATCATTTGTTGGCGTTCGGAGAGAAAGGACTTAAGCCAATTGAACACCGTCCCTCTAATACCGATCTCCTGAAGTCTAAAAAGGAGCCGGTTGTGAGGGACGGTGTCAAAGGCCGCTGAGAGGTCTAATAGTACCAGCATTGCCTTTCCTCCGCGATCAGTCACTCCCTTTATGGTCTCCGTTACCTCCAGTAATGCTGTGTGAAATGAGCAAGCCCGCTAGATATTAAACGTAGCCTGGGACGGGCTAGAAACCAGAATAAGGCCTCAAAAAATTGTTCAAAGCAGCTCCACACTGTAGTGGCTCGTAACTAGAATGACGCAATTGTTTGCCCACAGCAGCAGCCCACCCTGCTCTTGAAGAAGCCCACCAGCCTGCAAGCCACTAGGACCAAGGTGATACAAAAGGGGATGATGGACGGAACGGTTGAGAAAATCAAACACTCACCCCCAGTCAACTGATCTGGGTTTGATCCATCACCATTCTTTAGCTCACTCAGCCACCCCAGTTCTGGACCATGCCAGAGTGGTAGAAAGTTCAGTCCAGCAGAGAGAGCATGGCACCCACAGATGCTTAGAGAAGTCCTGGTCATGACGGGGATCCTCTGTGACTCGAGCCACTCGCATTTATTTTATCTAGGCTTCGAGCTGTCCCATAACCAAGCATTACCCAAAATATCCAATCAACATCACGCAAGGTGTGTTACTAATAATAATAATAATAATAGGGAGTTTTGTAGAGCGCATGGTGACGCCAGACGGCGTGTCCCCGCACTGTGATGCTAGCGCTAGCAGAAGAGATGCTAAGGTGGACCACTACTGGGCGTAAAGAAATGTTTTTAGTTTAGCTCTGAAAATGGACTCTGAGGGTTCCAGGCGTAACGCCACAGTGAGTTTATTCCAGCTGGATGCCGCCAGATACCTGAAGGACCTGCTACCCATCCTTGCTTTGGACACCTTAGGAATGGACAGGCGTCCCGTGCCAGATGATCTAAGGGAACGCAAAGGCTCGTATTGTGTCAAGAGATCCTGTAGAGGGAGAGGTGCCCTGCTGTTGATGATCCGGTGACATGTGCAGAGTGCTTTGAATTCCACCCTGCTTCTCACCGGGAGCCAGTGTAGTGTTCGGAGCGCGGATTTTGATGCTGATCTTCTGGGCAGTCTGAGAACCAGCCGGGCTGTGGCGTTTTGTAAAACCTGCAGGCGGTTTAAGTTCTTCTCGAGAGTTCCCAGGTAGAGCAAGTTGCCGTAGTCCATTTTGGACGTGACTAGTGCGTGGACGAGTGTTTGATGGGAAGGAACTCCAGGACCTTCCTAAGGGTCTTGAGGGTCCCAAAACAGGAGCCAACCACACGGTTGACCTGGGGTCCGAAGGTAAGGTTGGAGTCAAACCAAACACCGAGGTTCCTCGCCTCCTGGCAGGGGATTGGTGTGGGTCCTAAGCAGGGTGGCCACCACGCTGACGTCCAGGCCGCTCGGTCTCCCCCTACCACCAGCACCTCAGTCTTGCTGAAGATCTTTCTCTCTTCCTATGGGGAACTTTGATCACATTTCCTTCCTTTTTACTTTATGAGCGTCTACAAAGATACATGGAATGAGTGGCTAGATCTCATCCCCAGGTGTATTATCTTTTCTTTTTATGCAGACATACCATGTGATGTTTATAGGGTGCAATTTATTGACAATTCCGTGGACAATAATTGTGTAGTGGAAAAAAAATCTATAAATATTGAGTTAAAAAAAGAAATATATAAACTTAAGTTTAATGATAGGAATAGAGGACTCCTCCTATCAGGACAATGCTGTAGCAAACTTGGTGCCTCTCGGTATCACTGGTCAGAAGGGACTCACCAACTCTGCACAGGTCTGCTCTTGCAGTCTGATATTGTTGGATGTAGCAAAGTTCACCTCCAAGCAACCTCTATCAAAAGCTATTATTGTTTTTTCCTTTTTGTGGCTTTCATGCTATCCAGTTACGTAACCTCTGCGTCTACTTGAGCAAATAGCAAATGTCTCCCCATCGTTGACTCCTGCAAGCGAGCCTGGATGGTGGTGTGGGACCATAACAACAGCAGTTTCTTATGCATGGCTTCCATCTGTTTTCTACGACCTGGCATGGCCATTTCCTTCTTCACTTCGGCCACCTTTAGAACCACCTTTCTCAAGCTGTCCTTCCAAAGAAAATCCAGAACCGCCTTCTTTCGTTTTCTCTACCTTTAGACTTTATCTGGATGGTCCTACTGTTTTTATTACATGCAAACGTTTCTCGCCTATTTTAGGGTTTGCCTCACTCCATAAGAATGTCTTCCACACCTATTTAATGTTTTGGCATTCTTCAACAACTGCATATAAGACTCGCTTTGTAACTCCACATTCTCCAACCACCTCAGGGGGATCTCCTCCTTGGAGCATTAACTCTTTGGGATGAGTAGTCCTCAGCATCTTGCTGTTAACCTCAGATGTTTTCTAATGTGTTTCTGACTAGACACTCGGGATTTCATTTACGTCCTCAGGACACACTGTGGAGGATGTTATGGAGATGGAGGGGGCCAGTCAATTCAGTGGGTGCTTTACTTCAAGCAGCGCAGGAGTATGGCTCAATCCCTCAGCTTTCGCTGCTACTGCTACTTTCACATATCGTAGTGCAGAGTCTGAGGACCGCCGCTCTTTCTCATCCAACACTGCCAGTCCTAATTCTGCTGTCATTCCCATGCTTCATCACTAGACTTGGGGGCATATGTATCAAGCCCTTTTCCCATTCACAAAGCCTTTTGGGATGTATCATCCCCGAAGGCTCTCGCAAAATAGGGAATCGCAAAATTTGCGATTCCTTATCTTGCAAATGCATTTAAGGAATCGCAAACTGCGATTCCTTAAATACAATTCTGGAAGCACCCAAGTGGTGCGATTTTGGCTTAAGAAATCGTAAATTACCACCAACTGCAAGGTGGTGGTATTTTAGATTTCTTTGAAAAATGCACTTTTTTGCATATTTCAAAGTGCCATGTGGCATGTATGTGCGCCACATGTGCACACATACATATTTCAGCAGTGCAACAGGGTGTCCTTTTGATACCCATGCACCTTTGAAATTGCATTCGCAATTTGTGAGTACCTAATGGGTACTCGCAAATTGCGAATGTCTTCCCATTCATTCCTATGGGCCTCTTGGCCCATAGGAATAAATGAGGCCCGAAGGAATAAATAGGAAGATATTCCTTGATTGCGATTTGCAATTTGCGAGTCGCAATTAAGGAATATGTGGGAACCGCAATTATTATTGCGATTCCTTCATACATTGCATTTTGCGAGTCTTTAATAGCAATTCGCAAAAAATTACTATTAAGGACTCGCAAAAAAGATTTTTCATATCCTAAACGTAGCATCCAGTGTCTTTCAAGGAAGGACACAGCACATACATAATAGTGCACTTAGATGTACATATGGACAGGAAAACATTGGAACAAATATGCATACATACATGCACACACCACTCCCACCAACTGAAACAAACAAGGGCATTACCTGACTCCACTGTCAATCCAGACTCTGCTCTCCGTGGCTATAGGTCTGCTAACAAGTGGTTATCACAATCTTCCCCTCTGTGTCCGATAGTCTCACATTCTAGTCTACTGACTCCACTTTGTTTATTGCTGGCACTTCCCTTCAGGACCAGTTTTCACAGACACTGTATGAGAGACGGGGAAAGGTTTGCAAAGTGACCAATCTCCGTGTGAATTTGCTAAATTAAGAGTGGAGTCAGGGGGTCATGTTGCAGGTACCAGGGGCTGTCAGTGTGTGATTGTATGTAAGTATGTGGCCCTGCCATTAGTTTGGCTTGCCTCCACTCCAAGGATATGGAGACATGTAGTGCTGCCATCTTTAAAGTGGCTAGATTGCCAGAATTACGTACTGTGCTGGGCTGCAGGTATGAGAGCTACCCCCGGGGCACTGGCAAGCTACCAGTAGCTCCTAAGCTACTCATTGGAGAGCCATGTTCAAATACTTGTTGTTATTTCTTCTAGATACACTTTACCTGGTGCAAATATCTCTTAGTAGTGACCAGTATTCTTCTTTCAAATATTAACAAATACAATGTTTTAGGATGTAGTGTTGATAAATCACACATGTGGAACATGAACAGAACACTTTTAGCACGATTATCCAAGTTGGAGGAAATTTGCCCATAGTTATTGACTGGGGTGGAATCAGATTGCCTGATGTGTAGTTAAGAGCCCTACTCCACCCCGATGAATAGCTGTCACAATTCAAAAGTGTTGTACAGCAGAGTCTGGTGACAATCCACCCTGCTCTTCAGAACATGATTCTGCTGGTACAAAGTGAAGTACTAAGAGAAAAACTAAATACTGGAGGAAAGGTGGAAACAGAGAGAAAGAGAAAGACGAGACAGTATACCACGGTTTTGACTGTTGCGAAATTCTTTATTTTTCATTTTTATAAATCTTTTTATTAACATCGCTCACAGACTCGCATAAAACATAGCAGTGATCAAATAGCAAGAAGCATGAAGCATTACATGGTACATTCAAGGGCAAGTCATGCGGTATCATTGTAACATCCCCCATGTCACACCTCTCCCGCCACCCTGCGTGCCCCTGTACTTCCTCCAGGGGCCCCAGATCCTCCTCCACTTCTTCACACATCCCCTAGCTTTGTAAACAGTCTCCTCTGCTCTCTGGCACCAATCTAAATCCCGGCGCCACTGGTCCCATTGCAGGGCCTCCTGCGCCCCCCAGCCCCTTGCTATGTTTCTTTTTGCTACCAGAGCCGCTAAGGCCAGCCAGATCTCGGTATGTCTAGACCAATCCGTCGGACAGTTGATCATTAGTAAAAACCATCTGGGCTCCACCGGAACAGGCTGCCCCACGACAATCTCCATAGTGCGAGCCACCTTGGTCCAGAAGGGAACCACATTCAGGTAATCCCAGAGGGTATGATAAAAAGTTCCCTCTAGCTGACAGCCCCTCGCACAAAAGGGAGACAGACACCTGCCCCAAGAGAAGAGGTGTGTACGCGGATAGTATACCCTGTGTAAAATCTTGAATTAGACCAGCCGGAACCGGACCCTCACCACTTTTTCACGCAGGCTCTGCAGGGCGTCCTGCCAGTCGTCGTCCTCTAGGCTCCCAATATGCTCTTCCCACCTCGCCCGCAGAGACAACAGGGAGTCAGGCATATTATTTATCAATTTACAATAGATAGTAGCCACGGGCTTCTGTAGGATGGGGTCGAGCAGAAGCCTGTCCTCCATTGGTGAATACTTGGGAACGGAAGTCCCCTGCTGGATATGGGCGCGTAGAGCATGTGAGAGACGTAAGTAGTGGTAGTGTTGGGAGTCGTGCATTTGGTACTCCTTCTTTAGGTAGTGGAAGGGTCTGAGGCCCCCCCCTCCAGATATCCCCCAGGTATTGGATCCCGATCAACTTCCAGCCCTTGAAGCCAGCGAGCCTCTTCAGTTCCGTCAGCTGATCCCCAAACCAAAGCGGGGTCCTGCCCGTTACCGTCCCTGTCATCCCAGAAATGTATTGGCGTCTCTCCAGCACTGGAGCACCACCGCCGTGTGCGGGGGTAGATTCCTCTGCGGCTTTCTTGAATAAAGGAGTGGTTTGCAATTGCCATCTGGCATGGCGTACCTATCCACCCTATAGGCTGGCTCAGAGGCTGCCACATAGACCCAGTAACGACCTGGAGTTGCGATGCCAGTAATACAACCGAACCTCCGGTAGGGCCAGCCCTCCATCATACACTCCCTCGTGAGTTTATTAAGGGCAATTCTCGGATTCCCTCCTTCCCAGATCAGCGTCCTCAGGGCATGGGAAATGCACCGAAACACCCCGTCTGGTACTGAGTAAGGCGTGTTCTGCAGGATGTATAAAAGACGCGGCAGCGCCAAAATTTTAAAGAGAGCTGCGCGTCCCACCTGTGTGAGTGGCAGGGAGCGGCAATGAGCGACATCCGACGCTAGCCGTGCCAGATGTGGCTCCAGGTTTTTGGCGAAGAACTCCGCCCTGTCTCGAGTGATATGCACTCCGAGGTATTTGAATCCCTCAGTGATGACCCGGGCCGGGCATCGCAACGGGACCCTAGGAGGGGCCCCCGAGAGAGGGTATACCAAGGACTTGGCCCAATTGATCCTGTAGCCAGAGTAACTGCCGAATAGCTCGAAGAGGTGGAGCACCTGCGCCATTGAGTGGTAGAGTCTGGCCATATAAAGGACTTTATCGTCGGCGTATAAAGATAAGATGCGAAATTCTTGAACTTCAGGACAATGGTAACAGCGTTGTCACAGACTGGAGTTTTCAGGCAAGTTGAGTGTGCGCTGTGTTTACAAAGAACACAGAAATATTCAGAACCATTAATGAGCATCAGTAAATTGAGTATGATCTGACAGTCCAGGAGGTATTGCTTCAGAATTGGAGGCCGCTGGTAACCTAAGCCAGGACTGGTGAAATCTGATGCAACAGTTGCAAAAATCCATGTTGATGGCAATCCTGGAAACAAGAAATAATGGGAACAAAGAACAATCGGAATAACAAAGCCAAAGTGTAATGCCTAATCAAGACAAGGCCCGACACAAAGTCTGGAAACCAAGCGAGCCAATCAAGGAGGAAAATAAAGGTAAGGGACTGAACAATGGCTGTTTGGCTGCTACGTGATTAGTTACAAGAGTGCAATAGGGAAAGTTGCCAGGCACCTTCCTAAGGAAAGCTAACCTTTTTAAGTAGTACAGTTGCCTACTGTGCCCCCAAAGTCCCAACCCTTGACCTTTTTTTAGCCTAGTAGTCTTTGCACCTCATCAGGAGTTCACCACAGCCTAACAGGAAGGTGTGTAACATCTCTGCTTCGCCTTTTTCCCAGCGCAGACCAATCTCCAGGCACCAAGCTTGCTCCTGATAATAGCTCCCTGGGAGTCCCCCTCTTGCATCAAATTGCTACTGTAAATCAGAACCTTAAATTGTGAGGTGAAATTCATAACATTGTAAGATGGTGTGTGTTTTTTAAGATACTATTTGGGTAGAAGGGTACAAGAAACATACCTGGTGGAATTTTGTGGTGATAAATCTTTTCCATCTTTGTCCCAAATATTTGTGAATACCTACTTTGAAGGTCATAAAAAAGGAGCATACAGAATTGTGGTGAGTTCCAAGGTGATATTACCCTGGGAGTAATGCTAAGCCTTTTCTAGGACACGATGAACCGTCTTTGAGGAAACATTGTTTTTTGTTCTGAATTCTTGGAAATTATTCTTGGTGGTCCAGATGCTAAAATGAGGACACAGTGGCCTGGATTACGAGGTGGTGGGAATTTTCTCGACTCCTAGGTAAACCCCTGTTTGTGCAGAGATTGGAAATCCAAGTTGGGGGGTGGTATTTGCTGCATCTGGTAATTACTAGGTGTGTTAACTATGTTACCTATTGTTAAGTGTTGGTAGGTCAAACCAGCCGGAATTTAACAGGGGAAAAGTGTACAGTTTATACCGTACAAGCTGATTTTGGTGTGGTAAACACCAACATCTGCAGCTTATTCCCCAACTACCTACAATAGGTGCTATTTGTCATGTCGGATAAATAACTGGTATTGTTATTTATTTGATGCAATAAAAAGCACCTGGATTCTTGTCAGACTCTGGATCAGTGCCATTTTCTATAAATTCACAAGTATGTGTTATCATGAGTTAACATTTACTTCCAACAGCAACAGCAATAACAGTCTGTAATTCGATTCACCAGTGTTCTCTTGCTGCTAAACCATAGAATTAGTAATATCCCTTTAAAAGAGTTGACAGATGTTTGACGAGTCTTCGAGCATTAAGGGATTAAAGTCCCAGGGAGTGTATTCCTTGGTGCAGAGAAAAATATCGTAGATTAGTCAAGGGATGGTATCAGTGCTGCAAGTGAGTGCAGCTATTCTGAGATTCACCCCCCCCCTATATGCTGTGGAAGTGGGGTCATAAGAAGAAGCACAAATGATAAAAGAGTACTGGCTAGGTTTGACAAGTATTTTTACAGTGAAACATTGTGCTTAATTTTTCCTTTCTGTTATTTCTTTGTTTCATTTATTAAAGGGGGATGGTGATGGTATTTGTTGGAATGTGGAATGTTTGGAGCTTTGAGTGGGTGATGGAACATGTGGGTGGAACAGCTTGTGAAGGTTGGGCAACTGGAGTCGGGTTGGCGTGAGGTCAGTTGCTTCCACCGTTTCTGCAGGGTCTGGTTGCTCTGTGGACATGAAATAAAGACTTCTTGATCGAACATCTGAGGAGTGTCTTTCATAACTGAACAAGATATAATTTGCGGGAATTTGAGCGCTTGAATTTAAATCCTTTACCGTGGAGCAGGTTACGCAAATGAGCATTGAGCAATTAATGCAGGTATAAAACCAAATGTTTCAAAAATCAATTGACGGGGAAGTATGAGTTTCTAGTCATTTATGGCATAACATATTTTTAAGTGGCAAAAGAAAAGTTAATAATTAAAATCCCTACACAAGTCCAGCATGCCCTTTCTAAATTTGCTTTGCCAGACTATTCATCTTCTCCTTTGCTTAATAAAATTGTCAAAGGCAAAGGAGAACATTATTCTGGTGGAGTAGGAAACTATTTGCAAGCACATCTCCTTTTAAAAATGAATAGACTTGTGTTCCTCTGAGTAGCATCACCCTGCGAAAAAGCTGTTTTAATATTTCATATGGTCTCCTAGGCCTTCTGGAGCAGGATTCAGAGCTCATCAGGAGAGCATATGCGAATTCCACTTCTAAACAGTATAGCTGTGCTTGCCACAGATGGCCCAGGTGGTGCCTGAGACGGCATCTGGATCTTGTGGGGGCGAATTTAGTATATATTTTGATTTTTTTTCTGAGGTCTCTTAGAAGGGCCTGGCCTTTCATACCATCAAAATGTTTATGTCCACAATATCGGCCAGCCATGAACCATGGCATGGAAACCTGATGGGTGAATACACCTAGTGTGTAAGTTATTGAGAGTGTTATATCTCTCTAATCCCCACAGTGTTAGTAGTCTCAGTTATGGGATGTCAATTTGGGATTGAAAGTCTTTGAATCATAGCTGGATAATGTGTATCTGTCTCGGGAGCAACTTACAAGTAAATTGGCAATATTGTTGTGCTTGACCTCTTGCAAACGAGTCTTGGATATTAGAGCTCTAGATGCGTCCTCTGAGATTTGTTCCCCTGAAGGCGTTACCTTTATGGTGTCTCGAAGCACCAAAACCAGCATTAGGAGAGTTCAATACCTTTCTTTTCCAGACCACCCCAAGCTCTGTGTAGTAAGATGTTTTTTCAGGCTTACTAGACCCTCGCAGAGGAGGTCAAACTGGTGGGTGCCCACAGCTGTTGATTTCATTGAAAAAACTCTTTAAAGCAGCCTCTTACCCCATAATTGCTGGTGGGTCGTATCAGAGGTAGGCATTAATACCACAGCTTTTGGGGCTCATTCTTCCAGAGGACTGATGGCTTCAAAAGTCTTCATGGTGGGTGGCACATTGGAGGATATCCTCAGAGTGGCAGATTGGTCATCTGGCTTCACCTTTAAAAAGTTTTACTTCAAACATGTTGTGGATATAGCAACTATGGTAGTGGGTACTTTTTTAACAAAGCATAATCTGAAGTCTCTGGTCCTGACAAAGAATGAACACATTTCTAGCTACTTTGAAGGAAAGTTTCAATTCTATTAAGGAAACAGAGGTGAAGATTATCCCACCTGAAGAAAATCGATTTATACATCCCACTATATTGGTGACATTTAGAATTGCTTTAAGGTGATATAGCTGATCACTGTGGGGTTGCCGCTTAAGCTAGTGATCTGGATTGTTATGCATTCTGTTGTTTCTGTGTGACTTAGTTGCACTTTTTACAATGGTTTACTTTGTCTGGGACTATGAGGATGCAGGTAACTTGGATTTTTTTCTCTTGCAGATGATGATCAGAAACAGGATTTCCAATAAACATTATATAGTTCTGCAGACATCCTCATGAAGAAAGAGGAAATGCTTTTCCTTGAATATGATTTTATGAGATACACAAGCTGCCTTATTGGTGGACTTTTGATCTTGCTTGCTCTCATGTGAGTACCTCGGATTGTTATGGTTGTTTGAAGTTAACGGACTGCTGAGCAATAATGGGAGAAAAGTACAGCATAATCTTTGCCTCAGTGTCCTTAATAGAATTGAAAACTTCCATCATGGAAGCTATCATGGAAGCCAGAGAATTTTTCATTGTTCAAGACTATTTTCTTCAATTTGTTACTTGCATGAATGAAAGTACTAACACATTAGTCATTCATTCTCTTTGTCTCTCTCCCTTGTTCATAACAGCACATCCGGGGGGCCATTCCAGGCTATTTTTCTTGCAAGTTTGACTGTAATGATTAGTGGATCACATAAATCATCTGATTCATGAAAAAAAATAGTTTTATTGTAACAGTTATGTTGTATTTTTATAACTTTCCGAATGGCAAACTATCCCTTAGGTAGCATAGGTGGGGTCCCTGTATAAAGACCTGAACAATATATTTTCCTCAGGCCTAGTCATAAACTGCATTTTGTAGTTCCTTAGCATTTCTACAGTAGTACTACTAAACGCACTACAAAATGCTGTTGACAAACCTACCTGCGGAATCTGCCTCTCCTATTGTAGCATTCTCTGTCCTGACTCTGGATTCCCCAAAAACTTAAGTATACATTATACTAGAAATTGTGGAAGGGACAGGAGGAGTTGCGGGAAATGGGGAATATACTTACCACTACAGCGGAGGCAATAAGGGAGTATTAAGGCGGGGTAAGGGAGTGGTTGAGAAAAGAACATGCATCCACACACATAAGAGTAAGCCTATTACATTTCACAAACTGCACTTCTACAGTTACTACAGCCAAAAAGGACCAAAACTGTCATAGCTGGAGTAAATTCGGCACAAATACATGGTCAACCACTAGTATTGCAACATTCTCCCATAGAAAAAAATGGAGGTAGAGAATTCAAATAAAAGCCCATAGGAAATAATGTAAAATTGAATTACTTACAAATAGCTATATAAGTTCAGAAAAGTACTCTTTAAAATAAAACATTTCTTTATTTTATTTTAACATATTTTATTCACCATGTTTAAATAAAAAAAATACTGTGACATTGATCTTTGATAAAATATGATTAAAATTACTTTGATTTCTCTACATAACTTTTAATAATTATCAATACATAATAAAAATATTTTTTTTTACTTTAGGTGAGAATTTTTTACATAATTTAAATTTCAGAAAAATATTTGAATGGCATGTAATTAAAATAAGTGAATTTTAAATAAGTTATAAATGTAACTTTTTAATTTTGTTCTACATTTAAAATATAAAAATATGCTACAGCACTATTATTTTTAAATAATTAATTTAAATATATTAAATTAACAAAATGTTAAAACTTTAATTTGAAAATAAAACCCACATTAAGTATAATGTTTATAATTAAATATATTATGAATTCAAAATTACAAAAAGTTATGTATCGAATTAATAAACCATTTTTTTTACAAATTAAAGCTACATTTAGTTAAAATGTAAACAGTTAATAAAATATTTTATCATTAAATATTTATTTTGTAAATGTTTTTTCAAGTTTTATCATATATATGATAAAACTTGAAATATATATATGCATATATATGCATGTATATCATATATATATATATATATATATATATATATATATATATATATATATATATATATATATATATATATATATATATATCTATACTACTATTATAAAGAGAGAACAGAGACCTTTTGGCAAGGTAAACTCGGGAACCACAGCGCCAATCCACACACCCAATACATTGTTGTAATCCTCAGGGTGTGTAGATGGACATAGGCTGCATAAAATAAAAAAAACGTAAATAAAAAAATTTAACTTTAAATTAAACTTGAAAAACAAAGTAGTCCCCTAAAAGTAGCACCGTCCGCGACCTAGCGATGTTTGCAACGTGCGTGATGACGACAGGCTGGGAGGAGCGGTGACGAGCAGCGAGGAGTGGCGGTGAAGTCCGGAGCGCGGGGAAGAGCAGCCGCTCAGGTAAGGCAAAGGCAAAGGCGGGAGGCGGGAGGCTGGAGGCGGTCTGGGCAATGTTGGGGCTGTATTTGAATGCTGAACCCATAGAAAAGCGATGTGTGCTAATGAAAATGCGAAATCACGGCAAGCCACACCAAGTGCCATGTTAACGACAATGATCCTAGAAATGATGGACAAGAGACACAAAACTCACACACCGTGAAAAGTGTAAGCAGAAGGATACACGTAATCTGGGCGGGCACATATCTGATGGACGCTTAGAAAACGGTCTGCTATAATGTGCGAGTTAGATTTAGATAGATGCACTTTTATAGAAGCCCTTAGAGGAATATATGGTTGTCTTCAGGCAGATATTAATGTTGACTCAATAATTGCCCTATTATTCAAACTATTTTGACCCTATATATCTATAAATGCTGCCCACAGCCCCCTTCTGCCCCAGGCAACGCTGGGGCGGGCTGCTAGTATATATATATATATATATATATATATATATATATATATATATATATATATTTATTTATTTATTTTTGGACACTGAAGAAGCCAAATCGGTGAAACGCGTATGTCAGGGGGGCAGGGGGGTCTGCCAATAAACCATTGTTGGGAAAAACAACAACTTGGAGTGCCGTCCGTTCTTGACCTTCGCAAAGACCACGGAGGTGTGTGCTAGCATATATATATATATATATATATATGCATGTATATCATATATATATATATATATATATATATATATATATATATATATATATATATATATATATATATATATATATATATATATATATATATATATATATATATATATATATACTACTATTATAAAGCGAGAACTTGGAACCTTTGAGGCGGGTAAACTCCAGAAGTACACCACCAATCTCAACACCCAATACAGCGTTGGAAAGGGGAGGTCCAGGAGATGGACATAGGCTATACATTTGTACAACATATACATTACAAAGGGCAAAGAACATTCGGGCTAAAGAAGTTCCTTGTGGGCGTTGTTCTGCTGTTAGGGAGTAGCATGGGCGTGTCAAACTAATGTGGGTGGGAACATTGACAGGGGGGCATGTCCCAAAATGCATGACACTTCACTCGCTTACAGGGGCCAACCACACATAAAACACAGCCTCTTCAGGGGCCAAACACACAGGAAAAACACAGCTCCTTCACAAAACACAGCGACTTCATGAACAACAGCCCCTTCACAAAACACAGCGACTTCATGAACAATCACTGGAGACATACACACCGATTTGTAGACAGCGATTTCAAATAAAAACCTTTAAGCATTTCTACGGCTGACAATGGTGACCAAAACAGCGTTTTGGGAATGTTACTGAGGACCGACATTGTGATAGGGGCATGACTCCAAACATTCCAAGTTCGCTGTGTGGCATGGGCTGGGTACTCACTTCAAACATTGCTCACACATTCAGCGAATTCACCAGGGTTCGGATCCCACATAAACAAAGGGGTGCCGCTTCATAAGCAAAAGGGGCGCGAAGATAGGGACGCGGCCCACTACGCAACCTGATCAGTGCCAGTCAAGTGACACCACACCAAAGGGGCGCGCCCTGCCCAAACTACCAATCACGCTACATTACATAAAAGTTCCACAGTACTTGCCAAGAAAACTTTCCTACACTTTCACACATTGGTCCAACACGCACGTGACTACAAAAAAAAGAACAAGGATTAGTTGACGCACTTGGCACATTATTCCTGTCGTACAGACAAACGCGTTCGAGGAAAGCAGCACTGTATTACCTGCGCAAAAGCGGAGATACTTTCAGACTTAGCAGTACAACAAACTTTCAACCATGGACCACATTATTAACGTCAAAAGGACAAACCCCTTCACGGAGGGCTCAATTAAATTCAGGCAACAACGCGGACACAAATTAACAATTTACAGCACTCGATTACATGCGCAAAAGCGGACACACTTTCACACTTAGCAGTAGAACAAACTTGAATGCACGGAGCACATTATCAACGTCGTCACGAAAAAAACACTTTCACAGTGGGCTCAATTACATTCAGCCAACAACGCGGACACAATTTCACAATTTCCATGACATTAAACGTTCGCACAGGGGGCGGCCAAGAAAACAAAAAGATGACGAATTGACTAAGCCTCATTTACAATGCCGAGGCATAATGGCTGGTAATTGACGCCGCTTTGCATTGCCTCGCAACAAACCTCTAACTTAATTTTCAAACCACAATCAGTGCTTCACTAAATGCACACATCATTTCAACAACTAACAATAAAACCTTCACGCACACATATGTGACAGTGCAGCATAAACCAACAAAAAAACGTCTCACACTTACACATAATTAAAAGGTTCTCGCTGGGGGCTGGAAAAAGGCAGACTCGGAGGCCTTGCTGTAATTGCTCTACAAAGGCAGACACACTTCCACAATTTGCACTACTTCAAAGGTTCTACAACGGGGCTGCCAGTGAAAGGAAAACATGCCGAGATAAATAAGGCTCATTACACTTGAAGAAACACACGACATGTATGAGCTTTCACTGACCTTTCCCTAATACCACTGTTCACTCAAAACAACAATAAAAATTGAGTACCAAAACACACAGCACAAAAAGCAAAAAGCAAAACAAAACATTAATTATACTCCCTAATTGAAAAGGCAGACATAGGGGCACACAGTACAAACAATAACACCTCAAATTAAACTTACCTTGCAACATTTAAAAAACATCAAGCTTCTTTGGACCACAAACTTTAACAGTTCTCTCTTTATAATTTATACTACTATTATAAAGTGAGAACTGGGAACCTTTGAGGCGGGTAAACTCAGGAACCACGGAGCCAATCCAAACACCCAATACATCATTGGAATTGTCAGGGTAAGCAGATGGACATAGGCTATATATCTCAAAAAAATATCTATACTACTATTATAAAGGAAGAACTTTGAGGCTTTGAGGCGGGTAAACTCTGGAACCACAGCGCCAATCGACACACCCGATACATTGTTGGAATCCTCAGGGTGTGCAGATGGACATAGGCTATATAAAGTTAAATAATACGTTATATTTAAAAAATTTACATTATAAAAAAGTAGTCCCCTCGAAGTAGCGCTGGCCGTGACCTGCGTGCTGACGTCAGGAGCACGGGGAGGAGCGGTGTCCAGGAGCGGCGGACATGGCACGGCGACGAGGAGCGGTGGACTGAGGAGCGGCGGCTGAGGTAAGGCAGCGGGGGTCGGGGCAGGCGGGGGACGGGGTGATGTAAGGCTCCAAACTACCACGATCACGCTCATTAGTTTTACCTCAAACACAGCTCAGGAAGTTGAACTGCAGAGCGCCAGCGTTTCACCGTTTCAGCTTTAAGGGTTCAGGTTGACACGCGGACATTATGTTACCATGCTGGAATCTCGGCACGCCGAGCTCTGTCAAGGGTAAACCCCGCTCAAGGAGACCCCACAGGCGAAAGTGATCCATCAACCTCGGAGCCGTGTTTAAATGTGCCCTCTTTTCGTGGTACTTTTCATGTGGATGGGGAAAGCAAACAGCCCAAAGCGCACTGCTGTGACTATCATATGTCGCCTTTTTAAGGCTCCGGGGGACAATGTCGGTGCAGGCGGGGGTCGGGGCAGGGGGGGGGACGGGGCGGGCGGGGACGGGGAAAGCAAGCAGCCCGAAGGAAAGCCAGGAAATCTGGTTTGGTTTATCCCCACTCTAAACACATGGAAATGGTAATTTCCAGGCGAAGGCTGGAGTAATAGCTGCAATACAGTGAGACGGTTTTACATTAAAGTGCACTGCTGTGACTATCATATGTCGCCTTTTTAAGGCTCTGGGGGACAATGTCTGGGCAGGCAGGGGTCGGGGCAGGCGGGGGGGCGGGCGGGGGCCAGAAATGCTGGACAATGTCGGGGCAGGAGGGGGTCGGGGAAGCCTGATTGCTCCCGGACAAGGTCGGGACGTGCTGCTAGTATATATATAATTAGTGTAATTTAACATTATTTCCTATGGTGCCTAATTCCATGATTTTCTATGGGAGGGTGTTGCAGTATCAGTGGTTGGCTATGTGTGGTGCTGGGCTTGCAACTGCACCTTTTTGGCTGCAGTAACTATACACTTGTAAATTTGACTCCACCCCACGTTTAAGGGAGTGGAGACATGTAACTCTACATTTTTGGGTAACTTTCCCCACTTAAACGGTGTAGCCCAAAGTAGTAAAGTTACTCCAAAGTTTAATAGAAAAATTACACATGTAGATTTGCTTAAGTGTTAGTTTATTTTTGTGAGTAGGCCCCAGTGTGTCTTACAGAAAAGAGAAGATAATTCACTTCTGTTCTACTGCAGTGTGATGTATTTCAAGTCAGTGATTTGATTATTATATCAAGGGAATTTCATCAGATCGGGTTCAGATCATTGCCATGCCATAAATAAGCAGTTCATATATCCACTCCAGATATTGTTGTTCTGGCAGAAGGAATGTAAATCTGTCTCAGTGATGCTATCATCGTAATTTGCTACATATTTTGTTTTGAGGGGACATTTGGGAGAGTTTATTAATTTTTAATTCATGCGTCTAACAGAAAACAAATGAAGGCAACAACCCACGAGGGCTTAAAAATGAATTTAGGTTGCATTTAGTTTCTTTAATGTATTTAAATATTAGAGTGTTTCAATGATTTATTTATTGTTAAAAAGATGATTCAATAACCATGATTATATTTGAAAAGTAGTCACTCAGCATCAATATTATTGTTTGGGTGACAGTGTCTATTGTAACAGATGATTTAAATGTCTTGTTGGGTCCAAATATGACGAGAGAGTGAATTGTATATGTCTATTGTAATGGGATACAGCCCACACTGGGAGCATTTGCTAGAAACATTTATTTTGAGAAGAGTAAATATTCCAGAGGTGGTTAGCTCAGTCCCAGTAATTTATCTAAAGGGCCATATTTATAGAGGCAGCTCAGCACAATGTTCATGTTTTTGCGATTGTCAGTCTCTGGATATGTTTACTGAGTGAAAGCCCCTGCCATCCCTGAATACATACACAGTTGATCAATAGTGAAATTGCTATCTACAGTTGGAATTTGGAGAAGCACAGGAAAGGAAATTTCTGTCTTCATATTTTAAGATTTCTTTTTAGCGAGTGTTTTAATACAGTGTTTTGTTCCTGGATTAATTCTGTGATGAAATGTGTTGTATATATGTATTTATTGTTGGTGCATAAAAATCATGAATTGATGTACTTTTTTCGCAATTTTTCGATCTCAATAAAAAATGTAATAAAAAAAGATTTATTTTTAGCATCACTTAGTTTCACCAAGAGTCACAGGTCCAAAACCACAATTACATGACCTTTCTAAATCTTGGGGGTCAGGCAGCACTGTGTGTGTTACCACATTTAGATTTATCTTACCGTGTGCACTTATCAGCATCAAGGAGCTTGGTCAACTGCAGGCCTACTTTTAAGTTAGGCTGTAATAGCCATACAGAATTATTATTATTATTATTATTATTTCTAAATTTCTAAAGCGCGAACAAATACCACAAGTGGTGTCTCGGCGCTGGGCAGAACAGAGAGGCACATCCTGTGCATTATTGAGTGAATAACCATGTCTTCACTTGCCTTCTGAAGAGCAACAGTGAGGCGCTGGTTTTTATGTGATGGGGCAAGGAGTTCCAGAGCCTCGAGGCGGCCACCAAGAAGCGTCTGTCTCCCCAGGTGACTGTTCTCACTCGTTGAACGCATAGTGATGCGGAAGAGGCTGATCTTAGCGCTCTATTGGGAACGTACAGCTGCAGTGATTCCCTAAAAAAGTCGGGTCCTTGGTTATTCAGTGCCCTGTATATAATGCACAGAGCCTTGAATTTTGTTCTCTTTTTTATTGGGAGCCAGTGAAGTTGGTAAACGACTGATGAGATCGGTGCAAACTTTGGAGTTCTGGTCAGGATTCGCGCCGCGGCGTTCTGCACCATTTGTAGCTTTTTGAGGACCTGCTCCTGAGCATTCAGCAGAAGCCCATTACAGTAGTCCACCTTGGAGAGCACCAAGGAGGACATCAGGGTTTTCCCTGCGGATAGTGGAAGGTAGGGTAGTAGCTTTTTCACTTTCCGTAGCGTGGAGAAGGAAGAGGAGACTACTGCGTTGGCGTGATTAGTGAAACTCAGTTTGTTGTCGAACAACACTCCTAAGTTTCTAACCTTTGAGACTGGGATAGGTGGGTTGCCCATTTCCGGTGGCCACCAGATCGGGGACCAAGCTGGTTTTAGGTCTCCAAACACCATTACCTCGGTCTTATCGGTGTTTAATTTTAGACAATTGTTGTCCATCCAACGACTGATGGCTCTCATGCCAGTCTGAAAGTTGGCTGCCACTTCGATCCCGTTCTTATGTACTGCCAACACCAGCTGGGTGTCGTCGGCGTACGAAGTCACTCCCATTCCATAGGCTTTAATGACCCTCGCCAAGTCCGACACATAGATGTTGAAAAGTGTCGGACTCAGCGAGGATCCCTGGGGGACTCCGCATGGCAGCACAAACGTTGGTGAATAGAAGTTCCCCATCTTCACTGACTGTTCTCTATTGGCTAGGAAAGATGTCAGAAGTTCCGCAGCCCTGCCCTTTATGCCCAAGGCTTTGACATGGTCGATCTGGATGTTATGATCGACCGTGTCAAAAGCCGCTGATAGATCTAGCAGGATCAGAACAGCCGAACCTCCCTGGTCCATGATCTGTCTGATCTCTTCAGAGGCCTTGATGAGCGCTGTCTCCGTTCCATGTCCTCTTCTGAACCCGAACTGGGTGTTATCTAACAGGTTGTTTTGATCAATGTAGTTGGCCAGCTGTTTGTTTATGGCTTTTTCAAGAATTTTTGATGGATAAGGGAGGGCTGCTATAGGGCGGTAATTTTTTAGTTCCAAGGTGTTAAGGGTTGGTTTTTTTAAAAGTGGTTTTATTATTGCGGTTTTCCAATTTTGGGGATATTTTCCTGTTTCACAGATGGTACTGCAGATGTTCTCCAGGATTGGTGCTACTACGTCAGATGTTAGTTTGATAATGGTTGGTGGACAAGGATCGAGAGGGGATCCTGACATAGTAGTTTTGATGAGATCTTTTATTTCTGGTAATGATGGGGGGATAAATTCGTTCAGAGATGAGGACGTGAGTTCTATGTTCCTGGTGTTATCTGACAGTTCCTCATTCGTGATGTTATTAAATTTATCAAAAATTTCAGTTACCTTGGTCCTGAAAAAGTCAGCCATTTTATTGCAGAAGTCTTGGGAGGTTTCAGTGATATTAGCTGTTGGTATCGTTGTTAATGTAGCCACTGTCTGGTATAGTTGCTTACTGGAGTTCTGTGCTCTTTCTATCTGTTCACAGAAATATTTGCTTTTTTCCAGTCTTAGCGTCTTCCTGTAGTCTGTTAGCGCTTGTTTGTATCTGTCTTTGTCGTTGTTATCATAATTGATTCGCCAGCGCCTTTCTAGATTGCGGCATTTCTGTCTTTCTAGTCTTAGCAGTTCAGAGAACCATGGGGCTGATGGTGTTGCACGATTTGACCGCACTCTTTTTAGAGGTGCTACTTGATTTAAGGTATCTGTAAGCCATTGGTTATAGTTGTTTGCCGCTAGTTGAGGGTCTGATGCTAAGGGTGGTTTAGTGTTTCCCAGAGTCTCGGCTAGTGTGTTCATTTCTATATTTTTCCAATCCCTACTGAGCCTCTGTTGTTTTTTTGCCGAGAGTTGATTTTTGTGTTTCTTGACACAAACGTAGAAAACCACCACTGCATGGTCTGACCATACAATGGGAGTTACAGTGGGGGGGTCAATGGCCGGGTTATTCGTGAACAATCCATCAAGAATGTGGCCTGCTTTGTGTGTGGGTGAGGTGACCAACTGGTCTAGGCCAGCTGCCTTAAGGTCCTCAATCAGACTCAGAGTATCTTTGTCTGATGTATTTTCTAAATGAAAGTTAAAATCTCCGAGTATTGTGAAGTCAGAGACTTCTGGCACTATTTCTAATAAAGTGCTAATGGATTGGAGAAAAGGTGTTCGGGCCGCTGGGGGACGATAGAGCGGAACTCCATTGAACACTTGGGTGGGGGAGAGCGTGATAGAGAAAGATAATGTTTCGGCCGGGATAGTGACTGAAGTTCCAGTTTTTACTGCTAAGTTTTGCCGTAGGATTATGGCGAGGCCGCCTCCTTTTTTTCCGGCCGGTCTGTCTTGTCTGACAATGTAATAGCCCTCAGGGACGGCTGTCACGAGATCGGGGTCAGAGGCCAAGTCGGCCCATGTTTCTGTTATGAACAGAATATCCAGTTTGTGTGCCGATATTAATTCGGCCACCTCTTCTTTATGTTTACACATAGATCTGGCATTCACCAGTGCGCACTTAATGCTTATGGTCTCTTTATGTGGTGCCCCAGTAATTGGGGGTATCTGAGTGAGGGGGTGACTGAGTTTGAGATTGCATTTGGAGCAGGCTTTATGAATTAGGTCGGAATGCGCGTCTAGGTTAAGAAATGGGCAGTCCTGGCAGAGCATGGTGTTTCGAATCTCTGTCAGGTTGGAGTAAGAGTATTTCAGAGACTTACTATGCAGGTGTAGAGGCAGGCTAGGAGTTAGGGCCCTGGGCGCGGGTCCGGCGCGGACTGGCGCAGACTGGCACCCCTATGGCGCGGCTTCGGCGCGCCATCGTCGCGCCCGCTGCGCACGTCCGCTGCGCTTCCGGCGGTTATTCATGATTTTATAGTAGGGGCTTAGGCGTAGGAGGGGCGTGGCCACCAGAGATGGGCGTGTCTCCAGGCTCCTCGCTCCAAGCAATGGCGGCAGAGAAAGCGAGCGTTTTACCGATTCCAGCAAGTAATCAGCTGATCGGCGTGGTTAAGGTGGGTGTCAAGGATTAGCTAATAAGTGAAACAGTTTTAAAATCACAGCATACTATTTTAACAACACGAAGTGTCAATTCTGTGGCTCCCGGCTTCCGCCTCAGGAGTGACTCTGTCTGCAGGGCAGCGCTAGTGGTCAGCGCGCTCTGTTTATATTAGAAAAGGGGCGTGGCCACCAGAGATGGGCGTGTCTCTAGGCTCCTCGCTCCAAGCAATGGCGGCAGAGAAAGCGAGCGTTTTACCGATTCCAGCAAGTAATCAGCTGATCGGCAGACAGAGTCACTCCTGAGGCGGAAGCCGGGAGCCACAGAATTGACACTTCGTGTTTTTAAAATAGTATGCTGTGATTTTAAAACTGTTTCACTTATTAGCTAATCCTTGACACCCACCTTAACCACGCCGATCAGCTGATTACTTGCTGGAATCGGTAAAACGCTCGCTTTCTCTGCCGCCATTGCTTGGAGCGAGGAGCCTAGAGACACGCCCATCTCTGGTGGCCACGCCCCTTTTCTAATATAAACAGAGCGCGCTAACCACTAGCGCTGCCCCGCAGACAGAGTCACTCCTGAGGCGGAAGCAAAAATACTATTGAGGAATTGCGTGTGTTTTTTTATTTTTTAAGACTAAGTGATCTAAGGTTGTAGGCTACTGAGGGCCTGAAAAGTCTCTGGCCAGTAAGTCTTGCTTTGTATTAGAAATGACACAGAAAATGATACGGCTATTGAGGTTTGATCAGCATCTTAAGAAATACAGTAATTCGTAGGGGACAATGAAAGTGGTTTCATATAAATCTGGCCTTTAGTATGTAAAAATGCAAGACATTTTTGGTATTTTATTCATAATTTAAGTTATCTTATCTAGCAGGAACTTATCATGACTAAACCTGATACTGCAGGATGCATCGGTCTAATGAAAACTCTGACTCTCCCAAGATTTTGGGTTAACCAAGACTTTTTGTTTAAAGTTATTAAAACATTAACCATATAGGAAATACATGAAATGCGATATCCCTCTCTGTGGCCTCATATTCTCTCTGTGTTGTTGTGACTTTTAGTTAAGCATGGGCGAATTTTGCGAATCTCGCGTTCGCGAATTTTGCGGATTTGCGAACTCGCAATCCGCAAAATCCGCGAATTCTCGCGAATTTGCGGATTTTTTTTTTTTTGTGTTTGCGCGGGTTTCTGCCTGTTCGCGATGGTTTTGTACAATGTCGCAAATTGCGAACTTATCTGTCGGGTCGCAAGTTTCGCGAACTTGTTGTTTCTACGTGTCCAGCCTGTTTGGGACACTCTTCTTCATCACTGCCACTCTCTGTCACCACTGCCACTCTCTGACTACTCATGCCACCCTCTGGCCCACCCATGCCACGGTTTCATCACAGCACCCTCTGGTTGTCCAGTCAGTGTACATTATTGTGGCAACGCAAGCACACCTTCCCTGCCTCAAGTGACCTGAATTAATTTGGGGCTGATTAATGTGTCACAGAATATTTTTTTAGCTGGCACCTGCTTCCTTAGTGCTTCCTGATTAGTGATCTTTTGCACTTGCTAAGTGCTTTCATTGTTGCAAAATTAGTTACAACACCTGCCCTGCCCCAACTGACAATAATGAATTAGGGGCTGATTAATGGATTTGAACTTCCAGCCTGGCTCCTGCGTGTCTCCCTTAGCTGTAATTCAGGACCTTTGTGGCATATGTGTAACTATTCTGAGGTTCAGAGCAGGGTCACATAATAGTTGCAACTGGCAACTGAACTCTGGAGGGGCCCCTCAGGAAGCACTACAGGAAATGGCTACTAATGATGAGCCTGAACTTTTGAACCTGGTAAGTAGTTTCAGTTTTGCTAAGATCGTATTTCTGCAATTTTGCACTTATTCGCGGGGCGCGAAGTTGTACTGGGAAGCCGCGAACTCACGCGAACAGTGCGAACAGTGCGAGCAAAATCCGCTGCTCGCGGATTTGCGGATTTTGCGGAGATTCGCGAATCTCGCAGATTGCGAATTTACCGAAAATCCGCAAAATCCGCGAGCGAAAAGGATTTTCCGCCCATGCTTACTTTTAGTTCATAAAGTGCGAAATGTAAACCTGTTTTGCCAAGATATTAACAACGTAAATGACGTACAAATATGCATCAGTTTTAGAGTTTAATAAAACCCACCTCTTAAATGAGAGATATGAAAGAGGATGCAGCCAATTAAATCCAGTCAAATTAGTTGTTCCTGTACAATATCAAGCTGATGTTACCGCCCATGATCCAAATAACAAATCATGCGCACAGTACTTTTCAGCAATATAACTCCAGATGTCATTTCACTAGTCACCAATTATCTCCGTTTTCCATCAAGGAAATGTAATCAAGAAATGTAATTACTACACTCAAGAAAGAAAAATAAACAAACAGTGCACTTGTATTTACCCACCGTGTCACTCACTTATTTAAGACAGAAGGCATCCAAGCAGAGAAATCCTTTGGCGAGCACCAGACAAAACTCTCAATTTTCATTTATTTGCGGTTGTTCCAAGGTGGAACTTGCGTAATACCGCGCTGTGAGGAAATGGGGTGTATTATATGGTGTGGTAGTGCAGCCTCACTGTGTAGTAAACTTACCAGCACCCTTTAAGACCCTTAGGTTTCGTCTGTCAAACCCTCAGTTCAATCCGGGGTAGCTATCGCACTAAACAGCAAGGTTTACACAGAGGAACAAGTGTTAAGCATTTAAACAGTTGAAGAAGAAATCGACCTAAGAAATTCGACACCAATTTATAAAAATAGGTTGCATTTTCATAAGAATTTAGACACTAGTCCCCTAGAGCTGTGTTTCCCAAACTGTGGTCCGGGGACCCCTAGGGGTCCGTGACACATTCCCAGGGGGTCCTCAGGCAGCAGTTTTAAAAGCACTGCAAAATTCCGAATATAATTAGAGGTTTTCTAGCAACAATAAAAGTGTCAAGATAACACCAGTGATTAATGTTCCTGCTGGAGAGAGATGAGTTTTGTCCAGTGGCAGCGTGGCTTATTTAATGTAGCACAGAGGGTTAAAATGCCTCTTGCAAAGAAAGTGTACCTGAATTTTTAAAAACCAACTGTGTTTTATCTGCAAAGGTCAGTGGGTTACTGCTTTTGTCACAGAGATTCTTTAGTTACTGTGCAGTTTATAAGTGACAATCGTGATCTAGCACAGTGACGTATAAACTGGTATCAAAAACATGTTTGCAAACTGCATGGTACAAGATAGTAACTTTTTTTTTCCAAGTCTTTCATTATCCTGATGCTGCTAAAAAGGTTTATTTGAATGGAAACAAAGTTTCATTGTTAAAGTCAATGCTAAACACTGTATTATGCCTACCAGTATGAATGACATGTGAACCCTACAACTTGTAGTCGCCTTTGCCTTATGTAAAATTTTCTATACACTGGTTTACATGTATGATTCATTGTCTTCTATGGGGTAGATTTACAAGGAAAGTGACTCAGTGAGTGCTGCAAGCCATTTCGCTGTGCCGCACTTAGTCACTTTCAAGGCACAGGGATGCAACATATTTACCACAGTATGTTGCATCTCAGTGCTCTCCCTGCGCTAGTGCACAAACTACTGCCATGCGCCGGCACAGGCACTCTTGCACCATGGTGCAAGGATGCCTGCGTTGTGGGGAGATTGTTTATGTGCAGGTAGGATTCCCTTTCTGCACATAAACAATCACTAGAGGGGATTTCATCTTCCTAAACAACGAGGAGAAATGAATACATTTCTTCTTGTTGCGCCTCCCTACGCCTCCCTTGAGGAGGTGTAGCATTCAGACACATTTCCAGACTCACTATTTCTCGTAAATCTGGAAATGTGTTCTGGTTTCATGGGTGTTGCATGGGAACACTCACAGCAAAACCCTCGGAACGCACCTTTCACGCAAAGTGCGGCGTGCAAAGGGGTCATATTTACAAGAACAAGAAAAATCACGCAGGGTGGCTTTTCCTGACCTTGTAAATATGGGGGATTAAAATGCGCCAGCCGAGCGTCACTTTTTGTGATGCACCGGTTGCCCAAGGGGCTTGTAAATCTGCCCTATATGAGTGTGCGTTGTAAAGTGCTCTGACATCCTACAATGGTATGAGAGATGCAATAAAACAAATGAAATACATGTGACAGAGGGACTATGGAGAGATGAGCGGCACTGTTGGAGGGTGAAAATAAGGGAATCATTGAAGAACCCCAACAAAGATTGTCGTATCCCGGTGCATAGTAAGGTCATCATTTACTATTCTTTAAAAGCTAATACAAATCAATATATAATGATAAATGTGTTGTAGAATGCACTATTGTTTCCTAAATTGTCTTGGGGGGGAGAACCTCCCAAAGCCCCCTTTGTGGTGGTTAGACTCACTCACTGCACTTGGTGTGCAGCGTATGAGGACTGGTCTGAAAACATTTGCCAGGGCTGCTTGGGGTTTCCAGTCTGGCTCTGGCAGGAGAAGGAACCTCGTACTGTGAAATAAAACCAGCCATTTAATAAAACCAAACATTTAAAAGTTAGTCACGGGGATGCAGAATCAACCTTCCCAATTAAGTTTTTTGTTTTTTGCAGATTCTTTCAATATAAAATACTAAAATCCTTAGTAATTCGACTATTTGTTTTGTGTGCACACCTGTGTTTTTTTTCAAATTACTGTTTTAATGTTTTTTTATTTAAATCATACAGATTGCTTGGGGGTCCCCGGCTTCCAGTGCTGACTCAATGGGGTCCTCAGGAACCAAAGGTTTGAGAACCACTGCCCTAGAGGGTTCCGGAATCTCTACTGTTTGCTTTCTCTTGCGTTCTGTGACAGAAGTGTGTTTGGTATGATGCGTTTTCCATGTTGTTTGTATGTTCTTGACACAGTATATCCGTCACATGTTTCAAGGTTCAATCTTAGAAAGCAATTACTGTGTTCCCCATGGGCAGTTGTGGCTGTGTCTTTGACACTATATCTTAAAGGGCTTTTGAGGTGCAATTGCTCTAAAAAACAAGCATTTGCAATGCAATAGGTCTTGCGTTCACAAGACTTTGAGCTATTGGCACTGCAAATGTCAATAGCTTAAATTTTCGTAAATGTGAGACCTATTCATTTGCAAATATTGTTTGTTTCCAAGCACCCAATGCCACGATTTCACCTAATAGAGGCCACATCCCTTTCTTTAGACGATCCACATCTAAAGAAAGGGGTGTGGCCTCTATTAGGTGCAAGCACGCATTGGGGTGCTTGGAAACAACCTAAAAAAAAATGTTTAAAGCAATAGGTCTCGCATTTGCGAGAGTTTAATTTATTGTCATTTACAATGCCAATAGCTCAAACTCTCCTAAATGCGTGACCTATGGCATTGCAAAGAAGCGGCCGCCATTGTCCCGGATGCTTAAAACTGAAATTGGGCATGGCGCGCTGAATGTTGCTGCAAAGCATGTCGTGCCTGCAGTAAGACAAAACTCACTAAAGAAAATAGTGGTTACAGACTAATTAACATAGTGTTACAACAGAATAAAAGAGCCAGTCCTCATGCGCTGCCCAAGCTCGACCTAAAAAATATCTATTAACCTAATTTTATTCTTCTCTGTTCTAAGAGGCTGCCTGAGAGAATATGGTTTCTCAAGTCTTTGCTACATAAAGGAGGGTTGCAGTCAAGAACATCAGCGTTTAAATATTTATTTGCAGAAAGGCCAGAAAATGGAGTATTGGCAGTAGTTTTGATGCCTACATTAAGAAAATCTGCTAATAATCCTAAGAATAAGAAATGGAAGTGTGTGAATGTTGCTTATGGAGTATAGAGGTGTAATACATGTATTAGAAGGTTTTAAATCGTATCAGTTTATGTTGCTTTATGTTGTGAAAAGTCCACATTTTAGTCTATGTTTATGTGGAGGCCAATGTCGGAATAAACATTTTAATAACATGAATTAAATTATGTAAAGAGCTTTATTATCGATCACATCATCAAAATGAATTGACATATTATGTTCAAAAACATAATTGACAGGCAGGAAACAAGATGGATGGTTAAAGGCACCTACCTGCATTTTTAGGAAGTTGACTCTCCAATAATTGCACTTAAAGTTAGTAAGTATTATGTTTTGCATATATTATAGTTCAAGTTTAATTTGTCCAATGGCTTGTTAAATATTGTAGTGTTTTAGGGGATGTTGTTAAACAATTACAATGTGCTTTAATGATAATATTACACATTCCAGCACATTAATCACAGCAATCTGCTTTAGACTATAAGGGGGCTTAATTGCTTTTTTGACGTCGATGCACTCAGGTTAACCAAAATGTGCCCTAATGGGAATATGAATGTGACACTTAGGTTGCTGTAAATCGGGAGGAGCAAGGTCCAATGTGTACAAGTACATTTTATCTAGGTTGCAGAATCTAAGAATACCTGATTTCCTTTAACTGCCTTTGGTTTAGAGATTGCATTGTCGCAAAGCAGGTGTGCCTCTCTCTGTGAGTTTCTTCAGGGATTCACCTGTACTTTATCTGTTTTAGCACCTCGGCAGCCCCCATGTCTATTAAAATCACACACATGTTTGGCATCCCTTCTCTGAGGGGACCAAGAGAAGTAGATAAATGAATCCATTATGTAGACCCACCTTTTTGGTTGGAATAGCTTTTGAATGGGAAAAAAGACCTCAAAACCAACTTTGCCTGTGGTCTCCTGGTCAGCCGGCTACAAGGTTTGATGGTCGAATTACCACCAAAAGATTCTTGAAGGTGTGCATCATTTGAAAATATCTGATTCTGCTATTTTGTTACCTCTGGAGTAACATCTGACCCCAGTGATGGCTGTCCCTTATGACTGTTCTGTAAAAGGTAGTTTAATTGGTAATGCAAAAACGTACTGTATGTTCTGCAATGCCATCTGGCCATTTAGAAGGACGATAGATACTTGTGGTTGTATCTAAGCAGAATGATATGCCATTGCAATATTTCTATATGATACCGGGAATGTCACCAAAGGGAAGTGCAGCATGTCCTTTACAATGCCTTGATTTTCTAAAAAGTGCAAATAATTAACTAAACGTTGGCCCACTGTATGTGTGTGCACACAAACCACAAACCCTGTGCGATGCGAACACACACATGTGAAACAGTTGAGAGTTATTCAAACAATTCAAATTTTCAAAGAAGAAAAAGTAGGTGTCGTTCTTTGTATGCATGCGAAAGTCCCCTAAAACCATGCAAACAGACGTTCAAGTTCAAGTTCAAGAATTTATATAGCGCACTACTCACCCAGAGGGTCTCAAGGCGCTTGGGGAGGGGGTTCATTATTTATCAAATAACCAGGTTTTAAGTTCTTTTCTGAATGAGATGTGGTTCTGTGTAAGGCGGAGGTGAGTGGGGAGTGAGTTCCAGGTCTTGGCCGCCAAGTAGGAGAAGGATCTACCTCTCATGGTGGATTTTTGGATGTGCGGAACTGCGGCGAGGCCTTGATTGGAGGATCTTAGTTGGCGGGTGGGTGTGTAGAAGGATAGTCGAGTGTTGAGGCATTCTGGCCCTAGTTTGTAGAGAGCCTTGTGTGCGTGGGTGAGGAGACGGAATGTTATTCTCTTGTTGACGGGAAGCCAGTGGAGGTCTTTCAGGTGGCCGGTAATGTGATCTTGGCGAGGGATGTCCAAAATTTAAGTGTGGTGTATGGTCATTGAGGGTTGCCAACTCCACCTTGTAACATGTTGTTAACATCTCATTCTCTTGGAAAACATTATGAAATAAGATTACCCCAAAACGATGGCTCATATTCCTTTTTTAATTTCCCCTGTGGTACCATTATATTGCATTCAAGAAACTAATCAACATCGTCTTCAGAAGAATTCGCAATGGCATTTTGTTCTTCGACAGCTTGAATTGGGATCCGGCACTTCATGAGTCTGTCTAAATTCCTAAAGTCAAACTGAGCCCTCATCAGGTTGAGCTCTATGCATGTTGCGAGGTCCATCTCACGACCAGGGGCGGGCGGGGGCTCACACAATATATACTGCAACAACAAGTCCAAACAAAGTTTCAGTTATCATTGCAAGTATTTACTGTTAAATTATTTTTAAATCCAATCAATCCTGTTTACATCTCTAACCTTACTTAATACTTGGAAAACGTATACAAATATCTGAAAGAAAAACATTGTTTCATTATTTTGTATGTATGTATGTGGGATTTCTACATTTTATAAAATGTTCTATTCAAGCAAGACATTGCATGTACGATTCCAGAATATATTATGACTAGCAAATTCAGCAAAAAAGTTTGTTGTTCAAAAGGCTATTAATTTGACATTTAAGTCCACTGATGGAATTTAGAATTGCAAACAATCAGTGGTTAAGGTACATTTTCCAGTCATAGACTTAGGGATGCAATGTTGCCAGAGAAAGGGGCTGGCGTGATCCTTGGACAAGTACTAAATACCTACAAACCTGTACCATCTTGGGGGTTCACAACATTTCCTCTTGATATAAGGAAGATAATTTTGTCCACCTTAAAGATATATTTTCAACTGATTCTACATGTGGCAGTTTTAGGGTATTTGTACATAATAGAATTTAGGTGCATTAACTAGGCACATTTGTGATTTTCTAACATGTGATAACTCTCTGAAAATGTAGGCATAAGTGAATTGGCCCAATATCATAATACAGTGCAATAAGAATTTCACAATTGAAAAGATGACATCATTTGTTTTATATCACATGAGGGTTTAAACCTCTTGCAAGACTTCAACGAATGGATATCTAAATCAAAACATGCGGCCACATGCATCATTGTAAGGTTTTGCGATTCCTTATTTGCGATTTTTAGGGAATCACAAATAAGGAATCGCAAAATGGGATGCATGATTTTAATCGCATAATATTTGCGATTCGGTAAAAATCGCAATTTTTACCGAATCGCAAATATTATGCGAATTCTAATTTGCGATTTTGCAATCCCCATTGATTCCTATGGGCCAAAAGGCCCATAGGAATCAATGGGAAGGCATTGACATTTTGCGAATTTCAATTAGCGATTCGCAAAATGTTAATGCATTCCATGGGTGCAGGGGGGGGTCCTTTGGACCCCCCCTGCACCCCTTTAATGTATTTTAAAGTGCATGTTTCACACACACATGTCCTAAAGACATGTGTGTCTGTAACATGACAGTGTTTAAAATGCAATTTTGAGCATTTTAATACTTTTTCGCAAATTACCACGAGGTTCACCCTCGTGGTAATTTGCACCCCCTAATTACGAATTCGCAATTTGTAAAACAATCATGCATTGCTTTTAAGGAATCACAAATTTGCGATTCCTTAAAAGCAATCGCATTTTTGGAAATCGCTAAAAATAGCGAATTTCACAAAAATGCAAGATGCATCCCAAAAACCTATTTAGGAATTGCAAACGGCCGAATTTACCGATTCGCACCGTTTGCACTTCCTAAATAGGTTGATGCATGTGGCCGCATATGACTAGCTATTAGATTTAAACAGATTTTGGTATTTAGTATGTAATTTCATATTATGTTAGGGATACCTGCATAGCTCCAACTACCATTAGGGCAGCACAGTGGGGCATTCTTGATTTTTGTAAAGTTCTGGCAGTACCATCTTTCCATTTTGCGTTGTTTTAGTAGGATTTGGTGATATAGGGTTAATATAATCTAAAAATGAGCCTGCCTAATGACCTATGCTGTTGATATGTGGTTTGTATGCCTTTTCAGATTTTGCTTTTGGGCTTTTTTTGGGTCAGTTGTACAGTGCTCCATCAATATGGAGGGATTTCTACATAAACCTATTGCACTTCAGGTATTTAGATGTGATGTGATTTTGTATGTTCATGCTGTTCGGTATGGTTCAGGTAATTTGGTATTTTAAAGATGGAAAAAAAAGTATCCAATAAAGACAGACTGTCAACATGTAGGATATTTCATGTTAAATATAAGATTGTCTCTTCTCATGGCTATATTGTGATTTTATTGACTCTTTACATCCAAATCCAGTCTTAAAGGGCGTAAGCAAGTAGGGTTTCTTGAACATCCAACATGAATTTTCCTGAGGTGTCTAGATAATATTAGAGTTAATATATGTGAATTTCTCATGGGGTTTTCTTTCCGGTTGCTGTGCTCATAATTGCAGTTGTATGCAATGCTCAGTTTGTAAAAAAAATGCTAATCCCCAATTTTTGTCAGGACTTCACCACTTGGGGATCATCTAGATTTTAATTATACAGTGGGAAGACGTTTTTATAAATATCATGTAAGTGTCATGCACACTGTGACGGGCCCATTTAAACGTATTCAATTTTTATTGTATGCACGCCTGCAAACTCTTGTCTCTTTCTGTTAGAGAGTATGACGTTTTAGACATGTGCAGGAGTGTTAGCATCATGTCGGCCTCCTATCTTGACTGACATATTTTTATTGTTTATATTATGGTCGCTGCCATGTTAATGTGGAGACTTACAGTGTAGGTTAAAATGTGAATTAAGATGACACATTCATCACCATATTTATTTTGTCTTATTCGAATTTTGACAATTTATATACATGAGATAAAAATGGTTAATCCAGTACTATAAACACCATTGTATTTGGCCATAGTTGGCATGGGCTTTGCAATTGAGGTGTCAGGCCATGATAATACAGTTCTTTTTTTAAAGTTTGATTTATGATAATGCAGTTCTAATGCAAACCAAACCCATTACTGGGTTGCACCAGAGTTCTAAGAGCACCAGAGAGAGTTGCCCTTCAGTCATCCATTGCTTATCATTGCCAGGCAAGGGCTGTGATAGAGAACAGTTAGACTTCTATTTCTCACTCACAAAGGTATGCTGTGCTTTCCAGCTTAAGAAACCCAAATTGTAGAACTGCTGTTTTCTGGTTCTGCTAAATTTTTGAAAAGTGTTTGGAAGTGGCTATAGAGTGTTAAGATGCTATTAAAATACTCACATTGTTAGAACTATTCATATTGTATTCGCTGGCCAGGTCACCCATTGTGTAATTTATTTTCACATTCTGCGCGATTAACCTTTATTATTTTTTGCACTAGTCTTGGGTATTAGAAAGAAACATTTTAAAGTTTAAACCTGTGTAGTTTAGTGCTATTTTAAGTGTGTTATTCATTTATGAAAGATTGTTTAGAGTTCTGCTGTGACTCTGAACTCATCTAGAGGGACTAATAGTGACCAGAAAAAACCCACACAGCGTTGCTTGCTGGGTTGTGTATGGATCGCAGTCCAACTAGAGTTCTAATTCTTGTTGGCCCATTGAACAAAGTCCTTGCACAATGTGGTTAGACATCTGACCCTTGTGTCTTTGGTAGGGTGCCCTGCAGATTGTAACAAAGGAATTGATTGTGTCCCGATAACCAACATGAGGGGAGACAGAAAAAGCATCCTTGTACCTTTAGAATCAAGATATATTGTTCACTTTGATTCCTCGAACCTAATGGACTTTACATTGATGAGGAGTTGCATGTGCATTTAGGAGTGTCATTCTAACGTGAATCAAATATACTTTTACTTTCTCTTTCTGCCTTTTAAGTTGTTGAATTTTGGACTGAAATTATTGTTTTTAATCTATATATCAACAGATACAGTTGAACTAAATACGTATTTCTCAAGATATATTAGGCATCAAATAATTCAAATTTTCCCTCTCAGAAAAACGGAGTCATAGTAATTTAATGGTCAAAAACAGTCATAGAAACATCAATGAAATACCGTAGATCCCAATGGCTTAAAGGATCTTGGACTGCAAAAATTAATCGAAGTATTATGTGATTATTTCATGGATATGTTTCTGTGGACACAGTTGCACCTGTTATAACTATTGGGCCTTGAGCCCCCATGAGAGAATAGCCCACTGCAGCGTAACACTTTTTTTTACAATATCTAAAATGGCAAAATGAGGTTTTCAAATTTGACATTATAAGACATGGCATCCCTCTTCAAAAGCCATACACGCCATTTCTAAAATAACCATGCTGGTATACCTTTTCAGTAGTTATATACAATGCAGGTACATGCATGTTATGCTCACATGATTTTCTCACTTTGTGTAGGGTATATCATACTAGAAATCAGAATGACAACTTGTCAGAGACAAGCAGTAATGGCTGAAATGTGCTGATCTAGTTGCTGAAAGGTGCACATTTCACTTCAAGAGTGTGAGCACTCTTATCAACATGAATGAAGAGCAGCCTGCATGAAATTTCAGCAGAATTAGCACTGTCTTGTCTGTCAAGCTCCATTCTCACTCTGATTCCCATTGACATACTGCCATAGTGCTTGATGGATATCTATGTGTATAATATAGCACCTGTATAGTTATGGTTATCTGAGAGTTTCCACTGAAAATAAATTCTTTGTAAATCTTGGAGCTAGAATGACCACCTCACTCCAAACACTTTGGGCCTGATTACGATGTCGGTCGGACAAGCGTACGGCCGGCATTGTGTCGAAAATGGGAACACTGGACCCGCTTACGAAATTAGGAGGCAACTGCCTTCACGGCAGTCGGAAAGTGTTTGTTTCCTTTTGCGAACCACAGCACAAGCTGCAATAGAAAAAATATGCTTTTTAAACATCCATTCACCGATGCATGGTTGTTTGGGCACCACAGGTGCCACCCAGGCCATGTAGCTAGGGGCTCCCAAAGTCTGTTTCTGTCAGCCTTTCTATGGCGGTCAGATTACCATAGAAAGGCTGTTGTAAACGTGCATTCTAATCCCCATGGCAGTGCCTGAGCAGGCACGCCTCCATTTTGAGGATAACGATCTGCCTTCCGCCCCAACGAGCTCCTTGAGTCTGTCGGAGGCAGAGCGAATTCCCCCCGCAGGCATTGGTCAGACTGCCCGTATCATAATACAGCGGTCGAACCATGCCTCAGCTGTCAGGCAGAACACCACTGACGAGCTGTCAGATGGCCTTCCACCCGACATCGTAATAAGGCAGTGGTATAAATGAATAGTTAGCACCTCCGTTAAGTTTACAAGTATCCGATGACTAATGTTATAACGTGCTCAGTGAAAACACTTTTCTATATACTACACAATAGAAAATACAATTCAGAGTACAGCACCAAGATACATTAAAACCGACCCTGTTGTCAGTTTGTTTTTAATTTAAACAACACACCAAGAAAAAACAAAATAGACAATATAATAAAGTCCACATGTAAACAAAATGATAAGTAGGTTCCTAATTTGTTGACAAGAATGTAGAACGTAAATGCCGACAGCCGACACGTGTTTCGTCGTGTAGACGACTTTCTCAAGGCCCATTGTCTATTGGCTGCTTATAAGAGACATTTCAGAATATTTAAAAAACAACTGCCATGAATGTAAATCTCCACAAATCATTTATGACGCCTTAAAAGCCCAGTCAGAGGAGATATGATGAACTC
Organism: Lissotriton vulgaris; assembly: GCF_964263255.1. Classification (NCBI taxonomy): domain Eukaryota; kingdom Metazoa; phylum Chordata; class Amphibia; order Caudata; family Salamandridae; genus Lissotriton; species Lissotriton vulgaris. Next base: position 586,672,508 of record NC_141697.1, on the reverse strand, counting down.
TATCAGCTAGAAGAATAAGGACGACAAAAGAAGATCTCATGAAAGTAAGAAGGAAATTGCAAAAGTAGAAGCTGAACTGATCCACAAAAATGCACAGTAAGTCCTTTATGAACTGAACTCTGTAATAAATTTTTGAGCTCTATGGTGCTTTATGGCTTTCACTAATAATAAAGCACTCAATCAATCAATAATTACTTTATTCGAATTATTTGACAATCATAAAAGTACAATCGAACAATCATACAAAAATAGTAAGAGCAGCAAATATTGTCATTAAGTAAAAACACTCCAATTCAATGTCAAGCATAAGCATAATACACTGCTAATAAAAATCTCGCCACATACCAGCAGACAGTAGAATTTTCTAAAAATTGTAAATATAAAAGGGCAGGTCTCGCTTGTTTAGAATCCAAATGAGAAAATAAAGGGAGCATATACTTCTGACCCAAATTGGCCCATTTAGGGCAAATTAGTACAATGTGTAAAGTGTCTAGTGCAGGAGACTCATCACAAGAACATGCAGGAAGGTCTTGTTGCCTATGCCATCCTGCTACAAGCTGTAGAAGTATATTCAGTCGAAAATATGTTAAAAGTCTTCTATGGTTCACCGGCATATCCAGTATTAGATAACGTTCTATTCTTTCACTACTTTTGACCATGGTATGATGTATGCAACAGAGTTTACGCTGCGAGACTTAAAGTCTAAATTCTTGAGTATGCTATAAAAATATTTTCTTAACTTCTGTAGTAACTGATTTACTTATTTTCTCAGGTGAGTTAAAGACATGCAATAACCCAAATTAGATAGGGTAGTTTGTATGAAATTCAGCCATGGTATATGACACCTAAAGTTCAAGTTCAAACAATCTCTTACTATTAGTCTATTGAAAACCAATGATTTTTTAGTGTATATAAAACACCATAGTAGTATTGGGTGCATGTGTATATAGTCAGCTATGTCTTCATGAACTATTTCTAACGGGACTGTCTGTGGGATGCGTAACAGTTTCCTTAGGTAATTATTTTCTGCTGTTTTTATTAGTGTAGAAGATTTATAATCCCAGATTTCTGCCCCATAGGTTACAGCCGGGACACACTTAGCATTGTAAAAGTGTAATATGGACTTTATGTGACTATGACCTAAACGCCTAGAGAAAGCATCAATGCTATAGGCCGCCCTGTTAAAGGATTAAGTGTGTGATTTCAATAAGTGCGCCCAGGACAGTCTATCATTTTTTTTTTTTAAATATATTTTTATTGCAGGAATCAGTTAAAAGTACAGAGTATACCAGCAATATAAACCCAATCAGTCAAAACGGTATCAGACACATCCCCCCTCGCAAGTCAGAAGTGTACACAGCCATTCAGCCCACAACCCGAAGGTCGGGCGGCAAACACCAATGGGGATCCGCTGGAATGTCGAAGCCGGTCCGGATGATCCGAAGAACTTCATCTGCTTTTCTAAATCATCCTACAAACGGGACAAAAGGAAACCCCCCCCCCCAACAACTAGTAAGTCTAATGGAAACCCCCCCCAACCCCACCATCAGTGTGCCGCAATGCGAGTATGAAAGCCTACGGGAGACCTACGGGAAAGTGCAATGGATAGGTGATCAACAATGGACTAACGGGACGTGGGCCGTGTCGCATCTTCACTCTCGGAATCGCTGGGAGCGCAATAATCTCTGAGGGCCTGCACTAACGTTTCCCATTCTAGCGCTGCCTCCTGCGCTTTCTCGTTATGCTGTCTCCTGGCCACTTGGTAACGCAGTGTACTCTCCCCTGCCGCCCACTTCAACAGTTCGCCGTGCCACCTAGCCTCCGTTGGACCAACCCTTGCCTTCCAATTCCTGGTCACCTCTCGTTTTGCGAGGAGCAGCCCCAGGTCAATAAATTTGCTTGTGATTTTATTCTTGGGGGTGTGAGGGAACCAGTGCAGAAGCCCCACCGCCGCGTCAACCGACAAGGACCTCCCTGTCACTCCAGTCAAGGTATTTCCCACTCCAAGCCAATAGGAGGACAGCGCCGGGCAGGACCACAGCATGTGAATGAAGTCCGCCCCGGGTGCTCGGCATCTGGGGCATTCCGCCGAATCCACGGCAAAGTACTGTTGAATCTTCGCCGGGGTCAGATAGGCCCTATGAAGCACGTAGAAGTGGACTAACTAGAAGCGGGCGTGGCGCGTGCCCTTCCAGGCCCGCCTCATAAGCTGTGCCCAGGTCGTCTCCGGAATCACCTTCCCTATATCCGCCTCCCAGCGGGTTCGTAGAGTGGTGAGGGGGGTCAACTCCTCGGTAATCAACCTACTATAGAGACACGTGACCGCCTTAACCGACCCCGCGGACATCATGACATATTGGCACACCGGGGACGTAGGTGGTTCCTCCAGTCCTTTCTTCCAGTGTGCTTGAATCGCTCGGACCAGAGCCGCGTGTAAAAGGAAGTCGCCACGAGGGACGTCAAAGCTGTCTATAAGCTCCTGGAAGGGCAACAGCGCCCCATCCTCATAGAGGTCCCCCAAAGGCTGCAGCCCCGCCTCCTCCCAGTGCGCCAGGCGTGACCAATCTCCCCCGTGGGGCAGGGCCGTCAACATACCCAGTGGTATTTCGGGCGCATACGGTAACCGTAATTGACCCCGGGCGTGGGCACGGTTCCAACATAACCGGATGGTCCTTTCTTCCAGCGTCAGGTCCTGCAATGCCATACGCTGTCGCAATGTGACGAAGGAGATAACGTGCCCAGCCATCCCGGTGCCCCTCCCGGTCTCCTTGTCTCGGAACTCCCTAGCGACCTCCTGGGTGAAGGTCTGCAGCTGCGCCGCCAGGTAGTACTTCTCAAAGTCCGGCACAGCAAGGCCACCCTCAGCTTTTGGCCTCATCAGGGTCTTGAGGGCCACTCTCCGGCGGCCCGAGCCCCAGAGGAAACCCACCACCATAGATCGTAGTAGACGAAAGGTGGCCGGTGGGATCCAAATCGGCAGCGAGCGGAAGTAATAGAGCAGCCGGGGGAGTGCCACCATTTTCAGTAGGGCGATCCGCCCCGCCACCGACAGCGGCAGGGTAGCCCAGAAGTCCATGCTACCGCGTAACGCGCGAGTACAGCGAGCTATGTTCCCATCCAGGAGGTCAGCCGGGTCGTGGTAAACGTATACCCCCAGGTATTTAAAACAGTCAGGCTCCCACCTGATCTCCCCACCTATGTCAGGGCTGTACGTGCCCCTACGGACCGGAAACAGGCAAGTCTTGGCCCAATTCACTCGGAGGCCCGAGACCTCCCCAAAGGTCGTGAGCGCCTCCGCGGCCCCATTCAGGGCGGTCACTGGGTCCTCGAGGAAGAGCAACAAATCGTCAGCGTAAAGCGAGATTCGATGCGGGCCCGACTGCGTCCGCAAGCCGTTAAAGTGGGCCCGGACCGGAGCCGCAGCGCCAGGGGTTCCACCGCCAGCGCGAAGAGCAGTGAGGACAACGAGCAACCCTGCCTCGTGCCTCTCTCCACCGAGTATTGCGAGGAGATCAGAGGGCCCGCCCTCACCCTAGCCGATGCCGTGGCATACAATACCATGGTCCACCTGACAAAGCCCTCACCCAGACCGAACCGCCGTAGTACGCTGCACAGGTAGTCCCATTCCAGGCTGTCAAAGGCCCTCTCTAAATCCACCGAAAGGATCACCGGGCACGGGGCTTCCAGGTGCGGTTCCCCCAGTATGCGAAACAGCCTGCGAATGTTCATGGTCGTGTTTCGCTTGGGAATGAATCCAGCCTGGTCCTCATGAACTAAGAAGCGCATGTGCCCCAGTAGCCTCAATGCCAAAATGCTGCTCAGGATCTTATAATCGACCGTCAGCATTGACAGAGGCCGATAGAATGCCGGGTCAGACGAGTCTCTGCCAGGCTTGAGGAGGGGAACCACTAGGGCCTCGCACATCGAGCCGGGGAGGCGTCCCAACCGCTTCGCCTCTCTGTAAACTACCAGCAGCCGCGGCGCCAGGAGGTCAGCGTAAGCAGAGTAAAATTCTACTGGGAGGCCATCCAGGCCCGGGGTCTTATTCCTTGCCATCCTTTTAATGGCGCCACGAATTTCGCCTAGTTCGATGTCGGAGCCCAGCGCCTTCGCCATCTCTGGTTCCAGTGTTGGCAACTCCAGAGGTTGTAGGTAGTCCTCAATCAAAGCGGGGTCCCTAGCAGAACCACTACGGTACAGTTGCTCATAGTATCGCAGGTAGCAGCTCAGGATCTCTGGCTGGGTGTGCACCTGAACGCCCTCCGCCGTACGCATGGACGTCGTCGGGGAGGTCCGGCGCATGGGGTTGGCTAGCCACGCCAACAATGCGCCCGATCTATCCCCCTCCACGAGTGACCTGGTGATGTAGGCCTTGTAGTCGAAGCAGCGTAGCCGCTCGACCTCCGCCGCCACCGTCTCCCTCGCTGCCGCCGTGCGCTCTTGTAGTTCGGGGCGTCCGGGGCGACGAAGCTCCATCTCGCGGAGCTTCCGATCAGCCGCTGCCAAGTCATCAATGATGACGCGCCGCATGCCTACTTTTTTAGTAATACAGTAGCCCCTGATCACCACCTTAAAAGCATCCCATTCCAACGCTCGCGATCCCGCAGTACCCCCATTAGAGGTGAAGTACTCCGAGATTTTGTCCTCCAGGTCCGCCTTAAAGACTATGTCCTCTAGCATCTCCGGGCGTAGTTTCCAGGTGGGGACAGCAGAGACCCCGGGAAACCAGCGAAGGTCCATCAGGAGAGGGTTGTGGTCCGAGATAGTCCTGGTCAAATATTCAGACCGGACCGCCGCGGACACCAGCTCCGCCGATCCCAAGAACCCATCTAGACGCACGTGCAACTCATGTAGGCCCGAAAAATAGGAGTAGTCCCTAGTGTCAGGATGTTGTACCCTCCAGACGTCCGTGAGCCCCCATTGCGCCTGCCATTCCTTCCTTCCTTTCGCTACCCGGCGAACTGGAGAGTCCGGGAGGGGCGGGTGCGAGCGGTCGGCCTCCACATCCACCACAGAATTAAAATCGCCCCCGAGTAAGAGAGGTCCTGAGAAGCAGTGGGCCAACGAACCCGATAACCTAGAGAGGAAGGCAAGCTGGTCCACATTAGGCGCATAGATACAGCAGATGTTCAAGTCTCTACCCCCCAAAGTGCCTGTAAGAGCCACGTAGCGCCCCTCCGGATCCACCACCGTCCTCGTGACCTGAAAGGGGACCCCAGCCCTGATCCATATGAGCGCCCCCCTCGCATACGCTGAGTACGTGGTGTAGAAGACCTGTCCTCTCCATCTACGCTGTAGCGCCGCCCCTTCCGCCTTGTTGAGATGAGTCTCCTGCAGCAGCGCTATCTGTACCCCTCTGCGCACTAAATAAGCGTGAACTTTGTGGCGTCGAGACATAGTGTGGAGCCCCCGCACATTCCAAGTAATGCATTTCACATTAGCAACATCAGCCATTGTCCCATACCGTCTGTTCCGGGTCCCCCCTCCAAGGCTCCAACGACAAGCGAGCAACAGTCAATGCAACACTGATGGCGGCCATTTTCCCCAACAAAAGAACAACAACCCCCGATTGCAACAAGCCCTTGCCCACCCTCCCCAGAACAGGACCCAAATAGTGACACCTAGTTCCCATCCAAACCAAACCCCAAACTATCCCACAATCCCCGACTAATCCTGCGGTCGCCACCACAGGAAGGCCTTAAGGGCTAGGTGCGGGCTGGGCGCCGGTAATGGGCCCTCGATGCCCAGGCTACCGAGACTACAATGAGCCCAAAATAAAAGGCCATGTCCTGATCGGGGCCCCCCCCCCTCACCGGAGTTCGCACACACCCGTCTTCCCGACTGTCCCGGGCACCACCCCACCCAAATTGAAACAGCTCACCCCGTTATCCCTGACCATCCAAAATGTCCTCAGCCGAGTTCGGAGTTATCACCGGCGTGTGGGTGCTATCAGTATCTGAGTCCTCAGTCTCTGACGGTGCTCCCTCGCCTCCAGGGTTCGAGTCCTCAAGAATGGGGCCACCCAGTGATCCCGACAGAGTAGACACCATCTCCAGCACTCCTTTCCGCTCCGCCATTGTCTCCACTGTCGAAGGTTTGCCCGCCCTACCACGGCGGCTTCGAATTCTTTTAGATCGTCGTTGCTGCCCAGGTTCCACTGTCGTCTGTGAGGACGAGCTGAAGCCATCTTTACCCGCTCTATAGAGTTCAAGCCAGTCGCAGACCTCCACCGGGGAATCGAAGAACTGAGTCTTATCATCAACGATGATGCGGAGCCTTGCAGGAAAGAGGAGCGAATACTGGATGCCCTCGCTCCGGAGTTCGCGCTTGACCGCCAGGAAAGAGGTCCGCCTGAGCTGAGTCTCGTACGTGTAATCCGGGAAAATGTTCACCTGGCTATTTTCAACCGTGTAAGGGCCATTATGTCTTGCGGTATTAAGGATGAGGTCTCTGTCCCGAAAGTGCAGCAGACGTGCAATCACCGGCCGAGGGGAGCGGCCCTGTTGCGGCGGCCTCGCCGGCACTCTGTGCGCCCGTTCCAGGGTGTAAAAGGAGGACAGGCCTTCAGGGGCTACCGTGTCCCGGAGCCACGCTTCCAGATAGGCCACCATGTCGCCATCTTCGATCTTCTCCGGCAGACCCACCACCCGAATGTTGTTCCGCCTATTGCGTCCTTCAGCGTCCTCCGCCCGTCTCTCCAGGACATCAATCCGGGATAGGGCATCTTTCACGGTTGCGGCCAAGGTTTTTTGTGCCGGCTCCAAGGTCTTCACTGAGCTCTCCACCTCCTTGACTCTATCCGAGAGCTTTCTGTGATCCACCCTGAGGAGGCCCAAACTCGTCGCGACCTGAGCAATATCCTGCTGCAGCGCTGAGCGCGTGGTCGCGATCGCCTCCAGGATTCGGTCAAACTGTTGTTGCAAGTGGGGACCCCCGGAGCCCCCGGGGTCCCCTCGATCCTCTTTGTCCGGTGACTCCGAATCCGAGGCGGCTGGGGTGGTCGCCCTGGGGCCCCTTTGTTTCCCCATGGCGGTTGCGTCCCACGGATGGAGGTCCGTCCGAGTCGCCACTAGGTGCGGGCGCCGGTTATGCCTCTCCTGGCACTTTGTCGCTGTGGTGCAAGTCGTCGATCGCCGCCTCCAGGATCCGCTGTCCCTCCGCAACCTCGGGCAGCGCCACCACCGTGTCGTCGGCGGCCTACGAGGAGGAGGCGGGGATGAGTGGCGCCAGGTTGGGCAGGCCTGTCTGGCCGATGAGGATCTGGAGTGATTGTCACCAGGTCCGCCGGAGACTCTGTGGCGCCGGGGTGCAGTGCTGCCCATGGAGTTCAGTCACTTGGTGGGGGGCAATCCGGCGCGGTCTGCGGGGATCGTCCTCACACCCCGGGACACCGGGCGTCCGCGTTCCAGGAACGACAGGAGTTCAGCCAGCAGCCCTTCAGGGGATGGCCATCGTGTTCGGACCCGTTCCAAGCGTCACCCCAAGTATAGCATTCCAGGGGGACAGGATGGAGCGGGCGCGCGTTGTCCTATTGTGCTCCTCCGAGAAAGTCCGGGCGCCATCTTGGGTCCCACTCCGCGGGTCACCTCAACTTCGGTTTTCCGTCGGAACAGCCGACTTTCGAGTGTTACCGGGTGTCCCAGAGGGTCCCCACCGGTCCGGTCTCCGGATTGCAGGGGTTAGGGTGCCCCGTAGACTCCGATTTGCAGGATCAAAGTGGGCTCAGTCCCGTAGCCGAGCTCTCAGGCGACCATCGCCATCGGCGTCCAAGCCACGCCCCCGGACAGTCTATCATCCAGCAGTATGCCTACATACCTAAACCTATCCACCTTACCTATATTGTTATAATAAAGCACTAATATTCTGTGGGACAAATAAAGCGGATGATGTTTGATGCTTATTGGAAAAATATTATAACCAAAGTTATAATTTCCACTATTTGTTATTTGACATTTGTTAAGTGCATATTTCACTGTTAGGTCTCATAGCGCTGATTTAAGCAGTAGCAGTAGGTGACAGAGAGGACGAGCTGAGGACGAGTGCAATTAGAATAATAGAGTTTTGAGGGACTTTTGAATTTTTTATGATCCCTTTCTATTCGAAGGTGTATGGGCAGCATGTTCCAGATAGTGGGGGCGATTTTGGAGAAAGATCTGCCGCCGTATTTGATGGTACGGGTCTTTGGTATGGTTAGGAGATGTTTACTGGCTGAGCGAAGGGTTCTGGTGGGTTGATACGAGATTAGTTTCTGTGCTAGGTAGTGGGGTCCCTTTTTGTTTAGGGTGTTATTTACAAGGCAGCATATTTTAAAGGTGATCAGTTTTTTAATGGGCAGTCAGTGGTGAGACTTCAGACTGGGGGCAGAGGGCGAATGAGGGGGGAGTTTAAGGACCAGTCTGGCCGCAGTGGTTTGCAGGACCTGGAGTTTGGTTAGGTGAGCTTCACTTATGGATGACAACAGAGCGTTCCCACAGTCAAGGTGGCTGATGATCACTCCTTGCACTAATGGCATACGTGAAGAGAGTGGTATCCATTTGAAGATTTTTCTCAGGCTGCACATTAGCCCATAGCATGTGCGCACTACCTGGTTGACGTGGTCCGACATAGAAAGTTTAGTATCAATTGTCATGCCTAGGTTGCGTGCTGCCTTTTTCGGAGAAGGGCAGGGCCCTAACGTGGAGGGCCACCAGTCGTCGGTCCACAGTTGCTGGGCCTTACCGAAGAGTAAGATCTCTGTTTTTCCAGCATTGAGTTGGAGGTGTTTAGTAGTCATCCAGTCCTTAATGTCAATCAGACACTGTTTAAATTGGAGTTTTGTGTAGATGGGATCTGGATCGAGGGTGATTAATATTTGGGTGTCATCGGCGTATGACACTGTATTCGAAGCCTTGAGCTTTGATTATATTAGCCAGGGGGCATAGCTACAAGTTAAAAAGGGTGGGGCTCAGTATGGAACCCTGGGGGACGCCCTTATCTATAGGCTAGCTACTGGATGTGAAAGATCCTATTTGGACTTTCAAAGTGCGGTTGGTGAGGTATTTCTTGATCCAGTTTAGTGCAGTGCCCTCGACACCAAACTCATACAGTCAATCAAGGAGGATGCTGTGGGAGATGGTGTTGAAGGCTGCCGACAGGTCTAATAGCACCAAGATGGCGGGTTATTTGGCCCCGAGGGCGAGTTTGATGTTGTCAACCATCTCGAGTAGTGCAGTTTCGGTGCTTTGGAAGGCTCGGAACCCGGAGTGTGAGGGGTCAAACAGGTTATTATTCTCAAGGTGCGCAGACAATTGCTTGTTTACTAGTGTCTCTAGTATCTTCTCAAAGAGAGATAGGAGGGAGATGGGTCTGTAATTATTATGCAGTTTGGGGTCAGGGTTAAGCTTTTTTGGGTACAGTGGACAGAGACAGTGAGTTGTTGAGTAGTTTAATCAGTCTGGGAGTGAGGGCGGGCCCGATTTTGGATATGGTCTGGGCGGAGGCTGGGTCAGTGGGGGAACCAGATTTTATCCTAGAGAGGGTTAGTAGGACTTCTTCCTCTGTAGTGGGGTGGAATTCTCTGAGGGGTGTGAGACAGAGTCTGGGGGTATCAGGATTCCTAGCTGAAGGGGGTGAGCTGTCAGACTGAGGGAAAGAGCTGTGGATGATGTGATTTTATTCACAAAAAAGACTGAGAGGGAGTCGACCCACTCTTGTGAGGAGGTCAGAGTTGGTTGGCAGGAGGGTAGATCGGTGAATTCTTTCAAGATTGTATAGAGCTCTTTTTGTGAGTTGGCTGCTCGGTTGATTTCATCCCCTAAGTAGGTTTTTTTGCGGCAGCTATATGATCCATATAGTGCCGATGGCTAGTTTTATAATGCAGCTTATCTGAGGCGCTTGTGTGTGTCTCCATTTGCGTTCTGCCTTTCTGGTTGCTAGTTTGTCATTCTTTAGGTCCGGTGTGAACCAGGGGCAAGTTTGAGAGGGCATTTCGTATATTTGAACGGTGCGATTTTATCGAGTGTGGATAAGATGGCTTGTTCGAGCGACTTGGCCGCCTCATCAGAGCTCTCTGGTTTGGGTGGTGGAAGGAGGGCGAAATTGGTGGTGAAAGAGTGTAAGTTTATTTTGTTCCATGGCCTGCTAGGTCACAACTCTATCGGTGGATTAGGTAGGGCTGCAGTACCCGGCATTTGAAAACTTAAGGACATGATGGTCCGACCATAAGACAGGGACTGGTTGGGCGACCTTTAATTGGGGGTAGTTAGTGAATAGGAGATCTAGGGTTGAGGCTTGTGACAAGATCGTCTGAGTGGGGGTCAGATGGTATTCAGCGCGGTAATTAAAATCCCCCAGAAGGAGGAAATTGCCAGCGGCAAGGACATGAGGTGCAATTCCCTCCAATAAATGGCTGGTAAAGATACTTTTTTTGCCAGGGGGGCAATGGAGTAAGGCCCCTTCTCCATGTTCCTTTCTTGCTACTATTTATTTTAAAAATGCAGAGTTCTCCCTAAGACGCTTGGACAATGTCAATAGTTTGTATGCCAGTGTTGGCTTTAAAGGCTATGCCTATGCCCCCTCCTTTTTTGCCTTTCTTGTCCAGTCTGGTCAACTAATAGTCCACAGGGAGGGCTAAGGGGATGTTGGGTTGGGAAGCCTCGTGGAGCCATATCCCTGTAATAAAAAAAAGTCTGGTTTCTCTAAGTCTAGTAGCGCCCAGATTTGTAGAGCATGTTTAGAGAGTGAGCGGGAATTACAGTATAGTCCTGTCGAGGTATTAATGGAGTGTGCTTCAGTGCTGTGGGGTAGGCACCCTATGTTGGACGGAGTGCTTATGACCTGGTGGGCTCCTGGTCACTCTAATGGAGCTGATGTTGGATGGAAGAGGGTGCGGTCGATTGATTGCATGTAGTTCTTGGCTGGAGTATTTTATGATGGCTGTGAGTGAGCGGAGGAGTGCTCGGTGGAAGAAGGCAGGGTGTCTGGCGTCTGGCGTTAGCCTGGCGTGGACTGGCGCAGAAAGGCTTGCATTCGGCGCGCCGCTGCGCGAGTCCGCTTGGTGTCGTTCCTTTGAGGACAAGGAAGTGGGCGGGACTTTGCAGCAGCGTGGGGGGTGGAGCACTGACCTCTGACTTTCGGAGGCTCCATGCTAGTGAAAGTGATGTCCATGCCCTCTGCACAAACGGCAAGCCGCAGCAGACTGGGGCAGCCTTGTGGAGTTAATTCGGTGAGAGGCACGGTGCGGTGGAATTAAAACAAAGTACAATTTAAAAAAAATACAGATTCCAAAGTACAGGTCTGACCTGTCTGCTCCTTCTAATGCTTGTAGGCAGTGAGTCTGCTTGACGCAGCTCCTTTGAGGACAAGGAAGTGGGTGGGACTCTGCAGCAGCGTGGGGGGGTGGAGCGCTGACCTCTGACTTTCGGAGGCTCTGTGCTAGTGAAAGCGGTCTGCGTGCCCTCTGCACAAACGGAAAGCTGCAGCAGGCCGGGGCAGCACTGGGGAGTTAATTAGGTGAAAGGCGTGGCGGAATTAGAACAAAGTCCAATTTTTAAAAATACAGTTTCCAAAGTACAGGTCTGACCTGTCTGCTCCTTCTAATGCTTGTAGGCTGTGAGTCAGCTCGGTGCAGCTCCTTTGAGGACAAGGAAGTGGGCAGGACTTTAAAGCAGCGTGGGGGGGAGGGGGTGGAGAGCTGACCTCTGAGTTTTGGAGGCTCTATGCTAGTGAAAGTGGTGGTATGTGCCCTCTGCACAAACGGCAAGCCGCGGCAGCACTGGGCTGTTAATTAGGTGAGAGGAGCGGCGCGATGGAATTAAAACAAAGTGCAATTTTTAAAAATACAGTTTCCAAAGTGCAGGTCTGACCTGTCTGATGCTTCTAATGCTTGCATTCCTAGGTAATATTAGCACCTCCAAAAAAGGAACTCATGCAGTGTTTGAAAAATACTATGGGGGTCATTACGATGACCTTTCAACCAACATCGTTGCAGGGTTGGGATCAGCCGACAAGTAGTTAGGGATTCCACCCACCAGATTAGGATGCAAACGCCGTGTAGGTGGTTGGAAACATCCCTTTTTAAATTGCGGCTTGTGCTGCTGCCTGGAAAAGGGCTGCAGCACAAGCTGCAGTTGAAAAAGGAATGGTTTTAGACTTCCATGCAACGTGTGCCAGACACCATATGGTGCTGGCACACGGTGCATAGATGTTTGGGGGGGCACCCCTTGTGCAACCCTGGCCACATAGCGGAGGCCAAGCGGGGACGGGCGCCATGCTAGGGGCCCCCAAAGTCCCTTTCTGGATACCTGTCCTTGGCGGTGGGACCACCATGACCAGGCAGTCGGAAAGGGATATCCTAATTTGTACAGCCGTGCCTGAAAAGGCACTGCCCCAATTGTAGGGATTAGGAATTTGACTGACGCCTGACTGGATCTTTGATTCTGTCGGAGGCGGCGGTCCTACCCCCCCTGCGGTCTGACCAGCTCCATTGTGATGCAGAGGTCGAACCAATGACCTAGATGGCGGGCAAACCAATGCCCTAGATGGCTGGCAGACCACCACCAACTGCCTGTAGTAATGATGGCCTAAATATTTTTGTTTTTTTTGCTGTACATCTCTAACACAAAGATCTTTACTACTTATTGAAGTGGATACATTATCTAATGCCACACACATAGTCATATGTAATACTTGTTCATTCACTGATCCTTATGAGTGAGTCCTGTGCTCTGATGCTTACTTACTTTTCTATGCTTTAAAATCCACGTACACTCTTGAAATAAAAAAGAAAATCATTTTTTTTTGTTTTCTTAATAACTTTGATGACAAATCTGCACAAAGCTTTCTATAAAAAAGTATGTTGGCTTTGTGTTGGATTCATGGAAATGTTAATGCTGATCCATCGAGCGAGTGCAAACTAAAGTGAGGCCCCAAAAGTGAAATTGCCCATTTTAACACCAATAAGATTTTTTGCTGCTTGATAAAGAAAAAAACAGCTAAATGGAACTGCACCAAACATAGCATGGAAGTAGAACTTTACTCAAGAAAGTACCTTTGCTTGATTTTGTGTAATTCAGTTAAGTACTTTTCGAGAAATTAGCACTAAAAAGGTCTGGGCAGGAAGAAGCCAAATGTTACAGCTGTCTGGACGGTTAAATCAGAGATCCTCTACAGATTCACGAGGGCAATTAAAAAAATAAAGGCACACCATTGGACGAAGCAGCTTTTTCTACCATGGTCAGTGCAGGTTTGGGAACCCGGAATGATCAAATTAGCTGGCTATCACAGAGAAATCAATTATGGCTGCCAATACCCAACACAGTGCACTGAGCACTGTGTTTGGAACAATAAAAGGAAAAAGAAAAAGGGCTTAAGTGGTGCCAGGGTGAACCTATCCTGACCACCAAGCTACTGTGTTGGGACATCAAAAGGTTTCTCCCCAGCAACTAAATAAATCTTAAAAAAATACAATTGTTATAGAGTTTGGGAATCTGTGCCAGATGTATATGTCGTTCTAGATAGACTCTTTGTGGGTCCCAGCGAGTACTGAGCCTCAAGATTCTCAATTCCACCGCATGGTAGCAAATCCTGATTTGAAAAAAAAAATCAGTGCACTAGAGCTGCACTTGACCACACAGCATAGTTGGCCAGACTCAGGGCCTGATCCCTGCCTCCCTTGGCTAAAGGCTGTGCGCTACAGAGGTTCGCTGCTTGCGGTGAGGCCCAATAATACTGTACTGTTTTTATTTTGATTCTGGAGCATTTCACTCTGTTTCAGATTGTGTACAAACCACTTATGCATCCTGGATCAGTCACTATTTATTTATTCATTTTTATTTTATTTTAGGAGTTTTATATAGTGCTGCCCTGACCCAGGGGTATCGGAGCGCTTCACAACGCACTTTACATTCACTTATTTTCACTTGCACTGCGTCGTTGCCCTTTTGGGATCACCTTCTTACTTATGAATGTTTCTGTTTGTTAAGAAATTATAGTAAAATTGTCCAATTGAGGAAAAGAACCAATTGCTTGGTGGTCAGACTAAAACCAAAATTATTGTGATATAGAAATATCATGTCAAAAATATCAATCACAAAAATATTATTTTTCTATACATATAATTATAAGTACAAAAATATTTTTAAAATATCCTTTCACACTGGTATCGCAAAAATATGTGTGAAAATATAATTTTTTAATATATATATGAAATTTTAAACTAAATGTTAAATGTTTTAACTTAACATTATTTAAATTAAACATGTTTAAGTAATATTTAAAGAAAATATAAATACATGTGTAATTGAACAAACACACACACATATAAATGAATGTGTATATATTTATATACACATGTAAAGTATGAAACTATTAAAAAAATATTAATTATAATCTATATTTTGATTTTCTAATGATTTGTAAATTCACCAATATAACAACATATGTATAGATATATATTCATACAATAAATAAATGTAACAAATGAACTGCAAATACATTGAAAATATTTCCAATTTAATTATAGATAAAAAATAACTCATGAATTAAAAAACGTTTTACTAAAAATATGTTACAAATTACATACATTTATATATAAAATTAAATACAAAAATACATATTAGTAAATATCCAAATAACACAAAAAACTGATAAACTCTAATAATAATAAATATACTAGACCCACTACAGTATATTCAACAGTAGGGAAAGCGTTGGACACCAGAGGGGGAACATTTACTATTCCCACTCCACTCTGTGCAACAGTAGGGAAAGTGTTGGACTTAGGATGGGTTGTATTTACTATTCCCACTCCATTCTGTGCAACTGAAGGGAAAGCATTAGACTAAGGAGGGGTCAAATTTACTATTCCCACTCCAGTCTGTGCAATAGTAGGGAAAGCATTGGACTCAGGAGGGGTAACATTTACTTTTCCCACTCCAGCGTGTGGGACAGTAGGGACAAGCGTTGGACTAAGGAGGGGTAAAAAGTGCTATTCCCACTCCAATGTATGTAACAGTGGGGAAAGCATCGGACTCAGGAGAGATAAAATGTACTATTCCAGCACCAGTCGGTTCAATAGTCGTGTAATAATGGACTCAGGAGGTGTTAAACTTACTATTGCCACTCCAGTCTGTGCAACAGTAGGGAAAACCTTATAGTCAGCAGGGGAAAAATTTACTATTCCCACTCCATTTACTGCTACAGTACAGACAGAGTACTTCACTTCAAACAAATAACATATTTTAACAACTTTATTAAACACCCAAAAATATAAAATTCTAAATATAAAATTGTAGGGCCCAACATAACCCCTTCATTTATTCTTGGGGGTAGAAAAAGTGGATGTGACTCTAGAAATTAATTGGCTGAGTCAATAACAAATGTATTCACATAATTGTTTACACAGGAAAGAACCAAACTTTCATCAAGTCACACCAGGGAAAAAGACACAATAGTTGTATTCTGTAGACTCCTTTATTTTAAATTTCTTAATAGTGTGCTAAACTTTCAAATGTACCTTTGCATTGTCCTTTCAAATGCTCAGCCAAAGAGAGTTTTTTCGTTGCTTTGGTCTTCTTTGTTCCTTTTGGGATTATTTTTATATTGTGGCGCTTTCGTTGACTTTTTGAACATTATCTTGGTTTATATGATACCATGCTCATGATCCTGCCGCATTTGTGACATTACTTGGCTATGCATCGTTCCATTTGAGGTGTTATTGCTTTGTGTTTTTCTCATTTATGCCCGGGCGACCATTTTTCACACATGTAATGCCCTCCATGCGCTCAGATTTCGAGCTTGCCACTGTGCAGATGTATTCTTTTGTCTTCTCTTAGATTGCAAATAAGGATCGAGCTACTTGTGAAAAAAAAGAGCACTTAGTGTATCTCAATTATTTTGGGCATACCGTCGAGCAGATAACTTTTGTGTCTTCTCCTAATTTACTGTTTCTATTACGCAACCATCAAACTTTTTCTTGTGTACATAGTCTAACACCACCACTCGCAAATATTGTTTTTTCTAAGAATTATTATGTCACTTTAACAATGTACTTTTACACTAGAGGGTCTCCACAGTTAGATAGGTGGCTCTCGTGTGATCACTTTTATTCATTAAGACAACAAAGTGAATAAGGGTCTCCGAGGAATTGATTAATGACTAAAAACACCTCTGCTCCCCAATCACAGTCAAAACAACTAATAAGAGGTGGTCAGTCAATACTTAAGGAACAGACAAGTGCTGAATGCTACTAAGGTGCAGGGACCCAATTCAAATAGTTTGCCCACCACCTGGCTAGAATATAGAGTCCATCGGCCCACCCTTATTGGCGGAGGTTCGTCATCTGGAGCTCAAGGAGAACTAGATCTAGGACCACTGTATTGAGCCAACTTGCTCTATTGGGTACCTGTTTCCATGCTCCTGAAGGCGCTTGCCAAGGTGGATGTATCAAAGCATGTGAACTCAAGTGAAGTGCAGTTCTCAAGTATGTGAAAGAAGTTAAAAATGGCTATTTGGACAAAAAATATGTTTAATGGAGATTGTCCAAATGTCATGTTTAAAATAACCTGATAGTATGAGAAATATTACTATCTCCTGGCTATGGCTAATGCGGTCGACATGTTTCAGCCGTACTGGTCACCTGACCCGGCTTTCTTCAGGACCTAGATATTAGTTATTATAAGCTACTGCAGGAAGAATACGCGACTAGTGCTTTTAGAAAACTATGTGAGCTACAAAGAAAAAGGTAAAACTGTGGCATTTGCCACCCTACCAGACACGCATTGTATGTGCTTTCAGATAAGAGCTACCTCTTCTTTCCTGGAAGGAAAAAAGTACACACATTAGGGTCAAACTATCAAAGGGATTAATACACAATACAGCATCAGCACTAATCCTTCAGTAGTGAAGTTCATACACTACTCATTTTAGAACCCAAATCGTGTTTTCCTATAATTGCAAATGTCATTAATTTTAGAAGAAAAGTCCTCCACTTACCCAGCTTTATGTGGGAGAAAAACCTCACCTCACCCGGCTGATTGCTCGGAGAAGGAAGCCCCGCTCTGTTTTAATGTAAAGTAAAGCAAAGAGGTTGCATATCGATACCACTCTGTAAAAATACTCTACATTAATATAAAACACTTTAACCTAAAATCAAAAACCCAGGGACACTCTGCTCCTGACAGCATGAAATGTAGAAGGTCTGGCAGCATCTATGACAAACTCTCAGTTTAAGGAACCTCTAGAATGATACAGTTCTATTTAATCTAGAAGGTACCTTGGTTTATCTCTACCCTAGTGGTTTGCTCCCAAGTATGTGGAAAGTAACCAAAAGATATCTAGGGAAATTGTCAGTCATTCAGACCATAAGGATTATGCCCCGTCTTACTCCACAGTCATGTGACCGCCCAAATGCTAAAAAACGAAGGGAAGGGGCATTATTGAACATTCAAAAATGAAGAAATTAAGACCACAGCCCTTCTCCTTACCTGTCCGTCGGTGCTCCAAACCAGACTGCAAGCAATCTGGGAGGTGACGACAGGGCAGGGGAGGGCTGTATATATACTTGTGTTAACTCAGCTAATTATCTGCAGCTGTGCATCAAAGCGTCCCGGTTTCCTATTGAGCCGTTTGCGCTTGCTCACTCCCGGACAGCTGTATTACGCGCATGCGCCTGGTTACTTGGTCCTAGCCAGACGCTCAGCACGAGACATGCTCGTGTGGGTGACGCTATCGCCTGCACATGTGCAGAACAATCGCGCGAACTTGGTTTCAGGAGGAACGGCAGAGTCAGCACAAGTCGCGATTCGCAAAAATGCACAAAATGAAGTTTGTTTTTTATTTAGGTGGAATGCCTGTCGTCACAATGTATAATCCGCAGATTTGGTATGGTGGAATGATGGCTCTCTTATGCCTATAGGGTAAAAAACCTTATATCATCACTCATAATTATTGTGGTCAAATTTACTGAAAACTAGTAGTGTCAAGAACTGTAACTCGGGGATATGTTTGAACTGCCATTGAAGATGAATGTGGTGCATCTCATATGTTTATACTGTGTCCCAACGTCAAGAATGTGTAATTGGTTGGTTGCATAACCCAAATGCTAAAATATATAAGTCTCAACTGATGGTATATACTTAGAATGCATGCATATTGATGCCATACAAAGAATTGTATATTGATTAGTGAGGGATGTTGCCACAGGTTAGTTGCAAACACACAGTTTTCCCATACACAGAGGTACATACATGCAGAGAGGTTAGATTTAAATGGTACATCTCTAGTATGTTTTACAGTAGATTAGTTTGGACAGGGTGTTCATTCAGATAGAGACCCAGGGTATTTGGTCGTTGAGTCCTTCAATATCCGTTTTCAATCTGAAAATCCACCTTTGTTCCTTTGTGAACAGAAACCGTGAAATATCCGAAATATGTTGAGGGATAAACGGTCGTTACAAAATACACCATCTCAGATCGTCCGCCTTGTGTTGTTTGGAAAGAAAGTGATCAGTGAGTCGGGTGGATTGTTTTCTACACCGTATAGTGCTCTTGTGCTCACTGATGCGCAGCTTCACTTTCCGTGTGGTATGGCCAATGTATTTCAAGGAGCAGGGGCATGTAAACATATAGGTTACGCAGTCAGAATTACAGTTGGTGTGGTTCTGGAGTATCCAAAGCTGACTCATACCTATATCTACCGAGATTGTTTTGGTGGTCTGTGGGCATGCGGTACATGAACCACATGGGTAATGGCCTCGTACAGGAGGCAGCGACCATAGGGTGTTCATGTCATTTGTTGGCTGTGTCCGTGGTCGTGTGTGAACGAGGCTGTCTCTCAGACTTGGGCCCTTTTGAATGAAAAAAGGGGAGTTGGAATGCTTGCAGCAGCCACATTAAGGATCCGCCAGTGCTTGCGTACTGTCTTCTGTACTTGATTCGATAACGTACAAAAAGTTGTTACGAATGTTGGCCTATCATTAGGAGGTTTGGGAATTCCACCCTCAAGTAGAGCATCCCGATTATTGTTCGATGCCCTTTTCCATGCCTGGCGTACAAGCCGTTTAGGGTAGTCACGTGCATGAAGCTGAACAGCTAATTCGCTGGCGTGTTTATCAAAGAGGTCTCTGGTTGAGCAGTTCCTACGAACATGTAAGAACTGGCCCACTGGGAGATTTTCTTTGAGGGCTCTTGGATGATGACTATCGAAAGACAGCAAAGAGTTTCTGGACATCGGTTTTTTAAATAGTTCACACTGTAACATACCTCTATGAGGGAAAATCGATATGTCAAGAAAAGATAATCGTAGTTGACTGAATTCGATGGTGAATTTTAGGAAGGCATTTTGTTGGTTAAGCCAGTTATGAAATGCCTTAATTTCTTCGGTAGACCATCGCCAAACCACTAGTACATCATCTATGTACCTCTTCCACAGCACCAGTTGTTGACGGTATGGGTTGCTGTGGTTCAGTACATAGTTTTGTTCGAATAAATGAACATAGAGGTTGGCAAGGCTGGGCGCAAAGACACTCCCCATTAAAGTACCAGAGACCTGGAGAAAAATCTGGTCTTCAAACCTGAAGAAATTCTCCATCATGGCCATTCTGGCGCACTCCATGATGAAAGAGACTGGAGTGGTGCTGTTCACCTCTCGGGCTTCTAGGAGAGCCCTGATGGAGTCAAGTGTTTCTTGTTGCGGAATACACGTGTAGAGTGACTCTACATCAAAGCTTGCCAAAATGTCAGTGGTGTTAAACTCAATCTCTGGCAAGATGCGTAAGACATCAACAGTGTCTTTGAGATATGTGGGCATTGCAGTGACTAGAGGTCGCAGGAAGAAATCCACAAACTTGGATAATGGCTCAGGCAACGAACCAATCCCGGAAATGATGGGTCGGCCCGGAGGTGGTCATTGACTCTTATGGATTTTCGGGAGGCAATAGAAGTATGGCATTACTGGTTTCTCGGTCACCAGGAATTTAGCCTCATTTGATGTGATCCACCCTTCAGCCTCACCTTCTTCAACAAGATGTTTGATCTCCATTGTTAACCTTGGCGTGGGATCTGAGTCCAACTCCAAGTAGGATCTAGTGTCTCTCAGTTAGCGGAGACACTCTGTCCGGTATGCCAGAGTGTCTTGGAGGACCGTTTCACCCCCTTTGTCCGCTGGCTTGATAGTAATAGATTCATCTCTCATTAGGTTCTGGAGGGCCTGCCTGTCCTTCTTGGTGAAGTTGCTGTAATTCGTTGGACGTATGTCGCAAAGTGCCATAATATCATGGGTTACCGCTTTCTCAAAGGTTGTAACTTGAGAGGGGACTTGATGTGCCAGAGGGGTAAAACTAGATTTAGGGCGTAACCCGGTGTTCATGGTATCGCCTGGAGAAGTACTGGTGTCCTGATCCTTATCTTGAAAGAAGAAATGAAGTCTAATCTTCCTAAAAAAGTTTTCTAATTCGCACCGGAGGGCGAAAGGGTCACCTGAATATGTCGGTACAAATCCACATCCTTTATTAAGGATTCTCTGTTCGTCAGCTGTCAGGATCTTTGAGCTCAAATTGACCACCAGATCTTTCACTCCCCGGTCGTGTTGGGGGTCTGCTGTTGGTTGCCCCTCCTGCTCCGGGTATTCGGAAATGTCTGATCTGGTTGCCAATGGACCGTGGGAATGCCCCGCCGTTTGCCCCTGGTGCGGCCTCTGCCCTGATCTAAAAAAGACTGATTAGGGTAAAGATGTTGTTGTGGTGGAAAGGGGTGCATATGTGGTGCAAATGGTTGGTAACCCCAGGGTGCGGGGGCCACCATTGACTTTGATGAAAACCTTGTTGTCCTCTCCTCCTGTTGTGTCCACGGAATTGCCCTCTCCCTCTCATCTGTGGGGTCCCGATATTTGGGGAATCTGAGTCACTTGACCCTTGCTCAGATCCAGATGATGAATAATTGGACCCGTAGCGTCTACCCCTGCTGTTGTACTCTGGTGCCACATAAGTATCACTCGTGTATGGATAGATCTTTACCAAAGAGAAACGGGCTAGATCTTTCTTAAACTTGTCTATTTTATTTATCACGATATTGCCTCTATACTCTTTCGTTGTTTTGTTGGTCTCATCCATATGTTTTTTATATAGGGTTGTCGTGATCGTGGTTTTAATTTGCCCCTCTAGGGTCTGTATTTCGATCAAGATTGCGTCAGCCAGGCGTTTCGCCGTGCTGATTATCAGGATCAACCAGTTACGGGTGCAACGCCAGGCAATCAGTGACCAATCGCGTAGGAAGTGTTTGTCTGTAAGGAATATCTTAGGCGAGTTGGTCACGATCAGACCTGTTGGGGCGCACTTGCCCCGTAAGTATTCCGCCATTATTACCCCATGCACTGCTGTCCGTGCCTGTGACTTTTTGAGGGTAAGTAGGGTTGCCCAATCATCCTTGGTCCCCCCTGTGGGTTCAGGTAGAGAGTCCAAAATACTAGGATTATCGGACAATATAGAATAGAGAGTTTCATCATCAAAAGCCAGACCCGCAAAATCAGCCATCATGGAGCGAGTGTGACGAGGTCAAAGACCCTGGTGAGCGCTAAGGACTTCTGGATAATCCAAAGTCCAAAAAGACCCGCAGTCAAAGACTGCTCTAAAGACAAAGACAACAAAGTGAATAAGGGTCTCCGGGGAATTGATTAATGACTAAAAACACCTCTGCTCCCCAATCACAGTCAAAACAACTAATAAGAGGTGGTCAGTCAGTACTTAAGGAACAGAGAAGTGCTGAATGCTACTAAGGTGCAGGGACCCAATTCAAATAGTTTGCCCACCACCTGGCTAGAATATAGAGTCCATCGGCCCACCATTATTGGCGGAGGTTCGTCATCTGGAGCTCAAGGAGAACTAGATCTAGGACCACTGTATTGAGCCAACTTGCTCTATTGGGTACCTGTTTCCATGCTCCTAAAGGCTCTTGCCAAGGTGGATGTATCAAAGCATGTGAACTCAAGTGAAGTGCAGTGCTCAAGTATGTGAAAGAAGTTAAAAATGGCTATTTGGACAAAAAATATGTTTTTTTTTTTTTTTTTTATTTCAAAAGATCTTTATTGACAGCAAAGCCATTGACAACACCAGCATTAACTCATGTGCGTGAATTAACTCCGGGATCGGCGCCAGTTTCTCAGAAAGTGCTATATGTAGGTCGTACACAGCCTTAGTGCCAGCATCCCGGAGGCCTGGCGGCGAGGTAGTAAAGTAGCATCACAACCATTCCAATCGAGGGCTCCCAACCCAGGTGGTGTACTGTAGTGGTGTGACAACTGGCAATCAACCTATCCATATGATAGTCAGCGATCCAACGTCGTGTCTACTATAAGAAATTAAACAATGCCCAACAAACTGCCCCCCCACCCGCCTGTGTGTGTCTGTGTGTCTGCCTTACCCGTCCCGACTATACAACCGCCCAAATGTTCCTACCCCGTGTCCCCACCCCGTCCCCCCAATAGGCCTACCCTTACACTACTATCCTCCAGCAGCCCATCCCCGGGTTCTCACATCCGCCCTCAGTCAACCAGAAGCCTCCCCATTCCCGCCTCCCCCGTGCCACCGTGTTCAGTGCTGGCTTCGATTTCTTCTACTCTATCGTGCAGTTCCACCGCCTCAGCGGTGTCAGAGCCGTCCTCCTCACTCCTCTGTGTGTAGTCTTTGTAAAGGTCCCAAAAATTCTTGGGCCTGCTTCTGGGCGGAAGAAGCTCGCTATACAGTTCTGTCTGGGTACAGCAGTACTGCAGGTCCCTCAGCCATTTAGCTTTGGTGGGGAGGGGCCCCCTCATCCAGCAGGTTGCTACCACCCGCCGTGCAAGGAGCAACGCCATGTCCACCAGACGACGCAGTCACGGGGCTAGTGGTTTCGAATAACCGAGTAGCGCCAAAGCCGGGGCACGAGGTAAAGGCTCCCCCAGTATTCGATCGAGTTCCGCAAAGACCTCCCCCCAGAATGCCTGCACTCCTGGGCACTGCCATGCCAAATGGT
The DNA here is from genome assembly GCF_964263255.1 of Lissotriton vulgaris. NCBI lineage: Eukaryota > Metazoa > Chordata > Amphibia > Caudata > Salamandridae > Lissotriton > Lissotriton vulgaris. Next base: position 586,649,526 of record NC_141697.1, on the reverse strand, counting down.
AGAAATCAGCTGTCGGAGTCCGGCAGCGTTCGCATTCGGCCGAGGCGCGAAGGCCATAGCGATGGAGGCGAGCAGGGGTGTAATACACTCGTTGTAAATACTTGAAGTGCACCAAGCGGTGCCGTCCGTTTAGAGATATCGTGCGCGTGCTTGTGCAGCAGTAGCGCCACATTCCATCATCTATGGGGGATTGTAGGTCTGCTTGCCAGGCCTCTCTGGCCTTCGACGGTTGCAGACGCTGCTGTGTCACACCCAGCTTGTTAAGCTGTGTAATGAGTTTCGCCGCTGAGGTGGATTTCAGTATATACGTTAGTTCCGGGATCTCCTCAGGTTCCTCCAAGTCCGGGCCCAGTAGTTCACGAAAGGCCGAGCGGAGCCTGTGGTAGTGGAATTTTTGTAGCAGAGTATGGCCTGTCCCGGCAACTATTAGCTGGTCCCAGGTTTTGAGTACACCTCCCTCAAACAGGTCCTCCATTTTCGTCACACCAAGAGAACTCAGCGCCTTGACCACCCCCTTCTCACCGAGCGGGTCGAGCCATAGAGCCCACTCCACCGGTAACAGCGGGGAGTAAAGCAGAGTGCAGCCCCGAGAGCGCACTAGGCAGTTCCAGGCGTGGTTGGTCGCCTTCAGCGAGACCATCCGGCCAGTTGCGCGGTCTGTGGGCAGACAGACAGTAGCAGGCAGAGGGAGTGGGTCAGCAAACAACCGCTCCAGTATAAGGTGCGGGGTCCGAGGGTCACCGTGCACCCATGAGTATAAGTGCGACGCCTGGGCGACTCTGTAATACCGTTCTAGATCCGGCGCTCCCAGCCCCCCCATTTCGCAAGGCAGAATCAAAGTCTTCCAACTAACCCTGGGCTGTTTCCCCCCCCAAGCTAGTTTCACCAACACCGAGGTGAGCTGCCGAAAGAAGGTCTTAGATAAAACCACAGGTAGATTCAGGAAGAGGAACAGAAAACGGGGGAGTACCACCATTTTCATTAGCGCAATCCTACCCGAGAGGGAGAGCGGGAGACGGATCCACTTATCTACGTCATCCACTAGGTTGTTATAGGCTACTCCATAGTTGTCTCGAACAAGGACTTCCGGGTCCGAGTGGAGATGAATGCCCAGGTAGCGAACTGAGTCGGCGGACCAGTGCAATGGGTAGTCCATGTCGAACTGCCGTGTCACCGGGGTGAGCGGGAACGCAATTGATTTGTCCCAGTTCACTTTCAGGCCCGATAGCGAGCCGAAACGGACCACTTCGCGGAGCACCGCAGGCAAATTAACTTCCGGGTCTCTGACGTACAACAGCGTGTCGTCAGCATACGTTGATATCCCGATCTTATATGTAGGGAAGCTAACCCCCTCTAGGCTGTGGTACTCCCGCATGGCGCACGCTAGGGGTTCCGCCACCAGTGCGTAAAGCAACGGCGACAATGGGCAGCCCTGTCGAGTGCCTCTGCTTATGTCAATCGGGTCCGTTACCCTGTCACCCAGGCGGAGCCTAGCGAATGGTCGATGGTACAGCGCGCCGACCTGTTGAAGGAACTGTTCGCCCAATCCCAACTTGCGCAACACCCGAACCATAAAGGGCCATTCAACCGAATCGAACGCCTTCTCCATATCAAGGAATATGGCCAATGCGCTATTCTCCTGCTTGATATGCTGCATCGCGCCTAGCACTGTTCTGATATTGTAGGTTAAATTCCTGCACGGGACAAACCCGGACTGCTCTGGGGCGACCAACCCAGGTATTAACAGGGCCAGGCGGGTGGCTAGGACCTTGGCATAGATTTTGGCGTCTACATTGAGTAGACTAAGGGGTCTATACGAGCCGCAGATATCGGGGGGTTTACCCGGCTTGGGTATGGTGATGAGTAGTGCCTCCCGCATGGTGGTCGGCATTTCACCGTTCTCGCAGATGGCGTCAAACAGGGTGATTAGGTGTGGCAGCAGCAGGTCCTTAAACGCCTTATAAAAACCCACCGTGAGGCCATCCGAGCCCGGCGCACTACCCGAGCGCATGCCTGCCAGTGCCTCTGATATTTCGTCTTGGTGGAAGGGGGCCATTAAGAATTCCCTGTCCGAGTTCTTGAGGAACGGCATGGCTATATGGTCTAAGTAGTCCTCCATCTCACCCTCCACTCCCTTTGTTTTAGCTCGGTATAGCTCCGCATAATAACTCCTGAACGTCTGAAGCACCTGCTCCTCGTCTGTCACTGTGTCTCCCTCCGGAGTTCTCAGTTCCTCTATGACCAGCGGTCGTCTGGTGCTGCGAGCCATGCGTGCAAGAAGCGCCCCAGGCCTCTCACCCTCCCCATATTGTCTCGCCGTGGCGTACTTGCCCATGTAAAGGACCTCTCTGTCCGCCAGTGCCTGAAACTCTGACAGGTGTTGGGACAGCGCCCCGTCTTCCGCCTCGCCGCCCAGCCGCAGCTGCTCCGCTTCAAGATCCGCCATCTTCGTTTCCAGAGTTGTTAGGTCCCGTCTAATGGATCGTAACACGCTGGAATGTTTCGACATTGCCACCCCCCTGATGTATACCTTAAATGCCTCCCACACCGTAAAGAAGTCATCCACTGTGCCCACGTTTGTAGTAAAGAACTGCTCTATTTCCTCTGCAAGTTCCCCCCTGAAGGCCTCGTCAAGCAGTGCAAAAGGCGGGAACCGCCAGGTGAAGGCTGGGATCCCCCTCCTGGGCGTTGCGAGGCGGAGGAGAATGGGGGAGTGATCTGAAAGCGTGCGTGGGAGGACTGTACATGTGCGAGTGTTGTTAAGTACCAGGGGGGGTGCCAACCAGTAGTCTATCCTGGTGTGTACATCGTGAAATGCAGAATAGTGTGTAAACCCACCCGCCCTCGGGTGCTTTTCCCTCCAGACATCCAGCAAGTCAGATTTGATCATTTCAGCCGCCATGTACGTGGCCGAGGCCGCAGGTCTCCGGGCAGGGCCCGCAGAGCGGTCCATTGACGGGTCAAACACAAAATTAAAGTCCCCGCCCCACAACATCCAGGGCTGTGCATGCGTTCTTACAATAGCTGACAGGGTCTTATAGAATTCAGGGTGGTCATAGTTTGGGCCATAGACGTTCACTATTAGTATGTCCATCCCCTTACCCACACATCTCGCCAGGACATATCTACCGTCTGGATCTGAGTGCACCGGGGTGAGCCGCAATTGTGACTTTGGATTAGCCCAAATTAACACCCCTCTGGCATGAGTAGTGTAACCCGCCGCCACTGTGTTCCCCGACAAACCCCTGGCTTTGAGCATTCTGCTGGTGAGTGGTAGGTGTGTCTCCTGCAGTAGAGCTATGTCAACGTTATGTCTGCTAAGATAGTTAAGGACTTTCCTCACTTTGCGGAAGTCGTTCAGGCCCCGCACATTCCAAGTCAGTAAATGCAGCTCATTCCGGGCGTGTGCATGCAAAGTCGGTGTTGTATCAGCCATTGCCAAGTGGGCTCAGAGCTTGGACCGCAAGGATGGATAGTGCAGGACACAGTAGGACACCCCAACTCATAGTCGCCCTCCGGCGCTCGCGAACAGGGACAGCAGAACACTTCAATACACACACTTCACAGGCAAACCCCGTCAACAACCAGACATCCCCCCTCCCCTCCCCGAGCCTAGCTCCCTCCCCAAATGCATCGTCCCACCCACAGCCGACCTCCCCCAACCTGGTCAGACAGACCCCACTCTCCCCCCCCATGTACCCCCTACAGGTGTAGTGCCAAATTGTCCGACACCAACCCCTCAGTGAGTAAAAACAACCAAAAGCTCAAGGGCAGAGCGCACCAATGCAGTACACCCCTAACTGTTCCAAGTGATTGCAAGTACTGCTCCCCTCCCAGCTCCATTCAAGAGTCAATGCTCAAGGCATGTTGAAAAGTGTTACTCAGACTCACTCCGGCTGACTCCCCCGGCTCAGTGTTCACTGCCACGAAGCACACATCCCCTTACCAGCACCATAGGGTAACCAAGTTGTCCATCCCCAACGCGTGGAGCCGGTGCCATTGCAAGGCCGGGTCGCCCATATTGTCCGGGTCCATGATCCGACCAGTGTGCAGAGGATCAATCCATTCTCCAGCCGCCATTCAGTCCTGTTCTTCCATAGAGACCTCCTCCTCGTCCTCCCGGCCACTCCGGTTCTCCTTCCGTTCCCGTGTCCAGATCTTAAGGGACTTATGCAGTTCTTTCGGGTCCGTGAAGTAGTACGATTTCCCGCCTGTATTGATCCGAAGTTTGGCTGGATACATCATTGCATAGTCCAGGCCCAGTGTTCTAAGCTGCTTCTTATACGGCGCAAATTGCCGCCGTTCCTCCTGCACCTTGGCTGTGAAGTCCGGGTAGAGGGAGATGTTCATGCCCTCATGCTGGAGTTTGCCCTTCTCTCTCGCCACTCTCAGGGCAGTGTCCCGGTCGCGGTAGTTGAGCAGTTTCGCGATTATGGGGCGAGGTGGCAAGCCAGGCTGGGGCTGCGGGCCCAGTGTGCAGTGGGCGCGTTCCACGATGAACATGGGGGAAAAAACTTCCTCTCCCAGGAGTGTTTGCAGGAGTTTTTCCACATATAGTTCCATTTTCCCCGTTTGCGTGGATTCCGCCACTCCCGTTATACGGAGGTTGGATCTGCGGGAACGTGCTTCCAGGTCCTCTGTCTTGTCCCTGATGACTGTCAGGAGTCTGTCATATTGCTTGCGTTCCTTGTCCCACTCCATCTGGGCTTCTTCGGCCTCAGTGAGCCGGCGCTCCGCCATGTCAAGGCGCTCCGCATGTTTGTCCACTCGCTCTGCCATACGGTCCATTCGGTACGACAGAGCGTCTATCTTGGTGCCCACCGCCGCAATACTCTCCTGAATGCCTTTTTCCATGGCTGCCAACATGTCTCGGAGCTCCGTCGGAGCCTGGGTCGGCGCCGCTACCGCTCCCTTCGGCGACGTGTCCGGTGCCGGGACCTCTGATCCTTTCAGACGGCGCCGTTCAAAGGAGATCTTCCCCTGGGTCGCATCGTTCTTCCCCATGGTATTTATGATGCGCAGCAGCACCGAGCAAAGAAGCTCCCCTCCAGTCCTCGATACCTCGCCACCAACGGTCAGGTATCCGATGCGTAGAAAATGGCGGCGGCAATGGCGGGCAGTACCTCTCTGCCCGCAGGTTCCAGAACGTCCCAGCGCCAGATAGGGTCAGGTCCTACTCAGCTGCCCCAGATAATCAGTCCCTCAGCACGGGGAGATGGCAGAGCCCCATGCGATCTGTGCAATTGAGCTCGGTTGCAGCGCCGGGTTCGATGTCGCCCCACCACGTGGCGCGGTACCTCAGTTTATGTGCTCCACTGCCCTGCTGCTTCTCCAGTCCCTTGTCCCACCAGGGCTGTGTAGGGTAGGAGGTGTAGGTCTTTGCAATCCAGGGCCCGTTCCAATCGCGCCTCGGCTTGCACGGTGTACGGCAGCCGCCTGAGTTGTGGCCGCACGCACAGTGACGTCACCCGGCCTCATTTCCAGGAGAGCCCGCTGCTTTCGGCCCAGTCCGCCACAGGCGCGCCTCCAAGCACAATGCCCCGGAATGTACAGGAATGTACGCCCTGCAGCCGGCCAAAAAGGTCTTCGATCACTGCCCGGGGTGCCAGCAGATGTTTCCAAGCAAGCTATCGCCAATTCGAGCGTATCAAGGATAGTTAAACAGGATAATTCTGGAGCTTTGCGAGGAGCCGAGGGCTCACGCGTCTGCCATCGACGCCGGCTAGCTCCGCCCCCACAAAAAATATGTTTAATGGAGATTGTCCAAATGTCATGTTTAAAATAACCTGATAGTATGAGAAATATTACTATCTCCTGGCTATGGCTAATGCGTTCGACATGTTTCAGCCGTACTGGTCACCTGACCCGGCTTTCTTCAGGACCTAGATATTAGTTATTATAAGCTACTGCAGGAAGAATACGCAACTAGCGCTTTTAGAAAACTATGTGAGCTACAAAGAAAAAGGTAAAACTGTGGCATTTGCCACCCTAACAGACACGCATTGTATGTGCTTTCAGGTAAGAGCTACCTCTTCTTTCCTGGAAGGAAAAAATTACACACATTAGGGTCAAACTATCAAAGGGATTAATACACAATACAGCATCAGCACTAATCGTTCAGTAGTGAAGTTCATAGACTATTCATTTTAGAACCCAAATCGTGGTTTCCTATAATTGCAAATGTCATTAATTTTAGAAGAAAAGTCCTCCACTTACCCAGCTTTATGTGGGAGAAAAACCTCACCTCACCCGTCTGATTGCTCGGAGAAGGAAGCCCCGCTCTGTTTTAATGTAAAGTAAAGCAAAGAGGTTGCATATCGATACCACTCTGTAAAAATACTCTACATTAATATAAAACACTTTAACCTAAAATCAAAAACCCAGGGACACTCTGCTCCTGACAGCAAGAAATGTAGAAGGTCTGGCAGCATCTATGACAAACTCTCAGTTTAAGGAACCTCTAGAATGATACAGTTCTATTTAATCTAGAAGGTACCTTGGTTTATCTCTACCCTAGTGGTTTGCTCCCAAGTATGTGGAAAGTAACCAAAAGATATCTAGGGAAATTGTCAGTCATTCAGACCATAAGGATTATGCCCCGTCTTACTCCACAGTCATGTGACCGCCCAAATGCTAAAAAACGCAGGGAAGGGGCATTATTGAACATTCAAAAATGAAGAAATTAAGACCACAGCCCTTCTCCTTACCTGTCCGTCGGTGCTCCAAACCAGACTGCAAGCAATCTGGGAGGTGACGACAGGGCAGGGGAGGGCTGTATATATACTCGTGTTAACTCAGCTAATTATCTGCAGCTGTGCATCAAAGCGTCCCGATTTCCTATTGAGCCGTTTGCGCATGCTCACTCCCAGACCGCTGTATTACCTGCATGCCCCTGGTTACTTGGTCCTAGCCAGACGCTCAGCACGAGACATGCTCGTGTGGGTGACGCTATCGCCTGCACATGCGCAGAACAATCGCGCAAACTTGGTTTCAGGAGGAACGGCAGAGTCAGCACAAATTGCGATTCGGAAAAATGCACAAAATGAAGTTTATTTTTTTTTAGGTGGAATGCCTGTCGCCACAATGTATAATCTGCAGATTTGGTATGGTGGAATGATGGCTCTCTTATGCCTATAGGGTAAAAAACCTTATATCATCACTCATAATTATTGTGGTCAAATTTACTGAAAACTAGTAGTGTCAAGAACTGTAACTCGGGGATATGTTTGAACTGCCATTGAAGATGAATGTGGTGCATCTCATATGTTTATACTGTGTCCCAACGTCAAGAATGTGTAACTGGTTGGTTGCATAACCCAAATGCTAAAATATATAAGTCTCAACTGATGGTATATACTTAGAATGCATGCATATTGATGCCATACAAAGAATTGTATATTGATTAGTGAGGGATGTTGCCACAGGTTAGTTGCAAACACACAGTTTTCCCATACACAGAGGTACATACATGCAGAGAGGTTAGATTTAAATGGTACATCTCTAGTATGTTTTACAGTAGATTAGTTTGGACAGGGTGTTCATTCAGATAGAGACCCAGGGTATTTGGTCGTTGAGTCCTTCAATATCCGTTTCAATCTGAAAATCCACCTTTGTTCCTTTGTGAACAGAAACCGTGAAATATCCGAAATATGTTGAGGGATAAACGGTCGTTCCAAAATACACCATCTCAGATCGTCTGCCTTGTGTTGTTTGGAAAGAAAGTGATCAGTGAGTCGGGTGGATTGTTTTCTACACCGTATAGTGCTCTTGTGCTCACTGATGCGCAGCTTCACTTTCCGTGTGGTATGGCCAATGTATTTCAAGGAGCAGGGGCATGTAATCATATAGATTACGCAGTCAGAATTACAGTTGGTGTGGTTCTGGAGTATCCAAGGGCGACTCGTACCTATGTCTACCGAGATTGTTTTGGTGGTCTGTGGGCATGCGGTACATGAACCACATGGGTAATGGCCTCGTACAGGAGGCAGCGACCATAGGGTGTTCATGTCATTTGTTGGCTGTGTCCGTGGTCGTGTGTGAACGAGGCTGTCTCGCAGACTTGGGCCCTTTTTGAATGCAAAAAGGGGAGTTGGAATGCTTGCAGCAGCCACATTAAGGATCCGCCAGTGCTTGCGTACTGTCTTCTGTACTTGATTCGATAACGTACAAAAAGTCGTTACGAATGTTGGCCTACCATTAGGAGGTTTGGGAATTCCACCCTCAAGTAGAGCATCCCGATTATTGTTCGATGCCCTTTTCCATGCCTGACGTACAAGCCGTTTAGGGTAGTCACGTGCATGAAGCTGAACAGCTAATTCACTGGCGTGTTTATCAAAGAGGTCTCTGGTTGAGCAGTTCCTACGAACATGTAAGAACTGGCCCACTGGGAGATTTTCTTTGAAGGCTCTTGGATGATGACTATCGAAAACAGGAAAGAGTTTCTGGACATCGGTTTTTTAAATAGTTCACACTGTAACCTACCTCTATGAGGGAAAATCGATATGTCAAGAAAAGATAATCGTAGTTGACTGAATTCGATGGTGAATTTTAGGAAGGCATTTTGTTGGTTAAGCCAGTTATGAAATGCCTTAATTTCTTCGGTAGACCCTCGCCAAACCACTAGTACATCATCTATGTACCTCTTCCACAGCACCAGTTGTTGACGGTATGGGTTGCTGTGGTTCAGTACATAGTTTTGTTCGAATAAATGAACATAGAGGTTGGCAAGGCTGGGCGCAAAGACACTCCCCATTAAAGTACCAGAGACCTGGAGAAAAATCTGGTCTTCAAACCTGAAGAAATTCTCCATCATGGCCATTCTGGCGCACTCCATGATGAAAGAGACTGGAGTGGTGCTGTTCACCTCTCGGGCTTCTAGGAGAGCCCTGATGGAGTCAAGTGTTTCTTGTTGCGGAATACACGTGTAGAGTGACTCTACATCAAAGCTTGCCAAAATGTCAGTGGTGGTGTTAAACTCAATCTCTGGCAAGAGTTCACATGGTACATCCACCTTGGCAAGAGCCTTCAGGAGCATGGAAACAGGTACCCAATAGAGCAAGTTGGCTCAATACAGTGGTCCTAGATCTAGTTCTCCTTGAGCTCCAGATGACGAACCTCCGCCAATAAGGGTGGGCCGATGGACTCTATATTCTAGCCAGGTGGTGGGCAAACTATTTGAATTGGGTCCCTGCACCTTAGTAGCATTCAGCACTTCTCTGTTCCTTAAGTATTGACTGACCACATCTTATTAGTTGTTTTCACTTTTATTCATTTACTTTTTGCTCCATGAAATATTGTATTGTTAGTGGTCTTTTCTTTTCTTTTACTTATTTTACCTTATGTCCTTCCCAGCCCTGAAGAGTCACAACTTTACCACGTTGTGATGAAACACGTGTCGGCTGGTTTGTTACTTATGTACTGATCAGAATTAATATATAAATCTATTCTGCATGAAACTCTGGATGTCGTCCTTCGTTACTTCTTCAAAAAACATTGTTTCAGTAATTTGGTTTTCACACTAAAACCCATTAACCTAATACGTGTGCACAAGACTTTGGTTTACATTTTTTCAAATGTCACCAACATGCAAGGCCACACAATGACTTTATCAACTGAATTATATAAGTCCAACTCTAAAATACCTTTCTAGTTTTATAACAGTGGTAACATCTTGACATAGAATTTAGAATGTAAAATGAAAAGGTAACTGTCCTGTAAATTTTGGGGAAGTCTATGCTTAAAAGTAAGTGTTAGCATCACATTCTGTCCAACCTGTGTTGTTTTTTAAATATAGTGTCCTGATGCTATCATCTGTTCATTACGAAAAATAATAGAACTAATGTTAAGAGTGTGCCCTGAGATAGAAATTTGAGAAGCAGTAAGGGTAGAAATACCCGCATTAGTGTTTCTGTTCTTGTGAGCACAGCTTTTAACTGTCAAAATAAGATATTTTGTTGCCATTGTTAAATGAAGGGTCGAGACATGTTGTGGGTTATAGTTTGGATAAAGGTTTGGTTGCAAACCCTTACATAATACATTTTTAAATGGAATTGATATGCAGTCAGGTATTGGTAAATATACAGATCTTTCAAATTCTGTAACAGTGGAGCTTGAATGTAGTAAAGAGGTCAGAACTTGGTTGAGTCTCATTGGCTATTATTTGTAAAAAAAGACTTACAGAATTCTTAAGTATCTTGCTGTTCATTAATAGAAAACTGAATAGTACCTATAAACATATCTACCATGCCCCAAATGCCACTTAAAGAGAGGCATATGTGGTGCCTGATGGATTTTGTTGATGAAGATGTGTCAAGGTCTTGCAGAAAGGTTGATTTATTAGATCTTTGACTGACTGTAAGTCTAATGGCAAATTAACAATAAGATTGCTATAGCAATTAAAGCCATTCCGATTTTTGAGCTGATGTCCTATAATTTCTGTGTTTTTTTGTTTTTTATGTTTTTTGTTGTTGTTCCAATTTTTATTTGTAATTTTAGTTTGATTGAAAAAAACTCTTTTGAAAGACAGTTTAGGTTTTGTAAAAATGGGATATTCACCAAGATGAGGAGCAATTTTCTTTACCAATGACTGTATTCACTCAAGCACCTACAGTCTGCATTAATTATTGCATCACTGAAATCCATTATAAACAGTCCTGTTATTTTTTTGTTTTACTCGAGATACTGCAAAGTATGCCATTTCCACTTTGAATACTGTAGAGATAATGTTAATTAATGCATAATCTAAACTTAGTCCTTGTGGTTTGTGTATTGGTATACCGTAAGCCAAATAAAGAGGAAACTGTTTTCTTCGAAATATATAAATCTTTGATCTTGCTGCACACCGTAAGATGTTTTTGCTCTATAATGTGGTCGAATTTCACCATTATGAATTCAATCTCTTCATTCTTTGAAGATGTTCGAAAGTGCACTACAAATCACATGGCTCTATTTACTGGTCATTCATCTACATGTAAATTGCGATCTAAAATAACCTGACAACTTTTACACAGATGTACATTTTTCTCCAATGCCTCTGTACAGGACACAGATTTTTTCCATCTTTTGTAGTTTTGTAGCTAAACCTTTGCTTATAGGTATGTTTAATCAGTGATTCTCTATGTTATCTTTCTATGGGAGATGTAGAATTTCTTCTTTTTCCAGTTTATAATTGCTTTATTTATTTGAGCACATTCTTCAACAGTTGTCATTAAACAAACCATGGGCTGTGATTGTGAAAGAAGTTAATGCATTACTTTGGCAGGTCAATGAAGGTTAGGAAATAATTTTGTTCCCTTAGCATAAGTTTTACTTTTTTATCACAATGCCAAGGCGAATGTCTTTTAATATCTTGGCATATTTTTCATCATTAGCTTGCCTCATATTGTGTGTTAGTTCTCTGTATGTGAAATGCAACCAAATGTTGACATTCCCTATACCTACCAAAGAATGCTGAGTTTGCTCCTAAGAAATTTTTTATAAAAATGGTTCATCTTTTACAGGTGTTAGTTGCAACAAGTCTCCAAAAACAATTACATGTTTCCCTCCAAAGAGCACTTCATAAGACATTCTGAATACTTCTTGCATTCGCAAAGGAACAAATGCAAACATCAAGTTGGAAACCATGCTCACTTCATCTATGATTCTAATTTAGTTTTTTATAACTCTCCCAAGTTCTTGCCATGTATCTGTATTAAATTGTAACCCCTTTGCCGCGGCCACGATTTCACGGCCGTGCGGTACTTCCGCAAAATGGGGAGGGCCGCGTCGGCCGTTGGCCGACGACAGCACTAGCGAGGTAAGGCTCCCGTTTGCCGACGGCAGCACACAAGGTGTTAAGTATTCTATTGTGTTATCATGTACAACAGTCACTAAGAGTAAATAATGTAAAGTAAACCCTTTGATGTTCTGTGTCAGCAGGAACAGTAACTACATAACATACATTTGAAGTTGTAATATTATGCACATATGCAGTAATTACTTTAATAAGAATGTTTTTCCCAGTTCCAGCTTGGCTGCTCACATATTGCAATATAGGTTCAAAAGTAATACTTTCATATAATTCATTTACATGTTGCATTCCATGATCTACTGACTGCTTTATATCTTTGTACATTTGTAGTTGTTCTGAATTTAATTGAGACATTAAGTAATCCAAATTTTCAACGTCCTTTTTTTTTCTTCATCCATTGCATGCTGAACTTCGTCCATGGCAACCATAGCTTCATTATCAATCATTGGTTGTCCAAGTAGGTTACCAGTCCTGGAAGTGGAAGTATTTTTAGTTGATGAAGTATTGTGTTGAATTTCTGCATTCATGTTATTCTCTTCTGCTATTTCTTGTTAGGACATTTGTAGGTATGTATGAAATTATGCAATGCAATGTATTGTTCTGAACATTAAATTCATCTTCACAGGATTCAAAAGGGCCTGACATCTCTTTTCCTTTGTGCCATGGATCAAATAGTGAAAAAGTGCTAAATAGTAGACTTCTTTCTTTTCTCCAATGTTACAACTTAGAGCTCAAGTATGATGTCGGCACCTCTGGTCGGCGGTCCCGACACTGCGATTACAATACGACCGAACATGGTGCGATCACATACTCCCAATTCTCTATGGGAGCTTGTGTTGTGAACGTAAACCGGCCACAGCCCAAGCTCCCATGGAGAAAAAGGAGGTTCTGTTCATCCCTGCACCGCTTGGCAGGCACCTCAAGGTGCCTGCCACATGGTGCAGGGATCAACTAGGAGGCACACAGGTAGGTATTTCTGAAATTGTTTCTTGAAATTCAAGAATGATTGCAATTAGCCAAGACCATTACTGGACTTTCTGCCTCATTCTGAGTGAAGACAAACTCTGAATAATGATTGCTCTAAGAGAGTACATCAAAGTATTTACATTGTTTGTAGTTCGCAATACTGTTGACGTATTGGATTATAGTGAGCATAGAGCATAATTGAGTTGTTCTAATTGCAATGATGGGGTTTTGACAAAGTATAATATCTGCGCAAGTTTTCTTATTGTTGAATTATGCGTGGAGAGCATCTTAATATGATGGAATGTGGTGTCACACGTGATTTCTTAGGTAGCCTCAAGAATGTTCTTGTAGGTTAAAAATGGTCCAAAATGGGCAAATGTCTAAGGTTTGTCGTAGTTAATTTGTTTTAAAGTAGTGATGACTTTTAAATGTCATTAAAAATGTTGCTTCAGAATGGATGTATCTCGGATATTGCAAGTTGATATGCAATTCTATTCATATATGGGGTTTTGTTGTTTTTCCTCCTGTAAATCGTGAGTAGAAATGATATTTTCCTATCTTTTCTTTCCGTCCTGCATTTCTATGTAAGACTTCAGAACAATGACCTTCAGGTGCGACTGAAAGCACACAATTATTCTATTGATGGTAACTCTCTTCATGAAAGTATGAGTCAGTGCTCAATGTATGTTTCCAGTTTCCCTGGAAAATGTTGTAGAAGTTTAGTCTTGTTAGTTCTTTCTTCCGTAGTTTGAATATTTTATACGTAGAAATTAATGGTTCAGGGTTTTGATGTGATTCATGATGAAAATAAAGAGTTTTCTATTCACAGGAAATGCATTTTCAACAATATCGTGAAAATATTGTTTTTGTACAAGATTATCCTTCTTTTTCCTTATGAAAGGAAGTGTTTGGAGCAGATTTGTAAGAGCACACATTTTACAATGCTTACCAATAATGTTCTTAATCTTGTCTTTTCTTGTCAGAGTGTATATCTTTGCACAAGAGGCAGCATTTATGTTGGTGGAATGACTGACTGTTAATTGTGCTCTCTTTTTACTATTAAGATTAGGGTGTCTATAAACAGTCTTAACATTTTTATACTGTTACCACTAGTGTTGTTTTTCTGTAGATGTCCTCCTTCTTGCTCTTCCTTTTGTTTTTGTCTCATGTCTCTGCTGTACAAATTAATTTCTTGCTTCTCCCAGTAATGTTTTGTAAGCATTGTGTTAAAGGCTAGTACATCTGTTTTATAAAAGACATAAAAAGGAATGGTTTGATTGCTAATGATCCTAATACAACATAACATTTTTTAATTTATTAAAAGTATTTAACAGTATTACATAATAATATTTACCTGTTGTATGTTGAAATATGTAGGTGCACGGTTAATGTTTAATTTTTCTGCAATCTTTTCAAGTACAAATACAGCTGTATTGTGTTCCAACAGTCACCAGAGTGACTATGGTTGTAGTTCCTATTTATTGGTATCGGTCTGTTTTCATAGCCCAGTTAGTGTTATAACCCAATAGTATTGTGCTTTAGTTCTCCATTATATTAGTTATCTACTTTTCTATTTGTTTTCAATAGTCATGGGACCAGAAATATGTATTTAGTAGTATTAGGATACGTTTATAGCCCACTTTCTGTTACCAACCAATCCCATATTGCTTTATTTATTTATTGTATTTCTTATCTATTTGCCTATTAGTTTTTATTGACATGTGACCATAAATGAGTGTTTCATATGCCTGTCTACTACTTCTAAAACATTATAGCTGCAGACTAGTTTTTTTGTGTCATCATTTTCGATTTTGGTAGTATTGTGCTACATTTGGAGCCCAAAATTAATGTAAGCCAAACGTTGTCCTCCTTTCAATATGTGTCAATGTTAAGTACTTTCCTACTGGCCAATCACCTAACCGCACCCTGTATATGTTTGTCACACTGGCTGAGCATTTCTCCTTCTTGTATATCAATGCAGGAGCAAGATGGTTTGTGTTTGGATTGTCTGGCACCGTTTAATTTTAGGGCCAGGGAACATGCCAAGAACACAGATTTTAAGCTAATTTTGTATTGAAAGGAATGGACATTACATGGATTGGGGAAAGAGGTTTGAGATGTAATCAGTTACTCCTTCTACTTTCCTCTGTTAGTGTATGTGACTATCCTCACTTTGGGCCCGATTCACATAACTAACTTAGGACAAAATCCTAAACTTACTACTTTTGGTATTCACAGAAGTTAGGATTTTGTCTTAAGACAGACTTAAGTTAGGATTTTGTCTTAAGTCTGTCTTAAGACAAACTTAAGACAAAATCCTAACTTCTGGGAATACCAAAAGTAGTAAGTTTAGGATTGTGTCTTAAGTTAGGTCTGTGAATCGGGCCCTTTATGATTATTCACTGTGGTGAAAATGATATAGGCCGCTTAACTGGAGTTAGACTAGAAATTGAGATCAAATAGACATTCTCCAACTTTGAGACTGATTACGATGTTGGTCAGAGTTTCCTCCTCCCGACACTGACTCGGAATCGGAAACGACTGACTCGCGGTCTGCGGTTCCGCCCAACCGATTATGATGCTTCCGAATGCCGTTCAGAAGGACTCCCATTGACTTTAAAGGGAGCCTGTGTTCCAACTGATAACACAGGTTCCTATGGGGAAAATGGGTGTCTGCGGAAAACCTTGCACCCTGTCGATGGCACCCCATGGAGCCTGCCATACTGGGCATGGTTTTACAGGCGGGTCCCTTGGGTACCCTCTTGACCCTAAACCGGAGGACTCAGGATGAAGGGGGCCTTCTAGGGGCCCCCAAAGTCAGTTTCCAACAGCCTTTTTGTGTCGGACAGACCGAGTTGGAAAGGCTGTTGGAATCCGATATTGTAATCGGTTGGTAGGTAATGCTGTCCATTGAGCTGTACGAATCGGCTCCGACCGACTCGGATTCTCCAAATGCCAGTCGGAACCGATTCAGAATGACGGAAGGGTTTCCCTTCCGACTGCAAGCATCGTAATCGGTCGGTCGGAAATGTTTCCGACCGAGTTGGGCTGATGGCTTCCGACATGTTTTAGGGGAATCCGACTGTCAGTCGGGGGCTTTCCGACTAACATCATAATCAGCTTTTTAATGTCTATGTTTCCAAACACATATTTTGTCTTTTCCAACATTTGTCAGAGACAAAAGTGGAAGTGGCCTAGTTTAAATGCTGCAAAGTTTGAAAAAAACTCAGACATGTTAACAAAACAGTCTCAGCATTCCTTAGAGGTCATGACATGTCTTCCATTTTTCATTTGGATATCAGGTATTCCAATGCAGCACTGTTTCGTCCAGATGGTGTCCAATTTACAAATTAAGGAAACAATGATTTCCTTTCAAACCTCAAAAATTGGCTTATTCAAAATATTTAAGTGTGTTTACTTTGGGAAACAACCAAAGGTTAGAATACTGCAGTACTTCCTAGATACTTTCGCAGTCGAACCGCAGTAGTATGTTTTTTTAGAAAAAAGGTATATATCTATAAAACTAACTTTACCTACCACTACCGACTTAGGTACAGTGGCTGATTCCTTCCTATACTGTACAACATAAGTACACACCTCTGTTTCACAATGAAACACACAACACAGCAAAAATGTGTTGTATTCAGCATTGCTGCCTTTTCATTTTGGAAGGCTTCATTAACCAATCATATTGTGTTCTGTCATCACCATGTACCCCAGTAGTACGGGTACTGCATCGGTACACCTCTACCTCAGATATCGCTAAGCTTTTGTGCCTTATAATGTAGAATGTACTGTATCTATTCACTTCAAATACCAAAAAGGATCATCTATACATCATAATCTATATTCCTGCCAAATTTCATTCAACTCCATTGAGCCATTTTTGCGCAACTTCCAATACAAAAGTCCATGTAAAGTGCATGCGTGGAAAACCTTATTTAAGGACCCCCTTTTTTCTTTGCACCCCTAAACGAATTACCATAACATTTTCCATCATCAGCCAATGCAGAAAAAGCTATAGGCCTGTAAAGTTTTGTGGAGATTCATCAAATGGTTGCAACGTTATTAGCAAGCACAACTCCTAGGAATTTCTATCTCTGGGAATCCTAACTATGCCTAAAGTGTGGCTACGGCCACTCTGTGATATATATATATATATATATATATATATATATATATATATATATATATATATATATATATATATATATATATATATATATATATATATATATATATATATATATATATATATATACGGTCGCCAGTAGGCAGTTACAGTTAGGACCTAGTTACCATAGGAAAATCACAACATTCTATTCCCAATAAGTTTGGCACAGATTGACAAATCTTCGCAAAATTTTCAAAACTTTGGGGCGCTCCAGTCTGATCCTATCTTGAAAGTTTCGGGGTGATTTGGCAATCGGGGGCCAAGAAGAAAGGGGGTCCCGAAACGTGTTTTCCACGTGCAATTTTCCATAGGAAACTTTAGACACGGCTACAGCCCAAACTGCTGGATGGAATTACACCAAATTTGGCAAAAAGGTAGCCCTTGGTTCAGAAAGATCCCTTTTTGTTAAATGGTGTAAATCTGTTCAGTAGTTGCTGAGAAAATCAAAATTAAAAAAGTTTCCATATCTAGAGGCGCGCAGGATCCGCGCACCCTCCCGATCACGAGCTTCATGCTAATTGGCTGTCAACACTCCAAACCAAGAAGTGTTGGCAGCCATCTTGTCTACCGAGACACAAGAAATCAGTCAAACAAATGCGAAAAAAGAGAAAAGGCGAGTTGTAAATTGTGGAATTAATTTCCCTTCAATACTGAGGGTCCCTGAGGGCCAACTAGCCCACCAGGTACCTCCAGTATGCGTCAGGGAACTGCGTTGCAGAGAGGTGTTCAGAAGCCACGCCCCTTTTTACACCTCTTTGCAACGCAGCTCTGTGGCGCTTACTGGAGGTACCTAGTGGGCTAGTTTGACCCTAGTGACCCTCAGGATTCAAGGGGACTTAATCTCCCAACTTAAAATGGCCACAGGGAATGTTTACACAGTGGTGAAGGGAGGGGACGGGGCCTGAGATGCCGTGTGCAAACACGCCCTGTGGCGTGTTTTAAGTTGGGAAAATAATTCTCCTTCAATCTTGAGAGCCTCTGGGGGCCAACTAGCCCACCAGGTGCTTCCAGTAAGCGCCATTGTGCTGCGTTACAGAGATGTGGTCCATGCCGTACCCCTTTTTACACCTCTCTGCAACAGCGCTTACTGGAGGTACCTAGTGGGCTAGTTTGACCCTAGGGACCCTCAGGATTCAAGGGGACTTTATCTCCCAACTTAAAATGGCCACAGGGCGTGTTTACACAGTGGGGAAGGGAGGGGACGGGGCCTGAGGTGACGTGTGCAAACATGCCCTGTGGTGCGTTTTAAGTTGGGGAAATAATTCCCCTTCAATCCTGAGGGCCCCTGGGGGCCAACTAGCCCACCAGCTGCTTCCAGTAAGCACCGCTGCGTTGCAGAGAGGTGGTCCAGGCCATGCCCCTTTTTACACCTCTCTGCAACGCAGCTCTGTGGCACTTACTGGAGGTACCTAGTGGGCTAGTTAGAGCCTAGGGACCCTCAGGATTCAAGGGGACCTAATCTCCCAACTTAAAACTGCCACAGGGCACGTTTACACAGTGGTGAAGGGAGGGGATGGGGCCTGAGGTGACGTGTGCAAACATGCCCTGTGGCGCGTTTTAAGTTGCGGAAATAATTCCCCTTCAATCCTGAGGGCCCCTAGCCCACCAGGCGCTTCCAGTAAGCCTATGGGCTGCATTGCGGAGAGGTGGTCCAGGCGTGCCCCATTTCACACCTCTCTGCAACGCAACTGTGTGGCGCTAACTGGAGATACCTGGTGGGCTAGTTGGACCCAAGGGACACTCAGGATTCAAGGGGACTTTCTCCACCAAATTAAAACTGCCACAGGGCGTGTTTGCACACATGTCACCTCAGGACCCCCTCCCTTCACCAGTGTGCAAACTCGCCCTGTGGCGCGTTTTAAGAGGTAGTTTTAATCCCCCTGCCCAATTATGTACTAGGGTCTTACAGAGGAGGCCATGGTAATCACAGGGGTACCCCAACGCATAGTGTTCCCTAGTGTATGTAGGTATTTTCACTGTATTCTAAGTGTCTTTCAACATAGAATTGGCTCTAGGACTGGTTAGTCAGAGTCAGTTACAACCAGTACCCATCTGAAAAAGTTGAGGGTACAGGATGATTTTGCAACAAGGCCTCTTTCTGCTCCTCTGTTTGTTCTTTCTGCACGTCTTCCTTCTTCCTGTACTTTTCTTGGTCTTTGAGGACTTCTGTTGCTTCTTTCTGCATTTCTTTTCCTTCTTTCTGTGTGTTTTTTCTTCTTTCCTCACATGTCCTACCTCTGTAGGCATAGTTAGAAACTAGCATTTAAAAAACCTTAGAAATTCACTGAAAATAACCAGAGGTTTCAGGCACGTTATAGTTGGAAATTAGCATTTAAAAAACCTTAGAAATTCACTGAAAAAACCATAGATTTCAGGGGCGTTATAGTTAGCTGGACATTTCACTTGTACCAAACAAGTTAGTTCAGCTAACTATAACATGCGCGCCTGCCATGCACTGCTGATGACATCACATAATACATCACTCATGACATGGTCAGTGACATCACTGATGACATCACTGATGACATCTCAAATGACATCACTGATGGCATCATCCTGTGATAGAGTGGCAGACCTCCTCTCACCCTAATATAACCTTTGATATACACACACTCAAAAATAGAAACTAACGTTTTCACAACAATGGACATACCAATACCACCAGTAATTCCAAGATCTACACACACATCCACTCATTCACCAACAGTCCTATACAGTCACTCATACATGTACTCACTCATCATATGTACTCATACACCTATACATCCTGTTACACACCGGTACTCATCCATAGAGTTACTCACACACATAGTCACACATGCAAACAAAGTATCAAACATCCATTTACTTGCATATACAGTTATACACACACCACGACACTTACTTCTACAGAAACTTACACATACTTACTATCTTAAGCAATCACTTATAGAAACACATACTAATTTATACAGGAACTCTTCCAATCTCTCACTCTCACATATACTCACTTATATACACCAATACTCACATATACTAGTTTAAAACATATGTAGTTACTCATAAAGACACTATTATGAGAGTCATTCGCTCACTAACACACCCATACACACACTCATCCACCCATACAGTCCTGCACACATTCTGTCTTCAACACATACAGTGAGTCACTCATTCATGCATCTATGCACTACGTAATACCCCCACCGAACCATACAGACACTCATACTGATACTCAAAAAAACAACTAATAACCTATATAGACACTCATGTAGCTAGGCACCAACCCATGAAGCCACTTATACACAAAGTGAGAGACTGATACAGATATTTACATATTTAAACATTATTCACTAACCCATGTATTCACTAAGATACACTTAATCAGTCAGTTGTACAATCAACTTTACAAAAAAAATCATCCATTTAGACACTTATATACCTATTTATTCTTCCATCGACCTTCAGATATACGTATATAAAACATATTTAATTTTCAGAAAAACACACATTCACTGGATGATGTCATCAGTGATGTCATCAGTGATGTCATTTGAGATGTCATCAGTGATGTCATGAGTGATGTCACAGACCATGTCATGAGTGATGTAATATGTGACGTCATCAGCAGTGCATTGCGGGCGCGTGAGTTATAGTTAGCTGAACTAACTATAACAGGGGAATTTCTATGGTTTTATACGAGTGAAATGTCCAGCTAACTATAACGCCGCTGAAATCTATATAAGGGCATGAATCGAGAAAATTACACTAGGGTCCTAAAATGCTATACAACACCCACTCCACTTTATCATGTTCGACATTACTAAATTCGAGCACTAAAACATATCTAAAGCATGTGTTTACAATCCCACCCAAAAATACATAAAAATGCATTTGAAATGGTTGTACACGAAAAATGATCATTCGTACTGTGCGCATTTGTAAGCATTGATTTCATTTGAAGCATATACTATGATATTGCTAATGGTAACTGAATGAATCATGAAATTTACATTTATGAAATGGCTCTTAAATACAGAAGAAAAAAGGTCGAGAACATTCCATAACAGAATATATAACTGGTTTCGTTTGTGGATAAGGTCAATACTGTTTCTAGGAAGTATTCAAAGAATTCTTGTTCTCTAAGAATAGTTCTACTTTAAGCAGATTACTTTGTGCCAAAGTTCAGTTTTGGAAAAAGTCAAATCAAATCATAGAAGTTTTTGTTTTGAAAAACAAAGGTCGAATTCAAAGTTGATAGAACGCTGTGTGCTAATTTCAAAAGTTATTCTCGGTGTCAGGAGAAAACATTAAATCTTCTAAGCTGGCAAAGAAATTGTCTACCACAGTAGGTGAAAGTTGAACCACTTCATTAAGTAGATCAATCGTACACAGATGAGAAGCATCGCCGTCAGCATCAGTTGAATTAGCAATGTTCGCAGTAGATGGTACCTGTGTGCCTGTTGGTCCACTTGTCTCACCTTCAGCTGGAATTGCTGGTGAGACCTCAATGAATGCCGTCATCAGGATTGGTTGCCGCTGGGGACAACACAATGCATGAGCCGTTACCGAACCAAGCAAAGCATCAACATCAGTTGGCAGTGCTGATAGAAGTGTCAGACAAATATCCAACACGCATTCCTCTCCACAAAGTAGGCATCGTAGAACAGGTAAGATGCAATCTTGCCAGATTGGTCTGAATGTTAGGAACCACGTGGTATTCAGATCTCTCAAACGAGCCAAGCCAAAAATCTGTGTTATGCGCTCATGATACTGCAATGTCAGAAGAGTGTTCTCCATGGTAATCTGGGTATCGCTGGTGACCGGACTTGCCATATCGGAGCAGAAGGAACAAAAATAGTATCCCTGCTACGAGTCCCAAAATGAGAGGCAGGCCGCCGAACACAGAGTGCAAGAAGTTTGGAAAAATGCCTAGGACTGCTTCAAAGGGTGCTAACAGTCCCGAAAAAATTGTCTTAAATACATGTACAATACCACTGGTATCAGACATGTTTAAGATACGACCTAACATTTCTGAGAAATGTATGGGGCAGTTTGTTGATAATAGGACATGCATCTCTGCAGAGGACCTTGCAACTTGCAGATCATACGTCTATTTGGACGAGGTCAGTGGCACAGTTTTTTGTAAAAGAATGGCTTTCATTCTGCTTAAAGTATCAATCCGTATAGAAGAGATGTTCAGTGAAGGCCATAGCGGCGACTCCCCGTCTGTCTTAGTTTTAGGAAACAATACTTGCATACAGCAAGTGACACTAGCTGACACACTAACGAGATAGGCTATTCCTGGCATCATTCCACAACAGCTGTGATCATTCAACAATATGTAGCTCCCATTGGATAGCTGCCTAACAATTGGATCTATCACTGCTGTCAGAGAGCCTTGCAGGTGGCAGGATAAATTGGTCGAAGAACCATCGCAGGCTCTATGTAAATGAATACTGTGACATAAAAGTGTACCGCTCAGTGTGCTTTTGCAATTTTTCCACTAAGAAATACCTCCTTTTCCCCACTCCAACATTTGTGTGTGTATGGTAAATCCCAGGTAGACTTTATGTATTCAATACCCAACCTTTCATACAAGCCTGCTGTTATGTGTTTCAAGCAATACTGAGACTGAAAAATCGTCACTGGCATCGTCATGGTGCCATGTATTTGCCAATCTACGGCTGGTTTCTCAGAAACGGTTAATGGTAATCTCTCCAGTTTTTCTATGCTCAGCACCGTATAGTCTGCTCCCCTTTATGCCAAAGAGATTTCTTTATCTGTAAGGTTAAACCCAGAAAACAATGACGTGGTGTTGATTAGACGCCAAGGCATATAGCCTGAACGAAGATTTTGTAATGTCCAGCCTAGCAGCATTATAGAACGCAATTGAGACTGTCCATGTTGTAACATGAGCAAGTCCTGTTCCATTATGTCTATGGCAGAGGATACAATGCTGTCCAAAGAATAAATTCTGGATGACAGAGTTGTTAACCCATTGTCAACTACAGAGAGAGCTTCCTCTAAATTAATACGATCAATTTCTCATATTCGTTCTGCAGTTTCGATTTGCTTGACTTTCCATGCTTCATTATAAGCAGCATAAATACCGACGTATGTGAAACGTTTATGACGTGGTTTACGAGGTCCTAGTAAGAAGTCTCTCAAATCATCGCCATCTTTAAGTAAAGTTAAGTGTTGTTTTATATCTGGGAGTGCGGATCTTTGTAGCCACTCAAGGCACCGTTTTCCTACACTGTATGTTGTTATTATCCCTGGATGTTGTCTCTGGACATATCTTGGATCTGGCCTAGTTACTGTAAACCCTTGTGTCTTATTCAGGAATCTATCTTGACAGTTATTCGTGTCTGTGGGCCTGATTAACCATTTCTTCCAATCAGGATTAGTTCTGTTCTGTTATAAAATATATTTCACGTCTACCTCCTCAGCTGTAGTTCCATTACTATCAGGTGTGGGCTTAGGTATGGACGGTTTGTTTAGGTCTTTTATCCTAGCCAGGCCAAGACAAGATGTCTGTTGAACAGTTTCATTTAAGAACATTATTTGTTCTGGGATGATGCAATCTCTGAATAAGGCCTCTAAACCTTGCACCTGCCAGTCTTCTGTGCCCCAGACAGTTTTTGTCTCAATGTTGTCTTTCCAAAAGTCAAAACCTAATGTGGAAAATTGAGCATAAAAGGCTGTAGAGTAAATTTGCTTAGTATTAGTCAACATACTTTTCATTCCTGTCTTAATAACATTTTTAAATAAAATGTTTCTGGATTTGTGACATTAAAACCTGAGAAGTATGGACATTTTTCATGAAATGTTTTTGAGCTACCCTTTGGTGGCATCGTACAATGTTCCCATTGATTATAAGTAGAAACATTTCTAGGGTTTGCAGACTTTTTTTTTTTTTTTAATTATTTTTATTGCAGAATAGACCAGCATGGTATGCGATTTCTCAGCCGTCCCCTGTGCGGGAAAGGCAATATGCTTTGAGAACACTTCGTCACACAGCCGTTCAGCCCACACCCCGGAGGTTGGGCGGCGTTTGTAGAGAGTATGTTGAAGGCACACCAGTTCAGCCGGTAGAGAAAGTCTATATCACCGTAAACATCTGCTTTTGTGGTTTGGGTGTGAATCCCATTAAAACCTCAACTCCCCCACCCTCCCCCCTTCAACTTGTCAACTGTATAGCCACTTAATACACCTTGGGTCGTATTCAGGAGTCATTGTTCCCGCACATAGTCCAATCTGACCACTGCAATTCCCACTGCGTCCCCCCCCCCCCCGCAGCCGCTCGTTTCAGCATTTCTGGTACCCCACAGGGTTTCATGCGCCAACAATACCTCCTCGGTGGGTAGCATAGTCAACACAAGGCTTGGTATGTCACAGTTCACATTCCAGTCCCCCTCTCTCCTCCAACTCCTTCCCTCATTGCCCTCCCTCTAGACCGTGATACTGCCTCCACTTGGCCCACACCCGTCGGAACTTTTTAGGACATCCCCTCGCTTTATAGGTCACCCTCTCTGCTGCCATATAGAGGTCAAGCCCCCGTCTCCACTCCTCAAGGGTCGGCAATTCTGCTGCTCCCCAATATTTTGCTATGTCTCTCTTAGCGACTACTAGTGCTAGAACTAGAAAAATGAGCTGAGGACGAGGCAGGTCCACCTCAGTGGTCAGGCCCAGTAGGGCTAGCTTAGGCTCCTGTGTAAGTTCCGCCCCCAAAATCTCCCCCAGCTCTGTGAAGATGTCTGACCAGTAGTGTTGTATGTTTGTACATTGCCATAGGGTGTGGAAGAAGTCCCCCTGTTGGCTACCGCACCGTAGGCATGTAGCGTCCGTAATTTTCCCCATCCTGAGCAGTTTTACCCTATCAAAATATGTCCTATGTAACACGTTAAGCTGGATGAGGCGGAGCCTGGACTTGATCGCCTCCTCCCTGGGGTGCATGAGGACCATCTCCCAGTCAATGTCTTCCATTTCACCCACCTCTGCCTCCCACACTCCCCTCAGTCTCACTAGGTCGCCCAGCATATTATTCGTCAGGGTTTTATATGTGAGGGAGACTGCTTTACCCAATATGTGCTCCTGGAGTAGTCTACCCTCTAGTGGCGCATATTCAGGTATGTCCGCGAGTTGTATCTTTTGTGCCCTCCAAGCGTGTCTCAATTGCATGTATTTGAATAGTTGTGAGTGGTGGAGCCCAAATTCCGTCTTGAGAGCCTGGAATTCCTTCAATTCCCCCCTGTAGATCATGTCGCCTATGTGGGACATGCCAATGTCGTCCCATCGTTGGAAGCCCCGGAGCTTACCAAGTTCCGGGAGCCACCGGCAGTGCCACAACGGTGTTTGTCTGGTGACCCTTCCCTCCCAGCCCATGCGTTTGGTTGCTTGCCGCCACGCTTTAAGTGTGAGTGATGTCGCCGGTAACAGCGACTTCCCAATCTTCCCACCATATAAATAGTATAGTATGTTTCTGTTCGATAGCGTGTGTCTTTCAAGGATATATGTCGGGTGGTCCGCCGGGACATGGATCCAGTCGTTTATGGGTGTCAGGTGTTCCGCCCAGTAGTAGGCCTCCAAATTTGGTAGGGATATACCCCCACTGTATTGATGTCTTTGGAGAGTCTAGAGGGCTATTCGCGGCTGCTTTCCCAGCCGCAGGAAGGTGCGAAGATCTGCATGTATCTTCCGTATCGTATCCGGCGGGAGTGGGTAGTATTCATTCTGGAGTGCATAGAGGAACTTAGGCAGGGTGATCATTTTGTACATCGCTGCCCGGCCCAGGAGCGTGAGCGGCAGCCGTTTCCATCTGTCCATGTCACCCACCGCGTCTCCCATGATTCTGTCAACATTTTTGGAGAAGGAGAGTTTCTCGTCGTGGGTGATGTATATCCCCAAGTACAGAAAGCCCGTGGAGGTCGTGACCAGGCGTTCTGGGATGTTTCCCCATTGCTCTCTCCCCTGTGGATCGTATAGCACCGACTTGTGCCAATTGATGGAGTGGCCAGCTCGCGCACCAAATCTGCCCAATTCCCGGAACAATTCTGGCACTGTTGTGTCGGGGTTGGTGATGTATAGGAGCACATCGTCAGCGTAGAGTGATATCTTTTCCTGTATCGCCCCTGGGGTGTCTAGTGAGAAGCCGTGGATGTTGGGGTTCCGTCTGATGTTGATGGCCAGGATTTCAATGGTAAGCGTGAACAGTAGGGGGGATAGCGGGCATCCCTGTCGGGTGCCCCGTTCGACCTTAAATTCGCGGGATAGTTTCCCGTTCACTCTCACTCGAGCTCTCGGGGCCTGGTATAGGAGCCGTATCCAGCCGCAGATTGCCGGACCGAAGCCAAACCTCTCGAGCACTGCCATAAGGAAGGGCCAGTGCACTGCGTCAAAAGCTTTTTCTGCGTCAAGGGAGAGGAACCAGTGCGGCTCGCTCCTGCCCCTGACCGCCTGTAACCAGTTGTGAGTGCGCCTAAGGTTTAGCTTCGTCGCCCTGTCCGGGAGAAACCCTGATTGGTCCCTATGGACAAGGTCTGAGATCACCCCCCTCATGCGTGTTGCTAGGATGGTCGCTAACACCTTCACTTCGATATTAAGGAGGGAAATGGGGCGATACGAAGCACAGTCCTCTTTAGGTTTGCCTTCTTTGTGTAATGGCACGATGGTGGCCAGCGCGAGGTCTGGTGGCAGAGCCTTCTGCTGGAAAGATTCAGTAAGGAGATTTTTAAGGTGTCGCGTCAGGAGGTCTGATTTTTTTTTGAAGAATTCCGCTGGGAACCCGTTGGGGCCCGGCGTCTTGCCCGTTTTTAGTTTCGCTATGGCGTCTGCAATCTCATCAAGCGTTATGTCGGCATCCAGGGCCGCACTGGATTCAGGAGATAGGGTCGGCATCTCCGTCTGTTCCAAGTATCGTAGCGCCACATCTACGTCTCCTAGGTCTCTAGCTGTGTAGAATTGTTCATAGTGGGTCGCGAACGTCTCCGCTATCCCAGCGTCGGTGCAGCGCACAGCACCATCACCCATTTTGATTCGCTCTACCCACCGTGCATCTCTTTCCTTCCTGCTGAGCCAGGCCAAAAGCCTACCCGGCTTATCCCCCACATCGTATAGACGATGTAGAGTCGCCAGCGACTGTGTCTTTGCCTCATTTGACACCATCTCCCTATAATTTCCGTTGGGCATCCAGCAGGCGCCGCAACGTGTCCTCCCCCTTATGTGCCTGATAGTCCTCTTCCAGTGTTAGGATGGAGGCCTCCAGAGCTGCCACTTCCTCCTGCTGACTCCGTCTCGCCTCTTTTAGTCTACCCTGTATTCTGTCTCTTAGTACTGGCTTCATCGCCTCCCAGAGGGTTATCTTAGAGGCTACGGACCCTTCATTTTCAGCTATGTACACTTTAATGTCCGCCCTGACTCCGCAAGCAAGGTCTGGGGATTGGATGTCCCATGCTGCCAGGCGCCATTCAGTTCCTTTCCTCCGTCCCGTCCCCCCCACTTTCGCGTATAAGGGCGAGTGGTCAGAAATACCCCTCGCCTTGTAGTCCACTACATCGGCCGCCGTTAAGTGTTGCCTGGCCATAAAAAGATAGTCTAGTCTGGAGAAGACTTTGTGTGCCCCTGAGTAAAAGGAGTAGGCGGGTTGTGTGGGGTGTCGCCATCGCCATAAGTCCGTGAGTCCCAGTGTGTTCATCGTTTGTGCCAGAGCTGTCTGTGTTCCTCCTCTACGTACTTGCCCCATACGGTCCAGTTCGTCAGACATCACGTCATTGAAGTCACCTCCCACTATCTGTATGGTGTCTGCCGTGTCGATGAGGAGTGATGAGATCGCTTGCAATGTACGTGATTGAAGCTTAGGCGGCGCATAGACCGACACTATAGTGTATCGCTGTCTCCTCCACGTCCCTTGGACCCCTACGTAAGTGCCCTGTGGGTCGCTCCATGTGTGTGTGACGCAGAAAGGTGTGGACTTCGTAACCAGAATAGCTACTCCCCTCGAGTCCGATGTGTACCCTGCGTGTGCCAGAGCTCTGAGCCTACCTCTCGCAATGAATGCACATTTGTCGCCTTTAAGGTGTGTCTCCTGTAGGAGGACGATATCCGGCGCTAGCCTCTTAAGATATGTGTTCACCAGGCCCCGTTTGACTTTCGACCCGAGGCCATTAACGTTCCACGTTAAAATGGATAGTGCCTCTTCCTCCCCTGGTTGCATTGTTAGTGTACCTGCCATCTTGTGTGTTAGTTCTCAGCTGTTAGCGGTGCGTACGGTGGGTCTGTCTGTAGCAGTGGCGATGTATGTTTTCGTGCGTGTCCCCCAACTGTGGCTACCCCCCATCCTCGTCCCTCCCTCCCCCAACTCAAAATAACTCTGGCCTCCCTTGAACCCCCCTCCTCCCCACCACCCTCCCATTCCAGACTCATCCCAATATAGGACCGAGCTTTCAGCGGGAGACGATCTGTCGCCCACCCTCTCCTCCCCTCAACTTAACCAACCCTCACCTTCCACCCCAACTTGAAAGGCTACGAGAGCACTAGGTCCAATGTCTTTTCTAGCCCAATGTATCAACCAGTTCAAGGAAAGAAAACATATACACTGGACATGGGAAAGATAACAAAATACAAGGGAGGACTTTCAACTTGCGTGTCTTCATGCCTCCTGGCCGTCTTCTCTAGAATGCCACTCTGCAGTGTTCACGAGTGTAAGTCTTGCGTGGCGGAGTCAGTTCCACTTAGTTTGCCAGATGAGTCCCGTTCCAGATGGTGGATCTCCCTCGCCAGCGGGTGCATCGAGTCTCGTTCCTCAATGGGGTCCACCTCCTCAGGGTCTGATTCTCCACCGTCTTGTCGATCTTCGCCGTCTCCATCTGAGAGTGCCGATTGTCGTGGGACCTGTCGCCGTGCACCCGCCGTTAAGGATTCCCCCGGCGATTCCGATCGCCCTCTTCTGGCCCCCGCGGATGTGCGTGCTTGGTATGGCGTCCCAGGAGTGCGGGAGTGCAGCCTCCTCGATTTCCGCCTTTGTGGTTTTGGGAGCCCCCAGTTGACTCTTTCTCTCAGTGACCTGTCCAATTCCTCGCGTCCTGCCGCCTCTCTGCTTTTGAGGTTAGGCCTCTCCTCTAGCCACTGCCAAGCATCCTCAGGGTGCGTGAAGAAGATTGACTTGTCTTTGTAAAGGACCTTGAGTTTCGCGGGGAAGAGCAACATGTAGGTGATCTTAAGTGTTCTCAATTTTGCTTTCACCAGGTCGAAGGAGCGACGCTGTTTCTGGACCTCCTGGCTATAGTCCGGGAAGATCATGATGTTGGTGTTTTCTAGCCGGATTTCCCCCATTTTCCTGGCCTCACGTAGAATTAGGTCTCTATCCGCAAAGTTCAGGAAACGTGCTATCACTGGTCTAGGTCTTGCACCTTCCGGGGGCTTCGCCAGCAGTGCCCTATGGACTCTTTCAATTACGAAGCATGCTGAAAAGCGCGCTGTCGGGAAAGTCGTGGTCAGCCACGTGTGAAGGAAGGCCGCCATGTCGTTCTCCTCAATTCCTTCCCTAAATCCCACAAAGCGCAGGTTGTTTCGGCGTGCCCAGTTTTTCGCATCGTCCACCTTCCAAAGGAGTTGTCTATGGGATGTTTGGAGTTCCACCATTTCTTTGCGGAGCGTGGTAAGAGAGTCTTCCGCCTCACCAATTCGTGTCTCAGTTTCCGTAACTCGCGCCGAAAGGTTCCTGAAGTCCTGCCGGAGGAGGGTGACCTCGGACCCCACTTCGCCTATTTTAACTTCCAGCGCGGCTCTTGATTCCTGGATGTCGGATCTTGAGGCTTGAATGGCCGCTAGGAGTCTATCTGTGTCCGGCGAGCCTTCCTGAGCTGTGTTGGGGTGATCTCTACCCGGGCGGGCAGTCGCGAAATTGTCCATAGGGCCTTGTTTCAGGGCTTTAGGGACGGGATCCTTCTTTCCCATGTTCGCCCACAGACTAGGCGTGTGGCTCTGCTGCCGGCGAGGTCCACTCTCCCCGTGTGCTGATTGATGCGGTCTGTAAGGTGCTAGGGCTCGCTCGTGGCAGTCGCCAGGGCCCGCTGCGTGACCCGGGGGGCTTCACGTGTTCCCGCTCTCTGCCCATCAGGTCTCCTCCACACCGTAGGCGGATCTTTAATCGCCCCTGCTGCGCCCCGGTGCCCGTGTTCCTCACGTCTCGTCGATGGTGGTGAATGAGCAGGTGGTCACGCGGGGTAGTGCCCACGCGGATGGGGGTGGGGGGACAGGCAAGACTCCAATTCAGTGGTCCGATGCAGGCTAGGTCGGAGGCAGCGCTTTCTTCCTCCCCTGGGGCTTGCACCTCAGCAACACGTGGCCCCGCCTCCGTGTATCTCCCTGGGCCACCTCACCCCGAAGCTTACCGGCATAGACTTGAGCCTCCTCCCCCAGTCTGCTTTAGGCCATGCGGATGGACTGGCCCTAACCAACCCCCAGGTCCGCCGGTGCCCCGGCTTGTTGCTGTCCGCTTCCTTTGCGCGGGCACGCCGATGCTGTTCCCGGGCGCGTCGGTGTCAGGCGTGGGGATGCCTCACTTGGGCGCCATGTTGGTGAAGGGCTGCCCCGTTTGCAGAAATTGCACGGGGCCTCTTGTCGCTGTACCCGATCGTCTGCGGGCAGGTGGGGAGGTCTCTCAGGTAGTGCACACTGATCTCTGGTTAGGCCACGACCTCCCCCCGGCAGTCCCGAGCTCCCGACCGCGGGTCAGGCCGCCATGTTGGTTAAGTGCGGCAGCGGCCGAGGGGCAGTGTGGAGGGCGGGTGGGGGGGGACTCCTTGCTGCTTGTACCTCTGCTGACCACCGCGGCTCCGCCGTCTCCCGGGGCCGGTCTGCACGATCAGGTGGGCCGCAGTACCTTCCTCTCTTGCTCCTCACCCTGTGGTGCCGGTGTGTGCACCCCTAGGCAGCTGCGCTCCGCTTCTTGCCGTCTGGTGTCCGTCCGGGGCTAGCGCCGGTCCCGGGGCGCCATCTTAGTTTCGCCTTCCCCTCCGCCTCTGGCCCGGGAGATCGCGTCAAACAGGCTTTCCGCGCATCAGCCGGTCTCCCTTGGCGGCGTCGCAGCTTTAGTGTCCCTTTGGGCGATCAGCGTGGTGATTTTAAAGTCCGTGGCAATAGATTTAAGGCGGATATTTGTAGCGACGGCCGGGACTCCCGAGCCTTGCGTCTAGCTCGGCATGCTGCTAAGCCACGCCCCCCTAGGGTTTGCAGACTTGTGCAAATAATGATGACCATAATGATTAAAACAATACATTTGTTCATAATCTGATGAACCTTCTAAGTATTCATGTTTTGTACATTTTTCTGACATTTCTAAGTCTGCCATCATGTTATTAACAGTCTCAAAGTCCCAATCATCAGAAAATATGCTGGGAGAAAAAAAGGCACTCAATGAAACCTTAAAATGGTGTGGAATCGTCAACAGCTCTACAGGACCATAAATGTCATAATCAGTCTATCCCATGCTATACCACCAGGTATAGGAACGGCTGTGATGTTCACTGTTGACAGGTCTCTTTGTTCACGATGAGATGATTAGTGTGGCTTCAGGAGCAAGTTGATGTTCTTACTTGCTGTGTCCATTTTACTATAATTTCCATCTATCAGCTTTCCCAAACTTAAAACAAGAATGAGCCATAGTAGGAGAAAAAGTACACCTAACACAATCCAAAATTCAACCCATGGGGAAACCAGATATGTATTTGCAAGCTGGTGACAAAGTACTGTTACTTGTTCCTTTAAGGTTTTATTTGCTGGCGTTGTTTCGGGCTCACTGGGATACTCAGAAAATGTTCCAAAATTGATGAAATAGCCAGAGGCAGTTCTGTCAATTGTTGGTATTGCATCCAGATGATTTGAAATCGCTGGAGCTGCTTGGTCCCTTGACATATTAGTATATTCAGATGCTACATCATTGTACACGGGAGTTTTTCGACAAACTGTTATTTGGGTTTCAAGAGGGACAAGTTCCATGGCTTTGTTGCATAGTCCTTCTTTTCTTACTGCAGATTCATCAAAGGTGATGAGTCTCTCAGTTTGAACCTCTTGGATAGTAGCGAGATTTGGTCATCTGCTACACCTTTGGAGTCCACTGGGCCTTCTCATTATTATCGGCCACATGATGTGGTTTTACCAGGTCGATGAACATGAACCGGTTCTCCTTTCTTCCAGCAAGGGGCAGCAGCAACACTGTTCTTGATTTGTGGATTGCTAGCACAGGTACTGGTTTTCCGTATGAAGGCCCAAAATCCTTCTTATCCACTATTTTTACTCTGACCAGATCCCCAATATTTGAAATCCAGACAGGTCTTCCTGGGACAGGTGGTTTTTCTTCAGTGGTCTTTGGCTTCTGTAATGTGTAGCTTAGACTTCTTCTTGTTTCATTTAAGTCCTGTAAAACAGCCAAACGTTCTTTGATATCAAAGGGTTTTTGTTCTACCACTGAAGTATGAGGATCGAGGTCTTCAACAATCATTCTAGTACCAAAAAGGATTTTATATGGAGTGATTCCACCCAGAGAATTTCTTTGCAGATTGTTAAGACTACGTTGGACACTTATTAGATATTTGACCCACCCGTCACCGGACCCTAATACCCTTGCTGTTACAGATTGCTTTATGTCAAGTTTTTTCTTTCCACAACCGAATTTCCCTCAGGACTTGAGTACCACAATGCAACGCCCAAGCTTGCCATGGTCTCTTTGTAAGCTTTGGAGCTAAACGTAGGACCCTGGTCAGAATGTAGTGTGCCGATTGCATGTGTGCCAATAAAAGACTTGCAAATCTTTTATAACAGTTCGGGCGTCAGCCGAGCGCTGAGGCCACATCCAAATGAATCTTGAGCATGAATCCACTGCGACCATGATATATTTATAGTTGCCATCCCTTTGTAAGGGACCACAGTGGTCCAGGGAAACACATGCTAGTGGTTTATCTGAAATTAAAAGGGGGGTCTGCGCAGGGCGTTTTACTGTTGAAACTTTCATTTTCTGGCAGATTTCACATTCCAAAACATATTTTTGGGTCTGTTTCCTCATGCGCGGCCACCAGTATTGTTGTTTTAATAATGACACTGTGGCGGAAACACCTGCGTGTGCAGAGGCAAGTCCTTCATGTTCTGCTAAAATTAGTCCTAATTTATGTTCCATGTTTGGGATTACTCTATCCCCGACTCCAGGGATTCGAGCAAAAGGAACATTATTTGCATCAGTTATATATGAGTACTTGAGTGGAAAGCCTTTTGGAAGTGTTTTACTACTGTCTTTTATTGAAGCAGTGACAGCTTGCATTATTTCGCTGTCTATTTTTGTTTTTGACCGAGTGATTGCAGCTGCACAGCTGCCTTCGCGGCTTCATCAGCCAATGAATTCCCTGCAACGTGAATGCAATCAAGCTGATGACTCAGTGTATGGATCACGTGAGTCTTTTGTAGTTCTTCCTGTAATTGAACTACCTGTTCCCAAAGCATTTTATGATTGATTGTGCCACCTTTTGCATCTTTGAAACCGTTTTGAACCCAGTTCTGCAAGTATTCATTATAAGATTGGACGCAGTAATACGAACCGCACACTATGAGTGTGGGTAATTCGCGATCAGCATTTTCCAGCGCCATCTTAAAAGCTTGTAGTTCAGCTCGCTGAGCTGTAAAGTCTCCTAGAGATTGAGTTTTTGTGACCATAGGTCGGAATTTACCATCGCATCAGCGACCTTTAACAATCGCGCAAGCTGCACTATAAGCTTGTTTTCCCCACTTGCGGGCTATGCTGATCCGTCTGTATTAATTATACATCCATAATGTTCTAGAGGCAGAATCTCAGTGGCCAGAGGACATTCTTGTTCGTATTGTAGAAATTCTTGAGTTTTCAAGTAGGGGTCAAAAATGTATTCAACGTCTGTTGCAGCAAGAGAATTAACCCATTGTATCCATCTCGGATGTAAAGCTTTTGCATTAGGAATGCTCGTTTTTGTCACTGCCTCTAAGGCAGGTACAGGCGTAGCGACCTTTATGCGTTTTCCCTGTGCCAGGGCTCTCTATTTTGCTACTGCAGTTTGAACCGTTATCAGAATTTTTTCTGTCAAAGTGAATTTCATTCCAGCTTGTGTGTACAGGTGTGATTTATAAGCTATTGGTACATTTTAACCTTCATTAAAGGTTAAGTATGTGAATTTGCATCTTCCTGGGATGATTTGGATTACAAGGTTGCGTACGTTTACGCGTGTCTGTACATGGGTTGTTGCTAACATGTCTGTTTGCACTGAACGCTAAATTTCTGTGTGTTTTTGAGTCCAATTAGTTGATTTGAAATCAGGTTTGATTAGTTCGTAGTAAGGTTTAACCCTTTCTGCGTAATTTTAGAATGTAAGTTCTTCAGAAATTCAGGAAGCCTAGAATTTACTGTAAGTTTTTCAGTGTTTTTGGAGGTTGGAGCAGCGCACACTTTTCTAAAAAGTTTGCTGCCAGGCTTTTGCCTTCACTTGAAAGTTCGTATCCTAAGAATAGGACAGTGAGATGGGCAATTCTTGATTTTTAAAGTTGAATTTGTACCCTTCAGAGGCGAATCCAAGTACTATGGTGTTCACCCTGTTCAAGTGCCTGTCCAAGTCATCGTCTGTTAGATAGATGTCATCGACATAAGATAATGCCTCACCATCATACGTTTGTAGTAACTCTGTTACTCTGTCTGAAAATAACCCAGGACTATTCTTGAATCCCTGGGGGAGACGACAGAAGTGACGCTGTGTCCCATAATTGAGAAAGCGGTCAAGTACCTGCTTTCAGGTGCAATGCTTTGACAAAAGAAACCATTAGAAATATCTAATGTGGTTTTATATTTTTTGCGCACAATGGTATTCATCAGTGCTGCACTGTGTGCATTTTGTACTGCAAAGGTTTTGCAATAAGAATTTAAATGTCTGTAGTCCAAAACCAGACAATATATATTGTCTGGTTTGGAGACAGGAAATAAAGGATTGTTTATGGACAAGGTGCATGTTTCAATCATCCCTTGGTATTCAAGTTGATCTAAGAGCTCCCTGACCTGTTTTTTAGCTTCTTGCTTAACTGGATACTGCCTCTGAGCAGTAGGTTGGTTTTTTAACTGGATCTTATGGTGAGGAGAGTCCTCATCCCATCCCACATGATTTTTATATATTGCTGGAGCCTGGGCTACAGCCCATTTTCTGGCATAGGTGTTTTTTTATGAATAGGAATATGTTTTGAGAAGGCTAGAATAATGATGTATTCGCCATGTGGGCAATCTCTGACAAATTCAGGTGGCCAGTCTTTTTCAACCAGAAGGATATCATAACCCTTAGACAGTTTTTCCCAAAAGAATGCTCTTATTTTTCTAGTTATGTCCCCCTCTATTTGGAGTGTTACTTCATATAACTTATGGGGTACACTAACCCTGGTATTGGCAGTTTCAACTTGAATGTATTCATTCAAGTCCACTGTCTCCAGATGATCCTTCAGGATCTTGCGAGCTATGGTAACTTCTGCTGAGCTGTCCAGCATTGTCTGGGCCCACTCCCTGTTCTTGAGTTATGTCCTCAAGATCCTCTGCATGTCTGATTTTTAGACCTGCTACCTTCTTCTTTGTGAATTGGGTTTTCATATTTTTAGGAAAATGTTGATCGTCTTTGGACTTCATGCGTTCTTCCTTGAGTTCTGATCGTCCTCTTCTTTCCGATTTCTGTGAGGAAGTCTGAAAGGTACAACAGGAATGTGTATCAGTATCTTGATATTTATCAGGTTTTCTCAAATTATCCCTGTTTCTGAGGCTATACCTCTTATTAGAGGGCTCCTTTTGAGGAGACCTACCTCTGGATTGAGAACGCTTCTCTTTAGGAAGTTTCTGTCTAGTATGTTCTCACTTCTTTTTATTAGTCGTAAGTGTGTTTTTAATGAAAAAAATGTCGGGACTTTCTGTGAGTTCGGGCTTCACTGGTTTCCCACCCAAACTATCTCTACCTAGTTCTTCATAGGATTTTTCTATTATTCTGGCCAGCTCATATGGTTGCTCAGTTACATCAAGTTTAGGCGGATTGCCACAGATGCTGCTTTTCCTTTAATATTAGCTAATATTATAGCTGAGACCTGTTTGAAATCCTTCAGTAACTTCATATGGAGATTTAAAGCAGGCTCTGCCCCGTATTCATATTGAATTTGTTTCAGGACGTCTGGTATTACCCGATGAACGGAACACCATGTGTTTTTGTGTAGATTGCAGCAAAGACTGTACCCCAAGTGTCACAGTCCTCCAGGTGTGGTGCGATCCCTATTGGTAAACAGATTGTTAGAATCCTGTGATTCTCATGAGGTGTACTATCGGGGAAATACATTCAACGTCTGTTGCAGCAAGAGAATTAACCCATTGTATCCATCTCGGATGTAAAGCTTTTGCATTAGGAATGCTCGTTTTTGTCACTGCCTCTAAGGCAGGTACAGGCATACCGACCTTTATGCGTTTTCCCTGTGTCAGGGCTCTCTATTTTGCTACTGCAGTTTGAACCGTTATCAGAATTTTTTCTGTCAAAGTGAATTTCATTCCAGCTTGTGTGTACAGGTGTGATTTATAAGCTATTGGTACATTTTAACCTTCATTAAAGGTTAAGTATGTGAATCTGCATCTTCCTGGGATGATTTGGATTACAAGGTTGCGTACGTTTACGCGTGTCTGTAAATGGGTTGTTGCTAACATGTCTGTTTGCACTGAACGCTAAATTTCTGTGTGTTTTTGAGTCCAATTAGTTGATTTGAAATCAGGTTTGATTAGTTCGTAGTAAGGTTTAACCCTTTCTTTGTAATTTTAGAATGTAAGTTCTTCAGAAATTCAGGAAGCCTAGAATTTACTGTAAGTTTTTCAGTGTTTTTGGAGGTTGGAGCAGCGCACACTTTTCTAAAAAGTTTGCTGCCAGGCTTTTGCCTTCACTTGAAAGTTCGTATCCTAAGAATAGGACGGTGAGATGGGCAATTCTTGATTTTTAAAGTTGAATTTGTACCCTTCAGAGGCGAATCCAAGTACTATGGTGTTCACCCTGTTCAAGTGCCTGTCCAAGTCATCGTCTGTTAGATAGATGTCATCGACATAAGATAATGCCTCACCATCATACGTTTGTAGTAACTCTGTTACTCTGTCTGAAAATAACCCAGGACTATTCTTGAATCCCTGGGGGAGACGACAGAAGTGACGCTGTGTCCCATAATTGAGAAAGCGGTCAAGTACCTGCTTTCAGGTGCAATGCTTTGACAAAAGAAACCATTAGAAATATCTAATGTGGTTTTATATTTTTTGCGCACAATGGTATTCATCAGTGCTGCACTGTGTGCATTTTGTACTGCAAAGGTTTTGCAATAAGAATTTAAATGTCTGTAGTCCAAAACCAGACAATATATATTGTCTGGTTTGGAGACAGGAAATAAAGGATTGTTTATGGACAAGGTGCATGTTTCAATCATCCCTTGGTATTCAAGTTGATCTAAGAGCTCCCTGACCTGTTTTTTAGCTTCTTGCTTAACTGGATACTGCCTCTGAGCAGTAGGTTGGTTTTTTAACTGGATCTTATGGTGAGGAGAGTCCTCATCCCATCCCACATGATTTTTATATATTGCTGGAGCCTGGGCTACAGCCCATTTTCTGGCATAGGTGTTTTTTTATGAATAGGAATATGTTTTGAGAAGGCTAGAATAATGATGTATTCGCCATGTGGGCACTCTCTGAGAAATTCAGGTGGCCAGTCTTTTTCAACCAGAAGGATGTCATAACCCTTAGACAGTTTTTCCCAAAATAATGCTCTTATTTTTCTAGTTATGTCCCCCTC
This sequence comes from Lissotriton vulgaris, assembly GCF_964263255.1. Taxonomy (NCBI): domain Eukaryota; kingdom Metazoa; phylum Chordata; class Amphibia; order Caudata; family Salamandridae; genus Lissotriton; species Lissotriton vulgaris. Next base: position 586,611,773 of record NC_141697.1, on the reverse strand, counting down.
TATTTGGAGTGTTACTTCATATAACTTATGGGGTACACTAACCCTGGTATTGGCAGTTTCAAATTGAATGTATTCATTCAAGTCCACTGTCTCCAGATGATCCTTCAGGATCTTGCGAGCTATGGTAACTTCTGCTGAGCTGTCCAGCATTGTCTGGACCCACTCCCTGTTCTTGAGTTATGTCCTAAAGATCCTCTGCATGTCTGATTTTTAGACCTGCTACCTTCTTCTTTGTGAATTGGGTTTTCATATTTTTAGGAAAATGTTGATCGTCTTTGGACTTCACGCGTTCTTCCTTGTGTTCTGATCGTCCTCTTCTTTCCGATTTCTGTGAGGAAGTCTGAAAGGTACGACAGGAATGTGTATCAGTATCTTGATATTTATCAGGTTTTCTCAAATTATCCCTGTTTCTGAGGCTATACCTCTTATTAGAGGGCTCCTTTTGAGGAGACCTACCTCTGGATTGAGAGCGCTTCTCTTTAGGAAGTTTCTGTCTAGTATGTTCTCACTTCTTTTTATTAGTAGTGAGTGTGTTTTTAATTAAAAAAATGTCAGGACTTTCTGTGAGTTCGGGCTTCACCGGTTTCCCACCCAAACTATCTCTACCTAGTTCTTCATAGGATTTTTCTATTATTCTGGCCAGCTCATATGGTTGCTCAGTTACATCAAGTTCTTTTAGTTTTAGGCGGATTTCCACAGATGCTGCTTCTCCTTTAATATTAGCTAATATTATAGCTGAGACCTGTTTGAAATCCTTCAGTAACTTCATACGGAGATTTAAAGCAGGCTCTGCCCCGTATTCATATTGAATTTGTTTCAGGACGTCTGGTATTACCACCATGAACGGAACACCATGTGTTTTTGTGTAGATTGCAGCAAAGACTGTACCCCAAGTGTCACAGTCCTCCAGGTGTGGTGCGATCCCTATTGGTAAACAGATTATTAGAATCCTGTGATTCTCATGAGGTGTACTATCGGGGAAATAATGCCTCGATTTGAGTAATTTTTTGAGCTAACCAGAATGGAATGTGTTCCGTTTTTGTCGGTAATTTACCAATGACCGATTGTATAGTCTGTGGTGTAATTTTGTTTGTGTTCCCTTGATGAGGGGTGTGCTGTGGAATTCTTATAGCAGGTTGGTCTGTTAGAGTCCGCATGACATATTGAAGCAATTGTCTATGTATTTTAGTTAATTGTTTTAGCTGAGCTAATAGTTCTTCACTTGACATTCTTTCAATGTCAGGATGGGGTGAATAGCTGGCTAGTACCGGCCATGTTGCTCCTGGTCTACCTAGTGGACCAAGCCTGGTAATGTGATTTTGATGTTGTAGGGTGCCTTTAAACCAGAGCGCATGCTCTTGGTATGCTAATGGAATCCTCGAAAGGAGTGTATTCCGCTGGAGGTTCTTCTATATTGTAGAAGTGGAACACATGTGTTCTTGGATTAGCTTCAAGGAAGATAATCCATGAATAGAATACCTCTGTCTGCCGATATTCGTGTGCCTCTATGACAAAAATTACCCTACCACCTCTTGATGATAGGCCATTTTGTATAAGCTTTATAGCAATGGTTTTCCGTACATTTTCCGGGATGATTATAGCATCCGCATCGGTTTCTTGGAAACCTGTAAGGTTTAAACCCGGTTGGTTTGCATTTACTACATCTCCATCGTTTTCTTCGTCACTTTTCGACATTTTGTTGACTGAAAGTTTGCAGAGCAAGTTTCAAGGAAACAAAGATAAGGTGCACCATATTTTGGAACACTGTATCCTTCAACGTTGAACAAAACCACAAACTAATACATAGGATTTTCGTCCTACTCAGTTATGGAGGATATTTTATCCTTTAACCCACTCCAGACGTCTATAGGAGTATTTTGCGGGAAAAAGGGGTCTCTGTGAAAAGCAGGACTGAGTTACTCTAGTATCTAGCGTTAAATTAGTGCCTCACCAAATGTTGGGCGCCATGTAGTGTAGTTCCTATATTTCCAATAGGCTTTGCGCATTGGAATAAAATATCCTGTAGATGTGACGTAGGACTTAGGTCGACTAGGTCTCTTTCAAATATATTAGACTTGATTGTGAGTGCCAGCTAGCTCAGAGGTCACTAGAAACTTTCTCAAATAAACAAGAAGGGATTCGTTTCTGACAACCGCATAAACATGACAACTTTGTTTCCCCAAGATAAAACGTATCTTCAGAGTCGTCGAAACAATAGATAGATATTTCACTCAGTCATTCATGCATGCTTCGTTTCACCAGAGGTGTGGAGAAATAGAGCGACAGGCATTTTCAATAAATGTATTTATTGAACAATCTTCTTTCTCATGCAGAAGAAATGAACTGCTACAATCGTAATACTGGCTGTAAAGTATAATGCATGCAACAAAAATAAAATAATACTGTAAAAGCATGGTATGGTTTCTAAGCCATAAAATACATACATAAATAAATAAAGACTAAAAGTACTCAACTGGTGCTTCTAAAATACGCCCTCCCTGATGTACCTAACCTAAGTCTAATACGAGGGAAGGAGTAAGTGTGGTGTAGCATAAGTTTAGTATTCTTTTGCCAATAATCTATCCAAGATTTCTCTTAGGGTCTAATCAGCTCTGTACCTTGGTTTAGAATGAAGGAAGTCTGGTATCTCTTTGTCTCCGGACTCGATTTCCCAACACCCCGCGAGGGGAGCTTGGAAACACTGGAGCTGGATTTCTCGGCAAGAGAAAAGACAGCGTCTCTCTCAGTGCATCAGCTGGAGGGTCGGCTTCCTTCGACACTTGCTGCAACGAGATGCGTCGGGCAAGTAGATAGTCGAACTGCTCCAAACCACTGTCTGTTTTCTAGGGTAAGTGTGGGCATATTTATACCTTGAAGGTGCCGAGTTTGACATAAAGGTGGACATGATAACGTCATCAAAGAGTCGCAGTTCTTTGAAAACTCCATGAGTTCTTGGACAAATCAATATTCAAGCAAGGGGAAGTCCCTAACTGCTGAAGCCGAGTTTTCCAAGAAATCGTTGTGGCTCTTCGGAACTAGTGGAAGTATCCATGCCTGTATTCGGACTGCATGGGCTATGTCTAAATATGGTTATGATTTCTATGCCTATATAAGGACAAGGTGATTTATACCTATATAAGGGCATGAATCGGGAAAATTACACTAAGGTCCTAAAATGCTATACAATAATGGACCGTCCATGCGACAATGATCCAGACCTATTCCCATCATACCCCTCAGCCCCTGATGGCTCCACATCTTACCATGAGCTGGTAGTCAGGGCAGCTTTGTACTACAAGGTTGACATGCATGTTGACTCCATGGAAGAAGATTTCCTTTTTGAAACCCTCTTCACCACCCATCACTCCACTTATTATTTGCCTATTCTCAAGAGCATGCTATGACCAGCCCCTGATATCTTTCAAGACCCCGTCAGAACCAGGGTTACCACTCCCTAGATAACAAGTATAAAGTGTGCCCAACTGACCCATCTACATTCAGGGCCAACTACCTCCTGACTCCTTGGTGGTACATACCTCCTGCAAGTAAGCAAACTCTCAGGGCACTAGTGACACTCCTCCACCAGATAAGAATAGCAAACTGATCAATGCCACATGCAAAAGAGTTATGGCTCAGTCAGCCAATCAGTGGCGCATCACCGATTCAATTGGTTTGTTCTCCCGTTGAGACCGCCCCCAATGGAACGAAATGGAGGAGCTCCTCCACTATCTCCCAGATGAGCACAGAAAAAGGGAACATGAGCTAGTCTCGGAGGGCAAACTCATCTCAAACACCACCATTCAGGGATCCCTTGACACTGCCAATACTGCTGCTCGGGACGTCAACTTAAATGTACTCCTCCGTAGGCATGCGTAGCTCCGTATCTCCGGCTTCAAGCTGGATGTTCAGCAACACCTGCTCAACATACCATTTGACAGACAACATCTCTACAGGATGCAGTTTGACCAAATGCTGGAAAAAAGAAAGATACAGAGATGTCAACGGCTATGGGCGCCCTGCAAACGCCTGCCCCTTGCAGGTCCTTTTGCCGCACACCCTACTGTGAAGGCTCAAAGAACACCTCCCTTGAAGCTTCCACAGCTTTCCAGCACCCACAGACCCAGCACCCCTCCCCTAGAGTATACTTCAGGGGTCCTACTGGGGCAACAAGGTTAAAGGTGAGGCAAAGGTGGCTCTCTCAAGGGAGCTGCCACCAAGTCCTGACTTATCTCTTCTGCCCCTTATCGCACAACATCTGTTGGGGGATGTCTACAAAGGTGCTTCCCCACATGGCGGAACGTCATCTCCGACCAGTGGGTGTTAGACATTATCCAACATGGTTACTCTCTGGAACTTACTTCCACCCCTCCCACCATACTACCTTGGAAACATGGACTCTCCCCCAAAAAACATCATCTGCTTAGGGAAGAGGTAACAGCATTCCTCCTCAAAGGGGACATAGAGCCCATTCCACATCATCTACAGGTCACTGGAGTTTACTTGCTTTACTTCCTGATTCCCAAGAAGGGCAGCTGTATCTGACCTATATTAGATCTCAGGCCCCTCAACTAATATTTCCCATGAGAGCACTTTCACATGGTCACTCTTCAGTAAGTTATTCCGCAGCTACAGCAAGGCAACTTCATGCCTCTCTCAACCTGAAAGACACCTACTTCAACATACAAATTTGCCTGGTACTTCACTGCTATCTCAGGTTTATACTCAAGGGAAAACATTACCAGTTCAAGGTGCCTCAGTTCTGGGTCACCACAGCACCTTGAGTGTTCACCAAGTGCCTTGCAGTGGTGGCCACTCACCTACGCAGAAAAGGCATTTGCATTTTCCCCTATCTGGACAGCTAGCTGATCAAGAGCACCACTCCACAACAGTGTCATTAACATACAGAGGTCACAAAAAACAGACCAACTCCCACTTCCTATCTATCCAGCCTCAACCCTACCTATGGGCAATCCTCAACTCCGAATTCGGCAAGGCCTACTGTGGAAAACGTGTAATATTTTACTTGGCATAAGCGGTAGCTATTTCGGCTGTGGTGTCCATTTAGTTTCCTTTGTAATTCTCATGTCCTCTGATGCTCGTCTTTTCACTCTGCTTGTGCTATCTATTTTAGCTGACGTTCTGACTCAGCTAAAAGCAATGTACGTGCTGAGGGTTTATAGCTGCCAGAGCACCTGGTCCCAGATGTTAACTGTCAATCATTTACTGCTGCTATAAGCATTTCTGCTACCCCTCCCACTTTGCTGACCATGTAGTTATATATCTGCCCTTGTTTGCTGAAAACTAGTTCTAAAACTTGTGCTCCCTATTTCTGTTCACATGCTTACACTGCAGAAAACCTGTATAAAAGACCTGTGTTCTGTGACTTCAGTGTACTGCCTCCTTGCAGCACTTGAGAGAGTGTGGTGTGGAGGTAGTCCCATTCATGAGTGAATAATAAACTTGTTATTTATTTCCAACTCCATTGCTGATCTCTATTTTTTTGGTCTCCGGACCCGTGGAAAAAAGGGTGAGCATGCACCAGTGTACCCACATTTGGCGCCCGACTCATGGGGCCTCATTGGAGATGTGGCTGTCCAAAGGAGTGGTCTTAACGGAGGATTGGAATCTTGCTGAGGAAGCGTACTGCACGAGGAGACCTTTGTCTTTGCAGGACAACGTGAATTTTCCAGTTTTCCTGATTTGACCCTCCAGGTGGTGGCCAGCCTCAACTGGGGTTTTCTTTGGTGCACTTTTGTAGTGACCATTAGGTCGACCAGAGATCAGCAGGTGGGAGTTGGAGACTTCTGTTTGGTGAGGTCGCTGAAGCGGCACTCTTGATTTGTTTGGCCTAGGCTTTTTGTTTGAATTTGTTATTTAATCTTTTGCAAAGTTTGAAGTCTGGTAATGTGGATATTGTTCACCTTTTAAATATTTTGAAGTAGTAATATTTTACACATATTGGTAAAGCATGCCTGTTCTCAGCACACTCCGTAGGTGGTGTTGCTGCTCTGGTGGTACCAAAGTAAATTTGAAAACAAAAAGTCAGCCAGCTCCCCCAGAGGGGACACCTAATAGAGACATGTATGTAGAAAATTGTATTTCTTCCATAAAGTACCGTCCAATGTGGAACAAATCCACACCAAAAAAGATTGGGATCTACAATGGCCAGTGAATGGGTCATTTGATTTTAAAAAGGTTCAATATGTAGAGCAGTGTTTATTTAAAAGAAAAAGTAAACAGGATATGTTTGATTGTGTGCGTATGTGGGAGAAAGAAGTATGGGAGAGAGTAAAGAGAGCAGAAGCTATAGCAGAAAAAGAACAACAAAAAAGGATATATCAAAAAGCGCTAGAATTTAAAAAAAAAAAGAAAAAATAGAAAGAGAAGATAGGAAATGTCAATTAGAGGTAAATGACCAGTACTCTATTAGGCGCCCTCTTTATCCAATACTTAATAAACCTTAGGATGACTGCATCCTATTAGAACGCCCCCTAACCCCATATACATTTCCCATTCCAAGTGCCCCTGATGAAGCTTCTGACGATGAGCATTTGTCTTCAGATGACAAAGAACAAGATAAGCAAGATGGGCGACAGACTCGCTCTACTTTGACTAAAGCAGAAAAAGATAATGGTTCATTCACCAGTAGCAAAATATGGAGCAACTTTATTTTGTAGAAACGTTTCCTTGGGAGGTAATATTGGATTATAGACTAATTTCTCAGGAACTAGAGCCAAAGGATATAAATACTGATTATAAACGATTAACAGAGGGGACTTCCTCTTTTTAGGCTTTATCTGATATTATTAGATGAGTGATTAAAATACGAGACACAACATTACGTTTACAAAAGGAGAAAGAATTAGCTAGAAAACAGAAAGGTGTAGAAACAGTTCAATCCCCAGCACAGAAAGCAGATGCTCCGGTGGATGAGGTTGCACCTGTTTATAGTACAGTTGCTATAAAACCTATGCGTGGAGCTACACCCCTCTATGTTCCTCCTAAGGGTGCGGGAACCAAAGATGATAAAACTTCGAATGATGCAAAGAGATATTTCATATATAATTGGGTTTACACTCCTTGGAGTAGAGCTGACATGATGGCTCTTCTAGCTGATTTGCCCGAAGCCTGGAAAAATCCTGCCGTCTTCTATGAGGAGGTGGAATGAGCCATTAGCTCCTGCACTATGACCTTGCTGAATATTGATATGTTCTTTGGGCTTATTTTGACTCTTGATATGTGGAGAACAATACATAAAATAGATGATAATGTAGCATGTGTGATACCTGGGAACACTTAGAACAAATAGATGTGGAAAGAGAGCCTGCGTAGAAACCTCAGAAGCAGATATTAGATCTTCCTAAAACTATTGTGACTAAGTTAAAGACTCTCATACCCCCTAAGAAAATAGATTGGACTATGTTAGCGTCCTGTAAACAGAAAAAGGATGAGTTAGTTTCTGATTTCTTTTCAAGATTCGAAGAGACATTCCATGATTTTAGTGGTCAGTCATTGGCAGATGAAAAGGGTAGGCATTTGTTTGTTGACAAATTTGTTGCTAATATGTTACCAGAAATAGCTAGTCACTTAAAGGCCAGCAAGAGTTCTGGACCACGTCTTCCCCAGTTTCCCTTTTGACTATGGCCCAATATTATGAGCGACAGGAACAGGAAGCGAAATGCAGGGAGGATAAGAAGGTTAAAGGATTAAAGACAAAAGTTATGTTGGCTCAAATATATGGTCCACCATTTAGGGGAGGTGAAAGAGGCGGATGTGCAATGAATACACCTGGGATTCCCTCTCTCCCTTGAGCAAATTTGTCCCCTGATCAGTGTGCTTATTGTAAAAAGACTAGGCATTGGCGTTCTGAGTGGCCTCTTTTGCAAGGGCAGCAGTACCAACAGGGAAGGGATAGTATGAGTGGATGCTCAGGGAATTCAGGAAACAGGGGAGGTACAGGATGTCATATGGTTACTACGTTTCTATATATTGTGTTAAGTTAGCATGTGCTTATTAAATGTTTAAACGCCATATTTTCTTTCTGCTTCGGTTTGCACACGACACCTAATTGTTATTGCAGCTTTTAACCTAGACGAAAGATGTGATTTATTTGAGAATAATATGTTATTGCACTGGTATCAGTCGTGCTTGGTACAACTGTCTGCACACTGAGAACTGCACACTCTCATAATACAGAATAACCTAACACAAGGTTGCTGCAGGCCTGATCCTCGCACCACGTTAGTCATAACACAAATAATGTTTGTGCCAACAGTTGGCTCTACGTGGGTTTAAGATACAGTTACAGGGAATGAGAAAACACACTTGATGCTGAGCATGCTGAGAGCTGGTAGCTGTTGATGTGATCTCCTCCTACTGAGAATTAGAGGTATGGGTCCGCCCTGCTAAGAACCCAGATGAGGCCTTCTTAGATATAATATAATATGCTAATTAGGGTGCGCGAAATATAGGTGATACAGAATTCTATAGATTTTTGCATCATAACATGTTATCACCTTTTGCTTACTATGGATTAGTGACTATGCTGCTGACTCTGATTTTTATAATATGTATGTTGATATTATACAAGATACTGCGTTTGAGAATGCTGCATTGAAAAATAAACATTTCAAACTTGCACGTGTTTTCTTTGCCTCCCAGTTTCGGTTTGGAATGATAATATAACGAAAGAGTGTTCATGTGTTCCACGATACCTGAGGTACTCTAAGTTCATGTTCTGGATTGTCTAAGTCATTGGGAAGTATTTACTACCGATGCGACACTGTAGCTAGCTTGGTAAGGGGATTTCTGAAACAAAGGTGAGTTGTGGGTCACCCTAACTCACCCAGGTTCTAGATCTCTGTGCACAGTTCTGTGAGAGAACGGAAACCCTGCGACATGGCGCCCATACGTTGATTGGCCTTATATCATGACACTTGAGTAGTATATCATTCAAACCTTAACGCCTACATTCCCGTTTCCGGAAAACGGCAGTGTCGGAAAAACCTACCTATTTTTGAAATAGGTCCTTTTCAAGCTTGAATCTATCTAAAACGGTTTCTTTGAATTACTACCCAGTTGTGCTACAAAGTATTATTTGTTTTTTCTCGTTCCTGTGCTGACATGGCTGAAGCCGTGGACATCACGCAGCATAGTCGCATTGCGGTGCGTGACAATTTGCGGATGTATGATGTTCCTCTAGAGGGCTTGGCTGTGGTTCTGGTGGTGAGTGCGGAACATGCTTACCCGTACTAACTGTTTTATTCGTGGGTGACATTTCCGCCGGTGGACGCTAATTCTGGTGTGTTCCACTCATACACTGCTTCAGATGTACCGGCTGCGTACGCTCCGTACAGAGCACTGGAAGTTCCTATTGACGCTTGGCAGCATGGAGTTTGGTTTGGTGGCGCCCTACCGCACGCTTTAACCGCTCCGAGGTTAGGTCCATTGTCCATTCCGGGCACTCCTTGGCCCGCTTTGGCTGGATTTACTCCTCACCCCCGACGTGCCACTTGTAACGTGGGAGATCTGCGGCGGCTTCATGAAGTCGCGGTGGAAGTGATTAGAGCGCTTGTTCATTACACTAGCCGTAATGTTCAGGACACGGCCCCTAGAGGCGCGCAGCTTCGAGCAGAACATGCTGGTCTGAAAATCAATCCGGTCATGGTTAATTCCGTGATGGGTAAAAAGCCCCAGGAAAAGGACGATTTTCCGTTCTGGCTTGCTGAGAAGTTCGGCCAGCTGGAAGCTGTGTTTCCCAATACGAGTCCGGGTGATAAACACCGGATTCTTACACTAAGTTTGCCGAAAGATCTGGCTCCTGACCTTGCTGACTGTGAGACCTGGGGAAAAACTTTTGCAGCGGTCTATTCGAGGTGCTATGGCTCCCCGTCTGTGACCAATCTAGGTGGGGTCCTTAAACGTGACGAACACGGACCAGAGGCGGCTGTTGAATTGGGCATGCGCCTGTGTGGCTCATTTGAAGTGGTTTGCGATCTGATCCTTGCGAATGTCAAGGGGGATGCAGTGAACTTTCAGGTGGCAAACGCATTGGCGTTGGTTCAAGAGGCCGACCGACCCCGACAGTTGGCAAAGATTATTGTGACTGCTTACAGAATGGTTGGCCGCAATGCGAAGGGGGTTAAATCTTTTCCTGATAAGGAGAAGAAACAGCCCCAGGGTCAGACATCGGAAACTAGTGGTCAACAAAAGTCCAAAAAGCAAAATTGGCCTAAAAAGCAGAATCAGGGTAAGCAACAACAACAACAAACACAGGTTTCTGCTCCTGCGTCTCCGTTGCCTGCGCAGTCGGATCGTGTTTATGATTTGCGCGACCGCGCGATGATTAAATCGCCTGAGAGGTTTCAGGTTTCTGACCAACGCTCTCCTCGTTCCTTTCAGGACTCATCGGCTCCGTCAACCGGTGGTGGAGGGGGCGGCAGGGGCCGGGGTGGCCAGCAAGGACGTGGTCAGCCCCGCCCGCGTGCCAGTGGAGATCAGCAGGAAGGCTCTACGCCCAAGAGACCACAGTTTGCCACGAAGAAAGTCGCTGCCCTGACCGCGCATCGTTATGCCCCAGATAGTGAGAACGCGGCTTCGGAATCTGACGTGGGCTCTGACCTTGCTGGACAGCGCAGCAGAGATTACCATAGTGAGAGAGGCCCTCCGTCCACTGTTGAAGGTGACAGCGACTGATTCTTTTGTTGTGATTGAAACTGCTGATACGCATGTTGCTCCCCCTGAACGACTTTTTGAAATTGTCCTGTTAATTGAAGGTGACATGCAGCGAACTGTAAAAGGGGTATTTTGGGAAAATCTCTCGTCTACGTATGACATTTTGCTTTCGGAGGCTTACTGGCCCCCACCTTTTGTTCTCGCAGCTCCGCGAGGCGAGGAGGTAATCCTACCCAGCTTCGCGCACACTGTGCCGAGGGTGGAGGCGCTGCATTTTGCAGAAGAGTGGGCTCTGGCGCTTGCGCCGGCTGTGTACCACAATCAGTGTGGCTGGGATAAATTGTCACCAAGCCACGAGATTCCTTTACGATCGCAGCCACAGCCTCAACCTCAATATCCCATACGGCGTGAAGCGAAAGCTTCAGTCGCAGCTATCCTTGAACAATTGGAATATCAAGGTGCAATTGAAACGTGTGTGTCACCGATGAATAACCCCCTTTTACTGTGAACAAGCCGGACGGCTCATATCGTTTGGTTTTGGATTATAGGCATTTGAACTCGCATTGCCGTAACTGCGCAGTACAGAATACTCATGGCTCTGCGTTAGTGAATAGTCTTGAGCGTAAACGGATCAAAACCACGCTTGACATTTCCAATGGTTTTTATGCCCATAGATTAGACGGTCTAAGTTCCCAATGGACCAGTTTTACATGCGGCGGTGTGCAAAAAATGTTTAGGCGACTCCCAATGGGCTACAAGAACAGTCCTGGAGTATTTTCCGCACGCATTGTCTCTCTTCTGGAGAGCTTCGACCCAGTTGCTTGTTCGTATGTGGATGACATTTATCTCACAGACGACGATCTTTGGGAGCATCTGTGTCGGGTAAATAGCATAATTTGTAACTTTGCTGACATAGGTTACAAGTTTAACTTTGCAAAATCGCACATTGCAGAGTACACAGTGTTGTTTCTAGGTTACGAACTTAACAACGAAGGGAAGGGTTTAGCACCCCACTTCCTGGAGAAATGCGCACAGTTGCGCTCTACGACAACACTGAAAAAATTACAATCTCTACTGGGCTTTCTGAATTTCGGGAGGACATACATTCCGGAATATGCCCAGCGTATCAAGCCTTTGTATGCTCTGATACAACCATCTTTTTCCAAATCATGCTGGCTGCCTGAGCATTCGGCCATTCTGCAGTCTTTGCAGGCTGATTTGCTCGCTTCTGAATACTTACTGACTCGTGATAACCAAACCAACCTGGTGATAAGAATTATCCCTGGGGCGGTGGGTTTCACGTACCTGACTTTTAATGAAGGAGACACAGTACCTATTGCTTACAAGTCACACTTGTACACTTCGGCTGAATTGCGGTTTTCCACTGTAGAGAAAGTTTTAACGGCTGTGCAGATGGCAATTCTTAAGGAACGTGCCCTGTCACAAGGAAAGCGCAAGTTGGTTGTTACCCCGTGTCCTGCCTTAGAGGCGGTTACGAAAGCCAGTGTACCTAATTCCAAAGCTTTGCACCCTTCGGTGGATTCAATGGGCTGCATCCTTGACGTCCCAGGATGTCACGTTTATTTTTGACGCCACTTTACGGTCGCAGGAGTATTTACAGTATGAATTTGTTCATCCTGCTCCATTAGCAATGCGGCCGTTGGAGGATTTCCATTGCATCATTTACACTGATGGTTCGGCGCAGGTTGCGCATGGCTCTAAACATGCCTACGTTTCCGCTTGCGCCATTGTGGTCGGGGCCATGGTGAACGATGAGTTCAAGTCCAGTGTCGTGCATACGCAGACGCTTGGGGACTGCACCGCACAATTGGCAGAGCTTCGTGCACTGATGCTTGCATTGGAGTACGCTGATCCTAGTGTGACGACTTTGATCGTAAGTGATTCTTACTACTGTGTCCAGTCTTACAATGAGAACTTGTTCTTTTGGATTCAAAATGAATTTCGCGATTCCAAAGGTAGCACAATAAAACATAAAATGATCTGGGTCCGAGTGGCGGAACTGAAAGAGAAGCTGCCACTCGTGTTTGTGATTCATACTCTCGGTCATCAGCGCGTGGGGGTCCACGCTGTTGGCAACTCGCTTGCTGATGAAGCAGCGAAGTCAGCGGTATCAAAATACTTAGTTGCAGCGGTCACGAGGTCCAAAAGCAAAATAGATGATGACATCTTGGCAGCAGTAGCTGCAACGGAGAAGGGAAGTAAATATCCTGCGGGGTTCCCTTCTAAATACACATACCACTTAAGTCCCGATAAGGTTCCTTATGTGAAAATCCCTGAAGTTGGCGAACGTCTAGTTCCCAACTCGGATCGCAGAGCTGCTTTGATTACAGCGGCGCATGAAGGTGTGGCGTCTGCGCATGCGGGCGTCTCAGCCACTGTAACTCAGCTACAACAGAGGTTCTGGTGGCGGGGACTGTATAAACAGACGCGCGATTATGTCCTTCAATGTGACATTTGCCAGCAGATTAAGCCTTCAACTGCTGCGCGTCCGCCTCAGACACAGTTGTACATCTCGAATAAACCACTTGGATGCGTTTATTTGGATCACTGTGGTCCATTTTCTTCTGATACTGCGTATAAGTACATCTTAGTAGCAGTTGATTCATGCACACGCTTTGTGTGGGTATGGCCACATCGAAGCGCTGATTCACGTACTGTCATTAAGGATTTGCGAGTCTTTGTGGGAATTTTTGCCTGTGGTACCTTCCATTCGGATCAGGGTCCGGCTTTTGCCTCTAAGGCGTATAAGGATGCTATGGTTTCGATGGGGGTCCAAGTCAAATTTTCGAGTCCCTACAGACCTGAGGGTAATAGTGTAGTTGAACGAATGAACCGCGACTTAAAGCAATCTTTGACAGCTCGAGTTATAGGCACTGGCAGAAACTGGTTAGCCCACCTCATAGGCGTGCAGCGTGCGCTTAATAATCTCCCTAGAAGGTCTCTGGGTGGGCGGACCCCATACGAAATGCTCTTTGGTATCAAGATGTATGTACCTGACCTCGATGGGCTAGACAGCAAGGCCCAGGCCACGTCCTTTGACGTAGATGAACATTGCAATGTTTTACAGAATCTACAAAAGACCAGAGACAGTCTTGCAAAGGAACATTTGCCCTCCACATCGGATGATGCGCTGCAGATCCCGGTAGTTGGCTGGCTACCCCAAGTTGGAGAACTGGTTCGAGAGAAGATCGATAACAAGAAAGAGTTTGGTCCCTCATATCAAGCACCGGTTCGAGTTCTTGGAGTGAAGGGCACAAGAACAGTCATTTTACCACCACTTCCAGGTCGTAAGGAAAACAGATTTATTTCTATTGACAATGTCAAGACACACAGGGTGGCCGATTCTTCATAGCATGACACCGGCTGTATCCTGTCCTTCCATGGTGAGGCACTCTGTGCTGGCTATTACATCTGGTGCAGAACAGGAGGTGTCCCTCGAGATGCCTGCCATATCCAGTCCTTTATTAAATACTATTCCTGATACTAACATTGATGAGCTAAACTACACTTATCCTGCTGATTTATCGATGCCCGATTTACAGACCCGTTTGGCAGGCCAGTCCAGATTCTCTTTTGACTCTGTTTCGGAAACTTCAAAGAAACCCACAAACATTGCAAGATATGCCACGTTGTTTAAAAAACATTTTTTAATTCCGCCTTGGACATACATTTGGTTGATCCTATTTTCATTCTATCTTTTTATGTCAATTGGTTTTGTGTTTTATTTTTTCCGCCTGATTGATGGTCACTACGTTAAAGAAAGAACAGGAATTCGGTACCTTAATGGAACATTGGCCCCTCTTTCCTCTTCACATTCTGCGCACAGACTGAAACGAAACTTAAATACAGTTAACATTACTGCTTGGCCTGTCCTTGATGGGATTGTGTGGGATGCGGTTAGGTTTCAGATACATGGGCCTACTGAAGTTATTAATGTTCCAAATGTGCTTAGAGTAAACATGGGAGATGTAATTAAACAAAATATACGTTCTGATGATTGGGATATTCAGCCCGTAGAAGCATTGTTCTCTGATTTAAAGTATTATGCTGCCTTCGATGCTGAGGATCTGTACACAGATTCTATTAATTACGGTGATTTGTTTTGTTTTCAACACTATGGTAATCATTTTTTACATAAGACAAATTCCAGGAGGGTTGCTGTAAATTATACACAATGGGAACATTGCCCTACTCCCTTTGGGGGCAGTTCCAATACGTTTCTGAAAAAATACACCTATTTCACAGACTTTAATCAATCTAATCCCGAGTCATTTTATTTTAAAATGACACAAAAGTCCATGTCCAAAGTTAGACTTACCGATACAAAATTACTGTATTCGAAGTCCTTTCTAGATAGGTTGGCTGTAGATGGCTACGAGTTTTGGAAAGGAACAATTGACCTTAAATCGGTTTGGGGTACCAAAGATTGGCAGGTACAAGGCACTGAGGCTTTGCACCGTGCATGTCTCATCCCGAATCACATGTTGTTTTTAAATTCATCCATTTTCCAAACAACATGCTTTGGATTGGCTACTTCTAAAAAATTGAATACACCGACCATCCCAGATTTAGAGGAATATACAGGTTGGGGTAATTTTACTGATTTGTCCATTCATGAGTTGCAAACTCTTATACTCAATTCGTCCTTTAACATATCCAGTTTGGATTCGAAGGGTTGGCTAATTTGGCATAGGAGTGCTGATTCTTGCCAACGCCGTTTTCTGGGTTTGGCTAAGGGGTTCACAAAAGTCAGACTCGATCCCCGTTTTGAAGAAGACTATACTGTCACGACTTATTCTGTGGGGAAGCTGTGTCAGAATTGGTTACAACATTCCACTTTGGCTGCAGTTAAACTACATCTGTCTCTATTAAATGATAATGTGGATTTGAACGATTTTATAAAAGGCCCAGCTAAAGGTAGATCTAAACGATGGCTGTATGCGATTTACAATGAAATTTGGAAAGTTACCCAGGTTGAGGCTGCTAAACGCCTGAGAGCTATTGATCAAGCTAATTTAGAGAAAGTGCTTGCAGTTGTTGATAACAGCATTAACACGCTTTCTTCCCGAATTTACACGTTAAATAATATTGTGTCTTCTGTTGTTGACATTGTACATGATGAAGTGTCCGTGTTATATCATGGTCAAAATCAATTGCGTTCTGTGATGCAATTCGCGTGGACACTACAGACTCTTAAGTCTGGTCGAGTGCCATGGACTTTTATGAACGTCTCATCATTATTTGCCCCATTTAATCTAACTGAAAAAAAGCGAATGCTATCAATGAGAGATGCAACATTTTCTATGTTACATATTGAAAAATTAGAATCCCTACCATTTTCTGTGGCTGAGGTAACTGCTGCAACATGGCTTATTCATGGTGTTATAACATTACCTTTTGCTTTGTATAAATTTACAAATTGTATGAAATATATAGCCATTGGGCGATATGAACCATTAGGCAGCGCTTTCCTCCATGAGACATGGTCTTTACCATACACTTACAGATGCCTTAAGGAGGGAAATGAAGTGAATCTGACTGGTGAAGAATGTACACAGTCGCCTGACCGCTCACTAATATGCAGACACATCCAGTTGCATGGTTCTTGTAATCAGGACAAACCTAATTTGGCCTGTGTTTTGAAAGGGGCACCAGTTCCTGCAATAGTTCCCACGTTCACGTTGTTGTCCAACGGTAGTTATTTACTTTTGAATAACGAGTTTTGTTGTGGGTTAGAGGCTGGTATCGCTTATGTGGTTACCGTGTCAGAAAGGGTGGTTTGCTGCAAGAATGTGTTGTATCCACCCACGCATGGGAATTCAGAAGTTTTAATTTGGCCGAGAATACCAACCTTGAGAGCTGAGTTCAATGGTTTAGGCCGTATAAGAGCCCTTTTGTCTCAAAAACAGGTGGCCCTGAGCTCTGCCCGCGAAACTTATGTCCTTCACATAGCAAACACACGCACAGAAGTACAAGCACTTTTAAGTACTGATTTGCCGTTTCATTTTTGCGAGCTGGTTCATCAAATCTTCAATGCCTCCTCCACAACGAGCCTGGCTCATTTTTTTTAAATTGTTAGCAGTGGTCTTGTGACTACATTTGAAAAAGTATTTGGTATTATCCCTGCGTTCTTTCATTCTATATTTGCAAGCCTGTTTGGCGGATTTCCTGTTTTGCTGGCTTTGGCTGCAGGCGTTCTGGTGATATTTTATTTTATAAAACATGGATGCCCATCCTGCGCAAGGAAACGCACAGCCCCTACTGATGCAGTTTCGCAACCGGATGCTTGA
Source organism: Lissotriton vulgaris (assembly GCF_964263255.1). NCBI lineage: Eukaryota > Metazoa > Chordata > Amphibia > Caudata > Salamandridae > Lissotriton > Lissotriton vulgaris. The sequence continues at coordinate 586,594,788 of NC_141697.1, read as the reverse complement.
TTACTATGGATCCTTGCCGCTTGCGACATTAAGCACGGCTTTTGGATTATCCTTCAGATTTTCCTATTTCACCTGTGTCCAGCCTGTGTTTCATTGCCTGAGCTGTGATTTCGACTGGGCCATTGATTTGTGTCTCTGTCTACCGACTTCTCCTGACGTCAACTTTGATCAGCTGATGTACCCCGTAGTGGCTCACGAGTTGGTCTGTTCTGGCGAAAGGGTTATGGCTGTGGCAGCGATGCATGGACTAATGGGTCAGTGGGACATATTCGCAGCGGCGCATGACTTTCTGGCACAGAGCGTTCTCGAGAACCCACTGAGTTGTCCTCTGATGTTGCTAAAGGAATCAGTGTTGGAGGAGCACGTATGTTCTTTCCCATTGCTTAATTGGATGGCTGAACTGTTTTCGGATGATGGCAGTGATTTCATGTTGGAAGCTGTAGCTACCTATTTTGCTTATTCATTCAACGAGGAATGACTCTGAATACTTCCATCATTATGGCACGTGACTTTTTAGTAATTCTGAATGGTGCCTTTTTCAATACGAACATTCGATTTTTCATATGTTCTAGGCCTATTAATTGAGATTGGGCCTCAAGTTCGACTTTTTAAATATTGTGTGGCCACTTTAGGCATTCATACATATATTTTTGTGTTTTTAAATTTTACATACATTTACATACATTTAGCTTGGCTCAATATCATTGAACTCTGCTTTCATGTCTTGCCTCTCATAGAGTATTGGCTTATATTTTTCTCTTTTAACCGTCCTCGGATCATTGGGGGGGGTGTCATATGGTTACTACGTTTCTATATATTGTGTTAAGTTAGCAAGTGCTTATTAAATGTTTAAACGCCATATTTTCTTTCTGCTTCGGTTTGCACACGACACCTAATTGTTATTGCAGCTTTTAACCTAGACGAAAGATGTGATTTATTTGAGAATAATATGTTATTGCACTGGTATCAGTCGTGCTTGGTACAACTGTCTGCACACTGAGAACTGCACACTCTCATAATACAGAATAACCTAACACAAGGTTGCTGCAGGCCTGATCCTCGCACCACGTTAGTCATAACACAAATAATGTTTGTGCCAACAGTTGGCTCTACGTGGGTTTAACACCTTAGCTGCGTGTAAACATTTCTCCCCAGTGCTGCGCTGTCCATTAGAACTAGTGCTGAATGGACGTTCAACGGTCGTGCGCAGCACTGGGGAGGTAGCGCTGCTGACGACCATTGGCCGTCAGCAGCACTTAAGGGGTTAAGATACAGTTACAGGGAATGAGAAAACACACTTGATGCTGAGCATGCTGAGAGCTGGTAGCTGTTGATGTGATCTCCTCCTACTGAGAATTAGAGGTATGGGTCCGCCCTGCTAAGAACCCAGATGAGACCTTCTTAGATATAATATAATATGCTAATTAGGGTGCGCGAAATATAGGTGATACAGAATTCTATAGATTTTTGCATCATAACATGTTATCACCTTTTGCTTACTATGGATTAGTGACTATGCTGCTGACTCTGATTTTTATAATATGTATGTTGATATTATACAAGATACTGCGTTTGAGAATGTTGCATTGAAAAATAAACATTTCAAACTTGCACGTGTTTTCTTTGCCTCCCAGTTTCGGTTTGAAATGATAATATAACGAAAGAGTGTTCATGTGTTCCACGATACCTGAGGTACTCTAAGTTAATGTTCTGGATTGTCTAAGTCATTGGGAAGTATTTACTACCGATGCGACACTGTAGCTAGCTTGGTAAGGGGATTTCTGAAACAAAGGTGAGTTGTGGGTCACCCTAACTCACCCAGGTTCTAGATCTCTGTGCACAGTTCTGTGAGAGAACGGAAACCCTGCGACAAGGAGCTCTCCCCAGATTTGAAGCAGTTGAACATGGACCAAATTACTCTAATACTTTTGATAGACGAAATCAATATCAAATGTCGGATTATTCTGCTGATGTCCTTGCAGATTTGATTATGCATAAGGATGCCTAGGATAGGGTAAGAAACTGGTTGAGGTGCCAGTAAATCAAATGGGTCCTTATATTGATGCAAATGTCTTGGGATTTTCTGATCGGTTTCTGGTTGACACAAGGGCTCCCCGTAGTGCTCTTTCTAAAATATTGGTTTCTAGGGCTCCCCTGTTCGGCACAATGATAACATCGATAGGATTCGATGGGACACCTACACCTAGCCTACTTTCACAGCCACTTTAATTCGGACTTGAGAAATTCACTGCAGCATGCCCATTTTTGGTTTCCCCTAACACGCCGGAAAACATTGTGGGTATTGATATGCCTAAATATTTTTGTGCCACAATACGTTGTTCTCCGGAAGGTGTGCGTGTTATTTTAAATAAAAATTATCCAATGGTTGAGAGATCCTGTCTTATCAATGAGGATGCCGCTCTGGCGTCCTTACCCAGTGTGAAGAAGGAACACTGTTATTGTTATCATTCCTTGCCTCCCATCATCACAAAGTCTCGCAAAAGAAATTGCAATATTGTAGACAGCAGGTTACCTACTTAGGTCACCTCCTGTCTAAGTAGGGTCGTGCACTTACACCAGACCGCATTCAGACTATTTTAGATACTCCAGTGCCCCGTACTCAGAGGGATGTTCGTGCACTGATTGGCCTCACTTCTTTTTGTAGGCAGTTTTTTTACACATTATTAAACCTTTGTTGGCCTTTTATTGCCCCTCCCATGGACTGCTGAGTGACAGAGCGCCTTCCAACAGTTATGCCAAGCCCTTTGTTCTGCACCAGTATTAGGTACCCCAGACATGTTGATGAGTGACTAATTGTCCCAGTTAACTGACAGCTTGTCATCTATTTATCAGCAGATGCAGGAAGCTCTTCCTTCATGAGCCCTGCTGTGCTGACAGATCATCGCAACATTTTGGTCACGAGAGAGGACAAGCTGCGCCACCTGAAGGGCCTGAGGAAGTCTTCCCGGGCCACACGATCCCTGTTACATCTAGATATCTGCTTTGATCCAGGAAGAGTGACATTTCATTGCAGAAAGAGACTGTTGAAGCCACTGTCCTGGGTGGTTAAAGACTGACTACAAAGGGGGGTAGCCTGTTAGTGACTACTCATCTCAAAGTTAGTGAAGAAACCAACGCCTGCCTAGGACCTTAGGGCATCATCTATTTAGCTGTTTGACAATGAAAATGAGCTCGCCTAAGAAGAAGGAGATCGCTGCAACAATGTGCAACAGCAGTACAATCTGCATCCTTGGTCTGACTTTGACTGCTGCCATCCTCACTACTGTAATGTGGGTAGTGGATGAAGTAATGCCTAGAGCTTCCTTACCTAACATTACTTTTACAGCACTTGCTGTAAAATAGCACCATAATTTTGATTTGCCGCAACATGAACCGGGATACTGGCAAAATCTGAGAAACAATTAATTTCTTCAAATGTTGCATCAGACACACCAGCTGAGCAATGCTACTAACTGTTGGATTTGTGGCAAGATTCCTCCTCATCAGAACATAAAAGGAATCCCGTTGTCACTGCTGCCATTCTCTCACAATGGCTCATGCCGAGCTTGGTTCAAACTTCTATATGCCTCTAATGAACAATGTCTGTTACCTCAACGAAGATGGGGACCCATGAACAAAAGGGTCTGCTTTAGAAATGGAAGGGTATAGTAAAATAAGTGCAGCAACAAACTATGGGTATTCAAATTCTAGGTCGGCTAAAGGAAATGGACCCCTTGTTATCTCTGTTGCCATGACCACTGGCCCCCTTTGTGTACAAAGTACAGGCGATGTGCCAGTGGGCCACAGTAACTGTACTGCAGTGTTGCAGATGTCTACGAGAGGCCAAAGCAGCTTCCTTGCATCACGTAACACTTATTTTGTTTGTGGAACTAAGGCATACTACTTCCTACCTCCAGGCTGGTCTGGAAACTGTGACATAGCCTTCCTTCTACCACCTGTGTTTTAGCTCCCAAAACCTACCATCAAGATTTGCAATTGTTCGATCACCATGCTGGTAGTAGGGGAAAACAAAAACATGCAATCGATGTCTCTGTAGTCGGCCAGACAGAGACCACATGAAAACAATATAGACTGGAGCATGCTGTATCATCTGATCCAGCTGTTCTGTCTTCACGCCGGACAATTCACCTTCTATATATACGGTCATCTGCAAACTACCTAAAATCGCTACTGAGATACATCAAGACTCAAGAACATGGACTTGGGCTGGATGGTTCTGGAACGACTTGCGTTGTTAAACCTGCATCGTAAAGGTACGCGTTGTAACGGTACGCGTTGTACCGTCATACATCCTCCTGATCATTACCCCTCCCAATTGATATTCCCCTGCGTATCTTCTCTCCCCCACAGTCTTCGCAGAGCACAGGACACTATGTGCACTATGTGCTCTGTTATTTTCCTTAGAGAGCGTGTATTGTGAATGGTACTTTCTTCGTCATTCTGAAGAACACTTCTGCTGGAAGTGTTGATGTAGACTTTTTAGAACAGTGGTGTATGATTCTTTGTTTGAAAAATGTTCACATTGTTTTGTACATCTCTGGACTATGCTGTTGTTGTGGAAGCTAATGGAAGATTTCCTCTGCCTTAGAAATGGCTTAGTGTTATAATAATTTTAATGCCGATCATCATTCTTATTTGCCCAATATGTTCTATCACTAGACATGCCATGCTGAATTTGAAGTTTTTGCTTATGACTTATGGGTAAAATGTGTGCAAAAACATGGTTTGGAGGTGACTCAAAGACTTTCCGATTTACAGTAGAGATGCTGTTAGTTTCCTTAATGAATCTGACAGTTAGAACTTAAATAGATTTTTTATTTTCCTAGTGAGACTCTGTCTGATTATTTTGATTACTTCTCTTTCCTGTTAGGTTAATTTACTGAGAGACTTTTTGTTTTATTAGGGATGCTGTCTTATGACGTTTTGCTAACTATTGGGACCTAGAATAATTTTGATTTCTGACTTTGTACTCTGAGCCTTTACGGCATTTCATTCTAATTCTTGTGTATTGCTTATTTTGAGATTTTGTAATAAACTGTTTAACTTTTCATCTTTGCATCAGACTAGAACTCAGTTATTGAGCTGACCAGTGATTTATTAGAACATTGAGATGTGGAGCACTCCATTGAATACAATGGAGTGCTTGGGGCTTCTACTGGCTGGTAGAAGCCAGCAGAGCAACATTCGAATGTTTTTATTCACAGCTGCTGCTGTGAACAAAAGCCTCTCGGAGCCTGAGGAGATTTAAACCCCCTCGGGCTCCGAGAGGCCTTTGTTTTTAGTAATTAGAACATTCTGCCCCCTAGGGGCGGAATGTTCTAATAGCATTAGAATCCTCCAAGCTGGCTCTACCGGCCATTAAAGGCCCGCTCCCTTGTTAAAGTCCTTCTCATTCGGGTTGGGCCTTTAACGCCGGAGCGGGCCTTTAATTGCCAGTAGAGCCCGCTAGGTCGGGCTCTAAGGCTGTATTAAATTACTCTGCTATTTTGTTTGGGCCTGATGTTAAAAAGGAGGGGGTGGTGGCTCTTATCGCTAGGTTAAGGAAACTCAAGCCAAACCGCCTAAGGTCAATTTTGAGGTGATCAAAATTTTCGGGTGCAGTAATATATTGAGGTTAGGGTCCTACAGTGTATTTTAACATGGTAATGAAGATAGGGGCAGTAAAGACTACAGTCAAAGAGGACATTAGATTCCAGAGTTGCATCCGAAACATGCTACCCCAACCACCAGGGGACTGGTAGTTGACTTCCAGGGCAGAGGCCTATAAAGAGATGGTGGACACTGAAGACTTTGTCTGGCAACATCAATAGTTTCAACTCTTTTGCTTGACATTATAGTTCACCCCTATCATCCCATTCATTCACCAAGGTTGTTTTTTCCCCTTGTCGGTTTCCATTCTCCCTACTCCTTGTACTGACTCTTGTGTTTATCTTTGACTGACCTTTGTATTCAACTCAGATATAGTTTTTGGACCTTCTGCAGTTCTGTCCTATAATTTGGATTGGGCTACTAAGAACCTACTTTTTGACTTGGCTATAGATTTCCCCATTCTTGGGTTGGCAACTATGGACCCGATTCACAAAAGTATTCTGAGACAAAATCCTAACTTTATGCCTTTCGGTATTCACAAAAGGAATTTAGGAGTAGTAAAGTTAGGATTTTGTCTTAAGTTTGTCTTAAGTATGCCTTTTGTGAAGGCCGAAACAGCGATGATTCTGAGTCTGGTGCCCCACGGACCGCCAGACTCACAGGGCTTGGCGTTGCGGACTCCCCACTGCCCTATTATGAGATGACAGTGGGACCGCCACAGCCCGCCACAGCCGCCAGAGAGCCGCCGTTCCCTGACAGTGTTGCTGCACTGTAGAGCCATCCAAATGCCTTGGCATGAGCACCATGGTCCCGCCAAGCATATTAGGGGTTTCCTCTCCGCCAGGGCTTTCATGGCTATTCCCCCTCCATGAAAACCCTGGCGGAGAGAAAAAAAAGGGGCCTCTACAGGGCTCCCTGGTGCCTCTGCGCCCTGTGGATGCACACAGGGAGGTACAACATGTACATGCACACGTTCCTACACTGCATTGACTTATCAGCCTTTGTCGTGCAGGAACTATTTTTGGCGTTCCCATTGTGGGGCCCGTTTTAAGAGGCACCGCCGCGGGAACGCCAGAAAAAAGCCTGCCAGACAGGAGAAACCTCCTAATCTGGTGGGCTGCCTCACCACTGGTTTGGCAGTGCGGTGGCGGGGTAGACCCGGCGCTTCACTGCCAAACTCATAATCGGGCCCAAAGATGTGAATGCTGATAAATGCTTTAATATAGGAATGCTGTAGAAACACAAGCTTATTTTAATTTTATTTTGTCTAACTCTTAATACATTGAATAAAGAGTGACTTATGTAGACATTGTGAATGCATTAGTGTAATAATTATCCACCTCTGATTCGTATTTGCTATTTAGCTTATCAACGTATATTTGAAAAACATTCAATTTACATGTAAATATTACTTGTAATCCCTTGAATTAATATGATATTATAAAGGGTTAGCACAAGTAATAAAAAAAAATACATGCATTCTCCCCTTGTGAAAACAATAGACATGTGTAGATATACACAACGTATTCTTATTTGCCATTTGTAACATCATCGAAATAGAACAAGAAGATGTATTTTGTCTATAATTTGTAGTGTTTTTAAAATTTTGTATTCATATTATTTGTTTTTTGTTTATGATTCATTTAAAATTATGTATGGAAATGTTTTGCATAATGGTTTTTATGAATATACTAAAACATGCATATGTTATGATTTTACAGCAGTATGTATTTTCGAAATAAGTCTGCCAATCATTAAAAGTACTGGAGTTGTAATTTTATTGGTACATATTTTCTTTTTTTATATATTTCTTTTTATTTTCAAATATAAAACAAAGACGTATCTGGGACATCACATTCAGTTACAATAATAAGCAAACATTTTCAGATATCAGGATTTCTGTAAAAAACAGTGGGCGTGGTCATTGAAACATCGACGCGTAGATCGTTCAATAATGGTTGACTGCACACAATTAAGCTACATTTGATGCTCAACGGTACTCAGTCCCCACCACCCAACAGAACAGGATAAAGAAAGGCGTAGTGCCCCTAGATACGAAAAAACTAAGTCAGGATAAATGACAAAAATATTCACGCCACAGCCTAAACGAACTACACTAACACCCATCCCCCCACCATGCACCCCTGCATATGGCTTTCGCCGAACCCCAACTAGCAGTGTGCCTGTCGCCCCATCTAACTAAATACTAAAAAGAGAAAATGGAGGAGGGCTACTTCGTACGTGCCCCCGGTCCCCCCTCCCTCCCGCCAGAACCAAGAATCCCCCAGAGTAAATCCACAAATCTATTAAGAAGCTAATGCAGTACGCAACAGGGGAAACTATAAACACCACCCAACCTCCCGCAAGCATCATGGTAGCAAATCCCACATCCATCAGGACCATGATGTCAAACCCAGTCAATCAGTCTCATCCTTGACCCTTCCGATCGACTGTGCGAACCCCTTCCGGAAGAACTGCCGCCTCCACAGGATAGTCAAAATACGAGAAAAGTGCAGCAAAGTTCAAACTGAGATCAAGCAAAGATGTTAAGTCACTGAGAACTCCATCAGGTCCAAAGACTCTCCTCACCGTCATGAACTCCCAACGTTGTTTCCTCCGCCATCGCAATGGAACTGGCGGATAGGGGAGAGACGCGGTTTCAAGCCCAAAACAGTTCTCATCAAAAGTCTCCGGAAAGGGAGCACTGATTAGTCCTTCCACAGTCAGCGTTGATAGTAGACTTGACGATCCATTCGAAGCACCGATCTCGCTCCTATCGGCCATCGCACCGGCCCAAAGCTCCGACATCTCTCGTTGCACGGGGCCCGCTTCCTCTATCAAAATGGCCATCGTGGGTATCTCGAGCTGCTTCATTCCTTGTAGTGGAGCAGGGTCCGGTCCAATCCGCCCAATTACAAACGAACGCGCTATCATTTTATGAATAAGGGCTTCCACGTTAGTATGAAGAGCCCCAATGGCCGCCAGCACAGTTCGCAACGACGGTTCATTCTCAGTCCGCCCCACTGCTCCTCGCTCGATATCGACCATTTTCACGTCTCCCATAGAGCCCGGTCTCCCCGGGGGAACAGTCAAAAGTGGAACGGACAACAGCAGAGGGGGACTCAATGTTAACAGCGGCTTCGATCTGCGCTTCGCCACTGCAAGCGAAGATCCCAACCCAGCGAACGCCGGCCGGTGGCTAATCGGGCCACAGGGTCAGGGACCTCCGCCCACAGCCTCAGTCGTGCATCATCACCCCTCCTTCGATGTTTACCAACTCAGCAGACCGCCATCAAAATCGTGCCAAGAAAACCTCCACAGCAATAGACCAGACCCTGGAACACGCTCACGGCCGATGTTGTTCAACTGGAACCCGGCTGGGCCAGTACTCGAGACCCCGGCTTCCAAGCTGGGCTAGGCCGCAAACTTTAACACAATATAACTCTGTCTACCAAACCGGTAGAAATCTCGGGATCGCACCATCGAGCTGTAGTCCGTTTCATACACACGGAGGCAGGGAGTAAAGACAGGATAAATGACAGGATCATCTGGCAGGAGACGGAGGTCGGCGGAGCTGGGAGCCTAAGCAGCCATCTTGTTCGCTAGCGTAGCTCCTCCCCGGTACATATTTTCAATCCCTTATCATTAGCCCGGTAACCAACCTTGCCGCATCTAAATCCCTAGCTTTTGAATACTATTCGTTGTCCCTGATTTTTACCTTCTTTTTCTTCTCTCCTTGCTCCAATTAATCGACTCAGGCTCTGATTACGAGTGGGCCGGTAAATTCCAACCTGTGTGGAAACCCCTGTTTATGCACGGGACAGAATTATGAGTTTGTCTGTAATTTTATCGGATGCATTAAATACCTCAGCTGTTGTTAATTTTAGACAGGTTAAACATCCCAAAATTTAACAGGAGAAGTTGTACGGTATTTACCGTACCATGCAGATTTTGGTGTGTTATTCACCACAACCTATAATAGAAGTCATTTATTGCACAGATAAATAACGTACCCTGTGGTATTGTTGTTTATCATGTGCTATAAATACCGCCTAAACTAGTAATCATGGATAAACTCTAAACCTTCACTCTATTAAGTCTCAACACTTTTCTCCATGTGCTCCGTTGTGCTTTTTTTTAGCAGCTGTATTAACCTCTTCAGTTTTCTCACAGTTACAATTTAGATCAAACTGTCCCCTAATGCGTTCATCTGTCAACTAGCCAAATTTACAACTGCCAGTCAATTTCCTCGGTGCTGTCAAAAACCTTCCGAACATTCACTGATCTACTCTTATCCTGTTCTCTCTACCCAAATTACTACCTTTCCATGAGAGTGCTCACTTGTCGTACAATATGCATGTCCAACTCTGGGAAAAATCGCAAATTAATTTCGCCCTCATTCCTCCTCTGGAGCCAGGTCAGGCAGGTTTTTCAGAGTTTCCTGTCTTTCCACCCCCAGGTAAGGTAACAGAAGGACCGTTCCTTTCTGCTCCCAGATTAGTTGCACAAACTCTAGCATGGTTCATGAACACATTCTACCACATACTTTAGAGTCTCCTGGGTCCCCCGGCTGACTCATAAAGAATGGTGGTGGGCTGACATTTTGCATTTTGTTCTAATGTTAATATGACTCAGCCTTGGAACTATGCTTCTGGATGCTCCCAGTAGCTGATTGAGGGTGGAAAACTTCACAAAAAGGCATGTAAGGGTGAAAATATAGGTTACCACAACAGTTTATATAAACACCAGTACAAGCGGACTATACCAAGGAACCCAGCATCCCTATTAAACCGTAACAGGTCAACAAGTTCTGAGAAGATGGCTTTCATGGAATTGTGGGTCCTTACAGTGTAGGCAGTGGCAATTCCACTCTTACAAGTGGTGTGCCTTTCACCAGGAATAAAACAACAGAAAGCTAGGATGATAAATAAAAGGTGTCCCTGTCATCGGTTAGAAGACACGTCTTACACTCTTTACAAGAGGTTTATGTAGGTGTGCCTGTCACCATTAATATCAAAGTCACAGACAGCAATGAGAACATGCTTTATCTCCAGCTTTCTTCCCGATAGTGCCCTGCTCTGCAGGCAGACACTCACTTGTTAAGGATGCTGCAGGCCTCTTATCCTACTCTGAGCAGCATGACTTCTCAGAGTGACCATGTACCTGAGAGTCCCTCTTCAGTCTCAAGCGCGATTAAGTGATGTAATGATGTGTGCTTGCCTAGCTGATGCACTAAGCTCCTGTGATGGAAACACAGGTTTGCCTCAGTCTTATTTGACTTGTAGCATTGCAGACAACTTCATGCTGTGTATCCGGGCTTTGGAGCCTTGGAACAGACAAACCCTACCATCCTTTCTACAGTTGCTGTTATCCTGGGTCGCCTTATTACTTTTACCACTTTTAGCAGCATCTCCCTCACAAAACAGTGCATGAACACCATTCTCTGGCTGACTCAGCTCTCTCTCTGGAAGATTTCACCTGCAGCTCTCACTTCCTGTTGTTACTCTACACGTTCTTCCAGTGTGAACTCCACCCGACGTATTAAGGTGTCCTCCATTCCTTGGTCGACATTGTGGGAAGGAGGCAACAACACGAAGTTGGGAAGTTGGGAGGGTGACTTTTGATTGTGTACACCCCAGCCACCATCAGGCTCCACCAGATGGAATGGAATTGTTCTTCATCAAAGACCCTGAGGGTCTTGAAATGGATGAGATAACAACATTAGGTAGATGATGGAACTCCAGCTAACTGAACAGCGGAAGAAAGGGCAATAAATCAAATCCTCTCATTCTTTTACACTTCTTTCACCTTTTAGCACTTGGATGCCCACTGAGGGTAAGTAAGTAAGTAAGTGCTTTATTGTACAGTTAATAAAAACCATTGCAAGTAGCCAATGGTAGTAAAAAAATAAAATAACAGAATAAAAAGTTAGAAATGCGGGAGTGTCCACCCTACACAAGATACATATGTGTTTCTTACACATGGAATTTGTGTGTTTATCCTGGGTCTTGCTCACAACGGGCGTGGTGTTCTGTCAACTCCATTCCCCATTTTGCCATTCGGGGAACAGTCTGGCGCACTCACTAGTTGTTCATGGCTCTTTGAAGTTGGCCTTTCATTGTAGCGGGTCAGTTTGAGTCTCAAGGCCAGCCTGATTTTTAGGAACTGACGAAGTTGAGGGAGTGGTATCAATATCCCTTTGGTCTTTCATTGTTTTTAGCCTTGTTTCTACCACTCCGAGGTATTTTACCAGTCGGCAGGACATTTGCACATCACCTCCGCTGAAGCAGATCAAGGTTGCTTCTCTGCAGGACCTGATTCCTTTTTTTATAAATAGGGGTCTCAGTAAGTTCTTACGGTCTTGCTGCAGCTCTTTGCAGATAGTAATGAGGTGTGTGATGTTTTCCTCGTGCATGCCGCACAAGCGGCATCTTGCAGGCGTTGTTGGGCGCAGCCACGGGGCCATGTGACCAGCTGCTGGTAATACTCCCAGTCGTAGTTTTAAAAATGATTCTTTTGTAGTTTTGGTGAAACTGGTCAACAGATAAGCCTGTGGAGTAAGTTTGTTGTAAGTTTGTACTGTCAGCCAGCCATGTGCTCTCTTAACTAGTGTAGCTTTGTCTTGAAGGAGGGATTCTTTCTTAACGATTTTATTTACAGTTTTTTTGAAGGCCGCAAGATTCCCTTGCAGTTCCCATAGCTGCCTTGCCCCCAGGTGGTTGATGGCCTCCTCCAGAAAGAGTTTTGCTGGACAGTCATTTTTGCTTTGTAGGTCTTTCCAGAGGAGTGCGTTAAGGGTGTTTGCTTCCCCTCTGCTTATTTTGTACCAGGTGCCCACTGAGGGGGATGAGGGAGACTATGATTCATCACTTAAAATGCACTCTTCCTTTGACTGAACCAAAATATAATCACAAAGAGCATTCTTCATCACATGTAGGTTCTTTTATTATGTGTGCCGCCCTGCTGGCTACAGAAGGATGTGAAACAGACACTAAAGACTGAAAATACCCCAGACAAGTGGTGTTCCTATAGAAAAACGTCTAAACAACCTTGAGGAGGTGTTGTATCTTGTCTTGATGTAATACATTCTTCCCCAGTGTTCCGTGCCTTGCTGGTCAGCCAGGATGAGTTTTGGAGTGCTTGGTACTGTAGTGGAATGCGGGGGTGTTTGTTGCTGTAGTGGAATGCCGGATTGCTTGATGATGTGGTGAAGTGCCTGGGTGTCTGGTGAGGTGTAGAGTATCAGTTAGAACGTGTAGGCTGTGCAGCAAGGAGGCTTCTCCTGGTGGGGCTATCTTCTATGTACTTATCAACTATTTACCATCTTAATTTACCTGTAACTATGTCCTAATAAATCTTTGGTTTCCCTCCATGTGGAAAATGATCATGAACGTGCAGGCAGCAATGTCAATGGGTTCCTGTATATTTCAGCTATTCTGTTGGCACCGGGGAAGTCATGTTTCTGACACTCCAATCCTGCCTGAGTTTGAGGCTCATGTGCATTCAATAGGTTAGACCGAAGCAGATCACCAAGCATTTTGGAGGGAAGTGCAAGACTGTACGTATTGCTGTGGGAGAAGTAGATTTAATGTGTATTTTCATACCAGTTTGGTGAGAGATTCGCTCAAGGGGGAAAGTTGAATGTTTTTGGTGACTTTTATCCTTACCAACCTATCTTTGGTCATGATACTATGCTATGTATAATTCTGATTCTGTTATCATTCTGCTGCCATGTTTATTTATTGTCATTTGTAATGTATGCCTATGTTGTTTATGCCAGTCTTATGGAGGTGTATGGGTAATTTGACATGCTTATTTTGCCGTCTGTGTGCATTGCTTTTACCATGCTTAAATGACTGCTGTCTGTTAGAATTGCTTATGTGTCAGTGCATGTTGATTTACTCTGTTAAGGGGAATGAGGTGAGTGCTGCGATCATGTCACGGAGTGCCTCAGTGTCCTCATTGCCGGGTTCTTCACTCTCATTGCTAGAGACATCCGGGTGTCTCGACAAGAAGTTGCCTGGGTTCTTGGCACCGGGCCGGTATACCACGTCCATGTCGTAGTGTTGGATCCCAATGGCCCACCTCTCAATTCGCAGCGGTGGGTGAGGTATCGACCCTCTGAACAGGGGCACCAGGGGTTGGTGATCTGTGTCAATGATGAACGGGTGTCCACAGATGTACAAGTGAAAATGCCGGCAGACCCACCAAATGGCTAGTGCTTCTCTTTCAATTTGAGAGCACTGCTTCTCCGTAGGAGATAGGGCTTTGCTGGCGTACGCGAGGGCAGCCCATTGGCCAGGCTCCTGTTCCTGTATGAGGGCTGCCCCTAGGCCTACAGGGCTGGCGTCCACCAGGATTTCGGTCTTCTTCGGGGGTCAAAGTACACCAGCGTGGTGTGGTCAAGGAGGGCCTGTTTGACGGCTCGAAACGCTGTTTCTTCAGCAGGGACCCATTGCCACATGGCCTCCGCCCAAGTGAGATTCTGGAGGGGCTCTGCTAGAGTAGCTAAATCCGGGATAAAGCGGCCGCAGTATGTGGCCATTCCTAGGAAGTTGCGTACTTCGGCCACGGTGAGGGGAGCCACTGCCGCCTTGATTGCTTGGGACTCCCGGGGGTCCACTTGTATGCCCTCTTGAGTAAACGTGTAGCCAAAGAACTCTATCTTCTGCTGAAACATCTGGCACTTGTCCTTGTGCAGGGTGACCCCATGATCTATGAGTCTCTTCAGGGTGGCTCTCATGTGGCGGTAATGTTCTTCTTCCATCCTAGAGTGGATGAGGATGTCATCACTCATGTTTAGGATGCCGGGTAGTCCAACCAGGATTTCTTTGACGGCGTTCTGGAATATCTCCTGAGGCCTAGGTGGGTGCTGAACGTCGTTATATACCGGCTGTCTTTGGCGAGGGCTAGTTGGTGATAGCCCGCATTTAGATCCTGCTTTGACAACCACCTGGATCTGTTCAGATCGGCAATGATGTTGTCCATGGTCGGCGTTCTGTGGTGTTCTCGCAGGATGGCTTTATTCAGGAGGCGCATGTCAATGCAGAGTCTGATCTTCCCTGGTTGGCGAGGCTTTTCTGCGATTACCATGGGTGACACCCACGGTGTGGGTCCGGATACCTTCTCTATTACTCCTTGGTCTTCAAGCTTTTGTAGTTCCTCCTCCACTTGGGGTCGGAGATGAAACGGGATTCTCCAATGTCTTAGCGCTGTTGGCGGAACGGTGGGTCTATGTGGATCATATGGGGGCTCTCTTTATCTTCCCCAGACCTTTGAACAAATCTCCAAACTGGCTCAGTAATTCTTCCGTCTGTTCAGCTTGTACTCTTCTGGCAAACGTCACCAGTCCTAAGTCCTCAGCTGCATGACTGCTGATCAGCGTGTCTACTTCCTCGTTGATGACATGGATGTCAATGGAGATCTCAACGCCTCCTGACCGCACCTGCATGGTCATTTTGCCTCGGAGGGGTAATGGTGAGTCACTGCCATACGCGAAGATCTGTGCTTTCGATGGCCTGCGTTCCAGCTTGGGTCCTAGTTTGTTGTACTGCTGGATCCCCATCACTGTCACCGATGCACCTGTGTCGATCACTGCATTTACCTCGGACCCTGCAATTTGTACTGTGCAGTGGGGTTGGGGCCGTCTCCTGCTCTTTAGGGCTTGGGTGAAATTTTTATTTATTTATTTATTTATGCAATTTTATATAGCGCGGACTTTACCCGAAGGTATCAGAGCGCTTCACAATAGGAACAGAAAAGATACAAACTGAGAACGTTACACGAGCAACAGATTGCAGAGGCATTCGTTATGTTACATACGGTAAAGTGATAATTGTGAGCAACCAAGAATACATGAGGTAGTAAAAATTGTGAGAAACCAAAAATACATGAGGTAGACAAGGTAATTGTGACACTTGTGAGCAAACAAAATACATGAGGTAGTAAAAATGTGGGCTACCAAAAATACATGAGGTAGTAAAAAGTGCTCAGGAGGGAAAAGTGACAAGTGTGCAGGCTACAAGAGAAAATAGAGTATAATTTGTGGTATGATACTGCAGTATATGTTACACACTCAAGCACAAGAACAAACGATTACGTAGGCAAAAGTGGCACTTGTGCAAGTATCAAAGGTAAAAAACCTGTGAGAGGAAGCAAACCGTGTGTTACAGGGGCAAAGTGGTGAGTGCAAGTTGCAAGAGGGTACCAAACACAAGTACATGGATAATACTGCAATAAAAGGCAAACACTCTAACCGCAAGAACACACTGGGAAGGCACTTCCATGGACATGAGAAGTAGAAATTATCAGTAGTGGGAGATCTTCCTACAGACAGAAGAGAGTTACTTTTGGAGGTGTCTCTGGAGGAGGAGAGCTTTGAGGTCCCTTTTAAAGGCCTGGGAGGAGGCTGTGGTCCGGAGCTGAGGCGGCAATGAGTTCCAGATTCTCACTGCGTTGCCTGAAAATGATTGGGCCATCGTTCTTTCCTTCTTGAAAGTGGGAGGTTCAAGCAGTAGATTCTCCGCATTGCGTGAAGGTCTAGAACCTCCAGAGAGTTTCAGTTTATTCGCCAGGTAGAGAGGAGAAGAGGAGTGCAGGGCTTTGTGGGTGATACAAGCGGTCTTGTAGATAGCTCTAGCCTCCAAGGGAAGCCAGCGGAGGGTAGATAACATCGGTGTGATGTGATCGCTTCTTTTGGCCCCATAAATGAAACGAGTTGCTGAGTGGAAAACAGACTTAAGTGGGGACACGTGGGATTTGGGGAGGCCAGTAAGAAGAGAATTGCAGTAGTCGAGTCTGGAGAGGACCAGTGCTTGCACCAGGGTTATAAGGTCCCGCTCCGCGAAGAAGCGACGGATTCCCCAAAGAAGGCGCAGTTGGTATCGAGCTGATTTCGCAATGGAATTGATGTGGGGAATTAGATTAAGTTTTTTGTCTAGTATGACACCAAGGGATTTGGCGCAGTCGACAATGATGGGTTTATTGTTTAGTAGATTCATCTGATCCATCCATGATTGAACCGGGGGAGGAGAGAGTGAGGAGGAGAAGAGGAGGAATTCAGTTTTGGAGGGATTCAGAATCAGTTGATGAGTTGACATCCAGTTTTGAATGTGGGGGTGAAAGAGACTTGGTATGTCTCCCCTTCGTCTTCCGATCTGGAATGGCTTTGTGGTAGACTGTCTGCTCTCTCTTCTTCACTCCTTGTTGAGATGTAAGTGAGACGAGTGATATCCTCTGCATTTGTCGGGGTCGGACCCCTTCCTTCCGCTGTGACTTCCTTCTGCACACTGACGCGAAGTGGTTCTCAATGCCGCAGTTGGTGCAGGTTTTTCTTTGTGCCGGGCAGGATTACGCGGGGCGTTCTTCATACCCACAGTACCCACACTGGTTCTTTGGGGTTTGCGGCTGTCGATCACGTGGCCTGTGGGGCTTGTCTCTCGTCCTGACTGCGTCTGTTCTTTCTGTCTTGACAGCGACTCTTTTCAGCCCCACACACCAGTGCCATGTCCATTTCCTCTGCTTGTGCTGCCGAGAGGTCATGTGATCGTACTAGAACCAGAATGTAATTTATGGTTATGTTCAGTTGCCTGAGTATGAGGCCTCACAGGACTTTGCTGCGTATCCCACAATTAATTGGGCCCTGATCTCTTCCGCTGCTTGGTCGCCCACAAGGTGAGTGTCGGCTAGCTCCCTGAGCCTTGCGTGGAAGGCGTCCACTGACTCACCCTCCCTTTGCTTGGCTTGCCTCAACTTGAAGTGTTCAAAATCTAGGTTCATTTGGGGGTCAAAATGAGCGTTTAGCGCGTTGATCACTGCTGCGTAGTCATCGGAACTGCCTGTGTTCGGTAGGTGCTTGAATACCAGGTAGATCTCCTCACCTGCATAATGGAGCAATAGCGACCATTTCACCGCCCATTCCTTCTCCCTCGAGGCGATCAAATAGTTCTCCAATCAGCCAATCCATGTCTGCCACCTAGGCGCTGCTGTGGTGGGGTCTGCCGATTCGGTAAATGGAGGTAGGACTCCTGAGGGGAGGGGGGGGGCGGTGCGGAGGTGCAGGCGCAGGCGCTGGGGCCTTGGCGGGGTTGTCTTGATCCCCCATGGAGGTGAGCGTGTGATTGGAGAAGTGACTTGCTCAAAGCGCTGTTCACTAGCGAGAGGTTGATGCACGCCAGGAGGTGGTGCGCAGCTGCCGGGCGTAGCGCGGGCCGTCGTGCGCCTGGACGTGTGGCACGTGGCTGGGCCTAACCTGGACTAAGGCGTGCATTGAGGGTCTCCTCCGCGGCTGGCTGGACTCATTCAGGTTGTGAGACTCCAAGTGCCTTGACCAATGGCTGATGGAGAGGGAGGGCCGCGTTGAGTACTGCTGCCTGGTACCATCTGCTGAGGCTGGGGTTGTGGTGTGGCAGGGACCATGGCAGCACGTTCAGGCAGTCTGCTGAGGAGTCCTTGCGCTGGGTGGGAACAGGCGTGAATTGCCTCCGCTCCTCGTTGCCAATGTTACATTCAGGGAGGAGCCCATCCTCCCTCCGAATGCCTCGGGATAAGGCCATGAGTGGCACCGCTAAATAAATGCACACACGATGTTTTATAGTTTCAGCACAGACTGCCGTCGCAGCTCCGCCCGTCTATATTTAAAGGCGCACTCACGCCGGCCGGCGTGAGCGCAGGTGATGGGAACGGCTGGCGTGCACTTGCGGCAAATGCTAGAGCGCGAACTGTCACATTAGCCATGGTTTCTTTCAAAATATTGTGCCCGCTGGATTTTCCATAGGTCAGCGTTCTAGTCTTCAGTCTTCTAGTCTCCAATTACACATCACAATACAGATAGTTGTTTGACCTGTGCATGCTCCTACTCACGCTTCTTCATCCTGAAGGATGATGCAATCTAGCTGGCCATGGCCTCGCATGATGCACAGGAGTGCACACTAACAATTTCAAATGCTGCACTGGATTGCGATATGTAGGTACATGCTCCTTGTTGCATGGCAGCCTCGTGGCTAATTTAAAAGCTGCACCAACACTAAAGGGACACGCACACCACCCTGCTATAGGGACACACGCTACTCACCCCTGAGAGGCACAGAAAGTTTAAAACACGTAGCGCAGGCAAATCGCACAGTTCAGCAGTTTTGTACTTTAGTAGTGCAGGTGCAAGCCAATTCACTTCCTGTATATGATGTACATGAGAGCTTTAAACTTAGGGGCATATTATCAACAAATAGCGATATTTATCGCTAAGTAGGGTTAGCGGCAATTTTTTTTATCGCCGCGCATCACAGGATTTTATCGCTGAGAAAACGTGCTATTATTAACGTTTATCTCAAAAACGATAAAATTCCTTGCGATAGCGGCAAAATCCGTGAATATCGCTGAGAATACAGCGATATTCACGCATTATCGCTAACAGGGTCTTAGCCATTATATCCACCTCCCATTGGATATAATGACTAAGAACTGGTCTGAGCAGGTATTTCCATCGCTATGCCTGTGTTGCTAATAGGCGATAACGATGTTAGCTTCTGCTTTCAGTCGCTAACAGGTTGGGTACGCCCACTTTGCATGTCATTAGCTATAAATATCGCTGACATGCAAAGCGGGCCCCAAATCGCTCGCTATCGCCTACAAGCTGTCCCTAACTCCTGTTAGCGACAGCTTGCTAATAGGGCGATAGTATTATCGCTGCTTAGCGGCCAAAAATGGCTGCAAAAGCGGTGAAAATTGCCTATCGCCCCCTTGATAATATGCCCCTAACTTCCTTATCAGTACATGTTGCAAAATGATACGCTGCTGTGAGTTCGTGTCAGGTAAACACCTCTGGTTTCTTTAAAGTAAGCACTGCCAATTTCTATATTAATACAATTCAGCAGTATCTCTTGAATGTTTCCAGTTCCTCAACAAAAAACTACGCTGCCAGTTCCTTAAAATTAAACGCTGCTGATGGCCTCGTAATACTCGTAGCTGCCTCAATTACGTGCAAAGTAGGGAGCTCAGAGGAGAGCAAACACCCAGGCTGTGGGGTGTCTGCGCCAAGGTGCTGAATGAAACCAGTAATTTAAATAACAAATCCACGTCCGGCAGTGGGCTGTCAGATAAAGAGGACACTGGTGGGGCTACAGGGTGTTCAATTTCTCTCTGGCTTAGAATTCTTCATTAAATGTCTTCTGTACAGCTCAGTTTCTCCTGTAGTAATCCTAGTTTCTTTTACATGTCCTTCAAGATTCTTCACATGCATGGTTTCTTGCCTAGATCTTCGCCATTGGTTGGTTGAAAGATACCTGTTGCTAAATTTTTCTGAGATTCCCTGTGTGTGTGGGAATGTGATGGGTTTTAAGATACCCTGTAATGTGATGGTTGAAAGATACCTTTTCCTACATTTTTTTCAGAGATTCCCTGTGTGAGTGGGATGTGATGGGTTGAAATATACCCTTTGAAGAGGTTCCGGGTTGAAGGCCCTTGGTATCCACCCTTCCTAAGGGGCTAAGGGTGAAGGGGCATTTGTGAGCCCAAGGTTCCACTTTCCCTTGTCCTGTTTGTGATGCAGGAGGAAGGGATGCAGAGTGACGTTGTTGTGTGAAGTGTGATTCTTAGCCCTATATTACCATGCAGAGTTGTATTATGAAAGTTAATGGGCTGGTCCTGTTGGGGTATGTGTTGTGAGGAGAACGGGTAGTTAATTCAACTTTTGGGGTCATCCACACTTACATGATGGCATCTTTTGTCCATTTGATTCGGTGGACTTGCTTGTCTTTTTGGATTTGTGTGACTTTTACAGGAGTTAAGTTTTAGCTGCATGCATTATTTACATCTGGCACTTGTTCTTTTTTATTGTATTATTTCATGTTCATTTTGCATTTGTTATCTATGCATTATCTTTATGTGGTATTCTCATCTTGCATTCGTTGTTTTCATTTTTGTTTTCTAAAAGTGGAAGATGTGTTGTACCTTGTCTTGCTGCAATACATTCTTCCCCCGTGTTCTGTTCCTTGCTGCTCAACCAGGATAAGTGCTGGAGTGCTTGGTGATGTAATGGAACGCCTGGGTGTCTCGTGAGGTGTAGAGTGTCAGTTGGACAAGGAGGCTTCTCCTGTTGGGGCTATCTTCTATGTACTTATCAACTATTTGCCATCCTAGGGGGGCGCTAGAGGTGGCGCTGATCCAACATGGCCGCACTGATGTGAGGCTCCCGCCGGTACGGGCAAATTAATCATCATAACCCCCATCCTTCTTTAGCAATAAGATCCTTAAACATCACAGCTGTGTAGCGGAAGGCATCCTGAGGATACGATCCGATTTTGGAGCTGGTGGGCCGCTGAGAGCCAGTGCGGTGAGCTGGGGAACCTGATAGCGGCGCGAGGGGTGAGCGAGCTGGAGCTCTCAGCTGAGTGAACACATCACGTGAGACCGCTGCGGACTAGGCCACATTACGGAGCTTGCTGCGGGCTGGCGCTGCACTACTGCGGGGAGGAAGCAACCTTTGCAGGTTGACCCCCCCCCTCGACATGATATCACCTTGCCGGAAGCTGGAACTATTATATCCCAAGCCAAAGATGTGGCCGGAGGCCCCAGCACGGTACACAGTGGCCGGAAAACAACAGGAGTGCCAGAGGCCTGATCAGAGTGGTAGCGTGAGGCTGCAATAGTATAAGTGGCGCAAATATTAACGGAGTGCTACCGGGCGGAGCCCCAATGGACAAGGCAAGAGGTTGTACTTGGATGCTGGCGACTGACAGCACCATATTGCCCGCCCTGGGCCGCCATTTTCTGCACACATAAGACGCCATCCCCTCCAACCGAGCGGGAGCACAGGTGAGGGTGGAGGAAGGTGACGGCTAGAGACCCCCGGGGGAGAATAACTACAGCACATCATACCACGGGAGGAGGATGTCACAAGTGGGCTGCGGGGTATCACAAGCGGCACTGGAAGGATGGATCAAACACATTGTAGACACTGATCCGCCATTTTACGTGTCCGGTAGCTGCTGCTCCCCCCTGCGCTCCAAAAACGGCGATTTGGGTTCCACACAGCAAGTGTTCATTGAAAGAAGAAACTCCCACCCGCCCTGAGATACTTGCCGTGTTGATTCCGGTATTATAGCTCTGTTACATCCCGGGTGCCTCACCCTCTCTCCCATTATACCTGGCGGGAAGAGGATCGAAGGCGACCTACAGGACATAGAGAAGTATATGTGGTGGAGAGCCCCCCTAGGGTGAATAACACGATTTCCCCGCTCAGCGGTACTTACAACAGCTCTAAGTGCATTGCAACCAACAGGCAGGCATGGGGAGAACGGAACCCAAGCAAGCGAAACTCACATTTGACACTCGAAAAACGACCGGCTCCGGCTCCAAAGAACACGAGAAAGACGACCCACCGGAGACAAGAGAGGAGAGTTGGAAGGCGCTACTAGTGGGGATGCAACAAAGCCTCACCTCAGTTGACACTAAAATGGACGCAATGAATAACAGGCTGGAATTAGTAGTGGCAAAACTTGACCAACATGAAGAGCGATTAAAAGAGGCGGAACAGAGGGTGTCGGGGCTGGAAGATGGAGCGGTAGCAAATAAGCAACACGTCCACATGCTATGCCTTGCGGAATCCACCAATACAGGGCGCCTAGAGGACTTTATGGAACGCCTGCTAGTGGACTTATTTGGCAAGGCCGCCTTCTCGGCGCACCTGGTCATCGAAAGAGCCCATAGATCCTTATCGGCAAGCCCCCTCCCCCGGGGCCACGCCCCGTGATAATGCGTTTTTTGAACTATCGTGACAGAGATGCTGTCTTACGCCTGGCACGTGAAAAAGGCATGGTCCATTACGAGAATAACACTTTAGCCTTCTACCCCGACTTCACGCAAGCCATGCAGGACACTAGCCGTAAGTTCACAGCTGTGAAGAAGAAACTACAAGCATAAGAAATCACATATGCTATGCTATACCCTGCAAGACTGCGGATCAATCACCGGGGGAAACAACATGTCTTCAGCTCACCTCAGCAAGTAGAGGAATACCTTAAACACGATCGTAGATCAGCATCCCAAGAAGAGTCTGCCCGGTGGCGTTCCAGGTCTCACTCGCCGCTTTCGGAACCCAGCTGATGCCAAGATACTCACCTGACTACAGAAAATAGCAGAACAGTCCCCATGGACATTCTGGACGCTATGCCGACTGGTGGTGTATAGCTGTACATTTTGTTGCTTGCTTGATTTATTGATTCGTCCAAACACTCACCTCCGTCCCGTCAGATCGATCCCTAAGATATATGGGGTTGTGGATGGGTGAAATCGAGAGGTTGAGTGGGTGCGGTGAAGGCCCCTAGCAGCCCCCAGATGAGGGCGTTCCCCCTACTTTGGGTTTTAGTTCTTATGTTTCGTAGCATTGTTTGGACTTTCTTGGGGTGGGCCTAACCCCAGGAACCCCTCGTGGAGAGAAGTGACTTTAACATCATTTGTGTGCATTTTTGGGAGGGTAGGGCACATGCACGGCAAGTTTGGGAGGCCGTTGTGGGAGGGAGTGGGAGGTGGGGAGCAGGTAACTGCAATAGCACCACTAAGTAGTAAGATTTCTGTTGGGGGGAGTTGGGGGGAGGGTGGGGAATGTTATGCCCGGCGAGTTGGAAATGCCGGAATGGATGGGAGAGAACTTTTGTTACATGGATGTATGATTACCTGTTCTCGTACAGATTTCACAATAATGCAATTCAGGATGGATTATCTGTATGGTAGGGATGACGGATGATGGGCGTGATAGGCACCCTGCTGCAATATTGTCATGGAATGTCCGCGGGCTAAACAACCCAAGGAAAAAGAGATAAGTTCTGGTTTACCTAGACCGCCATCACATTTCAGTTGACATGTTACAGGAAACACATTTAAGTCCTTAGACCACACCCCAGTTCGCATCGCGATAGGCGACTTACCGATCCTTTGTTTCTTACTCTACTTACGCCCAGGGAGTTACGATTTTAATTAAAAGAGGTTTATCTTTTGTACTGGGGGGAACAGAGTCTGACGCTGGAGGCCGCTACTGTCTCCTGTGGGCCAGACTAAATTCACATGACGTGACCTTCGCTAACTACTACGGTCCCAATTATGATGAGCCCCGTACACTCCTTCAACTCTGGAGCAGGATTCAGGAGTTAGGTACTACATATGTAGTCTGGAGGGGGATTTCAACACTGTGATGCACCCGCACCAAGATAGATCTAACACATCCCCTAACACCTGCCACACTACAAGAACTTACGAGAGACAAATGCCTTGTGGACTCTTGGAGGCACATGCACCCCGATGGGAAGGAAGGTACCCACCACTCGGCGGTGCACTCCTCTTGGGCCAGGCTAGACTACATTTTCTTGTCGGCTGGAATGGCACACTGGGTGGTGCGGACGACACATTTGGCACGTACATACTCTGACCACTCCCCTGTTCTTGTTGAACTGCAAACCCTGGTGCAGCAATCCCCATATAGAAGCTGGCGTCCCAATCCCCTACATGTGCAGGATGCTGCCTTCAGGGCGGACCTAGAGCAAGATATCCAAGACTTTTTTTAACGTAACATTGCCTCAGTTCCTAGCATTACTACGGTATGGGAAGCCTTCAAGGTTACAGTTCGGGTTGGTGTATTTCTAGGGGTGGTGGGGTATTGAGGACACTGCGGCATGATCTCAATCGGCTGGAGCAGACGCTCAAACAATTGGAAAATGACATTGCAGTGAATTCTAATGACCAGGTCCTCAGGGCTAAGATGTTAAGATGCGTGATACTATGTCTGAATATGAGGAGCTTGCTCATAGAGAGGGCAAGTTACGTGGCAAACCATATCATATATGGCTAGAGTGTAGGGGGAGGGTGACCGACCGGGGAAAGCTCTCGCCACTGCTGTCCGGCCCCCAAAATTGGCCAATTATGTCACCACAGTAGAGAATGCTCAGGGCACACTTTGCAGAAACCTTCCTGACCTACTCCATACTTTCAGAGACTTTTATAGCGCACTGTATTCCATCCAGAGAAGGCACCCACTGGACCTGTCGGCCTACCTGGACGATACGGCTCTGGCATGGCTGGGTGATACCCAAAGAAAATTTCTCGATCATGATTTTGAATTAGACGAGATAACGGAAGCAAGAATGCAAATGAAATCGGGGCGGCCCCGGGATCGGATGGATTGCCGATTGAATTTGATAAAACGTGTGTCCACATCCTCGCACCAATCCTTAGGTAAGTATTCTACACAGCGCGTGAGGAGGGTTGCCTACCGGAGTCTATGCGTGAAGCCTTAATTACCTCCCTGCTCAAGCCACGGAAACCCCCAACAAGTTGCGATTCATACCGACCTCTATCCCTACTAAATTGTGATATAAAAATCTTGGCAAAAGTCATAGCGACCAGACTGAGCCTCCTCATGCAAAAATTAGTATTGCATGACCAAGCAGGGTTCATACCGAATCGAGCAACAGCTCATAACCTCAGAACCCTGGCCTCAGTCATGCAAGATATGGACCCTACCAGCTCTGCAGTAGCAGTGTTTTTAGACGCCACTAAGGCGTTTGATTCCCTGGAATGGGACTATTTGATGGGGTATTAGGCCGCGTGGGATTGCCCATTTCTTTCCTTCAGTGGATCCAACTTTTGTATCACCGGCCTATAGCATCAGTGCTCCTCAATGGCGCGAGATTCCCCTCCTTTCCCATCTCTAGAGGAACGCGTCAAGGATGCCACTTATCCCCAATCCTTTGCCTTGGCTATTGAACCTCTTGCTACAAAGCTGCGCCAACACCACAATGATAAAGCACTAATTTACCCGGCCAGACAGTTACTCATTTCCCTTAATGCGGATGACATAAACCTATACATTCGTAAACCTCATGAAAATCTGAATCCGGTTCTCAGGGAAATCACTAAATTCTGAGCCATATCCAGTATTCAGATCAACTGGTCCAAATCAGCAGTTTTCCCCCTAACGAACGCCACCCTGCAACACCAACTGGATTATCCATTGGTCTGGGAGATCGATGAAGTCAAATATCTTGGCATCTACGTCACTAGGGACAAAGAGGCCTTAATGAGGGCTAATTATGGCACAGCCATGGATAAAATTACCGACAATAATACTAAATGGTTGAATTTGCCCCTATCGATGGCAGGGAGGATCTCATTGATTGAAATGATTCTACTGCCCAAACTATTATACCTTTTCACCAACATCTCGTACCACCCTGGCAGATTCTTTTTCAAAACAATCCGAACACAGCTTACAAGACTCATTTGGGGAGGGAAGCAGCCACGTCTAAGCCTTAACACTATGATGCTGCCTTGTTGTCAGAGAGGGTTCGACGTGCCCAATTTTGAATACTATACTATTTTGTGCAGGCCCACTTTGCAACATAGAGGTTTCATCCACCACCTTATATGCCCCATCTCGCTGTGGAGGACGGCTACATGGCGCCGACCCCCCCGTTGACTTACCTCTTCGCGTAAGTTAACGAACGCGGGTGAGACCCATCCACGGTATACTGTACGGTAGTAGCCTGGCAGAAAATAGCTCAAAAGCTGGATGCCCCGATGTTGTACTCTCCCAATATGACTTTGAAACGCCATCCCTTGCTGGCCGTCACAGAGGAAGGGATCTGTTGTAGGATGCTGGAAAACCTGAAATATTTCACATGGGTGATCTATATATTGGGGGGCACTTTCGCACCTTAGACCAATTCTTTAACGAGCACGCACCCACGGTTATGGACACCGTCCTCTACACCAGACTTCGATTAAGTGTGAAGGCAGCGACCCCGGCCTTTCCAGAGGAACCGCCTACACTAGAAGCACTGCAGATGTTTTTATAGAAGGTACCCCCAAGCATGCAGTGTCCCTGCTTTACAGACACACACAAGCAGCGCAACCAAACACTATATGCAAAGCCAAGCAGGACTGGGACAGAGATCTAGAGGTTACACTCTCTTATGAACAATGGGAGCGCAGCTGCGCCCACACGGAAGCTGTCACGTGAAGCCCAAGTTCGCTGTGATACTCAAGCAGAGTATTTCTATCAATAAATCCTAGTCATTTCCTCATCTTTCGTTTAGGTCAACCAACATCTAGTGGAAACTGATTCTGCTCCTCCATCCACCGGCTGTCAACTAGCTGAATTTCCATTACTAGATGAAGACCTGCTTAACTCTCTTATGCTGAAAGTTACAGCAGGCTCCCCGTTAGATCCTGTTCCCCCATGACAGCTCTTGAAAATTGCAGACACCATTAGACCAGTAATTTTAAACATTGTAAATAGGTCAATCACCTCAGGAAGAGTTCCAGAAATCTGGAAATGTGCGCAAGTTAAGGCTCTGCTAAAAAAAACAACCTCGACCACAGCAAAATGACTAATTACCGCCCCATCTCACTCCTTCCTTGGGTGGCTAAGCTGCTTGAGAAACATATCAACACCAGTCTTATGTCTTATCTGGAAGCGAACCATCTGCTCCATGATTCTCAAGCTGGATTTCGCCCAAAATTGGGGACAGAAGCGGCATTACTGACTGTGACAGAATTAGCCCGCAGGCACATGGATCAAGGCGGCACCACAGCAATTATGCTGTTAGACTTAAGTGCCACCTTTGATACCGTGAACAGTAACATCCTACTCTCCCGATTAAAACAACTCGGAGTGACGGGAAGTGCCATTTTATGGCTACAATCTTTTCTGGAAAACCGAACTTTCCAGGTGGTGGAGGGTGACATCCATTCCAAAACTTGGCCTCTTAATCAAGGTGTGCCTCAGGGCTCCTCCCTGAGTCCCACGCTTTTTAACGTTTATATGCAACCATTGGCGGAGGTTGTTCACCCTTTTGGTTTTGAAATTGTGACCAACGCTGATGACACTCAGCTGGTGCTAGCTCTGAATCAGCCAGATCACACTCCATCGAACCTGAGTAGTTGTCTAGTAGCAGTCACAGACTGGATGGCCTCTTCCCATCTAAAACTTAATGGGGATAAAACTGAACTGATGTTCCTGGGGAACACAGCCCACCCCAGCCCCACTTTACTTTGGCCACCCTGCATGGGCTCCCCCCCAGAACCTAAAAAGCAAATTAAAAGCTTGGGCATGTGGCTAGATAATACCCTTACTTTCAATCAGCAAGCCACTATACTGTCCGTCACTTGCTTCGGGCTGATGCGCATGCTGCGGAAAATTCTACCTCTTCTCCCTTTTCAGGCCCACTGGATATTGGTCCAGGCCTTTATCCTGTCCCGCCTTGATTACCGGAATGCCCTATATCTGGGTGCACCGATTAGCACACTCAAAAAACTGCAAGTCACCCAGAACGCAGCAGCACGTCTACTGCTAGGCCTCCCACGCAGTCACTCAGGCACTACTGCCCTGAGAAATTTACACTGGTTGCCCATCCAAGCCAGAGTAAAATTTAAAGCGATGTGCATAATGCATAAGGCCATGTGGAAAAATGCTCCCACAATGATCTGCTCCTTAGCCACCCCTTACCATCCCCAAAGATAATTGCGTTCAAGCACAGCCTTTTTGGCAACAACACGCAAAATCAAACGGGCCAGGTGGGGCGGACGCTCCTTTTCCCTGAATGCGGCCGTGACTTGGAACTCTTTACCCTCCTCGCTCCGGAATGAGCCCAATCTTTTAAAATTTCGAAAAGCCCTTAAAACTTTTCTTTTTTCCACATAAATTTGCAGTCTCCCAGAAGTAAGCAACCTCAGCGCTACGAGGCCTTCGGGTAGTAATGCGCTCTATAAAACCCACTTTCATTTCATTTCATTTCAATAGCAGGCTGCGACTGATACACTTTAAATTCCTAAATAGACTATATCGTACCCCTGTAGGGCTCCATAAATTCCACCTCCGAGACAATGATAGGTGCACCAGATGCCACGGGGAGGGCGCGGATTTCCTCCACCTGTCGTGGATTTGCCCACAAGACGCATTATTTTGGACGCAAACGTTTGAGGGTCTATCCACCATGTTGGGGATAACGCTCAACCCTTGCCCATTGGTGGGCCTCTTGGGACTATCGCACAACATTAAAACTCCACATAAGAAATTCCTGGCTATAGGCCTGCTTTTGGCGAAAAGGCAGCTTGCATGCTGCTGGGGGAGGGGGAGGGCTCCTATGTTTAAAGACTGGATTCAAACCATGACCACATGGCAAGAGAACTTAGGCTATTATGCGGGATCCCGCCTAAAGGACATTTGAGGCCCATTGACCAGTTACCTGCTAGCACGAGAGGGCACTACTGATCAAAGTCAAGGGGACACAGAGGCGAGAGAGTAAGATGGCTGATACAGCACATGACGAAGCCCCTTAGGTGTTATAGGTGCGTTGGCTGAACAGGGCAAACAGTGACGGTGGGCCCGATGGCGTGAGTGTGCTGCTAGAAATTATGTACTGTAACCCCCACATGTAATGAATGGAGAAGATTCTATCAGAAGAAAGTGGTTAATAATTGGTGCAGGTTATGCGACTGTGTATTATCCAATGGCAGCTAGTGTGGCCAACCGTCGTTATGTATGTTATCTGTTATCTCACTTGAAGATGTATCCTATTGACTGTAACAAAAGAGAACGGAATGTCGTAAAAGGTCATCGAGAGGGGGGATATAATTGCTGAACTTTGTAGATACGGGAAGGTGTACAACGTTGTGATATAATGCAACTTTTTGATCCGCCAGAATGTTCATTGCACTGATGTACCGTACTAAGCTTCAATAAAGGTTTTTGAATTTTTTTTAAAAAAAACCTATTTGCCATCCTAATTTACCTGTAACTATGTCCTATCTTCTTCATATAATCTACGGCTAACTGGACTTTCTTAATTACTACAGGAGGCTAACCTAGTGAGGAATGGGAGCCATCCACTGAAACCGGAGTGACATCACCAGCTATTACCTTCCTCTTCTCTCATTTTCATCTTTTACGAAACCCTTCTTTGTGAAATACAAGACTATTTATAAATTTCTATTAATATCTGCTGCCCTTTTGTGTTGTGGCTTACGCAGACATCAGTCGTATCTCACCTAGCCACCCTGCACACATAGGAAAGCCAGGAAGATGCTGCCACTGATACCAAATGGGCAAGTTGCTGAGGGAAGTTCTGAAAATAATTATTTCTAGTTCAGGTGACACAACCTGTTCTTGGCTCTGTCTCTGACTGAAGCATGCCTCTGTTGTCTCCCTTATTCTGTAGCTCAGATTGAGGGTCAGCACCTTACCAGGATGAATTTTTAAGGGTGAAAATTTAGGCAAGAAATGATGTGTTTTCTTGTGGCTGTTACAGGTGACTAGTATGATTTTCTCCTCAGTGATAGACTTCATGTGCGCCCATCTGGAATAAGTGTAAAAAACAGGGGCGTTATTCCAGAATAAAACCTACTTCTGGTAAATTGTGAGTGTTAATACTGGTGGAATCGAAAAATATTTTGCAGATGGAATGGCAATATCTCTGGTGGTGAATATGTTGTAAATAGCTCCACACATGATGCTAATCAGCACATGGCATTTATACATTCACGCATACAATCATTCATATAACCGTCATACAGTAATACATGTAACACCCTTACTAACACACGTACTTTCACATAAACACTTTCACAAGGCCACTGTCCTATCAGTACTCACCTTGTACCACACGTAATAGATGCTATGTTAGTTGGGTATTTATATGACATATAAGAATGCTGTGTAAGACTGAGATAGGGACTCCTGGAGGCTGGTCATTGTTTAACTGTTGATTGTGTGTGGACCCTTGTTAGTTATACTTGGATAATAAAGAAGATTTAAAGGAGATACATTTGACATTCTTTTATTTACAATAAAATACTGCTAATTTCATATCAAAACTGCCACTGCAGAACTTATTTTCTACATTTCAGCTGGTAAAAAAACACATCTTTTGTAACACTAACAATAAATATTTGCCCCAGTGGTGATAAATACCCCTAGTCAAAAACGACATGTATGAATTGAAGGCAATGACAGTAAGCATACAACAAAATATAATTGATCTTTACCGCGAGGGGTCTCTACTGATTCAGGAAAATGACATCTGTAGCAGGGAGATATCTCTCCCCACCCTGCCATATGGTACGGGGTGGCAGGGTGGGTAAAAATAAATTCACTTATCTGATCGCCGCGTCTCTCCACCATCTCTCCCTTGGCGTGTCTACTCTACTCGTCTTCCATGAAGCACCCTGGCTCGCCTGAGCCAATCACAATGCAGCAATGCAGCGTTGTGATTGGCAAGCACCCAGGGTCCCCTGAAGAGTTGTGATACGTCTGAGCAACGTGGTTTGGCACTCAGATGGGGAATGAGAGTCTGGGCATGTTTTCCACCCAGGCTGTAAGGCAGCCTGGGGGGAGAACTTAGAGTGCAGCACTTTAGAGTACAGCAACCTCTCCTCCTACCCGATGTCAGCGGAGCCAAGCCCCACCCACTCTAACCTGATGATAGTAAAAATAAAATGATAACTTCAGTTATTAGCATTTTCTTTTTTCTTTTACACTGCTCGTGAGCAGTAGGGCGATGCTCCTCCTCCTTAGCGAAGGAGCCGCCACTGGTCTCTGACCTTAAAAAAACAAAACGAGTATCTGCACACCTCAAAATCCTACACTGGCTGCCATTTAAAGACAGCATTTAATTCAATATTCTCTGGCTGACAAACAAAATGCCTTGATGGCAGAGAGCCCTAATAACTGCAAAAGCAATTGCACAGTACTTCTCAACATGCACTTTAAACTCGCATGAAGAACGTCTCATAATTTACACCAGGAATGAGCTGCAAACACAGGGACAACCAAAGATTATTCGCATAGTACCACCACCCCTTTCTAACCATCTCTCACCTCCGGGACTACTGCGGTATCCTGCTGCTCAGCCAGAATGAATGCGTGAGAGAATGTTGGTATGTGGAATGTTGGAGGGCCTGTGTCAGATGGTGTATGCGCTGAGCAGCAGGGAGGCTGCTCCTGGTGGGGCTCTCTTCTATTTAACCTGCTCGTCAATAAATCTACATGAAAATTACTTGGATTCGACTACTTTCATTATACTACATTTTGGTACCAGGAGTGGTGTGTGTACAGTCTGGAAAAGAAGAGACTGAAGAAACAAGAACCCACAATCCAGCTAATAGACTTTCTATGAAACTAATGAGGAGAACTTCAAGTTAACTGCCACCTCCGAGCCTGACGGAGCAAGGATTCATGAATAAGAAACTTGCTCGGATACAATCCTCTCATATTACCTCGTAATAAATTATTTATAACATTCGTAATACTAATTTTACAAAACATTTTACATTTTCTAGAAAAGGGGGACAACTTGCCTATTGATGTAATCCAGGAGACAGAAGAGATTGTAGATAGGAGATTTATTGGAGAAGAACAGCTTGTAAATCCACAATCATCAAGAGAGAGACTCCCACTGCCCAACTCCCACATATGGAATGTAGAAGCATGTAAGAACCATAACAATTCTAATGGAACCAGGAAGGAGGAATACTACACCTATGTGTTTTACTAACAAGTAACTCGGGTGAAACTAAAGATGGCTGCTAACGCGGGAAAACAACCTGCGCATGCGTCAGCTGCATGACGTCTGAACGCTTGGAGAGAAAACTTTGCTTCTGCGCAATAACCTTTAAAATGGCCGCTTGAGAATTAAGGTGCTAAGCATCTGCCTTGCTGAAACTAAACTGTGTTTTATACTAAATGCTAATGCATAAATAGTCATTATAAGTAAATGGGATTGAAGTAGAGATAGGTGGTATACAGTAAAATCCTTTTATTTGAATTTAATACTTTGTCTCTTTGACCTCTCTGTTAGTTCGTATTTGGGCTTCCTAGGAAGACAAAGGTCTAATAACCACGTGAGCTGGGGGCATGCGCTGTAGAGACAACTCTGCAGCAATGAGCTCAAGACTTGGGATTCGTCCAAGGACATCTATTAGAGGTACCCTGGGAACCAGCTGAACATCCTGAAGATTCAATGAACAACTGTGAAATCGTATACTTTGTTGTAAAATAATGTTTTCAAATATGGGTGGGAAATAAAGCTTGGGAGAACAGATTATTAGGCGGGAACATAAGACAATGCTCTTCAGAGAAAGTATTAAAACTTAGCATGGTGTGATGATCATCCCCTCAGTTTGTCCAATCAGAATTAGGAATTTCATAAGGTTGAAACATTTAGGGGTGGTGCATGCCATTTAGAAAGTATAATTGAGGTAGTTAGTTAGAGCAGTCGCTGCCAGAATGCTGAAAGACACAGATGCTGTCCGAATGCTGATAAATTACCTAATGAAGCAGACTTATAATTTTCTATGAAAATTAAATTTAGAAGAAGATTGTGGAAGATTCGGCAAGGTAATAGAATTCGAAGAACATTAAGGAAGAATCGAGGAGAGAGTAGGTTTAGAAGAACATTGCGGAAGAATCGAGGAGGAAATTAGTATCAGAGAGGGGTGAGATGCATGTGAATCCAGAAGAGGTCATCTGTCATGTCCTATCCTGTCCTGGAGAACCTGTTACCTGAATTCTTGAAGGGGCCCTTAACTCTTGGTCAGTAGGGTCTGATGTTCGCACCATCTTAGATAAATATTAATAAGATAATACGATAAGATGTGCATTGTATCTATGTACTTTCTCTCTCTGTCCTCTTTTCTAGTCAACTAAAATAGATCCATTTGTAAGAAATTGGCGTGGTCATTAAAATAAGATTTCAGGTCAGATAAGCAAAGGACATATGAATTCAGCCCTATAAATTGATCCCCAGTGGTGTTTCACTGGCCTATTATTGTGTGAGTGTTTGTGTGGGCCCAGATGAGTATTTAGTGATAGACGTCCGCAGGTTGGTGGCCCGCTGGATCAAGCCTCACCAGTGACCTTCCATCGGGCGCCCACAACTCAAATGTGCCACTTTCAACTATATTCTACCAGCTCCTCCTGCCTGCTACTGACCTGCTGTCTACCATCACCTGCGACATCGGTTGCACACAACTTAAGTGTGCCAGTTCCTGCCTGTCCTGTTGCCGGCCTATCCTACTGCCTGCCAGTTCCTGACATCCTCTACTTTATTCTGCCTTTTCGCTTTGTTGCCTAGTTGCTCAGAGACATGCTGCAATCTGCATTACAGCGAGTGCTGTGTAATTAGAAACCTCCTTTTACACATACACTCAAGTCTCTATCGACTTCATCTGGGACTCTTCTGACATTGATTTTGGTCTCCCTTTGCACCGGTAAGGCGTATAAGCAATGTTATGCTGGTCTGTGCCTAGTTGAAGGCAGTTGTTGTTGCTGCTTTGCGCAGCCTTGTCATCATGCTGAATGCCGCACTATGAGGAGGTTAAATGCCATTTGTTTTGTGTGAGAAAGGGTGTTGATGCATGAGTTGTTTGTATTTTCGTTTCCTATTTGTGTTTCCTACATTTCCACCTTTTATTTCCGTGTTTTCTTTCAGTGTATTTTCTTCTCATTTTTCATTGCTTATTTTCTGATGCATTTTTGATACTTCCTTCATTCCCAATGTAAAGGAGGGAGATATGTGGTATCCTGCTGCTCAGTCAGAATGGACGTGTGAGAGAATGTTGGTATGTGGAATGTTGGAGTGTCTGTGTCAGTTGGTGTATGGGCTGAACAGCAGGGAGGCTGCTTCTGGTGGGGCTCTCTTAAATTTAACCTGCACATCAATAAATCTACATGAAAATGACAATCCACTGTGGCCAATCACTGACAGGTCAGAGCAAACCTCGAGCCCCTCCTATCTTAGTCTAGTCCACCAATCCAAAACATGCAGGTACACTTGAATTGTGTCCATGTATGCCTACCTCTAATGACAAGCGCGGAGAATCACGCCGTGCCCACTTAGGACCCGGCCTCTCTGGACCCCGCCCGCCCCTGGTCTCTGGTGGTTGGTCGGGGGGACGGCCCAATCGGCGTCCGGCCGACCCATTTCCGGTCCGGCGATATGGCGTGACCTGGGGGTCAGGGGGTGGAGACTCTGGGCCTATTTAGGGTCAACTCCCTGTGACTGAGGTCTCTGTTCCCGCTATCACTCCTGGATACCTGACTGCTCACGCCGGCACCTGGCCATTCTCGTGATCCTGGACAAGGATCGAAGGGCGGGACCCACCACTCTAAGGGGCAGGTGCACAACACTTGGCGTAGGGTACCCAGTTGCGAGATGCGAACCAGATGGTGTTCCTCCCTTAGGGTTGGGAAGGTGTTGGAGCATGATATGCTCATAAATGTAGTTATGAATGTAACTTGTAAATAAAGATATGCATGTTATTGCTTATCATGTTTATACAATGTTGTGAATAAACATGGCCTTTCTACCCCACCTGAATCTCTTGGTGATTTCAAATGTGGGGATCTTGCATGTCTAGGGTAGTTGGGCGGCGGGGGAAGATCTGGAGGGTACGGGTCCTATGACAAGCGCGGAGAATCACGCCGTGCGCACTTAGGACCCGGCCTCTCCGGACCCCGTCCGCCCCTGGTCTCTGGTGGTTGGTCGGGCGGACGGCCCAATCGGCGTCCGGCCGACCCATTTCCGGTCTGGCGATATCGCGTGACCTGGGGGTCAGGGGGTGGAGACTCTGGGCCTATTTAGGGTCAACTCCCTGTGACTGGGGTCTCTGTTCCCGCTATCACTCCTGGATACCTGACTGCTCACGCCGGCACCTGGCCATTCTCGTGATCCTGGCCGGCTTTCCGAAACTCCCACCCACCCGTCCCTTAGATAAATGGTTTGAGGGGCGTTCTGCGGAGAAGAGACCTGCGATCAGTATCTAGTGGCTAAACAAAATGGATGGGAGCCCACCTGCCGGGCTCCATAGGCCAGCTCTGAGGGGGGATATGGCAAGCTCTCCACTGGGAGGAAGTGACCACCGGCTGGGGAGGCTAGGGCGACAGATTTCGAGCCTCCCGGGCGACCCTGGGCAGCCTGGTGGTCGAGAGGTGGGCCCCGGTAATGGCGGACAAGGATCGAAGGGCGGGACCCACCACTCTAAGGGGCAGGTGCACGGCACTTGGCGTAGGGTACCCAGTTGTGAGATGCGAACCAGATGGTGTTCCTCCCTTAGGGTTGGGAAGGTGTTGGAGCATGATATGCTCATTAATGTAGTTATGAATGTAACTTGTAAATAAAGATATGCATGTTATTGCTTGTCATGTTTATACAATGTTGTGAATAAACATGGCCTTTTTACCCCACCTGAATCTCTTGGTGATTTCAAATGTGGGGATCTTGCATGTCTAGGGTAGTTGGGCGGCAGGGGAAGATCTGGAGGGTACGGGTCCTATAAGCCTTGACTGTATGTCGTTTAACCTGTTTCAACAATGACTGGACGCAGTCAGTGTAGACACAGTTTCTAGCTATGGCATGGTACTGACAAGGCCATCACTGTACATGCCGCAGGACCTGTCTGCACATCAGCAATCTTTTTGCCTCCACCTACTCTGGAATCCCCAAAGTTAACCAAAAAGGTACGGTTCAGAACCGAACAAATGTAACTATATTCACTATTTATGATCTCTCAGGACTGAGACCAGTTCTAGATTGCAGTGTGTGCATTAGACATTACCTGAGTGTGTAGTAGCCTTGCCAAGTGTACACTTAAGGAACAGGTAGACGGATCTGGTCTTGACAAAAATTAAGACCAGTGAAGAGAGCATTTTTTTTTCGGTTGTATATATCTACCACCATTATTATACTGTTGTTTCCTGTGAAAGCAGGCGCTAATGCATTCACTTAGCATGTGTCCCCTCGTGTCAAAACAGCACTTGCCGGAGGCCGATCATTCTGTGCCCTTGCCCCTACACTCTGGAATGCCCTCCCTGGTACCATCAGAAACATCCAAAACCATGGGGCCTTCCGGATGGCAATAAATACACATCTCTTTCCAAGATAAGCCCTCCACCTTAGTCCTGACACCTCTTCTCTTCTCTCTGTTGGTAATTTTTTAATCATCGCTGGGATGCCCCGTTGCTGGGACAGCCATGCGCTTTACAAATCACGTAACATACCATAACATAACATTCATGGTCAGCCGCAGTCTCTCTACCACGCAAGGTACTTCCTACCTCCTTAGTCTCTATTGTTGATTACCGGTACAATATATTTAGCTCTTTTCTAAAGTAATGCACCCTTATAGTATTCCTGGAGCAGAAGTGCTAAAAACCTGTTAAATATATAAATACATGTTTGCTTAAAAAAGATGGCAAACCATAAGTCATTGGAGCGTTTTAAAAGAAGATTCTCACCAGAGAGACATCCAACCCAAACGTCAGCTGTCGTTGAGGCCATGCACAAGTTTGATTTCAACTGACTCGGAAGATATGTGAAATGTACACTTTGTCTGCTGGAACCCAGGAGGAATTAGAACAGCATCCTCATTAATATCAGACTAGCTCACACCCCTGCCCTTTCAGTTTAGAAAGGAAGTGAAGATCCAGTCTCTTCAGAGAGGAGCACTTCAATACCCAATAGGAGGCAAACACCTCCAGCATATTGTGCCACTTTGTAACCAATCATCAGCCATATTCCAGTGCTACGCCACCTCTTCCGCACTTCTTGAGTTACAAAAACGAGTACATACTATGTTCAGGAATGCAGGGCTTCTGCTCTAAAAAGGAATGTAAATTGGAGCCAGGAATTTGGGCGATTTGAAACCTTTCATTGTCAATGTCTGTGAACAAAATAGTAATGGTAACTTAATTAACAGTAACGCAGTTTGTCGTTTTGTAAGTGTTCTAAATGGCAGGTTTTACTCTTACACAGTGCAATGGTGGTCTGGTTAACAGCCTTGAAGGATACACGGCCAATCTAGCCATGCTGTGAGTCAAACAACTAACTAGCTGGTCATATAAATGTCAGGGACATCTGTTCAACTTGCTGAGTCAGCTTGCCACTATCACGTGACAATGTGATAATGAAAAGATTTTGAAAAAATCTAAGTTATTCCATTTACGTGCACACATGTATTCATATACACTGATTAGGGGCACGCCTTCAAAGCATGGAGAACTATAGTTACAGATAAGGGCCTTTTTATTTGTATTCCTACCTTTCTTAGAAACATTAGTGGGTCTGTTCTTCGACACAGAAGGTAGAGAAAGGCCACAGATGAAACAACAATCAAAACTTCCATTTTCCTGCAACTGGTTCAACTGGTTCAACTGGCTACGGTCTGCTGCATATAGATTTTTTTACAGGAAAATGCCATATGTCCACTGGTAACCCTGCCCTCAACAACCTGGAGGGAATGCGCTGTTCAGTAGGAGGCTGATGTTCACACACTTGCGGCCTAACTCAAATCTGAACGCCTGGGGCCAATGAATCTGTTGTAGTTGAACAGAGATGAGTTTGTCTGGTCTCCAAGCACCAGCTATTGGAATGTTAGACTGTTTGCTCATCAGTGACATCACAAAAATAAGAAACATCTTGGCTCATTTCTTTCTTTTTAGTTTTATTTTTACGAAAGAAAATTAAATAATACATAGTAGCAGTCTAAAGTTACAGGTAAATAAAGGTAATGTGCGGATTTTGGTGTATTATATGGTGTGGTTCTGCAGCCTTACTGTAGGATACACTAGAAGAAACTGTCTTGGTTTCATTTAGGCTCGTTTGGGCAACCTTAAGCTCAACCCTGGGTAGCTATGGCTTCGAGCAGCAAGACTTGAACAAAGAAATTGGAGTAAAGCATTTAATAGTACCAAACAACGAAATAAGGAAGCCAGTCAACACGAAAAAAACACAACACTAATTTATATATTTTTATGAATCATTAGAGTTCAAGATTATCAAAATCCACCTGAGTGTTCGGGAGACACAGATATTTAAAATATCTTAATTTGTATTCCAACCCCAAACAAGCACTGGCAATTGTAAAGTTTGGAAACTTTTGAAAAGTTTGCTAAAGTTATTTCAAATATTCCAGCCCAATTTGGGTGATCAGATCTGACAGGGAGAAAGTCTGAGGGCCTAACAGATATATTTGGACAGTTATGTGGCTACCATAGCGTTTTCTAGTCAAATTCCACACTTTACTCATGACCGTCCGCCATAGACATTAATAGGGTGGTGCTGATGCTGAGTATACTGGAGATGAAGATGCTCAAGGATGCTCCAGTTGTTGTGCAGTCAACGGGGGTGCCTTTGTTTGTATTTCTTTGCTTTTTTTATGTCCTATTTTCACCATTATCACTACTACTGATTTTGTATTGGTTACCATCCAGACCTCAGAAGGGTAGTTTGCCATTATGACAAATAGAAACAGCTTGGGTAAGCTGAACTGTAGTACCTCATTCAGGTGTAATTTCTGGACATATTGCCACTCTATAAAGTTTTTTCCAGTCTTATCTAGGTTTCTAGGGTCACATGCCATGTCAAAATGGCTCACATGGGTAGCAGCTTTGAACCAGTCTGTGCCTAATGGGGGATCTTTCAAAATCAATTTTTTACATCTGTAACATCTGGCTAGCAGGATTAGATAGAATACCAGTCTTCTCTTGGCTCTGATCAGTAATATAGTTGTTGAAGGATCCACTCCCATTAAAATTAAAGTGTAGTTTACATTGATCTCATGTTTTATAATCCTCCTTAGGGATCTACTAAAAACTTTCCAATATGTCTGTAGGCTTGGACATTCCACAAACATATGTCTGTCTTTCGCATCTGACTGGTGGCATTTCTTACAGCTCGGTTTCTCCAGCGTGAACTTTGCTAGTCTCGGGGAGGGGGGGGGGCTGGTGTCCAGCATATTCTATGGATAGTGAAGGGGTGGTTGGTCCAAACTTGGTGCTGTTGAGTCAGATGGTTCTCTTTGGTCTTGATGAACTCCCAGGACCAGTAGGTGGTCTCTTTCCGTAGTCAAACTCTATCTATTAATATTTAATCGTACTCCTCACTATCCTCTTCAATCTGTCCTTGGGCATCCCATCATGAGCTCAGCTGGAGATTTCTAAATCTCGAAATCTTTCCTTTTTTTTTACAGCCAGGATTTCATCCCACTCTGTCAGCCTGCCTCCCTTTCTCAAGGCATTCCCAGACATCATAACCAGCTGGCCTTAGCAGATAGGTAAGCTTGTCTATTAGGCAAGCCAGGGTTCTTGGTGATTCCCATATTGGAAGCGATGACGAATAATAGGGAATGCAGAAGAGCTTTGTCACATGGAATCATACTTTTAAGGCAGCAAACAAGACATTGAACCTCACTTGTTTAAAGAATTTGGGGTTTCTAAACTTGTATAAACGTATCTGTATAGCTGCGGGCCCCAGCATTGCAGTGCACAATTGCTCGATATATAACTCAAGTGGCTTCGCCACCAGCATTCTACAGAGTGCGATCTATGCATCTAGGCCCAAGACAGCAAACAGTAAGATGGAGATATCTTGGTGAATTTTCTGGGCAAAAGGTTCAATGTATAGATCAAATAATAATGGAGATAAAGGGCATCCCTATCTGGTCACCCTGGTGATGGAGATGGCCTGAGTTAGACTCCCATTTATTAATATACTTGCTATGATTGAGCTGTATATGAGTTCAATTATATTGATCAACCTACTGCTGAGGCTGAAAATATTTAACACCTTCCAGAGGCGCACCTAGCTTACCCTATCAAAGGCTTTGGCAGCTTCTAAAGTGGCTATTGTCAAAGGGCACTTAGTTGTTTCTGCTATATCAATTGTCTGAATCAAAAGGTATGTCAGGTCATTATGCTGCCTACCCATCATGAAGCTTTTTGAACTGGGTGAATTACTGAGCTCACGACCTTAAATACTCTCTTTCCTATAATACCTGCAAAGATCTTATAGTCGCAGTTTAGCAAGGAGAAGGGTCTGTATGAGTCTGGGATGGAAGGGTTTTCTTAGTTTTCACTTTTTTTTTATTGCCTTTATTCAATTTTA
This sequence comes from Lissotriton vulgaris, assembly GCF_964263255.1. Taxonomy (NCBI): domain Eukaryota; kingdom Metazoa; phylum Chordata; class Amphibia; order Caudata; family Salamandridae; genus Lissotriton; species Lissotriton vulgaris. The sequence continues at coordinate 586,554,253 of NC_141697.1, read as the reverse complement.
AATGTGAACAAATAACATTTGACAATTGCATAGTATCAGCCGCCTACAACAATAAGTCTTGCAAAAGAGTTGTCAACATATAGTATTTAAGCCAGCTCATATATTATTAGGATAGTCGGGCCGTCCCCTCGTCCCCTCCTTGCTCCTTTCCCTAGTCCTTCCTAGTACTATCAGATGTGGCTATCACTTGGCACTATACACCAAGTAAGGTGTAGTTGCACCACAGCCGCAATTGTTTTCTTTTTTATAGGGTTTGTTTAAGGAGGTGGGTATGGGGAGGGAGCGGAGTTTAGGGTACTAAGAAATTTGTCACTAAATTCCATACCCTGGATTATTACCTTGCAACTATACTATTCTCATATTATAGGTCTGAATAGGACAATATGTACAGGGGAATTTGTATAACCAATAGCACTTGCTAGTAATCGGATACGGCTATAACCTCTATGTCATTTGATAAACTGAAAATGTATGATTGTATAATTGGTATTGCAAACTGTAACTGTCACACTCAATAAAGTGTGTGTGAACAAAAAAGATAGTCGGGCCGTTAAATATAGGTGTGTCTCACAGAAGGACTATAAAAGGGGGAGAGGGGTGCTATCCATCAGATGGTGATCTGGGGGTCGAGGGTTGATCAGTAAGGTATGTGTTAAGGTATGGAGATATGTGTGGAAGGGCACCGAGATATCCCTGGGGTGGGATGTGGGGGGCTGCAAGATGGCATATCCCCCCATGCTCTCACAGCTGCTCATACTCTCCGGCTAATCTGATAGAATGGGTGGTCTGGTACTACCCTAGTATATAAAAACTTAATCAAGGCAGAAAAACAAAGATAGGAAGCCCAACTTACATAGGACAGCATGTAGAAAAGGCTGAATGCCTTTTTGGGGTATAAAAGAGCCACGGCTGCTGGTGTAGTAGGGGAAAAAATATGGTGCGGAGGTTTAGTGAAGCAAACCGATGTAGTACAAATCCAGATTGAACTGGTAAAATTACCTGTTCCATTAATAAGGTGAAACTAGTATCAAGTATTTTTGCTAAGATTTTATTATCTAAGTTTAGCAGCAAGAGGGGGCGATATGATGTGCAGCAACTGGGGACCTTGCCAGGTTTTAGCAGTACCATCAGGACAGTCTTGCGTAGTGAGGGTGGTAGTTTGCCTGTGTTTAATGCCTTATTGTATAATTCCAGGAGCTGCGGGCCAGCTGTTCAGTGGTGGCTGATGACATTTGAAATTGGCGGGGCGAAAATGTTCGGGATGAGTGCCCAGTGGCGAGCGAGCGTAGCAGGTGAGCCCGACTGCCATAAGGGATGTTCAGGGAGAGGATTCTCCCCCTGGAAACTTCAGGAAAAGATTGGGCTAATGGTGCATTTTCAAGCGAATATGAGAATGCAGAAGTGATAAAGCAATTGTGAAAGTGTACTTAAGCCATCAATAAAGAGATTTCATAGGATAATAGTGTAGGTAGTGTAACGACCGGATTTTCAGACCAGATATCACCAGCTTACCAAGAGACCACCAATCCAGCCGAAACATAACCATCTCCCTCCCCAGAGCCTACTTACCACAGTACCTAGGTACCTTCCTGGGGATGGGGAATTAGCAATATACAAGCTCATATCATCAAAAACACCACTAAATCTATAGGATTACTAGGAATACTCACTGATTACTAAGGAATTCCATGTCACATCCTATGATCTCACCTTATAGTCTCACGCCAATCTGGCCCAGACTATGCTACCCTCCTCCTCATAGTGAAGGGGGCAGTTCTAATTACTTAACATTACACACTGACCTCAATCAGTGCTCACGCAAGCCACAATCTTGTGGGTATACACACCGTATCCTCCCGGTGCTCTCTCTCAAGCCGCAATCCTGCGGGTATACACACCGTATCCCCCCAGTGCTCTCACTAACGCCGCTACACAACGGCGATCACTGTCCTATTGATACCTTCAACTCTCTCTCTCTCTCTGTTGGGGAGTTTCTCTATATGTCTAATATCTACTGGGGATGTAATATTATATTGTATGTGGTAGATAGACAGTTCAATCCTCTCACACAAGAATGGCCAAATCACAATATGCAAAGGTTACTCTCTGATTTAGGCGCTCCCTGCTCTCTTGCTCAGTTACCACTTACCCGGACGGGAAACACATCCGTCCACATAACAGCATCTGACTAGAAGAAAGGTTAGTCTTATCAAAATAACAACACTGCACAGTGATTCGCTAGAACTGGGGTCCCTTTATTACACAATAGCAAATTATAACATCACAATAACTAGCAATCTAGACATAGCCTGAAAAGTAAAGGGAAATAGACACATCTAAGGAATACATAAAGCTTTATTACTAACACATCCACATATAGCTGACAGGAACTGTAAATAGCTAAAAAGGGAAATAATGGATTATAACAGGACTGCACACCGCTGAAAGAAAATGGATTAATCAGTGCAACAATACAGTAGGGAATATAGCCTAGGAAATAAAGGAAAGTGAATGATTAAGTGTAAAGCAAACTAGTTTAGAATACCTCACCCTATAAGAAAGGAATGTTTCTCTCTCCCTCTGGTGGAATCAGGGCTCTCTCTCCCTCTGTCACCACGGCTTCACTCCACTGGCTCAACTGCTCCAAAAGCTCCAACTGGCAGCTCCAACTCTTCCATCTGACTGGCAACTGCTTCAATACATTCTGACAAACTGGCAGCTCCAGCTGACAGTTCCAACTCCAAGGATCATCTCTGACTGCTTCAACTCCAAAGACCAACTGACTGCTCTCTTCAGCTCCAAAGACCAACTGACGTCTACCATTCCAAGATTCATCTGACCGCCTCTCTGCCCTTCGCTAATATAGAATGCTCTCTCCTCATGGAAATTTCCAACAGTAAGCTGCCTCCCACCGAATTCCTGTGCCAGCTCCAAGGCTCTCCGCGCAACTGCAGTGACCATCTGCATGTTACGTCTGGACCCAAGAGACAAACACATTCTTTCGATAAGAACCAGTCTCCGCTGGCTTTCCGCTAGCACACAACAGGCTTAACTATAAACATTACCTTTGTCCTGCAAGCTCCTCAGCCAGCCGAGGCAGAAAGCAAAATGGAGTCTCTCTGGTTCTGGGCCTTGTAGGCCCGAAAAGGATGAAATAGACACATAGCTCTTTCAAGATACATACACAAACCCTACCAATAGGTAATATGAAGTCAGAACTACAGGATCCACCCTCTACTATAGGTCTTCAGGCCTGAAAATGATGAAAGGGCACATAAATATGTCAAAGCCAATAGGCAATAGATCTAGGATGTTAGCAAGCTAAAGTCACCATCACTCAGACATAGAACCAAAAACCCGGTCACTACAGTAGCTACTCATTCAGTATAACCAGAGAACTTTATAACAGAGTTTGAGATAACAATGCATCTTATAAAAGCATATCGCCATCTATTTTCCCCAAAGGCTTTTTTTTTCATTCAGAAAGCAAAACATAATTAAGCAGTAAATGTTGTTTTGCCCTATTGTAACATGTGGCAGCGAAGGTCAGTCCTCAACGTCACAGCTCCCATGTGCAAAGACTCGTCTCACAAATCAGTGGCCTGGTTTCTCCTTTGCTTCTGATGAATATGTTTATCACCACGGATAGCGTCTGAAACAATCATTCATTGGCCTTCGAGCAGCGCTCAGCGCCTTGAGGTCGATGTGCCTCAGAAGCTGGTTGTTCTGCCCAGTCACACCTGCTGCAGCCTCAAGGGCAGTGCATACTCGAGAATAATTCATACTGCCAAATGGCCAGCAGTAACAGCCAGAGCCAGGGCGCAGTTTCACATTTCCTTAAAGATACCCTGGCTGATGATTGCTATAAGAAGGCATATGGAAGATACGCCAGGCTAGTTTGTGCAACACATAGTTACCTGAATAATTTACGAAAATCCTAAACTCTTCTCGCATACGCCACGTCATTTGTGAATGAGGTAACCAGTGTGACCCATGTTTGACGTGTCTTATGTTTTATAGGTAAAGTAATTCACAGCACCCACAAAATGACTCCCCATTCCGCTGCCTACAGCTGAATCCTGCGCGCGTGTGAACAATAGGGAAGTTCAGTGAAGAGGTACAATCCGGGTACTCCGAGACATGCCTGCTTTATGCCTGTCCAGTACCGCCCTGGATTTGATTAGTGCCTTTCGATCAGAACAATCTAATAAAAGATTGCCCTCTATCCTCATTACTCCTGCTAATACCTCTGTTGTTGCATTGATTGCTCGGATGTATTAAAAAACAATGGGTTCTGTGTCATCATATGAATGCTAATGTGTTTCCTCCTGAGTCAAAAGGATCCTAAAAATATATTTTAAGTCTCATCACCAGATAGCATCCATCAGACACCTACAGACTTGGGACAGTATCAGTCACCAAAACTAAACACAGATTACTAATGTCTTTTAACCTCGGGTTCACCCGGAAGCAGATCAATAGCCACGTCTGCTTTAGAGCCTCGGGCTGCTGTGCTCTTAGCACCTCTCATGGCCACCTACAAATTAGCGTCTTTGGCCAGAGGAGGCCTGGGGGACTTTTATATACATCGTTTCACAATATTAATTGAATTCAGGATTGGAACAGATGAAATCCGCTTCAGGGAGGATTGTACCACTTGAGAGAAGGACCTCGTGAAATTGAACCCTCTAAACTCTGATCGCTCTCAGCACCAGCAAATGCCTGTGCAGCAAAGTATGACCCATAAAATAATAAAATGGAAATACACAAATCAAAACACAGAAAAAGTGGATTCAGGCCCCTTTTAGTTTACTATGCAGTGGACGTGCAACCTCTGAGAGGGAGTGGTTATGTGTGTCAGATGCAGAGTCTCGGGTGAAGTTCACACAGATTCAGGGGTGCTGGTTCTGCCAGCAGTGGATACGCAAATCTCCTGGGTCATCATTCTTCAAATCATGATATCGTATGTTGTAGGGGAGGAAAGCCTCGAATGTTTTGTTCCTAAGTGTGGTGGTGATGAACGTTGAGATGAGGGGGATGTCGCCCATATCTCCATGCACAAATCAGCCATGTCTGCAGGGGTGTCCATAATTTTAGTGCAGCCTTTAGGCTTCACTCTTAGGTGCGCTGGGTAGAGCATGGCGTAGTGAATGCCCTGCTTGTGTAGGGAATTTTTGAAATCAGTGAAATTATGTCTGGCCTCTTGTTCCATGGGGGTGATGTCTGAGAATAACAAGAGTGGGCTTTTTTCACGTGCTAGTCTAAGGGCGGTGTCTCTGTACCGTGAATTAAGCAGGCGTGCTATAATGTAGCGTGGCTAATCGCCCTCTGACTGTTGGCAGCCCAGTGAGCAGTGTGCCCTTTGTATCGCAAATGTGGTGGAAAAGCTGGAGCATTCAAAAAGCTCAGTTAGAAGTTGCTCCACGAATAATTCTGGGCGTCCCGTGTTGGTGGTCTCCCCAATGCCTGCCTTGCAGATATTTTTCTGGCATGATTTAGCTACGAGGTCTTTGTTTTTTTATAGCTACTTGTTTAAGCACTTGCTCCATTTTTTACAAGCATTTCAGCGTTGTGACTAGGCGTGGGCGGAAAATCCGTTCCGCTCGCGGATTTTGCGGATTTTCGGGAAATCCGCAATCCGCGAGATTTGCGAATTTCCCGCAAAATCCGCAAATCCGCGAGCAGCGGATTTTGCTCGCACTGCTCGCACTGTTCGCGTGAGTTCGCGCCCCGCGAATAAGTGCAAAATTGCAGAAATACGATCTTGGCAAAACTGAAAGTAACTACTTACCAGGTTCAAAAGTTCAGGCACATCATTAGTAGCCATTTCCTGTAGTGCTTCCTGAGGGGCCCCTCCAGAGTTCAGTTGCCAGTTGAAACTATTATGTGACCCTGCTCTGAACCTCAGAATAGTTACACATATGCCACAAAGGTCCTGAATTACAGCTAAGGGAGACAAGCAGGAGCCAGGCTGGAAGTTAAAATCCATTAATCAGCCCCTAATTCATTATTGTCAGTTGGGGCAGGGCAGGTGTTGTAACTAATTTTGCAACAATGAAAGCACTTAGCAAGTGCAAAAGATCACTAATCAGGGCGCACTAAGGAAGCAGGTGCCAGCTAAAAAAATATTCTGTGACACATTAATCAGCCCCAAATTAATTCAGGTCACTTGAGGCAGGGAAGGTGTGCTTTGCTTTGCCGAAAATAATGTACACTGGACAACCAGAGGGTGTAGTGATGAAACAGAGGGTGGCATGGGTGGGCCAGAGGGTGGCATGAGTAGTCAGAGAGTGGCAGTGGTGACAGAGAGTGGCAGTGATGAAGAAGAGTGTCCCAAACAGGCTGGACACGTAGAAACAACAAGTTCGCAAAACTTGCGACCCGACAGGTAAGTTCGCAAATTGCGAAATTGTAAAAACCCTCGCGAACTGGCAGAAACACGGGCGAACACAAAAAAAAAAAAAAATCCGCAAATTCGCGGGAATTCGCGGATTTTGCGGATTGCGAATCCGCAAATCCGCAAAATTCGCGGATTGCCAATCCGCAAAATCCGGAGTTGTCCTACAGTTCCGATATCCTTTTCTCAACACCCTCTAAACGTACTCTGTGGCTGTCCAGGCCTTCATCCAGCCTATCGATGCGGCCCGCCAGTGTTTCGAAACGGGCATTCATTGTGATGGAGCAAGGACTCATGAAAAAGAGACTTGCTCGGATGCAATCCTCTCATATAATCACGTTACAAAGTATTAATAATGTTTTGTAATACTAATATGTACAACATTCCATATATTTCTAGACAAGGGAAGCTTGCCTATGTGTTTTACTAACAAGTAACCAGAGTGTGATTAAAGATTGCTGCTAACGCGGGAAAATTTACTGCGCATGCGTCAGCTGCATGACATCTTAACGCTTGGAGGGAAAATTCTGCTTCTGCGCAATAGCATCTAATATGGCCGACTGGAAACTCACGTGCTAAGCATCTGCTTTGCTGAAAACTAAACTGAGTTATATACTAAGTGCAAATGCATAAATAGTCTTTATAAGTAAATGGGATTAGAGTAGGGATAGGTGGTATACAGTGAAATCATTTTATCTTGAATGTAATACTTTTTTTTTTTACCTCTCTATTAGTTTGTATTTGGGCCTCTGAATGATGCTAAAGGCTGACACCCACGTGGGGTTTTTCCACATGCGCAGAAGGGACAACTCCGAAACAGTGACCTCAAGTCTTGAAACTTGTCCAAGTACGTTCTCCACACATGTCCTGGGAACCAGCTGAACATCTTGAATAATCATTGGTCAACTGTCAAATGTATACATTGTTATTGATAAAAATGTGAAAAATGTGTGAATACGGGTAGGAAATAAAGCTTGGGAGAACAAATTAATGGGTGGGAACTTAAACAATGAACTTAAGAAAAGTATTAAAAACTTATCATGGTGTGATGATCATCCCCTCAGCTTGTCCAATTAGAAATTGGAGTTTCTTAAAGTTGAAACAATTGGGGGTGGTACATGCCATTAAGAAGTATAATTGGGGTAGTTAGTTAGATTACATAGAGCAGTCACAGCCAGAACACCAGAAGACCGAGATGCTGTCCGAATGCTGATTGAAAACCTGAAGAAGCAGACTTAGAATTTCAAAGCTACATAGAATTAGTAGAAGATTGCGGAAAAATCGAGGAGGTAATAGAATTAGAAGAAGATCGAGGAAGAATCAAGGAGGAAGTTAGTATCAGAGAGGAGTGAGACACAGGCGTCGAATCCAAAAGAGGTCCTCTGTCCTGTCCTATCCAGTCCTGAAGTAAATGTTACCTGAACTTCCTAAGAGGCCCATTAACTCTTGGACAGAGGGGTCTGATTTTCACACCATCCTAGGTAAATATAATTCTGTGTATTGTGTCAATGTTCTCTCTCTATCTATCCTCTCTTTCCTGAGGTACTTGTTGTTGTAAATCTTATTTTTAAATTTAGATACACCGATCTTACTTCCTCCGAAAGATGGTGTTAACACTGTAATTTGTTTTGCTCTTTTTATATTGTTTGTTCCTTGCTGAGGTGGTGTCACGCTGCATTTTCCTAACAAAGGTGTGTTTGTTCAGGCTACGTGGGCTGGGTATTGTCAGCAAGCTTTGTGTTAGCCGCTAATTATGAGGCTGGTGCTCTAGTATATTGTACACTCTTCTGCTCTTTATGGCACTGATTCATGGCCAGTATCTTAAGTTTGATGGTCGAGCTCCTGCATGCGTGGCACATCAGTGGTGGGGTTAACCGGCTGGGTGATTGGGGAAGATGATGCATAGGTACTTCACCTACCGCACTGCATCACCCCAGTGTCCAGATCTTCTCTGCAGGGGGCCCATCGATACCTCGCGACGGAGTCTTTCAGGTGAGTTCCCTGGTGAGTCCTGTGCTTCTGATGCAGCGAGGGGCGGCACGTTGCACTTCACGGGCAAATGCGCCAGGCCTCAACGCCAGTCCTTCGCCATCCCCTGCAGGCCCGTGCGGCCGGTTGTTGTCTTTGACGGGAGGGCCTCCCATCCCATGGCACGCTGGGTAATGCCAGCACTGGAGGGGGGTGGCGTCCACTCCGACGGGATCGGGTGATCCCTGCCTCAGGCTCATCCATGGCTCCTGATGCGGCAGGGCCTCTGAGGCCACGTCGGATGCCCCTTAACCCTCCTCAGCAATCGTGTCCACCAGTCCTCGGTCCCTCCTATTTTTTGGTGATGTGACCGCACTTGACTGTTCCATGCTGCGTCACGGACCTTATTGCAGATTGCATGCAATTTTCAGCAGCAGTTGCAGGCTGATTAGAGCTTCCCATGCCATCCTCACAAGGATGCAGCCTTCTTGGTGGCAGTCGCGGCCACCACGCCCCCTTCTTTCTTCAGATTTATGATCTTTACTATTGTGGCTTGATACCACAATGCAGGGATCTCCCCCACTCCTGCATACATTTGATTAGAAAGGACTTTCCAGAAAGGGACCAGGTAGGTCTTTAATTTTTTTATACAGCTTACCTGGAATTGCGTCTGGGCTAGCTGCCTTCCCATTATTAAGTCTGCCCAGCTGCTCTGATATTTCTCCTCTTTAATGTCCCTTTCCAAATCTGAAGCTTCTTTTTTCTTTGCAGATTTACATCAGACAGCCATCTCCGGATATTGGAGTGGTCAGGTTCTATAGCCTTTGCGGTTATTCCTCGGGCCACTGGTCAGATGGGGTGACTTTGGTTACAGAGGCCAGTGCCAGGTGAGCTACCGGTCTCCGTGTACAGCAGTCCCTGTGAAATCCTTTGGTGGGTGCTGTTGTCCCATTTGGGCAACCAATCTGGACTTAGATAACACTCCAGAGTCTGGCTGACTCTGGTGGAACTTTTGGAAGTGAAGGATCCGTTTCTTGGGGCGCCCACAGCAGCTACGTGGCTAGGAACTTGCTGATGTGGGCTATTTCAGCTGTGTTGACCCTGATGCAGGTTCCAGGAGGTCGGCCTGCTGTTGCTTTGAGACACTCCTTTGGTCTGAGGCATAGCTTTTCCCCCAGGCAGGAGCAACAGACACAGTCCTCTCTTCTTTAGCCTAAGGTGCAGCAGTTGCAGTCCAGCAGATGGCGCAGCCTCTCTTTGTGCAGTCCATGTTGGGCTTGCACCACTTCCGATTGCGTGTGCGCGAGGGGCGCAGCAAGACAGGAACAACAGAGGCTGAACAGGTCGGAAGAGCTCTCTGCATTCTAGTCGACGTGTGTGGGTCTTCCATCCTGCCGATCCTCTTACCTGATTTCCATGTGGGCTGCTCCTACGTTAATCGGTGTGCTCTCGCCGGAATCCTGTTGCCGTCTGCTGCTGTTGACCAGCCCCGCTGGGACTTCTCGTTGCTCTAGACACGACATTGGCCTCCTATCGCCAGACACCAATTCCTGACTTCTGCTGTTCGTCCAGTACCGTGGGGGCTTTCCGATGTTTTCCTGACTTTGACTGTTCACCAGGCACTGTGGGGACCTTCACAATGTTTTCCTGAAAAATAAGTGATAAGAATATAATTACTCACAAAGAATACATGTTTTCTAAAGTGGTAACATTTATTTTGATTTGCATGAATCATGCAAAATATTTATCTGATATAGTTTTCACAGTGCATGTACATTCTGCTCCCTTGTTTACATTGCTTGATAGCTATAACAAAGATAAAATTAGTCCCCTGATAACCTTAGGGATTGGTTTATTTTCTGTTTACTTTAGCCCTGCACATTTTTTTGTATATTTTTGTTTTCCTATTCTTATCCATTTCCGGGAAAATATGCTGAACATCTCTTAGGTTAGTTATAACATATATACATCCTTGATTACTCTGTATTGTTGTTCTTAGTAGAAAGCATCTAAAAAACGACTCTTCCATATAGATATATACCTCTGACTGCTTTCTGATACCAACAGATCTAAGTGGAAGAGCGATCTTTACAGGTAGTAATATCCCATAGCATCACACTAATTGTGTGTCAGTGTTACCTCCCTAATACATGCACATTTACTAAAGATAACCTTATCTCCACTACAGTAATAACATTAGGACCATTCAACGAGAATATCCATATCTGATGCACATTGTGACGTGTCTTCCCTGTTTCGTTTCCTTGTTTTGTTTCCTCTCTTCCCCCATTGACACAGTTGGGCTGGCAATGGTGGATGTCGGAAGTTGGGACCTTGCTTCAGATCTAGCATCTTGCCCCTGAGGAGACAAAAGGTGAGATTTACAGTCCAGCGGGCAGCAGGGCAGTCCTTCTTCTGTCCTTGTTCCAGTTCTGACATGATCTGAAGTGGAGGGTGCCAGGGGTGCCATATTTATTCCCAGAAAGTGCCCAGGGGGGTGATCGGTCACTAGACAATGGGCTACCAGGTCACCTCCCTCTTGATGACACCTTTCTGTCTGTGTGTGTGGCATCTAGCAATCCCAGGGTGCACTATTCTGTTTCCTCTTAAGATGTCGGGACCCTTCCTCAGATGTCAGGAGCTTGGTAGTCCACCCTAGAAATGTGGATATCACAGGACAACTGGTTAGGGCACGGGGTTTCCTGCTCTGTCCCTGTCTCCAGCCTGTCTACCTGAAAAACGCCCCCCCAGGAGCGTGAATGCCATCTGCAAACCAAAGGCGACTTTGAGGATTATTATTATTATTATTATTATTATTTGATGCTTGCAAAGCGCGCGGCTACCCCCAACGGGGGTGTACCGGCGCTGCGGACAACAGGCAACCAGAGTAGTTCAGCGTGGCCTAGCTTTTGGAGAACAGCCAGATTTTAAGTTTACTTCGGAACGGCAATCCTGATGTAGTGAGGCTAAGGTCTAGAGGGAGGCCATTCCAAAACTTTGCAGTGATCACAGCAAAGGCACGGCCCCCCATTCTAGAACGACGAAATCGGGGAGCACAAAGAAGGCGAAGGTGGTTTGATCTGAGGGCACGTAAGGAATGGATAGGTTTGAGCCTATGTCTCAGGTAAGCAGGACCCAAGTAATTGAGGGCCCTGAAGGCAATAACCAGAGCTTTAATTTGTATGCGATAGATCACTGGAAGCCAGTGCAGCCTAACCAGATACGGTGAGATGGAATGGCGATATGGGATGTTACAAATCAGCCTAGCAGCAGCATTCTGCACAATCTGCAACCGTTTAATCAGGTAAGCAGAGGCTCCTACATACAAACTGTTGGCATAATCCAAATGGGAAGAGATTAAGGCATGAACAACAGTCCTCCGAGAATCAGGCGGGAGGTAAGGCAAGATTTTCCTAATCATGCGAAGTTTGCCCAAACAAGCTGCGGTGACTTTGTTAATTTGGGTTTTGCAAGACAGAGCATTATCAAATTGAAAACCCAGATTACGAGCAGCCTGAACTGGGGCCGGTAAGGGGTTTAGCTCTGCGGGCCACCACACCGTAGATGGAGGAGGGGATTTCTGATTAAAAAATAGGACCTCGGTCTTGTCTGTATTGAGCTTCAATTTATTGGTAGTCATCCAGGAGGAGATGTTAACAAGGCAGTTTTGAAAGTTGGACAAGTTGCCGTCAGAGTGGTCTCTAAAGGAAAACACAAGAAGCTGTGTGTCATCAGCATAAGAGATCACTCTGACTCCCCAGGATTCTACCACTTCTGCCAAAGGAGTCAGGTAAACGTTGAAAAACAGGGGACTGAGTGAAGAACCCTGTGGGACCCCACAAAGCAGAGGTTTCTCTGATGATACATAAGGCCGGAGAAAAACCTGCTGAGATCTGCCCTTCAGAAAGGATCTTACCCATGCCAAAGGTGTCCCACCAACACCTATATCACGCAAACGATCCAGTAGGATGTCATGCGACACGGTGTCGAAAGCTGCGGATAGGTCGAGGAGGACCATCATGGCCTCCACGCCCCCATCCACGCACTCCCGTATGGACTCAGATACCTCTAATAGAGCAGATTCGGTGCTGAAACCTGGCCTAAAGCCGGATTGGGAAGCGTGAAGTAGTTGCTTAGATTCTAAATATTCAGCCAGTTGCTCCTGCACCACTTTCTCTAGTATTTTCGCTGGTTTAGGGAGGAGCAATATAGGCCGATAGTTACTAAAGAGTGATGGGTCGGCATCTACTTTTTTTAGGATTCAAATCAGCATGGCCTGTTTCTATAAGGAGGGAAATACGCCAGAGAGTAGTGAAGTGTTCCAGATGTCAAGAAGCGGGCCAATCAACAAAGGGGCAAGGCGGCCCAGTACCTGTGCAGGGGCCGGGTCGAGGGGTGAACCACATTTGCACCGGTGTAACAGAGACAGAGCGTACTACGCCGTTAAGGTTTTAAATGAGACAAATGTTTCCTCATGAGTAGGTTTAAAGTCAGGCAATTGGGAAGCCCTGTTCTGATTAAATGAGGACGAGATATTAAGAATTTTCTCCTGGAAAAAGTCAGAAAGCCCGTCACAGAGGGTCTGGCTTGGGGCAATGGTGCAAGCCAAGGCTGGGGGGGTTAGAAAATTCCTTAATAATCCTAAATAAGGTTCTTGATGAATTTTCGGCAGCCTTAATTTTCTCTGCAAAATGATCCTTCATAGTAATGCGTTTAAGTTTATGGAAGTTCTTAAGGGCAGTTCTATAAAGGATTTTGGCGGCTGGATCATATGACCGTCGGCAATCACGTTCCAATTTCTTTCATCTACTCCTTTCCTTACGCAGATCCGGTGAAAACCAATCTTGAAGAGGTTAGTGGTAGCATAGGGGCAACTAGATCAATAGAGGATGAGAGACACTAGTTAAATTTGGATACATCTAGATTCAAATCATTGGAAGGCAGCCCAATAAGCTTAGTGAAAGTAGGTTCAAGGGCAGTACACATGACCTTATGCCATTTTCTATCGTGGTCCCTGACTTTGGTTGAGAAGCCAGAGGACTTTTGTATGGTCAACTCAAAGGGGATCAAATAATGATCAGACCAATTGAGAGGTAAAGCAGGTAGAATAATAAGGCCTGGATGATTCGAAAATACAAGGTCAAGGGTATGGCCTGCTTGGTGTGTAGGCCCTGTACCAGCTGAGTCAGATTAAGTCCGAGCATAGTCTCCCGGAAATTACTAGCTCGTGCACATGTACCTACATCTACGTGAAGATTAAAATCACCTAAAACAATAAAGTGAGGATGCTTAAGTGATAAGTCCGCAATAGTGGCCAAAAGAGCATCAAGCGAAGAAGGTGAAGCACCAGGGGGATTATATGCCAGGACGCCAGCAGTGATGGCAGAGGAGGCATCCAGGATTGAAAAATACATCGCTTCAATTTGGCCTAAATTAGCAATTTTCCTGATGGTGATGTTTAAATGGGATAGTAAAATGACGGCTATACCCCCCCCACCTTTGTGCCCTCACGGTTTATTCCCACAAGGCGATAACCTGGGGGGGTGGCCAAATTGATGTCAGGATTGGAGAAGTCTTTGATCCATGTGTCTGTAAGAAACTGGATATCCCACGAGTTGGTGGAAAGTAGTAGCCAAATGTCACTTATATGGCGAGGGAGAGAACGACAGTTAAGCATACCAGCATTAAAGGTCACTGACTGACTCTGTAGCCTTGGGTGATCAGCCTGCGTCATACCACTTTTCTCGGGGGGTTCCAGGGTTTGCCTTTAGTCTGGCAGCCTGAATGACTTCCTTTGAAGGGGAGATAACAGCTCACCCTACAGCAGGCTACTATTGTTCCTAAGCCTGGGAGTCATCCACACTACTCCCCAGGTGGGCAGAATACTGTCTGTTGGTCTGTGCAAGGCTACTGGACACAGAGTGGTATCTTTCTAAAAGATGCATTTCTTTAATAGTGGTATAATATTTGACCTAGGCATCAGGTCGAGTTTAATGCCACAAATAATGTGATACCTTTCAGTTCCTAGCTAGATAAAGTCTTTCATAAGTGAGTCAGGCTGAGGGGTCACCTGTTAATCCTGTGTTAGTCAATGGGACTACTAGCCTTACCACAGCAAAACGGTAATTTAGAAGTGTTGCTGTTAATACATATAAAAATACATGCCCTACTTAATAACATACAGCTCCCTGCATTGGGGCTCTATAGGCGTTCCTTAGGGAAAACGTATATACATTGTTAAGGGAAGTAGTGTATTTGCCATTGGTTTTAACAGCAATGTTTATTTAGCAGTTTTACCTTTGCCCTTCCAGTCTGCAGTGGCAAGCCGGGAGCCATTTCTTACATTGTCACACACACGGTGGCCCAAACAGTATTGCAGCCAAGTGTGGACTCACTGCCTTACATGTACTAGGTACCCTGGGCACCATATACTTGAGACTTATAAGTAAGTCAGTCCTTGCCAATTGGAGATAGCCAATTCCAACATACACTTTGTAATGGGTTAGAACAATGGCACGCAGTTCAGATTAGCCGGCATCTGTGCACTCTCAGAGTAGATAAACAGGCAGCATCAGTCCAAAATTGTGGGGTGAACATGCAAAAAGAGGCATTTCCATACAGATAAGGCTTTTATTCTCTCTTCACTATACATGCAGAGGACATTCCTGCATCCCAGAAGCATTCCAGAAGATGCAACAAGTCTAGGCTCCGCTGCTCTCACATTCTCCCAGAGTCTGAATCTCGGTCCGCCCTGTGCCTCCCTGAATTTCCCAGAGCGACCCCTGCCTACTGAAGCAATTCTGCTAGGCTATGCACCTCATCTTTGAGCTAGCTGACCCCTCTAGTGTGCCTTTGGGTTCCATTGGTGCAGATGGTGCCCAACTGGATTTCCGCAGGCGGCTTCACCATAGGCGCCAGTCAGGCGAGTTGGATCCGTCTCTGGATCCGCCTCTGGATCCAGACCGACCCTGGTCACAAATCCACTAGGGTTCGGCCCAGTGGTGCAGTTCCCAGCGCTGACAATGCCCGTTGACAGCACCCCCCCTATACTTATTTCCTACTCCGAAGCGGAGCTGTAACCACATTGTCCGACATGGACACCAGTGACAACCAAGCCACTTCTCCCCAGGCTGGAGACAGTACCTCTATTTTCTGACAGGCCTCGTGAGTAATATGCTTTGGGTGGATCTGAAGATCCTTATGGTTAGCCTGACTCTCTTGACGAACCCCTGGTGTAGGATAGCTGGTATTAGGACTGGCTCATTCCAGTGGTCTTGTCACCACACCAGACACTGGCCTAGCCTCTCCTCATAGTGTATCTATGGAGGAAGGGGCCTCCTTTGCCATGGTGATGCAGGGGCATCGGAGGTCCTGGACTTTACGCTGACCTTGGTAGAGGTCAAGACCAATGGAGATGCTTCAACCCGGGGTGTCCCATAGAGAATTTCTCCTCCACTTTAATGAAGCCCTCATAGATGTCATGCTTGGGGCCTGGGCCAAGCCCTGCACAGGTGCTCCTGTGCACAGGGTGGTTGCCCACCATTCTGCTCCTTAGGATCCAGCTTTCTTCATCCAGCATCCCACCCAGGAGAGTCTAGCCATCCAGGACTCCATGTCCAAGAATAACCCTGGTGCACCCTCTACCACACCACCGAATAGGAAAACCAAGAGGCTAGGCACCTTTGGCTAGAGGATGCTCTCTTCTGCCAATTTTCCACTGCTGTCTGTGAACACGGCATGCCTTTTGGGGTGCTATATCCACACAGTATGGAGCTCTGTTGTGCAAGTGCTGCCCATGGTCTCAGAGAGGTCCCAAGCCATCCTGATCGAGACTATTTCCGATAGTAGGATCGCTGTAAAGTACATGATACTCTAAGACTCAATACAGCAGACTCGCTGGGTAGAGCGATTGCTTCGTTTGTGGTGTTTCATCACCACACCTGGCTGAGGTCAATTGGAATGCCTAGGTATCCCTTATGGACATGCCCTTCAACAGCAATCGCCTGTTAAGGCAGATTCAGCTTCAAAGACATTAGGGCTACCCTAAGGTTGTTGGACTCACCATGGCTCCACCTCATGCTGCCTTATGCTCCTTACGTGGCTACTGTAGGATCAAGCATCCATTTCCAAATAGCCACCACGGCCAACAGGCTCCCCGGTCCTTTTTTGGCTGCGTTTGCGACTCCACCAAGCCTCGTGTGACCCAAGGCCAGAGATCTGCTCAGTCTACCTTCCCTGGCAGCTGCAGCCTCCAAACCCCTTTTAATATGCCTTTGCAACATCACGGGCAAATTGTTGGCAGCCGGATCAGGCAGCACCTGCCCCCACTGGCAAGCCGTAACTTAAGGCAAGTACGTGCTCCAAATTGTCCTGTCAGGTTACACCAGACCTGTCCTGTCAAAGTCACACCAGACTCCCTCTCAGAAGGTCCCTTACATTGGAGCAATTCTGAATGCAATGAAGTTCCACGCCTACCCTCCGGAACAGTGCTATTATTCTAATGATTTAAAGATTTGGGTGAGACTGACTCCAAGGCTGCTGGGTGATCTGGATTCATGCATCCTGCTGGTAAAGCATGCCCTTCGGCATATGCAGGCTCTGCAGTGGGACCTGCAGGGCCAGTGGGCGAAGTATATGGGGAAGCTCTTCGACCTGTTGCAGATATTGGCTGTGACTATCACCTTTCCCTTTCTCATCCAGATCGCATAGTAGTAACATATGCGTCACTTCTGGCCTGGAGTAGCCATGTGGGAGAGGTGGAGATCAGGGGACTCTGGTCTCCAGAGTAGTCTCAGCTCGTCATCAACCTATGGAGTTGAGAGTAATTCAATTTGCAGTGAAAGCCTTCTTGCCATCTATAAAGGAAAGGTTAGTTCAAGTGTTTATGGACAACACCACCGGCATGAGGTACTGGAACAACCAGGGTGGGGTGGGGTCCTGGACCCTGTGCAAGGAGGTCCTGCATCTTTTTTTTATTTGTTTTTATTTTACAACAAATTACAATTGGTAAATTTTTACAGAACAACAGGCAGTAGTCATAATCATTCCACATAGGTATACAGTTTTGCTTCTCCTTATACATTTTTAATCTGTTTGCTAGTTTATATATAAGGTATACAGTCAAGCGGGCTTGTCTCACGACATATACTCTTTTCATTATAGTCTCCATTAGTCACTAATATCTGATAGTGTGTCCTCTTGAGGGGGTTCGGATATATTGCCACGGAAGGTGTTCCATTTTCCCCAAACCAGGGCCCATTTTTTGGGGCATCATCTGTGCATATACACTGCTTTTTCAGTTACCATTGCATTGTCCATGTCTTGGCACCAATTTCGCTGGTTAGGAGTCTGTCGTGATCCCCAGTTAAGGGCTATGTTTCACTTTGCCAGCGCCATTCTAAGCGTTACCCAGTCCTGGTCTGTGTGGTTCAGGTCTGTTGGTTCCCATATATTAATTAGACGACCTTGCATCTCTTGACATGGCTGGAGCCCCAGGACACTTACCTGATTGTGCAACATCTGGCAGGATCGTTGAACACCGGGGCAGACAAACTCAGCTGTTGATGTCTTGAGGATCACAAATGGCATCTTCACCAAGACGTGATGCAAGTCCTCTTACATGACTGGGAAGAACCTTGGTTATATCTATTCGCCACCGTCAAGAACGTACAATGTCAGCACTTCTGAGTATTGAAGTTTTCAATGCAGCTCTCGTTCAGAGACACATTGTTATGTAATGTTATATGTTATATGGATTTGTAAAATGTGACTTATCACCTAAAGGGTATCCAGGCGCTGAAGTAGGTGTGAAGGTCAGCTGCTGGGGCATAGTTGAGTTAGTTGTAGACCCAGGTCTTCCGCATCTTGTGAAATTCAAGAAGCGAGGAGGAGGCCCTGATGTGTGGAGGCAGGTCGAACTGTGACTTGGGTGCGATATAGGCAAGGATAGCCCGCCCGTTGCACTGTTTTGGTGTGTGCGAGGGAGAATGAGGCTTAGCATAGGAGTCTGGTGGGTTGGTGGAAGTGAAGGCAGCAGTTAAGGTATACTGGACCTATATTGTGCAGTGCCTTGTATGCATGTGTGAGGAGTTTGACTGGGCAGCATTTGCGTATCGGCAGCCAGTGGAGTTCTCTGAGGTGTGGTGCGATGTGGAATACCCAGGGCCAGTCTAGCTGCTGCATTCTGGATGGTCTGAAGTTGGTGGATGACGTGGCTATAGAATCCTGCATAGAGTGTGTTGCAGTAGTCTGTTTGCTAGCGACTAGGGCTTGAGTGATGGTACTCTTGGTGTTCTTGGGGATCCATTTTAAGATTTTCCTGAGGATGCAATGCATGTAGAAGCAGGAGAAGCTGACTGAGTTCACCTGTGAATCCATGTTGAGTTTGTTGTCTAAGATGATTACGAGGTTTCTTGCCTGGTTAGAAGGTAAAGGTGTTGGATCAAACTTTGATGGTCACCAGGTGGAGTCCCAGGAGGCGTTCCTGTTCCTGAGAATCAGCACTTTCATTTTGTCTGAGAAGAGTTTCAAGCAGTTGCTTTTTTATCCATTCTGCTATGCAGTTAATACATTTGGTTAAGTTGGATCTGATCTTGGAGGACTCTTCCGACATTGAGATGATAAGCTGGGTGACATAGGCATAGGAAATGATGGCGATGCAGTGAGATCTAATGATGTCAGCGAGTGGTGTCATGTAAATGTTGAACAGAGTGGGGCTTAGAGATGATCTTTGAGGGACCTTGGGTCTTGATTTGATTTGTAGGGTGGCAATCTGACTCTCTGTGTTCCTCCTGTGAGGAAGGGGCATATCATTCAAGGGCTGGACTTTGGATACCTGTTGCATAAAGTCTTTTGATGAGGCTGGAGTGTGATACTGTGTTGAACACAGCGGGAGGTCCAGCAGTACGAGGATGGCTGTTTCTTCTCGCTCCAGTAAGGTGCTGATCCCATTTGTGGCGGCGAGGAGGCTCTTTTCGTACTATGGTTACTTCAAAAGCCAGATTGGGTGTGATCGAGAAGCTTGTGGAATTCCAGATGGTTGGTGAGTTGATGATTGATTGCCTTCTCTATAACTGTGGCTAGGTACGGTAGTAGGGAGATAGGGCGGAAGTTTCTCATCTCTTTGGGGTATGCTGATGGTTTCTTGAGGAGTGCCGTGACTGAAGCATGTTTCCAGTCCTTGGATAAGGTTGCAGAAGCAATGGAGTAGTTGATGATGTGAGTAAGGAATTGGGTTGTAGATATAATATGTACAGGGGTCTGTGGGGGCCCCAGAGTGGACAGTTTTCATGATTGAAGCAGCATCTTCTTCTGTGAGTGTTCTCCAGTTGGTTAGGTGTGTGTCCCCATGGGAGGTGGCAGGTTCCTGATAATGTCCTTGGAGTCTGGTTGTTTGCCAAATTTATTGTAGAACATTCAGTTTTGCTGTGGAAAAAGTTGTAGAGGTTGTCACAGAGTTCCTGGGAGGGGATGATAGAGTTGGCTGGGGCTTATGGGGTGGAAAATTCCTAGATGATGGAAAAGATCTCTTTTCTATTGTTAGAGCTCGCTTTGATGCTGTTGGTGAGAGATCTTCTCTTGGTGCCTCTCAGAAGGATGTGCTAGTGTCCGAGTGCAGCTTTGTAGGTTGATCTGGCATTGGTGTTGTGGTTGGATCGCTATTTCCTTTCCAGCTGTTTACAGTACCTTTTGGAGTCCAAAAGTTCTTCTATGTACCAGGAGTACTGTTTGTTGGTTCTGTAGTGATTATGAGTCTTGATGGATGCAACAGTGTCAGGACAGTTGGAAATCCACTGGTTAAAGTTGGAGATGTCCTCAACTGGGTTGTTGGTGGGGTTGGGATTGTCTGTTTCAAGTGCGCTGCGCAGGTCACTTTCTGTTATTCTGTTCCATTTCTGGCTGGGTAGGTTGGTGCGTATGGGAGTTTGGCTAGTGGCATGAAGTTTTTGAAGTGAATTATGGGGTAGTCGGTCCATGTGAGTGGTCAGGCAGAGTAGTAGCTGATGCTGTTTCCAGAGGCGCAGAATGTATCTAGAGTGTGTCCTGCACTGTGTGTGGGGTCCGTGATAAGCTAAAAAAGTCCTATGTTATGCAGGTTTTCAAGGAGGTTGGTGGAGGAGTGGTAAAGGGTTCTTCTAGGTGGAAATTGAAATCACCAAGAAGTAGGAAGTCCTTCGAGTTTATGGTGAAGAATCAAGTCAGCAATGAGACTACTGAAGTTTCTTCATGGTACAGGCATGTTAGGATGCCCCTAATGTTGGGCCTGTTATTGCTTTGTAGGCTGAAGTGCATGTGCGCCATAAAGGTGGTGTCTGGGTCCGTGAAAGTAGACAAATTGAGGGTGTCTTTGCATATGATGGGGAATCCTCCTCTGGGTTTGTGAAGGTAGTGTTGGTGGGCCTTCTTGTATCTTACTGGGATGGCTACAGCGATGTTGGGAGATGAGGTGGAGTTCATCTAGGTTTCTGTCAGGAAGAAGTGGTCTGGTGAGCTACTGCTGAGGAGGTCCCATATTTCGATTGTGTGTTTTTTTAGAGAGCTGGCAAGAGCAGAAGTGTGGCTCAATGGTTAGAGCGGCAGACCCTGATGCAGAGGTCTAGCACGGGACCAGGGTTCAATTCCCCGCCTCGGCGGGTCTTGGGCTCAAAATTCCACGGACCTGATAATTCTCGCCTCGGTGCCTATTCCAATCATGGAGTCCCACTCTGCAACTCTGGGCAATAGCTTGCTTAATCTCCACAACGGCCCCCACAACGCTAAGGATGCCTGGCCTCCACCTTGGGGGTGCCCAGGAGTGGACGCCTCACAGGGAAAGCCAGGATGGGTTCCACAGCGTTATTCGTACAAGCGCCTTGAGACCCTTGCGGGTGAGTAGTGCGCTATACAAGTATCAATTTACATAAAGAACATGTGTGTTAGTGTTTGCTGTGGGTCTGGTGTGGTGATTGGGGAGGTGAGGTCATAAATGGGTGGTATGAGAGTTGAGTATGGGGTATGTGTGGAGGCGTGGTGCTCCATTTGAAGCGACAGTGGAAGCAGGAGAAAGGTCCTACCGTGCTGAGAGGTGCAGTACTGCAGCAATGGGGGGACGGACGTCCTGCGTTGAGAGTGCTTTGGGTTGCTGCTTAGGGTGGTCTGATCAGGGATCATGGTGCTGGGCGCAGTCCAGGCGTGGACAGGTGCAGATGGGCTTGCCTTTGGCACTCAATCGGGGTGCCAGAGGCTTGGTTGTGCAGCGGCCACCATTAGGTCCAGGGAGGAGGTAGGAGCCCAGGGGGGCGGTGGGCATGGCTAGGAAGGAGCAAGAAGACACGGGAGAGCAGGTAAGGAAAGGGAGGAGGCACAAGGAGCAAAATGAGGGGGGTGATGTAGGGGCTGAAGGAGCACAGGAAAGAAAAGATGAAGGAGTGAAAATGATTGAAAAGAGCATAAAACTGTGAAAGTTCAGAAGGACGCAAAAGAGATCAGAAAAAGTTACAGAGTTCATAAAAGGGCACAGAAAGTTCAGAAAAAGAGGCGCAAAAGTTCAGAAAAGGCACAAGAGTAAAAACGTTCAGAGAAGGCAGCAGGGTCGAACCCAGAGAGCAAGGAGGCAGAAGTGGGGTTCAGGAAAGAATGTGTGAGAGCGAGAGAGAGTGGAGAAAGGAAGCAGCAGCAGAAGCTAGACAGGGCCGCATGGCCAGGTGGGAGAGGGCCTAGATGGGTCTTAGGACCGGTCCCAGGTAACTGGGGGAGCTTGGGCCTAGGCAGTACTTAATTTGAACCAGTGGTTTCCGGTGTTTGTCTAATATAGAGATGAGCACGATAACAGTTGCTTATTAATTCAATATAGCTTAAAATGGTCATTACCAGACATCCAAGATATTCCTACAACTTTGGGGGCCTGGATTAGTCTGAATTGTCATACTTCAGGGTTTCATAGTTAGTAGTTGTGTTGGTTCTGTCATAAGCAGTGCTGACAGGAACAATGAGCTGGAGCAAGCTACTGTGGCCTCCTGATGAGGGTCCAGCCCTTATATTTTCACAAACTAAGCACTTGGCCTAGGCCTATTTCATCTTGAGTGGGTTTCAGCACCCCTGTGCTCCTTCCCACCGATACCACTTCTGCCCCAAGTTCTGAAGAAGATCAGGACGGACCGGTCCCAAGTCATCCTTGTGGCTCTGACTGGGCATGTTGAGTATGGTGTCCCGAACGTCTGATCATGAGCATCAGTACTCCAGGGGGCGTGACTTGGACGCCGATCGGGATGGCGGCGTGAGCTTGCAGCTCCGCGCAGGGTCCCGCTATTTCTCCTGAAAACTACACCCGGGGAGACTCCTGATCGGCGCAACTGGTCTGCGAGGTGTTGGGGAACAACTGGAGAGCGGCTGAGAGCTCTTGGGAGACCGATTGTGCCGCCGAGACCTTGAGAGACGAAGCCTGAGGTGTTGCCCGGAGTGAGAAGGAAAGGGCGGCGGAGAGGGACGATGGTCTCTGAACCGAAACCGAGGTGGACTGGCGTCGGCCTGCGGGGTGGCCTGCCTTCTGCGAGATTGGAGTTACGGGGGCGTGCTGGCACGGACCTGTGGGGCAAAGCTGGGGGCCTGGAGGTCAGTGTTGGACTGATTTACAATTTGAACGCACCCGTTTATACCTCCCCCCTCCCCCCTCCCCCGGCCCTGGCGACAGATGAGCGGGCGGCCCTGGCACTCCTGGTTCTTTGAGTTGCCGGAACAGTAGAGGATACCGGGCTTTGGAGAAGACCGGGAGTGTCCGTGTGACGACGACAGAGGCACCTAAGATGGCGGCTGCAGGAGGGGCAGCCATTACGGAGCAGGGCCGGGAGGACTCAGCCGCGCTATCTCAGGTCGGTGAGGCCCGAGCCTCCCCGCTGATGATGGAACAGGAGCAGAGGCTGAACCAGCGCATGGATACTATCTTGGAGGCCATCACCTCGACTAAGGAGGCATTGCAGCAGGACATTACGCAGGTCACCACGGGGCTGGGTCTCCTGAGGGCGGATCATGCCAAGCTGGCGGACAAAGTAAAAGACCATGAGCAGCTGCTTCTAGACCTGAAACCGGCGGTGGTGACCGCGGAACATAAGATTACGGACATCCTCAACCGTTTGGACACGCTGGAGAGACGAGCGGAGGATGCCGAAAGCCGTAATCGACGGAACAATGTACGGGTCGTAGACCTGCCGGAGAGAATTGAAGGGGATGATGCAGTGGCCTACATGGAGAACTGGTTCCGGACGGCGGTGGCACCGGAGGGCCTCTCATCCTTCTTCTCGTTGGAACGGGCACATAGGGTGCCGGCTCGCCCACCGGCGCTCGGCCGCCCTCCTAGACCGATGGTGGTGAAGCTCCTCCATTATAAAGATCGGGACCTGTTAATTCAGAAAGCTCGAGCATTGGGCCCATTTGAGGTGGAAAATAGCAGAGTCACGATTTTCCCGGACTATACGCAGGCAGTCCAGAAGAACAGGGCATCCTTCCTGGCGGTGAAAAAGGAGCTGAGGGAGGAGGGCATCCAGTACTCATTGCTCTTCCCGGCTAAGCTGCGAGTAATCCTGGATGGGAACACTCAATTTTTCCAGACTCCTGATGAAGCGTGGTCATGGTTAGAATTGTATCGTGCCGGCACGGACAGGACTGGCAAAAGTCAGCGAGAGAGGCCTAAACCGCTTCAGGTCCGGAAATCCCAATGGATCCGCTCACGTAACAAGCTTCAAAGAGCGAAACGGGAGGCTCAAATGGCTGCGGACAAAAGAGGGGCGCTGGCAGCGACGGCGAGTATCACACGGTCGCAACAGGAGAGTGACCTGGTTGTATCGGACTCTGGTGAGGACGGAGGCAGGACCGGAGAGGAATTATCGGAGGCGGAGAGCTCGAAGGGCCCGGCGGTCACCCCACAGACGTCCGACGGGATCTTTAATGGCTGACTCATATATGGGACTTGTGACACTGTACTTCTCGCAGAGAAATATTCAGTTGGTATTAGAAGGGCTGCCAGGTAGGGTGTGGCGTCAGCACTGCGGGATGGAAGGCGCGGGGCGCAGGCTCCGCCTGCCCGGGGTCGGCGATAATTCACCCCCTCGGGCCCTTAAGGCCTTCTGTGGTGGCGACCACAGATTAGTCTGATGTGTGTTATGTTTAAGGTTTGGATCAGGGCTGAAACTGGGTTTGTAGGCTCTGTCCTGGGGAGTGGGGTTTGGGGAGTTTTTTCTATAATTCTTTTGGGGGGGGCAACTGCTACGATGTGGGTAATGACTGGCTGCACCTGAACTGGATCGTTATGCTTTGGCATGGGGACGTTACCTAACTTGAGATGCCTAACATGGAATGTCCGAGGACTGCGAACTATGGTCAAACGCCACAAAGTGCATGCTTATTTGGTGATGCGGGGGTCCAGATTGCAATGTTGCAGGAGACTCATTTAACTAAACAGGAATGCACTGCGCTACAGAAGAGATGGCGAGGTCAGGTCTTTGGAACCACTTATTCCGCGTTCGCTAGAGGGGTCCTGATATGGGTTCGAGCGGGTGTACCGTTCCAGATGTTGAATCAGCTGGTGGATCCTGAGGGTAGATATGTGGCGGTGGAGGGGAGGTTGTATGGCCGGGATGTGGTTTTGTGCTGTGTATATGCTCCGAATGTTGACCAGGCTCGCTTCTTTGATGGCCTATCGTGCTCACTGGCCTCTTTCTTGGCGGGTCCTGTGCTTCTGGGAGGGGACTTTAACTCAATCACTGATGTGGCATTGGATAGGTCTCACACACCACTGGTTGATTCCCCAGTACGTAGACTAGCTGCACACAGGAAGGATTGGCAGGAAAGGTGGGGACTTCTGGATGTGTGGCGGGAGCAACACCAGGGTAGTAGGGATTATTCCTTTTTCTCGGCCCTCCATGCTCTACACGTCAGGATCGACTCGGTCCTGTGCAGTGGTTCCCTAGCTCCATTGGTCACTCATACGGAGTACCTGACCAGGACCATCTCGGATCATAATCCTTTGTTGGTGCACATACAATGGCAGCGTGCGAGATCCGCGATTCCAACATGGCGGCTTCGGCCCGACACCGTGTTTAGTGACGCGGTCCAACGGGGAATAGACCAATACTTTGATGAAAATGAGGGGACAGCTAATAGTAGGTCCACTGAATGGGACGCGATGAAAGTGGTGGTGAGAGGAGTGTGCATGGGTAGGTTTTTGAATGCCCGAACGTCGGTGTTGAATGCGCTTGCTAGAGCGGAAGAGAGGTTGAGGGGTCTGGAACAGCGTAGACCGGATCGACCGGACTTACAAGCCCGGTTATTGTAAGGGAAGGAGGTAGTGGCTACCGAAATGGAACGGCTGCGGAGCTATGATTATAGACAATATGCCATCAAAGCACATGCCGAAAGGGATAAGGTAGGCACGTTACTGGCCAGGCTCGCTAATCCTGAACTCAGAGGCTGCCCAATCTTGAGCATAAAAAATGCATCGGGGGAGATGGTTTATTCACAAACAGCGGTGATGGAATGTTTTCGGACCTATTATGCTGAGTTGTATGAGTGTCAACTGGGGGTGGAGGCCTGGGAGATCAGTGATTACTTGGAGTCGATGCAGCTTCTGGTGCTGGATGATGACGATGCGAAGGACTTGGGAGGGCCTATCACGCTCGCCGAGATCAGGGCGGCCATTAAACATATGGCGAGGAACAAAACGCCCGGGGTGGATGGCCTGCCGATTGAATTTTATCAGAAGTACGTAGACAGTTTGGCGCCTAGATTACTGGTGGTGTACGGGGAGGCTCACAGGCTGGGGAGTCTGCCCAGATCAATGAGGGAGGCGTTGATAGTGCCATTGCTAAAACCCGGCAGAGAGGCGTCCGATGTAAGGTCATATAGGCCGTTGTCCATGCTGACAGTGGACTACAAGATATTGAGCCGTATTCTAGCCACCAGGTTGGCCCCGCATATGACCAGGCTGGTGCACAGGGACCAAGCGGGGTTTATCCCTACGAGGAACACGGCGCTCAATATTCGTCGTCTAATTGGGATATTGGACGGCGCGACGGAAGCGGACGGTGACCCGGCGGTGTTATCTGTGGATATTGAGAAAGCCTTTGATAGCCTGGAGTGGGTCTACTTTGAAGAAGTCCTGGTGAAGTTTGGCCTTGGCGAGGGGTTTCGTAGATGGACGAAGGTGTTGTATTCTTCGGCCACAGCGAGGGTACGCCTGGGCACTCTGGTATCCGCGGATTATCCAGTTTGTAGAGGGACGAGACAGGGGTGTTCGCTCTCCCCATTGCTGTTTGCACTGGCGATGGAACCGTTAGCGGCGCGCGCCAGGTCAGGAGTCATGTACGCGGGGATCGAAAGAGGTGAGCAGTCGCACAATATTTCTTTGTATGCAGACGATTTGCTGCTGTATATGGCGGATGGGGAGCAGGCTCTGGAGGGGGCGACGGATATGTTGTCCGAGTTTGGTCGGTTGTCGGGCCTCAAGGTTAATTGGACGAAGACTTGTATCTTTCCGCTCAGGGCAGACACGCCGTGTCCCCCTCGTGATATAGGGGTGGTCTGGGAGCCATCTTGCTTCACTTATTTAGGAGTCCGAATCTACCACGAGGTCGCGAACTTATTGAAGGGTAACATTGGGCGATGTATAAGAGCACTGAGAGGCTGTATGTCCTTTTGGGCTTCCCTCCCTTTGTCTGTGTTGGGTAGAGTAGCTCTACTGAAGATGGTGGCGCTCCCACGGTTACTTTATTACTTTCGCACGCTGCCCATTTGGATCCCTCAGGGGATCTTTAAGGACCTGCGGACGATGATAATCGACTTCCTTTGGGGGCACGGTCGCCGTAGAGTGGCATTGAACACCTTGCTTCGACCCAAGCTTGAGGGGGGGATGGCGGTCCCCGACTTTGAGTTGTACTACTTGGCCGCGCAGCTTCAGGTTCTCACGCAGCACGTGGCTAGGGTATTCAGAGGGCCAGAACACGAACGAGAGCACGGTATACAACGTCATGTCCTGGCTTACATTATCATGCAGCAGAAACTGGAGTTACGAGGCCTCACCATGGAGGAGAAGACGCTCAGGTTGTGTTGGCAAAGGAGTTTGAAGAGAGCGAAGGCGTCCCGACCGTATGCGCCGGAGATTCCGTTGGGAATGTTGACTGCGCTGCCGTATGGGGGCGATTGGTCTCCGCTACTGGAGTGGGAGGAGCTGGGACTGCAAGTGGTGGGTGATCTGTATATTGATGGGACGCTGGTCCCCTTCCAGACGCTGCAGGAACAGTTTGGGCTGCCGGAGAGGAGCTTCCTCTTGCATGCGGCTGTGGTAGCGGCAATGCAGAAGCACTGGAAAGGGGGGCTCCTTGAACCGGAAACGACTATGGCTTGCCAGTATGTCGTGATGGCCGCAGGTACATTTAAAGTGGTGACCTGCCTCCATAATAGGATGCTGCATGAGGGGTTGGATCCGCTCCTAGGCCTGAAATCGAAGTGGGAACTTAGCATAGGTAGGCCCATTCCGGACACGGTGTGGGGTCATATCCTTAAGCGTACGTGGAAGGGTACAAGGAACGCACGCTTTCAGCAGGTACATTTTTACATTCTGCACAGGGCTTACCTGACCCCGGAGAAGATTAAACGGTATTTCCAGGTGCAGGAGGCGAGATGTCCGAGGTGCCTGGCACTGGAGGCTGATATAGATCATTTGTTATGGGGCTGTCCGAAGCTGGAGACTTACTGGGCGGAGGTTGGGGAACTCCTAAATGCAGTGACCGATCGGGAGGTGGATTTTGACATGGCGGCATGTTTGTTGCTCTGGTTCCCACACACGAAAAATACAAAAGTGACGGGTAAATTCATTGATCTGGGGCTGATACTGGCGCAGAGGGAAATCACTTGGCATTGGAAGTCCAGGGAGGGACCGTTCATAAGGAGATGGGGAATGAACTGCTGAGGTGGTCTGAATGTGAGAGTGTGCTCCGTATGAGACAGGCAGTCAAACTTGACAATGAAAAGAGCCTAGAAATGGCGAGAGCGTGGGAGATGATAGTCCAGGCGTTGCGTGATTCCATGGTGGAGGACGAAGACTGAACTGCTTGTGTAAGCGGGCTCCATGAGGCTTATGAGTATAGAGGTATCAATTGATCTGTAGCGAGACCCATAGTAGCGTTAGGAACATGGCCCACATCGTTAGCGGTTGCTGGGGGGGGATGGGGGTTGTTTTGGGGTTGTTGGGGGGGGGGTTAGGCACCGGGACCCAGGTCGGGAGGCAGCAGTGATCCCCGGGGTTGGAACTGTCCCAGCGTGACGGGAGAGCTTGGATAGGCGGTGGGGTAGAGACAGGGACACATGGAACTGATATGATAGGGGCCCACCATCGAATGGACTGGGGGTCAGGATTGTGAGTATCGCCTGTGTAACTGGAATGTTAGTGCATGCTAGACGGTGTTGGGGGAGGGTTAGGTGTTTAGGGGGGTAAAATGCAGATACACAAAGCGGTTATTGACCAATTGTCCCTCAGGGATGCTCACTGTGATGTTCTTGCTGGAAGTTTGGATTACTACGCCGCCCGGCCTCTGGGATACGGGCTGAATGGCTGTGTACGATCTATGGTTTATTTTATCCATGCGGGGGGACACCATGAGTGTGCTGGTTGATATATTATATGCAATGGTTTCTAATTCTGCAATAAAAACAAATTTAAAAAAAAATGAGCATCAGTACTCCAATCAGCCCTTTCTGTTCAAATCACCTGCTGTGACACATTTTCTAAAAGGCCTTCAACATCATTTTCCCCCTAAATCCTTTGTTATGCCCCCTGGCTCCTTAATTTTGTTTTAACCTTCTTAATGTGTTCACCCTTTGAATCCATGCATAACTGCCCTTTAAGACTTCTGACAATCAAGATAGTCTTCTTGGTGGCCATCACATCGGCCAGAAAGCTCTTCCTCAACTTCCTTACACCATTTTCTTCCCATTCAAACTGGTTCCCCATACTCATGCCTCTTTTCTGCCAAAAGAGATGATACCTTTTCACATTGGCCAGAGCATCCCGCTGCTGACTTTCTTTGTTCCTCCTCATCCTGGCAAAAGAAGAAGAAAGACTCCATCGTTTAGACCCCAAAAAAGTGGATCATTCTACATTGATCACACCAGAGAACACCGGGGTTGCTGATCAGCTCTTTGTTGATCTCAATGGAGCCATCTCCAGATGGATTGTGGTCTGCACTAAGATCTGCCATGCTCTGGCCCTGAGGGCTCATTAGCTCATGGAGTCCCTGATCAGAACATCTGTCAAGCTGCTATGTGGGCATCCCTGCACACGTTTCTGAAACTTCCTTTACAGTCAAGTCTGGCATGCCAGGCACTTTGCCAGTTTGGTCCTCCATGGCCTTTTGGTCTGAGCCAGTTCACAGACCCACCCCGGGGAGGTATTGCTTTGGAATCTATTCAATGGTAAGGAATCTAGGGCTAGAATTCTCTTTCAGATAAACAAGTTACTTATGTTAATGTAACAAAATTTGTAGCGCACATTAAACCCAAAGGTGTTAAAGCGCTTTGGAGGTAGTGTACACTAGTTACTAGGATGAATCAGGAGATTTAGAAGAAAAAAGCCATACCTTTAAATGTTTTTAAAAGCAGAAAAGGAGTTGAGACAAGCACCGTGGGCAGGGAGGGTGTTTAAAATTTTGTCAGCAGCCACTGAGATGATAGACCACACTATCTGGCCTTCCGTAATCTGGGAATATTGCCTTTTTGTGAACGGAGGATCTGAGAGGCCAGCTGGGAATGTACCAATGAAAGAGTGAATTGAGTTGATAGAGCTCTTTCTGATGAAGGACCTAAGAATGTCATGCAGAGAGCTTTAAAAGTGATCTTGGTTTTAATGGTGAGCCAGTGAAGGAAGCAAATCGCATCCCTGGCCGTGTGTCTGAGGATGTTAAGGACCTAACAGGCTGCAGCGTTCTGGGCAAATTGGAGCTTCTGATGGCAAGAGTTCTTAATGTTGAAATGTAGGGTTGCAGATGACAGATTGGTGAAGTTCTAGGGGAATGTAGGTAAAAATCTTCCTCAAAATCCTGATAATGTAGAAGCGGGAACTGGTGATATGGCTGACCTCAGTGTCAAAACTCGGGCTGATGTCAAAGGTGACACTCAGGTATTTGGCTGACTTGACTGGAGTGGTAACAGGTCCACAATTCCTCGGCCACCAGATGTTAGACCAGATGGATTCCTGTGTGCCAAACACTAGAACCTCAGTTTTTTCTGCATTCATTTTTAGGGCTGTGTCCTTCATCCACCTGTTAATACTAGTCATACAGAAACTGTACTTCTCTGCCACCGATGTAGGATCATTGGAAATGAACACGATGATCTGAGTGTCATCGGCATATGACAGTACATGGAATCTGAAGGAGCACATCACTTCTGCCATGGGAGCCACATAAATATTAAAAAGGGTTGAGCTAATTTTATGCGTTCTGGTCCACTCCACAGGGAAGGTTAAAAACTTCCTCCGCTCTGATGACCCCGCAGCTGACAATCTGTGTTTTATTGGTTAAGAAAGAGTAAGAGAAGCTTCAGTGTAGTACCATGTACAACACCTTGCTGGGGACATTGGGCCATCCGTACCGGCCAAACGGGGTCAAATGCTGCAGATAAATAAAGCATTACCAAAATGGCTGCCCTCTTGATCCACCTGATGCTGGAAACTGTCTGTGGCCACAATTAGAGCTGATACTGTACTGTGGCCACTCCTGAACCCATTTTGTAAGGGATCAAGAAAATAATGGGTCTCAATAAATTTGACTAAATCCTGGTTCAGTAGCAGGTAACAGGGATATGGGGCAGATGTTTTTTTTAAATGATGAGGGCCTGTATCAGCTTTTTTAAGAAGGGGAGTCAAGATTGCTTCTTTTCATAAACTGGGAAAGATTCCTAAGTGCAGCGTGAGATTGTTCATGTTCTGCAAATATTTGGTGATTGAGTCAGGGGCAAAGTAAAGAGTTTTAGGAGGTCATGGCTCTGGTGGAGATCCAGATTTTAAGCTAAGTAGTGGATCCTTGGTTTGCTGAAAGGAAATAAATGGGAATTCTACAAGCTGATTGGGCTGAGTACAATTAGTGATAGTTTTAGAAAGAGGCTTGTTTCCAACCAACACATTAAATTCTGAATAGCCAGGATTTTGTCCCGGAAATAAAGTGCAACTCTGTTGCAGAAGTCTTGAGATGACTTCAAGTAACCCTGGGAAAGGGGTGTGGATAACTCTTTCACTTTAATAAAAAGTAGTCTGGAAGAGTTATTAGTTGCTCTGATATTTTTTATGAAAAAGGAGGATTTAGCTGACTTAATGGTGAATTTATGACACAGGAGGAAAGCTTTATGCTTCTCTTTTTTAGCGGGGCTCGGGTTGGTTTTCCATTTTCTCTTCTGTCTGTGGCATTCCTGTCTTAATCCCTCCCTTGTTCATGACAAGCTAAGCTCGTCATGAGCCACGGTAGCCGTGTGCTCATGACGAGCTGAGCTCGTCATAACGGCCGCAACATTTGCACGCGGGGTTAATTCCCCCACTGTGCTGAGCGTTCTAAAGAAACAGGTGTGGCCGTGACGAGCTCAGCTCGTCATGAGCACAGCACCACCATGCTGCGTGACAAGCTGAGCTCGTCACGGGCACCGGGGCGCTGTGCGCGCTCCCCACCCCCAGCACAGCGGGGGAATTGGCCCCACAGTGAAGGGGTTAAGCCCTTAAGCTCTTCAGAGAACCAGGGCACAGAGGACTGACATCACGTGACCTTTTGGACCTTCATAAGGGCTATAGTGTCCAGGGCAGCAGAGTGGACGTCAGGTCTAACTCTGGGAAGGTTAAGCACATGTTCAAGACTTTCCGAGGTAATATTTCTTAGATTTGTACAAGAAATGGGTAGGGAAGTATTCATAGTTACCCTGGAAGAAGGCTGCAGAAGGAGGACTGTAAAGGTAATTGCCATATGATCTTCTGTAATGCCGTGTTCAGTGGAGACTCCATCTAACCATAGATTTCTTACTGATCCTCCCCACTCTGTGATATGGTTCTTTTACCTAAATGGTCCTTGTAGGCTCTTTGTTTCTGCACACTGGTCTATCAGCCTTCTGCCGTGGCTCTGTGCTTCTGGTGCAGAAATGGTCATGAAAAAACACTGATGCCAGGGGTGGTGCTTATATAGGCATAGCACGTGTCACATCTGGCACAACAACGCCAATATGGAGTCGATTGGTGCACCTACCATGTGCAAGGGTACTGCTTAGATTATTAAGAACCAGTCTGACGCCTGGGGAATATTCTAAGGTAAGGAATCTGCAGCTAGATAGAATCCGCACCCTTCTTCCACCTCAAGCCCTTCTCACTCTGGTTAGTGTTTGCCTCTTCACAAACACAGCTTTGATGTTTTTCATTTTATCCAGGAACTGGCCCAGACATTATTGCATGACCAAGTCCTGGACCTTTGACCTTACTGTGCCTGATTTTGCCCTTGACTGTTTGCTATAAAGCCATTAACTACTCCCACCTCAACAATGGAATTTGTACAGTTATGTAAGTTTTAAAGACTTAGGGCCAGATGTAGGTAGCTAAATACCGGTCGGTAAAGCACGAAAATCGGTGATTTCCCCGTTACCGACTGGTATTTAGCCCTTTCTAATGTAGGAGGCTGGTTTAAAGGATTCAGTAATTTATCGATTCCTTATTTTAAGGATTCAGTAAAATACCAATTCCTTATTTTAAGGAATCGGTAAATTACCGAATCCTTAAAACCTATGTAGGTAGCATTCAAGTGAGTGCATTTTTGCTTTAAGGATTCGTTATTTACCACCAACTACAAGTTGGTGGTAAATATCAAATACCTTTAAAAAAGCAATAATTTGCATTTTCCAAGATGCCATGTGGCAGACATACATGCCCTTAGGGCATGTATGTGCGCCACATGTGCACACATGCACGATTCAGGGGTGCAACAGGGTGTCAATGTGACACCCTGCCACCCTTGAATATGCTCCCGCTATTACTAATTCGGTAAATACTGAATCGGTAATAGTGAATGGCTTCTCATTCATTCCTATGGGCTTCCAGGCCCATAGGAATGAATGGGAAGGTATTGCTTATTACTGAATCGGTATTACTGAATCGGTAATAAGAAATATTACCGAATCAGTAAATGTTACCGATTTATTACCTACATCATATTTACCGATTCCTAAATACCAAATCGGTAAAATTTGGTATTTAGGAATCGGTAAAATTGAGATTACCTATTTCTAGCCCTTATTTCCTTTTATCCTCAACCTGTTCCCTCATGCTGAATTGCTGGGCCTTAAAAATTTAATTTCATTCATTTTCCCTTTTATTTCTAGCCTACAGTCCCCCATATCTTTTCTGTAACTTTGGCAACCATCTAGCTCCCCCTCCCCAATAGTCTTTGCTTCTCTTGCTGTCTCGCATCCTAATAGGTGAGTATTTGAGCAAATCACTAAGCAATCCCCAACACCTTGTACCTGTTTAGACTCTTTCATTAGTATTGGATCTAGCCCAGCTTGTGCCAGAGCCAACCCATCTTGCTGGCCGTTTTTAGATCTTTTAATTGCACACGTAGACCAGATAGTCTGCGCAGCACTGCCAATTCCTTTGAGCAGAACATACCTTTCACCTGGCATGGCACAAACTCTTGTCTTGGACCTTTCAACAGTGTTACTCTTCCCTGGACATCCCACTCATTCTCCAGTGTTCCAACGTCAACTCTTGGCTTCTTCATGCTCTTGCTAAGACCATCCCTCTCAGAGCCTCACGCGCCATCCCATAAGCCCTCTGCTTCCTGGTTTAACTAGTGTCTATTATGAGTCTAGAAAACAGCCACAAATAGCGTCACTTATGCAGCAGTTACAGTGTTCACAGTTGTGAGACAGATGAACTCCCTAGAGACATGTACAAGGCAGTCATTACTGTGATTTTGAATCCTGACTGCAAGGCAGATTGCTGCACATCACTCAGGTCTACTTTGCTGATCAATACAAAGACCAAAATAATTGCCAAAGCTCTGGCAAAGAATCTATTGAAAGTATTACAGGGACTTAGCTGTCAACATGAGATTGACCTTATGCCGCAACGATCCATGCGTTATAATGTCAGGTGCCTATTAATGCCCTAGCCTTAGCTCACCATCTCTGAGACCCTTTAGCTATCCTCCTAATTGACTTGAAAATGCATTTGACACCATTGCCTATTCCTCCTTCTCTCCCGGATACATTTTGGCCCAACATTTAAATGTCATATCAATCTGCCTTTCTGGCAAGGGTATGGTTTGCTGGTGACTTACTGGTCCTTTCTCTATCAGGCACAGCACCTGTCAAGGTGCCCACTGTAACATTTTTCTCTTTGCAATTGAGATATTAGCAGGTCAACTCTTCTCAAAGAAAAGTGTTACAGCAAACAAATGATGAACGGAATGCTGACAATGCAAACATTCTCCCCCAGTCAAAAGATCTGGGTTAAACCCATTGTTCTTTTGCTCACCATGCCACCCCAGTTTGGACCCAGCCATAAGCAGATCAGTCTTGACCCTGTGCCCCATGGGAACAGCCCAGACCGAACTGCCAGGCCAGGTCCTCCCTGGACCGGAAACAAGCATCCTGGGACCGGTTTCAGGGTAAGGTACACAAGTTCAATGGACCCCAGAAACAAGAGTATATCATCAATACCAGACGAGTTACCGATCTACTGTAGTCTGGCTTACAATTCAAGCCCACGAGTGGAACAAATCTTCAACTTTGGTAAATATGCAAGTCTCAAATTTAATTGGATCAAGTCAAAAGTCTTCCCAGTATGGAGACTGGCTGAGATGGAAGGCTTGTGCAACTCACTCTGACATCAGGATAACCCCCCTTAACCCCTCCATAGTTTAGGATATTTAGGAATGTGTAACACTGGTGAGGATTTGAGAGAGTGAGCAGATAATGTTCTCCCCTTCGAAGAAGGAATAAAGAGTGACTTGCTGATCCAGAATCCTTACCCCTATCCTTGATTCTAAGTGTAGCAATAGATGGTGGTTCTGCCCAAAGCCTTATGCACTTTACAGAATTACCCTTTCACCTTTCAAAATTTTTACTTCATTATTTAAACATACTACCTCCCTCCTGCTATCCTTATGCCAAAATGGGGTTCCCTGGGTGTCAATGTGTCAATGACATAGTACTGCAAATCCCCATTCGAAGAGGGTCTGAGCTTGGCAGACTTTGGCCCCCAATATGAGTGGCCCTGTTTCCTGTGCAGTAATTATAGCATACAATAAATCCGACACTGACGTGATCAGAATTTATCAGGTGCGATAATGATCACCTTTTAACAATTTTGACTGTAACATGTGGCATATGGGGTATGTTTATGCATACTGCACCACAACCCACGTGTCTGATATTTTCTGGCAATTTTTCCCCCATTAAAGATAGCAGGTTTGACCAAGTATTCATCAGGTGTAGTAAGGTCCGTACAACTCATAATTTCAATAAGTGCCTTACAGAAGTTGCCCACATATCAGAATTATATGTGCCACTTAGAATTAAGTCCTTTATTCCATAGTATCAGGCTGCACATTTTATTGTAGTGAACAACTTGTTATATTAATCTATCTCAGATCCAGCGCATAGCACAGAATTATGGATCTTGGAGCCTAAATCACAACTAAATGTGTTGTATGAAGGGTGCCCACCAGTGGGTGTGAAGTGGCATAGGAAACAAACCAAAACCCCTCTGCTGTGGGTGGGCATGCAGCTTTCCCAAGTACTCACACTGCCAGGGTGTGAGGGGTGGAATAGACTGAAAGACTTGCAACATCCACTATTGGGGCAGTGAGCAACCAAAACAGCATTAAAACCTTTGCTGACCTCCGAGAAGACTCCTCCACTCCCAAGTCACTCCAGGTGTCCCTAATAATGTTTTGCCCTATGCATCAGCACTTGAGTATGAATAACAAGAATGCAATAACAGTATTCCTGTACACTCATCAGCAATCTAGCTTATGCTTTCCATTAAGTTTAGCTCCCCACTTAATTCGTGCCCTGATCCTATTTTCTATACAGTCTCTTCTGTGGTAGGACCCGCACTAAACCACCTCTGTAACCTGTCAATTTCCAGACATTCAGGGGCAAATTAATCATAGAGTTGCATTGCCATTGCGTCACGCAAAATGTTCCCCTGCTTCCTATCTCTTCCCATAAAATGATCACTTAGGCTCTTGTGACATCCTGTCTTGATTACAGTAACTCATTCTACCTAGGGCTACGAAACGATCTACTTTAACATCGCCAGATTGTGCAAAACGCAGTGGCCCATCTGTTTCTGAACCTGCAAGCCGTGCACCTTAAAGGCCCTTTGTCGTGCGCACAGAGTTTTTTTTAACAATTTGGGCCCTAGGTATCTCACGAGCAGACCTCCTCTTCCCTGCTGTCCGGCCAGTACTCTGTGGTCATATACTTCTAACCTTCTCTAGACTCCTGCATTAAGAACGCCATGAATTATTTTATCTGGAACCCAAAAAGTGGAACTCTCTGCCTGCTCCCTTCAGAAGTCTCTTCTCTTTGCCTCTTTTCAGGAGGAAGCTGAAAACACAGGCATTTCAATCTCCCTAAACTCATCATCAGATGTCTTCTTTTGTTTTAGCACAGACCATTTTATAAAACTCTTTCATTCATCATACTTTACTCTTTGTGCCGCACACAGCTTCACTGAAGTCAAAAGGTGAACAGAAGGCTGGCTAATATTCCAAATTTGTTGCAGTTGGTGCTAAATCAATCAACCACTCAGAGTTTGTACAGCACTTGTAAATTTGAAAATAATCTACCCAATCCAATTGCATTATTCCGGGCACACAGTCCAATCATATAGTGATCAACATTCAAATAATCCAATAACATTGTGTTCAACATTCCATGATGCATAGTGGGCCTGTGACTCCATAGTAATAGCTGGCATCCAAAAATACTGTAATGGGATTGGCACTTCTTCCAGATAGTCGTTCAACCAATTGGACAATTTTTATGAGCTTCAGACCTCTTGTTAGAGGTCGACATATGATATGGATACAGGGATGGGCAGGGAGCACATCCATTGACTAGGTGAGACTTAAAGTCCACGTTCTAGCCCATTTCTCTTAGCTATGTTTGCTTCCTGTAGGCTTGCAAGAACACTGTGCATGAATGGGAGAAACAACTCGCATCTGTTTGTGCACCATTAAAAAATGTATTATTCTGAACCAGGGTCACGACATAAACTGCCTTAGTCCTTCCTCTGGGACTACCAATCCAGGTTCAAGACACAATTCAGTACAGAAATGGCCACCATCTAGGTGGTTGACCTTCAATTTTTGTTGTTACCGTTTTAATTGGATTTTACATTTTGGGTAAGGGACAAAGAAAGAAAATAAGGTTGACAAACACATATATGTGAATCAGTGGTCAGTACTTCATTTTGTGGCTTTATGAAATTGCGAAGACTTTAGCCTCATTGACATAGTGGTTATAGCATTCATAAATGTTCATATATGGGTTTCAGATCTTGTAACAGGACTAAGTCAGATCAAATCAAACGTACTAGAGTAGATGTCCTCAAGCATTAAACTTGGAATACGGAAAATAAAAAAAGAGGGAGGGAACACAACAGTAACAATATGGCTACAGCTGCGAGTACAATCGAAGAGTGTTATTTCATCACTGAAGTTAATGGGTGGTTAGGAGCTAGTAGTGGCACAGTCTTCTGGCTCTATCACTTCGTTGAACACCAGTGCTGAAATTGACTTGCAGTGTATGAGCGGTGAGGAGAAAATGTAGACTGTGTCTAAGTGGTTGGGGATGAGCACCTGCCACATGTTGGTAGATATGTAAGAGCCCTTCGGTATGTATCTCGTTGTTACCAGTGGCATAGCCTACCACGATAGGAGAGTGTCGTTCCTCACCAGAGTTTGGAAATTTATAATTTATAATTTAAAAGATTGGGCACTTACGGAGCTTTCTGGCTTTCTTACGGTGGAGTGCCATGCTTTCTGTGGATGCCCTGGGGATGAGAGTGTAGTCCGCTAAATTGGATGCTCTTAAACCTAGCATTCCTGAAGACCTTCTGTAGGAACTGTAGTGCCTCAGCCCATAAGTGTCATCGAACACTCTGCCCATCTCTGCCTCCCACATACCACACAGGGCCATGATTGAAATCCCAGTATGTTCTCTGATTACTTTATATATCCAGGTAACCAGGTGTCCACCCTTGCCCATGAGTAACAGTGACCGTAACATGGCATGTGTCTGTGGTTATTCGTCATTGGTATTCCATACTCTGTGGAATTTCGCCCTGAGTTGTCTGTATGTAAGGAATTGGCCAGGAGGGGTGGCATATTACTCTGTGAACTGTTAAAATGTAAGTAGTTATCCATCAAGGATCATATACCCGGCAGTAGTTATAGATGATTCATGCCAAGCAGCCAATTTGCCAAATTAGAAAGGAAGCCGGGGTATCAGGGTAAACCCCTAAGGGATATTGCTGAGGCATAGGGTGGTATTTGATGTGTGAGCTGGAAGGCTCAGGACATACATTTGCAGGCTACTGTCACATGCTGGGACCATGGTTGCTTGGGGCTTACTTTAGGAAGGAGGACGTTTTTAACCTTACTCATCATAGGGGACCTGCCCCGGTACAAGTCTCATTCAGGGATCTTCCTGGCAGCCATTGGGACAACCACTACCATTGAGCTACTAGGTAGTAGGACTCAAAATATGGTGCGCCCAGACCTCCCTCACCCACTGAGAGTTGGAGCTTAGCCAGCGCTATCCGATGGTGCCTGATTCCCCAGATTATTTCACTAAGCATAGTGTCCATCTCTCGAAAGAGAGTCGGGGGAAACGATTAGGACATTAGCAAAGTAATATACCAACCTCGGGAGGATTCCCATTTTTGAGAGCACTATTTTACCCGTGGTGGCCAACGGGAGGTTAATCCAGAATTGGATCTGAGATTTTATGGAGGATTGTGCTCAGCGCAGGTTCACATCAAATAAACCACCCTTGGAGTGGTATAATCAACTGCCAAGATAGTGGACTGCACTCTCTTTTTATTGGATCGTTTCCACTCCTAGGCTCATCACCTGCGGGTGGCTTCTCTGCGAAGTGGGAAGGCGCATAACTTATTCCAGTTAACCTGGTAACCCGCTGCACTACCAAATGCCTGAAAGGTATTGTGGATTGGGGAGAGATCTTTACTTATGTATTTGACATATAGTAGGCTATTGTCCTCATAGAGTGAGACAACATGTGTGTCGACGTCTAAGGGTATTCCCCATTGCTCCCCCTCCTGGTGAAGTCTAATAGCCAGGGGTTCCATTGCTATGGCAAATAAAATGGGGGAAAGTGGGCACCCCTTCCTGATGCCTCTACTCAATGAAAAGGTATTTGATATTGCCTATCCGTCCATGAGAGGTTGCGTCTGTATGCAGTAATCTGGTGTAAGCTTTAAGCTTTCATCCAAATCCCATTGATTTCAGGACCTGGAAAAGATAATCCCACATGAGTGTGTCAAATGCTTTTTATAGATCTAGTACCATACATATAGAATTAGGAAAATGTTCTGTGATGTGCTACGTCTAAGACAAATCCATTCTGGTCACTGTGTATTATTTGTGAGAATACTCAGAGGTATCGGTTCACAAGGGTTTTCACAAGGATTTTGAGGTCTGTTCCTAATATGGCTATTGGCGTGTACAATGCTAGCATGGCCGGGTCTCTATCTGGTTTAAGGATGGATAGTAAAAAAGACTCTCAAAGTGACTGGGGCAGCACACCCTTTTGTAAGGCTTCGTTATACACTTCTGACAATCTTAGGGTGAGGAGGTTAGCAAAGGAGCTGTAATATTCGAAGGGGAGACTGTCCATTACCAGAGTTGTATTCCCTGCTAGATCTCATTAACTGTTATTGGGTCATCTAGATCTTTTTGAACATCCTTTGGTATACGAGGGATTGGCAGTTCTGAAAGAAAGGCGTCTATCGATTCTAGGGACGCCGTTGGGGTTAGCTTTATAATTTGTGGATTAATAGTAGTAAACTGTTAGTAGGGTTTTGCCTTGGGTGTATGTGTATGTGCTGTTGCTCCGGGTGATCGTGACTATAGTGGCAGCCTGATTAGCCAAGCTAGGAGGCTCCCTGATCTATCTCCGCTGCATGGGGTTTGCAGTGTATGCCATGAAATTATAGCAGCAGAGTCATTCTAGGAGGGCTGCATGTTTGGTGTGGGCTTCTTCCAGTGAGGCCAGCTTTGTGACATCCTGAATCATACCACATTCCAGGCCGTGGAGGGTTGATTCTATTTCTTTGATTTCTCTTTCTAGAACCTGACACACTCCTATCAACTCCTCATTGCACACACCCCTGTTGACCACCTTAAATGTGTACATAAACAACAACTGATGCAGTGAGGCTTTACATGTAGGAGAGGGGTTGTTTACTCCTCTCTATCAATTTGAGTGTTATTTATCCTAGGTGATCACCTAATCTAAGAATTTAAAGATATTGGATGAGGTGGTCTCACCCACACAATGTGGCATGCTTCATCATCAGCCACCTCATCCCACCCTGGTAAGATGGTACTACCAGACCGGCCTCAACCTCACGATTGCTGAGGTAGTTCTTAAGATACAGTAATCTTCAGGATAATGTTTCAGGGATCCAGTAATAATCTAAAAATACCTTGGGGTAGACCACAAGGATTACCTTTATTAGGTTGTAGCTTAAGTATGAATACAAATACTATAAAGTATAATTAATGAATAATATTTGGCACAATGTCACTGCCATCCCTCTGGTTTGCCAAAATGTTTCTGCCTCTTATTAGCCGTGCACTGGTCTTGGGCATTCTTTGGGGCTCTAGAAGGATCTTTAATATATACTAGGTGTAAAGATCAAAAGCAAGGTCCTACTTTCCTTTTTCTGAATATTTATAGTATAACATGAAGGCTAAAAAAACATATGGTTACACAAACCCTCAAATATGACATACTGTTCATGTAGTTGCGGTAGAAGCCATAGAACATTCATATAGTGGCACACGTGACATTAGTGACACTGCAAAAGCAAACATACACAATGCAAATCAAAGTGTTCAAACACAGATGTGGAGCATAGATGCAGCATTCCATGAGTGCAATGCTATCTTACACAATTTGGGTTATTCCTGCAT
The DNA here is from genome assembly GCF_964263255.1 of Lissotriton vulgaris. NCBI lineage: Eukaryota > Metazoa > Chordata > Amphibia > Caudata > Salamandridae > Lissotriton > Lissotriton vulgaris. The sequence continues at coordinate 586,512,667 of NC_141697.1, read as the reverse complement.
TTCCTTACCAAATTGCATTTTTGTACATTTGAAAAAGGATTTTTCTGGTTGGAAATGGCTGGATGCTTTGTACATCTGGCCCAAATCTATCATGGGCTTGATATGTAGAAAGGTGCTGCCTCCTCGAAAGCCGATCTCTGTCCTCTTGCAGTTGACACTTGGTAGGTGTATGGGTTGCACTTGCAGGAGTGTACAGTATGGACATCTACAACTTCCCAGCCGACTACCATCTTTGAATTCTGGGTCTCTCACTGTGATGCTGCTCCATTCGCTTCAGGTTGCTCTACACTTTTCAAAGCAGTGGATGGGTCTATGAAAAAGAAAGATTGGTGGTCTAGTATGATCTTCAGTTTCGCAGAATATAGCAAGAAATATTGTGGTAGGACTTCTCGGAGCCGGCGCTTGACTGCTATAAGAGGCAAGTTGTTGTTGTACTGCTAGGGTATGCTCTGGGATCACAGAGACTGTAGAGTTTTCATAATACAGTGGAATGAATTGTCTAGCTGATTGGAGTATCACACATCTATCTTTGTAGTGTAGAAGCTTGGCTACTACAGGCCTGGGTTGTGAGCCTGGTGGTGATCTGCAGGCTGGCACCTTGTGGGTCCACTCTAAGGTGAAGTACACAGAGAGATCCTGTGATGGTGTGAAAGATTTAAATCATTGCTCCAAGAGTGCTAACAAGTCCAGACCTTCAGTCCATTCTGGTAGACCGATCACTCTGACATTATTTCTTCGTGCTTGCCCTTCAGCATCTTCAACTCGCTTTTCTAGGCATCTGACTCTTTCCTGCGGCTTGGGCGTGATTGTCTGTTGTTGCAATGCCTAGGGTTGGAGCACACGCAGGTTTTGTTCCACTTCAGACACAGAACAAGCCATTTTCTTATGGTCGTCACGGAGTATACCTAAGTTTATTCTGACCTCCGCTATTTTTGTTTCAACAGATGTGCGAGGTTTCTATATCCTTCAATATCAATATTGAATTTGTTGTCTGATACCGCCAGTCTAAATAGGAGTGAGTCATCCACAGGTGGATTGTCTTCTGTCTTTGGGGGAGGAGAGTGGGTCCAGGAGGGTGTTTCTGTTGTCTTCGTGCAGCCCAATATTTCCCTCTGTAGGCCTGAGTGCTTGCGGCAGACAGATATGTGAGTTGACCTCTTACGAGTGCTCAGTAACTGGGTGTACATGTCTCCACATACAGAATTGACCTGTGTAGTATGGGTATATAATTCAGGGTTCCATGGAGTGTGTATAGTTCAGGGTGCGGTGTTGGGTTAGGTGCTCCTGAAGCACCTAGCTGCACGGGTAGTGCCTATGGGGTTCTCTTGTGCCAGGTATTATCCAGAGGATAGGCAGCAGGCCCCTACAGTGATTCATCATTGTTGCCGTTAGTGCAGTTTGAAGGGAGAAGCCCTACTATTAACAAGGTGTGTGGGTCATAGGTGGGAAGGGGGAGGAAAAAGGGGGCCATCCCACCTCTTTATACACACCCTCCTTGTAGTCCGGCATCGGGGATAATAGTGGCAGGGTTAAGTGTCATCCATTTACTGCTACCCTGTGTAACTGCTAGGTGTGTCCTTGAGCAGGGACAAGACTTCAATCGTAGGGGATGCTGCCAAAGCCCCATGGTGTTTTCCCTTCTGGTGTTGGTCAATGTTTGAACCCAGGGCATGTCCCATCTAGCACCCTTCTTAGTACCTGATAATGTAGCTGCGGTTTTCTTCTGTTTCCTGTGGTATACAACTGTTTGGTGTCGATGGGCAGTGGGATCATCACACTTTGCGGGTCCCTGACAGGGGATGACGACTTCGGCCGCCCACCCTCTCGGCCCCCTGGCCCAATTCTGCTTGGTGGATGCCAGTATGTATCGCAAATTAGCAAATACCCCCCCCCCCCGGCTGGTGGCCACACCCCAGGGTCAATTCCAGTGCCCAGACATTCAGTCCTGCATGCTCCCCTGCTCCTGTTGTTCCCTCTTCCAGATCAGCAGAGGTGATCCCATGTTCTTCCTCACTCACCACCCTGTAGCCCCTGGACCTTTCGGGCCATCGGACGCTCTGGGCCCGCAGCACCCATACCAGTCAGGTACACTTTTTTGAGGGGGCCAATCGCCGGAGTGTCCTCAATGCTTCTCAGCTGCACTTGGGCCACTTCTGCTGACGCTGTCACTTGTGCCATCTCGGCCCAGTTCCTTTTGCATAAAGCCACCTGCTGATTTGACCGCGCTTCACTTTGTGCAGTCCCCAGCTCAGATTTGCTAGGCTGCAGGCTGCAGATTAATGCTAGATCCGAGAGTCATCTTGCAAGTAGTTTGATCCACTCACATGATCCATCTTCAGCGGGTCAGCCACGCCCCCTATGGTTGACCTTCATGAGCTCAAAGACCCACTTCTTATCCTGCTGAACATCCCTGCTGCCTCTGATACTGTCAAGCTGAATCCCATCTGAATACCCTCGAGTACCAAATGGTCTTTGACGGTGCCATACTGCATAAAGGCGCAAGAAGAAGCCTTTCTGAACCATCTAAACTGTCCAAGCTCACCCAAGAAGGAAGAAATAAACTCCAAAAGAGAAAAATGTCCAAGCAATAGTAGACCTACTGACCTGTACATTGCCCATGAGGGTCTCAAGGTGCTGGAGTTGCTAGCTGCTTCGTCGTGCTCTAATTCATTCGAACAGACAGATCTTGAGTTTTTTCCTGAATTCCCAGACTGTTGAGGTGATCCTAAGGTGCAGGGGAAGGTCGTTTCAAGGTTTGGCTGCCAGTTGTGAGAAGGAGCTTCCTCTACTCACAGGCAGGTCGCTCCCCACGCTGCTGCACGGTTCTGCCTGCATTGTTTTTGCCTAATCTTGTATTTTTCTCCTGTGCCTAACTTGCTTTCTTGTCCAGACTTGTTTTAATTACTCTGTGCCTATACTTGCTTTCTTGCCCATTTTTGTTTATTCCTCTGTCCCTGTACTTGCTTTCATGCCCAGACTTGTTTTTCCTTCCTGTGCCCAGTTCCCCTGCAGCCCCTGCCTGTTTTATCCCGCTGCTGCGTCCCTGCGGCCCCGCCCCCTGCAATCCCATTCGCTGCCCCGCTCCCGCCTCCCAGCTTCTCCTCTCTCCCACATCCCCTCATATGGAGGCCGCGCAGCGGTTGTGCAGCGGGCACGCGCAGCGGGCGCGCCGCTGGCATGCCGAAGGCACACCTAAGGTAAGCACATCTGCGCCCGTCCGTGCCTGGACCGCGCCCAGCGCCAGGACCCATGGACCCCGCGAATGCCACGAAGCCCGACACCGCTACGATGCCAGAACCCTCCACGCACTCAACACCGGACGATCACACACTTGCTTCCTGGCCACCCCGAAGCGCACCCACGGAGCTTTCACCTGCCGGAACTGCAGCTTCACAAGATCCGCCCCTCCATGCTGCCGACCAGGAAGGAACCCAACCACCTCAGATGCATCATTCTCAACACCCGCTCCGCCCGCAAACACGCCATTGAACTCTGGGGCCTACTCGACTCAACTTCCCCAGACGTCGCCTTCCTGACGGATACCTGGCTGAACCTCGCCTCGGCACCCGACATAGCCATAGCCATCCTGGAAGGCTACAGGATCACCCGCAGGGACCGCACCAACGGAGCAGGAGTAGGAATTGCCATCGTCCACAGGAACAATCTCAGAGTCTCGACCAACACTGACGATACCCTCAGCACCGCTGATGACCTGCACTTCCAGATCCACACCGACCCAACACCACCCTCAGAGGAACCCTCATCTACAGACCCCCCGGACCCCGACTACAGTTCAGCTACTCCATCGCCGACTTCGTCAGCACACACGCCCTTGCCTCCATCGACTGCATCCTCCTCAGGGTCCTGATCTTCTACCTCAAGAACAACAACAACACCAACTCCACCACCCTGATCGACAACCTAGCCAACCTCGGACTCAAACAACTCGTCACAACACCCACCCACTCCGCCGGTCACAAGCTTGACCCCATCTTCTCCGCAAGCCCACATGTCTCCCTCAACCACACCACCGAACTCCACTGGACTGACCTTCGCTGCATCCACTTCACCTTCAAGAAACCCACCACGCAGCACCGCACCCAACAGATGCCTCGCCGCTACAGGAGCAAAGTCACCGAAGACCAGCTAACCACCACCCTTGCCCAGAGCCCACTCGTCGACCCCACCGGCCCCGACACCGCCGCCCTCAACCACAGACAGTGGATCAAGGACTGCGCCAACACCATCGCCCTGATCAAGAAACCCTCCAACAGTCACACCAACAAGAAAGCCAGCTGATTCACTGAAGACCTCCAGGCCTCCAAGCAAACCTCCCGAAAGCTGGAGAAGATCTGGCTCTGTGAACGAACACCGGACAGCCACGCAGCCCACAAGAACGCCACCCACGGACACCATCACCTCATCAGATCTGCCAAAAGGGCCTCCATCAAAGACCGCCTAGACGACAACGCGCACAACAGCAAAGAGCTCTTCAACATTGTGAAGGAACTCTCCAACCCTAGCTTCAACACCAATGACATTCCACCCTAGCAAGACCTGTGCGACTCGCTGGCCACCTTCTTCTGCCGCAAGATCGCAGACATCTACGACAGCTTCAAGGCCACAACTGCCCCAACAACCACTGAGACCTCCGCCCCCACAACCACCATCCGCACAAACCGCCTGCTCTCCTGGACCAACATCAACGACGACGACACCATCAAGATCATGAACACCATCCACTCCGGATCTCCGTCAGACCCATGCCCACACCACATCTTCAACAAAGCCAGCACAGCCATCGCACCCCATCTCCGGAAAGTCATCAACACCTCCTTCGAGACAACAACCTTCCCGGAGAGCTGGAAGCACGCCGAGATCAACGCCTTACTAAAGAAACCCAAGGCAGACCTCAAGAACTTCCGGCCCATCTCCCTGCTCCCGTTCCCGGCCAAGGTAATCGAGAAGACCGTCAATGAACAACTGACCTGCTACCTCGAAGAGAACAACAACCTGGACCCTTCCCAGTCTGGGTTCCGCAGCAACCACAGCACCGAGACTGCACTCATCGCCGCCACCGATGACATCAAGTCCCTGCTGGACAACGGAGAAACGGCGGCCCTCTTACTCCCGGACCTGTCAGCCGCCTTTTATACGGTCTGCCACCACACACAACGAACACGCCTCCACAACGCCGGGATCCAAGAGAAGCCCTGGACTGGACCACGTCCTTCCTCTCTGGCAGAACACAGAGCATCCCCCTTCCCCCCTTCCGCTCCGAAGACACCAAGATCCCTCAGCCCAACTCTGTTTAACATCTACATGGCACCGCTCACCCACGTTACCTCAACCTAAACATCATCTCCTACGCCAATTACACCCAGCTGATCCTCTCCCTCACCAAGGACCCCCACACCACCAAAACCAACCTTCACGAAGAAATGAAGGCCGTCGCTGAATGGATGAGGAACAGCCGACTGAAGCTGAACTCGGACAAGACGAAAGTCCTCATCCTCGGATCCACCCGTTCGGCCTGGGACGACTTCTGGTGGCCGACCGCTCTGGGAACCGCCCCAACACCCACCGACCACTCACGCAACCTAGGGGTCATCCTCGACTCCACCCTCTCCATGACTAAACAGGTCAATGCAGTCTCCTCCTGCTGCTTCAACACCCTCCGCATGCTCCGCAGGATCTACAAGTGGATCCCCACTGAAACGAGAAGAACAGTCACCCAGGCCCTCGTCAGCAGCAGGTTGGACTACGGAAAGGCCCTCTACGCAGGAGTCTCGGCCAAACTCCTGAGACGGCTCCAACGCATCCAGAACGCCTCTGCATGCCTGATCCTCGACATCCCTCGCCACAGCCACATCACCCCCCACCTGAGAGACCTGCACTGGCTTCCGGTCAACAAGAGGATAACCTTCAAGCTCCTCACCCACGCACACAAGGCACTCCACAACACCGAACCAACGTACCTCAATAGACGGCTCAGCTTCTACATCCCCACCCAACAGCTCCGCTCCACCGACCTCGCCCTCGCCAGAGTCCCCGCTTCCGAAGAGCGACCTCCGGTGGCAGATCATTCTCCCACCTCGCCGTCAAGACCTGGAACACCCTCCCCAACCACCTTCGGCAGACCCAAGATCTGCTGACCTTAAAAAAACTCCTCAAGACCTGGCTTTTCGAGCAGTAGCAGCATCCCCGACCACAGCGCCTTGAGACCCTCACATGTAAGTAGTGCACTTTACAAATGATATGATTGATTGATTGATTGCTATTGTATCAGCAGATTGTAAGTGCCTGCTCGGTTGGTGAAAGGTCATGCGTTTGTTGGTGTATGCTGGTCCTTCATTGTGCTGGGCTTTGTATGTGTGGGTCCACATTTTGAACTGGCATCTCTTCCAGACCAGGTGCCAGTGTAGCTCTTGAGGTGCAGTGTCATGTGGATTTGTTTGGGGAGGTTGAGGATGAGTCTTGCTACTGAGTTTTGTATTGTCTGTAGTCTCTTCAGGAGGAGTGAGGTGATTCCTATGTAGAGTGTCTTCCCTTAGTCAAACCTGCTGGGTATGAGGGCCTGAGTGACGGTCTTTCTGGTGTTGACTGGGAACCACCTGAAGATTTTGTGAAGCATGTGTAGGGTTTGGAAGCAGGCGGATGAGACTGCGTTTACCTGTTTCTTCACAGACAGCTTGAGGTCCAAGACAATGCCAAGGTTGCGGGCATGGTTTGTCAGGGCGGTTGATGGGTCAAGTTCTGCAGGCCACCATGTGTCGTTCCTTGGCGAGGTGTTGTTCCCAAATACAAGGATTTCTGTCTTGTCCGTGTTGAGCTTGAGAAAGTTGTCTGTCATCCAGTCTGCGACGTTCATCATACATCTGTGGAAGTTGGCTCTGGTGGTGGAGGGGTCTTCTAACAGCAATAGGATGAGATGGGTGTCATCGGCGTAGGAGATGATGTTGAGTCCGTGCGATGTGACAGTGTTGGCCGGGGGGGGAGTTAGTACATGTTGAAGAGGTTAGGGCTGAGAGACAATCCTTGGGGGATGCCACAGATGATATTCTTGGATTCGGAGGAGAACAGTGATAGACTGACTCTCTAGGTTCTTCTGGTGAGGTATGAGGCGATCCATTCGAGGGCGTCTTCCTGTATCCAATGTAGTGGAATCTGTTGATCAAAATGTGATTGGAGATGGTGTTGAAGGCAGCTGGCACGTCCAGGAGGAAGAGGGCTGCTGTTTTGCCACATTTCTGGAGTGCACTAATGTTGTTTGTGACTTCTATGAGGGATGTCTTGTTGCTGTCGTTGGCTCAGAACCCAGAGTGAGAGGGGTCAAGGAGGTTGTTGTGTTCCAGGTGTTTAGTGAGTTGCTTCTCGAGAACCTTTTCTGGAAAGGGGAGTTTTGTTACAAACTCAAGGACTTAGTTGTGGCTTCCCAGGTCTGAAAAACCACCATAATAGCTAGTAAAAAATCAAATTGGGTTGACCCACCATGCAACAAATGAAGCATCTGTACTCCAGGCATAGCTAATTTCTCAGCCGTGAAAACAGTGGGGCATATTATCAACAAATAGCGATAATTATCGCTAAATGCGCTTAGCGCATTTTTTTCGATCACTGAGATAACGTGCTATTAGTAACGTTTATCTCTGAAGCAATAAAATATCCGGCGATATCAGCTCAATGCGTGAATATCTCTCGAAATCCAGCGATATTCAGGCATTATCGCTAATGGGGACTTAACCTGAATGTCCACCTCCCATTGGATATACAGGTTAAGTCCTGGTCTGAGCAGGTGTTAGGTTCTGGCGTTATTCGCGCTTAGCGTGAATTTTTTAATCGCTTCGCCTGCCGTGCTAATAGGCGATAGCTGTGTTAGCGACTGATTTCAGTGCCTAACAGGTTGGGTACGCCACTTTGCAGGTCATACTATGCCTTGTTGTTCTCCTGTGGCCGTTAAACTTTCCAAACGATATTGCCGCTTTAGCGGGACTTTTTTCAGCTAAAGCGCCGATATTTTTATCGCCCTATTAGCAAGCTGTTGCTAACAGCAGTTAGCATTTGGAAGAATGATTACTATACCCTACATGTAGCGAACGCATCATTGGTAGGGGTCCCCTGTTTTTCCAAAATTGCTAACAGCAGTTAGCAACAGCTTATAGGCGATAGCTACAGGTTTGGGGCCCAATTTGCATGTCAGCGATATTTATCGCTAATGACATGCAAAGTGGGCGTACCCAACCTGTTAGCGACTGAAAGCAGTCGCTAACACAGCTATTGCCTATTAGCAAGGCAGACGAAGCGATTAACCTGTATATCCAACTAGCAGCCCGTCCCGACGTTGTCCGGGTATGACAGACATGTGTGCAATTAGAATGCACCCCAGCGATATGTGCAGGGGCCGACGCGTGTGTACCTGCCCTGAAGTTCTGGCCTCACAGTCTGCCCCAGCGATATGCGCCTCTTGCCGTCCTCCTGTGCACATCGTGCCCGGGCTCTCGTGCCCGGGCTCTGCATCCACAACATAGCGTGATGCACTGAGACACCACACGCCGCGTCTACGTCACCCGACGGCGTACTGAGCCGCCGCGATAGAACGCTGTTCACACGCTCCATATGTCACCCGACAGCGTACACAAGGATAGAACGCTATTCACACGCTCCAATCGTACGCCCACGCCCACCTCAGAGCCGGTGCTACTTTCAACGGACTACTTTGTCACACAATGTGCTTTTACTCTTCTAATGTATATGGTGGGCTGCTGTATAGCCTATGTCCATCTGCTGAAACTGTCATTTCCAATGCTGTATTGGGTGTTGTGATTGGCGCTGTGGTTCCTGAGCTTACCCGCCTCAAAGGTTTGGGCTCTTTCTTTCTTTCTTTATTTATAAATCTTTTTATTGCGTTTTGTACAAACAAAAGAAACAGTGGTCACATAAGCCAGCTACGAAGGCGCACAGTAGAACACACGTGGGACTATCAGGTAAGTTCATGTTATAGCCTGAAAACACCTGAAAACACATCTGTTCAAGAGTGTAAGCTAAGATGACTTCTTTTTGTTTTACTGTCTGCCTCTCCTGTACCCGCGCCAGGATACTCTCAAGTAACGGAGCGCGCTATAAAATGGTTTATACATACATACATACATACATAGCGACGGGGTTTGGCAATACTAAACAGTTAAATATCGACCTCAAGCGCTGTCCGTTTTGGCTGGGGGGGATCGCATATGTCACCTCTATACTCATTCCATTTTCCCCATACCTCCCCCCATTTTTGGGGGCATCCCCGGGATACATAAACAGTTCTTTCTTGTAGCATGCACCAGTCCATGTCACGCTTCCATTCCACCAGACGCGGAGACGTGTCTGCCCCCCAAAGTCTTGCAATGTTCCGTTTTGCCGCCATCTGGCCGAGTGTGACCCACAATTTGCCTCTAGCTGGTAGGTCCGTTGGTTCCCAAATGTTCAGAATGCACTGCTTCGCCTCTGGGCGCAATTCAGCCCCCCATACATCCTACATACATCGCACAACCTTCACCCAATAGGCCTGCAACACCGGGCAATCCCATATCATGTGGAAAAAGGAGCCACTCATTCCGCACCCCCTCCTACATCTGTCATCCTCGCCCCTGCCCATACCCTTTAGTCTGGTGATGGAGATGTAGACTCTGTGAAAATTTTTTAGTTGAATGAGTCGTAGCCTGGATGAAATAGCAACCTCCCTAGGGGAGGCGAGCGCGGATCTCCACTCCTCATCTTCAATAATCAATGCATCCGCCTCCCACCTCCCTTTGAGGCCCTGCAATAAGTCGGGGAGATTGTTTATCAGTTTCTTATGGGTGAGTGAGATTGCATGTTCAGGCAGGTATCCATCCAAAAAACGGCTGTAATGCCAGAAACCGGTCCCCGGAAGCTTGTTTCCTTTCCAGTAAAAGAATTGGCTTGGTAGTTTGGTCTGCCCTGTTCCCATGATGCACTAGGCCAGGGACAGACTAATTTGCATGTAGCCTGGTTCTGAGCTGGGATGGTGCAGTGAGCTAAAAAACGGTGATGGATCAAGCCCTGATCTGTTGACTGGGTACGAGTGTTCTGCTTAATTCAGATACTCTGTCCATCACCACCCCCTTTTCTGAATCGTTTTGTCCACCACAAGCGTGGAAGGGTATGCTCAGATATGAGTCCCTTGCTCACTGCACCATCAGGATTCAAGCAAGCCGGGCCGAAGACGGCTGTAATGCCAGAAACCGGTCCCCGGAAGCTTGTTTCCTTTCCAGTAAAAGAATTGGCTTGGTAGTTTGGTCTGGCCTGTTCCCATGATGCACTGGGCCAGGGACAGACTAATTTGCATGTAGCCAGGTTCTGAGCTGGGATGGTGCAGTGAGCTAAAAAACGGTGATGGATCAAGCCCTGATCTGTTGACTGGGTACGAGTGTTCTGCTTAATTCAGATACTCTGTCCATCACCACCCCCTTTTCTGAATCGTTTTGTCCACCACAAGCGTGGAAGGGTATACTCAGATGTGAGTCCCTTGCTCACTGCACCATCAGGATTCAAGCAAGCCGGGCCGAAGACGGCTGTAATGCCAGAAACCGGTCCCAGGAAGCTTGTTTCCTTTCCAGTAAAAGAATTGGCTAGGTAGTTTGGTCTGCCCTGTTCCCATGATGCACTGGGCCAGGGACAGACTAATTTGCATGTAGCCAGGTTCTGAGCTGGGATGGTGCAGTGAGCTAAAAAACGGTGATGGATCAAGCCCTGATCTGTTGACTGGGTACGAGTGTTCTGCTTAATTCAGATACTCTGTCCATCACCACCCCCTTTTCTGAATCGTTTTGTCCACCACAAGCGTGGAAGGGTATACTCAGATGTGAGTCCCTTGCTCACTGCACCATCAGGATTCAAGCAAGCCGGGCCGAAGACGGCTGTAATGCCAGAAACCGGTCCCAGGAAGCTTGTTTCCTTTCCAGTAAAAGAATTGGCTAGGTAGTTTGGTCTGCCCTGTTCCCATGATGCACTGGGCCAGGGACAGACTAATTTGCATGTAGCCAGGTTCTGAGCTGGGATGGTGCAGTGAGCTAAAAAACGGTGATGGATCAAGCCCTGATCTGTTGACTGAGTACGAGTGTTCTGCTTAATTCAGATACTCTGTCCATCACCACCCCCTTTTCTGAATAGCCATCATGTATGGCCACTCAAGGGCGTCGAAGTCCATCGTGGCATCCAGCGATACCACCACTGCGTCCTCTCTTAGTGTGTGACATCTCCCCAGTACTCCGTTCAGACGGCGGAGATTGAGTGCAGTATTTCGGTGGGGCATAAACCCGGATTGGTCCGGGTGGACCAACGTGGCAAGGACCGGTTGAAGTCTATTTGCCAAGACCTTCGCTAATATCTTGGGCTCGGCATTTAGTAGGGAGATGGGCCTGTAGGAGGCGCACTGCTCCCTGGGCTTACCTTCCTTCGGTATTACGACACTTGTTGCTAGTCGTTGGTCACGGGGCAATACTCCCTTAGTCCGACTCTCGTCGAACATTCGTTTGAGATAGGGGCTAATGTGATCAGGCTTGATCTTGTAAAGCTCAATCGGTAGGCCGTTGGGTCCTAGCGCTTTACCAGGACGGAGGTCCCCGATTGCACGCTCCTCTTCCGCCGTTGTGAGCGGCACTTCCAAGAGGTCATGCTCTGTGTCAGAGAGGGCAGGCATCCTCAGATCTGTTAAGAGGGCGACCGAGTCTTCCTCAGGGCGGTCAGATCCCCTGCTGTAGACTGTCCGCAAGTGACGGGCAAATTCCGAGACTATGTGTCTAGGCTCGGTGATCATTGTGCCATCCGGCGTTCGAATCTCCACCACTACTCTACTAGCTTCTGCTTTTTGTCAAGCCATGCTAGGAGCTTACCCGCCTTGTCGCCCTGATCATAAATTTTACCTTCTCTAGTGGTCGCCATCTTTTTGGCAGCCTCCATGACTATCGCCTGATATTCCGCGGTTTTTAAGGACAACCTCTGACGCACCTCGGGAGTACCCTCGGCGCGTACCACCTCCTCCAGCGTCTCAAGTTCAGCCTCTATTTGAATCAGCTGCGCTTCTCTCTCTTTACGCCGGCCAGCAATTGCCGAAAGAGCCTCTCCTCTGAGGACCGTTTTAAAGGCCTCCCATAGACTGACCACCGAGTCCACCGAACCATCGTTGGATTCGAAATAGTTGGGAATTAAAAGAGTCAAAGCCTTTCGGATGTCCTCGTTATGCAGGTGCCAGGCATTAATAGGTGCAATGCATCCCTCCCGCCTGAGCCCTATGGTAATATGAACCAGGACTGGCGAGTGGTCTGAGATTCCCCGCGCCAGGTGAGTGGCTGTGCGCACCTCCATGTCTTGTAGGAGAGGAGTAAGGATATGGTCCAGACGGGAGAAAGAATGGTGCGGCCCCGAAAAGAAAGTGTACTGTGTGTCCATAGGGTGTGCAAGGTGCCATAAATCCGTGAGGCCAAATGTTTCCAGGAAGTCCCCGAGCCATCTCTGTCCCTTAGGCGTATCTCTAGGCGGATGCCTGTCTAAAGCCCCTGAGACTACCGCATTGAAGTCCCCTCCAATAAACAATTGCCCATCAGAGAGGGATAGGAGGAGAGTTCCGAGATCAATAAACGCCTGTGACTGCAGGCCCGGCGGGACATAGACAGACACCAGCGTTAGCCTGCGCCCCTCCCACTTCCTGGAGAGTGTGGCGAAGCGGCCGTGCGGGTCAGTTGCAGTGTGATCTGGGAGGAATGGCAAATTGCGTTTGAGGAGGATACCCACCCCTCGGGACCCCGTGGTAAAGCCAGAGTGAACTGCCAGGGTGTAGCCGTACCTGTTTAGAGCATGGCAAGTATTGCCGAGCAAGTGAGTCTCCTGTAGCATTACAATATCAGGCAGGTGGCGCTTCACAAATTGCAGCACGGTGGTGCGTTTGAGCTTGTCCCCAGCCCATTTACGTTCCAGCTCAAACATTTGAGGCTCTTATCCCATCGCTCAGCCATAACCCCATTTCAGGTTCATTTTCACCCCACGTGTCTCTGCGCGCCCCCGGGGTATGTCTGTGCTCTTCAAGTGTGACCATTCAAACTTCCTTCCCCCTCCCCAACTTCCTGCAACTCCACCCCTCCCCCACCCCTACACCCCGTACCCTCCCCCCTTCCAACCCCCTGTTTCTCGGGCTGGATCTCCGCAGGGGCTCGCTGATCTAGAGCGCCAGGACCTCTGACTTCGTGCCTCCCCTTCTGACTGTTCCCGCAGCAGACCCGGGAGATGGGGCCCGAGTCTCTCGCCAACCGCCGTGGCCCTGCAGCTCTTGATCCGCCGGTGCCGTCGAGTCGAGCCACTCCTGGACCGCCGCCGGTGATGTGACGAAGTGGGACTTTACTCCCACGATTATCTTTAGCTTGGCAGGGAAGAACATCATGTATTTGATGCCCCGATCACGGAGCGCAGCTTTCACTTCTAGGAATGAGCGCCTTTCCTGCTGGACCTGCAGCGTGAAATCAGGAAAGAAGCGGATGGTAGCTCCTTCGAATTTCAGATCGCCCTATTGCCTGGCCACCTGTAAATCGCGTCGCGGTCCCTGTAGTTCAATATTTTGGCGATTATTGTCCTGGGTGGGGCCCCCGGTTTAGTTTTAGGGACTGGCGCCCAGTAGGCCCTTTCAATTGTAAAAATCTTGGACAACCTCTTGGGCTTCAAGTGGTTGAGGATGAGGTCCTCGAGAAATAGTTCCACACTGTGCCCCTCTGTTTCTTCCGGCACACCTACCACGCAGATGTTACTCCTTCGGGTCCTCCGTTCCTGATCCTCGAACGTAGGGCCATTTGTCGATGCTGGTGGACTAGTTCGTTGATCCAGCTCTCGAGATTTTTCTCAGAGGTCTTCAGCTCTTGTATGTCCGTGGCGTTGGATTTAGAGAGCTCCATGGTCCTGCTCAGGTCTGTGCGAAGTAGGTTCATCTCGATTGAGATCTTATACATTTTGGACTCAAGGTTCGTGCCTAGAGTCTGGATAGCGGCCATAATGGAAGTCAGGGACGGCTCCGTTTAGCCAGACTGGTCTCCGGCCGTTGCACCCATCTGTGCCTGAGTTAGCGGCACTGCATATTTATCCAGTTTGTTCGTTTGGGGGACTGCTCCCCCTTTTGGTCGCTTCTTGTACAGGCGGTGCTCCTGCGGTCCGACAACCGAGCCAACCCTCGGCAGGAGAGATCTATGGGACGAGAGTCACTCCCTCGTATGAGCCAAGTGTTTCGTGTCTTAGGGCGGGCACCACTGCGTATCGTGGTGTGCACACCGTCCGCGGCACCAGCTTCCCGGTAGTTTCCAAGGACGTCCTCTCCCCGACACCTTGCGGCTCCGCCCGCAACGGTTAGCGGTATGCACTGGACTCCATCGCCTCTGAGAGTGACTCACTCTGTGTCCAATTATGTGACTCCGCACAAGGATAGCTGTGACACTCCCAACTGGCCCCACAGTTCTTACGGCCCAACGCACCCTTGTAGGCTCCGGCTCACCAGGGTCAAGGAGCTGCCAGTTCCCTCTGGGTGTCCGGGGACTCGCCCCGTGGAGATAGAGCCGTGAGCAAGGCCTCTAGTCACCAATGCAGCAGTCCGTGGCCGCACCCGCATCTGTGGCCCCCGTATGTAGTGATGTGAGGCCTCTCTCCAGGTCTGTGGTCTCTTCGGGCCCCGTGTGCCCCGCCGACTTCTTTCGCCGGTTTCGCGTTGTTGGACCAGTCGCAATCCTCGGGGTGGATTATCGCCCTCCGGGTCTGTTGCGGCGCCCCCGGGGGGCCCCGACACTGCCCTTGTTAGTCCACACAGCATAGGAGTTATCCGGCGGTATGCGGCAGCGCGGCTCGGGCCCCGCCGCAAGCTTGGAACAAGTGGACGATCCGCCCAGTGCTGGGCAAGTGGCGACATCAGGCCCCAAGGCAGGGGACTCGATTTCTGCGTCCCCCGGCCCGGAGCTCCGAGCCCCAGGCCGCGGGTCCGCTTCGGCAGCGAAGTGAGCCGCAGTTCAGCCCTCAAAGGCTTTTAGGCTCCGTTTCTTCCAGTCCGTGGTCGCTCAGGTCTGCAGGGAGCCGGGGCACCGATGGAAAAGTGCCCCAGTCAGGATTTGGGGCCGGATTTTAGGGGACAGCACCGGTCCCGACGGAGCTCAGGAATTAGGTGGCCATCTTCGCAGGCCCCTGGCCACGCCCCCCTCGGGCTCTCTCTTTATAATATTAGTATGGATATGGATGGGAGGTGGATATTCAGGTTAAGTCCCCATTAGAGATAATGGCTGAATATCGCTGGATTTCCAGCGATATTCACGCATTGAGCCGCTATCGCCGGATATTTTATCGCTTTAGAGATAAACGTTGCTAATAGCACGTTATCTGAGCGATAATATCTGGCAATAAAAAAAATGCACTAAGCGCATTTACCGATAATTATTGCTTTTTGTTGATAATATGCCCCTTCATTTTTTAAAGATTGTTTATGTGCAGGAAGGGGGACCTTCCTGTACTTAAACAATAAAAGACTTTTTGTTTTTTCAATGTGTTCTTGCACAAGGCAGCACAAATGGAAAAAGTAAAAAGGAGGAGAAATATAGCATTTCTCTTCATTTCACCAACTTAAGACTAGGTTTTCACTGGTCTTAATTTTGACGCTGCCTCCAATTTACGCTGCCCTTGTAAATAGGGGGCAGCGTCAAAATCAATGGGTGTTGTGGTGGAACGAACACCGCAACACCCACTGCCCAACCCTTTCACACTAAGCATAAAGTGAAAGGGGGCTTTATTTACAAGGCAGCGTTAGTCAACGTTGTGATGGTGAGAGGAGCTTGTACATATGCCCCACAGTGTTATATTATAGATTTTGGTGATCAGTGGGGGAACCCATACCTGGCATACATAGGTAGTTGTTCTACCTCTCAGGCAGTGGAGCTCTTACTCGTTTCTGGACCTTTGCTTTGCGAGAATTTTCCCTGTCTCCTTTCAAAATGACAAATACCAGCTAGTATGATAAGAACCTCATGTTCAAACAGCAGCTGGATTTTTCTATTATGTCTAGGTGTTAGTGTCCAACTACAGAGAAAACAGAGCGCAGTGTTTTTCGACCTTGTACGAAATGTTCTGTCTGAATCCAGAATGCCAGAGCGCACAATCTTAAATTCACCAAAATGTAATGGGAGGTTTGTGTTTAACTAGGACTGTATCTTGCTGGATTTCCTAGCCACCTGTAATTTGAAAATTTCTCGAGCAGATGTGAGAGCTATTTCTTTTTGAAACAATAGTGCTTTGAGTCTACTTAGCTTGCTAAAATCTGTGTTCACAGTTGAAATGGAAAGCCATAATGGGCTATCCACAACCACTTGCGTTGAGGGGAAAAGGATGTTATTGCAGTAGGAAAAGAAAGAGGGTGGGGGGAGTTGGCGGAGTTGCACTACGCAGAATTCTGCAGAGTTGCATAAAAACTCTGTGGAATTCTACGGAGATCTGCTACGCCCTATTCACCACTCACCAATGCAGTGTGACTGTTTTCTCAAAGGGGTGAGACAGCAACTGAGGCTGCCAAGGAGAGATTACTGAAGGGAGAGACAGGATTGGAGGGAAGGGAAAAAGATGGCTATGGAGAAGGAGGGGGCTCTGAGGGCGGTGGATGTACTGCTTGAGAAGAAAGATTGGGCCACATTAGGAGGAGAGCTGGGTTGCGGTGCTCACATGGACAGCCCTGCCCCGTCCCACCTACCCCTCCCGGGCCCCGTGTCTCATCCAGTCTTGGATCCACTATTCTCCCTTTGGGCTCCGCCTGTCCTCATGCCGGGGGCTGCCCTGTCCAAATGTTAGAAGGGGGGCTCCTGATGCTCACAAGTGCCTGGGACCAGCTGTCGTTGACTGACAGCTGCAGGGCTTCGCCGCTGCACACAGACTGATGCTCCCACCTTCTCTTTGGTGGAAGTAGCGCAAAATAGCCCACAAAGACAACTGGGGTTGGTAGTCTCCCCTGAAATCTCTGCCCATAACCGGCGTATCCTGAGATGACCTCAGTCATTTCAGCTGCATGTCGGGATTTGATGTTTGGATCCTGCTATTAAAGCTTGCTCCTCTTACCCCAACCCACTTTGCATGCGCTGGCCGATGAATCGGACACAGCCTGGAAGGGGAGGGACAGAAACAAGCGTGCCGGTCTGCTGTTCACCGTGCTGTTCACTGTGCAGGCAACATGATCAGAGTCAGTAACCAAATTAGCAAAGCGTATTCACGGCTGGCAGCTTGTTCTCCACAACACGGTAGGAGAGAAAAAGAATGCTTGAACCTTATGTAAAGCTCTCTGATACCTTCCGTTCTAGCCAGCGCTATATCAAACTCTTTAAATAAATAAATAAATGTGTTTGCTCGCTCTTTCGTGGCTGCACATTCTCTCGTACATGCAAAATGGCACATTCCTATTCCTGCAAGCAGTAAACAATCCACAAGCCTACTTTGTTCACCATTGGTGCCAAACACACAAGTATGCTGGTACAGACCATCCATCTCAGAACACACCAAAGCAGCATGGAACAAAGATAGCTTCCTTACTGGTGCTCACTCAGGCTGGAACTGAGAGAACTGGGTTGCTCTTCTTTTCACTAGAAGGACGCTTCAGTAAAGGAGGCCTCAAAACTAACCAGACACCATAAAAGTAGGGGTGGGCAACAGGGGCAAATGCAAACTCCGCTATGCGGTGGAGTCAGAGTTTTTTTACAAACTCTGTGCTCCATGCGGTGCGTGGAGTTAGAGAAACTTTGCAAACTCCGCTGCCGGAGCGGAGTTACCCGGCCACTCTTAGGGGGTCTATTGGGATGGCGGGCAGACTTTCGTCCACCTGCCACCCTAGAAGTGCTGGGACCGCCTGCCAGTGGTGCGGCGGTTCCGCACCGGCAATTAGGATGTCACCGTCACTGTTGCATCCCCCATCCACAACTTGTGGCGGGCTGTGCTCACAGCACCGCCCACCACAATGCTGTGGATGCACCATGTGCATTTGAATGCACAACGTGGCAGGCACCGCGCGGTGCTTGCCACGATGTTCATGCAAATGGTACATCCATGTGCACCCTTCACCCCCCCAACACCCTGGGGGCCCACAACGGGCCCCCACATTCAGGCACTGCATGCCTTTCCATGGCTGCAACGCCGCCATGGAAAGGCACTTATTCGTGGTGATATGGATAGCAGTGTCTTGCAGACACCGCAACCATGTTCAGCCCCTTTTTTTGCCCGGTCGACTCGTCGACGGGCGGAAAACTAGCATACGGTCTTTCCATCCACCAAGGTCCCCCCCGCCATCGTAATATGGCGGGGGAAATGGGAGGCGGGCGGTAGTTAATGGCCGGAGGATCGCCACCGCCATACGGGCAGTGGCGATTCGCCCGCTATTATAATATACCCCTTAGTGAAGACCTGGGAGATGTACAAAATGTAGGTGATTCCAGCTTGCATTCTTGAGCATTAAATAACTTCCATTTGAAAGGACAGTGATAAGGGGTAGTGTTGCAGGGGCTGGTATTCCTTTTAGATAGCAGGCCAAATTTGCTACTGAAGCATTACATGCGCCATAAATGGTCATGTGTTAGCAAACTAATGAATATACGACAAAAGAGTCACATTCTTCTACAGTACAGAAGACTTCCTTGTTGGCAGGTTCACAACAATAGAAAATGGGGAGTGGCCTGAAGTTGCCTCCTAGGGGTTCGTATCTACCGACTGGAAAATGTTTCATACACGCTGTGAATTTAAATTTTGAAATAAGTCAAGATAATATTGGTGTTTCGGCTATTGTAAAGGGGAGCTGTTCTAAATGCAACATTGTATAGGTGGCATCTTTCTTTGCATGAACTGTTGTGTATGTGTCAGATTAAAAAAAGACGAGGTTACTGGTGTTTGGGTAGGGCCACTGTATGCGCCCATTCTTAAGGGTGTGCAGTGTCCAGATAAATTGCATGATAGATCTAAGCTAACTTTGCCCATGATACAATATCGACATGCTACTTTGCATAATATCAATACCAGATGAGACAATGCTATTCAGATTGTAAATACGAAAATACAGAAAGTTAATACTATTATCAACAACAGCAAGCATTTTATCAAAATTATCATGATTAATTTATCTTAAGCATGTGGCAGCTTCCATTTGTGACAATTTCCAAATTTCATTATATGTAGCATAAATATATCTTCAAGAACAAGGAGATTTAGGGCCTAATAAAAAATCTTATGAATCCATGTCTTCGGACAAGAGAGAAAGATATTGTTTCACTTCAGACAGTGTGGAATGTTCCAACCATTGTTGACACAACTTCCCCACCGAATAGGTAGTAACAATGCCTAAATGTTGTGAGTGTGAATATCAGGGGTGAGGTCTGCTTGCCTTGAACCCCTCTGAGGAATTCAAAAAACGAGCATGGCAACCATTTGTGTCCACTGGCCACAATAACCACTTGTGAGGATCTGAACGTGTGGAAATAAATGTACCATTCTGCAACGTGCTATTGAGTTGTTCTTTATTGTAATTGGTCTTATTTTGCCAATTATCAAAGCCGGCAATTGAGGGAATAATTGGGCCATTCATTTCTTTGATTTTAGCCAGCCTCAAACATGTTGGGGCAGATTTACTATTTTTTCATGTAGCGTCCTGCAGCAGCTGCATAATGCTGCACTGCGATACGTGGAAAGGAGAGAGGAAGAGAGCGCCCTATTTACTAAAATAAGGCACTCTCCTCCCCTCTCATGAGCACTGGCGCTGAAATCAGCTGCCCCAAGCCACAAAGACACCTTTGCGCCATGGTGTAAGATTGTATCCATGAGTCTAGCATAGATTTTGTACTGGAAGTAACCCTTTCAGTAGAAAATACTATGCCCAGACTCACTTTAAGCATTTTCCTGCTTTGTACGCGTGCTGTAAAGTACAGCACACATGCAAAGTCGGAAAAGGAAGGAGAAATGAAAGCATTTCTCCTCCCTTGGACCTACTTGAAAATGGGGCAGTTTTCTCACGCTAAACCCAACCTACTTTATTTAGTAAATTGGGTTTAGTGTGAGAAACCTTGGGTGGTTGCATGGGAACGCCCATGCACCACCATTGGTACGCCCCATGGCGAAAAGTAATGCAAAGCCGCACTATGCGCTGCTTTACATTACTTTTCCGTTATTTCCAGGGCTAAAAAAGTTTAGCACTGGAAAGTGAATTGGGAAAAAACATTTTGCACTGATTTGCAGCACGCGTGTGACGCAAACATGGTGCAAAATCTTGGTAAATCTCCCCCGTAGTCTGCTGGATGGTGTCATTCAGGAATATCATTTGTGTTGGGATTAAGCATGCTCGAAACAAAGTTTTTGTCCTCTGAACTTTCCAAGTTTTGGTACGCCCAAATTGATTTTATTTCAGTTATGTACTTCCAATAGTCAAAGCCTCTAACAGTCAATTCACTAACAGAGGAAGCTGTATATATTAGCTTAGTTGGTGTAAACATATATTTCTTTGGAGGTGTAGGGACAAATTTGGAAAATATAATGCTGGGTCTGATGTATCATATCCTGAAAATTACGTTAATTTTACTTTATTTGTTTTAGAACTCTCTTGTGGGGAGTCGAGCAATGGCCCAATGTGTACAATTAAAAATTGTGCATTGGACAGCGGGTCGAAGTAGAAAATGATGTCCAAAATTATGATAACAAAACATTTCCCCATAATTAGCAGAATTCATGTACATGTCCTCTGACTCAAAAACAGTATAATACTTCAGCTCTGAGAGCATGGAGTTTACAGTTTCAACATTCCAATCATCTGAATGTAACCCAGGTACAATTACATCAGCCATAGAAACCTGAAACACATATGGTATCTACAGGAACTCCGTAAAACCAAATATATCAAAAGGAACTTTATCCCCAACAATTCCATCAGTTACTGGAACAGCAGAAACGTTCACGAGGGCCAGGTCTCTTTTCAACTCATGGGAAGACGACTGGGAGGCCAACACCCCATCGACCAGTTCTGTAGCAGAGCATTCTGGAAGATACTGACCATTAATCAGCAAGAAGAAAACAGTCACAAATCCAATCCACAAAAATAAACAAATCAAGGAAAGTGTAATCCAAACATATTTTGAAGGTGTGACAAGAAACATTTGTTTGAGCCATGGAATGAAAACACAGATCCTTCATGGAAGAGTGTCAAAAGCAGAAGAACTGTCATAGGAAAAATCATTCTGATCCATATAATATCCAGATGCAATTAGTTGAAAAAATGGTAGCTCCAGTTCTGCAATAGGACTCGAAAATCTAAAACAGCTGGATTCACTCATGGTGGATCTGCATAAACAACATTAGTTGCAAAAGACACAGTAGTAACAGCAGTAATCACTTCAGTTATGTTTTTGGTTGCGGTTGCAGGGATTAATTGTAATTCAGTCCCCCCCCATCCCAGCTGGGGATAACCAGCTGTGGATGTGCTCACCAGCTTCAAAGGGATTTCCTGTATGGTAGTGGGAGGACTTAGGGAACTACCAAGGACTCCTCATGGCATACTGTTTAAAATTCAGCCACATGGTGTAATTTGACATGATCAATGGAGACAAAACGATTGTCTTTAGCACCAGGAAGCGGTGACAAGACAACTATTCAAGTGCCTTGAATGCCAAGGACTGGCCCCGGTGTGCGGTATGATGGGCCAAACTCCTTTTTTCTCCGCCACCTTTTCACGAACGAGATCCCCAATCTCTGGAATCCAGCAGGAAGGTTCTGATTACTTCCCAATTATTGCAGAGGGAGATGGAACTCTTCAACATCATCCAGCAATTCACAAAGCCCCACAGCGATGCCACAGACATCACTCCTTCCCAAGACCTCTGCAACAAGCACGGCTCCTACTTCCACCCTCCACACATCTTCCACAGAGCCGCTGGTGCCATAGCGCCCCTGCTACAATGCACCATCAATGCCATCTTCGAATCCCGCACCTTCCCAGACAACTGGAAACGCGCAGAAGTCAAGCCCCTCCTCAAGAAGTCCTCTGCAGGCCCGACAGACCTGAAGAACTACCAACCCATTTCACTCCTTCCCTTCGCAGTCAAAGTCACTGAGAAGATCGACAATTCCCAGCTGACAAACTTCATTGAAGAGAACTCCATCCTTGACCGCTCCCAATCTGGATTCCACAGCAACCACAGCACCGCAACCGCCCTCCTCACCGCCACAGATGACATCCATACATTCGTTGACCAAGGCCACACCGCAGCCCTCATCCTACTCGACCTCTCCGCAGCCTTCAAAACTATCCCCCACCGCACCCTTGCAGCCCGACTCCACGACGCAGGAATACAGGGAAACGCCCTCGACTGGCTCAGCTCCTTCTTCACCGGCAAAACCCAAAGGATCAGACTCCCGCTCTCCAAACCGACAGAGATTAACAGCAGAGTACCACAACGATCATCGCTCAGTCCCACAATCTTCAACATCTACATGGCCCCTCTCGCACCCATCGTCAGACAGGATGGACTCAGCATTGTATCCTACGCCGACGATACCCAGCTCATCCTCTCCCTCACGAAGGAGAATGAAACCACCAGACTCAGCTTCCAAGACGGAATGAGTGACATTGCAGCCTGGATGAGCAGAAGCTGTCTGAAACTCAACTCAGAGAAGACAGAAGTCCTAGTCCTCTAATCTTTCCCCTCAGCATGGGACAACTCCTGGTGGCCCCTTGCCCTCTGCACCCACGTCCCCACGTACCATACCCAGAACCTCTGCATCATGCTCGACTCCTCCCTCATCATGACCCAACAGATCAACGCCGTCACCTCCACCTGCTTCATCAACCTCTGCGAGACCTTCAAGTGGATCCCCACTGATGCCAGAAAGACCGTCACCCATGTACTCATAACAAGCAGACTGGACTATGGCAATGCCCTCTACGCTGGAATCAACAAATCCCTGCTACACAAACTCCAGACCATCCAGAACACCGCAGCCAGACTCGTCCTCGGCATCCCACAACACAGGCACATCGCCCTTCACCTGAAAGACCTCCACTGGCTCCCCATCGAGAAAAGAGTAACCTTCAAGCTGCTCACCCATGCCTACAAATGCCTCCACAGCACCGGACCAAAATACCTCAATGAAAGAGTCTCCTTCAACGTACCCAAAAGGAACCTTCGCTCCCCCGACGTCGTCCTGGCAGAAACTCCGTGCACAATGGGGCATTTCAACAAGAACACGCGATAAGTATCGCTTAGCGCGTTTAGCACATTTGTCATTATCGCCGGATCACATCGCCGTATTAGCGGCGTATTTGCACCGCTTTGCTAACAGGCAATGTGAAACCTGGTGATAGACGGTGAGAATGAGCATTAGCGTGCGAAATCCCACGATAAGGGAACTGCGCTAATGAAAATGTAGATAATAAGGAGATGTGGACTTAACCTTGTGATCCACCTCCCATTATTCAGATAGATAAGTCGGACAAAAAGGAGACGTTAGATAACAGCGATAACCACGGTTAGCGTGGCTTTTATTATCGCTTCGTTTGTCCTGGGCCGGCTTGCAAATACTGTGATGTCTGGTTAGCAAGTTTTTCCCTGTTGTTTCTGAGAAGCAATGCCTAATTTGCATATCATTAGCGATGCGGGCCGAGGTGTTAATGTAACGGCTGCTAACGTGCGCTAATGCATGCTAGCAGTGCTTTGATAATAATGAGTTAAAATAATCGCCGCTTTTCCGGCGCTATGTGCCGGAAAAGCGGCGTTATGGCTCTTGTTGATATTCCCCCAGAATGGGTGGAATAGCCGTCTCCTACATCGCGGACAAAGCTTGGAACGAGTTCCCAGTCAACATCTGACTCTCCCCTACTCTGCACACCTTCAGGAAGAGCCTCAAGACGGTTAGGCACCTTGGGGGTGCCTAACCGAACGGCACCCCCAAGCGCCTTGAGATCCTCACGGGTGAGTAGCATGCTTTAAACCCCCGATTGATTGATTGATTGAGTGATGTCTTCAAATGTTTGTTGGATTGGGTTCCACTGACCTTTTGTAGCTCCTGTAAGACAGCGCAACGATAATCTGGGTCAAAGGGCGTGGCAGCCACCACAATGTCTAGACCGTCAAGTTCTGGAGCATACATCTTGATGCCAAAAAGTACTTTGTATGCCTTCGTATGTGGTCCGTCTAACTAGAGATCTTTTAGGAAGGTTATTAAGAGCCCTCTGAACCCTGTAGATGTGATAAATCCAACCATACCCAGTGCCTAATAATCTAGCTCTTAAGGACTGCTCTAAGTCATAGTTCATTCTTTCCATAATAGAATTTCCCTCTGGCCGGCATGGAGAAGAATAATGCACCTGTACAACCAGGGATGCCATAGTATCTTGGTACGCTTTTGAAGAGGACCACAGTGGTCCAAATAAATACACCCGAAAAATGTGTAAGAATTAACAGGTGTGTCAGTGGTGGATGTGCCATGGTGAAAGATTTAATTTGTTGACAATTGTAACAACAAAGGCCATATTTTTTGTCCTGTTGATATAAGCCCTGCCAAGAATAACGTTGCTGTAACAGCAAAATTGTGGCCACCACAGCTGCATGTGCAGAAGCAACACCTTTGTGCGCAGCTAACACTAAAGGTAGTCTGCAGTCTTGGTTGGAAATCAAGTGATCACCAACTCCTGGAATAGTTTCAAAAGGAATATTTTGTTCACTCAAATGGTAGGTATATTTGAATGGAAATCCCCTAGGTAAGGGGGTGCCGGCTTTATTTACATTAACGGCAGCCATAATATCAGAGTCTTTTCTCATTTCAAAATGAGTAACTACAGCAGCAGTAGCAGTCGTGATTGCAGAGTTTGCTGCTTCATCAACTAGAGAAATCCCTGTGTGTTCCCACATGCTGATGATTAAAAGTATGAGTAACATGAACACATGGTAATCTATCTTTGAGGTCTTCCACCTTAACCCAAAGCACTTTATAATTGATTGTGTTGCCTTTAGACTCTTTGAAACCATTCTGTCTCCAATAATGTAAATTATCATTATAGGATTGTACACAGTAATATGAATCACACACTATTAAGTGTGGGGAATTTGGGTTCTGGATATTCAAGTGCAAGAGGTAAACCCTTAAGTTCAGCCAACTGCGCAGGACAGTCTCCCAGGGACTATGTACAAGTTCTTTGTGGTTGGAACTTTGCGGCCAATATCTTTTTTTAAATGGTGTAAATCCGTTCAGCAGTTCCTGAGAAATTCGAAAAATAAAAATATCGATATCTGACGCCTGATGAGGATTTGGGAACCCGCACAAACTTGATTCTGATTGGCTGTCAACACTCTGGCAGCCATCTTGTGACTCGCTAAAACAGAGTCACAAGAAAACAGTAAAAAAAAAGTATAAAAAATAAGAAAGGGGGCAGGGTAGAAACACCTTTACCCCCTAGGCCTGCTCAGGGGGTCCCACAAGAAACCCCAGGGCCACAAAAAAAGCATTTTTTTTATATCGGCCAAATTTGCGCTGGGTGCGCAAATCTGCCCGGAAAAAAAAACAAAGCACGGGTTCCCGTTTTCGTTACTTTGAGCCCCGGGATGGGCCAGGTCCCAGGGACAAGGAGAAAATTGTTTGCGGGGGCCCACAGGGACCCCGCAGGCCCCGGGAACCACCACCTTCCCGGTGCTTTATTAATTATGCATGGGAAGCAAGCGACCCCCCCAACAGCCACGGGGGCCGCCACCTTCCCGAGGCTTTACTGATTATGCGTGGGGGCACACAGCCCCCCCACAACCCCGGTGACCGCCACCTCACCGGGGCTTAAAAAAATGCAGGGCTTAAAAAAAATGCGTGGGTGGGCTCCTCCCCCTCCCCCCACACTGGCCCGGGAACCTCCACCTCCCGGGGCATTGATCATTATGGGCGGGTAGGCTTCGCTGGCCCCCCCAAACCCCGGGGATCGCCACCTCCCATGGGCTTAAATTTTAATTATAAAGTGTGTGTGTGTGTAGGGGGTTCCTGCCCCTTCCCATACTGCCCCGGGGACCACCACCTCCCCGGGGCATTGAATATCTAAATATGGGGGTCCGTAGCGGATGCCCGGCCCCGGGGACCACCACCTCCCTGGGGCTTCAAACTTGCTGGGAGGGGGGTCGCGTTGCCTCCCTCCTGGAGCCCTAGATGGCCATGGGGACCGCCACCCCCCAGGGCCGGCTCCTGCAATGTCCTGGGGTGGGCCCTCCTGGGACATTGCCGTTTGCTATGGCAGGGCGGGAGCTCCATAGCAAATGCTACTTTGCTTCTTGAAAGCGAGAGCAGGAATCCTGCTCTTGCTTCCAAGAAGCAAAGCAGTAATGCTTTTGGGCAAGGGGAACTGCATGTCAGCAGCTTCCCTTGTCCAAAAGCAGTGCTGGCTCCTGCAGGAGGTTGGGAGCCGGCTGGGACTGCGGGGGCATTGGGGCTCCCCCGCGGTCCCCAACGTGAGGGCCGGCCCTGGGGATTGGGGCCCCCAGGCCAAATTTGGCCTCAGGAGTGGGGCCCGGGGCAGTGGTGGGGAAAGGAGCTGTGGCCTCTGACCACTCTCGGTAATCCAGCTGTGTGTGGTTTGCTGGAGGTGGCAGGAGGACTGGTTGGTCCCCGGGGACCCTCGGGAGACAGGGGAACTTGGACCCCCGGCTAGGGGCACGCCGGGAGGCGCGTTTGCAGAATGGTGGGAAAAGGGGGTGTGTCCTGCTATGAGAACTTAGCAGTCGTGCTGGTTGGGACTTGCTGTGGGTGATAGGAGGGGTAGTTGGCCCCCACATAATGTCCTGGAGCCAACTACCCCTCGTGTTGCCTCCAGTGGGTCCCATACAGTTCAACTGCGAACACGCCTCCTGGTGCGCTACTGGTTGGGGAATGGAGTTCACTTTACTCCTGTTGGACTTTGGGGACCGGGGAGCCCTCTTGGTACCTCCTGTGAGTCCTATGCAGCGGAATTCTTGAGCGCTGGTCGGAGGCCCAGCCCCCTTTCTCCAGCACTTTGCAAACGCGGCTACTAGTTAAACAAGGATTTGCAATACAATACGTTTTGCATTTGCGAGAGTTAGAGCTATTGGTGTTGTAAATGTAAAATATTTTTACTAATGTTTTGTGGAGTAAAGTGGATGTACGTTGTGTGTAGTGGAATTATGTGGTATGTTGTGTAGTGAAACCATGTACTTGGATCTGTGTGTCTGTTACTTTTCTCCTGAAAAAGCATATCCAATGCATTACCCTATTTCTCATACTGTGCCTCTATCAATATCTTTAATCTACATATACTTACCTCCTTTATGTATCTATATACTTTCAATGTACTTATGGATCTATATATTTATCACTTTCTTCTAATTTAGCATTTCCAATACACTACCCTATTTCTCAGCCTATACTTCGCTCAATATATCTTCTAGCCCAACCTTCTTACTCATCTCAAACTTCTTTCTACTACTCCTTCCAATGCACTACCCTATCTCTCATGCTATACATCTATCAATATATCCTCTACATCCACTCCCTCATTTATTCCAAACCCCATACCACTACTATGATCGCCAAAATAACCCTTTCTAGACTCTCTCCTACTCTACCCCTCCTTGCATCATCTTTTTACTATACCGATCCCCTAAAACAAATCTTTCTAAACTCTTCCCTCTGACTCCTCCCCTCCAAAACTCCTTTTTACTCATCCAAAAGCCTGCTCCTACTGCTAAGACCTAAAAAATAAATCCTTCACTCTTTTATCCCTCCACTATCCTTTTCAATCAAAATTAACAGACTAACATGTTCACTTCTCAAATTCCATATTCAACTATACTAATTCACGATTAATCCTTTATTGGGTTCCAGAGTAGCGTCCTACTCCCCAATAAAAAATCTCCACACCCCATCAGGGTTACCAGCGCTTTATAAATGCAAACCTTTTTTCATTTTTTACCCCTCCCCAACCCTTCTCAATCCAAATAACTGACTAACATATCCACCACTAAAATTAATCTCATGTTTCACCATACTAATTCAACACTAATCCTGAAGGGTTCCAGAGTAGCGTGCTATTTGCGCTCCAAACCCCCATCAGGGGTAGTAAGCGCTATATAAGTACAAACCTCTTTCCCTCTTCTATCCCACCACCTACCCTTCTCTACCCAAATAACTGAATAACATATCCACTACTCCAATTACTTCATATTTTACTATACTAATTTTCAACACTAATCCTTTATGGGTTCCAGAGTGGAGTGCTACTCGCCAGAAAAGCGCTTCAACACCCATCAGGGGTAACAAGTGCTATATGAATGCAAATCTTTCTTCCCCTTTTATCCCTCCACTATCCTTCTCATTCCAAATAACTGAATAATATCCACCACTGAAATTACTTCATATTTCACCATATTAATTCACTGCTAATCCTTTATAGGCTTCCTGAATAGCTTGTGTCAACAAGCACAATATAAATACAAACCTTTGTCCTCCTCTATCCTTCTACTATCATTCCAAATCCAAATAACTGACTAACCTATCCACCACTTAAAATGTACTTGCATGTTTCACTGTATTAATTCAACACTTATCCTCTATGGGCCCCGGAGTAGCGTGCTACTCGCCGAAAAAACGGTTTGACGCCTCGTCAGGGGTAGTAAGCGCTGAATAAATGCAATTACAATTCAATACAATATATAAGTTGGCATGGGTTAAACATGCTCATACTCCAAGAATTCTTCTGTCGGTCTGATTTGTCTGTCTGTAAAGCCCCAGACATGAAAAATAAAATGATAATTCCTTACTATATTTTATTTTAATCCTCCTGTCCTGACACAAGCGTTAGGACAGGGCGGGGTCTGCTGAGTGACAGCAGCAAGGAGTGATGGGCAGAGGGCTGCCTTTGCACTTGTTTAAAGTGTGCATGTCTTTTGGGCTGGCCGTCTTGCGACAGCCAGTCAGACATGTGCACTTTAAACCTCTCAACCCAACTGTCTTAGACAGCTGGTTTGAGAGCAAGTGAAGGCATCCGGTGCACTTGGAGGGCCGAGAGATACCGCTCCCACCAATAAGGGCACTCCTCGCATGCTGGTTAACAGCATGTAAGCATGCCAGGATTGGTTGAGGGAGTTTGCTGGGCCTGCACTGCAGTCCCAGCAGGAGAGGTCGGAGTGAGGAGGACGTCATCCGTCAGGATCATGTAAGTGTTTTGTTAATTCATTTTTTATGATCTTTGCCCGCCCCTGATCCCTCATTAGATGCCAGGTGCCACTTCTTAACAGGTGCTTTAGTATTCCTTTTTATAGGATGTTGTGATTGCACTTGAGGGCTGGACCGTATCGGTATAACATAAGTAGAGTCCTTATCCAATATGATTGCGATATAATGCAGGGGACAGTGCAAGGACCCATTCTGCAGCGTAAGCTTGTTTAACTTGGTCAGGGACAAGAGCAGAAAAGGAAGGAAGAATTACCTCCTCAACTTGTGGGGATTTTGGTACAAATTTGTGGCCAATCGATTTCGTCCAGAAGATTGTCACATGGTAAAGTTACATTTTCCCCAGAATATTGCTTTAATGGTGTGCTTTAAGTCGCCTAAAATTTTGATATCTAGATCGTATAATCCTTCCGGAGAGGCTGCACACCTGTCTGGGGTCTCAACTGTAATAAAAGTATCATTTGCTTTCGCCACCAGAAACTCTTCGTGATTCCGAAGCACTTTGGTGACTTCTGCTGCACTGGCGAGGAAAGTCATTTCCCAACTTCTGTTCAGGAGGAGGGTTCTCAGTGTCTGTGGCATATTTTCCCGGTTACATCTGCTACTTCCTTTTTCTGAAAAGGAGCTTTATATTGAGGAGCTTTTTCCTCCTTTTTAATCCTTACATAAAGCAAACACAAGGAGATGGTGAGCAAAAGAATGATGGATTTAACCCAGATCTCTTGACTGGGGGTGAATGTTTTGATTTGTTCTGCATTCCGTCCATCAATTGTGTGTCTTTTGCTTTCTCGTCCTAAGTGCACCAGGTATGCCCAGACGTAGGTCCTGGGCTCACTGTGGCACTGGAATCAAGCTATCCTGGCTGAAGAGGGGTGAAACCCCGAACCCAGTCCTAGGATGCTTGTTTCCAGTCCAGGGAGGACCTGGCTTGGCAGTTCGGGTTGACTGTTCCCATGAGGCACAGGGTCCAGACTGATTTGCATATGGTCAGGTCCAAACTGGGGTGGTATGGTGAGCAAAAGAATGATGAATTTAACCCAGATCTCTTGCCTGGGGTGAATGTTTTGATTTGTTCTGCATTCCGTCCATCAATTGTGTGCCTTTTGCTTTATTAGGATAAGGCGTATATCCAACTAGAGGGGACCCATGCATACTGGTATAGCTACATGTGGGGGGGGGGGGTTGCCAAGCAACCAAGTATGGCAATCTCAATGTCAAATTATCTGCATATGAGGAAGAAACTGCAAGGGAAGTCAAATTTAGAGGGCGACACTGGGTGGCCCGTAGGTATGGAGAAGGGGAGCACTTTGGCAGAGATCACCCGATGCCCGAGATTCAATAACACTGTCTTGGAGATAGAAACACATGGGGAACTCTAAGATATAATACGGATGGCATCTTAGACACCTTCAAGGCACAGTACACTGCTTTGTACACTACAAAAAGAAAAGACGAAGTGGAACTAGATGACTTCTTAGGTGATGTGGCAATATGCTGGCTAAGTGATGCCCATAAACAATTCTTAAGTGCTCCATTAGAAACTGATGATATCAGAGAGGTCATTATATCACTAAAGAATGGGAAGGCACCGGGATTGGATGGGCTGCCTGCTGAATTTTATAAGTGTTATGTTGATATTATAGCGCCGGTCCTTAGAGAAATATTTGAAGAATCCTTGGAAATTGGGGTTCTATCCCCCTCGATGCGGGAAGTGGTCATTACCTCTTTGTTAAAGCACAATAAACCTCCCAGGAAGCCTGATTCATACAGACCCTTGTCGCTAATTAACTGTGACACCAAAATATTGGCAAAGGTCCTGGCTGCCCGCCTAACATTACTTATGGATAAGATAGTTCTCCCTGATCAATCGGGATTTGTCCCGGACAGGGCCACCACTCAAAATTACCGCAAGTTGTTCTCCTTGATACAAACAGTGGCGCCAGAATTTCCGGTTGCGGCTGTCTTTTTAAATGCCGCTAAGGCATTTGACTCTGTGGAGTGGAGTTATTTGTTTAAAGTGTTGCAGCGAATGGGCTTCCCACCGCTATTTGTGTCCTGGATCAAATTGTTGTACTGTCGACCGACTGCCAAGGTATTAATCAATGGACAAATATCTTCGGCCATAGATATATCAAGGGGTACGCGTCAGGGATGCCCGGTATCCCCATTGCTTTTTGCAATAACGATTGAACCATTCGCGTCCAGATTACATCAGGTTCATCGCGATAGAGCATTTCGGTGTTTTCAGCGACAAATTTTGTTATCACTCTATGCTGATGACATTACGTTATATGTTAGGGACCCTGAGCAAAATCTTAACCCCCTCCTGAGGGAATTTTTGGTGTTCGGGCAGCTCTCAGGTGTTAACATTAATTGGGGAAAATCACAGTTTTTCCCGCTTACACCTGCTGTCTCTAAATTTTCCTTAGACTATCCTATAGAATGGTGTGACTCTGATCTTAGATACTTAGGTATACAGATATCTAGGGATAGGGAGGAAACTGTCCGACTGAACTATGGCGTAGTAATAACGAAACTGGCGACTAAGGTTACCCGGTGGATATCTTTGCCGCTGTCGCTGGCAGGAAGAGCATCTCTTGTGAAGATGGTAGTGCTCCCCCAATTTTTATATTTATTTCTCAATATTCCATTTTACCCTGGCGCCTTTTTCTTTAAGATGTTACGCACTGAGTTGATAAGATTAGTGTGGGGTGGTAAACAGCCTCGACTTAAATGTTATGTTATGTTATGTTATATTCGTATTTGTATAGCGCACGGCTACTCAAAAAGAGTGTCCCGGCGCTTTTGAATAGGGAGACCTACAGCAACAATGGTCAGTCTTTGTACAGCCATATGATAAGGGGGGCTTTGATATCCCTGATTTTGACATTTATTATCTTAGTGCACAAGCTCACTACGCTTATCACTGGATTGCACCTACGCCATTCATGCCTCAGATAGCCATCGAAGATTGGGTGGCTCGACCTATCCCTCTCAGTGGCATCATCCATGGGCCTCTCAATGCTGTAGAGAAGCCTTTTACAACAGTTACTTGCACAATAGACGCTTCGAGGCGTATAGCACGCCTTCTGGGAGTACATCTCCTATATTCGCCACGGCTTCCCCTTACGTACCACCCAGAAGTGGCACTCCTACAGGAAATGGGCTTCTGCGCTATGTGTAAGCGGTTGCGGGTCACTACATGGCGGGATCTGTTTAGTGATGGAAGGTTTCGAAACACTGGAACAATTTTTCCAGGATACCCAACCCACTCCACTGGAGATTTTTTTATATGTAAGATTGCGACAGGGAATGAGGACGTTACTTCCGGACTTTCCATGTGAGCTGGAAACCTTTGATCCCTTGCATCTCATTAATAGCTCCCCAGAAGGGAAACACCTAGTATCAGGCCTATACCTCACAATACGGGCAGGAAGGTTAGGGGTAAGTAGCTCGGCTCGTACCCACTGGAAGGAAGACTTGGCCCAAGAGATATCGGATGATCAATGGAAGTACTGTTGTAGTGTTAAGGAAAATGTGTCCTCTAGCTGTAGATTTAAGGTCATACATTACAAATTTCTGCAACGTGTGTATTACACTCCTGCCAAAAAAATATCGATTTCATCTCTCGGATAATGACAGACGCGACAGGTGTCAGAGAGATGGGGCAGGCTTCATACATCTGGCGTGGGAATGTCCGACTATCTGTGAGTACTGGACGCAGATACATGAGGCATTGGAACAAATGTTGGGCATTACACTGGAAAGGGACCCCTTGATGATGTTACTAGGATATACAGCGGTACAAAAGGGGGTGGTGATGGACAGAGCATCTGAACCAATCAAACACTCACACCCAGTCAACAGATCTGGGTTTAATCCATCACCGTTCTTTAGCCCACTCTGCCACCCCAGTTCAGACATGGCCATATGCAAATCAGTCTGACCCTGTGCGTCATGGGAATATTCCAGTCCGAACTGTCAAGCCATGCCTTCCCTGTAACGGAAACAAGCTTCCGAGGACCGGTTTCTGGCATTTCAGCCGTCTTCAGACAGAATATACAGCACACATACCCAAACAAAGTATAAGGTTTTAAGATATTGCTCTATTATTTGCGAAATGTAGGGTGGCTTGCCACTGGGGACGGGGAGGGGCTACGAAATTTAAAGATTGGATACGTGATATTGTCTACTGTCAGGAGCAAGCTTCTGTCTATGCAGAGCTGTTACCGCTGGCCTCACGGCCGAGGGATGTCTGGAGGCCCTTGTAGAATTATTTGCTACGTAGTGAAGGGCGGAGACTCTGATGAGCCTGTAATGCAAGGGGAAATGGGGACTGAAGACCTAAATGAACCGTCCTGAATTCATAGTCCATATCCACAATTATGACAGGGTTCCTGTACCTGAAAACGGCAGATGCATTTTATATTTGCTCTACTCCTATGTTGTGCATTAGGGGGAGGACGAGACACACACTGCTGATGTGATTAATGCTTTGTCATATGTTGCTACCTTTGTGCTCCTACTGACCTGGCTCCTGGGATATCCTCTTAGATGTCGAAATGCTGTCTCAGAGATGGGGTCTAATTGGTATCAACTATCGATGATAAACGTATTGCTTGATATAGATTGTTTTTTTAATCCAGTATCTATGCTACTTAATGGAGTTTACATCACGCTGTATGAATCTGTAATATTATTACTGTTTGCAAAATGATATAAATAAACTAAATTTTTAAAAAAGTATGGCGTTCTCAGTAAGAAAGTGGTATTTCCATGCGTGCCTATGGTCTGTATTGTGCTGGTGGTGAAGGAGTAGTATATGTATGAAATGTGTTTGAATATACGTCCAGAGCTGGAAAATCGACACAAGAATAAAATACTTCAAAGCGGTAAGCAGGATTCGCTTCTACTATAAATATAAAAAGCACCACCCTGATTAGTAAATCCATGGTGCGTTACATGTGTGTGGACTGCAGGTCTGCAGTTTGTAGGAATAACAATTGTTTTGGTACAGCCATAAGTAAAACAGGAATGAAAACAAAGTGTAACAAAAATGGGTATGATCCTTAGAGCCTTTCAAACTTGAAAAACTAACAGTAAAATGTCCTTCCTAAAAACTGTAAAGGATTAACCCCAAACATCACTGACGCCTCTGGTAGGAGGTGTAAGGGTATTACGCAGGAGACCCGTGAAGTACCAGACCCAACGTTGGTTGCGCCATGTTGCAGGGATTCTGCTTAGAAACAGAACTATGCTTGGGACCACAGAACACCAGTATGTAGGAACTGGGTCCCCATAACACATGGTGGCCCAAATCCAGACTTGCTCATAGTGCCTTACTTTCTCTCCTAACCTTTCCAGAGAAACAAGTAAATTGGTACAGTAGACATAAAACTCTAGACCCTCTCAGGGATTGCAGTAGCAGGCCATCACCTTTCGTTCTTTCACTCATACGTATCCACAATAAACTGAAAAAAAACAAGAAGAACGATATTTATTGAAACTATTGTGCTCTAATTTCTAATAACTGTGCTGCAATAAAAAGACAAATACAGGGCAGGAATGTGATCATCATAATCAACAGACTGAACGCTACGAAAAGCACTGTTATATTGAAAGACATATCTGCCTAAGCCTGACCTCACTATAGAAACACAGTGTTATATTCTAGATCTTTGGGGTGAGTGGGGGCCCCCATACCTGGCATACATAGGTAGTTGTTCTACATCTCAGGGAGCGGAGCTTTTTCTCATCTCGACCTCTGCTCTGCAAGAATTTGTCCTCTCTCCTTTAAAAACGATAAATCCCAGCTTATGTGATAACAATTGCATGTTCAAAACAGCAGTTGGATTTTTCTATTATGTCTAGGTGTTAGTATCCATCCAAAGAGAAAACAGATCGCAGTGTTTTTCGACCTTGTATGAAATGTTCCATCTGAATCCCAGCAGGAGAACTAAATACCAAAACATGTGCAGCCTGTTAAAAAAGAACTTTGTAACACAAAACAAGCATGTTATTTTGTAACGTGTGCAAAGCAAATGCTGGCTATTACGTGCAGTTAGGCTAACATAAGGAAGAAAGTACAGTGGGACTCTTGGAAATACACAACATGATTACTTTCTGTTTGGGGAGAGCCAAGCTTGTTGTTAGACAATACTCTAACCCGAGACTTCTCTCCTGCCCATTTTTTATGTCTTTCATTACTTTCTCTTATTTCCAGATTCAAATGTAATTCTCTTTGATGTAAAGCATCGGTTATTAGCCTGAGGTCCATGGACTACTGGGGGTTCAGGACACCTACTCAGGTGGTCTGCGACATTTTAGAAAATGTTAGCAGATTGCTAGTGATATATACATAAAAACAGAACTGATAAATGTAAAACACTGTGTAAATTTGAAGACATTTAAAATTGGAGGCTAAAATTGAAGTTAGTATCCTGTAACTTTATTCATGGGAGCAGCACAAGAACAGCAAACAGAATCGTTTATGGACAACTAGTGGCTTCAATTGAAGCCCTGGTGTGCTCTGACAAAAAGAGACCATGCATTCAGAGCAAGAAAGACTGAGTGGTGTGCTAGAGCCTACCATATTGCTTTCTCTTATAGAAATAACATCACATTTTTGACAGCCCCACCATTCCCATTACAATTAAAAAGTTGGGTTTTTTGTATATTTTTTGTTTGTGAATCAAACACAATAGTTTATGATTGTGTACCTGTTTGATGTATACTTTTTTCTGTATGTCACTAAAGTGTGTTGAGGTTCAATTTGTAGAAATTGTGTGGATCAAGGTCTTAGGCTTGCTGTAGTAAACCAGTAGGGATGCACAGAAGTAGATAAGTCAAGAGGTGCTTTAGAGCATCATCTTCATTGCGAGCGGTGTAGAAGGTAGGCTTGTTTGACCTACCAGCAAACTTGAATTGTGGGGCCTATGGTGTTCTTCTCGTACACATCTAGGGAGAAACACATTGACGCTATGGTTCATGAATTGAGAAGAGACAGATGGACTATTTTCTGGGTCAAGGGAGGCCCAGATACTGTAGGCCTAGGTACTGGTCATGGGCTGGAAGTCCCTTTACTTCCTAATCCTAGTCACGCCCAATGTACTGCATCTTTAATTTGATTCTATAGTGACCGGAGCTCACCCTTGCAGAGCCTGTGAATATGTGAATGTAGCAGGGCAACTCATTCTTCAGTTGCAAGAGTCCCCTTTTTTGGTCCTGCAGACCTGAAAATTGGGTTTAATGCTCTTTTGTGAAATCCCCGTGTGTGAGGATACTCAATCCAAAAAGTTCACATTGAAATTAACTCTCATTCAGATATCAAGTATTGCAAAGCATTTTTATACAAACAACCTTATAATATTACACGTCTAATTCTCATCAGATGAATTCCCAGGCTCGCTGCTGCTGCTACTTTCCACAACCCGATCCATTAACAGTCTATGCAAGACCCTGGCGTCTGCAATCGCCTTCACCAGGTTATGCTCGAGTTGCACCAAGACGTCTACCACCGGGTCACGAGCACCATTTGCAATAGCCAATTGTAGTTCTAGCGGGGGATCCTGCAACAATAGAAAGACATGCAAAATGTCAGATCTTGTTTACATATGTATGTCAATATTAGGTGACTCCTTCTTCCTATCTTTGTGCCTTGTGCTGCGTAATTAGTGTTTGTCACATTATGACCTTTATTCTCTTGGGGCTGTGCCTTGCCCCGTGATTAAGATTTATTTAAAAAAATTAACCTACAAAAGAATACGTTTTTACTTTTAATATTCCTCAGAAATGAAGATTTGCATTTATTTTAAAACACTACCCCTAATGACCATGTCCTCAATTACCAACGCCTACCATAGTTCTGTGCAACAGAGACAGCCTGGGGCGGTCTAATAAATTGTGCAAATAGAAAAGACATTTCAGTGCTGGAGAATGTAGCCTCGAGGTCTGTGTGCTGATCCATCCTGTCTCCCCACGGGGAAAGTGACTGCTAAGCAACATTGACTCTGCTTTGTTTTAGGAACAAAATAACTTCTCCCTTTTAGTAGGACCAGATTGGCTATTTGGGCACTCTGTTGTTTCCCCAGTGGGCTGCAAGGTAGGGGAATGCTTTCATGACTGGATAATCTGCCATGATTGGACTCTGAAAAGTGCTTAGCTATTACATTTGAAAAAAACATTTCTTTCATTTGCACCGTTTGGCCCATCTCTTCTTAAAAATGGACATTACAGCGCTTTACACTAGATCCACATTACATTGTATATCTTTGTTTATGCACGTGGAAATTAAATTAATTTTCCAGAATCAGAGGATTTTGAACAGAGGCGGGAATCAAAGCAGGTTCCCCAGTTCCAAGGTCGGCAGCTGCTTGCTACCGTCACTCCAAATAAGCAACGTGAGGGTGGCTGGTTTGAACATTTTTCTATGGCTTATTTTGGTTCTCAGTCCGACCTTGCCTTTTAGAGGCATATTCTGAAGCCAACTATACTGAACACTGACACAGCAGGATCATTGACGCACCTAATTCATGAGACCTTGTAGCCTCTCATGAGCAGACCTCGAAAAATCTTCCCACTCACTATGGCAGGTCAGATTTTATCAGGTTGAGCTATTTTCAGCTCCTACTTGTCTGTTCTTGGAGTGAACTTAAGCTGTAAGGAAACAGGTGTTATTTTCATTCAAAAAGTGATTGAGTAATAAAGACGCCTTTAAAACTTGTTTTTATCTTGACACATTTGCTGTCTGCTCAAAGTTAGAGGTCGAATGACAGTTTGCCTTTTTACTAATTGTTGCTTCACTTTTCCTGGAAAATGGTGTTTACCTATCTTTCTCTTATGACCGTTAGAGGTTTTTGTCAAGTGCGCTGTCTGACAATGATTGTGAAACAAAAGGATGTAAGATGTCAGTTTTTTTCGAACACAACATTTAAACAGTTTATAAATTAATAGCACAAGTATTCCAAAATATATCAGGAATTACGAAAAAAATTAAATTTGTAATTCAGAAGTGTGATGCAAACATATTAAATAGGAGCAAAACAAATCAGAACACTTTACTTGGTGATGTGCAAATGACAAATATTTGCAGAAACACGATTTCCAAACATTGTACACTACATAGTTTTATCACTTTCACACTTAGAAGTCGCAGGACTGAGGGCAGGCAAGTCACAAGACGAGGAATGGACCTGGAATAGATTGCTCGGTAAAGGGCAGCATTCTCAATCATTAACTGATTTACTTCCAGTCGGCACTAGGTCTATACCAGGATCAATGCCGGAAACAGTCACAAAGCAGAAATTATTTTCGGATCACAACCTGTTCAGGACTGTACACTTACCTGTAATCCTGTCTAGCTCTTCCACTGTCTGATGTATGGGCGACCATTTCCGAAAGCCATGATGTCACCACACACTGGAATATGTGGCAGACAAGAGCGCTCACAAACGGGCCAGCTTCTACTGATA
Organism: Lissotriton vulgaris; assembly: GCF_964263255.1. Lineage (NCBI taxonomy): Eukaryota > Metazoa > Chordata > Amphibia > Caudata > Salamandridae > Lissotriton > Lissotriton vulgaris. Next base: position 586,473,956 of record NC_141697.1, on the reverse strand, counting down.
CTCTAGTAGTAGGTTTTTCCCATTTGTCATATTACCGCATCATTTTCAGTGCCACAGATGGGAATGAGTCATAACAATGTAATACAGCATGTTTAGATTCACACTGATGCAAAAATAACAGTTGTAGGACAGAATGCAGAACAATGTCATACATTCACCCCAGTACAGAGATCTGGGCCTAAATCCATCGTTTTTTTGCACTCCACACCACCCCAGTTCAGACATGGCCATATGCAAATCTGCCTTGACCCTGTGCCTCATGGGAACAGTCCAGCCCGAACTGCCAAGCCATGTCTTTCCTGAACCGGAATCAAGCATCCTAGGACCGGTTTCTGGCTATCAGCCGTCTTCAGCCAGGGTGGCTTGACTCCAGTGGTGTGGAGAGCATGGGACTCACGTCTGAGCATACCCATCCCACTCGGGGTGACAAATGCAAAAATAACAGTTGATGGACAGAATGCAGAAAAATGTCATACATTCACCCCAGTACAGAGATCTGGGCCTAAATCCATCGTTTTTTTGCACTCCACACCACCCCAGTTCAGACATGGCCATACGCAATTCAGCTCTGACCCTGTGCCTCATGGGAACAGTCCAGCTCGAACTGCCAAGCCATGTCTTTCCTGGACCAGAATCAAGCATCCTAGGACCGGTTTCTGGCTATCAGCCGTCTTCAGCCAGGATGGCTTGACTCCAGTGGTGTGGAGAGCATGGGACTCACGTCTGAGCATACCCATCCCACTCGGGGTGACAAATGCAAAAATAACACTTGATGGACAGAATGCAGAACAATGTCATACATTCACCCCAGTACAGAGATCTGGGCCTAAATCCATCGTTTTTTGCACTCCACACCACCCCAGTTCAGACATGGTCATATGCAAATCAGCCTTGACCCTGTGCCTCATGGGAACAGTCCAGCCCGAACTGCCAAGCCATGTCTTTCCTGGACCGGAATCAAGCATCCTAGGACCGGTTTCTGGCTATCAGCCGTCTTCAGCCAGGATAGCTTGACTCCAGTGGTGTGGAGAGCATGGGACTCACGTCTGAGCATACCCATCCCACTCGGACTGTTCCCATGAGGCACATGGTCAAGGCTGATTTGTATATGGCCATGTCTGAACTGGGGTGGTGTGGAGTGCAAAAAAACGATGGATTTAGGCCCAGATCTCTGTACTGGGGTGAATGTATGACATTGTTCTGCATTCTGACCATCAATTGTTGTTTTTGCATAGATTCACACTGAGCCACAACATTCACAACATTTGGGTTTTTGCCTGCACAGAATTTGCCAGGTTTTAACTGGTGAAAATTGTGCAAGGAAAAACCTCAGGTCTGTTTGGTAGTTAAACACAAGTTGTTGTATTAATGAGAATTAGTGCTGAAGAAATTACTAATTGTCAATATATGCTTCTAAGGGCCAGAACAACGTAAATTCCTATCCAAACAAAATTACAGATTACCGTAATAATAATCTCTCATGTTTCGCACAGCTTGAGATCAGTATGTAGGTATTTGTTCTAGTTCGTTATTTTATTCCATATTTTTGATTTAGTTTCGTTTTTCTAGTATGATCAGAGTTGTTCATCTCCATTTTTAGGTCTACCTGACAGTGCATGGTGTCTGGGTGCGAAAAACCTGTTGACAATTTACAGTGGATTTAGGGCTCGCCCATGACTTACCATTGGCGTGGCTTTAATTTCACTTTCATTTGCTTGCTTCTTATTCAATAGCTTACCCTCAACTTTTTGTATTTGTCCCTCTCCTGGAGCATAGCCTCTTTACATTCATTGGCTAACTTGTAGCCTTCCACGGCTCACATTTAGTGAACTGTTATTTTCATCTTCATTCAGCATTCCATGAGAGAGCGTGTGTTTTGTGATGGATATTTCTAACTGCAGATTCCTGACCTTAGAATACTCCCCAGGTGCCAGATTGGCTCCAAAAATCTTCACACAGTAGCACTCCCACATGCTGTTAAATGGCAACATGCAGCTCCAAACTTACTCCACACCTCCCGGAGGTGACAGAGTGGAATCGCCTATTAAGTGCTACCCCTGCAAGCTGATGTTGGTTTCTTTCGTTCCGCACCTTCAGTCGTGGGTCCAGAGCTCCGTTCCCAACTTTGTCAGTTTTCTGACAGCTTCAAAATGATATCAAACCAGTGTGCTCCGGCAAAATGTCCCCAGCCAAAAAACAGGTTGTAATCCATGCACGGGCTAATGGAGGCAGATGTCTGTCATAGGTCCGCATAAGGTGTGTCTGGGGACCGCTACAACTCTCAGCGTGCAACAAGTAGCCTTAATTTCGCAGGCTTCCTGGATGTGCAGCAGATTGAGACCTTTAAGGAGGTCATGCTGCAGATTTTCATTGTGCCTCTGTCTCCTATTGGTGCACCTTTTTATCCCACAGAGCCTCAGTGGCCCACAGTCAGGGTACCACCGGCAGGTCCACCTCTAGTGTTGTATGTCCAACCCCCTCCCCCCCAGGACATATGACTGGCCCATAATGACACCGATACAGACTCCTACTACAGCCCCAAGCTCCACAATTGTTGCGCTATGAAATTACTAAAGTGCAACTGGTAATCTTGCAACATAACTCTAACCCTGTGCTTCTTCCATGTCACACCTACCAACAAAGGCTACATTATCTTTTTGGTTCTGACTCTGATCCCATGCCAACAGAAGGCATCGAAAGATGTTGACGTTGCTCTTCTCTCACTATATCGATTATGCTTTTTACATTGATTTACGGAATGCCAGTGGGCTTAACACCTTGCCTGAGACAGAGCTTGATCATCACTTGAGTCACCAACGGAAGATAGTGCCTCGTTTGCGGTGGGGATATGGTGGGCACCTCAGGCACTAGAATTACAGCTACACTTGAATAAAAATAAAGCTACTGTACATACAAAGATCTCACAGCCCGAGCCATCTCTATCTGACCCTTGCTTCCTTTTAACAGTCCCCTATTCGATACTTTGATGGTTACTTCGTCAAAACTTTGTGCGTGCCTGCCTGTTAATTGGAAGCTGACCAGACGTCACAGACTGGAGACTGGTGATCCATATTTTTTCATCAAACCACCCTACTCTGTTTAGATTTATCATGCATGCCTCGACCAGTAAGGTCAACCCTAACTCATTTCCAACTAGTTCTTTGGATAGGGTGTCCAAAAGGATTGAGGCATTTTGCAAATGCATGTTTTCGTCTGCCAGCCTAGAAGTGCAGTTTGAAAAATGCTATATAAGAAATTGGATTATTATTGGGGGTAAGTGACTAACCACCTCAAGGAATAATCACAACCCTTGTCTGGGTGAAACCCAAAGTCACTAAATTAACCTGAGTTCAGAACCCTGGTAGCTTTGGTGCAGAGCAAACAGGCTTAATTTAGAGCAATGTGTAAAGTATTTATGCAGTACCAAACCAGTAATAAAGTCAGAATCCTTGACTGAGAACCAGAGATATGAATTTTTAAAGATTTAAGTAGGATTAGCACCAAGAAGAATAAAGCGCCAATGGCAGTCAATGGTTGCAGTACACTAGAACCTAGGTGCAATTTGACATTGGCCACAATGGAGTGCAGGTCGGGTACACCAAGCAGGTTTTACCTGGTTAAAGACTTTACCTTCTGACCTCAGTTCTTGAAGTCCCAATCCACAAGGGGATTACACTTTTAAAGCCCCCCAGGACCTCTTGAGAGGCACTTAGAGACTCACAGGTTGTTAGGCAGAGGTCAACAGCAGGGTCCAGTTGCCACTGGTCAGCTGGGTAGCTTTAGTAAAAGGCCCCTTGTAGCTTGTTGTGTCGATGTAGCTTTAACAGGAGGTCAACCGTATGAGTCATGGAGTCCACGTCTTTATCCTGGATACAAGAAAGAGCAGGTTAAGTCCTTCAGGGATCCTCTCAGGTCACATACAGTAGGTCCAGTACTTCTGTTCTTATTTAGGTTTAGGAGTGTACTGAAATGTGTGCATGGAGGTGATATTTATGCCAGGCATGAGCTAATGGGTGGGGATCACTCTTGTGGGCACTTTAACAAGGGGTAAAACCCTGCATTCTTTTTGAATTTTCAAGATGGCGAAAGTCTTTTCTCACATTAAACCTGGGCTCTGAGTACTGGGGGTATATATGGGGAGTGAGTAATTGTAATCTTAGTGTCCTCCCACATTTATCTCCAAACTCCCGTTTTTAGTAGTCCCTGTACCCACAATTAACCCATAGACAGAAGTCTGGTAGTGTCATGTGTGTCAATAAGGCCCAGTGGGAAACACTGCCATTTTATATGTACGTTTTCCTAAGTTGCCTTAATCACACATTGACTTTTGACACACATTTGCGTGTGTGAGAGTGCAGGATTAGTTTCCATGAAACTACATTTTATTACAAAGTCCACTTCGTAAGAACACTATCACGACACCTTTAACATCCCATACACGGTCTGGACACACATTGCGCAAATGTGATTGTTTGTTGTTTGTCCGTGCACCAACGCAGATACCTGAAGAACATAACCAATGGTAGCCTAACTAAGGTCTTGGCTTGGAGCAAGGGTGCTCCTTGTTATAAATAAACAAGCATTCCCGGATTTAGGCAGAGGAGCACTTGCTGTCATTGCGAGGTCACTACACGCTGAAACCTCAGCCCAACTGCTTGCTGACGCCTCTGCGAGGGGGGATGTCCAACCTGTGACCAAGACGGGGAGCTACATACTTTCCCTTCAGGCAACAGAGGTTGGACCATCCAATAGGAGATTCCTGGCAAAACGCACACTCCCTAGATGCGTGATAGAATGGGTGACTGAGTGAAAGGGTTCTAGATCTGTTACCATGATCCCTGGGGGATCAGGGTTGTCATGTTCTGTGGTTGCCAAAACCATTAGCTACCTGTCTAGGTTTACGAGTGTTTATGGTGGCACTGTGAGCTAGCTGCTCTACAGAACAACATATCCTGAGGGGGGGGGGGCACAAAATCAGTTTTGCACCATCCCAGCATTTCTATTGCCCAACAAATGCAGAGTTACTACTGGAAAGTGGAAACTCCACGACAGTAAAAGAAAGGTAGGGTTTTGCACCAACCAGAAACTGGATACACAAGAATTGTCTTGCCATCCTGTTCTCGTCCTTTCAAGTGCACCCACAGTGTTACATGTAAAACCGAGACACAGCAGTCTGGTAGGGCAAAGGAGGGTCCTTCAGCAACCAGAGAATGGACACACAAGAATTGTCTTGACATTTTGTTCTGTGTCTTTCATGTGCGCCCCAAAATGTATGTAAACCCAGCAGACCCGTTGAAAGGAAGACGACAACTGTAGGTTAAGCAGTTTATTTGTATATCTACAAACAACTGCCAATCTCGAAACCTTTCCTCACATTCTGGCGCTAGTATGGATCCCACAAGCCAGGATCCATGAACGCATTCTAAACCCCACATATCCCATTTCCTTCAAAATGCAACACAAAGGAAGAAACTAGAATAAATAACATAATAATCCGACACATCAAAATTTATAATAGAACTCAAATAACAGGAACATGAAATCGACAAAGGAAAAAAGGAAATTATCAGGTACAAAACAATTATAATGCTACAAGTACACTACGATTTATTACTAACATATTGGACCTAAAATTGACATATTGGAGTGATGCACCAAAATGACAAATAGCGACCTCACTTATACATTACAAAATCCCTAAACCTTTGAGTAACAAATGTTTTCCTCTCAGAGGTAGTACGACCATCACCAAAGCTCGTAGCTTGCCCTACCTTTTTGGACACTTCAGCTCCTATTTTCTGACAAACATAGCCGGTCTTGGGACTTGCTACCATGACCACCATAGTTTTATTCCACAACTTACTATTCTCCAGGATCACTACCTAGTACTTTACTTCCTTCACTAACATCGGGGACGAAAAATCTAGAATGGGCTTTTCTCACATGACAGGGAAGATGGATTCTCACAAAGTCCCTGACACAGACACCAACACCCCTCCTGGAATCAACAAAATTCTTAGGGCTATACTTTTCTTGTACACGACTACGCACATCGAACTCACTTCCCACCTTCTCACAATCCAGAATCCTCCTCCCCTGCTCAAACGATAACCCTCAACTCTACACCTCAACAAGGAAAAAGGAGACATGCCAGTACTAATGTGCGGATTTGTTGTCATGTTCCACAACATGTCCCTGATCACTGTCCTCCAGTCCAGCCCTTTGATTAGTGCTAGCTGAAGTTGGTCTTTAACTACACGATTAACTCTCTCCACAAGGCCATTGCTGCAAGGATGATAGAGAGATCTTTTCACATGCTTGATGCCGTTAGTCTAGAGGAAGTCATTTATTTCATTGGACACTAACTGAGTGCCATTGTTAGTTACTAATGCCTCAGGAATACCTTCCCTGATGAACATCTCCTAGAAGAAATTAATGATCACTCTCAAATTGACATTGCATACAAATTTCACTACAGTCCACTTAGAAAAATGTAGTTTACCAACACTAAGGCATACCTAGGGACTCCCCAAAACGCCAAAAGGTCCAGAGACATCAAATGGCAGCTTATGAAATTGGCACACCATTGCTGACCACTGCCATCACGGGTGACGACAGGGTAACTTGTGATTTGTCACTCAAAACACACACATTGCATGCCCTTCCATAGTGTTCCACAGTTGTGTTTACGCCTCGCCACCAAAAATCCTCCCTGACCCTGTGCTTCAATGCCCGCATACCAATATGCCCTTCATATGCATGTGCAAATAGTTTAGATCTCATACCGTCAGGATCCACCAAATGCTCACACCTTAACAAAGTTCCATTAACAATAGACAGTTCATTAGCAGACCTTAAAAACGGGACCATTGACTCTTCCAAATTACATGCAGGTGACCACCGACCTGTCACGCACTCAGTAACCTTCTGCAACAACTTATCCCCAATGGCAGCTGCACACCACTCCTCTGCTAATAATACACCACCAGTGATCATATTCACAGAACACACAAATTCCAACTCATCCTCACCATTCACTTCCTCGTTCAATTCCTCTTTCACAGGCATACGCGACAAACAATCAGCCGCAATATTGCGAACCCCTGCTATTCCTGTATACGGTACTGCCACTTTGCAATACACTGGGTAGCTCTTCCTCCAACGGTGTTAAATAACTCCACTAATGGCTTGTGATCAGGGAGTAGAATGAATTGATTACCTCACACAACGTTTCTAAAATAAAGAACCCCCCCACCACAAACCAAGTGCCTCCTTCTCAATGGTAGAGTAAGTAGATTCAGCACCCCAAAGTGCACTAGATGCAAAAGCAATGAGTTCCTCTTTACAACCATCTCTCTTTCGCAATAAAACTGCATGTTACCCCTGGTTACTGGCATCAGTTGCAATGATACACAAATCATGAGTGCCAAAGGATTTGCGGGTTTGGGCAGAAAATATTTCCTTCTTTACTGAATTAAAAACCCTCTGACACTTGCTACTCCACTTATACTTTACACCTTGTTTTAATAGTTCACGTAAGCACACAGTCTTGCTGGCAAACCTTTTTACGAATTTGGCATAATACTCAGTTAAAACTAGGAAAGACCTAAACTGATCCTTGTCACAAGGTGCAGGCGCTTTCTCCATAGCGTTTAATATTTACATTTTTGGCTCTATCCCCTTATTGGACACATGCAGCCCCAAGTAATCCACCTCATCACAACAAAAAACTGCACCTGTCCTTCTTTAAAGCTAAACCAGATACTTCCAAAATTACCAACACTTCTTCTAACTTTTTATCGTGCTCAAGACCATTCTTTCCTGAAACTAAAATATTGTCTTGGAAACACAACACTACAGACATTCCCTTGAATAAATTATTCATCAGTCTTTAAAATACAGACAATGATGAAGCCAATCCAAACAGCATCCATCTGTAGCGGAAAGCCCCTTCAGGAATTACGAGGATAGTTAGATGTCTGGACTCAACATACAACTCCACTTGGTGATAAGCTGACGGCATACCAAGTAAACACCACAGAACCTTGTAACATGGATAAAAATTAATTGCTATTCAGAAATGGTTGCTGATCAACCTATATGTTGGAATTCAAGTCACGTAAATCAACACCTAAACGTAAAGTCTTATCCAATTTCCATGCTAAAACTACCGGGGCCAACGACTTTGATCCCTTGATTGGTTCAATGATGCCTAATTTGCACAGCTTGTCCAACTCTGACTTAAGCTCCTCCCTTAGACTAAGAGGTACACACCTCACCTTATGGACCTTAGGTACCACATTTTCCGTTAATAAAACACGATGCATAAATCCTTTCAATTTCCCCATCACATTCTTAAAGACACCAGGTTACCTACCTACACTCATCCACATTGTACACCTCACTGTTACACATTTCTAACAAACTTCGTCTGGACAAAAGTAACTCAGGATGGTTAGGATCAACAATTATGTCAAGATTTCCCTGTTTGTTACAACCCAACAAATTTGTACCACCGTTTAGCCACGAATACTGTGCCTTTGGATGTTTTGCCATCAAAACCCAGAGTAGCTTCAAATTTGCCCGACACCTCCACTTTTTTACCCTCATAAGCAAATTTTTTGACGTGTGACTCACTAAGACTTGAAACATTACCAAATCAATCTCCCCAATCAACGTGAATGGCAAATCAGAATCAGCCATCACCGTTATCTCAACTTTGTCTTTGGTGATATTACAAACTGGCGACTTTCTTTTTTTCACCTTGAATAGATGACACCTGCATAATCTCATCAATCTGGAGTGATGGTTATAACATTAATATCATACTTTCGTCCTCATCAGACATATCATCTTCAATAGATTTTACTACAGTGTCACTTTGCCCATTTTGCCCTCTGAACGACTTACATACCCTCACAACATAGCCCCTTTTTCCACATTTAAAACACACTACATTTGCAGCTGGACAATTCCTTGCACAACTGATATGTGCTTTGCTTCCACATCTAAAACACAATAGATCAACACGCTCACAGGACGTCCTAATATTGCCCCAAACACTGTTTGTACGAGTTTCATCAGAAACCTTCACACATTCTTTATCAGTTTGTTTGACCACCAGATTGACCTCCTGTGTAGACACACTTCCACTCATTTGCATCATGCAATGTTGGGAATGTTCTATGCTTCTTGCAATAGCTAGCATTGCTTCCAAACTCGGATCTTCTGTGGAAAATAACCTTTCTTGAATTTTAATATTATTAGTTTTTTCGAAAATCTAGTCCTTTATAATTTCATCCTTAAGATCATGGTAGTTGCGGGTTATGGCCAATACATGTATCGCAGCTACAAAATCATCAATGGGTTCCTCTGGTGCTTGGCACCGCTGCAAGAACTTGTGCAGTTTGAACACCACGTTCTTTTTGGGATTGAACCTTTTGCTCAGAGAATGCACCATGGAGGCCTATTCATCTACTATTTCACCATCTCCATCCTCTCCAGTGCCAACATGTACCAGTGGAGAGGTGTGGTGCAGAGGCCAGGGCAGCTGACTTCGGAGCACAGGGCTCACGATTCAATCCCAAGCTCCGGCAGCAGATCAGCTCAGCACCATGTGACTCTGGGCAATAGCTCACTTAATTTCCACGATGGCCCCCAGCGCCTTGAGCCCCGTCAGGGTGAGTAGTTTGCGATTTACAAATACCAATTTACGATTACTGTCTCCACATGCATTGTTTTAAGGATACTTTTCTTTTCAGCACCCAAATTATATACTAATAAGGCTCCATTTTGTTTAGACATAAAAGTATCCCCGTCAATGGCCTCCAGGTAAGCCTCGAATGCTTCTTGCCCCCTTTACCTACTCATTGGTGGGGTTCCCAGAACCGATAAAAATGAGGGAGGGGGAGAAATCTTCCCCATGATGTCAACCAATCCTGATTTGCTGCTTAAATACTTTGGCCCAAACCCAAAATTAGCATTAGTTACAACACAGTACCTTAATAGCTTGAGGTTTAACTTGTAAGGTGTGCCTGTCAATATTCACTTCACACTGGGGCAGGTTGGCCACTGGCAGCATGAGATGTGCCTGTCACCATCCACTTCCACTGGGGGCAGTGTCTGTTGCCTCATTTAAACATCGATCGTGCACAAAACATGTGATCACGCTGTGGCAAGAACGTGGGAATATAGACTGCTGTGCAAAACAAACTGATCCAAAATGGCGTCGTTATGTAGAGCACTGTGAGATTAAGACGTGGTGCTCTCTCCACACGGATGAAATCAGAATGAGCGCTTGGCATGCTCCAGTGCTTGCGACTTCTACCAACGAAGTTCTCATGTACTGCTGCTCGAGCCGCTTCGCTCACAATTGGCACATTGCATGTGGTCGCAAAGTGCACAGAGCTAGACCCCCAAAATTGCCTACAGCACCACTCACCTGATAATGCCGGTCAGATTCTACAGGAAGCTATGCACACAGCTCTTCAGCGCTGTTCAGTCAGTGCTCGCGTAGCTGATCGTCTTCATTGCTACAGGAGTACCCACAGCCGTCCAGAGGTGACCCTGTCACCAGAAACACATGTGGGTCAATTGATGTTGCCGCTAGTTGAAATTGAAAGGAAGATTACAACGGTAGGTTAAGCAATTCATGAGTACATCAAGCATCACCGAGCCTATAGGCAGCAACTGCCGACCTCAGACCTATCCTCGTTTTCTGGCGCTAGTATGGAACCTACGAGCTAGGAGCCATGAATGCATTGCAAACCCAACACCCGTCAAGCAGGATTTGACATTGAAGCAGCATTTCACACTCAATGTCAAAAAAGATACAGTCCCAGCCCTGCATATTCTGTGAGATGTAGAGGACTCATCTCTGACCATTTAGGTCAGCCTATTGTTTGCTCCGGGATGCAATTCCCACTTTTTTCACACCTATTCAAATGCTAATCCTGGCTGGGAGAGGTTTGTGTGCAAATGCAAATTAGCCTCCAGGAACTTCAGTCAGGAAAAAGGTAACTTTCAAAAAGTTAATTTTCCTTAATATTGATTAAACATCCAACTTGTATTTTTAATAGCTATTAAAAATAGATGTTTAATTATTGTTCTAGCTAGTCCCAGTCCCAAAATATTGTATTACAGTTTTAATCTGTACTATGGTTTTCAACATGGGACATGTCCTACTTTTAAATACCATGCACCATGGCTTGTGGACCACAAGTTCTAAATAGGAGTGACTTATCAATATTTAAAGGGAGGGTGAGACCTGTCAATAGCATTTCATTTTGATAAAATGAAGTGCAGTTTATACACTGTTACTAGTCGGGCAGCACAGGGTAGGCCTGAAGCCATGTTTGCACTACCACTGTAGTGGATGGAACAATATATGCTGTAGTGCACTGGTGGAATTTAACTTCCTAGCCCTGGATACATCTTGTGCCATATAGTAGGGACTTATAGGTATGGTAAATATGCCAAATAGGAATATGCCAAATAGGAATATGCCAATGCAACCATTATTAAAAGGGGGAGCACAGACACTTTGCTACAGGTTAGCTGGGGACAGTGCATAGAGTTCTAAAACTAGCAAAAATATAACGTCCATTAAGAGGAGAAATATCTAGGGTGACCTTGCAGAAAAGGAGATTTCCTGCACTTTATGTTTGCCATGTCGCTATACTCATGCGAGAGCTTGCTGGAAGTCCCAGGAGGTTTTAGGGCCTCTTTGGCTCAGACGATTCATGATGGACAGGACGCTACATGATATGTTATTGGTGCAGGTTTCAAAACCTCGGATTGCCTGGGAGGGCAGTCCGTACTAGTGTTGTACTTCTTCGCCATGCATGGATGCATTCCACAGGATTTTCCTCCCTCATGAATATGACCGTTCATTAATTGTTCCTTTTCGGTGAGAATGCATGGTCTTTGTTGGAGTGCTCTAAAGATAATAAATATAGGGTACACTCTTTGGGACTGTTGACTCCTGCTAAACAGTTTTCGCATCAATTCAGAAATTTCAGAGGCTATTCCTATAACTAGCATATAGACAGAAACCGCGTTCCCAAACAGCCTGGCAGATGCCCCAATTCTTTCGAGGCTGTGGAGTGCTGCCCAGGAGGCAGAGTGCAGAGCCAGCAGGGACTCAATCCTCCAATTCCTGTTCCCCTGCTACAACAGCCACTAAACCAATGTAGTTTTCCCTTAGTTGTGCATGCCTAACCAGTGGAGGATAGCGCTTCCATATTTCCTCCCAGATTGGTTATCCAACACATGAGACAGATGGGCCATTTTCCGAAAAGGACATAACAGATATCCACTTCTACATATTATTCAACCCATTACCATTTAGAGAAATGACTTTAAATTGAGGCCATTATTCGAATGCTATAAAAACGCTTTTCCTTGTCCAGTGACTTTCTTTTCTTCCTGATTTTTCCTACTTAATCCCTTTAATGAGCCACCCTTTATTAAGACCTTCCCACTCTATCCCTAGAATCCCCCAAATATCCTATCCTCTATTGCCTTTACTACCTTGTTGACAGGTTTTAAACCCCCAGCCCCTAAAATGGATTGTGCTCTACTGCCAAATGAACTTTTTGTGGCAGTTCTCATTACAGTTCTGTATTGTACCATATTCACTCTCCCATGTATCTTCCTTTCCCTGAAATAGATATATTTTTACACTTGTTGAATAAAGGTAGTTAAATAAAAGCTTCACATTTATTCTGCTTTGCGCATGATTTCAGAGTTCATGACCTTTTCGTGGTTTGGAGCTATCATGGGGGAGAAAGAAGCAGTCCACTTACCCATAAGTTGTCTTTTTAGGCCATCTGAATTTCTGCTCTCTGATTAAAGAAGACCAAAAGTTGAAGGAAATCACTCAAAGTTGATTCCTACCCAGCAAGGATTATGAGTGGGAGGGGCATGATGAGCGTGCTGATTCTCATCTGGCAGCTTGCCCCTGTGTAGATCTCCCGTGGAGCCTGGCTGTTTTTTAGGCTCCAAAAAGTTGCCTTTTTCCAGTCAGGATCCCTGTGGGAGTTTGGATCGAAAGATCTTCAGACTTTAGTCATGGTGGACCAGCTATACCTTCCTCTCCAGTTGCATAGACTTAGGGAAAGTGGCCCTAAGGGCTTTCCCCACCACCATGTTGCAGGATCCATCTCAGGTAATAAAGCTTATTGAGCTGGGATGTTTCTGGTCTATAGGCCACCGAAGATTGGGAGTTAGACCGCTACATCGCCTGACTGCACTTCTTCCTTCAGCTCTTTGACCTTCATCACTGACCTCTTCCCTTCTAAAAACTTATAACATATTCACAGAAAGTATAACAAGATCATCCTGTAGTGGATCTAGTTGGTCGGGCTTTTTAACCGCATCAGCTTAGCTTGTGTATTAGCCTGGTAGCCACAACTTCACAATTTTTGCCATCCTTTAACATTGAAACAAATGACATCATCCAGGAATAAACATGGCCGCCGGCAGTGGTAAGGTGAGCTGTGCACTTCTTGGGCTCATGAGAAAAACCCAGTATGCCAGGACAAGGCAATCATGGTACATGGCAGGCTGACCTAGGTGTTATGAAAATATGCAAATGTTTCTGATCATTTAACAGTGGGGATCCTTAGGGAAAGGTGGCACCAGTGAGGACTGAGGCATGAAGACTGTTTGATTGCCTGAGTGATTCTACATGTATGCCTCTGGCTTTGGGGAAGACCTGGATGTTGACAGTCAAGGAAGAGGAGATGGCTGGCGGATGGTCAGCGACCTAAGGACCGTAGGAACTGTATTGGGTGCTGAGTGGCAGACGGTGCATTGCCGACTGCTTTCACTAAGCAGAGGGGATTGAGCCCAAGGAGGTAGAGGTGTCTGGCTCACTGCTATGCCACATCAAACTGTGCTGTGAAATCAGAGGGAGTCGGAAACTGTCCGAGGGAGTTGTGGAAAATGCTGGGAAGGTCCCAGAGAGACAAATGTCTTCACGTTATACAGGGGAACTGCAACCACTGAGCCATAGACTGGTTTGGGAGTGGAAGACAGACAGACATGGAGTGGTAAGACTAGACTTTAAAAACCTGTACTAGGGTGACTAGGCCAGCCAGGTTCCAAGATGGCACCAGCTTTCAGGGCTCCTGCCTGAGTTTGTATCCTTGCCTGTTGTGCCTTTCCTGGGCCTGATTACAAGTTGGGTGGTTAATTCCGACCTGTGTGTAAATAAATCCCTGCTTACGCACTGGTTTGAATTATGAGTTGTTAGGTATTGAACTCATCCAATATCAGATGTATTAAACAACTCAACCTTCCTTAAATTTCGGCATGTCAAACTTACCAAAACTTAACAGGGAAAAAACCATACAGTATTTAGCATATCATGCGGGTTTTGGTAATTTAAACACCAAACTCCGCATGTTGTCCCCCAACAAATCATAATACGTGGTATTTATCGTACTCGATAAATAAGGTACCCCGCGGTTCCGTTATTTATCATGTGTGATGAACACCACTTATAATCGTAAACAGGCCGCCTGTGCTTTGAGAAGCTGCTGCAACTGGCAAATCCTGATTAAAAGAAAATGAGGCATCTCTCAATGTGGAAATCAGGAGTTTAGACATGGTGGCGGTGGAGGTTTTGGTCCCGATAGATGGCCCCTTGCTTTCAATGACATTGATTGTCGGTGCATGTAGGCAGCATAGGTGATGCAAAGGATTAATGAGGCAGCTGCTCCCCGAGTGAGGGGAAGGGGGAGCTTCCACCACTGGGCAGAGAGCCACACTGCGGACTAGGACCTAAAGGATGTGGCTTAACGGCTAGAGCGCAGACTGAAGCTGGGGAAATTAAGTTCACATCTGGTGGGAGGCTCAAGCATCCTGTGATTCTGGCAAATCACTTAATCTCCGTGTGCCTACAATGATTGTGTCTGTCTGTAATGCAACTGGTGCTCATGTAAAGCACTCTGATACCTTCGGGTCGAGTTTGCGCTATATAAAACTGCAAAAAAAAAAAACTGAGAAGCCCCACAGATTTTGGAACACTGGCCCTAGGCATTTTGCCAGGAGGCTCCTAATGAAAACTGCGTAAACAGGAGGACTACCACAACCCACTGGAATACATAGCTGAGACTGTGAAAGTTACATATTGGAGGTAAAAATCAAATTGGAAAATTATGCATTAATTAAAGAGGAGAGAGAGATTTATTTTGCTCTAGAGGCACAACAGACCAACAGAAATGAAGGAGTGGAACCCTGAGCAGAGAGAGCAGCACTGACGCAAGTGAGCAAACACATCTGCATTCCATCAGTGATCTGCACAGTGACATGGAGGAGGTGACTGGCACCATGAAAGCCACAGCTCAAGACATAGCAAACAAGCTGGAGACCTTTTCCCAAACAGCTGTTTGGGAAAAGCTCTGGAAAAGTAGTAGATTTGAGACCAAAGCAGTGGAGGCCATGGTCTCATAGTGGACATGTTTGAGACAATGGACAACCTACATAGAGGTCTTAGGGATCTCTGCAAAGCTCTACAATGAGACATTTTCAAAGGGCCTTATTTGGGGTCCTGGTGAATCTTTTAGGACAGCATCCTGAAAAAACGTTCACAATGGTGGTGGAGGTCTTCTGGCTCCTTTAGTGTAAGCCAGGAGAGGGAGCAGAGGCTACTGATCGGCATATGGCTTACTCCTCATATCTGAGTGTTTGGATTCTGCAGGTGGCCAATCAGAAAAAGACAGTGAAGTGAAAAGAGAACAGTCTCTCTGTTCCTAGACGTCCTTCCTCATTGGTTAACTGGGAAAGGACCGGGAAAGTAATTAAACTAGAAGTGAACAAAGAGGATTTCCAGCCTCAGTGGCCTTCTTTGTCTGAAAATTGAGTCACAGGAGAAACAATACCTGTTTTCCCAGGCCGACTCAGTACCTGTGAACCCATAATTACTCTTATTATGGGTTGTGTTGTGTTGCGGGCTATCAGATCTGGGGTCGCTCCTGCAGTGATAGAGGAGGAAGGGCAAGTCAGAGGAGTGGGCACTTCAAAGGGATGCAGATCCCAAAGATAAACTTCAAACAGTCAGACCGTAGATCACCTTAATGTCAGCAAATGGACTATAAGAAAGGGAAATTGAGAACCCAACATTATTAACTGTAAAGCATCCAGTTAGGCTGTGCGAAGAAGAGAAGCTCTTCAAGAATTCTTCTTGTGGCCATGGCTGGAGACTAAGGCCTGCCAGTTTCCCAGCTGGGTGTGGGGGACATCACCCAGGGATTTCAATGGCCACCTGCTCCTGAAGTACCAGTGCCTGTTTGTTTGTCTGGGCCAGTATGCCCAGTGTGGAATAGGAAAGTGCTGGAGGGAGCAAGGTCCAGTGGGAAATCCTGGTGAGTGGATCCCTATAGTGAGGTGTGAAGAGACAGCTGCTGCACTGATCAGGTCATGACCCTCATGTAGGTTCAACCCGGCAACCCATGTATGTCAGAGGCGGACGTCATGAAGTTAGCCCTGGCCAGCCAATTATGCCATATCCTGAGTGCGGAGTAAAGTTTGCGACCCCGTATGCCAGGTGGGGCCACCATGAAGATCTGTGCTGATCGGGTCGTTGTCCATGAACAGAGGAATGTTGGCGACCCCATATACCAGATGGGGCCACCAGGAAGATTACTGCTGTGCCCTATTGGGCCGTCACCCTTGAGCAGAGTAAGGTCGGCAGCCGCAGTCCCAGTGGGGGAAAGAGGTGGGGCCAGGTAAGGGGGGATTTCGAGGGACAATGCCAAAGGAAAAGTAATTATTTATTTAATTTTCCCTCTGCATCGTTCCTCGAAATCCCCCCTTACCTTGCCTGACCGCCCCACTGCTCTTCCCTGCACGGACTGCGGTTGAAGGTTGGTGACTCTATGTCAGGTGGGAAAGGACAAGGACTGTTGCCAAGTTCAAGCTGCTGTCGTGAAGGGAGGCCACCATGGTGGCCAGAGTCCTCACTGAGGATCAGAACTGGAGCAAACTACCCCCAGCTGTGGGAAGTATCAGAGGAACTTACCATCTCACCAGAGGAAGTTCCACGGATGCCCAGCCGCTGCCCTGGCTGAGACACAAGTGCTACCCACCAACAGCAGTTACTGCTGCTACAAGCGGAGACTCCAGTCACACCATCCTCGCAAGAGCAGGTAACACTGATTCCAGGGACAGAAGGCCCAGGGGGAACTTGTTCTGCTACATAGCGCTTTGGGCGCTGGAACACTTTTTACTTGAGTAGGAGTAGGAGTGGGACTCCTGAGACTGTGACTAATAGCGGGGTCTAACCTGAATGTCGCCTATAGTGAATGGGGAATAACCACCACTACCATTGAGAGGGAAGCAGCCCTGCAGGGATTGCCTATTTAACACTATTGCCCTGACTTCAGGGTGCTGTGTGTATTGTTTGTGTATGCTGTGTTCCACTGTGTGTATATATCTAAATACTACTTTTACATAAAAAAGTATTTGGCTGGACATAGAGTTTTGAGCTTGTGTTCACCCCCTGTACCTAGCCATCTACTCTTAGCTCCCCCCCCCCCCCGAGACGCCTTGGACTGCTTGACCCACACCACCACTGAGAGTCAAGTACTGAAGGTGTACTTGGCTCTCTTGCTCAGAACCCGCAGTAGGTCGAGCCCCCAGACATCAGGAGTAAAATGCCTCACCTACCATGGTTGGGATCAGTAGCTCCTGCTTGACCCGGCCCTCTGAATAGAGTTCTGACAAGGAAATGAAGACACAGAAGGAGAGGGTATCCACAGTCTATGCTAAAAGGCATTACCTAATGACCACACCAGCCTAGGAGTAAGTTCTCCTCTCCATCCAGAAGGAAAGCTTGAAACAAGATCAGAGCGAGGAGCCAGACAATGAGTTAAGGAATCCAATGAATACGGTTGGTACAGATTCACCCATGCAAGGGGCAGATATGAATAAAACAAGGATTGAGCTATCCACATACTTACATTTAAACCTGTATCTTACCATCCAGAGACAAAGTACTAAAATTAACAATATGACATGTGATCCTGAATCCATTTCTGACTGATCCTGAAGAGTTCAGAGCTCCATTCTGTCAATTTAGACCGCAGTGTGGGTAGTCTGTTGAAAGAGAGCCTCAGCATTACAAAAGAGGGACACAAATGTGTAGCCCCAATTTCAAAACTACTTCTAGAGAGAGCCCCTAACAGTAAGAGTTTGGAGGTCTACAGAGATAAAGTTAAGCAACTAACCCTACAACAGGAACAACTACCCGTAAGAAAGGATGAGCTGTAGAGTTAGAGAAGAAGGCAGAGCAGAGCAGAGGATACTTCTGAAAAAAATGAAGTAGACTTGGAGAAACCTTGACTACGGATACTGGGAGAGCCAACCAAGATACAATAGCCTGTGCCCATCGCATACCCCTGCACAGTATTAAAGCGGGAAAGGTGCACCTCCAACTATTCTTAACCAAAGAAAAGACATTGCGCAAAGCTCAAGAGACATGATGGATAACTACCACATCAGGATAATCTTTTTTAATATTTCCAGTCATTGCTTTTGACACTGCAAGGAGGCTAAAGGAGATGTGGGAAATAATACCTCAGTTTATGAAGGCAGGGTTGCAGCATCGTCAGTTTAAAATATGAAGACTTGTTGGAAAGGATTGTTCGGAGACTTGAAGCATTGTAGTTGCTGGTCCAGTACTACTCATGAATGATTGTGAAATATTAACCAGCTGTAGACAAGAGATAGGCACAAGTTTCATAATAAGGCTTAAATGAAGGTTAAAAAGTGTATATTTGCTGGCGTAGATGTTGTTAAGAAATAAACCCTATTATGAGAAGAAAGACTTCCATTTACACTTGCTTAGATCACGTTTACGGATATTTAGGAGAAACTGAGGACCACCACTGTATGAAAACGACCAAGAGCCGTAGCAGGACTGCACACCATGTGGTTTTCCCACAGGGATGCCCATGAATGAGTCACAGAAATTGGAAAGAATTACAGGTAGTACTGGGATCAGCCCCAATTTCCTGTGGAAGGGGAGGAGAATGTGAAAGAGAAGAGCGAGCAAGAGTTCAGGGATAATAGTCACCCTAGGAAGAGGGGCTTTTTGGGATGGAGGGAAGAGTTAGTAGTGGAAGGGGCTAGGACTGTCAAGAATTATTAATGGCAGGGGTTAAAGTTATCTGTTTGAAAGGGATTGGGCTCACTAATCCCTCAATGTGCAGCTCAATATTTAAATATGTAAGATATAGGGCCAGATTTAGAGTTTTGCGGTTGGTTACTTCATCACAAACAACATATATGCCAGCTGCCTTATTACGAGTGCATTATATCCCATGGGACTTTTTAAAAGGAGGGGCAATATATGTGCCATGTTTGTGACGAAGTAACCATCCTTAAAACTCTAAATCAGGCCAGTAGTTAGGCCCAGAATATCATGCTATAAGAGACACACAGGGCACAAACAAAGATAAGAGAGGTAAATTGAAATGAAAGATGTAACAGTATTTAAGATAATATATAATCGTGTGCAACAGAGGGACATTGTGTGATGCTGTTATCTTTAAGAAATGAGTATCTTAAAGTTGGGTAAGTATGAAACAGACACTAAAGGTAGATGAATGATGGTGCTTACTTGATAACAAGACCTTTATCATATTGGTATTATTCCCCTACAACTGAAGAGTCCTTAATACAGATTAGGAGTAGGTTAGCCACTTTCTCTTTACCAATCGTTTTCAGATGCAGCTTTAATGTTACATTGACACCTAGCTTCTTCCAACTTTAGAGACCCAGCAAGCATTTCTAGAAGGTGGTTTATAGAGCAGCTATAGGAATTGATAGACAGCTACAAGTTAGAAGATGGATGGAGAAAAAGGCATTTAATACGTTTCATTACAGTCATAAGTGCTAGACATGCAGATCGTGACTTATTAGATGGTGTACTCACTGGGAAGGAGCTCTTGTGGGCCTTTGCGGGTTTACGCCCTGGGAAGGCCCTAGGGCATAATAAGTTTCAGTGTGAGTTCTTCAAGGCCTTTATGCCTACACTCCAGAAGCACCTGATGGAGGTGATTTCATTAGCTGTTGACAGTGCCGCTCTTCCTCCTGACTGGTGACATGCTGAGATAGTGATGTTCCTTAAGCCTGACCAGCCAATAGGCGACCATTCCTCCTCTCGCCCAATTTTCCACTTTAAACTGGAGGTGAAGATCCTTGCAAAGGCACAGGTGAACATGTGAATGCCCTTCATTCCCGACTTGGTTCATCCCGACCAAGCTGACTTTATGGCTCATCGCGCTACCTAGCACACTTTAAATCAAATAGTGCGCTACGTGAATGATGTCCTCTTCTTTGTGACCACTACTACAGCCTTGGGCCTTTATTTTACAAATCATGCATATTTTTGGTGAATCTTTGGGTCTATATCTTAACATATCCAAGTCCACCATGTTTTCGGTTGGCGGTTGCCCGCAGGACCTTGGCTGGGTTTCAGGATTGCGAACGGCCTCAGGTGGGTTTAAATATTTGGTTTTTTTGTGCCCCTGGTTGTGGCATTGGCATAGATGCATGACTTAGAACCTGTTGTAGCTCTTTTAAGAGACAGTATGAGTCTGGTTGGTTTTGCCTTTGTGCCTAACTGTCAGGTCTGCAATTTTTAAAATGGTTTTGCTGCCCAGGTTTCTATACTAACTACTGAATTTCCCATACCCTATTTCACAACAATGGTTTCGCACTTTAGACTCCATTCTTAATAGTTTTCTCTGGGAGGGCAGGGCTCCCGCATTGCCCTTGGTAAGTGTTTTCAATGTACTTATTGCAGGGGTATTGATGTGCAGATATTGAGTTGTATAATCAGGTGTTGCATCTTCTAGTGATTATTGATTAGTGGTACGAAATCCTAGTCAACCCCACGTATGCATCCAAATAATGGACGATGGGAGACACTCCTCTCATTTCATACCTATACGGTAGGGGCGACTGTAATGGTCTTCCTCTGGCAACTAGAATAGTTTTGACTCAATGGAGGCCCTCACTCTGATGAATGGCCTGATAGGGGAAGCTGACACAGTGGACGGCACTGTGGCGGGGCCGCCTGCTGCTGCAAGGGGCTGCATTGGAGAGTTTCAGGGAGACAGAAAGCCGAATATTTTCTGTGTTTGTGCCTGAGACACCAGCCCCTAAACTAGTCACTAAACCCAAATATAGCCTGTTGGCTGAGTGTTGTGACTGGATCACTGTGGCTTTTGACTATACCTGAAAGTAGTCCGTTTTTGTCCTGTGGTCAGGTCTGAGTGATTCAAGGCCTTTCCACACAGCTAGCTAGCAGTGGTATTCACATCAAGTTTTGCCTTCCTCTGCTTCGGGCACAGGCAATGGGATTTACAGAAGATACTTTTCTTAACTTCAGGGGACATCAAGGGCCCTCACAGAAGGGTATCCAGTGAACTTAATGGATTCACAGGTAGTTTAGGCTGCAACTACATCGCATACTCTATGGAAAACATTTCCATAGGCGCCAGAGTAATTCTGATGCGGCTGAAAGAACTCATGATGGCCTCCAACCTAAGAAGTAGAGTTTAAGCAGCTTTCAGAACTGCAGGTGCTCTTAGTAAACCAATGGTTGGGGAATTCAAAAATTTGGTCCTTTCATTGCAAAACTTGGTAACCTTCATGTTAAGGACTGTGGGTAGCATTACTAAAAGACTGAATCCTATGAGCTCATTTTAAAGATGTGTAAATACTGAATTCACAATAGGAAGCCTCTCGCATAGAAGACTGAAAGGACCTCCAACACTGAGGGGCGTACATCACAAGGTACATGCCCCAATTCCCATTCCTATGGGCTCTGCCCAGCTGCCTACTGTTGTGAAGTTAGCACACCAGTAGTTGGGAGTGGGCGGAGCTAGGGGGCCAGAGGAAGAGGAGGAGTGGACACAGGAAAGGGTTAGTTAGAGCAGGGACAGGGCACAGATAAGACATGCTAAATAAAGCTCTAGTTGAAGACCATTATAAGTGTCTGTGTTTATTGTAGCAGGATGCTACAACTGGCGTCGAGGGTGGGATAGAGCAAGCCCCACTGTGTGCAGAGACTCAGAGCCTCACCAGGACGCCCTGTCCCGAGCAGCTTCGAAAACGCTGCTGAATCGAGCCACGCTGCCGCTTGAAGGACAAGGTCAGCAGCTATTAAATTTGCCCTCCAAAGCTTGTGAGGGAACAGAAGGGCCGAAGAAACGAGCGCGGAACCGCTCGAAAGCAAAGCAGTTCGTCGCGCTGAAAAGCGCCTCACGCTGGAAGCGTGTGCCCTGGGTGAAGAGCCCGTGTGCAGGAATCGGGAGCCCACTCCGACCCTGTGGAGTGCCCAGAGAAGTAAAAGAAGTGCCCCAGAGTTGTGGAAGGCGTCCACAACGTGCCGCCAGCAAGCGCTGCTGAGAGCGCTGAAATTTGAGCCCGGGCGTCAGCGGACATCGGAAAACCTCACGCCTAATGCGTGAGATTTGGGAGGTCATCGGCGAAGAAAAGCGGGAACTGCGGAGGCGAGTCGGGAGCCCACCCCGATCTCACCTGATGTCCATGGTGGCGGAGGAGGAGTGAATCCTGGCGTGGACTGCCCCAGAAGCCGACCGCTGGTGAGTCCTGAGTGCCCCCCGAGTGAATGAGCCTGGAGAGCCAGCCTCGTGTGTGCCTGCAGTGCCGGTGGCCATCTTAAAGTCAGGCGCCTGGGAAGGACAACCCTGTATAAAGCAAAGGCGGCCATTTTGAAGTCAGGCGCCGTGAAAGAAACAATCATTGGTCAAGTATACAAGCATTGGCGATTGAAAGAAACAAGCATTGGCGAACAAACAAGCATTGGTCAAGTAAACAAGCATTGGCGATTGAAAGAAACAAGCATTGGCGATTGAAAGAAACAAGCATTGGCGAACAAACAAGCATTGGTGACTGAAATAAATCAAGCATTGGCAAACAAACAAGCATTGGCGAAAGAAACAAAACAAGCAGTGGCAAGGAAACAAGCATTGGGGGAACCAAGTGAGATTGCTGCGAAATGGCCGATGAAGATGTCGCTCCACCTCCACCAAGTGGGTCGCTCCTGCGGGCACCCGCGCCCCTCACGGTGACAACTGGAGGGAGCATGGGTCCCAAATGGCAAGAATGGTTGGAAGAGTTTGAAGATTACACTGAAGGTTCAGACATTGCAGAAGACAAAAAGAAGTTGATTGCTCTGCGCAACTTGGCAGGGCGGGAAATAGTCAAGATTCTCAAAGACCTTCCGGCTACTGATGTGGATACTTATGTCAAAGCACGTGAGGTTTTGAATAAAAAGTTTCTTCACAAACGAAATGTAGATTACGAGCGACACACATTCCACTCCGCTCGGCAAGGGAAGGATGAGCCCGTGAGTGCCTTCATGATGCGTTTGCGGAGACTAGCCAAGTACTGTGAATTTGATAATTTCTCTACAGATGACGCCATCAAATCTCAAATAATAGACGGACGTTATTAGGATCAACTCAGGAGGCGCCTGCTGAGAAAAGCACATGGACTGGATGAAATAGAAGAAATGACACGAGCTTATGACCAGGCGGAGAAGTACGCAGCTGTCATGGAAACGGAACACAAAGGGAGTCATGAACAGGTGCGACGTGTGCACGCCAAAAGTGACAGTCGAAGAAGCTCAAGAGACAAACAATGGAGGTCGCACACGTCTTCCCGTCAAGAGCAATCAAGATATCAACAACGAGAACCATGGAAGAAGGAGAGAAGGTCGGAAAGAGTGAGGAAATGTTACCGATGTGGGTATGATTACCCTCATGTAGACAGCTGCCCGGCCATGGGCCAGAGATGTCGGAAGTGTGGTCGAACTAACCACTTTGAAGTAATGTGTGGGGACTACAATAAAGAGAAACGAAGTGGTCCCACAGGGACAACACGATCTGACACACGAAGTAGTGCCCCAAGAATGTCTCGGTCCGACACTCGAAGACACCAGGCGCGAGCTGTCCAAGATCAGACGTAACAGTCCTCTGGATCGTCACGTCGGTCCAGGTGGGAGCGGAGGTCACCTTCCAGAGAATCCAGACCGTCGTCCCGAGACTCGGCATACACCATTGAATATCTGAACTTGGCAGCAGATCCGGACCAGCTTAAGAGATACCCTCGGCTGGATATTAAAGTTGGAAATCACGACACAAAATTTGTGCTAGACTCTGATGCATCCTTAAACTACATTCCAGTCACCGAATATGAAAGAATGAGTCCACGACCTCCTCTGACATTCGCACCCGTGAGGGTTTTCACGTGGATGGCCAAGAAGCCACTTCCCTGTCGTTCTCAACTACCCTTACACACGACAACACAACTATATCAGCGGTCATCCATGTTATCAAGGGCCCCGAAGCAGACTGTCTTTTGAGCCTACCAACCGCTGAATGGCTCCATCTGGTGGAAATTCTTTTCAAGGTCAGCGACAACTAAGATGTGACTCGCCAGTTTCCCTGGATTGTTTCAGGGATTGGGCAAATTAAAAGACTGTCAGGTGCGACTGCACATCAATGAACAAGTCAGGCCCGTCGCCCAACACCCTCGACGGGTACCATTTCACCTACAGACTGCTGTTGAGGAAGAACTCCAGGATTTGTTAGCTGCGGACATCATCGAGCGCACTGACGGCCCAACCCCATGGGTATCACCAGTCGTTATCGTCCCAAAGAAGGGCACGGCCAACAAAGTCAGACTCTGTGTGGACATGCGCCTGCCCAACACGGCAATAGAAAGAGAACGACACCCGGGGCCACATTTGAGTGACATGATCGCAGCGCTTAATGGGGCCACTGTGTTTTCCAAGTTGGATTTGAATAAAGGTTACCATCAATTGGAACTAGAAGTGGGGTCCAGATACATCACCACCTTAGCAACCCACCTGGGGTTGTTTAGATATAAAAGACTGAGCTTCGGAGTTTCCTCAGCGGCCGAAATATTTCATGAGACAATTCGGCAAGTCATTCAAAACATTCCTAACACGCTCAACTATAGCGATGACATCCTTGTCTATGGTCCTGACGTCCGAGAACACGACATCGCACTCAATCGTGTCTGCCATGCCCTATTGGCGGCAAACCTGACTCTGAACAAGGAAAAATGCGAGTTTCACCAAGCCACGCTGAAGTTCTTTGGTCATATCTTTTCTGGAGCCGGCATGAAACCTGACCCTGACAAAATCGTGTCCTTAAACAACACCAAGAGTCCCCAAGATGTCAGCGAACTCAGGTCGTTCCTTGGAATGGCCAGCTATTGTGCTCGTTATATTAGGGACTACGCAACGATCAGCCATCCCCTCCGCATGCTGACCAAACAGGGTCAGCCATTTGATTGGACTTCCTAGTGTGAGCAGTCATTCAAGGAAATCAAGAAAGCGGTGGAATCAGCGGACCACTTGTCATACTTCAACCCGAAGCGAAAGACTGAAATAACTGTGGATGCCAGCCCCGTGGGGCTTGGAGCAATCCTGGCACAATATGAGAATGATTCAGATCAACGCCGCATCATTGCCTACGCGAGTCGTAGTCTGACTGACCCGGAACGGGCCTACTCCCAGCCCGAAAAGGAGAGCCTAGCCGTAGTGTGGGCATGTGAACATTTTCATGTTTTCATCTATGGCAAACATTTCACTTTAATTACAGACCATCAAGCTCTCATCACCATCTATGGAAACCCACGATCCAAGATGCCCCCGAGGATTGAAAGGTGGGGCCTACGGTTACAGGAATATACTTTCACCATAATTCACAAACCAGGGAAGTCTGAAAATCCAGCGGACTACATGTCCCGACACCCCCTTCCATCGTCAGCTTCCAAGTCCTCCATCGCAGAAGAGTACATTCATTTTGTAACAGACCAAGCTCTACCTCCAGCTATCCCTATGGAGACCATTCGAGAAAGTACAGCACAGGACGTCATCCTGCAGAAAGTCCTTCACAGAGTCCGCAACAATCGATGGAGACACGATCCTCAGGATGATAATGCCGACTCCTCGACCCAACGTGAAATGCAAGCCTTCCGGCACGTGAGTGGAGAGCTGTCGGTCACCACTGATGGTATACTGTTGCGAGACCAGAGGATTGTAATTCCCACTCAACTGAGACAAGGAGTGGTTGCTCTTGCACATGAAGGGCATCGGGGAATTGTGTCAACCAAACAAGCACTAAGGGAACGAGTGTGGTTTCCATTCCTCGATCAACTAGTGGAAGCCACCTTGAAGGATTGTCATCTCTGTCAAGTCACTAGCAAGAGCGATCCTCCGGCAGCATTACACATGACCACCCTACCCAGTGGTGTGTGGCAAGAAATCGCCATAGAATTTTACGGACCCCAGTCATCGGGCAAATATGTACTGGCCATCATCGATGAGTATTCCAGATACCCCATTGCACGCTTTGTGCCGTCCACGAACACTTCCAGTACTCTTAAAGTACTCAATGAAGTCTTTGCAACGTGGGGGGTTCCCAAGACAGTTAAATCTGACAATGGGCCACCTTTCAACGGAAATGACTTTGCAGCTTTTGCGAAACACCTAGACTTTCATCACCGCAGGATTACACCCCTCTGGCCACAGGCAAATGGGACAATTGAGAGATTCATGGCCACCCTCGATGAAACCTTTCAACATGCTACCGCGGAAGGGAGGGACCTGCAAGCAGCACTCAATGAAGTCCTTCGAGCTTATCGTACAACTCCTCACGCAACGACTGGCCAATGCCCGGCGACCCTTATGCTGGGACGTCCCATGAGGAATCGCATTCCAACGTGGGAGGGAGCCTTGGAAGCATCCTCATCTGCGAAAGACCCGCGTGAAATAAGAGCAACTGACGAACGCAACAAAGGAAAAATGAAGGCCTACGCAGACCACCGGAGAAGAGCGAGGTCATTATCATTACATGAAGGGGACCATGTTATCGTCAAGCAAGAGACGCAGAAAAAGACCGACTGTCCATTCAAGGATGAACCATTGGTGGTCACAAGAAGGAAAGGAACCATGGTGACAGCGGAGTCCGAGCAGCGGCGAGTCACGAGAAACATCACGCACTTTAAGAAAATGCCACAAGACACTTCAAGAACCATAATGAGTGAATGGACAATCCCAGAGCGGAAGAACTGCATTCAAATGATCATGAGAACATTGCTCCGATCATTGAGACACTGAGCACTACTAGTCCGAGAACCAGGTCGCCACGACCTCATCGTGACGTACGTCCACCCAAGAGACTGATCGAGGAGAGGGACTGAGAAGTCAGTATGTTTTGTTTGTTTTGTCACAAAAGGGGGAGATGTTGTGAAGTTAGCACACCAGTAGTTGGGAGTGGGCGGAGCTAGGGGGCCAGAGGAAGAGGAGGAGTGGACACAGGAAAGGGTTAGTTAGAGCAGGGACAGGGCACAGATAAGACATGCTAAATAAAGCTCTAGTTGAAGACCATTATAAGTGTCTGTGTTTATTGTAGCAGGATGCCACACCTACCACTCAACCAAACGAAAAATGAAACAATTTGTGTGCTTTATACGGGAAAAAGCTAATATTTATTTATAAATATTGATTTATTTGTTCTCCTAGGAGTTTTATATTGTGCTAGGTGTGGCTGTTAAGTTACTTCAGAGTGCTGAATTTAGGAAACATGTAAAGTGACAATACTCATTCCAAGATATATTGGTATGTATGATGACAGGCAATCAGCATTTAGTTTTTGTCAGTTTAACAACATAGCGCAAACAAAAACAGTTCTAGACTCTATTTTTGTTTGTGGTATGTAAAATTGCCAAAAATAAAGTTGTATGATAGAGGCAGGCATGGTTAAACCCAGTGTACCTCTACAATGCTGCCCTAACCACGAATGCGTCTGAATAACGCATTCCTTTACCATGCAGGCCTTTACCACGCATGCCTTTCCAGCGCCGTTTCGTGGTAAAGGCATGACTGGTAAAGGATATGTGTGGTAAGTTCACACCAAGCCCCCCCCTGAGCCCTAAACACTACTCCGACCACCCCTGAGGTATAAAACCTACCCTGCCCTGAGTCCTAAAAACTAACCCAACCCCCCGAGCCCTAAAAAACTACCCGACCCCCCGAGCCCTAAAAGTACCCCAACCCTCACAAGACCTACAAACTACCCAGCCCCCCCAAAGCCCTAAAAACGACCCCAGCCCCCCTAAACCCCCCCCCCCCCGAGCCATGAAAACTACCCCGAATCCTCCCCAGAGCCATAGAAACAACCTTGCCCCCCTTGAGATCAAAACACTAACCCAACCCCCCCTGAGCCCTAAAAACTACCCTGATGCCCCGCCCTAAAAACTACCCCCACCCCAAGCCAAAAAACTACCCCAACGCCACCTTTGCCCTAAAAACTACCCAGACTCCCCTCAGCCCTAAAGGCTTCCTCAACCCCCTCAGCCCTAAAACCGTACCCCAAACCCCCCCAGCCCTAAAAACAATCCCTAAACACCAGCCCTATAAACTAGCCCCCCACCCTCAAAAACTACCCCCAACCCCAGAACCCGGCCAGAGCCCCGCTTACCTCAATGCGTTCTCTCCCAATCCTTCCTGTTCCAGGGTCCGCCCATTCCAGCATAAAGACCACACATGTGAGTGGTTAAGGCATATGCGTGGTAAAGGCAAGCGTGGTTGCGCTTGCAGGGAAACAGCACACATGGCTTAGCCAAAAATAAAATGCTGAGGACTGTCACATCCTCCAACTTTCCCCTCCAAGAATTAAGGACAATGTCAGATGTAATTCTTGGAGTGGGAGATAAATCCGAGCGTGACAGGAATCAAGATTTTATTTTGTCCGTTGTACAAAACTCAGAATCAGGTTTCCACATGCAGGAATCAGGTGGCGGGAGACTAGTCTTGAAATCGGCAGTCTCCCACCTGTTGACATGTATCCCTGTCCTCCAGGGTACAAGCCTTGACAAACCTGGATAGTACTAGGAGTACCCCTCTGAGTTGGGCGCACTTGATGCAGCAGGGTGATGTACTGCAGGTGATACCTATGACACACAAATGTAATATCTAAAAACTTAAGAGAAACTATGAGGGAAGGACAAACAAAATAAAGGTCTGGGAACATTAAAGGCGAACAAATGAAGTGAAAAAGGAAGGACTCATAAGGAGCCAAGTCGTAAGGTACGAGGTAAGTCACCTAAAGTCACCTTGAAGCACCCGTCCCACTCTGTCGAGTGGGAGGGTTTCTGATTGGCTCTTCTCCTCTACCAGTCTTTCCTTCTCAGCTCCAGCCATCACAGACCCATCCTTCACCTTCTCTACACTTGCCCCATTCTTTGTTGCTTTTGAGTTTAAATCCGTTTTAGCACTAGTCAAGTGGCGGCTGCCAACTAAGGAAAGTAGCGGGCGGGCAAATGGGTAGGTGTGTGCATGATTGCAATTATATTAACTAAATTGCCGACCTGCATTACGTTATCGTTATAAAGGTAAAATGTTTAACTTTAAAACGTTTTTAAAATGCATGTCGGCGATTTAGTGCACATTAAATAAATTTAAAAGATCAAATTAAATATTCACTTACCTTGCTGCACATCCTCGCTCAGGTCCCCGTGTTCTTATCTCGTCCAGTGCAGGCCCCAGCCAACTCCCCTATCAACCCTGGACCTTCTCTCATGCTGTTAACCAGGATTGGATGGAGTGGGCTCTCTCAGCACTCCTAAGAGCACTGGAGGCCTGTGCTTGCTCTCCACCCAGATGTGTAAGACAGCTGGGTTGGAGTTGTTTAATATGTGCATGTCTGTCTGGCTGTCACTTAAAACTTTAGAGCCCAGCCTACCACCCCTACCTACTGCTGCCACTCAGCAACAATGGCCTCGCCATGCGGGTTTGTGAAAAATAAAATGGTAATAAATTAACTTTATTACCATTTTATTTTTCAGCTCTGGGGCATTTTTATTTGTGGGGCGACACTCCGCCACCCTAATGGAGAAGCCACTCCTGCACCAGTACTTGACCCAGTTCCTTTCTCTAACTTCCTCAATCCTGACAGCAATCTTATAAGTAACCCCATATATTACTTCAAATACGTTATGAGAGTAATACTGTAGTCCCAAGTGACAGTGCTACGTAATGTGTTAGTACATTGGTGCTCTCTACTACAGTTCACCATCAGTTTGCCAGCAGGCCACGTTTATCACATAGTTGTGCAACTTCTGGTTATAATGAAGCATAGATGTATGCATTACTATAACTCCAGGTCGTATCTTGCAACCATCTACTGTAGGAGTCAGTCCTTTGAGCTAGGGCATGGCCACTTGGAGTTCAGTTAGGGCCATTAATACAGCGACTAGTCTTAAGTAGATTTAGCAGTGTTTATCATGGCATACAATCTAGTTATCCAGCCTCCGGCGTCCTTCAAGTTTATTAATTTGATTAGTGTCAAGTTTTCCTGCGTTTCATCAGCAAAAGAGCATGTTGTTTTGATAGGGTGCTATTGTGCCTCAACACCACTATGGCTCGATTTATCGGCCTTCATTACCTCGCTTCGGACTACCTAGTCACCCCATCAGAAACTTGGGGCCTATCTTGAATAATTGTAAACGTAATCTGTAAATATGGTATCTCGTCTTGAGTAATTGGTTATGTAAACTGTAAATACGTGCTCTTCCCACCCTTATGTATCCGGCACCCCGCCCCCTTACTACTCGATCTGTTACTGGTTGATTTTAATCCTGTCTGTATATTGCTTTGCTCTCCTGTAAAACGCTCTGATACCCTAATGGGTCAAGTTCGCGCTCTATAAAACACATAAATAAACAAATAAATAAATAAATAATATGAAATAAGTAAATATGTCTAATTAGAGAGTCACACCCTCATCCTTAAATTGACCAAGGAACATAAAGTTCTTATCTGTGTATGAATGTTCTATGCATATCAGCTCTCTACAATTAGAAAGGTCTCTGACCAGAGCCAGATTTGACCCTGTGGAGGCCCGGGCCTAAGCAGTCAAAATTTCGACACCCCCCCTTGCAAATTATCTCCTAATAAGTTTTTAATTTTACCAACCAACACTTTTGATAAACCAATTTTATTACAAAAAAACTAGACACTAACAATTGTCAATGTTATTAAACAAAAAATATGATTTAATTTTTTTTTAATAAACCAACAAAACTTTTTCATTTTCTTTCAAGATCAAATCAATATTTTTTTGACTTGTTGTTACTGGGCCCCTGAAAGAAGAGGGGCCCATAGGCCGGTGCCTACTTTGCCTATTTGGTAACCCGGAACTGTCTCAGAATTGACCTTCAGTTGAGAGAATTTTTGTAGGATTGTTTAGAGGAGGGAACAGTGGAGAATACACTTTTGTGTAGCCTAACCATAGAGAGTTGCCATGCTTTACTAGTGGTCGCGACTGTCCCTATACAGTCCTTTGGGTAGGGCATTGGTGTGAATACTGCAGTTTACAGTGTCCGTTTAACTATGAGTTCACTTTGTGCTACTACATGTGGCATAGAAGGAGGTGGATAAAACCACTGTGTATCATGCTTAAGGCTCCCTGTTTCCCTTTTTATCGATTTTTACAGATAAATACAGACATAAATACAGAAAAAAAGTTTTCTGTCAGCCTTTATTTTCAAAAGTGGATAAATACAGAAAACTGTGCTCCTTTTTAGTGACTCTCCATACTGTCTTTCATTAATTGTAGCCCAATAGCTGAGCAGATGGACAGCATGGGAAATGACAAAACAGGATGAAATTAGTATATGTCAACATATATTTGTGGTATAATGCTAATATTTAGTGGATGTATCGTCACGTAATATTTGGCAGCTTAAATAGCTAAAGTATGACAGACATCAAAGTATGAGTGCATGTCTATCAGTTAAATAAATATGGAAATGTACAGTTTAGTTTTACAACTTCATTTATACACAAAAGACAAAATATATATGGATATATGCTGATAAAATGGCCCAAAAATAATTATGGATAAATACAGAAGGAAATGTTACAAAAATAAATACCATAAAACTGGGTGCGCTAATCATTTTGTGCCTAGGCGACATAAAACGAAAGTTCCAGATCAGGTAGGAAAACCCCCTCTCATGTGCTAAGGCCACGATATCCCATTTTAACCCCACCAAAATCAATTCCGACATTAGGGTGAAATTTTAGTAAAGCACCTTTGTGTCAGTAGGATTGGAATGTAAACAAATAGATACAATTATTTAGGCAAGATCATCATTTTAATAAAGACAGGCTTGTCTGCCATAGATATGGGTAAACACACCCATCTACCCACTTGCATAGATAACTTTCTCTCCGTAGCAGACCCAAAGTGACCAATGATCACAATTTCCTTGGATCTTTAGGCACTATATGTTTGACACTGTAGTTTTAAGATCACCGATACATGAGAGTGGAAGTTCGGACATATCCTTACCTCTACCAAAGAGTTGTGTATCAAAACTTCATATGCAAAGAAAAGGAACCCTGGAATCATCATCCAGAGCAGGAAAGTTCCCTTACTGCTTTCATATCCATCATCTGAGTCCATCGGTGTTATGTGGCAACAACTGGATTCATCTTCTTGGCACAGCGTCCCTTCGCCCAGATAGTGCAAGTACCCTGGTGACTGAGGTTTAATCAGACATGC
Source organism: Lissotriton vulgaris (assembly GCF_964263255.1). NCBI lineage: Eukaryota > Metazoa > Chordata > Amphibia > Caudata > Salamandridae > Lissotriton > Lissotriton vulgaris. The sequence continues at coordinate 586,441,311 of NC_141697.1, read as the reverse complement.
CTGACCGAGTGCAGCATACAAGACCAGACACATGGCCACGTGAAGCCATCTCATATTCCATGGAGGTGAGCTGAGTTGACAGCGTCCAGTGGCATGTTACAGGCTTGTTGGAGAAGCTGGGTTGTTGGTCATCAGTGACGTCACAAATATTAGAATGAACAGAGCTCACTTCCCCTGGCATCATCAGGCACAGGTTGTTTCAGTTGTGAAAGTTCTTAGTGTGTATGGGGAGTCTGTTTTCTCCAGTTGGAAGAAGCTTGCCCTGATACTCCTTTTTGAAGACAGTTACATTAAACGCTGGGGCCTGCACAAGCCCGCCGGGCACTGGAAGTAAGAACAGTTCCACACCCCTGGGCCATTCCTGGCTGGTGCACTTTTAGGAGACATCATGGTGGCCAGGAGGATGGACCACCCGCTCAGAGAATAGATACTGGAGACAGCTGCCAACAACTCTCACCTCTTTGTCTGAAATTCGTTATGAAATACCAAGAAAGGAGAAGAACTTTGCTAGAAAAAGACAAACAATGCAGGAAGCAAGACAAATACATCTTATACCACCTCCCCTCATGCAGTGCGCCAGCCCACAGGATGAAGTCAACACGGCAGAGGTGTAGGGATAACTACCCTGGGGCTTTAAATACCCCATAATAATCATCTTTTCCTGACCCTACAGGTTTGTATGGTGTAAGGTTTCTTCTTTTTAGCTAAAGGCTTTGCATGGGGTGGAGTGTGCAGAGGACTTTGAAAAAAACTCAGATTTTGAATAAAATTAATGAAAGATATTAACATCTGTGCCTCATTATATACTTGACTCCACTTCTACCTTGTCTACAGATGACAAAATGGCCTGTAATGAATATTTGGAGAGGATGCTTGAGCCTCTTACTAGCCTAGAAGAGTTCACGAAACATGATGGCCCCTAAGTTTCTCCCCACATGTGGTGGGAAAGGAAATAGTTTTAATACCTGACCGCCGTGAATATGGGGCCAAATTCACTTTGTTCATTAGTTCATGGACCTGCTTTCGCTTTTTGGACTACGGCACACAAACATGAAAACTCACTTCCTACTGCTGGGGAATAACAAGCATTGGCAAACCCACAATATTTCGCTTGTGCGTGAGCTATTGTCAATGTGTTTTAGCGTTGTTGTACTGCGTGAATAAATGTTTGTGGTATAGAGGAGAGTGGAGGTGTGTGGATTAGTGTACAGTGGGGTGTCGCAGTATGCAGTGGCTTAGATTAGAGTGGTCCATACCAGACTAGAGTGGCCTAGATTGTAGTGAAGAAGAGTGCAGTGGCATAAAGTTGCAGTGACATTATGAGCAGTGGTATAGAGTGGAGTAGAGTGGCATAGAGTGCAGTGGAATAAAGTACAGTGGCATAGAGTGCAGTGGCGTAGAGTACAGTGGTGCAGAGCGGTGCAGAGTAGAGTAGAGGGGAGTAGAGTAGAGTGGTATAGAGTACAGTGGTGAAGAGTAGAATAGTGGCATAGAGTGTAGTGACGTAGAGAGCAATGGTGAAGAGTAGAGTGGAAGAATGCAGTGGCGTACAGTGTTGCAGAGTATAGTGACGCAGAGTGCAGTGGTGCAAAGTATATTGGTGTACAGTGCAGTTGAGTTGAGTTAATTGGTTTCGAGTAGAGTAGTGTAGAGACCATTGGCATAGAGAGCAGTGGTTTAAAGTATAGTGCTTTAGAGTAGAGTAGAGTGGCATGGAGTAGAGAGGTGCAGAGTAGAGTGAAGTGCAGTGGTGTAGAGTAGAGTGCTGCAGAGTAGAGTGGCAAACAGTGCAGAGGCATAGAGTGCAGTGGTATAGACTGGAGTGATGCAGAGTAGAGTGGCGTAGAGTGTAGTAGCATAAAGTGCATTGGCATATTATTATTAAATTATTATTATTAAAAACATTTGTAACACGCTCTATCACCATTGGTTTCTTGGCGCTGATAGACAAATGGGGGACCGAAAGCAGGAGGTTTAGTCAAATGCAGCTTGGAAGAGCAGAGTTTTTAATAGTCTGCGAAAACAGTCTAGCTTTGGACAGAGACGAAGGGAAAGGGGAAGGGAGTTCCAAGTGGAGGGGGCCAGGACGGAGAAGCTCAGACCACCGTGCTTAGAGGCATAGAGGGCAATACAGTGGTGCAGAGTAGAGTGGTGGAGAACTAAGTACAGTGGAACAGAGTAGAGTGGCATAGAGTGCTGTGTTACAGAGTAGAGTGTCTTAGAGTGCAGTGGTGTAGAGTATAGTGGCGCAGAGTGCAGTCGCGTAGTGTAGAGTGGTGCAGAGTAGAGTAGAGTGGTGCAGAGTCAGTGGTGCAGAGTAGAATAATGGAATACAGTGCAATGTGTAGAATAGAGTGGCGTAGAGTGCAGTGACGGAGAGTATAGTGTAGCAAAGTGCAGTGGTGCAGAGTAGATTGGCATTGAGTGCATTGGTTTTGAGTAGAGTGGTGTAGAATGCATTGGCATGGAGTGCCTTGGTTTAGAGTAGAGAGATGTAGAGTGCATTGGCGTAGTTTTCAGTGGTTTAGAGTACAGTAGGGTAGAGTGCAGTAGTGTAGAGTAGAGTGGTGTCGAGTGGAGTGACTTGAGTGCCGTGGCATTGAGTGCAGTGGCGCAGCATAGAGTGAAGTGGAGCAGACTGTAGTAGAGTGGCTTAGAGTGCAGTAACATAGAGTGAATTATTTCAGAGTACAGTGATGTGGCGTGGAGTGGTGTGGGGCAGAGTAGAGTGGTGTAGAGTGCAGTGGTGCAGAGTAGACTAGAGTGGCGTAGAGTGAATTGACGTAAAACTGCAGTGACTTGGAGTGGTACAGAGTAGAGTGCATTGGTGTAGAGTGCAGTGGTTTAGAGTGCAATGTAGCAGAATAGACTGCCGTTGAGTAGAGTGGTGCTGAGTAGAGTAGCCTGGCATAGAATGCAGTAGCGCAGCATAGATTGCAGTGGCATAGAGTAGAGTGGCGTAGCGTAGATTTCTCAGAGTAGAGTGAAGTGACGTATAGTGTGGTGGTTCACGAAGAGTGGAGTTGTGTAGGGTAGAGTGCAGTGGCATGGAGTGCAGTGGGACAGAGTAGAGTGGAGCGGCGTAGGGTGCAGTGGTGCAGAGTAGAATAGAGTGGTGTACAGTGGATTGTCGTGGAGTGGAGTGGTACCGAGTTGAGTGCACTGGTGTAGAGTGTATTGTCATTGAGTGCAGTGGCGTAGAGTGCAGTGTTGCAGAGCAGAGTATAGGGTGGAGTGGGGTAGAGTGGAGAGGCGCAGAGTAGAGTGGAGTGGCCTAGAATGGAGTAGTGTAGACTGCAGTGACGAAGAGTGCAGTGGTGCAGGGTAGAGAGGCGTAAAGTGTCATGGCATAAAGTAGAGTGGTGCACAGTGTAACTACACAAAATATAGAGTTAAAAATATCGACCTAATAAATATCGACTTCAAAATATAGAATGGACAAAATATCGAATGGACATAATATAGTCAACAAAAATATCGAATTTAAGGTAAGTAATGTAATATCGAATTTTATAAATATATAAAGTCAAAATAGTATATACATATATAGGTTATTAAAATATATCGAAGTTTTAATAATATCGAATTTTTTAAGTGTTTTATATGTTAGTATATGTGTTAAAAGTGTATATTTTTTTTTGTAATTTATTTTAAGTATTGAATTTTATGTTATTTAATTTTTGCGTAATTTAATTCTGTAGCAGGTTGTGGGTTTATAGGGGAATAGGGTGGAAAGTTATTTAATTATATTAAATAAAATATAAATTTTTAGAAATTGTTAATTATTTGTAATTTAATTGTGCGTTTTAGTTATGTAGCGGGTTGTGGGTTTATAGGGTAATAGGGTGAGAAGTAATTTAATTGTAATAAATTAAATATTTTAATTTAATTATTGGCATTTATTTTGAATTAATTGGTAATTAATGTTTAATTGGTAATTCATTGTTATTAATTGATTAATTGATAATGATGTGAATTGTATTAGTTTATTTTCTGTAGCGGGCTGTGGGTTTATAGGGGAATAGGGTGGGAAGTTACTTAATTGTAATTAATTAAATATTTTAATTTATTTGTTGGTATTTATTTTGAATTAATTGGTAATTAATTTTTAATGGTTAATTAATTCATTGTTAATTGGTAATTAATTTGTATTAATAGTTAATTAATTTTAATAATTAATATGTATTTGTTTTTAATTGATTAATTATTATATTATGTTAAATTGGTAATTACTTTTAATAATTTTTTTATTGGTATTGATATTTAATTTATATTTATTAATATATTAAATATTTCTTTCCCTACTGTTAAGCTCACTAGAGTGGGAATAGTAATTTTTACCCCTACGCTATCCAACGCTTTCCCTACTGTTGCACTCTTTGGAGTGGGAATAGTAATTTTTACCCCTACGCTATCCATCGCTTTCCCTACTGTTGCACACTCTGGAGTGGGAATAGTAATTTTTACCCCTACGCTATCCAACGCTTTCCCTACTGTTGCACTCACTGGAGTGGGAATAGTAATTTTTACCCCTATGCTATCCAACGCTTTCCCTACTGTTTTTATTAATATTATGTTAATATATTATATATATGTTTAAAAAAATTAAATTGTATGGTTTTTTTATAGCTTAAATTTATTATTTTATTATTTTAAGGTTATTTAAGTATTTTTAAGTATGTTTTAGTTAATTATTTTTAATATTTCATTTATTTTAAATTACTTTTGACATTTACACAAATTCGATATTTTGACTAACTATATTTTTTTAAACGATATTTTTGATTCGATATTTTTGTACTTACCTGTTTGTAGATAGGAATTCGATATTTTTGTATTCGATATTTCATCCTCGATATTTCTGTAAGTCTATATTTTTTAAATCAATATTATTTCAGTGATCCGTGCACAGTAGAGTGGAATGGAATAGAGTACAGTGGCATAGAGTGGAGTGGTGCATAGCAGAGTAGAGTGCAGCTGCATACAGTGAAGTGGTGCAGAGTAGTGTGCAGAGGCATAAAGTGGTGCAAAGTAGAGTAGAATGGAGTAAAACGAGTATGCATGGTGTGGTAGCAGACTGCCATTACAGACAACATATTTTTTTATTGAAATGACCATTACATTTTCACAGACATACAGTTTTACTGACAAAAGTCTACAACGCACAAATGATTATGTTTGGAATTGTCATCACCTCGTGTATTGATTTGTTTTGATCGTATTAAAATATTTGCTGCCAAAACACTTCAGAAGTACAAAATAATGTGCTTCATTTAGGCTCTCCCACTTCTGATCTATTCTGAAATACCTGCACAATTCATTTCAAAAATGTAAATGTTGCTGTGTGCTAGAGAAAAGTCTTTCCTTCACTACAAGATGGTCACATAAATCCTCTCATTTTGAAGTCAGTGAAAGAAAAGTAAACACCAAGCTTCCTTGGTAGCCAGAGCCTGACATTTGACCTCTGTTTTTGAATGCACAGCAAATGTGACAAGATAAGAACAAGATTTAAAGGCATCTTTATAGAAAGCGAGCACTCGGAAGCACTCAGAAGAATGCAAAAAATAAGCAATGCTCCGCTGGAGGGATGAGCTCAAGCTGGACAGCCTAAAACAAATAAAGCCAGAAAATGGAAAACAAGCAAATATGAGATACAAACCACAAAGCCAATGGGAAGCAGTGGGTGGAATACATTCCCAAGGAATCTTTCCGAATGTCTCTAAGATGTCTACATCAAACCAGACATTCGACCTAAAAACGAAAAGTATTTGCTACTTTTTGTGAGCGGAGTATTTGCACAGTGGAGTGACAACTAATGTTTTAGATAAGAATGTGTTAGCTTCAGAATTATAAATAGTGTGCGTCCTTCAAAAGATCTGATGTTTATGGTGGACTCTTGGAATCTCTCTCACTCTCTCTCTCTCTCTCTCTCTCTCTCTCACACACTGTCTTTCTCTCTCTCTCTCGCTCTCTCTCTCTCTCTCTCTCTCTCTCTCTCTATCTCTCTCTCTTTCTTTCTCTCTCTCTCTCTCTCTCTCCTGGCCAACAGAAGGAAAGTCCAAGTAATCATAATGTTGGAGAAAAACTGGAACGTTCTATTCTGCTTGACAGTTATTCAGAGCAGGATGTATTCACTTATGACAGAACTGAGGAGGTGTTTAACCCTGCTACATTTCTGTGAAAGGTAGGATATGCTGAATGGGAGGGAGAATAAATGTTTTTATGTGGGAATATTTCAGCATCACTATGCATGGGTGGGTGGGTGGATTGTGCAGATATGTGTGTGCGTGTGATGACAGCGAGGGGAATAGGGAGAGAAATCAAACACCCAAAAAAGTATCACATAGAGAAATAAATCCAGTGACTTAATCACTTTGGGCATTATTATGATGCCAATTGGATGAGAGTTGGACCGAAATAGTTTCGGGAGTGGAACCGCCTGACAAGAAGTCAGCGGTTGCACTCCTGATATTATGATGGGACCTCCAGGACGGTGGTCAGAAACATAGCCTTTACCATTGCGGCTTCTGCTGCGGCCCGGAAAAGTGTTGCAGCACAAGCTGCAATGGTAAAGGGTATGTTTCTAAACATCTATGCATAGAGTTTGGGGTGCACCATATGTGACTTCAGGCCACACAGCACAGGCTTGGGGGGGGGGGGGGGGGGACAGGTGCACTTCAAGGGTCTCCCACAGTCTCTTTCCAACAGCTTTTCCATGTCGGAATGTCTGAGGGAAAGCGGCATCCTAATCCCTATGGTGGTCCCTCTGCAGGCACCACCTCCATTGTAGGAATCAGGCCTCCAACCAACGCCTCGATGGGATCATTAATAGTTTCAGACATGGAGGTCAGTCCCTCCAACGACATCGCATTGACGGCCGGCATTGTAATCCAGCGGTCGGACCAATGCCTTGGATGTCGGACGGACCACCACTGACGGCCTGTCAGTGGCAGTATGGCTGACATCCTAATAAGGCTCTTTGTTGGGTTTGACAAAGTTAAATTCACATAACTGTAGGTTCATCACTCTCAACGTGTCACCAAATGCACAAGTTTCAACATTTTCCATTGTACATGTTTCCCAAAAGTACGAGTTTGGTGTCAGGGGACAGATCCTCAGAGAGGTGTTGAAGCTAAAGAGAAAGGAAACATCTTGAGTCTGCGCCCAAGCAGCTATATTGGCAATCTTCAATATAGATGAAGGTCACCATGGACCCATACATTTTTTTGCTTGAAAAGTTTGCAATTTGAGGTTGATTTTGGATGCAACCATGCCTTTTCGAATCCAGATCAATAAGGATGCGTCCACCTGTTTCTTACTCCTAAAGATACTGCCCAACATCTTTCCTTCCCTCGAACCCGAAGCATGCAAGCATGGAGTCCAGGCAGCAATCTCTTCCCACCTGGACTATGGCATCATCCTTTATATGGAGATGCCAGGGTACTAAGAAGATAGTGCCCATTTGCCGCTTGGACAAATGCTACCAAGGCACTACATGCTGAGAGGTTGTACTGGGGGACTCCCCCGAGATATTTGTGCATGTTTGGTGTTCTCCAACTAAGCGACCGATGCACAGAAGGCCTTAGAAACTCCTTGAGTTGCAGCGGGAGCTTCAATAGTAAAGCAGCTTCATGGAAAACACGAGCCATTTCCTGGGACATTGGTGAGCTGAGGGGGTGTACCCGAACTGACTGAAAGTGTGGGATGAAGGGGCAAAGAACGTGATTATCCTGCTGAGAAGACCCTCCCATAGAGGACTCAATGGGGAGAGGGAAGGTGCCTAGGGGACTCTAGCAACATCTCAGCACCTGATATTAGCCTTGAAGCGTGAGCCTCTACTTCAACTACAGAGATGGACTGTTGAAGTCCTCATTAAAAATGTGGCTCTGCACTCATGCAACACCTCACTCACTTTTGTTGGGATCACTAAAGGTTAGCATGCACATTCTCTCCAGCTTGTGGCCGCTGGGAAACATTGTACTCCCCACAATGTTTTTTCTTGCTTTTGACTGCAACAGGCCACATTGAACCTTGAATTCAGACCAGTTGTATTAACCCTTTTGACCACTCATGGTAGAAAAGCAAAGAGCACTTGGGAGACCCTGGGTATCCCACTAAACATAGGTATCCACAACAGACTCACTCCTGAAACGATCAGGGACAATAACGATGCATTTATTCCCTGGGAGAATATCATGTTATAAAGAGTGTTGCTGAACCCTCATGCTACCTAAGAAATACATGCAAAGGAGGGTCTCAAGTTTCTTTACCCTGGCTTCACCACAAATGATTTTCAAATGAAACACAACCCTTACCTCGCTGGGTAGAGGTTGTGAGTGGGGGACAGTTGTTCTTCCCAATGCCCATGGCAATTAACAAGAATTACCTCTCTAGCTTGCAGCTCTTCAAACATGAGCTGGAGGAGAGAAAAAAGTGTGATCTGACTAGAGGCCCCCAGGAGCAGAATTTGTACCACGTTATGCAGACTGATACCTTCTGCTCTGCCATTTACTCAGTAGTTATTCTAGAGATAGAGGGGATAGTTGAGCATCTTGAAGAGGGTAAAAACACTTTGTCATTGTTTAGATGGAGGCGAACCTACTTGCAGGACTGGAGGATTTAGATAGAGAGTCATCATCAGGAAGTTCCCCTCCCTGTTCTCTTGGACTGTCCTGGTTTGGAAGTCTTAAGGTACTGGGCTGAAAGAAGGTGTCTCCCCATGCTCACTACTTGAGGATCCCAGGGGTTTCTTGCATGGATCCTGTAAGGTTTCCACTTTCCATCACAAGGATAGCGGTCTTGGCTTAATGCCACTATGATCCTCTCCTGGAAGAGGAATTCTATTTACAGCGCTGGATCAAGTCATATATATTTGGTGTAATAGACTATTGTGTTTTGATCAACTTGGGCTTATTATTTAATTGGGTTTGGGAGGATGCATTTTGGGGGGTTTCATGTATACTGCCATGCACGCTCCCAACAGTGAAACTGCAAGATATCTGAACTCTGATTGTATATATACAGGGGTTAGAGCAAGTGACCGGAGGTAGTGCCACTTTGTAAAAATGTGCCATAATATGTTGTCCATGGTTAGAGTAGTCTCCCTAAATGCAAAGGGGTTGAACTTCTCCAATAATGTGGTTAAAATATGCCACTCTCTATGAGAAGTTAGGTATGATATTATCAGCCTACAAGAGGCCCACCTTCAAGTCCAACACAAACACCCGAACTGGCCACCGGAAAACATATTGGCATAGCGCTGTTCTTCCACAGGTCCCTACACTTCATTCATTAAGCCATCAGAAAAGAAAAAGAGGCTAAATCAGTCATGGTCTTTAGCTGATTTTGGCGTAGGCGAATCACTGTAGCTATGATGTATGACCCAATGTAGGAGTGGACAACTTCCTAGCAAACTTATTTAACCTCATGCACACGGGCCGTTTTCCCGCTGTGCGCTGAGTTTTTAAAAAACCCGCGTTACATGATGAGCTCAGCTCATCATGAGCGTACGACAGGCGTAACTCATGACGAGCTGAGCTCGCCATGAGCGTCGAAGGGGTTAATACACTGCTGTGTTTTGCAGAGTGAGATGTAGTAACTAGTGATTTAAATTTGGTTTGGGATGCACCCTGAAATTTATGTTAAAGTATATGAAACTGATAGATTCCTGGAGGACACTGAACCAAGATCAGATAATGTGCACTCCAGTTGGTCTTTATGCCTTCATCAATAATACTTTGATATCACTAGCTTGAGAAGCAACAGTGCGCCCTATAGTGGTCTGTGACCATGCTCCTATTTCCTTATTCATTAATTTAGACTCTAAAACCCTTCAGCTGGGAAGGTGAGCATTACATCCTCCCTTACTGAGAGATCATGTACTAATGACAGAGTTACAGACAAATTGAGGAGTACTTTCTAATGAATGTTTCCGAGTGTGGCGATTAGGCCTTTCTAGCACTTTGTAGGCCTCCAAATGTGTTATGTGATAAATGTATAGGCATCATAGTGAGGTTAAATAGTTTGAAAGCACAAGAGAAAGGACACGTGGAAATTGAACTTGGAAATAAATTATATATATGAGCCCCAAGGTGACTTCTCCCAGCTGTGGTATTCATTTGAGTCAAACATATGGTATCTCCATCTTCAAAGAGGAGATGGGTTTGTTCTGCCTTCAGAAGACTGTGTATGACAAAGAAGCGAAGGTGGGTATCCCTTTTAACAGAACAGCTCAGGCAAACTAATGGAAACGGATATGTTGGGGAAATCAAGTGCTCTAGTGGACTTAACTTCACCTTGTAAGAGGATAAATAAAAGGCCTTTCATGACTGCTCGCATTAGTCATCTGACTCTCTCCTTACACCACTCACCTGTATAATGCAGAAGCAAGCAGTGATCGTGAGGCCCCTACGACATTCGCAGAGATATTCGTTGCAATTAGATCCCTTGAACTCAAAAAAGCCATAGGCCCAGACAGCTTTGTAGGAGGCATACATAGAATCTCATCTAGAACTGTTAACCAAATTTGATGTAGCAATTCTAGTCATTTGCCAAGGATGGGTAGCTGATTACCGCAATGGGGGAAACCACTATGTCCCTGAACCTGAAGTTGGAAAAGACTTTAAGAAATTGCATCACGTAGTCCCATTGCTTTACTAACTGTTGGTGAGAAACTATTTATCAAGATTCTGACACCCCAAATCAAGTCTTCCAGATTGAATACACCCTGACCAATTAGAGTTCACTAACAGCATGCAGGCACACAACATCATGAGAAGCATAGTCCACCTGGCCAAAGAAGTTAACTTTTGAGTTATTGCTATTTCTTGACTGTGACAATTTACTGTGGACCAAGGTTCATCTTCATGATGATGGCAGAGTACCATGCTTCTGCCTCAAGAATTAATGCATATGGTAGGTTGTTCCGCTAAGTAAGGTCACCCATCATCTGCCAGAGTTGTCACCTCTCATTACAGTTTACCTCTTTTGATAGTCATGGCCTGGAACATGATTTGTGTGTGAATGAGGCTAAGTAGGTTCCCATCACCAAATACTCCCCGTTCCAGTCCTTCCTTCAACCCTGCCTCAACCTCGGGCTCGTTGGACAAATGGAAGCGTAGGATATGCCTCACAATAGCTGACTTTTTGACAAAGGATTCACCCAACATTTGAAACATGTAAGAGAAGCTGTAAGCTTAATGAAGGTGAGTACTTTGACCATGACCGTTGTGGGCACTGGGTGATTAAAAATAATGTGAAAGCAACAGCAATGAGAGATCGTGCCCCCCTTTAAAAGTTAATTTCTATTTCTTGTGAGCCAAAGACATAATTTCAAAAATATACAAAATCCTACCAGAAACTTCCTCAAGCCCCCATTGGCCATGTGTAAATTATTGGAACCAGGTGTTGGTTAAAAGTTGTAGAGGATCACTGAAAACGGTAATGAGGGACGTAATGACGTGCTCTACTAGCAGTGTAGGGAAAGAAATACACTATAAAGTAGCCATTAAATAGTACCACTACCAAACAAAGGCGCATAAGATTCACCCTTCTACTAGTGAGCTGTGCTGGAGGGGGTGTGGTCTCCTTGGGGGTTATTCCTGGATATGGTGGGTCTCCCCCCGCCCCATCAATTCTTTTTCAAAGGAATTGATCACTAGGAAGGTAATGTTGGGTTACCCACTACCTTCTAATATTGCTTTTGTGTTGTTGGGCCGTGTGATCCCCCATTCTTAAACAACAATCGAAATCAGACAGGCTGCTTATGTGGACCTTTTTGAGAGCCATAGCGTTTCAATAGCCTTACAGGGGAATAGGAAGAGCCTTCTGTCCCATTCTCAGTGGCACTCAAGTCTCTGGTGTATGGTGAATACGGAGAGTCTCTTTTAAGTTCTAGATGATTGGCACAAAGATTTTCAATCTATGTGGAGTCCACTACTGTCAGTTTGACTTCAAACACTCTCTTAATCACCTAGACTCGGGTCTCTGAATCAATTTGTATTCTAACATATTGATACCAGGGAGGACTCTGGATCCCCATCTATAATATATGAGCCAAACCAAGATTACTGCTTCGATACTTTACAACTCCACTTGGCTTTATCAAGCTTGGAGGTTAAAACCTAGGGGCATATATTTACAAAAGAAGTAATGGAGTGCAGCGTTGACCTTGTTGGTTTAACGCCGCGCTCCGCTACTTCTGAAAAGCAGGACTGCACCTTATTTACAAGAATTTGGTGCAGCCCTGTATTTCTCCCTGCGCTGGCGCTAAATTTAGCAGCCTAGCACCAACACAGGCACTCTTGCATCATAGTGCAAGGGTGCCTGCTTTGAAGGGGAAGGATTGTTTATGTGTAGTAAGGTGTCTCTTCCTGCACATAAACAATCTGAAATGGAGTTTTGCAACTCGTCATTTTTTTAATGATTTTATATGTGCAAGAATGGGCATTCCTGCACATAAACAATCAATGGCGTTTTGCTGTTTCGTTGTGTGTAGCACAACGCAGCACACAGAGAAACAGCAAAAACGAGGCGAAATAAAGCATTTCACCTCGTTTTGCCAGGGTTAGACCAGGTTTTCCCTGGTCTTAACTTTGACGCTGCCCCATATTTACGTCACCCTTGTAAATATGGGGCAGCGTCAAAATCAATGGGTGTTGTAGTGGAACGCCCATCACAACACACATTGCCCGTCCCTTTCATGCTAAGTATAGCGTGAAAGGGGCCCTTATTTCAGCCAAGTTAAGCGGCTTAACGCTGCCTTGTAAATAAGACGAAGCCCATATCACCACAGGAACTTCACTAGAAGTGACGTTCCTATGGTGATAGGGGCTAGTAAATATGCCCCCCTAGTTCCACATCACTTTGGTTGGCAATCTTCTTGTCTCTAGAGAGATGGGGAGGGAGGGTTGCTAGAGGTTTTCAATGTTTAAAAGTTGGTGATCTTGGTTTTATTATTTGTTGCGGCTTTAAACAAAATAGATTTTCCCTTTTGGGAAAGCATAGGAGGGAGCAGACAGTGGTCCACTCCGCCACTACCTACCCCACACCAGCCTGCCCACACGATTCACAAAGGGAAGGTATTTCACTGGGACACCTTCCCCTATGTGAGTCAGTTCCCACCTCAACTAGGAGGTCAGTAACTAATCAATGGTTTGTGACTGTAATTGCCATCCCAAACTATTAATCCATTCCTCTGTAAATCATTTATAGGAGTGTAACATCCCTTTCAGACCCCTTCCTAATTGCGATTCTGAAAGGATCGTAAAAGCCCTGTCAGAAGTTGGAAATAATTTTCTGAATCATAAAAGAGATTTGTACATTCTAAAAATCCCTTTTCACGTTGGCAATCCTGTGAATTTGTGAATCGCACGGTTTGTGACGACAAAAGAGGTTTGTACCTCAGACCTGAAGTATAATATTTTAAGTACTCAATTCACAGGATAGTGAGGTGGGTAGTCCAAGGCTTTACTCTGGCATGGTGTGGGGTTAGAGTTCAGAGGCTTATTTCGAAGAAATTGGTGTATGGCAAGGCTTCCTGCTGCGCTGCCGTACACCAATTAAAAAATCCAGAAACACACCGTATTTACAAGATACGGTGCATTCCTGTCCTTTCAGCCAGTGCAGGCAACCTTGCACCATGGTGCAAGGGTGTCTGTGTTGTTGGCATGATTGTTTTTGTGCAGAAAGTGGCACCTTCCTGCACAAAACCAATCTTAAGAGGCGTTTTCCTCTCCATGTGTGCTGCGGAATGCAAGAATACAAGAATACAAATTAAACATTTCGCCTTGTTACACTTGCTCAGGGGAGGTGCACGGTTTTAACGCATTCCCAGATTTGTGCCATGTTGTAAATCTATGAATGTGTCTAACTCTGTGGGCGTTGCATGGGAACACCCACAACACCCATGGAAAGCCTCTTTGACTCAGAGTACGGCAAGGCAGTGACTTGCTCTGCTTTTCCCCTCAACTGTGACTACAGGACTGCAATTAAGGCCTATATGCGCAGATGCTAGCACCACTTACGACAGATATAAGTTTCCTTATGTGTGATGTCACTGCACTTAAAAGCTATACGTCACCTCTAAAGCTGGCCTTTCAGTCATGAAGGTAGGGCGCTAGGTTATAAATGGGAGCGCACCCTGCATGAGCAGGACACCCCCTACAAACCCCGGGGTCGATTTTCCAGGTGTTGTAGATTTAGTCAACCATTTTGATACATATAGTGGCCATGTATCAGTACGCAATGGCTAAGTATATATTGGCCGTGCCAAACCTAGGCATGTTTGATATCAAACATGTTGGAATCATCCCCAAGACTCTATGATTCCATGCACCAGGGGGCACTTCCGGGAAGCCCTCATTACTCTGGTAACAGCTTTCCAGGGTGGTAGACAGTCAAAATATCGAGTTGGAAATATCGACCTACCATAATATCGAGTCTGAAATATCGAAGGAGCATAATATCGAAGGCAAGAATATCGTAGGACAGAATATCGACCCAAGGTAAGTAATATCGATATACTTAATATCGATGTAAGTAATATCGAAGTTAGTAATATCGATAGCATATATATCGATGTTAATAATTTCGATGACACTAATATCGATATTTGTATTATTTTATAGTTTTTTATTATGTATGTGTTATATGTTTAATTTAAGTATTTAAAATAATTACTATTATATGTGTATACATTTTCTATAATAATATATAAATTTATAAGGAAATTTGATGTTTTAGTACCGGAGCGGGTTGCGGGTTTATAGGGGAATAGGGTGGGAAGTAATTTAATTATGGTAAGTTGATTAATAATTAGTAGGATTAATTAATTATTTATAATTATTTGCTAATTAATATTGATTAATTGGGAAATAATTAATTGATTAATTGATATATATTTTCTGTAGCGGGATGTGGGTTTATAGGGGAATAGGGTGGGGAGTAATTTAATATTAATTAATTAATTAATATATGTTTTTAAATATTTATAACTAATTAATTGGCAAATAATGAATATTAATTAGTTAATTAATTAATATAATTTTGAACATATTTTAAATTAGTAATTAATTGGTGATTAAATAATATTAGTTAATTACATTAATTAGAGTAATTTATTTATATATATAATTTTTAGTTACTGTTAATTAATTATTTGGGGAAAAATTATATTAATTATTAAATTATATTAATTACAGCTTATGTGCTAATATATTTACTTTATTGTTATTGTTAATTAATTATTCATTGCTAATTAAATAATATTATTTAACTTTGGGTTAAGGAGTATTTTTAGGGTTCAGGGTCATTTTTGGGTTTTTGGGTAAAGGGGTATTTTTAGTGTACAGGGTCAGTTTTCAGTTTTTGGGTAAAGGGGTATTTTTAGGGTTCAGGGTCAGTTTTCAGTTTTTGGGTAAAGGGGTATTTTTAGGGTTCAGGGTCAGTTTTCAGTTCATGGGTAAAGGGGTATTTTTAGGGTTCAGGGTCAGTTTTCAGTTCATGGGTAAAGGGGTATTTTTAGGGTTCAGGGTCAGTTTTCAGTTCTTGGGTAAAGGGGTATTTTTAGGGTTAAGGGTCAGTTTTCAGTTCATGGGTAAAGGGGTATTTTTAGAGTTCAGGGTCAGTTTTTAGTTCTTGGGTAAAGGGGTATTTTTAGGGTTCAGGGTCAGTTTTCAGTTCTTGGGTAAAGGGGTATTTTTAGGGTTCAGGGTCAGTTTTCAGTTTTTGGGTAAAGGGGTATTTTTAGGGTTCAGGGTCAGTTTTCAGTTGTTGGGTAAAGGGGTATTTTTAGGGTTCAGGGTCAGTTTTCAGTTTTTGGGTAAAGGGGTATTTTTAGTGTTCAGGGTCAGTTTTCAGTTCGTGGGTAAAGGGGTGTTTTTTGGGTTCAGGGTCAGTTTTCTCGACTGTTGCACTCTCTGGAGTGGGAATAGTAATTTTATCCCTACGCTATCAAACGCTTTCCCTACTGTTCCACTCTCTGCAGTAGGAATAGTAATTTTTACCCTTACGCTATCCAACGTTTTATATAATTAATTGTTAAAATATCACATGTTTATTTTATTTTTTATATTACTTACATTTTATTTATGTTATTGTTTTATGTTTGTAAATGTATTAGTAAATTAGAATATATTTCATTAATTTATAAATTAGTAAATTAATTATTAATACTTATTGTTCAGTACATATATATTATATCTTTACTGTATATATTTAATTAATGTATTATTAATATATATGTATTATTTATTAATTTTAAACATTATTAGATACTTTTAAATATGTATATTTTATTTATTAGTGTTATATACTTACTGTTACATTTATATATATAAAAAAAAACGATATTTTTAACATCGATATTTTTTACATCAATATTATTTTTTCGATATTTTATAGATAGGATGTCGATATTTTTGCCCTCGATATTGTTGACTCGATATTCTTGTAGGTCGATATTTCTGAGGTCGAAATTCTGTCAGTGATCCTTCCAGGGTATGCCAGCAAGCTAGTGCTGCTGCCTACCCCAGACATGCTTCTGCCTTCCTGTTGCTGAGCTGAGCTTGAGCAGGGAAGGGGAGAACAATACGTTTCCTGTGACCACCTCCCGGACAGGACTTAGTGTATAGGGCTGGAGTGGGGGTGCTTGCCAGCGCCACCAGACTGCTTTGAAGGGCACATTTGGTGCCCTCCTTGCATACTCCACTTTGAGCCAGTTTGTGTAGCTTTTGGCTCCCGCTCTGGCGTGATTTCGGACAAATGACATGGTAGTATCCTCCCCTCTGTCCAGCCCTTCCTGTGGACGGATACTTGCATCATCCCAACCCTTTTTCTAGGGTACTTAAGGGCTTACCTGTGGGTGGCTCTTCAGAGTCATCATGGGATAGTATTCAAACTAGAAACCACTTCAACCTCACCCATCTGGGCACCTTGAACTTCGCTGGACTTCGCCTGGAACCAAGACTACATCAAGGAAGACTCCTGTTGCTCCTGAACTCCCTATCTGCAAGTCTTCTTCGTCGTCTGTGCCTGTGCTTCATCCAGGTTCCTCTCCAGGACTGTGGTCATCAAAGACACCAAAAGGATTCTCCCTTGGCATGAAGGAGTCACTCCCCTGCATCTGCAGGCACCGCAACAAAGCTGACCCGTCTGCTGCTCATGACGTCCAATGGTCTCGGAAAGGATCAGTAACATATGTGGTGGTTCTGCAACTCCCTCAAGGTTGACATGTCCGCTTAGCAAGTTTAATGCCAGTAACCCTTGCCAGAACCGAGGGAACAGAACCCCTGTGCACCACATTGACTTGCTGGTGCCAAGGATTGTTTACTCTATCCTCCAGAGATCTTCGGACCACAGGAAGCTCCAGCCTCTAGCACCTCTTCCTGCCAAGATCGTTGTCCTCACCACATTCCCTGCACCATGGGCCTGCATCTTTGGTGATCTGCTCGAGGTCCTCTCCCGACTCCTGTGCCTTTGGCCTGTGGGTCTTCTTGAGGGTCTTATTTGGCTTCAGTGGGCTACCCTACTTATTCAGGCCTGCTCTGACTCTCCCGCACTTGGTGGGTCCCTTGGACCTTGCTGCACCTTTTTTGTTTACCACGTCTGTTGCTGCTGCCAAGGCTTGTTTGTGCAACCTCCAGACTCTGACCCCCTGGTTCTTGACTTCTGACATGGGATAGCTTGTGAACAGCTCCTGGTCTTCCTGTCCTTGTCCTCACAGCTGCAGCGACAAGGTCACCGTCATCACTTTTGCATCTTCTGTCATCAGTGGTCATTGGTCTTCCGTGCCTCCTAATCACTTCCGAGTGGTATAGACTCTGTCCTCTTTACTTGTAGGTACTTCTCTTCAAGAATCCATCGTTGGATTCCACCGGAATTTTTCACCTTCTTCGCCAGCTGCATTTATTCTGAAATCCTCCATTGTGGTCTAAGGCGGTTTCCGACATCACTTTGTACCTATGCACCCGGCTTCCATGGTGCAGGTATTCTGATTCCTGGGGTATCCACGGGTGAGGTGACTCTCCAACCTTCCATCTTCCAAGGGGTTTTTTCAGGCTCCACTGGGATGGGTCCTTCATCTTGAAAACAGCAACTGTGACTTTCCCATTGACTTGCATTGAGTACGGGGCTGAGTTTTCACTCTGCACACAGCCTCCAGGGGGTTCGTGGGTACTTAACTCAGCTGGTTCCTTGTGTCCCCAACTCTTCTGAGGCTTCTGGTCCAAGTCTCGACTTTGGTCGCAGTTCGCATTCCACTTCTTTAGCATATGGTTTGGTCTCTCCCTGGAGACCACAGTGGATTTGTGCTTACTTGCCTGTTTACATCTGAAATATTATGTGTATTGTGTTGATATCTCCGAGTAGGAAATGTACCGATGTGTTAGTGAGTGGGTAAATATACGCATTTTTATAACCACACTGTGTGTTTTTTTTGTTTAACCCTCACTGTATGATTAGTTCTGGTAAAACAAGCAGTTTAGCACTCCTTCTGGACTAAGCCTAAAGACTGCTCTCCACAGCGACCACTTAGAGAGCTTTCTACGGTTGTCTAATACCACTAAAATCACCATCAGCGTTGCCTGGATTAGTGCAAGGTACTTCAATTAAATAAGTGTGCACCATATACTAAACCGGCCTCCTACGTTTTAATCCACATCTAGATTGGCTGCTAAAACAGCGGAGGCCTAAATCCAACCGCTGCCACCAATGTAGGAGGCTGGCTTTACCGCTACTAACCAGTGGTAAAGTACTGTCCTCTCTCTTTTAACCTGATCGAATAGGCACGCTCCTAATTGGTATATTTATCTTACCTACAAGTCCCTTGTATATGGTACAAAATAGACCCAGGGCCTGAAAGTTAAATGTCGCTAGTGGACTGCAGCACCTATTGTGCCATCCACTATAGTAGCAACGTGAACATGGCTTCAGGCCTTCCATTATAGCCTGACTGTTGCAGTGTAAAAAAAACGCAATTAAACACTTTTGACAGGTAATAACCTCCCTCTTAAGTATTATTAAGTCACCCCTTTGTAGGCATTGTAGCCCACGAGGCAGGATGGTGGTGTCTTTTGGAGCACACTGTCACCAATATATTACTAAGTCATTTACAGACGTCACATTTTTTCATTGAAATAGCACCTACATTTTCACAGATATATTTGTATTAATAAAACGCCATAGCACACAAATGAGAACATGTTTCAACGATTATTTATCATTTGTGCATCACAAAGTGAAAGTGTCTGGATTTATTTTTAGCCTATTACAATCTTTGTTTCCAACACACTTTAAAATTACAAAAAATTTGCTTTACTTTTGCTTTCCTTATTACTAATATATTCTGAAATAAGGGTACAGTTAATTTATCGGTATTTACATTTTGTTGTGTTACAAAAAAATGACATCTTACAGCCTTTCCTTTCACAACAGCAGGATTGTCACATAGTTCACTTTAAATACTCCTTTCACTTTGCTGTCAAAAAATTCAAGTAAACACCATTTCCTATGTTAAAACAGCAGCAACTTACAGAAGACAGGCTGACATTTGACCTCTGTCTCTGAAGCACAGCAAATATGACAATATAAATACAAAATGTAAAGGCCTCTTTATTTTTAACTCTTTCGAAGCCCACAAGAAGTCGACTGGTGTCCCACAGTTTTAGATTATGTTATACTTAGCTTGTGTGACTTCCCTGCTGCTCAGCTGGTGTGGGTATTGGAATGCCTGATGTCATCATAGAATCTTGGGAGCCTGGCTGGTGTGTGGAGAGGCAGTTGATGGCAGGCAGGCTGAGTGGCAGGGAGGCCACTCCTGGTGGGGTTATTCTTATCTTATACTCAAATACTTGGAACTTAATCTGGAACTAAACTTAATTAAATCCAGCTTATTAGATGTACCTGGCTCAAGGACTTCGTTATTTACAACATTTACTCTGTTCTATTTCATGTTTTTTGCACTACTCCTATGAATCAATCTGAGGATACCACCTTCATTTTTAGTCCATTAATTTCAAATTCCTTTATAGTTACAGAATGTTTTACATTTTTCAGTTGCAGATTTTACTGTTTTTTTATATTAACTTTAATAATCTGTTACTATTATTTCATTTGCTAAGCAGTCGTGGACCTTCTGAGCAGGTGTCGTGGACCCCTATGGGTACCTGGACCATAGGTTAATATCTGCTGCTCTATAGCACTCAACCATAAACACATGGCCCACAGATTTATTATGGGGGCACCTATGTGCCCATGACACTGCCAGACTAATTAATGAACTCATAGTGGGGTAATAGCCGCATACCGGGGGTCAAGTTTTTTTAGGAAGCAAGATTTGATGCTCTCAGACATTATTTGCAGTTACCTCAAATTGGAAATAATTAAGCCTAAGGAGAAACTGCAGGCAAGATATGCAACTTTTGCTTTCTCTTTCACTAAGCAACAAGGCATGTTTCTGTGTACTACCAGAAATTGCCACAACCATATTTATGGGAAGAACTGAAGTTAATAGGGGATTTTAGACATTTGTTCTTTGACCCCCATTCCGAGTTCTCATTAAACAATGTGTCTCCTTAGATAAACTTTACAAGAAGAAGCCAGGCATAGATATAGAAACAATAGTTCTACATTCTAATAACAGTCTCAATAAACATATCTAAAGATATTCTTACATCCTACCTCTTTCCAACATAAGGGCGCGTTTTCCTTCACAACTCGACATACAAAGTATAGCAGAGCCAGAGCCATGACGAATAGCAGAAAATCTGACTTCCGGCAAGTGGCCTGACCTCCTTCTCGGGTTCTTGTTTTCGGACAATAGCAGGGATGGTTATTGCTTTGGCACATAGTGCCCTTGCAGCCAATCGGAGGGCACACAGCTCCCTGCGGACGAGGTCTAGGGAGGCACGTGTGCCCTAAAGAAGAACATAACAAGAAGCAAATAACCTGTGTCCAGCATCCCATATTCTAAGCAAGCCGGGGGGGTCATCTCTGCTCTACGCCGACGTCTTGCGGGGGAGCTGGACGGCCCGGAGTTCTTCCTCATCCGTGACGTCACAAACCCAGTCGTTCTCTCACGTCATTTCCTGTGACACAGCAGAAATGTTTACCAAAGGGTTTGAACAGCCTATGTGGCCTGCCTGGTGACTTTCCGGTGCATGGGTGAGTTGTTTGTCGTTTGCCATTCCTTTGAAAAACTACCCTGTGGTTCCCTTCATGCAGATTATGGTCAGTGTGTGTGTCGCAGTTCTGAGCAAAGCGAATCTGCTGTTCTTTAGTGGAGGTCTGGCGTTAAACCTTTGCTTGCCGTTGGCAGTGGAGCGGGTCTGAGTTGTGTGGCCTTTGGGCAGTTTTTAGTTTGTAAATAAAATAATGTATATACGTGCAGATATCCAGGGTTTTTTTTTGTAAGGGGTCCGCTGATTTTGCTGCCGACAAAAGCTGCCAGTTTTGACTTCACCTCATAGAGCTTTCTTACCCCAGCCTACTCTTGCTCTCTCCTGTGCTCACTCTTGCAGCTTCTTTTTCATAGCTATTTCCTTGCTTTGCATACCTCCTTCTTCCTTCCTTCTCGTCATTTCACTGTCTTAATCTGAGTCAAAGCTTGATATTAAAAAAATATATGTTCCTGGCTTTAAAATGGGTGGCAATGCTAGGACTTAAGTCCACTAAAGTATACAAAAAAGTGATGGATGGAATGCTTGAATTATTCTCAGCCACTGGCGGCCGCATCCCAGTCCATCGTTATTATGCAGACCATGCCACCTCAGTTTGGACTTAGCTATATGCAAATCAGTCTTGACTCTGCTCCAATGGGAACAGTCCAGCCCAAACTGCCATGCCAGGCCCTCCCTAAACAGGAATACAACAACCGAGAACTGGTATCACCCTAGAGAGGGCTCGTCAGCCATGTATAGCTTGGTTCCAGTGGCACAGTGTGCACAGGACCCATGTCTGGGGATACCCGTGCCACTTAAGACGACACCCTAAAGTATACAAAAAAGATATGGGTGGAATGCTTACATTTCTCTCGGTCACTTGGCAATTACTCAAGCAGCATCTCGGTCCATTGTTATTTTGTATTGGAGCAGGGTCAAGACTGATTTGCATGTGGCTGCGTTCAAACTGAGGTGTCACAATGTGAAACATAACGAAAGACTTGGATGCAGCCCGAGTAATTACCAGGGCTGAGATAAATTAAAGCATTCAATCCATCACTTTTTTGTATACTTTAGGCTTTAAATGGGGAGGTTCCCTCCGTGTTTCAGACCTGGAAGTAACTAACTCAGGAACAGGTCTCCATTGGGCCCTATATTGATGTCTTTAACTTTACAGACAAACACTCACCAGTTTCTAAACTATAACTGTAAAAACATTAAGGTATTTGGTGCCTGTTCAAATTTCACGTTTTACTTACCCTTGCATTCCATCAGAGTATATGCCTTTTGCAGGATTCTGCATACCGTAGTGTTTTCTCATACAAAATATACAGAATATTACTCCAGTATAGCGCAAGCTGTGAATGAGTCACCTGTTGGTATCAGTTAGAGCTCAGTTTGTGGGTGGGAGTATATGATGGGCAAGGGCTCTAAAGTTGAGGTTGAAGGCAGTGCGAGTTTCTCACATTTCCTGACAACAGGTCCTAAATGTGTTCAGAATACATGCTCATTTAATCCTTGGACTCTCTACAGAACCCTCACAGCACTATTTGAATGTTCCAATTATTATTATGGGGAGAATTGCCCTGAACTGTTGGAGTGGGGTGGACTGGATGGAGTGGATTAGATTGGAGTGGGGTGGATTGAAATGAGGTATGGTGAAGTGTACTAGATTGGATTGTAGTTGGATTGGCTTGGAGTGGAGTGGGGTGGACTGTGTTGTGTTGTGTTGTATCTCGAGGTGTGTCTCGAGCCAGATCTGTTCCTTCATTTAGATCTGGCTCGAGTACATCTCGAACTTCTGTTCCACAGTTGTTTTTAGTTGAACATGTATTATGGGTCCGTTTGGAATGTGGTGGTTGGGAGGACACAGTTGGTCTAACTTGGGTTCTAACTTCCCTTGATTACTGCAATGGGCTATTTCTAAATGCCCAAACCAGGATAATAAACAAGCTTCAGTCACTGCAGAATGCAGCAGCACGGCTTCTCTCAGGAACACCTAAATCCTCTCCAGTATCTGACATCCTTAAGAAATACCACTGGCTAACGATCCGCAACCGAATAAAATTTAAATCTTTATGCATAGTTTACAAAGCATTACATGACCAGGCTCCCCAATTTTTTTAAGGCAAAGTTGACACCTTATAAACCAACCAGACTGCTTCGATCAACCACACTGAACCATCTAGTGGTCCCTCGATCCAAGACAGTATCTTGGGGAGACCGTCGCTTTCTGGTTGCGGCATCAAAGCTTTGGAATACCTTGCCACTCTGCATTAAGACATCTCCTTCGCTTATGCAGTTCCGTAAATTACTAAAAACCTGGCTATTTGATCAGTAGTCTAAAACAGTTTCTATGAGCGATGAGGGAATTAATGGAATCACTTAGCGCCGAGACGCCCAAGGGTATTCGCCGCGCTCAATAAATTACAAAAATAAATAAATAAGTTGGTGAGTGGAGCTGTCAGGCGGCTGCGCCCGCTGATTATCCTGACCGGGTTACGCTTTTTAATAAAGACATTATCTTTAAGACTACGGATCTTCTTTCCAACAATGGCGATGATGGAAGCGTAACCCGTGGAAGAACCTGCGCTTTCAGCAGCAATTTAAATTATTTGTACGTTCGTGACATTTTTTAAAGAAGTTGGAGACTTCGAGATTTAATGAAGACAGCTCACATGATCTAAGCCACAATGAAATCTTAACGTGAGTTACTGACTTTTCATTTTATGATTTTATGGGTATTTGACTTTTCTGGACTTTCTCGATTTAAACGACACTCAGCTTCTTATCGTTTCTACTACTGGAGTGTTTGTATGGGCATTCGGTTATGCTATTTTCTTCATCTTCAGTGTGCGTGTCATTTACATTTATGAAAATCAATGCCTTGTGAGCTCATGATCTACCGGTGCGACGTGCATCTTCTGAGGGCTCCGGCATTCTACCGCTCACAGAGCGCTGGATGGTTACGCAAGACTTGTCTTACGTCATCGCAGGTGCACGCAGGTCACCACGTCATCGCGTGACCACGTAAGGTCATGCTATGTGACTCCATTTTGCCGGAAAATATTCCCGACAGTTCTCGACAGTCCTCGACAGTTTCAGAAATCATCAGAAATTAGAAGAGAAGTTCATTATACCTTCAGTGTTCTCAGTGGATCAAAGTATATATATAATCAGCGAGAAAATCGTTTTAACAAGTAAAACTTAGTAAAATATTCATTTTAAGAGCATTTTCTTTGCTGTGTGTTACAGAAGTATTCTCATCAGTGAAACACACACTATTCTGACCACTATACTGAAGGTATTTTCAAGTATTCTTTTAATACAAGCTGGAGATTGGGATTAACATTTTCGCTATTTAAATCATACACATTATATATGTTGTATTGAATGTTATCTTATATTCACAAGCTTGTATAGTACTTGTATTGTACTCCTTTTGCTGTATCCATATTATATTTTTTTTAGTCAAGTACTCTATTACTTATTACTTCTACTACACTATGTCCACCACCACTATGAATCTACCTGCTTCACAGGCTTTTATGATTAAAGATGGAGAGGTTTCAAGCCAAAGATGGGAGGAGTGGAGAGATTATCTTGTTAATTATTTGGAAACCTTTGAGAGCAAAGAACTGACTCTCGAAAGAAAGAGAAAAATTCTCCTACATTGCCTTGGTCCAGGCGGATTAAGAGTTTACAATAGAATTGAAAAAAAAGCTAGTGGTGGAAGTGATGAGAAGTTTTTTACACGTGCAATCGATGACCTCAACACTTATTTTGCACCGACTGTATGCAAAGCTGTACACAGATTTAACTTTTACCATAGGAAGCAAGAGAGTAATGAGAAAATGGAGGATTATATAGCATCACTTAGGAGACTTTCACTGTCATGTAATTTTGGCACTTTTGAGGAAGAATTGATTCGTGACCAATTGATTATGCATTGTAATAACCAAAACCTGCAGGATAAACTGTGGATCAATGGTGATGCGAGCTTAAAAGAGATTTCAG
Organism: Lissotriton vulgaris; assembly: GCF_964263255.1. Lineage (NCBI taxonomy): Eukaryota > Metazoa > Chordata > Amphibia > Caudata > Salamandridae > Lissotriton > Lissotriton vulgaris. The sequence continues at coordinate 586,416,139 of NC_141697.1, read as the reverse complement.
CGATAATTTCTAAGGCAGAATTAACTTCTAGATGTGCAAAGACTGTTGTAAACAAATCTAAAAGTGACAACGGTGAAGAAGTGGTCAAAATTGTGAGGGTTCCAACTCAACAGCTAAATACAGAAAAGAGTAAATTTAAACCCAACTTTAAAGGAAAGAGTAAAATGAAAGAATCCAGCACAAAACCTAATGTAGTTAAAGGTGTTTGCTTCCGTTGCGGTAGCAATTCACATCTGGCTAATGATCGGAAATGTCCGGCACTGGGTCAGAGATGTGCCTACTGTAAAATGTCCGGACATTTTGCACGGGCGTGTAGAAACAGTAAAAGTGTGAAATGTATTGTGGATGAGTGTGATGCTATTGATGACAATGACGAGGACAATTCTGATGACATTGTATGTTGTATTAGTGATGATGAGGCAACTGATCCAGGTAAGATAAGGAAAAAATCTGTATGTGATATCGCAGTGAACAGGATTATTGTTACTTTAACAGCCGATTGCGGTTCACCATACACTATTATTAATAACAAGAAGTGGGAGGATCTATTTTGTCTAAAAATAGGTCGTGACCTAGACAAACCTGACATCCACCCAGTGGGTTATACTGGTAAACCCATTGATCTGATAGGGTTTGGGAGACTTAAATTTGAATTCAAAGGGAGATCTGCTTGTTGTAAACTTTATGTCTCCAGAGTAGGACCCTGTGTCTTGGGCTGGTGGGATCAGGGTGACTTAGGAATACTTCTTGATCCTAATAGTCCAGATCCTGTTTTGTGCATTGAACAAGACAATTGAAATGAAATTTATAAGGAATTTCCAAAGGTGTTTTCTGGGGATGTGGGGGAATTAAAAGGATTCTCGCATAAGATCATCTTAAAACATGATGTAATACCATGCATCCATAAGGTGTGGAACATTCCTTTGGGGGTCAACAATGATGTACATTGTGAAATCCTGAAACTCATGGATAAACACATAATGGAGTGCATTGAGTCTTCTGACTGGGTCGCACCCTTGGTGGTCGCACGGAAGGCCAATGGCAAGATTCGTCTCTGTGTTGTCCTCAGAGAGTTAAATAAGAAAATTTTTATTGATGTTTTCCCCCTGCCTAACATTACAGAACTTCTCTCATCCACAAGGGACATGGAATGGTTTTCCACTATAGATTTAACGCCTGCCTACCACCAAGTTCCACTCCATATAGAGAATAGACATTTGACAGCCTTTGTCACGCAGTTTGGGTTATTCCAATTCAAAAGAGTACCATTCGGGTTGGCGACGTCAGCTGCTATGTTTCAGCGCATAATGTTTACCATGTTTAAATGTATTAGTGATGTATTATTTTTTCAGGATGACATCCTTGTGATGGGTAAACACAAGGATGAACATGATATCTTGTTGAGAAAGGTTTTACATGTTCTAGATACAAAAGATTTGTCTGCTGAGAGGTCTAAGTGCAAGATTGCAAAAAGATGTGTGACATATCTTGGTCACGAAATTAGTGGCAATGGCATTAGCCCTAAAACTGAGTTAGTTGATGCCATTCACAAGGCTCCTGTTCCGCAAAATAAGGATGATGTTAGATCCTTTTTAGGGCTAGCAGAATACTATTCAAAGTTTATTCATAATTTTGCGGAGAAAATGTATAGTATTAGACAGCTATAAAAAAAAAAGGGAACAATTTTTCGTGGTCTGATGAGTGTCAGGAAGGAATTGAAAGGATTAAGAAAGACATTTGTATAGCACCTGCACTTAAAGGGTTTGACCCTAAGCTTAAGAGTTTCATTACAACTGACGCTAGTGGGAAGGGTCTTGGGGCAGTCCTTTCACAACTGCAGAGGGATAGCTCTGAATGTGTAGTGGCTTTTGCTTCTAGGGCCTTGACTGCAACTGAGGAAAATTACTCAGTTATAGAAAGAGAAGCGCTAGGTTGTTTGTGGGGTCTCAAACATTTCAAACAATTCATTTGGGGAACACGTATTACTCTAAGAACAGACCACAATCCATTAACTAAAGTTCTTACATCTTCTGGTCTTGATAATGTGTCACCTAGGATATCACGTTTTTCTGCACAGTTGTTGGGTTTTGTTTATTATGTGGTGTATGTGCCTGGTGTGCGCAACCGTATTGCAGATTTCCTAAGCAGAAGCTCTCTTCCTGTTGTTGATAGGGGTGATAAGGAGTGGAATGAATGGTTTGTGTCTAGTATCTTTGATAGTGAAGTTAAAAGCATAACTCACAAAGAGTGGGTGGATAAAATAGCTACGGACTGTGAGATCCAAGAAATTTGTAAATTTGTCAAGAAGGGATGGCCAGAGAAACATAATTTAGACAAAAGTTTAAGACCGTTTTGGGAAGTGAGACATGAATTATCTTTTGAAAATGGGTTATTGCTCAGAGGGGGGAAATTGATTCCACCCTCAATTTTTTTTTTTTTTAAATCTTTATTAACATGAAGGCATATTAAGCATTTAGTATGACACATTCAAGCTTTTAGATCCGTATTTGTATGTTACATTTCTGGAAGTTATAGTACCTATTACATATTGTTCATCCGTGATTTAATCTACCCATCTAAAATCCTATATATGCGCTTCCGTATATCCATACATTAGTCATCAGAGTTTATCAATTTTCTCCCGCTATGTGCTGTCTAACATGAGCACCCCTCTTACAAATCCTAAGAGAAACACCCCCCCCCCAAACCACCCTCAATTTTTAGAGTGAAGGTTATAAACCTTTGTCATGAGGGACATTTAGGTATTGTAAAAACCAAGAATAGGATTAAACATAACTATTGGTGCCCTGGTATAGATAGAAACATTGAGATGGTTGTGCGGGAGTGATGTGAATGCATTAACTCTGATTAAACCTTGACCACGTGTAGTCATACCTCATCCTATCATTGTTCCTAATATGCCGTGGGAAAGGGTAGGAGTGGACATTTTTGGGTCAATTAAAAGTTATGATGGTTTACTTAAACACATTATTGTATTCGTTGATCATTTTTCAAAATGGCCAGAATATAAAGTGGTGGAAAAAGCAGACTCTGAGAATGTTTTGTTATTCTTAGGTGATGTTTTTAGCAGGGAAGGTCTTCCTAAAGACTTAGTTTCTGACAATGGTGGACAATTTGTAGGTGAACAGTTCAAGAAATTTATAATGGATTCTGGTGTTACTCACAGAACCACTTCAGTTTACCATCCAGAGGGAAATGGTAGCGTGGAACGCTTTAATAGAGTTATAAAAAGTATTATTGTTCTATGCAGCACAAACAATAAAGATTGGGAGGATGAATTAAGGAAAAGCATTTGTGCCTCTAGGGTTACAAAGTGTGATTCTTCGGGATATTCTCCTTTCGAATTGATGAGAGGTCGATCCCCCCACACTAAAGATAGCATGGGTTGGTTATGTAGTACTAAAAAGGTTGATTGGTCCGCTGAAGAGGTAAGACTTTCCCTCGGAAATAAAGCAGAACAGTGGAAAGGGGATTTAAACATGAATAAGAAAGGTTTTGCTCTTAAGGTAGTAGACATTGTTAAAGTAAAGAAAGGCAGATTTGTTCCTAAAGGGGAGAGTAAGTATTCTACACCTCTCAAGGTGATCAAGGTTCTGTGCAATTCTGCCCTGTTAAGCGACAGTAAGGTGTGGAATGTTAATAAAATTGCATTGTACAAAGGGAACTTCATACCTCAATCCGGAAAAAAAAATTATGATTGGATTGATGATGTAATTGATACTTCTGGTGTAGCTGGTGCTTCATGTGGTGAAAATGTATTGGGGGATGATAATGGTGAAATTTCACCTTCACAAGACTGTGTTGTAGAAGGAAAGAATGTTCAGGCCATGTTACGTTCTAAACGCATTTGCACCAAACCAAGGAAATTGGATGATTACATCACTTATGTACATGCCTAGTTATTATTGGTTTTATGATATGTTGCATGGACATGCTTTATCATATACCTTATATATATATATATATATATATATATATATATATATATATATATATATATATATATATATATATATATATATCCCAGCGTAGTTTTGGCAAAATCCAAGCCCCAAACACGGCGGGCAACACGGCAGGGAATGCCACTCCCACAAGATTCCAACAAAATCCAGTGTAAGAAAATAAATAACTTTACTGGTGCCGTGGCCACGTTTCATGAACGGTCTTTATTTTTAGGCTTTCGGGCAAACCCGACGCGTTTCGCAGTTACCTCACTGCTTTGTCAAGAACGCAATCTGTAGTAAGCTATACAGAAAAAAGACAGCTGGGAATAGTTTATTGTTGGCCCAGAGTTGTCATCCTAAAAATTTGATCAACAGCATTCCCTACGGGGAATTGCTGCGGGCTAAACGTAACTGTAGCTCGCCCGAGGATTTTGTAATAGAGCAACAAGTGATGACAACAAGATTCAAGGAGAGGGGATATAGTTGCTCAACTATTCAAACAGCAGTTGACAAAGTTGCCCTAGTGAAAAGAGAGGACTTGTTAGTTCACAAAGAAAAGGAATTGTCCAGTGATAACAAGACGAGATTCATCACTACATACCATAACCAGGCTTGGGAGGTACGTAGGAGTCTGAGAAAGTTCTGGGAGGTTCTTAGAACCGATGAGGATCTGAAAGAAAATCTGTCTGACCAGCCATCTATAACTTTCAGACGCAATAAATCACTAAAGGATATACTCATGACGAGTGACATTAGAGAAATTAAAAAAAGAAACCCAATACAAGGTTTCTATATATGCTCTAAATGTAAAGCTTGTCGATATAGCCAAAACTGCAAAACTGTAAAATTGAACAAAGATTTTGCTGCTTTTCAAATACTAAAACACCTATCCTGTGAGACAGAATTTGCCGTTTATGCTTTGAAATGCCCATGTGACCTATTTTATATAGGTAGCACAATTAAAAAAGCCAAACTGCGCATCTTAGAACATCTGCGGGCGATCAGTAAAAATGATAAGCAATACCCAGTTGCTCGACACTTTTTTGAAAGACATAACCAGAACCCTAACTTGCTTAAATTCTGTGTGCTTGATACAATACCCCTGAGAGAAAGAGGAGGGAATCGCACACTAGAATTGAGAAAATTAGAGTCAAAGATAATTATTAAATATAACACTGTGATTCCTTATGGTTTAAATGTGGATAATGAGATTTCTATACACCTAAGATGAATCATGTACTGTTTCCACACTTTCTGCTTACTGAGTATCTGTAACTGATTTTAAAGTCGTATGTTTGTATTGTTTTTGGACACACAAGGTTCAAACTAATTTTAAAGTTAAGCTTTCTGTTTATTTCTTTACAGACTAAAGACATAATTTTCCAAAGATGCTTTGCCCAGAGGTTGTGAATATTTGCCCACTAGGGCTACAACACAGAGAGACTATAATTTGAAAGCCCTTAAGCTAGTATTTGGAATATGAGCCCACTTGGGCTGAATAGATATGTATTGCCATGGTTAATGAGTTCACTAGAGCTACATCATGTAGAGATGAAATACCACAAGCTTAAAAGGTGTAATGGAGGAATTTTTGTTTCTTTGACCTATTATTAATTAATTATCAATACTTGCCCACTAGGGCTGAATGTATGTAAATAACCTGATTAATGAATGTATTTCCTGGGCATTAAGAAAATGAATTTTGTTTACTCTGTTTGAAATCTAAAAACGGAAGTATTTCTACTATGTTTATCAAAGTGTGAACCTTGCACCTTTAAATGTTTGTAGTGCACTTTATTGAATCACCCTTGACAAAGCAGTGAGGTAACTGCGAAACGCGTCGGGTTTGCCCGAAAGCCTAAAAATAAAGACCGTTCATGAAACGTGGCCACGGCACCAGTAAAGTTATTTATTTTCTTACACTGGATTTTGTTGAAATATATATATATATATATATATATTTTTTTTTATTATAAGGGGGGGGAGTGTTGTGTTGTGTCTCGAGGTGTGTCTCGAGCCAGATCTGTTCCTTCATTTAGATCTGTCTCGAGTACATCTCGCACTTCTGTTCCACAGTTGTTTTTAGTTGAACATGTATTATGGGTCCGTTTGGAATGTGGTGGTTGGGAGGACACAGTTGGTGAGTGGAGCAGTCAGGCGGCTGCGCCCGCTGATTATCCTGACCGCGTTACGCTTTTTAATAAAGAATACATTATCTTTAAGACTACGTATCTTCTTTCCAACAGACTGGAGTGGAGTGGAATGGAATGGAGTGGGGGAATTGGAGTGGGGTGAATTGGATTTGTGTGGGGTGTGGTGGATAGGAGTGGTGTAGATTGGATGGGATTGCAGTGGGGTAGACTTGATTGGAGTGAGGTGGATTGGACTAGAGTGGGGTGGATTAGATTGAGGTGGATTGGATTGGGGTGGGGTGGATTGGATGGGGTAGGTTTGATTGGTGTGGAGTGGATTAGGGTGAGGTTGATTGAATCGGAGTGGGGTGAATTGGATTGGAGTGAGTTGGATTCAGCATCAGACTGGCCGTAGCGGGCACTGGGCATTTCCCCGGTGGGCTGCTAGGGTGGGGCTGGTTTTGGGCCCCTTGGGGGCCGTTATTGTTACAGGGCTGTTTTTGCAGCATAGCTGAAATATCGGCCCCTATAACAACATTGTCCGAAATCAGCCCTGGCAAACAGCTTGGCTGCATCCCCAACCCCCCGGGGGGCCGGCCGAGCACTCTACCAGGGCCGGTTTTGGTACCAAGTCCGGCCCTGGTTGGATTGGATTGGATTGAGTGAGACTGATTGAGTTTGGAGTGGGTGGATTGGAGTGGGGCAGATTTGAATGGGGAAACTTGTTTTGGATTGGAGTGGGGCTGATGAGTAGGACAGATTGGAGTGAAGCAGATTGTTTTGGATTGGAATAGGGCTGATTGGAGTGGGTAGATTGTTTTGGATTAGAGTGGGGCATAGTGTTTTGGATTGGATTGGGGCAGATTGGAGTGGGGCAGATTGTTTTGGATGAAGTGGGGCTGATTGGAGAGGGGCACATTAGAGTGAGGAGGGTTGTTTTGGATTGGAGTGGGACAGATTGTTTTGACTTGCAGTAGGGCAGATTGATGTGGGCCAGATCGGAGTGGGCAGATTGTTTTGGATTAGAGGGTGGTGGGGTGGGGTGGATTGGATTGAGGAAGGCGAGTTGTGGGATGAAGAGGAGAGAAGCTGGCAATGGCATGGGTCAGAGCAAAATAGGGGGGACACACTAATGTGTTATTGTCTCGTGTGTTGCATGCATTGAGGCTAGATAGAGTACGTTGTTTGGGACATGAAGGCCACTGGCGAGACAGCAAGCAGCTGTATGGGCACCCACCTTGAAGCCAGGTATGGGCAAAGATGCTGTGTGTGTCCGGTGATGGTATCCATAGGTGTGGATGTGGGGAAAGAAGAGGGGGATCGGGTAAGTGGCTGCATGAGGGTAGGTGTGTGGCCATTGTGGGTGTAGGAACAGACAAGGTGACAGGCATCACCATATGCGGACAGGCACTGCAATAGAAGGTAGTGGGAAAAACAGTGTTGGGGAGGACAGTGCAGTGAGTACCAACACCATGGGTGAGAAAAAATGGTCGGAAAGCAAGGAGTGGAAAATTAAACAACTGTCCTATTTGGGTATGACGAAGTCCTTGGGAGCGCAGTTGATGTGGGCTACAAAAGAAATGATTTAAAAGGAACAATATGTTGAAATGTTAAAGCTCCTACAGCGGGAGCTGTGCTCTAAGGAGGGTTAAAATGAGGAGGAATACGAGTTGACCAACTGACGAGGGTGCCCCTAACAACTGAGAATTGTACTGCAGCATTTTTAATTTATACCAGTGGCTACTGCAAGACATTTCCAGAACATTGTGTGGCACTGTTCAAATATATGGACGTGATACGCAAAGCCCAAATTACTTGAGGGGCATGCCTGGGGTCAGTATGACGAGGAGTTTAGGGCTTGTTTGGCATGGGATCCTGAGGTGAAGGGGGGGGGGAACTGGACACAGATATCTGGCAGCACATAATGCGCCTGGCAAAGTTTAGAAAGACTATTTTAATGGCCAGTGGCTTGCTGATCGTTTATCAGCCCTTTCAGGGGCATTCCACCCAGGGACGTCTGGGTCCTGCAGTAAAGGGGCAGAGCGGGACAGGTGGAACCTGTTGGGACTACAACAAGGGGTTGTGCACGAGGGAGTACTGTAAATTCCAACATGAGTGCTCCAATTGTGCTGGACGGCATGCCCTCATCCATTGTTTCAAGTCATTGGGCCGGTATCAGGGACAGACCACAGGGCACTGGGAGCAATATGCTGGCGGTCAGGGTACACAACAGCAGCAGCAGTCATACGGCAACAGAGGGGTGGGAGTACAGGCTTCTAGTGCAAAAGGCTCTTACTCCAGTTAATGTGAACAGGTTGTAGTATTGGCTGGTTTTTAGAATAAGCCAGAGGAAGCAAGGCTATTGCGGGAGGGGTTCAAATGGGGTTTTCGATTGGGTTATGAGTGCCCCCGGGTCAGGAGATGGGCAGACAACTTGCAGTCCGGGAAGGAACACAGATAGGTAGTGCAGGACAAACTAGACAAGGATATGCTCCATGCCAGGATTGTGAGCCCCTTTGACGACTGGGCTATGTAGGCTTTGATTATGTCACCAATTGGTGTGTTGCCCAAGAAGGAGCAGGGTCAGTTCCGGTTAATCCAACATTTCACTGGGCCTGAAGGCAGGTCAGTTAATGATTTCATTTTGGACAACATGGCATCAGTGTCATATTCATCGGTAGACGTGACCATGTCAATGGTGATGATGATGAGCCAAGGGGCACAGATGGCAAAGTGCGATGTGAAGTCAGCTTTTCGGCTGCTGCTGGCACACCAGGGGTATTTTCAGCTCATGGTCATTCAATTTGATGGGTGGTGTTATGTAGACAAGGAACGGCTGACAGGGGCGGTGGGTGACATTTGAAAGTGGTGGAGCGCAAAGTGATTTGCATACTGCACCGTAGCGAGCGAGCCTGAACCCAAAAGGGGGGTTTGGGGGGATAACCCCCCCCCACAAGAAAATTTTGAAAAAAAAGAAGAAAAATCGTGCATTTTCAAGCAAATTTGAGAAAGCAGGAAGGTTAATAAAGCAATTGTGAAAGTGCAGTTATTACATCAATAGATGGCATAACATAGGTAGCTGCTTATTCAGTATAACCACAGAGCTTCATACATTCCGTCCTATTACGCTCAGGTGCTGAATTCAGACTATAAGACTTTCATGAAAATCTCAGCTCTAAGAGTGGAAGAAGTTGCACAGCAGTTGGTAAACAGCCTTCACAAAGCATTGGGAACCACGCCTTACCTTTACCACGTTTCCATTAGAACATGTGACTTTATCATGCATGTCTTTCCACACAGATTATAGTGTTTAGGTGAAACAAAATATGCCATTTGATCATTAAAATCTGTTTAGTCCCCAAATAGGAACAAAAACTAGAGAACTTTATAACCCATAGGCTACAGGAACGCCTGCTGCTATTTCACTACGGGGACCACAAAAATAGGCTAGGTCTGCCAGACTGCCAACGCACCTCCATATATAGACCAACAACTGATTTTTCTATTTTTTGTTTTATATAGTGCGAACTAGAACTGAGACATCGGGTATCAGAGCACTTTACATGATAACCAGTTTCGTTACAGATGGACACATTTATTTTTGTTAGGCACAGGGAGATTAAATGATTTGCCCAGAATCACAGGATGTTGAGCGTTGTTGCCGAGACTCGAAACCGGTTCCCCAGCTTCACATTCAACTGCTCTGGCTGTAAGGCTACATCCTCTCCCCTCATTGTTAAACTCCAGGTGATGCTTCCTCCTTCATGTAAGAATCTAGAAAGATATAAGGCCACAGTCAGATTCAAAATAATTAGGACAGTCTTGAACTTCTGAGCGTGGCCCTCTCACACGTGGACTCACCACAAAACCTCTCTGTCCCACTCTGATTTAGTAGACACCCCACTACCAGGCTCCTCTCTAGCTCCCTCTTGCTGCTCCTCCTTTCTCATCCTTGAGATTGGCTTGCTCCCCCAACTCGTATTCCTCCGGTCCTCTGTCGACCCCTCCCTGTTTCTTTAAAATTGTTTTTGTTTATTTGTTTTTACTTTTCAGGAGGACACCGAGCTGCAATTTGCTACCAGGCCACTTCTTTCCCTAAATTAACTTTCTCTCACCTTTATTTTTAGAATTTACCTCAACCTTAGAATTTGCTATCATGCAACTGTAAATGAAAATTAAGTGGATGCTGTTTCACGACGTATGTGCGCACATACATGCATCACATCATCAGGGTTCAAAAGCAAGACCTGTTGGTTTTGCCATTGCGTTTTGAATAAGTCTTCAGATAATAATTGTTTGATTCCCTCAAATGGTAGCTACTGTTAGAATAATCAATTCAATCCACGTCTGATGTTCACTACTTCCAGCCCTTGAGGTGGTGTTGTTCCATTTTGCACAAAGTTACTAATTGACTGCAGGTCTTACACACAGGGAAACTGGAATTATGTAATTGTGCGACAGCAACGTTGTTCGCATAGTTCTAGATTTGCTGCATTTACCATATAGGCCCACAACCTAGATATTTTCCTGAAAAAACGATATAATAGCCTCTGGATATTTCGAAGAATGGCACTTCCTTCCAACATATTAACTCTTTGCTTTAGTCTTATTACTATCATACGTATTTCTCAAATTGAGAGAGATTAATTAGCTGGGCATGCAATTACAATCGGAAACTGGCTGCATACAGATCTTTGTAGTAAGGGCATTGCGGTCATGTGAAGCGCTCCACTATATGAAAATAAAAAAACATTATTTATTTTTCCCACATACTCAGTTCTCGCTGCTTCTTCATATGGACAAATCACTTGATCACGACGACGCAATCAGGCCTTCTGTTTTTTGTTGTTGTAGTTAGCGCAAACTTAACCCGAAAGTATTGGAGCGCTTTCAATGAGCACTGGTTACATTACACAGGAACACATGTTTTTTGTAGGCACAGGGAGGATGAGTTGCCCAGAATCACAGGATGTTTGACTTGACGCCGCGATTCGAGCGAGGTTCCGCAGCTCCAAGTTTTGCAGGCCTGACCGCTACCCTACATTCTAATCTCGTGTCTGACGGGCTGTGGGTTGAAATGTAATCTCAACATATATAAAGTGAAAAATCTTGGCCTTTGTCTCTCACTCGCTATTAACACTTTCTGACCGGATGGTTCTTCTCTTATGCAGGTCTCACCCTATGGCACTCATCACCTACGAAGTTTCCACTCACTGACAGTCCCAGTTCGCTCCATGGTATTTATACCCTTCATGCCACTCTCACAAAATGTGTCTCTCAGTCTGCACTTTAGCTAAACTCTGTCACCCTAGCAACAATCACCCTACCTCTCTCCGAAGCGCCTCTCACTATGCCCCGAACACACTATGCTTCTCTTATTCTAGGCCTCTCTCACCTTAATTGTCACTCCAAGGTTATATGAGCCCTCCTAAAGATCTCCAATCAATTAAACCTGCTTCCTGGTGGGCGGGAATGAGACAAAACAGGTGGATTACTGCAAACAAGCCTTGGCACAGGCAATGGTTATGGCGCTTGTGGCATTGGTTTCCACAGCCTCAGTCACTCACAGGACGAGCACAGCACATACAGACAGCTGCCCTAATACTCATAAGAGGTGCGTGGTGGGAGTACTCATAGCTGACAGCAGCCGATCCACGGGGCCCACCCCTGGCACAAAAACACAAAGGGGGCACAGGGACAGTGTGTGCTTCCTTGTGCACACAGAACCATGAGGAGTATGCAAACCAGGGGTGTGAAGCTGCACCCCTCATTACTCAGAGCAGTAGTGGCCAGAGCAGCCTCCGTGCACACTTCTTGTCACACGCAGCAGTGAAAGCATCGCACACATACACAGGACATTGGACAAGGCATTAGCAAGGCACACTTCCTCGCTTTTACGGAGCCGGTACATATGCCGATTGCCGAAGTGGTGCTGTGCAACCTTTATCTCCTCATTGTGTGTGTGTGTGTGATGGTGTTTCGTGTTTTACTGTATGTAGCAGCATGTTTGTGTTGCGGCGCGGACCAGGTACAGACTCCAGTTCAAACTTGGCGCCATTATTAATCGGGCCTGGCTGCCCTGCATTGCCGCGGACCTTAAGGGAGCATGGAGGGCATCTGCGTGAGAGTGAAGGTAGGCCTGTGCTGCAGTGTGCTTACAATGCCCGCCATCGGATGGGGGGCACGGAGGTCAATCAGTCCTAGGCCCCCTGGCCAGGCAAGATGTACGAATGAGAAGCCAGCTGACAGCACAAGGGTCACCTCAGGCCTAGGCTGTCCCTCCCTTCTGCTTGCGCTAATCCCATGGCGCATGAAAGTGAAACTGGAAAGGGAACCAAGACTGAAGTTCCCTGGTGACTGTGAGATCAGGCACGGTCCGGAGTAGCGCAGTGGCGCTGAAGAGAGTGGATGGATGTGCAGGCAGTGCATTGCGGTCTGTGTCACGTCACAGAGACAACATTGAGGATCCTCTGCAGCTCTCAATCCCACGCCAATGTTACTTACAGCAGGTGAATTGAAGGGCGGTGCGGTGCCCATGACTCTGCTGCTGCTTGTGTATGTGTGAGACCGTGATTGGAGCTTCTGAGTTCTGACATGAGTAATTACTCACACGACTACCGAGGATTTTTTCCAGATTCACTCACTCTTACTTTTTCACAGCAGCAGCAGGATGGATCGGATCTGGATCACACGATTAGAGACGTCACGTCACCTACACATCAGCGGCTGAAGTCGGTCTGCTGACTGCTGCCTGCGCACGAGATTGGAACGTCACACCCCACCAGCAGCGCGCGCGTCCCGAAATGGCCAATCACTGCATCGCTTCACATGAAGTCACACAGTGATTGGCCATATGCAGTGCGGCTGCCACCACCCACGTGCAGCATTCAATGATGGATTGCCTGCCCTTCTGCAGGTGGAACCAGCCAATCCTGATGCTGCATGTAGTGCCAGGATTGGCTAGGGGGGCACACTAACTACTCGCCCTGGCGCATTTGAAACCCGGGGGCTGCTGCGGCCCGTCTAAAGCAGCACCCCCTCGGTCCCTCTATTACTCAGGTTACCAGCGTGCATGCTCGGGTTAGGTGCAAGCAAACAATCCGCATGCGCAGTGCTGCTGGCCTCCTGCTGTCACTCAAGCTGTGCAGCAGACCAGCCAGCCCCACCCCCTGCCCCTGCGCACTCTCTCCAATTCAATCGGGTGTGTCCTGGGATTGAAGCGCTGTGCTGCGACTTATATATATTTAAATTTCATTTGTGCTGCATTCACAAAAATATTTTAGCGGTGCGTCCAGGCTTAGTGGGGCTACGCCCCTACGCCCCAATTAGACGCACCTCGGCTGGCGGCTGATGGGGTACTCAATATTATGTTCATTGTTTGCGTGTTTCAGTTTGTTCCTGCAGTGGCTTCCACATGGCGCATGGGCCATTACTTGGATGATTTCTTCTCCGTTGGGGAATCCAGCACAGGGACTGCCAGCGGCTGCTGGTACGTTTCGAAGAGCTGATTGGTGACCTGGGGGTTCCTTTGCCGCTTGAGAAAATGGTCGCACCAGGTACGGTGTTGTCTTTCTTGGATATTGAAATCAATCCCCACATAATGGAGGAGAGATTGCTGCAGGACAAGAAGAAGGCAATGCAGGCATATTTGGCGGGCATGCTGGCCAGAGAGAAGGTGGAGGTGAAGGAGATTCAGGCATTGCTAGGGCATCTAAACTTTGCATGCAGGGTGATCAGGGCAAGTAGGGCATTTTGTAGAAGGTTTATCTTGGCTTTGTTGGGTTCCTCACTGCCCCATCATCACATGCAACTGTTGGCAGGGATTAAAGAAGATCTCAGGATGTGAAGGTTTTTCTTCAATTCATTAAATGGGACTCCGTTGGCCAGGCAGGACAATTTGGATTGGGATGTGAAGATATTCTCAGTAGCGGCAGGTGGTTTGAGTTGTGGCTTGTATTGGCTGGGGCGATGGTGTGCTGAAGAATGGCCGGCGCAGTGGAATGCTTGGGACTGGAGCATTGCGTTCTTGGAACAATTTCTTTTGATTGTGTCTGTCACATTGTGGGGAGCGAAGTTGGCACATCAGAGGGTGCTTTTCGGGGTGGACAACATGATGGTGGTACAAGTTGTGAATAGACAGTCTGCTAGAGACGCACAGGTGTTGAAATTGATGCTTGTTTTTGTGCTGGGTTGCTTTCAACACGATATCTCCTTCAGGGCGCTGCATGTTCTGGGGTGGACAATGACACTGCGGATGCTTTGTCTCATTCACAGTGGGAGAGATTCCATGGGTTGGCCAAGGAAGCAGACAGATGCAAGACACCCATGCCGGAAGAGTTGTGGTCATTAGGAAATGTATGATGACGCAACTGGAGGTAGGGTTTCTAGCTGAGTCGACATGGAGAACATATGTCCGGCATGGGAGGAATTTTAGGCATCAGGGGCACAGCGCAGGGAGTTTGAGTGGCTACATATGGAGGACGTGGTGCAAGTACATAGTGGCTTAATGGAGAATGGCTTGTTCAGAGTGACTATTGCCAGCGAACTTGCGGGCATTGTGTTTATGGGCAAGCTGTTGTGGGGTTATGGCCCGTCAGTGGGGGAATCGAGACATAGTATGCTTGAGGGTTGGGCGAGAAAACAGGGTCATTGGGGAGACTTAAGAGGCCATTGACATGCCATTTGTTTTGCAGGGTGCTTCGACAGCAGCCTGCGGTTTGGAGGGGGGATGATGAGGTTTGTTTATTTTCAACGCTAAAATCATGGGTGTTTTTTGGAGAGTTCCGCATCTCAGAATTGTTGGGTTGGAGGGGCTGAGCTGGAGTGCTGTGGGAGGATATCACGAGGTAGGAAGACAGGTTGGAGGTATGGTGCCGAGCAATGCCCAGTAGCATGGGGTGCTCAGCAGCATAGCATTTAGGCGCCAGGGTGAGGGTTACAGCGTTTCAACTCCTCTTGGGGTCACGCAAAGCTCTCATGGGATTACGGTTTCCTCTACAGATTATTGTACTCATTCCTTTTGCATCAGCACAGCAACAGAGGTTGACAGTAGAGTTTGAGTGCATGAAGACATCATGCAATTGGGACACTGGTATTCAGACTGCTTCCTGAGAGGCGTGCGGCTCCCTGGGGTCGAGGGTGGCACTGCAAGGCTTCCCGTGATAATATTTACTTCTGTTTTCTGTTGCAGGTTCTGTTGCTGGCCCGGTGGCGAAGGATATGGATATTTGGGTGGTGGGCCACTCATTTATCAAGTGTTCGGAGTGGCAAATAATGCAGAGGGGCTATTGAATGAATTTGGGGTTTGACTGGCGATTGTTTCCTCTGATATGGCGAGGAAAAGGTGGTATGAGATGCGTCATTTGATGCAGCTTTTGAATGGCAGAAGATGTCCAGACGTTTTGCTTCTCCATCTAGGGGAGAACGATCTTGCGCTTGGTAAAGGTGAGTTGCTGTTGAGGGCTATGAAGCAGGTGGTCTGGTTGCTTTGTCCTTTGGATGGTGTTTATGCCACAGAGGAATTGGAGGGGTGGCAGTAAGCCTTCAGTGATCCATAGGGCATGCAGGAAGATCAACAGGGAGATGAGTAGGTTTTTTAGGGAAATTGGTTTTGGGTGCGTTAATCACACAAATATAAAATATGACAACATGGAACTTTTTAGAGGTGCTGGTGTTCATCTTTCAAGGATAGGTATGGAAGTGTACTTGTTGGAGCTCAGAAATGTGTTTCCAAGGACTCTCAACATCCGCAGGTAAGGGAATGGCATAACAGGTTCTGCTAGAGGTTGCAGGGGGTGGGGCAGAAAAAGTCAGCAGGTGGCCTTTTTCTGGGTGGTGGTGACCTGGAGAAAGGGAGGGTAGGCAGGAAGTTCAAAGTTAAAAATAGGAAGTTTTTGTATTACATAAATGTAAGATAATTTAAAATAGCTAATATTAACCTAGAATTAACACAGCAAAATACTACAACACATTAACTCATCAAGTGAAAAGTGCTTTAAATAATATATTTAAATATATTACTTTAATCTATAACTATGAGCTATAAAACTATAAATTAAAATAATGCCCACTCTCACCAACATTTTTATATTTATTTAGTATTTAGTACAGTTGGTTACACGTTATGTATTTTATGCATTTTAAAATATTCAATTTTATTTAAAAAGTTTATTTTTATTGCCTGTATTATTAATTATAAAAATAATCAACAGTCTCATATAATGTTTTATGGAGTTTTTTGTACTGATTTTTTCTTTATAAAAGGATATACAGAATAATACCAACAATCAAAAAACATTCAGAGATCTGTCAGAAACAAGCTGACTGTACATCATGGTTATATTGTTGAATACAGACATTCATAAGGGTGTTGCAAAATGCAGAGATGCAAATGCAGATTATGGACCAGGATGGAAATGGACCGACCACCTCTCCAAATTATATGAACTTTTTTAACACACACACTCACTTATATTTACACATAAATGTAGGTATAGTTAGGTCTGCCTTTCCATAGCTAAGGCATTTTTTTGTTTTTTTAATAACTTTGGTGTCATTTTATGAATTTGCACAAAACTTTCCAAAAGAAAAGTTCACTCATTTCAACTCCTTCATGAAAACAGGCCCCAGAAAAACAGGGTTCCCAAAACTTCGATTTTCTTTGTTAATTCCCATAGGAACCTTTACTTTCAACTACAGAAAAAAATAGCAAAATGGAATTACACAGATCTGGCAGAAAGGTGGAACTTTACTCATAGTGAGCTTTTCCTTATTTGTTGTAAAACCATTGAGTAGTTTCCGAATAATGAGCATTTAAAGAAGTGCTCTTGGTGGTCATGAAGAGGTGAATCTTATGGCACAGTTTGTGATATCTGGACTGTTAGGTACAGCAGGAGTCCCACTGTACTGAAAATCGCTTGTACCACCTTGACTGTGGGAGCCAAGGTGGTATTTGTTTTTTCAGGTCTCGGGTACCACAGAACCCAGTGCGGTCCTCCTCTCTGGTACCATGGTACTCCAGCGGAAGCCACCAGTCAAGCTTCCACCGATAAGATGAACCTTGAACAGTACCACAATATCATGGGGTGGAAGCTTGTGGGAAGGATACTGCAAAAGTTAAAAATAAAAGGAAGAAGTCAATGCGGATTGGGTGCTCATGGATGAAGTCTGTGCGAAGTGGGGATTAGCCACATGCTAGGGGTTGGTTGCAGAGCCTGACCAAAGACCAGGCCCTTCAGCCTACCCAAAGTATTGCCTGTTGATCCAATTCATAATATGATCAAAATACCCAGAAATACATGAAAAGAAACAAAGATTAAAGTGATGACATAGTTAGTATAAGTTCTAAGACCTTAACTTAATTTTTTTTAAATCACTGAAAAAAGGTTAAAATGATATTATAATTAGTTAAGTTCTATAACATTAACATCCATTAAAAAACAGAAATTCACTTAGAAAACAATGGTTAAAGTGACATTATAATTAGTTTTTGGAATGGCATGATCTAATGTTAAAAACCCCAAAACCACTGAAATACTCCTGTTGTAGGTTAATGAAAAAAAACTATAACTTAAGCCCCAATCATGCACTGTATATAATCTCACATATGACATTAGTTATGTTATTTTAAAGTTGTAAAAAGGGGGGGGTCAGAATGCGTGGTGATTGTGTATGCAGGGGTGGGTGCAGGGCCTGCAGAAGGCCAGTGCATGAATGGGACAAAGTTATGTTTTTTTTTTTACTAAACTATAACCGGTGTATTTTCTGTTTTTTTCTTTCTAACTTTAGAACATGTCTCAAAGCCTCATTTTAACAATTAGTATTACGTCACTTCAGCCTTAGTTTTGTGTGTGAGTATGCATATATGTATAGGTAATTATAGTTAGGTTTACTTTTCCATAGAAAGAGCGTTTTTAGATTTGGTTCCGTTTAATAAATCTTCACAAAACTTTTTTTTTTAAGTTCATACACCTTAGTTCCTGGCTGGAAAGTTTTAGGGTAATCTGTCAAGCGGGGGCCAAGGGAAAGGTGTCCCAAAATGCAAAAACCCTGTGCATTTTCTATAGGCTTATTTAAGACATGCTACAGCAAAAGATGCTGAACTGAATTACACTAAATTCGGCAAGAAGCTAGACCTTGGTCCACAGATTGTGCTGTTTGCCCCCTTCCCCGAGTCTCAAGAGACCCCACGAAACCCATACCCCAGGCCAAAATTTGTAAAATGGGGGAAGGGGAGGGGGCACGTGGCCTCCCCTCCCTGGGAGCCCACCACAGGGGCCAAATATGTTCAGAATTGGGAGGGGGGGGGCACACAGTTTTCCCCCCCAAGCCTCTAAAGGCCCCAGGGAGCGAAGACCCGGGGCCAATCCCTTTAAGGGAGGGGGGCTTTGGGCCATCTTTCCTGAGCCTCTAACGGCTCTGGGACCCCATCCCCCGGGTTGGCTCAAACGCTATGTCCCGGGAGCCCACCCCAGCCTATAGCGGTTTTTCTGTCCACACCAGCGCAGGCAAGGAAACCTGTGTTTGCTCTCACTTGGGGGGAGCATTTTTAAAACTCCATCCAGGCGGCAGCAAAAACCAAATTCACTCCCAGCTGGCAGGAGCTTAAAAAATGCTCAGGCCTTTTTGGAGCTGACTTTTCATCTGTTTGCCTCTCCGCACTGCAGTGGGCAGGGAAACAGATGAAAATATTGATTCCGCCCCCAGGGAGCAGTATAAGTAGCTGTTCCCTGCGGATGGGAGCAATTCCGGCTATCGGTGTGTATGCAGAGGACCGCGGGGGCCTTGGGGCTTACCCATTGCCCCAAATGACACAATGTCCACCCATGAAGGTCAAAAAGGTACGTGACTATCGCACCAACCTGGCGCACTGCGTTGGCTGGGAACTTTTCCCTTTCCAATACACTCCTTACATCTATATTTTATCAAAGACTTGACTTTTAATCACATTAGTTGAACTGGCTCTTCTTTGTAAAAACCACGGAGACAACGAAATTCCGTTTGGATGTTTATTGAACAATTTCAAATGCGGCTGCTTTCCATTCCAGGTTTTAAAAAACAGCACGTGTAATTTAATAAACATCAGCGCTGAACATGTTTATGCAACCCAATGCATTTCGAGCCTTAAGCTCTTCATCGGGGGTTTCTGAAAGATACAATAGGATATACTGTACCAATTGCGTCAAAATAAACAATTTAAACATTGAATAAAAATAAAAATCAATTAAATAGTGAAACGTAAAATGGGAAACTCACTACTATGCTCCAACCCACTAATAATACGCCAATCAAAACATACTGTGGCCACCCCTATTAAACCAAAAACCATCTGTTCACTACCCATAGCTAAATCAAATACCACCCTCTGTGAAATCTTCTCTGCACGGCGCCCACTCTACCTTGAAAAATGCGAGCCTTTGTTGTGAATCGGCCTGATATTCTCCAATCCGACTCTCCCAAGATTTCTCTCGAAATCCATCTCCCAAGTGAGCCGTTATAAAGATAAAACCCTCACTCACATGTTCTCAATCAACCTTAATTATCAAACCACATGGTTCCCTTCTAACACGTTCTCCGAACTTCAACACCCATAATGCACTGCCCTAATCAACACGAAAAACTTATTGGCACATCCACATTCCTTGTCACGCTACTCATTCATAACCTAATTAAACACGCAAATACAGACCCCTGCCCTAATCAAAACGAAAAACTAATTGCCACATCAACATTCCTTGTCGTGCTATCCATTCATAACCAAATTAAACCCACAAACACAGTCCAACCCTCAATTTCAAACCCACCTCTCACCTCACCATTACCGTCACATCATTCACTCAAACCCAGACACTCTAGGCTCAAACCCAATCACATATTCCGATTGTTAATTGCTCCCCCATCAGATGTTTTCCCTAAGACCCAACGCAGATATCTAACTGTGCAGATAAATTAATTCCACTACATAAAACTATTGATAATGACATTAAAATAAATGAATGTTATAACGCAATAGTGCTCAATGAAACAAATTGAAGTACTGTAGTCCCATATTGTACAAGATATAGTGTCCATGTATAATCAAGGCGCTCTCAGATGTAGATTCTTCCAATGTCTCCGATATCGAAATCTTAACTTTATGCTTTATGTCCACCCATGGCACTCACCTTTAAAGGGTGAGGGTCCCAGGGGATGGGGCCCATAGGGTCAAAATCAGCCCAGGAACAGGGGCTGCGTGCCCTCCTCCCGTTAAAACGTTTGCTGGATCCCTTGGGATGAAGGTCCCTGGGAACACTATAGGATGCACAATGCTCTTTCAGTAGAACACCTATGACTTGTCTGTGTTTCATGGGCATTTTGTCAACATGGGGCTTCCAGGACATGTTAGTCGTTAACTTAATATCCATATAATTAAAAACTCATAGCCTTTAAAGTTTGACTTCCCCCATCAAAATGATCCCCAATAGGATTTATGCAGATTTATGGCCATATATTTGGTCTTTATCGTATTAATCTTCAACCCACAGATGGTAGAAAATTCCTCGAATCAATTTGTCAAGCATCGCAGACCACCTGGGGTTTTAGAAACTAAAAGCGTACTGTCAGAAAAGAGGAGTGTCGGTACTTTTTCCTTGGCAAGAGAGGGGGACAAATGGAGAGGAAGTGGGCGACTTCATTCAGATATAATGAAAATAGTGTTGGAGCAAGCACACATCCCTGGCAAACACCCTTTCTCACAGGGATTTGGTCTTTGAGCTGCCTTTGCTCTCCGGGGGATGTCATCTTGGAGGCATATGACGAAAACTAAGATCTCCTGGGGCATTGCCAGATCACGTAGTGCGTGCCAGAGCATTGGGCCACATAAAGGTGGCCCCTTTCGGTTAGGACAGTTTTCCAGTACAAGAGGAGAAACCAAAAGACCTGATCTATAGTACTGGTTTTCTTTCTGAAGCCAAGTACAGGTCCTGTGCACACGTATCATAAATAAATGAGTTTTTAAGTAAGAACCATACATGACCCTGGGGTCCCCATCCTCCAGGGCCGGCTCAGGTACTTGTCCCAGGGTTCCCAACTCCTGGGACACCGTCTTTTCCGAGCCCGAGAGCGCAGGCAGGGAGATAGTAATGTTCTTCCACTAAGCGGGAGCACATAGCTGCTCCCACCCAGTGAGCAGAACAAAACATTTGTCCAGTCATGTCATCATAACATCTCTTATCTGGATTTCCAAAAGCTCCCATGTTTGGGCTGCAAACATCGACCATGGGTGGATTTGAACCACTACCATTGTCATCTCCATCATGCCCATGAGTAGAAATGTGATTCTTCTTCATCATTCGCTTGTCACCTTGGCTTAACAATCGATATTGCATTTACCACTGAGTTACCTATCTCAGTGGCCACATTTCCATATGATGATGCGACCGCTTTGTGAATTGAATTAGAAACATAAGTGTCTAACAATTTGCAGAGGTTCTTTTTAAGCACCTCATCCTCCTCTGCTTCTCTACTATTTTTATTGTGGTCCTCCACAACACTAATTGATCCAACAGGGATATGAACCTTCGCAACAAGTAAAATAGAAGTATATCAAAGTTCCTTTTGGAAGGAAAAATCACATCATATTACAAGCAGCTTATGTCTAAAACCGTAAAAATGTTTCGCACATCTAGCCCTAAATCTTTTTAAAGAGGCCAAAATGAAGATGTTCAACATTCACTTATCTCATAAGCAGCAAAATCAGAGGAAGTTAAAGGTGGGCTGCTCCTATTTTATAGTGGATAGTGTCCTTCTTTCGTATTTACTTCCTGTCCAGAAAACAGAACTGCGTGGTGGGAAGTGTAGCTACTTTAAATGTGCTAGGTTCATAAAAGGCGAAAAGAGAGCCTACATAACAGAGCACCATGCCATGTAATCTATATATATATAAAAAACGAATGTATGTCTGTCTGTTTGTCCTTTATGTATTACTACACCATTCATCCGATCGGCATGAAACTTTGGGAAGTTGTTGAGTACACTCCCGGAAAGGTTTCTGGCAAAAAGAAAATTGTTAAAAGTTGTTGAGTACACTCCTGTGAAGGATTCTGGCAAAACAAAAAGAAAATGTGTTAAATATCGGCCCCCCAGGGCCCTCATAATCTTTCCAATACTGAACGTATACAGTTTCCGGTGCGACTCGCTTTTGCAATGACCATCAACAAAGCGCAAGGACAATCACTGCAAGTGGGTGGACTAAATTTGGAGAATCCGTGCTTCTCACATGGACAACTGTATGTGGCCAGCTCACGCGTCGGAAAACCTTCTGATTTATTCGTGTACGCACCAGACGGAAAAACAAAGAATACCGTGTATCCACAAGTACTCGAATAAATAAACAGAATTAAAACAACACTTTAAAATGTTTTCCATATTAAAATGAATACGTTTCAATAAAAATGACACAATGTAAATTGAATGTTATCATAACAAGTTTCCGTAAATTTCCTTTCTTCTGAGATCGCGGCAACATGCGACGGTTAAGCTAGTATATATATAAAAACGAAAGTATGTCTGTCTGTTTGTCCTTTATGCATTACTACACCATTCATCCGATCGCCATGAAACTTTGTGAAGTTGTTGAGTACACTCCTGCAAAGGTTTCTGTCAAATTTATAAAAATAAAAATCAGCCACCCAGGGTCCTCATAATCTTTCGAGTACTGAAATAGACAGCAAATTTGCGAGCATCGTTGACAGTTATGACCCCGAAACGGAAATTGATTGGTCAATCTACATCAGAAGCACGATAGAAAAATGCATTACGAGCTTCAGAAACAGACGAGCAACGGGAAGCAAGATTAGAAGCTGTTCAAATACAAACTGCTCAAGCCCATAATGCTGTTCGAATACAAACTGCTCAAGCCCGTAATTCTCAAACGAACGAGCAAAGAGAATCAAGATTGGAAGCCGATCGAGTATGCACTGCTCAAGCCCATTCTTCTCAAACGAACAAACAATGAGAATCAAGATTGGAAACAGATCAATTACGCACTGCTCAAGCCCGCTCGAATGAAACAGGAGAGCGACGAGAATCAAGATTGGAAAACGATCAATTATGCACTGCTCAAGCCCGCTCGAATGAAACAGGAGAGCAACCAGAATCAAGATTGGAAGCCGATCGAGTACGCACTGCTCAAGCCCATTCTTCTCAAACGAACAAGCAATGAGAATCAAGATTGGAAACAGATGATTACGCACTGCTCAAGCCCGCTCGAATGAAACAGGAGAGCGACGAGAATCAAGATTGGAAGCCAATCGAGGACGCACTGCTCAAGCCACACTTAGAAATGTTTTCAAAAATAAAATGAATATGTTTCAATAACAATGACACAATGTAAATTTAATGTTATTGTTGGACCCGTCTGCTTCTGAGAGTCCCCTCACCACTATGATTTATTTTGTTCCCCTGTACCTCCAAAAATTTGTCGCTTTTTATTTTTTGTCTACCAGGACTTTTTGTGTGATTGTCTCATGGGGCTAGATGTTCCTTGACACTCAGTTACTCACGAGGTTTCTGGCACCTATGTACAAGGCACCTGGCGAAACCTGTGAGTCTGGAAACTGAGGTTGACAACCTGTGTGTGTGTTCAAACTTAAAATGGTGGACACATAATTCCCTCATGTGAGTGACTCCCATTGGAGCCTACATGAACTCTGGCCTTTTGAGGTTTTGGCGCCCTTTTGCTTGGCGCGCATTCCTGACAGGAATTCCTTTAGTTTCCTCAGGAACACAAAATGGCTGCTCCAGAACCCCAGTATGGTGGCTCTGAAGGACCAGAAAGCACCTCAAAAGTGCCATGTCATGAGCCTACCCAGAGAAGGTTCTAGAACCTTCTGGCTCGTGCTAGCACCCCAGGGCACTGGCTATATAAGGTCCAGTCCCTGGCGGCCATTTTAGTTGTTGATTCCTGATTCCTGATTTGACCTCGACAAGGAAGGAGTTCTAGACTGACACCAGATTGACACCTGCCCTGTTGACCCCTAAGGCAGCTGGTGACAAAGGCAATAGTGCAGCTAAGGTTGCTGGCGTTGGATGTGACTGGCCTTCCAGTCAACAGCGTGGGCGGTGACCTAGCGCCTGTAGCGCCTGCCCAGCGACTGCCTTGAATTCCCCAAAAGACTGCGGCCAAGTTCGAGTGCCTCTCCGCCCCCCCGGTGGCTGAAGCGATTGTGGAAGCTAGTCGCCAGGCGAGCGTGACATCGCCGCGATCGTGATCCCCCCTGAAGTGCCCCCTTCGTGAACAGCGCCTACCGCGAGGAGCTCGGACGTCTCCGAGCCCCATCTGCGAAGAGCGCCTCCTGCGTGGACCGAAGGTGAGGTGGTGCGCCGGGGCGG
The DNA here is from genome assembly GCF_964263255.1 of Lissotriton vulgaris. Lineage (NCBI taxonomy): Eukaryota > Metazoa > Chordata > Amphibia > Caudata > Salamandridae > Lissotriton > Lissotriton vulgaris. The sequence continues at coordinate 586,391,673 of NC_141697.1, read as the reverse complement.
GGAAGGCCAGCCTGCATTGGGCGGGACTAGCGAGTCAGCCCCTCCTTGTTGACCCGGGAGCTGAAGCTGTGGGCGGGAACCACCCCGAAGAAGGAAGTCGGAGGGAGGTCTGTGGAGCCCCTGCGAGCCCCGTTGCTGGCTAGAGAAGTACTGTGCTTGACTGCATCGTCCGCTACAGCTGATGTGAGGTGTGCCGTGTGTTCCGCTAAAAGACTGCGGTGTGTGAGAGCTAAACAGCGGCATTACTTTGACTGAACTGTGGAGTTTTTGCGACCTCCCCGGCAGCCCGTTCGTCGTCTTAAGACTCTGAACTGGTGCCGCCAGGGTTCTGAGGGCGAACCAGCCCTGTAGGCGAATATTGACCCCCAGCGCCAAGTATAGGTCCTCTCCCGGTGGCAGCCGAGTGTGAATGAGCTGCTAAATGTATTTCCTTGCTTTCTAGATACACGCGTGTGCATCGAGCGGTTACAAAAGAGTCCCAAAAGTAGTTCTGTATCCCGAGAAGCCTGAAAGCCTGTCGGGCTGTCCAACTAACTGTAAGAGTAATCTCTCCTTTCTCCACACTGGAAAAGTGACTGTATTTAAAAGTGATTAATTGGTGGCAGCGATACCAGTCATTGGTGATACCTAAAGTGATACTTAGTCCAGTCATTATTGTGCTAGACATTGCTGATATTTATTGTGATATTTATTCTGGTCATTGATATTATTTATTCTATTTATTCCAGTCATTGCTAAATTAATATTGATTCTACTGTATTCATATCTGCTATTTATCCAGTGTATTTATTCCTTAGAGTCCAACTATTTATTTATTTATGAGAAACCAGTATTCCATTGAGCAAATGCTTACCAGAAATGTAACTGTGAAACCCTAAGTGAATTTGCTACAAACCCAGAGAACTTTTATATAAATGAATCGTATTTTTCCATAACAGTGGTGTGGTGTCCTTCTTTTTGTGTGGTGTACAGGGGGTTATTATCGGGTCCAAGCTGGCTTAACACTATAGCCTTCACCTGCCTAGCCACTCGAGTCAAGCTACCTTCCCCCTTTATGCTGGGCTTGCCCGCGCAGGTCCAACATAAAATTGGTGGCTCAGCGGTGGGATTGCGAGCCGTTCTTGTTGTGAACCCCATAATAATTCAGTGTGCACCACAGGTACACACCCGGAGTTTTCTCCCAGCGGCCCTCTAATTTAACTTTTTGTTTTTTTCTAAATTCTTGTCTGGTGGTGGGTGGAAGTGACCCTCAGTTGTTCTTATCCTTTCAACCTACTTCGTGGTAGTTGTCCACACTTTTCGCTGACGAGATGGAATTCAATATGTCAGAGTTGGAGACCTATACTGTGGCGCAACTCAAGGATTTCTGTCAGGAAAGTGGTGTGTTCGTCAGGCGAGGGGCCAAAAGAGAGGAGCTCCGTACTAGTCTGCGAGCCTGGGTGGAGGCACACATGGAGGGAACGGTGGAGGAGGAGGAATTTGACAGAGATACTGTTGTTGAGGTAGTGACTGCAGGTCCCCCGGGGGTGGGTGAAATGTCAATCAGCCCCAAGGTAACTTCACGGGAGGGCAGCAGCGTATCCTCTAGAGGGTTGTCTGAAACCGAGTTGGCCGACAGGAGGGAAGAAAGACATCTGAGGTTAGAGTTGGCTAGGTTGGAGCTGGAAGAGAGGAGGATGGAACACGAGTTCAGGCTAAAGGAACTCGACCTCAAGTCCCGTAACAACACTCCGGAGGGTGTCGAGTCTCAGGAAATTGCCAGGGAGCCCAGGCCTCATTTACCTAAGGACGTGGTCGCCAGCTACACTGCTGGAGACGACATTGCTAAATGGCTGACAGCCTATGAGGTCTCCTTAAGAGCCCATGGGATCCATGAGAAGCATTGGGGTGGTGGATTATACCGGTACATGCCTCCGTCAGGTAGGGATGCCCTATTGGCCCTCGACCGGGAGGAACAGGTAAATTACCCCGCCATGAAGGTGGCGCTCATCAGGAAGTTTGGGTTGACCCCCGAGAAATACCGGCAAAGGTTCAGGGGCAGCCACAAGCTGAGCTCACAAAATTGGGTTGACTTCCTGGATTATGCCAAGAAAGCCCTGGAAGGGTGGGTCCAAGGTAGTGAGGTGGAGAACTATCACGGGTTGTATGACTTGATACTCAAGGAACATCTACTCGAGAAATGTCTTCCCGAGCTGAGGCAACACCTGGTAGACAGCAAACTTACTTGCCCCCGTAAGCTTGCTGAGGAGGCAGACGTCTGGGTAAGTACCAGAGTGTCCACGAGGGGGACGGGAGGAGAAACTCAGAAGTCCGGACAGGGCGCTCCCCAGAGGAAAGAGGGGGGAGATAATAAGAAACAGGAGTTCTCCAAAGGCCCCCAAAATAGCTTTATGGGGAAAAACACCTTCTCCAACCCTAAGGCTAACCCGCAGAAGAACCCTAATCCTGGCCAGAGTCAGCAGCCAAGGGTTGTCCATTGCTTTGAGTGCGGTGGTATTGGACATTATAAGGGAGACGTGAAATGCCCAAAGAGACCACCCCCTCCCACTGGAGGAAAGGCCCCGGGAGTCGCTAGTGCAGCGCTTGGGGAGGAGATGTCCTTGAGTAAGGGAAGGGAGTGGGCGGGAGTCACCTTAGTGTCCCTGGGTGATCGGGCGATGGTTCCAAAGATCCAGGTGCCCGCGAATACTACCAAGTATGGGCAATGGGTCACCATCAATGGCCATAGGGGGGAGGCTCTGAGAGATACAGGAGCCAGCGTGACTATAGTCAGGAGTCATCTGGTATCCTCAGAGCAGGTGATTCCAGGCGTACTTCATCCGGCCGCGATGGCTGACGGCCGAACGAGCCACTATCCCGTGGCCGAGGTTCCCTTTGAGTGGGGAGGGGTTGCAGGTTCACTTCGAGTTGCCGTAAGCCCCGCCGTGCCAGTCGATTGTTTGCTGGGCAATGACATGGAGCACAATGCTTGGAAGGAGGTGGAATACCGGACTCATTCTGAGATGCTGGGTACACCTGAGTGGGCCTGTGTGAGTACCAGGTCGGCGGCTGCTCAGAAGGAGAAGTCGCGTGGGTTGGAGCCTGGAACAATGGCCCACCCAGCTGCCGAAGAGGGAGCATCTCGAGGACAGGAGGAGCCTGCCTCGGTGTCCGTGCCCCGTGAGACGGATAGGCCACCGGAGGAGGTGGACCCGGAGTCCGCGGAGGAGGACATGGTTCCGTTGGAGGACCTGCCTATCCCCGCCGAGTGGCGAGTGGAAGGAGGACCGTCCAGGGAGGAACTGAGCAAGGGACAGAGGGAATGTCCCACCCTCGAGGGTCTGAGGCAACAGGCTGAAGCCCAGGCAGCAGGTAACCAGTCTGGGAACTATCGTGTTTACTGGGAGGATGGTCTCCTCTACAGTGAACCCAGGGCGCCAGTGCACGGATTGTCACGGGCCCTGGTAGTCCCACAGTGTTACCGAGCCTTCTTATTAGAGTTGGCACATGAGATTCCATTGGCAGGACACTTGGGTCAGGACAAGACCTTTGCCCGGCTTGTCCCCCACTTTTATTGGCCTCGAATGAGGGTGGCGTCCGACACTTACTGTCGGACGTGTGTGTCATGCCAAGCCAGTGGGAAAACAGGGATGAAGCTAAAGGCTCCCCTGGAACCACTTCCCGTCGTTGGCACCCCCTTTGAAAGGGTGGGCATCGACATTGCTGGGCCCCTTGATCCACCGACATCATCCGGTCACAGGTTTATCCTGGTACTGGTGGATCATGCCACAAGGTATCCAGAGGCCATACCTCTGAGAACCATCACTGCACCGGTGGTGGCGAAGGCCCTGATGGGGATCTTTACCCGAGTGGGTTTCCCCAAAGAAGTTGTGTCTGACAGGGGGACCAACTTCATGTCAGCATACATGCGGGCAATGTGGAAGGAGTGTGGAGTGACCTACCGGTTCACCACTCCTTATCACCCACAGGCCAATGGCCTCGTGGAGAGATTCAACAAGACGTTGAAGGGTATGATCAGAAGTCTACCCGAAAGCCTGCGGAGGAAATGGGACGTCCTCCTACCCTGTTTGCTCTTTTCCTACAGGGAAGTGCCACAGAAGGGAGTGGGTTTCAGCCCCTTCGAGCTTCTGTACGGGCACCCTGTACGTGGACCTCTTAGCCTGGTGCGAGACTCCTGGGAAAAGTCTCCCCGGAAAGTTCCCCAGGATGTGGTGAGCTACATGCTGGCCTTCCGAAGCCAAATGGCTAAGTTGTGGAAGCAGGCTTCTGACAACTTGGAAGCCAGCCAGTCTGTAATGAAAGCGTGGTATGACCACAATGCTCACCCGGTGGAGTTGGAGCCTGGCCAAAAGGTGTGGGTGATGGAGCCTGGAGAGCTGAGTGCCCTCCAGGATCGGTGGACAGGCCCCTTTGAGGTGTTGGAAAAGATGGGCAAGGCCACCTATTTGGTGGATGTGAAAACCCCTCGGCATCCGCATCGGGTGTTACATGCCAACCGCCTCAAGCCCCACTACGAGAGGCCCGAAGTCACGTTAATCATGGTGACTGATGGATCGGAGGAAGAGGACACTGAGCCTCTCCCCGACCTATTTGCGTCTCAAGAGAAGGATGGGTCAGTGGAGGGAGTGAAACTCTCACCATCTTTGACTCCTGAGCAGCAGGAGGAATGTCGCCAGGTCTTGGGGTCATTCGCTCCTCTGTTCTCCCTTGTTCCGGGTAAGACCCACCTGTGTACCCATGATGTGGACACAGGAGACAGCCCACCTGTGAAGTCCAAGTCTTACCGGCTGTCTGACAAGGTGAAGGCCAGCATCCGAAGCGAGGTAGCCAAGATGCTGGAGCTAGGAGTCATCGAACCCTCAAGTAGCCCTTGGTCTAGCCCGGTGGTTTTGGTTCCCAAACCTGCGCCTCCTGGCACCACGCCAGAATTGCGATTCTGCGTGGACTATCGAGGACTCAATTCGGTCACGAAGACCGATGCTCATCCGATCCCTAGGGCGGATGAACTGATTGACCGGTTGGGAGCTGCCCAATATCTCAGTACCCTTGACCTCACCGCAGGGTATTGGCAGATTCCCATGACTGATGGAGCCAAGGAAAGGTCAGCCTTCTCCACACCTGATGGACACTACCAGTTCTGTATGATGCCCTTTGGGCTCAAGAACGCTCCTGCAACATTCCAGCGACTGGTGAACATGATCCTCACCGGAATGGAGTCCTTCTCAGCTGCTTACTTAGATGACATCGCTGTCTTCAGTAACAGTTGGGAGGATCACTTGCAGCATTTGCAAGCTGTTCTCCAGGCCCTGGAACGGGCTGGCTTAACGATCAAGGCCAGCAAATGTCAGATTGGGCAGGGGTCGGTGGTGTACTTAGGTCACTTGGTGGGCAGGGGAGCGGTGCAACCCCTTCAGGCAAAGATTGAGGCAATCATGGCCTGGAAACCCCCCAAGACCCAGACTGAGGTCCGAGCCTTCCTGGGCCTCACAGGTTACTACAGACGGTTCGTGAAGGGGTATGGCACTATCGTGGCACCCCTTACAGAACTCACGGCCAAGAAGCAACCCAGGAGAGTCATCTGGACGGAGGCTTGCCAGCGAGCCTTCGACACTCTGAAACAAGCATTGTGTAAAGCTCCAGTCCTGAAGGCTCCAGATTTCACGAAAGAGTTCATTGTCCAGACAGATGCATCCGACATTGGCATTGGGGCGGTGTTATCGCAACTCAATGAAGAGGGTCTGGATCAACCTGTAGTCTTTCTGTCACGAAGACTGCTTCCCCGGGAACAGAGATGGAGTACCATCGAGCGGGAAGCCTTTGCGGTGGTCTGGGCACTGAAGAAGCTGCGACCATACTTGTTTGGCTCGCACTTCCTGGTTCAGACAGACCACCGACCCCTTCGTTGGCTCATGCAAATGAAGGGGGAAAACCCCAAACTGTTGAGGTGGTCTATCTCCCTACAGGGAATGGACTTTCGGGTGGAACACCGACCTGGAGTTGACCACGCCAATACAGACGGTCTCTCTAGGTATTTCCGCCTTAGTGTTGAGAACTCCCAAGGGGTTGGGTAGCTCTCCCCACTTTCAGCTGGGGGGGACGCGTGTTGGACCCGTCTGCTTCTGCGAGTCCCCTCACCACTATGATTTATTTTGTTCCCCTGTACCTCCAAAAATTTGTCGCTTTTTATTTTTTGTCTACCAGGACTTTTTGTGTGATTGTCTCATGGGGCTAGATGTTCCTTGACACTCAGTTACTCACGAGGTTTCTGGCACCTATGTACAAGGCACCTGGCGAAACCTGTGAGTCTGGAAACTGAGGTTGACAACCTGTGTGTGTGTTCAAACTTAAAATGGTGGACACATAATTCCCTCATGTGAGTGACTCCCATTGGAGCCTACATGAACTCTGGCCTTTTGAGGTTTTGGCGCCCTTTTGCTTGGCGCGCATTCCTGACAGGAATTCCTTTAGTTTCCTCAGGAACACAAAATGGCTGCTCCAGAACCCCAGTATGGTGGCTCTGAAGGACCAGAAAGCACCTCAAAAGTGCCATGTCATGAGCCTACCCAGAGAAGGTTCTAGAACCTTCTGGCTCGTGCTAGCACCCCAGGGCACTGGCTATATAAGGTCCAGTCCCTGGCGGCCATTTTAGTTGTTGATTCCTGATTCCTGATTTGACCTCGACAAGGAAGGAGTTCTAGACTGACACCAGATTGACACCTGCCCTGTTGACCCCTAAGGCAGCTGGTGACAAAGGCAATAGTGCAGCTAAGGTTGCTGGCGTTGGATGTGACTGGCGTTCCAGTCAACAGCGTGGGCGGTGACCTAGCGCCTGTAGCGCCTGCCCAGCGACTGCCTTGAATTCCCCAAAAGACTGCGGCCAAGTTCGAGTGCCTCTCCGCCCCCCCGGTGGCTGAAGCGATTGTGGAAGCGAGTCGCCAGGCGAGCGTGACATCGCCGCGATCGTGATCCCCCCTGAAGTGCCCCCTTCGTGAACAGCGCCTACCGCGAGGAGCTCGGACGTCTCCGAGCCCCATCTGCGAAGAGCGCCTCCTGCGTGGACCGAAGGTGAGGTGGTGCGCCGGGGCGGGGAAGGCCAGCCTGCATTGGGCGGGACTAGCGAGTCAGCCCCTCCTTGTTGACCCAGGAGCTGAAGCTGTGGGCGGGAACCACCCCGAAGAAGGAAGTCGGAGGGAGGTCTGTGGAGCCCCTGCGAGCCCCGTTGCTGGCTAGAGAAGTACTGTGCTTGACTGCATCGTCCGCTACAGCTGATGTGAGGTGTGCCGTGTGTTCCGCTAAAAGACTGCGGTGTGTGAGAGCTAAACAGCGGCATTACTTTGACTGAACTGTGGAGTTTTTGCGACCTCCCCGGCAGCCCGTTCGTCGTCTTAAGACTCTGAACTGGTGCCGCCAGGGTTCTGAGGGCGAACCAGCCCTGTAGGCGAATATTGACCCCCAGCGCCAAGTATAGGTCCTCTCCCGGTGGCAGCCGAGTGTGAATGAGCTGCTAAATGTATTTCCTTGCTTTCTAGATACACGCGTGTGCATCGAGCGGTTACAAAAGAGTCCCAAAAGTAGTTCTGTATCCCGAGAAGCCTGAAAGCCTGTCGGGCTGTCCAACTAACTGTAAGAGTAATCTCTCCTTTCTCCACACTGGAAAAGTGACTGTATTTAAAAGTGATTAATTGGTGGCAGCGATACCAGTCATTGGTGATAACTAAAGTGATACTTAGTCCAGTCATTATTGTGCTAGACATTGCTGATATTTATTGTGATATTTATTCTGGTCATTGATATTATTTATTCTATTTATTCCAGTCATTGCTAAATTAATATTGATTCTACTGTATTCATATCTGCTATTTATCCAGTGTATTTATTCCTTAGAGTCCAACTATTTATTTATTTATGAGAAACCAGTATTCCATTGAGCAAATGCTTACCAGAAATGTAACTGTGAAACCCTAAGTGAATTTGCTACAAACCCAGAGAACTTTTATATAAATGAATCGTATTTTTCCATAACAGTGGTGTGGTGTCCTTCTTTTTGTGTGGTGTACAGGGGGTTATTATCGGGTCCAAGCTGGCTTAACACTATAGCCTTCACCTGCCTAGCCACTCGAGTCAAGCTACCTTCCCCCTTTATGCTGGGCTTGCCCGCGCAGGTCCAACAGTTATCATAACGAGTTTCCTTGAATTTCCTTTCTTCTGCGATCGCAGCAACGCACGACGGGTAAGCTAGTCTATATATATAAAAACGAAAGTATGTCTGTCTGTCCTTTATGCATTACTACACCATTATCCGATCGCCATGAAACTTTGAGAAGTTGTTGAGTACACTCCTGGGAAGGTTTCTGTCCATTTTTTTTTTTTAATCGCCCCCCAGGGCCCTCATAATCTTTAGAATACTGACATAGACAGCGAATTTCTGAGCATCTTCGACAGTTATGACCCACAAACGGAAATCGATTGGTCAATCTACATCAGAAGCACGAAAGAAAAAGGCCTTACGAGCTTCAGAAACAGACGAGCAACGGGAAGCAAGATTAGAAGCTGTTCGAATACAGACTGCTCAAGCCTGTAATTCTCAAACGAACGAGCAACGAGAATTAAGATTGGAAGCCGATCGAGTACGCACTGCTCAAGCCCGTTCTTCTCAAACGAACAAGCAACGAGAATCAAGATTGGAAACAGATCGATTACGCACTGCTCAAGCCCGCGCGAATGAAACAGGAGAGCAACGAGAATCAAGATTGAAAAATGATCAATTACGCACTGCTCAAGCCCTCTCGAATGAAACAGGAGAGCAACCAGAATCAAGATTGGAAGCCAATCGAGGACGCACTGCTCAAGCCACACTTAGAAATGTTTTCAAAAATAAAAAGAATACGTTTCAATAACAATGACACAATGTAAATTTAATGGTATCATAACGAGTTTCCTTGAATTTACTTTCTTCTGAGATCGCAGCAACGCGCGACGGGTAAGCTAGTACAATATGAAAAGCAAACAAAAATTGTGTTCCAAAGAAAAATGTCTACCATGTACCAAGGTCCGAGTAAAGAAGCTTTGTAAATACTTAATGGGCAAGTTTATTTTCTTTTCTGTTTTGCTTCACAGTAAATTATTTTTTCGATTTGGACTGTTATATATTAGATTTTGACCTGGTATGTGAAACTCAATAATCACAAAACAGATAGTGGGGGGTCTAAGGGAATTTTTAAGACCTGCCCAAGCTATCATCCCCTAATAAACATACTGTTCAACACACAAAGCCTGGGGGTCTAGTGAGAGAGTCAAATAAATACTCTCATCTCCTAAGACTCTGAGCCCTACAGGTGCTCGTTAGAAAACCTAAAGAGTCCTATGTCAAATATACTGCCCAATGCATTTTCTTCCCAGCAAAAGTAGGTAAGACCCAAGGTCCAAAGATGGATTTCCATCAATGTCTTGTAAGTGATGTTATAATCTTATCATTTGGTCATTCAAAAGGTTGGGATGGGGTATCTCTGAATAATTGAGATACCTAACAACCCACCTTCTAGGACAGGGAACAAAGCCCGCAGTCGCTCGGTAGACCATGCGTGGGATCACTCAAAGGGATTCAGTGCAGTGAAACAAAAGTGAGAAAGTGTGGGATTAAAATTAGAATAGAAAGCGTACAGTGAAAACCTTTAATAGCTGTATGCTTCTTTCTCATTAAAAACAGGAACAATGCAAAAAATGCAGTTTAAACAAATAGCTGCATGTGGGCCGACATGTTTCTGCCAAAAAGGGGGAAATACCTCCTACAGCTTCATCAGGGCCTCTGTTCTAAAGAGATATTATTGTCACTGCTTGTGCGTGCTACAAATTAAATCAACCATCAATAAAGTGATTTAAATTAAACCATAAAGGATATATATTTCTCTAATCCTCCATGTCAGATGGTGTTATTCTAGGAGATGAGAGTATTTGTTTGACTCTCTCACTAGACCCCCAGGCTTTGTGTGTTGAACATGTGAAACTCAATGCCATAGCACTTAGGTAGCTAAACAGCCCTGACTGTGACTTCTGGAATTTGAGCTGGGACTCCAAAGCCCAGACGTATCTTGGCCTGGTTGAGCAGGAAAGTGGGCCACAACGCTTAAATCACACTTTCTGATCCCGTGTGCACCCGAATGTGAATGGACCGGGTCACCCCTCTTTCCACTGTCCCAGGATCTTTCGAGAATATGGGGACACGTAAGTCTATCACTTCTAACAATAATGCCAATGCACTCAAAATAGTGCCCACTCTAAATCCACTATTATATATTTTCTCACATCAGTGATGTGTGCTTTAAGTGAGGAAATTACCATGGTGGAAGAGGAACTGGGCTGGCATGTTTCGTCCTCTGTAGCGGGTGGCCTCGGGGAGGAACAGAGCCCTATATTCCCCTCCTATAGGCCTATTTTGAAACCTAGTGGAAGTGACCCAAGCACTGGGCTCAACCCAGTGACTGTTATGGCTGAAGTACATCAGGCTATAATTGATGCAAAACCTGATTTATTAGAAAATGTATTGTTACTGCCGCTTCCGCCCTGCAAGAAGAAAAAAGAAAGAGATAGTTCTTTGGAAACCTATGTGTGATAAAGCCTCCTCTGGCACCCTTAAGGCACATTTTATTTTTGTTAACATAATTTTATTGATTTTGTGATATAGGACAACGCACAAAAAGAATTTATCTGTGTCAGTGGTAACTGTGCATTGCAAATGTTTGCAGTACTAAACAAAACATCATATTCATGTAAAATATATCTGTATAATGTATCAGGAATTAGGAAGAAGCAATATACTAAACAGTGCAAAAAGTGAGCAATGTAGGATAAGCACGGAACACATGATAATAACATCTGCTAACAGTTGTGGAATAAGCAAGGATATACTGTACATTGTCACAACATATCTAATCAACATTGAAAAGAACTATAAAGATAAACCAACTTCCCCACCCACCCTCTTCTCTGGTTCAATAATACTGACTGATATCTCAGACTCCTTTGGGACTATCCCTTGTGCATAGAAAGATTAAAGTACATAATAGTGCCTAGAAACATTGAGCCACAGCATTGACGGATACAAACAGAACTGACGTGCACTTGTACACCATAATCAAAAAGTGTTCAAGAAAAATACAAACTAATCATTTAAGGAAGGGCTGGGGTAATGGGGTGAGTCGAGCCTATTAGTGACGCCGGGGGTGTAAACGAATCTATAGCTTTGAAGACTTTCACGATTTGATCCCAATCCAGTGAAATAGGAGTCTTACGCAAGTCCCGGCATTCTTCCTGTCGGATGATGGTGCTCTCAGCCATTCCCCATCGTATCAATTCCGTATGCCAGTACAGTGGCGTAGGAGGGGAGGGAGATTTCCACCTCATTGTAATGGTACCCTTAAGGCACATAAGGGGGGGGGGCACAGAAGATCAGAGGGGGCTCTACAAGGTCAGCTTTTTGAACATTTGTACATCCTCTAGATTGGAATGCCTGGTTAAAAAAACTTTCGAAGTTGATCCTAAAATAATAGCTACTATTAAGAATGTTCTTCGAGACCTAACCTCCCAGTTCGAAAAGCATTCTGCTGCGGTTGGCAATATTGACAGACCAATTCATTGTGTGGCTCCCACTCCTGTGATTCACCACCCAAGAGTAGGAAGCGGGGTGTAAGATCAAACCCGCAGGCAGGATACAGTAAGTAATGTTTGGGGACTGTGGCTAATCCAATTCTTGTAATCCCTTTAGAGCATTTGTCTACCTACATGTGATCTGGAAAAACCAGTGGGAGATTGCTTGACTTATCACGATTCTCCCTTCAAGCAAACTGCCCGAAATGGTAATCATGTGGGCAAGTCGACTCACGGTGACTGTGTGTCAGCTATCGCTGCTGCGGTTGTAGCTGTCAATCTTCCACCTGATGCAACGCCTTAAGTAGTGGTTTTGAGTAATGTTCCCTCTTTACAGGAGGGGAGTTGGAGAGTTATAGTCAATTAAAAAACAAGGTTATGCACTGGTTAGGCAGACATGTTGATAGTAGGGCTCATATGTTCAGGAGAATGGGCTGGATTGGGCCTAAGAAAGAATGTTGGTTGGCGATTGTGTGGTGGTAAACTTCAACAAACCTGTCATCACTATGTTGCATTTGTTTTTTTCTATAGACTCGGTTTCCTCTAATTCCAAATTTTTCTTTCAATGTAATCTCAATGCAGTAGTGTGGTGGCTAATTCAAATGGCTCAAATCTATTGTCTAACAGGTTTGAAACTTTGAACTCATTGGCAAATTGTGATTTACAAAGTGCAGCACAATGGACTGCCCACTCTATTGATACTAACTATTTGGAGATACTAAGGGCGTCATTTGGATGTCCAAGGTTCCAACTCCAACCGCCTTATTTCAAAGATGGCAGTCAGAGTTGAAACCAGCCAGCCAAACTGACTGGCTTCCGACGGGCTCAAGGAGCCTGTCAACCAGTCCGAAACCAATCACAATGTTATTTTATGTTATGTTATGTTACAATACTTATATAGCGCATGGCTGCCCCAGCATCGAGACGTCCCAGCGCTGATGCAGAACACTCAGTTTGATTTGATTTGATTTTAAAACTTATAAAGCGCAACTAATGCCCGGAGGCGTCTTGGCGCTAACACTAAGAGATCGAAGTCAGAGCAGAGGCAGGTGCATTAGATGTCTGTTTGAAAGAGCCAGGTCTTTAAAGATTTCCTGAACATAATGAGGTTCGGACTGTTTTTGATTATAATGGGTAGGCTGTTCCAGAGTTTAGTCACTCTTACCAAAAAGCACCTGCCACCCCAGCGAACCTGTTTAAATCTGGGTGCTTGCAGCAGCTTCTGATGAACCGATCTAAGATTCTTAGAAGGAGCATAATACTTTATTCTGGAGGTCAGATAGAGGGGACCTCTGCCATGGAGTGCATTAAATGTGATGCAAAGTGCCTTGAAAGCGATTCTTTTCCGGACAGGTAGCCAGTGAAGTGCCACCAGTCGCTGGGCCACTGATTCATGCCTAGGAATGTTCAAGATTAATCTGGCAGCTGCATTCTGCAGACGTTGGAGCTTGCTCAAATGTTGATTTTGGATCCTAAGAAACAGAGCATTGCCATAATCCAACCTTGATATTGCGAGGGCGATTACCACTGTTTTCAAGGTCTCAGGGGGAATAAAAGCCCGGATCATTCTAATCAGCTTAAGTATGGCCCAGAACCTTTCTTGTGAGGACATTGATCTGACTGTCAAAAGTTAACCGATTATCAAAGATCACCCCGTTATGAGGCGAGGTGGAAAATTAAAATTGGGAAAAAAGCCAGGTCTTTACCAGCCTTCTGAAGGTCAAGTGATCCAGGTTGCTGCAGATATGTATAGGGAGGGAATTTCATTAAACGGGAGCAAGCCACGGAAAAGATCAACCACCTGATCTGGCCCTTCGTATTCGTGGAATTCTGGCAAGGAGCAAGTACGCCTAATGCAGCGCTCGTGTGGGTATATAGTAGGCGCATGGATCACTTAGCATTCTTTGCCGGTGCCTGTAAGAATCTTATGCGTGATACATAGTGTTTTAAAACAAACACTTTGTTCACAGGGTAGCTAGTGTAGGCGATGGAGGAGGTTGGAAACATGACAGTATTTGGGGAGGGCATAGATAGCGTGGGCTGCAGTATTCTGGACCCGCTGCAGTCTCTTGATCACAGATTTGTTAGAACCCAAAAGTAACATGTTACAATAGTCCAATCTGGCCAAGATAGAAGCTTGGATGATCAGCTGACGCGTTTGAGGGTCAAACAGACCAAGTATAGGCTTTAGGCCTCGCAATAGACCAAAGCATTTCCCAGCCACTGATTTGGCATGTACCTCCAGATTAAGTTTTTATCCAACATAATGCCTAAATTCTTCACCACCGGTTTGGGAGCAGGGGGTACTCGAAGAACAGGAGGCCACCATGCGTTGTCCCAGAGGTGGGAGTCTTTGCCTACCAGAAGGATCTCTGATTTGGCCAAATTTAACTGCAAAAAATGAGCCGTCATCCACTCCGAGATTGCTATTAAGTCTACTTTGAATTTCGCCGCATCTTGACTGGGATTATTCGAGAAGGTAATCACCAGTTGGGTGTCATCTGCATATGAAACCAAGAAGATGACCGGGCTATGGCCATCAGTGCCAGTGGGCTCACGTAGATATTGAATAACATGGAGCTCAAAGCTGACCCTGAGGAACACTGTGGCGAAGAGGGTAAAAACAGGACGAAAAAGGGGGCAGCGGTTACTTGGAATGTCCGATCAGCCAAGAAGGACGAAAACCAAGAAAGGGCTTTATTGTTGACCCCGATCTCCTCCAAACAAAGAAGCAAGATTTCGTGGGAGACCATGTCGAAGGCCGCACTCAGATCCAGCAGAACTAGCGCTGTAGTTCTGCCGGCATCCAAGGCCGTCTGCAGCTGTTCTACACCCGTCAGCAAAGCAGACTCAATAATATACTGGGGTCGGAACCCATTCTGGAATATATCTAATGTTGAATTATCTTCCAGGTAATGAGTTAAAATTGAGTTAACATGAAATTCCACGACTTTGGATAGGAACGGAAGTAGTGAGATTGGTCAGAAATGTTCCGGCTCCGATACGTCTAAAGTTGGTTTCTTCAGTAAGGAGACCACTTTGGTGTGATTTCAAGATCTCGGAACCGCCGCCGAGGATAAGGATAGATTGATCAACTCCAAGCACTCAGGCAAAAGACACTGTTGACATTTTTGAAAAGTGTCAGGTCTCAGAGGGTCATCTGGAGACCCTGATTTTATGTTTGACAAATAGTGCCACTATTTCTTTAGGAGAGATAAGAGGGAGTGAAGCGAGGTAGTGGATCTTAGGGCTCGTGGACATTTTCCTCACTATGAGACTGTAGGTTTCCCCTCTGTGAAGATTATGATAGATACATTCCACCTGCTCCAGAAAGAAGTTCGCCAGCTCTTCACATTGTGAGCTTGAAGAAATGATACAGCCCAAGGCAGAGGGAGATGTGACTAAGTCCTTCAGAAGAGAGAATATGTTTTTACTGGGATTATTACTTGTGGTAATCAGACTTGAGTAATATGCTGCCCTAGTTTTGCGGACCAGTTTATGATATGCCGTGATGACATTTCTGTACAGTGTTTTAGCTTGAGGATCATAAGATCGCCTCCAGGCATGCTCCCCCTAACGGACGGCATTTCCGCCATCGGGATTAGGATGTCGGTTTCCGACAGACTTTCCATGTCGGGCTTTCTATGTAGGCCTACGGTTGTGGTGCCTGCCACATGGTGCAGGGATTTACACAAACTCCCATTTCAACGGCCCGCAGCTTGTGCTGCGGGCCGTTTCTGCTGTGGGCTGTGGCGGTGTCGGTCGGAGGCAATTCTGACCAACATCGTGATAGGGCCCTTAGTTGCAATGTACCGGGTTTCAACAATAAGAAATATGGCCATAATTGGCTTGATTGTTAATAAACACTTTAGTATAATTTGATTACAGGAAACTTGGGATGTTTCAAAAACTTTGTGTTTAGATGGATATAAGTCTTTTAATTCCCCCATCTTTCTCTCTCGTGTGAGAATAGCCAAAGGAGGTCTGATTGTTTTGATCAGACTTTTTTTAGGAGCATTATACTGGTTTTTCTAACACCCAGGTGGTGCAGATTGCCTTCTACAAATCTATTAATTTGTTATTGATTGTCATTAGGTCTCGCCTATGCAGCGCGCATGCGCAGCATAGGCAAAAATACCTTTTGCAATCGCTTTGGCTTTTCAGCCAAAAACATGCACGCGTTCCATTGCCTTCAATGGCAACGCATGCACGTGTGGCGATTCACTAACAGGAGCGCGCGGCGCCATATGGTAGCAATTATTGCTCCTGGCGCTGCTCACTCTCGCAAGTGAAACGCTTTCACTCGCCCCCTCCTCTCTCCCCTCCCCCTGCTGCCTCCTTTTAGCGCGAGGAACACGCTGGTTATTATCTCTTCCTTCTGGTACATAATGTATTCTGCACAATACATTAAAATGCTTCCGTGCTGGAGCACTTAAAAGCATTTATGTCTGACTTCGACTACTGCCACAACTCCTCCCTCCCCCCACCTTTTTCAGCAAGCAAAAGTCCTTTTTGAAAAGAAATCTTGGTAAAAAATAAAAAAAAGCAGGGTGTGTTTGCTATTTTCATATGGTTACCACAGTTCTGTCTCCTTGCAGACTGATTTTATTCCATTTCAGCACGGTTCTCATCTTCAAGTGTCAATGGAAAATGAAGTTTGCTCCCCAGCCCACCCACCCCTATGCTGAAACCCTGGGTGTCAAGCGTTCCCTTCAGTAATGTACCCTTTTCCGCATATTTTCAAGCGGAGCCTGAAGAGTTTCAAGACAATTATACCGGCTGCTCCCAGCAGCAGAATCTTGAAGGCGCGCGCCGCTGTTCAGCAGGTTCCTGAAATGGAGACGTGCAACGAACGTCACATTTCTTGAAGAACGCAGTTGTTTAAAAACCACAGTGCTGTTTAAAAACGAAAAAAAGAAATGTCAATTTCTGAGTCGTCTTTCTCAGTCAGACTGGCCTATTTTTGTGTTTTTCTTTTATTCTGCAGTCTATTCAAAATAAATAGTTTAGTTTGGAATGTCCGTGTCCTGTGGAAGGCCCGTGTTGCAGGGCAGATAACATTGTCAGGTGAAGTTATGCTCACCAATTAAATTTTTCTTTTTCTAGCCATTATTTCTTTCGCAGTCTAAGCTTTAAAAAAATGGATCACTCGGTGTGTCTAAGGCTGGGAGATTATCCATGTTCAGTGGGGTACACAGCGTGGGTGCCGCAGGGACGATTGGCACGAGGACCCTGGCATAACGCCAGAGCAGTCAGCCAAGCGGGGCAGCGGCCCTAGGGAGGGGGTTCAACCCCCCACTGCTCCAGCTGTGGACACCTGAAAGCAGAGGGCACACCGCACTCTGGGGTAAGGTTTACACTGCTTATGGACAAAACTAACTGTAAAACGATAATTGTGTGCAGTCGGGGCCAGGACGAGCTCCTTTATTACCGGACTAGTATGAGCGTTTGAAACATTCGTCTCATAAGCTCATTACCAGGTAAAAAGGTGCTCATATCTCCAGAACTGTCATGCCTTTTGTTATCTCTCATAATGTCATATCAGTTGCCTGATTTGGTAAATTATATTTTGCTGTTTGCTCGTCATTCAGGACCTGATGTACCTCATGACCATATTTTGTTTGTTCTGATTTTCGTTATGTTTTATAATGTGCCATGTATATCAATACACATGTATAGTACACTCTTCCCTGCCTGTCCTACATGCGTTATGTACCGTTGTGTATGTAGAAGTTGGCCTAACGGCTAGAGCAGTCGACCTTGAATCTGGGGAACTGGGGTTGAGTCTCTGCAATGACGCTGACATCCTGTGATTCTTGGCAAATCACTTCATCTCCCCATGCCTAACAAAAACAAGCATTGGCATAGCCAATAGGTCTCGCCTTTGGGACCTTATAAGTGTTTAGTTATGCAGCACAATATCCTTGGTGCAACAACATCAACTGTTGCATGGCTAAGCACTTATAAGGATCCAAAGGCGAGACCTATTGGCAATGCCAATGCTTGTTTTTATAATGCTAATGCACTAGTGCATAATTTGAAGTAATTATGGTCGTTTTCGGTCTGTTTTGAGGATCAGAACTGTAGTTTTATTAAATAACTGTTATTGCACGACTTTACCCCCTTGCATGCTGATGATGGCCCCCAGCCGTCATGCACTACGGTGCTCATGTACTGATGACGGCCGTCATAAACCCGCCCACTCGCGATTTCGCCGCCCAGGCTCAGAATCGCAGCCGCATGGAAGGGGTTAATGTCCACTGATGTGAGGGTATTTTATTGGGCCCCTAATCCAATTTTAAAATGACCTACCATTAATGGCATATTACATATGGAACAAACATGCGGGGGGAAATCTTAAATTCATAAATTCATCAATTCAATCTGGTTTTCTCTCTTAAGAAATTAACTAGTAATGGGTATTTTTTAATACCACCCTACATAAACAAGTCATGGCTGCTACTCACTCAATAATTGAATTAAATTTGTTTATTTTTCATTGTTTAGATTTGTTTCTAATTTAAAGTTTCTGGATAGTATATTTAGCGATCACAACCCGATTTGTTTTTCCATGTGGTGGGGACAGCCAAGTTCGAGAGGTCCACATTCACTGCGTAGGGGTGTGACCTCTATAGAACAGGGGAGGAGAATAAGATAGTCTAAAATTGTACCTATGGATCTTCAGGCGAAGTTGCTTTCTAGTTGTGCCTCAGACCTTGTAACATGTTTAGATGGTGATTTCTTGGGTTAGAATATTCTTGAAGCTTTTGATAGTATAGCTGAGAACGTGTGTGCCATTTTGACCAACCCACCCTTTACTGCTATCAGGCCACCTATTAGATGGTTTTATAATTACTGATCAAGAGCTCATAGAGGCTTCCAGAAGGCACTAAAGACTTAGTCAAGGGACAAGTTGTTGATTGTAGCCTGACGTTCAAAATATAAATATGGGGTTAAAATAAAGAAAAATCACCTCAGAGAGGTAGCCTGGAATCAACTACTCCAGGATAGTTGTCTAGCCAATAGTTGTCAATTTTGGGAGATCACTAATAATCCTTTATTTTCTTAACATGACAGAAGGATCATTTGCTCTCATGTTTCCTCTGAAACTTGGGTGAGACATTTCATGGAGATTTATAACCACAGTGCTTCTTCATGGGATGGCAACCTTTACAGTTTGGGGGTTTCTATCCTAGTTTGTTCTTGGAGGAAGTTATGATTGACATCCTAGGGCTGTTAAAAAATAAAGTGCCTTGGGTTTACTCGAGTGTCCCTGATCTATGTCTTAGTGAGCGAGAGGTATGGGCCTCTGTACTCACTCCAACAATAAACAAAGCTTTACAGGGTGGTCTCTTACCATCATGTCATTTTTAATCATAACCCCGGTCTTTAAAAAGTGAAATAAGAATGACCTCCAGTGTTATTGTCCCAACTCCTTAATTGTTTCTGTTGTTAAGGTTATGGAGCAAGTGGTGCTTGGCAGAGGAGAAATATATCCTCTCAGATCTGCAATACGTGTTCAGACCAGGTAAGAGTACAATTGAGCAATGCCTGAACGCGGCAGTCCAAGCTGTAATAGGGGGCCAGATTTTTTCGCCTCGTCTTTTAGACTTCAAACCCCTGGTGGCATAAATTGCTGTCTCGTGATTATAAACACCCAAAAAGCGGGCTAGCCACATTTGGAAGCTCGGGGGTCGCTATCCTTCCAACGTGCAGCAAGTGTAATTCGGTATACAGCGGCGCCAATGAAAAGAATAGCTTCCTCCCTAGGATTCAAAGTTAGTGTACAATCATACCCAAGCAAGAAGATAGTGGGTGACTCGGGCAAAACTCGCCCTAAAACCTCCTCTCAGAACTCCCATATCATTTTGTTATATAGTGTCAGCTTATTGCATTCATAAAACATATGTAGAAGTGTGGGGGGTCCACAGTTACACCTAGGGCAGTGGTCATTGCAACTTTTCCCCCATGAGTACAATTTTGCTGGGGTATAATAAAGATTGTATATTGTTTTATAGAGATGTGCTTTTAGATTAGTGGAGAGTAGTAGTTGTGATATCAATGTCAAAACCTTATCGATGTCTATGTCTGGATTATCGAGCCTATTTGTCCATGCTATTTCGGTATGTTCTATATCGTCTGGTGATTTTTCAAGTAGGGAGGTATAGATTGTGCCAATTCTGGTGGAGGGCCTGATGATGTCTTCGATAAGGGGTATTCTATTCAAACTTATACCAGACAGCTTAGAGTTTATAATAGTTTTTACTTGATAAAACTTTAAATAGTCAGTGACGGGTATATTGAATTGGTTCTGAAGGGTGGTGAAGCTAGCCTTCATATCTGTACCAAGGAAATCAAGAAGGGAGATGATTCCCAGTCTTTCCCAGCTGGATGAAATCATATTGTTCACATTTTGAGGAAGCAAAGATGAGCGCCAGAGTGGAGTGTAGAGGCTTAGTTTAGGAATTTGCATATATTTGCTAATTTTTGACCATATTTTCCAGGCACCAATGAAAGTTTTAAACTTAACTTTTTTTAAATAACTGGGCTCTAGTTGTCTTAAAAGTAGTCCTCTAGCTTTATGGCCAAGGGCTAATTCATATACGACGGTATTCCCAATTCCTCCCCGTTAATTGCCGGATTAACCAATGGAGCGAATTGTTGCAAGAAGGCTGCCCAAAAATATAAAAGTAGCTGCGGAATTGCGAGCCACCCTCTATCAAATGGCAGGGATAAGAATTTAAGCGATCTCCTAGTCTTGCCGTGTTGCCTGATAAATTTAGAGATCTGGTAGTCGAGAATTTTAATAAAAGTGTCTTCAGCTAATAGAGGGATTGCAAAAAATAGATATAATATCCTAGGAAAGATAGTCATTTTTATATAATTTCCTCTCTCTATAATAGATAAATGAAGGCTATTTACTCCCGTTAGATCCTGTTTTATAGAGTCAATAAGTGGTTCATAATTGATTTTAGTGATATTATGAACCTCAGCGGATATGCAAACCCCTACATATGTTCTGACATCCGTCCAGTGAATATTCTCTGTACATAATATGACAGTTTTACTTTTATTAAGAGAGTAGCCTGAATATGACCCAAACTGATGCGTGATCGCCTCAATCTCAGTTAAAGCTGTATCGGGGTCTGGTGTTAAAATTGCTACGTCGTCGGCGTAGGCTAAGACTTTTGTTTCAAATAGTCCTGTCACCACTGGTTTGATTCTAGTGTTATCAAGGATTTTTAGTCTCAAAGGGTTGATGTAGAGGGCAAATAAAATCGGGGATCACGGGCAGCCCTGCCTCGTTCCTCTTGAGATGTTGATAGTGCCCGATTCGCACCCCATAATTTGGAGTTTAGCCTTTGGGTCAATATACATAACTTTAACTGACTTAATAAAACTATGCCCAAAGTTGTAGTGTTCTAACATGGCCCACATGAATTCCCACAACACTCTATTGAATGCCTGCTCAGCATCGAGAAGAATAATTGACATCTGGCCGCCCGTTTCTGACATAATATCAAATAGTGAAATTGCTCTTTGAATATGGTCAGTGGTACCTTTCCCTGGAATAAAACCGTGCTGCCACGGGCTAGCCAGATGCGCAATGACTCCTCTTAGCAGATTAGCCAAATCTTTTGCGTATAATTTTGAATCTGATTTTATCAGTGAGATCGGGCGGTATGATGACGGGGAGTCGGTGGGTTTTCCCTTTTTGGCAAAAATGATAATATTAGTGTCTTTCCAAGATGCGGGTGTATTTCCATTCCACTGTACCCCTTGAAATAAATCTAATAACAGTGGTAGTATAATTTTACCTAGAATTTGGTATAGCTCCAGCGGTATCTTGTCGGGGCCTGCTGCTTTCCCCGAGGCTAATTCTGCAAGTGCAAGTTCAATCTCTGATATTGATATCTCTTTCTCCAGATCATTTTTAGTGGTATTATCTAGGCTGCTGTCTGAGCAGGTTAGGAAGTCATTAAGACATTTCTTTATATCTTCCTTATCTGGGACGATATCATTCTGATATAAATTCTGATAAAGGCTTGAAATACCTCCACTATTTCTTCAATTTGTGTGTGCTCTTGGCCGTTCATTTTAATAGATAAGATTGCATTGGAGGAAGCCTTTTGTCTTGTTCGTAAAGCTAGTTGTTTTCCAACCTTTTCCCCATTCTCATAAAGGTTTTTTTGATGAGTTCTAAAAATTTTGGCAGACTTCTGAGTAAGTCCTTTATTTAAGTCAGTTTTGAGAACTAAGATCTGACGAAGTAAGTTCGACCCATCTGTTTTTTGAGCAATTAATGTTGTATGAGTGGCTTCTAATCTCGCTAGCTCCCCTACTTTCTTGGTATATTCAGTGGTCTGCTGTTTCTTGAGTCTGGCTACATAGCTAATGGTTTCGCCCCTAAGTGCAGCTTTAAAACAATCCCATACCACGTTTCTGGAAGCACTGCAGCGATTAATATCAAAGTAGCCCTGAGCCCAATTCCTGATAAAGTTAATATAATCTCTATTGACCAGGAGTTTCCTATCGAATGTCCATACTGAGGGTTTTCTGGTAGTACTGGTTAAATTTATAGTGAGAACCAGGGCGTTGTGGTCAGAAATTAACTTTGAATATTTGATAATAGTTGCTAGGGCCGAAATGTCTCTGGTAGTGAATATGTAATCAATTCTGGTGTATTTACTGTGGGGGTGTGAGTAGAATGTGTAGCCTGGTTCCCCTTGGTGTTTAAGAGACCAGATATCAACAAGGTTGTTGCTAGTTATAAGTGAGTTAATTACCTTGAATACCCTAGGTTTACGACCTGAGTAGTAGTGGTTGGTTAGGTCACTAAAGATAGGGCCTAGTGTAATATTAAAGTCCCCAGCAAAGATCAATGGGCCGGGCCACACTGCCAGTTCCAATTCTCGGCTCTCAAACACATATGGTTCGTCCAGATTTGAGCCATAGACTGAGCAAAGGGTGAGCCCTAGAGCTAGCTCAACAATTACCCATCTACCGTGTTGATCTAAGGCTTGGCGTATAGGCTTCCCTATATAGTTCTTACCTAGTATGGCTACTCCCCGGGTATTTGTCGTTTGAGTTGTGGTTGCCAGAACGTTGTATCCCTGAATTTTAAGTAGACTTTGTTTTCCCCAGGGTAGATGGGTCTCTTGAAGACATATAATGTCTAAAGAATTCCACTTGATTAACTCGAAGAGCCGCCCACGCTTGTCTTTGTCATGTAGCCCTGCTACGTTCCAACTACAGATAGTTATCCTCCCCAGAAAGCTAAGTAGTTTGTTCCCTTGCTTATACTGATATTTATAATTGCATTAGAAGGCATGTTTTTGTGATTTGTTAGTTTAGTTCGGATTCTTTGGTATGGAGTTGTTTGCATTTTCAGAGTTTTATTCCCCTTCCCACCCAACCTCCCCCTACCCCCCCTACCCAGCCCACCCATTCCCTCCCCCATTTACCCCAATGTGAGGCAAAAAGACTCTGTTGGAGTCTAAAAAGTGATGGAAGTGCTACACACTATCAGGTCCTAACCAATATGCTTAGAGTTAAAAAAAAAAAAGAAACATAGGAAAGAGAACATAAAGGAGCTCATTTGTAGAGTAGATAGCATATATTGTAGTACATGATGCCGGGTGCTTATCATTCAGAATGCCTATCTGGCTATCTCTGTGTTAGTGACCCACACCACGTGCTAGTGCTAAACATTTGAAGGCCCACCACCAACCCCCCACGGTATCAACATTTTTTTTTTTTAATAGGCGAAGAGTGTCCATATAGTTCCACATAGTTCAGCAATCACAGGCGGTCAGGCTGAAGTTAAAAGCACTTCATCAAATATTCCAGCCACACTCTGTTTTCGTAAAGTTGTTTTAGGCTACCAAGATATTCCTGTGCAACAATCTCGGAGACAAAGAACCTTGTTTGGCCCCCATTATAACCTTGAGCCGTGCTGGGTTATTGAGATACACTGTTGCCTTTTTATCTTGGAAAGGTTTTATAAGTTGGCACAACCTCCACCTTCTCTCTACAGTGGTATGGCAGAAATCCAGACGTGAAAAATATGTAATATCTTTGGAGGTTCGTTTAGCTTCGGCCTCGAACACAGCCTGTCTAAGGAGAAAATTGCCAAAATAAACTAGGATGGCCCTCGGGTATGCTCCGGGTTTAGCGGGGGTTTTTAGGGTGAGTGGCATGCGATGGGCGCGCTGTATTTCAATGTCCCAGTTCCAGCTAGAGAGCTCCGGCAGGGAATCGCAGAGTAGGTTTATCACAAAGTTACGGGTGTCATCCCCCTCAGATTTCTCCGGTACACCCAAAATACGCAGGTTGTTTCTGCGCTGCCGGTTTTCAAAATCCTCCAATTTCCATCTGATGTCCCCTATTTGTGCTTCATTTGATTCAACCCGCTCTTGAATGGCCACAACTTCGGCCTCGTTAGCAAGGATTCTTGCCTCAACCTCAGTCAGTCGGTCCCCAAAAGAGCTACATGTTTTTACCAGCTTCCGCAATACACCTTGTACTTTGCGGAGAGCTGCTTGCGCCCTGCGCCCATCCTGCGAGGTCTCTTCGCGATGTGCAGCTATCGCCTGTAAGACCGCGTCTATAGATGCGGGTGCTGGAGTGGTTGGAACAATTGGAATTGTTGGGGTTAACTGTTCAGTGTGAGTGTGGTCCCAATCTAAATCTGCCCCATGAGACTTGCTCCCCCGCTTACTGGCATTTTTTTGTTTTGATTTTACAGTGGGCGGTTCAGCTCCCGCATCGATAAGGCTGTCTGATTCATCAGTTGAATATGAAGCCGAGGAGTCCCCCCCATTCTGCTTCCAATTCTGCCTCGTCAGAGAAAGAGAAAAAATCACTGGATTATTTTCATGGTCATTGTGTACAGTGCTGGCTTTATCAGGGTTGACTGGAGCGTTAGTTGTTGCTACCCCCTCGGTATTGGTATTGGACAAATCCTGGTTATTTTCCGAATCAGGACTGAGGTTGATGGCTATACACCCAGACAGGTTTAAAATGTCTTGCTCCCTTGTTACAGGACCAGCCTGTAGTAATGTTTGATCGCTAGTTAAACCACACTTTGCGCCTGTGCCAACATCAGAAATCGCATCAGAACCGGGTTCTCCCGCTGTTGTGGGGGGTATCTCATTGTCATACATTTCAACGATATTGCTATTGGTACTAAGTATTGTTACGGAGCTCACCTCAGCGGTAGCCGGTGTCTGTGATGTAGTCAAGCTGCCTGCAACATTGTCAATGCCCCTGGAGCCCTCTGCTTCCGCGATTCTATTTCCAATTGTCGTCGTTAGGGAGGCAGGGCTGCTTGGAAGACTCGTAGCGGGGCTGCTCGCGCTGCCGGCGTGTGATACCTGACGCTTCTTCACTTGGCCCGGAAGTGTATTGGAGCCTCTCCGCATGAGTTCCACTACTGACGGCCCTGCGGCGTCCTTCCGTGTGTCTTTCTTCCGGGTCACGGCCCCTTGCTTGGAAGAGTCGAGCGCTGCCGATGTCTCAATCCTGTGGAGCCGTGCGGATGTATCCGCCTTCTCTGCTTTCTCCTATGTGGCCGTCAGTCTCACTGTCCCACGGCGCTCAGCTGCCTCGCGTTGTGCTTGTCTCGCGGCCCTCGCAAGGGCGGCTGCCGACGGGACGGGTGGAGCGGTAGTTTTGGACGCCATCTCCACTGAAGCTGGAGCTTGCATCCCTGCGCACTGGATCACTGTGGCCACTGTTAGGTGAGTACGGCTGACTTCAGGGTCCGACTTATTTAGTGGCGTTGCTGGGTTTTGTAAAATATGTTTGATGACAGCCCAGCCGATGGAAGGAAAACTGTATTTAAAACAATCTATTTAAGAATTATTAAAGGTCATCTAGGCAATACTCTGCAGAACAGAGCTAGCTCTATTAGCCACCCCCCCCCCCCAAAAGGATTGGGCCCTGGGGAGAGCCCACTTTGCCCATGCCTTAAAACGACTCAGCCTAAGACTCAATACTGCTCTGCCAGCAAGCTTCAGTCCTGGCCTGGGGAGAGCCCACTTTGCCCATGCCTTAAAACGACTCAGCCTAAGACTCAATACTGCTCTGCCAGCAAGCTTCAGTCCTGGCCTCTGGAACATCCAGCCATTCAGGAGGGAGAGCATATGCTGGCTGGCATGTCCGTGTAACTCTACCCTGCCTACAGTATACCCCCATATTTCGCACCGTGGTCATGTACGCTGCTCAGCCATCGGACCTCAGCCCCCACACCCATAGGTGGCAGCCAGGGCCGTACTGGGAACCACAACCGGCCCTGGCAAAGTGCTCGGCAGCACCCTCCCCACTGGGGGGGGGAGGTGTTGGAGGTGCCGCCGAGCTCTTTGCCGGGCCGGTTTTCGGCCGATTTTGGTACAGGGCCGATTTTGCAGCTATGTTGCAAAAACGGCCCTGTAACAAAAACGCCCCCGAGGGGCCCAAAACCGGCCCCCACCCATGAGGCGCACCGGGGGATAGCCCGGTGCCCACTATGGCCAGTCCGGCCCTTGTGGCAGCACATTTTGATATTTAACTAACAAGAACGAGACTGCTGCGTCAGTGCATGGGCGCCGGCGCGTCGGTCATCACATTGTGGTAAAAGAAATATAAAACAGTTGCAGGACTTGACTTAAATAGTAGTGGGAGGCCCTGTAATTCCCGCAATTCCCAAGCCTTGGGGACTTCATAGAACATACTCTGAGCTCAGCTGCAAGTCAATGTACAGCACTCTGCACAGGGGTATGAACGAGGTTTAATTTGGGCATTAACAATGATATTGCATTGCAGATTGTCACTCCCTGAATTCACCACTTTTCTTGGAAATTGTTGTGCTGTTTTGGAATGTTTTATTGAGCGAGGCTTGTCGTTTTTGGCTAAAAGTTAATTCTTACACTAGCCTGATTGAGCCAGAGCTGCTGGACGCCCTTGCTTCTTGTTCTTGCCGGCACAGTTCGGAAGGGCTGCCGTTCCTTAAATGCAGAGGTGGAGCAGCGGGGCCTGGGAGCAGCAAGAGGAGTATAGACAGAAGGGAAGGGAAGAGAAAGCAGAACAGCACCGAGGGAGCCCCCCAAGCGATGACCCGTGCTAATGCACGACAATGTCACCAGATTCTATGTCAACAAGTGGTGACTACATGCTAATGCATGACCATGTCATCAAGAGATGACTACATGCTAATGCATGACCATGTCACCAAGTGAAGTAACCACAAGCTAATGCATGACCATGTCACCAAGTGGTGACCAGATTCTAGTGAGCGACCATGTCACCAAGTGATGACTACATGCTAATGCATGACCATGTCACCAAGTGAGGTAACCTCAAGCTAATGCATGACCATGTCACCAAGTGAGGTAACCGCAAGCTAATGCATGACCGTGTCACCAAGTGATGACCACACGCTAATGCATGACCATGTCACCAAGTGAGGTAAACACAAGCTAATGCGTGACCATGTCACAAAGTGATGACCACATGCTAATGCATGACCATGTCACCAAGTGGGGTAACCACATGCTAATGCACAACCATGTCACCAAGTGATGACCAGATTCTAGTGCACAACCATGTCACCAAGTGATTACCAGATTCTAGTGCACAACCATGTCACCAAGTGGTGACCAGATTCTAGTGAGCGACCATGTCACCAAGTGATGACTACATTCTAATGCATGACCATGTCACCAAGTGAGGTAACCACATGCTAATGCACAACCATGTCACCAAGTGATGACCAGATTCTAGTGCACAACCATGTCACCAAGTGATGACCAGATTCTAGTGCGCAACCATGTCACCAAGTGATGACCAGATTCTAGTGCCCGACCATGTCATCAAGTGATGACTAGATTCTAGTGCATGACCATGTCACCAAGTGATGACCAGATTCTAGTGCCCGACCATGTCATCAAGTGATGACTAGATTCTAGTGTGTGACCATGTCACCAAGTGATGACCACATGCTAATGCATGACCATGTCACCAAGTGGGGTAACCACATGCTAATGCACAACCATGTCACCAAGTGATTACCAGATTCTAGTGCACAACCATGTCACCAAGTGGTGACCAGATTCTAGTAAGCGACCATGTCACCAAGTGATGACTACATGCTAATGCATGACCATGTCACCAAGTGCGGTAACCTCAAGCTAATGCATGACCATGTCACCAAGTGCGGTAACCGCAAGCTAATGCATGACCATGTCACCAAGTGATGACCACACGCTAATGCATGACCATGTCACCAAGTGAGGTAAACACAAGCTAATGCGTGACCATGTCACAAAGTGATGACCACATGCTAATGCATGACCATTTCACCAAGTGATGACCACATGCTAATGCATGACCATGTCACCAAGTGGGGTAACCACATGCTAATGCACAACCATGTCACCAAGTGATGACCAGATTCTAGTGCACAACCATGTCACCTAGTGATGACCAGATTCTAGTGCGCAACCATGTCACCAAGTGATGACCAGATTCTAGTGCCCGACCCTGTCATCAAGTGATGACTAGATTCTAGTGCGTGACCATGTCACCAAGTGAAGACCACATGCTAATGCATGACCATGTCACCAAGTGGGGTAACCACATGCTAATGCACGACAATGTCACCAAGTGATGACTAGATTCTAGTGCCCGACCATGTTACCAAGTGGTGACCAGATTCTAGTGCCCGACCATGTCACCAAGTGGTGACTAGATTCTAGTGTTCGACCATGTCACCAAGTGGTGACCAGATTCTAGTACCCGACCATGTCACCAAGTGACACATGCTAATGCATGACAATTTCCCCAGAGTCTAGTGCCTGACCATGTCACCAAGTGGGGTAACCACATGCTACTGCATGACCATGTCACCAAGTGATGACCACATGCTAGTGTGCGACCATGTCACCAAGTTGGGTAACCACATGCTAATCCATGACCATGTCACCATGTGGTGACCAGATTCTAGTGTGCAACCATGTCACCAAGTGGTGACTAGATTCTAGTGTTCGACCATGTCACCAAGTGGTGACCAGATTCTAGTACCCGACCATGTCACCAAGTGACACATGCTAATGCATGACAATGTCCCCAGAGTCTAGTGCCTGACCATGTCACCAAGTGGGGTAACCACATGCTACTGCATGACCATGTCACCAAGTGATGACCACATGCTAGTGTGTGACCATGTCACCAAGTGGGGTAACCACATGCTAATGCATGACCATGTCACCACGTGGTGACCAGATTCTAGTGTGCAACCATGTCACCAAGTGATGACTACATGCTAATCCTTGACTATGTCACCAAGTGGGGTAACCACATGCTAATGCATGACCATGTCACCACGTGGTGACCAGATTCTAGTGTGCAACCATGTCACCAAGTGATGACTACATGCTAATCCATGACTATGTCACCAAGTGGGGTAACCACATGCTAATGCACGACCATGTCACCAAGTGATGACCACATGCTAATGCATAACCATGTCACCAAGTGGTGACCAGATTCAAGTGAGCGACCATGTCACCAAGTGATGACTACATGCTAATGCATGACCATGTCACCAAGTGAGGTAACCTCAAGCTAATGCATGACCATGTCACCAAGTGAGGTAACCACAAGCTAATGCATGACCATGTCACCAAGTGATGACCACACGCTAATGCATGACCATGTCACCAAGTGAGGTAAACACAAGCTAATGCGTGACCATGTCACAAAGTGATGACCACATGCTAATGCATGACCATGTCACCAAGTGGGGTAACCACATGCTAATGCACAACCATGTCACCAAGTGATGACCAGATTCTAGTGCGCAACCATGTCACCAAGTGATGACCAGATTCAAGTGCCCGACCATGTCATCAAGTGATGACTAGATTCTAGTGCGTGACCATGTCACCAAGTGATGACTACATGCTAATGCATGACCATGTCACCAAGTGAGGTAACCTCAAGCTAATGCATGACCATGTCACCAAGTGAGGTTTTCGCAAGCTAATGCATGACCATGTCACCAAGTGATGACCAGATTCTAGTGCGCAACCATGTCACCAAGTGATGACCAGATTCTAGTGCCCGACCATGTCATCAAGTGATGACTAGATTCTAGTGCGTGACCATGTCACCAAGACATGACCAGATTCTAGTGCCCGACCATGTCATAAAGTGATGACCAGATTCTAGTGAGCGACCATGTCACCAAGTGATGACTACATGCTAATGCATGACCATGTCACCAAGTGAGGTAACCTCAAGCTAATGCATGACCATGTCACCAAGTGAGGTAATCGCAAGCTAATGCATGACCATGTCACCAAGTGATGACCACACGCTAATGCATGACCATGTCACCAAGTGAGGTAAACACAAGCTAATGCGTGACCATGTCACAAAGTGATGACCACATGCTAATGCATGACCATGTCACCAAGTGATGACCACATGCTAATGCATGACCATGTCACCAATTGATGACCAGATTCTAGTGCACAACCATGTCACCAAGTGATGACCAGATTCTAGTGCGCAACCATGTCACCAAGTGATGACCAGATTCTAGTGCCCGACCATGTCATCAAGTGATGACTAGATTCTAGTGAGTGACCATGTCACCAAGTGATTACCACATGCTAATGCATGACCATGTCACCAAGTGGGGTAACCACATGCTAATGCACGACAATGTCACCAAGTGATGACTAGATTCTAGTGCCCGACCATGTCACCAAGTGGTGACCAGATTTTAGTGCCCGACCATGTCACCAAGTGGTGACTAGATTCTAGTGTGCGACCATGTCACCAAGTGGTGACCAGATTCTAGTGCCCGACCATGTCACCAACTGGTGACCAGATTCTAGTACCCGACCAAGTGACACATGCTAATGCATGACAATGTCCCCAGAGTCTAGTGCCTGACCATGTCACCAAGTGGGGTAACCACATGCTACTGCATGACCATGTCACCAAGTGATGACCACATGCTAGTGTGCGACCATTTTACCAAGTGGGGTAACCACATGCTAATCCATGACCATGTCACCACCACGTGGTGACCAGATTCTAGTGTGCAACCATGTCACCAAGTGATGACTACATGCTAATGCATGACCATGTCACCAAGTGGGGTAACCACATGCTAATGCATGACCATGTCACCAAGTGATGACCACATGCTAATGCATGACTGTGTCACCAAGTGATGACCACATGCTAATGCATAACCATGTCACCAAGTGGGGTAACCACATGCTAATGTATGACCATGTCACCAAGTGGGGTAACCACGTGCTAATGCATGACCATGTCACCAAGTGGGGTCCCTTGCTCACTAAGCCACTGGAGCCAAGCTATCCTGGCTGAAGACGGCTGATAGCCAGAAACCGGTCCTAGGATGCTTGATTCCGGTCCAGGAAAGACATGGCTTGGCAGTTCGGGCTGGACTGTTCCGAAGAGGCACAGGGTCAAGACTGATTTGCCTATGGCCATGTCTGAACTGGGGTGGCTTGGTGAGCAAAATAACGATGGATTAAACCCAGAGCTGTGACTGGGGGTGAATGTTTTGCCATTGTGCACCATTCCGTCCATCATCTTGTGTGTTTTGCCAACCCAGTTATGGTCATGGTTGCTGGCAGTAGGTCACTGTAAGCCAATGGATTGGGAACACTGCCAACCCAGTGGTAGTGGTTGCTGGAGGGTAGTGTAGAGTCTTGGTAGCAGAGGTTCGCCAACTCAGTTACAGTTGCGATTACTGGCAGGATGAAGTCTGCTAAGGTGTTTTGGATGACCACGGTCCTTTGGAAGATCAGAAGCGACCTTGGACAAAAGGATGAGGGTCTTTGGGGGCCCATGACTCAGATACCACAAGCAGTCGGGCTGCACCTGGATTAGAGGTACTGGGGCTCATGGGTGTTGGTTCCGGAGATCACCGACAGAGGTCAGGCCGATGTGTGATGCCGGGCAGACTACCCCGGGGAGGCGGTTGTGCCAACGTTGCTGCTGTATGCCATCAACGCCAGTAGGAAGAGGAACCGGGCTCTCATGAGCAGGGCTGGTTCCAGTGTTGGTCGCTGTGTCGACAGGATCCCTCAAGTTGATGGAGGTGTGCATGGGTCAGTTCCACTAGACTTGGAAATCAAGAGGCCTGGAAAGCTGCAAGGCATTCAGTGTGAGTCGCGTTGACATGGAACGTGCCAGTCCTCAACCGCAGAGGTTTCTTTACCGGCGGACGCCGGGTAATAGAGCTTCTAGCCCAAAGAGAGGTTCTTGGCAATTTGCAGAAGGCTGGGTGGGGGGGGGCTGTGGGGTTTCTTAGAGGCCTCACAGGTTTCAAGAGAGACAGCAGGTTGCAATTATAGAGTTCTTGGCAGCCGCGGGGGTTTGTGCCAATTTCTTCTACTTAGAATTTCAGTTCTTGAATCACAGCAGTCTTCTTCCATCATCTTCTTTGGTCTGTCGCATCCGAAGTCAGGTTTCGGAGGAGACACCTAATTACTGAATTTAGGGGCGTTTTAGGGGAGGCCAGTTGGTAGCCAAAAGGCTATCTACTTGTAGTGTGTCTACATCCTATTTATGCTCACCACGCGTGGGGATGGACATATCCTGGATTCTAATTGGCTACTATCCCTATCCTCAAGATGGCAGATAGTGAAAATGGGGTCCACCTCATCTGCCACACCTGAGGGATGGTGCAGGCTGAAGGTAAGACCAACCCCCTATTTTAGCTAATTTTCCCACCAGTCCTCCTTCCAAAAGTGGAGCAGGACTGGGGGTGCAATCTGTTTCTAATAGCAGAGGCTGGGGGGCAGAGTTCGTGGAATATGTTGCACCCTGCCTTAGGACTCAAGTCCTGCCTTAGGGGTAGCTTACCTATACCTTTTGCAGTGCAAGTGATGCATGATGCACAGGGCTGTGCGCCATGTCGACTCTTCTGTTTATCCTGCACCTGGTCATGCAGCCTGCAACAGCAGCACCGCCTGATCTGGGTGAGAGGTCCACAGGGGACCTCCTTCTGTCCTCATTCCCTATGTACTGGGGGGACCAATTACTGGGGTTTACAGAGTCACCAGAAGTTGTGCCAATCGCGGTACAGTTTTAGGGAAAGGAGATCTGGCACTGCGAGCCTGGTTAGCATGGACCCAGTGCACTTACAGTTCATAATTACATCAGACATCAGGCAAAAAGTGGGGGCAAACCATGTCAAAAGACGCACTTTTCTACACTCTGCCTTTCTGAACTGTGTGTTTATTCCTCTCTTGCGCTCAGTAAATATCTGCTGTGGGATAATAAATGTTGGTCCCCAAAAATAAGTGATGATTACCCCACCGGCAACCACTGGTTCAAATGAAGCAATTTATATATGTGGTTTCTGAAGATCAGATTTATACCAGAGGCAGACCTGTCAACTTGTAAAAGATTTCACCATGTGAAGAGGGGACATGGCTTTGAAGGGGACCGGACTAGCGCCAAAGCCTATATAGGAGGCGCTTCTGTTCCCTCCTCATCTCCAAACAACCTCCAGAAAAAAAAACTCTTGCTGAGGCTGGTGCTGATGGGTTGTTTTCACACCCCTTAATAGACATGGCTGCTGAAAGCCTCCAAAGATGAGCTGGGAATCCAATCTATGTAATGGTTTGCAGCTCGTTTTCCCTGCTACTGTGTGATTTCGGCTCCTCACTGGGTGTCCGGGTGAAGAAAGACGATATTGTGTGACACTCAGTGGCACAGTGTAAGTTGGCATGTCTGCAAACGGCTTACCCAACTGACGTTCTCTCTTTTTGAAGACAAAAGGTGACTGCTTCGTGAGTGTTGATACAGAGTTCAGTGTAACTATAAATGAGATTATCTGTCCAGCTTGACAAAGCCAAGTCTAGTGCCACACACATGTGCCAAGAATAGCAAATTCTCATTTAGGCAATCTTATTGAGAATAGATTAAATTAGATATTTTTAATTGAAACTCCACCATGAACCCAGCAGTCACCCCATTTACATTGTTAGTCTATTCTAAGTTTCCATGAAAAGTGTGCCAAGATTTTGACTTGCCTTTGACTCCAAAAGTCATGCTTGATGAAAATTGACAAGGAATAATGCTTTTTGTTCTATGCATCAAGTGTTTTCGGCAGACTATGGACTAGTTTAGTCAAGATGAAAGTTACATCTCTCTTAGGTCACCATCCAGCATATCTGTCTTTCTGTGTGTGTGTGTGTCTGTGTCTACTCATAGGTCATGCAAAATGAGGTATTGTTTCCAAATAAAGGGATGACAGCTGTCTATGGAAAGCAAAACCTTTCTCTTACTTGTATACATTTCCTCCTTATAAATTTAGCCAGGTAGAAATAGAATGGATTAAAGGGCTCATGGGAAACAATCTGCTTAAAATAAATCTACTCTGCACACTTTTGTTTCGGAAATCTCTCTTTTTAGCTGCCAAGTCGTCTCTGCAATATCTGCCACTGACAAGGCTATAATGGCTTGCCAAGTCCTCTCAGGAGGATGAGCTGTTCCGCTTTGGTGCCTGAAACAAAACAGAAATGTTCGGCTTCTACTGCTACCCTTCCCTCTGGTGCTCTGTTCTGTGAACTTTAGGGCAGGTCTTTAATCTACCTTATTCCTCACTTTAGACAACAATAGTTATGACCCACAGCTGTAAAAAATGCAGAGTTGTCAAATAAAATAAACTTAGCCATAAGGGACACTGGTAACTTACTGTAGACTGTTTTCTGATTTGCAGCAAAGAGTTGCGGATGTGTTGCTAAGGTGGTAGAGGTGGAAGTGTCCATGAACGTTTGGGCCAAATAATGATGTTGAGAGGAAACAATAGTCAACAGTTAGAGGGAGACAGGAAGAGAACATTGACTTAATGGGAGAGGAAACAGATCCGAAGGACAGAGCAAGAGTCTACAGGCAGAAGGGGACACAGCAGATTAGAGAAGACCCACATGAGCTATCTCTTAGAGGGGAGAGTGAACATGCGAACCCTTTCAAGACCATAGACTTGAAGAATGAAGAGGGAGAAAGTGGGGTAGCTCTATGCAATGGATTGAAATGACTAGAAGATTGATCTTAGAATCGTTTCACTAGTTTGACCCTTGTAAAGTCAACGAACACCAGAGACATTGAGGAGACAGGGCATCCTTCGAACAAGCGGCGGCCTCAAATTCATTAAAACAGTCATGGATCGATTAATATTGGAAGTTCATTTCCTGGGAAAGATCTTAGAAAAAAGTGTTACTGATCAGCAAAGTATGTATCAGAGTGGGACAGTCATGGGGGCGTGGCTTGGATGCCGAGGAGATAGGCAGCGTGAGCTCGGAGCTCCGTGCCCGATCCCGGAAAATATCCTGAAAATTCATCCGAACCCCGAGATAAAGGACATTATCCGATACTGGACGGTACTGCGGAGGGTCCGGGACCCGTGGAAGACGACACCGAGCCTTCCCGCAGCAGTATCTTAACTTCGAGAGCTGAACTCGGCCGAGAAGTCGCGGACCCCAAAATGGCGGCGTTGGCATGAGATCGCCTGTGACGGAGACATCTGCCCGGAGACCCACTGAAGACCGCTCCCGGACACGCTAGAGGTGCTGGTGTCCGCGTCGTGCCTCCCCCCAGGTGCTGGTAGAACTTTGGGCGCATCCTTGGGCGGTGGTTGAGGACCGTCTCTTGATTGGGGCGACAACGGTGCGACAGGGGATCGGAGACGAGGACCCCGGATCTCAGGCGCAACTGGCACTGGCCGAGCCACGACCGCTCGGTACCTCCTGCCCCCTGGTGACATTTCTGGACCTGTGAACCCGGCCGGAGGACGGTGCCCGGCGACGCTCGGAGGGCGACCAGGAATATTTTGAGGACCACCGCCCATCCCAGCCCAGATGGGGAAACCGAAGGGGAAGGGAGATGGCGCGACCGACACTGAGGCGGCGGAAGGAACGGAGAGAGACCAGGCGGCGTTACAGCGGATGCAAGATCGTATCCTGGAGGCCATCGCCACCACAAAGGATGCCCTGCAGCAAGACATAGCTCAGGTGGCAACGGGCTTGGGCCTCCTGAAGGCCGACCACGACAAACTTAAGGACAGGGTGAAAACCGTGGAGACCACGGTTAAGGACTTAGCCCCGGCCCAGGCAACGGTGAAGGCCCAGATGGCCGACGTGATGGACCGTCTGAAGGTACTGGAAAGGAGGGCCGAAGATGCAGAAAACAGGAACAGGCGCAACAACGTACGCCTAGTGGGCCTGCCGGAGAAAATCGAAGGCGACGACATGGTGGGCTACTTGGATAACTGGCTGCGGACAGAGGTGGCACCTGAGGGTCTGTCCCCCTTCTTCTCCCTGGAGCGAGCACATAGAGTTCCGGCGCGTCCGCCAGCCTTGGGCCTTCCTCCGCGCCCGGTGGTGTTCAAGTTGCTCCACTACCGGGACAGAGACTGGCTTTTACAGAGGGCGAGAGAGGCAGGGCCCTTTCAAGTGGACA
The DNA here is from genome assembly GCF_964263255.1 of Lissotriton vulgaris. NCBI lineage: Eukaryota > Metazoa > Chordata > Amphibia > Caudata > Salamandridae > Lissotriton > Lissotriton vulgaris. Next base: position 586,355,535 of record NC_141697.1, on the reverse strand, counting down.
ACAACAGAGTCACCATGTTCCCGGACTACACGTTTGAGACTCAGCGACTTCGGGCAAACTTCTTGTCCCTCAAACGAGAGCTCCGCCAGGAAGGCATCAAGTACTCCCTGTTGTTTCCTGCCAAGCTACGAGTGGTGGTGGACGAAAAGTCTTTATTCTTCACGACCTCCGCGGATGCATGGGACTGGTGGGACACTTATAAGGCAGGAACGGACGGTGCTAAGGTCAGGGAGGAAGAGGCCAAGGTGGATAGGCCGATCAGACAGTCCCAACGGATCAGAAAGAATCGCAAGAGGACCGGGAAACCCTCGACGTCGCAGACGGAGGCAGAGAGGCAGGCGGCCCTACAGGCGGTGGTGGACTTATCTAGAGCCGCCAGGACTCAGTCTGGGAAGGGCACGGATTCGGAGGCCCCGGGAACGGGCTCGGAGACAGGACAATCAGAATTTGGCGGAGCCCGGGGCCCTATTGTGACGCCGCAGACCTCGGGAGAGATACTGGAGGCGTGCTGAACTGGTTTGGCGGAACGGACTCGCTGGTCGGACACCGGGGCGATGGACCCACAGCAGTGGAAAGACATTGACTGAGGTTTTGGGGATCTGTAATGTGGGGATTGTGGGGTGGAGCGCGCGGGGCTGATTTGTTGGAGGTTCTATAGCATTGAGCCGCGCCTTACTGGCCCCTAAGGTCATCGCAGTGGGGACTGCGAATATTACCACCTTTCCTTGAGGGGTGGTCGGGAGTGTTGGTTTGGATGGGGGTACTTCCAGTTGCGGGGGGGCCTGTCCTGGGGGGGTGGGAGTTGCGAGCTGTTGGGGTTGCTCAAGGGGTTATAGTTGTTGCAGGGGTTTGGCTTCCTGTTTGGAGAGGGTGGGGGGAAGGGCCCGTGGTCGCGGGACTTAGGCGAACACTGTTCTTTGTTGTATGGTCCGGTTGTGTAGGGGGGAATGGCTAGTACTGGAGCATTGAAATGTGTGACCTGGAATGTGCGGGGCATGCAATCCATGGCGCGCAGACATAAGGTCCAGGCGTACCTCAAGCGTAGGGGGGTTCACATAGCGTTCCTGCAGGAGACACACCTAAATAAGCAGGAAGGGGCGGCTCTGCAAAGGCGCTGGAGGGGGCAGTTATTTTACACGACATTTTCGGCATTTGCGAGGGGGACATTGATTTGGGTACGGGCGGGGGTCCCCTTCCAAGTCTCGAAGTCGTCGATAGACCCAGAGGGCAGATATGTGGCGGTGGAGGGAAGGCTGAGAGGCAGGATGATATCGCTCTGCAATGTGTATGCTCCTAATGTAGACCTGCCCGCTTTCTTGTCTAACATCTCGGGCAAATTGGCGGGTTACTTGGCAGGACCGGTCCTTCTGGGAGGGGACTTCAACTCAGTTGAGGATGTGCTACTAGATAGGTCCCATCCCCCGCTACGCGCATCCCCAGCACATAGGATCGCCAAGCGTAGATTAGAATGGCAGGAGAGCTGGGCCCTCACGGATGCATGGAGGGCGTTGCACCCCACCACTAGGGATTACTCCTTTCACTCGCACCTGCACGATTTACATGTGAGGCTGGATGCATTTCTTTGTTCGGAATGTGTGCTCCCTGCGGTGGGGGGGGCGGAATATTTGGCAAGGACGATATCGGACCACAACCCCTTGTTGATGTCTCTGGAATGGATGGTGACTGTTAACTGCGTGCCAACATGGCGCCTGCAACCTGACACCCTGGACGACTTGTTGTTCAGGGAGGCCCTGAGTGACCGTATCGAGAGGTATTTTGAAGAGAACAGTGGTTCGGCCTCCATGAGGGCGGTTGAATGGGATGCTTTCAAGGTGGTGGTGCGGGGACACTGTATTGGGCACACGGCAGGGGCACGGAAGACTTTGTTGGATGACTTAGATAAGGCTGAGACACGGCTGAGGGATCTTGAGAAGAGGCGCCCGAATCACCCAGAATTGCAGGAGGGGCTTAGCGGGGCGCGGGAGGGGCTGGCGGTAGAGCTGGAGCGGCTGCGTAGCTTCGACCACAAGACATACATGACGAGGGCGCATGCGGAAGGTGATAAGGCGGGGGCAATGTTGGCTTGGCTTGCTAACCCTATCCGGGGGGGAGGGCCGATCATGAGGATCCAGGAACCAGGGGAGGAGCCTTGCCACTCCCAACCCGGGATCCTGAACAAGTTCCGAGCCTATTATGAAGGGCTTTATCTGAGTGGTGATACGGGAGGGACGGAGGAGCTTGAGGAGTTCTTGGACGGGCTAGAATTGCCGCGAGTGGAGGACTCGGAGGCAGAAGAGTTAGGGCGGCCCATCTCCCTCGGAGAAATAGGTTGCGCTGTTAAACAGATGGCTAGAAACAAGACCCCGGGCCTTGACGGTCTACCGATCGAATTTTATGGCAAATACCTAGAGCATCTTGCTCCGCGGCTGCGCGAGGTATACAATGAGGCGCAGGAGAAGGGCCGACTCCCGGGCTCTATGTGCGAAGCCCTTATGATCCCACTCTTGAAGCCGGGCAGGGAGGGTACGGCGCTGTCCTCGTACCGTCCGTTATCTATGTTGACGACGGACTACAAAATCCTTAGTAAAATTCTAGCCAACAGATTGTTAGTGCACATGACGAGCCTGGTTCATGGTGACCAGTGCGGTTTCATACCGACACGCAACACCACCCATAACATCCGCAGACTCACGAGACTGATGGGTGTGGACTGGCCAGACACCGTCTCCCCATTTGTCCTGTCCATCGACATTGAAAAGGCATTTGACAGTCTCGAATGGGGATACCTATATGAGGTGATGCGTCGCTTCGGGTTGGGGGACGGATATATACAGTGGACCAAGGTCCTTTATACTGAGGCGGTAGCGAGGGTCCGGGTAGGTGCGCTGATCTCGAGACAATACCCGATCAGGCGTGGCACTAGACAGGGTTGTTCCCTGTCCCCGCTACTGTTTGCGTTAGCAATGGAACCCTTCGCTGCGGTAGCCAGACAGGGCAGCCACTACGCAGGTCTGCCTTTCAGGGGGAGGCCGCACCTCATCTCCCTTTATGCGGATGACTTGTTGATGTTTTTGGCCGATGCCGGCGCCGAACTTCAGGGGGCGCGGAGGCTACTGGAGCAATTCGGTAGGTTATCGGGCCTGAGGGTCAACTGGCCCAAATCCTGTCTGTTTCCCCTGAGGCCGGGAGAACCGTGCCCACTCACTGCTCAGGAACTCCGGTGGGAGCCGCGCTGCCTACATTATCTAGGGGTTTATGTTTACCATACCCCGTCTGACCTGCTGGATGGCAACGTAACTCGCTGCATTAACGCCCTGCGTGGATCTATGGACTTCTGGGCGACCCTGCCGCTCTCTCTGGCTGGTAGGATTTCCCTGCTTAAAATGATAGCCCTGCCCCGGCTTTTATACTATTTTAGGACACTGCCGGTATGGATCCCGAGCTCGGTTTTCAAACGCCTGAGGTCACTGATCATAGCGTTCCTGTGGGGCACGGGTAGGAGACGCATAGCGCTCGACACGCTGTTACGCCCCAAAGATGAGGGAGGTATGGCAGTGCCAGACTTCGAGGGATATTACCTCGCTGCCCAGCTGCAGACCTTTACTCAGGAGGTGGCGAGAGTATATAGAGGCCCCGAGGACGCGAGAGCCGAGGGCACCCCGCGACACGTTCTGGCTTATATCACGCTGCACCAGAAACTCCGAGTGGGAGACCTGACGATCGAGGAGCAGACTTTCCGTCTATGTTGGGACAGGGCCCGCAAGCGGGCGGGTGTCCGCCTTATGTACGCCCCCGAAATACCGTTGGGTATGGTCACTGCCCTCCCACATGGAGGTGACTGGTCACGCTTGCTCGGGTGGGAGGAGGCGGGAGTACACGTGCTGGGTGACCTCTACGAAGATGGGGTGTTGCTGCCGTTTCGGGACCTACAAGAGAGATTTGACCTGCCGAGGGGTGATTACCTGCTGCACGCGGCAGTCACAGGCGCCATGCGAGCACACTGGGGGGAAGGGCTGCGGGAACCAGGTACCTCAATGGCCTGCCAGTACGCCATGATGGCGGCGGGAACCTTTAAGGCCGTCACATGCCTGTACTCGCGGATGCAGCGGGAGGCCTTGCAACCTTTGGCAGCCCTGAAGACCAAGTGGGAGCTGGACCTCCAGGTGGAGATACCAGACACGACCTGGGGCCAACTGCTGAGGAGGGCGCGGAAGAGCTCGAGGAATGCCAGGTTCCAATTGATCCACTTTTATGTTATCCACAGGGCATACCTCACGCCCGGGAAAATCCAACAGTACTTTGGGGCGACCGACGCTGCTTGCCCCAGATGTCATACAGCGGGGGCGGATCTATGTCATATGCTGTGGGATTGCCCCTCTTTAGGCGACTATTGGCAGGAAGTTGGGCGGGCCCTTAACGGGGCGACGGACAGGGATATCCAATATACTAAAGCAGTCGGCATCCTTCACTGGTTCCCACACACACCTAGAAATACGATGTCAAGTAAATTTATAGATTTAGGGCTTATCTTGGCCAAACGGGAGATCACACGAAATTGGAAGTCCAGAGTGGGGCCCACGTACAAAAAATGGTATGGGGAGTGTTTGAGATGGGCCGCGTGTGATAGTACCCTACGATACCAGATGGCCTGGAGGTCGAATGACGAAAAAGCACTGGAAAGGGCGACTGCATGGGAGGTGATGGTGCAGGCGCTCAGAGATGTGGACGATGAGAGGCTGGATGGTGAGAGCGACCTAGCCGATGCAGATCCCAACACTGTACAGGAGAACGCACCTTAGCGATTGTTTGCTTCCTCCTGCAACACACCAGGCACAGATACATGGTTACTCAGGCGCAGCGCGACCACGGGGGAGGGCGGGTAGGAAGCTGGTTTGGAGGGATGTTGGGGTACCGAAATTTGGGGAGGGGGAGGGGTGTAAATCACAAAAGCATTCCAGGGTTATGTGCACAATGAAGCGGTCGGACAATGTAAGACGCACGAGACCAAGACGGAGATGAAGCTGCCCGCATCGCAAGCAGAAGGAACCCCTCTGGATGGAATCGAATACCGTCCGTTGAACTGGTCCATAACCTTTTGATGTTGCTGAATATCTTGTCTGTACTTTTATATTGGTGATGCAATAAAAATGATGTTAAAAAAAAAAAAAAAAAATCAGAGTGGGACAGTCATGTTATCACCCTGCCAGAGGTATGAAATGATCACTAGCTAATGTAAAGGAGCAAATGAAGCCCATAAGGCAGAACAATGAACCTTGATGCAGATTCACCTGTGGGCCGAATGTGGGAGATTGACAATCCCATACATTCAGGTAGACAACAGCAAAGGCCAAGAGCCTAAGAGTGTTATATATCAACTTTAAATTGATGAAAGTGCCTTTAATAACTACCGAAGCTCTTACATAACATTGGTTTGGAGTATTCCAAAGATACTGTCTGCAGTATCTTTAAATAGGAATATAAAACATGGGTTGACAGTATTAAACTCTTGTGAGTTTTTATATGGAAGTGGGTAACAATAATGTATCTTTCTAGGTAACAGGGATTCATGACAATAGTACTAACACTTTTAGAAATAATCTGCAGCCACAAAACTGTAGTTGTCTGAAAAATGGTTAGCTTTGTTTGGGCGAGCACAGAGCTTGTGATAGTAGGCTCAAAACAACCTTCTCTTGCTTTCCAGAAAAATGTAAAACGTTTACTATTAACTAAACAAACTCCCCATAAGTGTTAAAAATAAAAGACCTCAGGGTCAACATTCATTCTGACCATTTAGATTGAAATGTATGACCATTTAGATTGAAATGTATGTCGATATATTTTCTCGCAATTGCAAATTTTACATAAAGTATTTGAATATAGGGTAATCAGTGCTTTAATCAGTTCCAGAATCAAGCACTAAACATCATATTGTGATCACAACAAAATCAATGTGATTTCACATGGCTGTGATTGGTTCTTGGATGCAATGTTGGAATGTTGATCTAATATTTTTTTTAGGCTTTCAAGTGAAAAAATAATCACTTCCATTCAGCTTGTTAGTGTATTGTGGTATTATCTGACCCCCACCCTGGGATTGAAGCACTTCTTTATACATACTATCTACGTGTGTACAATATACATTACAAACAGAAACTTTGTTGATGTTTGTACGAAGCTGTGCACTGCATTGCTCAAATACAGTTAGTACAGCATTTGACATCCCGATGGTACACATCACGAATACAGCTACTGGTGGCTGTTGTACAAGCCACACACTGTGTTTCCCCTGCTTTACATTAATGCTAACTTGCCCTGAGTGAACCTGCAAGGTTCACTCTCTCTCTGCCAGTGATTTTTGAGCGTGGTGCATGGAAAATGAAAAAGCTAGAACCTCTGGTGACCAAGTGCTCAACTTCTGGGTCTACTTCATGCCTTCAAAATACAGATTGCAGAGGTGATAGCACTGTGGGCATTGCTTCATTAGTCAGTTGTAGCATGTAATATGTTTGTTCTAATGCATCACACATCGCACCACAGATCTGTGTGCTGAATCACAGGATGTGTGTAAGGTCAGGCTAGGATTTCGGTGACATACTTGCAAATGTGCCCGGATCTACACAGTTTGAGAGCCAACTATGTCCAAATCTATATTTTCACTTGATGGCTTTTACTAATAGTATTTACAGTGCAGACTGTGTACCATTCACCCTATGCCACCTGAGCCCATGATACCTTTCTTGAAATGCAAACCTTGATAAAGAGGTGTCAGCAGCAGAACCGGATTGCAAACCAGAATCGTTCCAGGCAAAAATGTTCAAAGTGGTCCAGCATTGCAAGACTAGTTGTTTAGAATGAGGGATTTGGAGTACAGCTGGGACATGGCAAGCCACCCTGCTCTGGAAACAGTCCCTGAGTGTGCAGCTCACTGGGAAGATGCTTGAGTAACAGAATTATTATTATTATTATTATTATTGGATGCTTTGGGTTAAGGTAGACCAGTCTGAAGGAGCTAAAAGGGCAAAGTCTTTAATTCTTTGCAGAAGTTGGAATCTCAAGGACTCTGGAAGGGAATTTCATAATTATGACCAAGGAAGGAAAAGTATCAACCACCCGTTCAAGTGAGCTTGACTCTCGGAACTGCAAAAAGAGATTAAGCACAAAGTGCAAGCATGATCGTAAAGGGGCGCCAGGTTTGCAAATACAGCGGTCGTGAACAAGCACAGATATTGTACATATAGCAGTGCTTTGAAATGCATACGATTATCCACTAAAAGCCATTGCAGTTGGCGAAGAAGCCCAGATGCTGAGGCATGTTTAGGGAGGCGAAACAAGAGCATAGCAGCGGAGCTCTAGACCACCTACAAGTGTCTCAACGTTGTCTTGTCAGCCCCTAGGTACATGATGTTGCCATAATCGAGACTGGATATTATCATGGCATGAATGACTGGTCTCTGGGCAGAGAGAGGAAGTATCTACAGAATCGTATTAAGCCATTTCATAATAGCAAAACATGTGGAGGCTACTCTGGCCACTTGTGACTTCATAGACAAGGTAGAATCGAGCCAGAAGCCAAGGTTTTTCACTTAATTGGTCAGAGTAGGTGGCGTTCCCAGTGTGGTAGGCCAAAGATCAGCCCCCAAAGCTGGAATTTCCTCCCTAATACTATCACCTTCGTCTTGTCACCATTTAATTTCAGGGAGTTGGTGTTCATCCAAGTGGAGACAAGACGAGGCAGGAGTTGAGGTCCTCCAAGTTAATTTTTCACAATCAACACTGAGAAAATACTCTGGTTGTTGTCTGCATATGAGCACAAAGTAAGCCCGCAGCCTTCCACCAGGTACGCCAAAGGACAGACATAGATGTTGAAAAGCATAAGACTGAGCGCTTGAGGAGCTTAGCGAGCATCCAAGATGGTCGCGTGAGCACAGGGCTCCCCGGACCCTCGCCACTCCTCGCAATTTATCCTGATGATATCCTGACTTCCTGGACGGATCTTCGAAGATGAACCTCGACTGAGTCCATAACTCTTTTCAGAATTGAAATCGGACTAGGGTAACCGAAATTACGACACTTTGAACTTTCGAGGCCATCTGGAGACTGTGCCGGGGACTTGGGGACTTGCGGATCCGGGACGGAGTTGAACAACAACGGCAATGGGGCCTCCTTGGTGGCCGTATCTCCACTTTCGGTTTCGTTTCCGGATCCTCGCAGGGTCTGATTGAGAGACTGTTTCGCCCGGCTGGGGACCAATCCAGCCTCCACTTAGTGTCAGCACTGCCTCCTCATTTTATCTCTTTTGGGTCATACTGTGACTTTTTCTTGGCCATACGAGCTAGCCCTTGTGGTTTGTTGGTGCCCAGTGCCGGCGGCCATTTTCACCAGGTCGCGTGGGCCCCTCCGGGGAGCATTTTCCAGTATGGCTGGCAGGGGTGACGCCGAGAAGCGGAAGACCAAGACGTCTCTTCGTGGGGGACCGGTCCAGACAAATGTTATGGACCGATACACTCAAGCCAAAGGATCCCCCGGGCTTTCCAGCCGTACCCCGGAGGACGTCAGAGACGACCCTTCTGTTCCTGTTGAGTTGTCCCTGCAGGACATTTTGGGCGCCATCACCGGCATGAGGGAAACCATCGGCCAGCAGTATGAGGCCCTGGCTAATAAAATCGACACGGTCGCCATTGATGTCACTCTGATCAGGGCCGAACTGTTTAAAACAAACGAAAAAGTCAAGTCATTGGATTTGAAGACTTCCAGCCTCACGGCCGATGTTTCTGAACTCCAAACCGAACTTGGGAATTTGAAATCGGCTAATGACCTAATGTCCCATCGGCTGGAGGATTTTGAGAACAAGGCAAGACGCAACAACATTCGCGTCATAGGTGTTCCAGGAAACCCTGAGACTCGCTCGGTGGACCTCCTGGTCGAAAATCTGATCCTCACCCATCTTGCCCCTTCTGGACTGAGTAAATTCTTCGCTGTGGAGTGTGCACATCGTGTTCCGGGCTGTAAGCCCAAGCCAGGCGCCCCTCCGAGGCCTATCATTGCAAAACTTTTTCATTTCAGGGACCGTGATGCGATCTTGCAGGCATCGAGAGTGCATGGCCCGGTGAAATTTGAAAACTCCTCGGTTAATTTTTTCCCAGACTTCATTCAACTTGTTCAAAGACAAAGGATGGGTTTTCAGGGGGTTAAGCGACGTCTCCGGGACCTGGTCTTGAAGTACGCTATGCTTTTACCTACCAGGCTTTGAGTGGAATATGAGGAACGGACCTTCTTTTTCGATCGGCCGGACAGTGTGAATGACTGGTTGGATTCCGTGCCGGGCTGAGGCGATCGGACGGAGCACCCCGGCGGTGCCGAGGGTGGTGAGCCTGCACAAAAGTGAATTTTCGGTCCCTGATCTCCGAACATTGCTCAGCTGGGTGCTGTTTCTTTTGGATATGTTGCCCTGTGGTAGTCCACTTTTGGGTGGCGGGTGGGGACGGGCCTCTTTCCTCCTCCGGGGTCTTTTTGTAGAATGGGATTGTTAGGGCGACAGGCACACTGCATTTTGGGGTGACTCTTTAGTCTACTGCAGGGGTGCAGGGAGGGGGGAGTTGTAACGGGTTTTAGTTGGGGGGTGGGAGGATGTGTTTGTGTTTTCCTTTCTCAAGGCGGCGTATTGGTTCTTTCTCTGCTTCTGGTGTCTTGCTCTTTGTGGGGAGCCTCATGCAACATGTTTGGGAATGGAGGGTAGTGGGTTGAAGCTCATATCTTGGAACGTCAATGGTTTGGGAGATCGTATAAAACGGGGTGTTGTACTGCAATATTTGCGTTGTTTGTCCCCTGATGTGGTACTCCTGCAGGAGACGCATTTAGTTGGCAATGTATATCACGCTATGAATAGGTGGGGTTACCGATTGGTTGCACACTCCGGGTTCACCACTGGTTCTAGAGGGGTTTTATTCTGGTCCGGTCTTCCCTCCCTCTTGAGATTGATAATGTCACTCTTGATGACAGAGGACGTTACGCCGCCCTCACTGGTAGGTGGGAGGGCAAGACTCTCTCTTTGGTCACAGTATATGTTCCCCCAGGCCTCCAGACCTCTACGTTCTCGGATGTTGGTCGGATGATGCTGGGGCTCCCTGATGGTCTTCTCCTTATGGGTGGGGACTTCAATTCTGTACTTTCCGGCTATTTGGACCATCACCCCCCCAAGTCAAGTCAAGTCAAGTCAGAAGATTTATATAGCGCGCTACATACCCGGAGGGTCTCAAGGCGCTTGAAGAAGGGTGGGGAATTAGGACCTTCCCGCTTCCCAATCCTGGCTTGGAGGGTTCCTGGACACCTTTGGTCTGGTGGATTGCTGGAGGTTAATGCATCCGACGCTACGTCACTACACCTATCACTCCGGTGCTCATGGGAGTCTCTCCAGGCTAGATTACTTCCTTATGCCCGCTGTCCAGTCCTCCTACGTAGGGGAAGTTAGCCACTTGGCCCGGGGTATTTCGGATCATTCTCCTGTGTGGCTTCTTTTTGATACAGGTCTGCACGCTGCGGGGCGGGTCGCCCCTATCAATCCCTGGCATTTGCGTAACCCCAAGACCCGCACCAGCCTCATGAAGTCGCTTGACCACTACTTCCTGGAGAATGAGGGGTCTGTCTCGTCCTCAGTGTCCCTGTGGGAAGCCTTCAAGACTGTTATTCGCGGGCACCCCCTATCTTTAATAGCTGAGACTAAGAAAGCTAGGAATGGGGAGGTCGAGAGTCTGGAGGCTGAAATATTGGATTTGGAGGCTGACCTAGACTCAGGTGTCACCCGGGACAAACTCCACACCCTTAGATTGAAACAGTTTGATTATAAATGCCTTGTGACAGATGCTGCCAAAACGATGTACAGGGAACAGCAAGGTAGATTGTATGATGTTGGGGATAAGGCGGATAAACTGATTGCCTGGCTCGATAAGAAGGAGAGAGCGAATCGTGTGGTCCCTGTGATTCAAAATTCTTACGGTGTGGATGTGACTGATCCTGGCGAGATTGTGGAATGTTTTTCTGATTATTTTCGTGTGGTCTACTCCCCGGTGTCCGACAGAGATGAGGATGACTCTCGCTTATTGTTGAGAGACATCGTGCTGCCCTGCCTGTCCGAAGAGGATCGGGAGAGTATGGAAGCGTCGTTGTCGGTCGACGAGATTGCGACTGCCATCCGTTCCCTCCGTTCTGGCAAAGCCATGGGGCCGAATGGCCTGCCCATTGAATTATACAAATTACGCCCGGACAAGGTCGCACCATATCTTCGTGATATGTTTACGGAGTCGCGTGATCTTGGCTCCCTCCCTAGTGACCAGCGTCTGGCTACTATAGTGGTAATTCCCAAGGAGGGCAAACCTCATGACCGTTGTGCCTCATACAGGCCTATCTCCCTATTGAATGCTGAGCCGAAGATTTTCGCTAAGGTCCTTGCTAACCGCCTCCTCACTGTTGTCTGTGACCTGATCCATCCGGATCAGTCTGGTTTCATTCCGCACCGGAACACTGCTCTTAATTTGCGGCGCCTTCATGGCGTTCTCGCCAGGGCGGAGCTTCTGTACGAACCGGCCATCTTGGCTTCATTGGACGCCACGATGGCCTTTGACACTATAGAGTGGCCATACCTCTGGGCCACTCTCGAGAAGTTCGGTTTTGGTGCGGGATTTATCAGTTGGGTGAGGCTTTTATATACGGATCCGCTGGCTCAGGTTGTTGTCAATGGTAGGGTCTCCCAATCCTTCGCTCTTGGGAGGGGCACTAGGCAGGGGTGTCCGCTGTCCCCCCTGCTCTTTGCTCTTGCCCTAGAACCGCTCGCGGCCTGGCTCCGATGGGAACCGTCGATAAAGGGCATTCAGTGGACCCCCGATTTTGAAGACCGCGTTTCATTGTATGCCGACGATATTCTCTTCTATCTCACTTCCCCTCGCAAATCCCTCAACGTCCTCTTTGACGTCCTAACTTCTTTTGGCAAAAACTCCGGTTTGGTTATTAACTGGTCTAAATCGTGTGTCTATGTCATTTCTGGTGGCCTTCCTCCCTTGCCGACTAGGTTCCCCATTCAAATTTCACACTCTGGCTTCAAGTACTTGGGGGTTTACGTATCGTTGGACTCGGCTGTCCGCTACGAGCATAATCTCCTTCCTCCTCTCCGTCGCTTGAAGCTTGACGTGGCTCGTTGGCGTAGATTGCCGTTGTCACCACTTGGTCGAGCGGCACTGTTTAAAATGATGTCCCTGCCCCGATTCCTCTACGCACTTCAGAACTCCTTCGATATTATTTCGGCGACCTATTTTCGGGAGGTGGAAGCTTTACAGAGGAGACTTGTTTGGGATGGTCACGCACGCATCGCTCTCTCAAAACTAACTCTCCCCTGGTACGACGGGGGCATCGCGCTCCCGGACATCAGGAGGTATTATTGGGCCTCCCAGTTGTCCGCCATCAACCATGCTACCTACGCACCCGGCCCGAATCCGGCGTTTGCGATGGATAAATACCTGTTGCCTGGTGGCGACTTCAACAGAGCACTCTACTCTCGGATGGCGGGGAGGAACCTAACGGGACCCACTAAGATTGCAGTGCGTTTGTGGAAGGATGCCACTGTGGCTATGGGGTGGAATGATCGACTGATGCGAGCGACCCCTTTGTTTGCTTCGGAACGATTGGGATGCCTCTGGACGACGAAAGGCTTCGAGAACTGGGACACGATTGGCATTAGTAGAGTGGGTGATCTTTGGGTGCAAGGTGCGGTCAAATCCTTTGCGGTGCTTCAGAGTGAGTATGAGTTAAGTGAGCGGGAGTTCTTCAGATATGCACAGGTGCTTCACGCTTTGCTGTCGGTCTTCACGGCCGGTACACGGTCCATGAATCTTCCCCGCTTGAGGACCGTATACTCGATGGTCATCTGCCCGATAGTACGATTTCCTTGATTTACAAGAAATTAATCAACAATCGGGCAGATCTCCTTGTGCGTCTTAGGGAGGCCTGGACTGGAGACGGGTTGGAATTGGATGACGAGGACTGGCAGTCCGCACTATCCTCCCCGAAAGAGGTCGCCATTCCGGCCCATCTCCGTCTCGTCCAGCTCAAAATTCTTCACCGCGTGTATGGGACGGGTCCTCGTTTGGTTGCTATGGGTTTTTCTTCGGATGGTTTGTGTAGGCGCGGTTGTGGAATGAGTGCCACCTTCCTTCATATCCTATGGGAGTGCCGTGATGTTGCGGCGTATTGGCACCGCGTGCATGCTGTAATGGAGTGTGTCACTGGGGTCGCTCTGTTGCCTGAGGCTCGAAGATGTTTGTTGAATGTGTGGGAGCCGAATGACTTCAACGTTGCCCAGGCCCGGGGGCGGCACTTGGGAACATGATTGCCAAAAGGGATATTGCGCAGCTTTGGGGTTCCCAACGGCCTCCCACCATGTCAGTATGGAAGGAGAACATGGATTGGTGCATGTTTAGAGAGAAGACGGTATATTTGGCTAGGGGCAAGCCTAGGGCGTGGAGTAAAATTTGGGGCCAGTGGAACGCATACCGAGGGAACATCTGTACGCCCCCCTTCGAAGACATTCCGGACATTTCCCTGTCCCCCTGACCTCTGAGGTTCCTTGACTACTGTATTCTTTTGCTGATTGTCCTGACTTCCCCACTGCCTCCCCCCACCGGTCATTTCTGTTATCCTCCTGATTCTCTATCCGGTATGGTAGGTCTCCCCCACCTGAGCTCGACATCTTCTACAATGTTTCTCGCCTTGAGTTTTGTTCTTTTGTTTTTCTCTTTGTTCCTTTCCAAAAATTTAAAAATATCTTGTATCCTGTATACCTCCTGAGTTGCCGAACATGTATCCTGTACTTCTGCTGGACTTCTATGGATCAGTCGCTGCTTTTTGACGCTATGTAATTGATCTACATACACTAGCGGCCGGCCCCTGTGGTTGTAGGCCCATATCTGTAATGCCGTTGTTTTGCACAATAAAGTTTAAAAAAAAAAAGACTGAGCGCTTGACGAGAAGACCTGAAATGTACGATTCATCAGAAAGAAGAGAGCTATGTCAGTGCTGTGGCTTGAGGGCCCAGTTGGGTCAGTCTGTGAATGAGAATTTCATGGGATACTGTGTTGAAAGTTGCGCTGAGATCCAATAGGATCAGTGCGGCTGTACAGTCTGAGTCCAGGAGTCGCCTTAGATGCAAAAGTGTGGATTCAAAATGCTCAATTTAGCAGGGGGGAGGGGGCTTAGAGGAGATCCTGCCTTATGTGACAGCAACAAGTCCATCATACAAGGATAGTCCAGCAGGAGTAGACACTGCAGTCCTGCAGGCCCCTTGACTGTCACTATAGGTTTTTTGAATCCTAATTGGGGATATAGTCACAGAAGGGCTCTCATTCCTTAGTTGTGGCCAGGCCAGTTAGCAAGCTCCTGACATTGAGGGATCAGGCGAGATGTAGATTGGATTTGATAGCTCTTGAACCACTTTAGAAAGTGTTTTAGAGCAGTTTTGTGCTTGAGAATTTTTGCCTGAATAGAACAGAGCACGTGCCTTCCTGCAGTGCGAATGATACTGGTTCATTGCCAGTTCATATTTACTCTTTGAGTCAGTATCATCTAATTTCCTCCAGGCCTTTTCAAGGCGCTTGCATCATTTCTTTTCTCCCTGTAAGGACTCGTTGAACCAGGGGGAGGTAGGATGTTGCCTAAGCATGGATGGTTTCGCTGGTAACGTTATCGCTTAGGAGTCTATTAGCTAATTGTCCATTACAGGTTGGTGTAGCTCAACCCTCTGCTAACTGAGGTAAGGTCCTCAGGAGGCATGCATTGAACAGAACGGCCAGTCTGATCCAATTCAGAATTTATTTGGTTGATCCTGACGGTCAGCGTTGACTGTATAGGTAGATTGAGCCATAAATTTGATGAAGAATTCACTGACTAACAGTGGCAACGTAAAAAACATAAACTACAAATTTCCATAATAGGGCTCGTAGCAAAAAATCCTGAACGGGATTAAAGTGTCACACATGATCTGCAGCCTTCTGCGATTAAGTTGATATTGAACGTGAAAGAAGCAGGCATAATTTCTAAAATAGACCACATTCTGAAGGGCAACCAAAGGTGACACAGAGTAGTTGGTGAGATGGCCTTTTAAGTGCTGCAAAACACTAATGGTCAATCATTTACACTCATCTAGTACAAAGGGCTTGCTAATAAGACTGATTGCCCAGTTCAGTGAGCGCCCCCACCCCCTATGGATTTGTTTCAGAGTAAGTATCCCCTTCAGACTCAGGATATTTCTAATATACAAAATACAGTAATGAATTTGATTTAATAAAAAGTATGATAACGCTGATCCCTATTAGTTCCAGCTCACTTCAACCTCTGCCAGGGGCATCGCTTCAGGGGGGTGATTGGGATGTTACACCTCCTTAATAAATGTAATGTCTGATGAATAGTTGGGTACAGGTGCTTTCAGTCATGTATGGTGGGGTGTTATGTTATGTTATGTTACGATTTTGTTTAAGCGCAACAGCTGCCCCAGCAACGGGGCGTCCCGGCGCTGAAAACCATAGCAAACCTACTGAGAAGGAGGGGGGTCAGGGGTCTTAGGACAATGGGAACAGGTGGGTTTTTATTGCGTTGCGAAAAACGGAAAGATTTTCAAGCCGACGGATGTTCAGGGGAAGAGAGTTCCAAAGTTTAGCTCCCAGGGCTCTGAAGGAGCGACCCCCGATACGGCAGAGTTTTGTGCGGGGAACCACTACTAGATGTTGACCTAGGGAGCGCAGATTGCGCTGGGGGGAGTAGAGTGTAAGGAGCGGGCGGAGGAGTTTGGGGCCATCCGTTTTAAGAATTTTGAAAGCAGTGGTAAGGGCCTTAAATTGGATTTGTGCTTCCACTGGGAGCCAGTGGAGTCTTAGTATGGTGGCTTTAGCAGAGCATCTCCTAGGAAGACCAACTATAGCTCGGGCCGCAGAATTCTGAATACGTTGCAGCCTAGTTGTCTCTGCTTTGTTGGCGCCTAACAATAGGGCGCTAGCATAGTCCAGCCGGGAGAGGATGATGGATTGGACTATGAGCTGCCGTGTTTTGGGATCAAAAAACCCAAGAATAGGGTTGAGGCTTCTTAGTAAGCCAATGCACGTAGCTGCTACTTTTTTGGTGTGAGTTTGGTAGCTCAGAGAAGAGTCCAACCAGACTCCAAGGTTTTTTACCAAGGGTTTAGAATGAGGAATGGGGCCGAGCGAGGATGGCCACCAATGGTCATTCCAGCAGCTGGTGTTCTTACCGAGGAGCAACACCTCGGTTTTCCCTGCATTGAGTTGTAAACAGTTACCCGTCATCCAGCGGCCAACTGCAGCCAGTCCATCCCTGAATCTCTTGGCAGCGGTTGAGGGGACCTCCGTAACAGTGATTACTAGCTGTGTGTCGTCGGCATACGACACCAGCGTGAGGCCCCATTCTCTGGCCACTGCCGCGAGAGGCTGCACATACAGGTTAAAAAGAGATGGACTAAGAGCCGATCCCTGCGGAACTCCTTGGCCGATAAGGTGAGATTGGGAGGTAAACGGGGGTGCTGAGACACGGAAGGATCTGCCCGTCAGGAATGAGCGGAACCATTCCAGGGCCAGGTCACTGATCCCTATGTCTTCCAGGCGGCTCAGCAGGATGTTATGTGAGACCGTATCAAAGGCTGCGCTGAGATCAAGTAATATCAGCGCAGCACTTTGACCGGCATCTAGTACCTTCCGGAGATGTTCTGTGGTGGATAGAAGGGCGGACTCCGTACTATGCCCTGGCCGGAACCCGTGTTGGGAGGGGTCCAAAATGTTGTTTTGGGCCATATGGTCTGAGAGAACTGCGTTGGCATGAGCCTCTGCCAGTTTGGATACCCAGGGTAACAGTGAAATGGGCCTATAGTTCTCCGGTTTCGTAGGGTCCAGGGTCGGTTTTTTAATAAAGGGGGTAACCCATGCCTGTTTCCAGCTGGTAGGGACAGTTGCCGAGGAGAAGGAGAGGTTGAGGAGTGTGGCCAAGGATGGGAGAAAAAAGTCCAGAGCCTCTAGAAATTGAGCCGGTCTCATGGGGTCTGAAGGGGCGCCTGATTTCGCCCGTCTGCAGAGTTTGACAAGATCTCCATGAGAAATAGTAGGCAAACATGTAAGTCTGGTGCCTTTAAAAGAAAAAATTGGGGATTTAGTGTGGTCAGGGGGATTCTGTGGGAAGGTGTTGTAAATTTTCCTCACCTTTTCAATAAAGAAGGTGGCTAGGTGCTCACACTGCTGCGTCGAGGAAATGCATGAGACAGGACTGCCACCGTTTTGCAGTTTTTGAACTAGTTTAAAGATGGTTTTCGTGGGGTTAGAGCTAGTATTGATTTCCTTAGCATAAAAAGATGTACAGGTCGTGCGTATAGCTTTGTGATATGATTTCAGTTTGGACAGGTAGAAGGCTTTATTCTTGTCCATATAGTCCTTTCTAAAATTACGCTCTGCTACCTTGCATTCCTTTCTAAGCAGTTTTAAATTCTCATCATACCATGGGTTAGAGGGAGTGCTACGTCCTCTAGTCCATTTAGCAGGTATGAGGGCGTCAAGTCCTTTGGTGATCCAACCCTGAAAAGAGGCATAGGACGTATTGATATCCTCAGTGGTTGCGAGGGTAGGTTCTCCTAAAATAGCAAAGAGATCCTGATATTGTAACTTATGCCAGGGTCGTTTAAGACGGGAGGGTGGTGTATCCTTGTTGTGTTGGATATCAGCTGGTATCGTAAATTTATCAAGGAAGTGATCAGTCCAGCCCATGGGTTTCGGTGGGTCGGCTCTGGCTTCCAGGATATTCATAAACACAGGGTCAAATAAATGACCCGCAGAGTGAGTGGGGGACTGAATAAGAGGGGTCAGTTGTACGGCAGTTAGATCTGCCACAAGGTTACTGATAGTGGGATCCGAGGTGGAGTCAAAATGGAGATTGAGGTCTCCCAAGATAGTGAAATTAGCAGAGCTCATGACCAAAGCATGGGCCACCTCCAGGAGTTCCTCCGTGAATTTAGAGGAGGGCCCCGGGGGTCGGTAGATAAAACGACCTGAGAGGGCAAAGTGGAGGCTGGTAGAGATTTTGAAACGGGCACACTCGCATCCTGTGATGACTTCCTTCAGAAAGGAGCATGAGTATGTCGTTCTGTGAATAACGGCAATACCGCCTCCCCTAGAGTCCCTGTTGATGGATGTCATAGAGAATCCATCCGGCAGCGTGAGATTAGGAATGCTGGTTAGCTCATCCCTAAGCCACGTTTCGCACAGGAACAATATATCTGGGTTCTCGTCGTTCAATAAAGTGTTAACCTCGGGGTGGTGCTTTACCAGTGACCTAACGTTAAGTTGAAGGATCGTGAGAGGGGTATGATTTATCATGCTGGCTTTGTGCCGAGGTAATCTCGGTTTAGTTACGACGAAGTTGCAGGATTTGCAATATAAGTCAGTCTGGCCGATGCAGCCCACTAGCTTGTCGCATCTCTGGCCCGAGTTGAGTGCCAGGAGACAATCTTTATCATAGTGAAGTACAGTCCGTGCGTTTTGAGCAGGGGGACAGGCGAGAGGCGATGTCTTGGTGATGACGGGCGAAGACTGGCTTGCCTTAGGCGCGCCCGCTGCGCCCGTCCGCTGAGCGTACGTGTCGGTCGGATTTCACCTGGGGTTTTTGCATGCACACATTGACAAAACACAAACTCAACCTCTTTCATCTCTGTTTTGAAAGCCCTCAAAATTTTGATTATTTAACAAAATATTGTGTTTCTTTCAGTTGCTACTCCTATCAATTAGCATTCCTCTTGCTTTCCACTGCCTCTTAAACCCTTCTCATGTGCTCTGCTAGTTCTATAATGTATGTTAACATTATATGCCTGTGTGATTGTCAGGAAATCTGAAGCTCACCTCCCCCTAATCTTACTGACCAAGCTACACCTGACCTCTGCTCCTGTACTAGAATGTTGATGGGCTAACTGCTGGTGATAGATGATTCAAGTCAAAGGGGCAAAGGCCTTTTGACCTGTAACAATGTTTGGGAGTGGACATTCTGAACTGCCTGGTGTAAAATCTGATTAGTCGTCAAAACTTAGACCTTTATACTACCTCAATGATGTCTTGCTGGTGCCTGTGGACATAGTGTGTGTGGCACCCACAGTCTTTGTAGTGACTAAGTGGTGTTTCTGCAGGACACAGTATGTGGGGCTACAGAAAAGGGTTATTCCTCTATAGGTTATCTTCATCCTACTGTGGATCTGACGTCTTTCATGTGCTTTTTACTGGATCCCTTCCCCGAAATTGTAGATGTATCTGCTTGACTGAAGGTATGAGCATCTGCTCCTTGCCAAATCAGTTTTCATGTAAATGTGTCTGCATTCCCGCCTTTCTTTGTTATGCTTAGTGTCATCTTGTAACCAAAGGAACTTGGCTCAGGATGTCTACATTGCATTTGTTAGGGACCTTCTTCTTCAATCACCCCTTCTCTATCTTCTAAGAAGAAGATAGAAACATGTGGGTGATACATTACTTCCTAACTCAGAAGAGTGTTTGACGTTTTAAACAAAGCGGACCTTTTGGTTGGCCCTGGCTTCCCTCCAGTGGACATAACCTTACAGAAATACTGGCCACTTGGGAACTGTATCCTCCTTTTCTATGGTTGAAATCAGTTTTATTTAATTTTTAACACATACTCTTACCTACATCCAAAGGCCGGTGAGATGGGTTAGTGGGGGAAAGCAACAAAAAGGGGAGGGGTAGAGGCATGGCAGGAATGCAGAGGGGGAGCGCCACAGGGAAGAGGAGGGAGAAGGAGGGGTCTCAGTGTTCCAGTTGAGGGTGTTAGAGCTGCATTGGTGTCTGCAATGGAGCTGAAGAGTCATTTCGCGAACATCAACAAAAGCCTGACCAAAAGCATTGGGGCTCCTCCACTCCCGTTAATCGGAACACCTGGAGGTAAGGAGTGCAGTTAAGCTCATGAATGTCATGTGCTAGGGAGCAAGGGCATGGTCCCCACATTCTGTTGAAACAGGGCATTGAACACTCTAGGGGGGCAGTGAGCTTCTCCATAGCGACGGTATACCATAATGTGTGTAGCAAGTCTGCATGGGCAGACGTGGTATCTGTATCCCATTTAGATGTTACGACTTGCCTGATAGCACCAAGGGCTAGTGTTATTGCTTTCTCCTTGTTGGAGCAGAGTGGGTATGCCAGCTGGTTCTGGAGACCTACTAGTGTGTAACTAGGTAGACGGGGTATCTCTGTCCTGAAGATTCCATCATTGTCATTGAGCATGTCCTACCAATATGTCTTGAGTTGTGGCCATCTCCAAAGCAAGTGTGTGAGCGTGCCCGTTTAGCCGCAGTTCCTCAAGCAGGTGCCTGTGCTGGTGGGCTTCCACTTGACAAGTCTGGTGGGTGAATATTATCAGTAGTGGATGATTCTCAATTAGGATTCTTTCCCTGTGGCTTTAAGGTAGAAAGTGCAAGTTATTTGGAGGATGTCTGCCCATTCCCTAGGTGTGAAGGTGCTTTCCAATTCGGAATGCCAAAGCATTTGAGCTGGGGATTTGCTAGAATCTGTTAAGGCGTTTAAAAAGCTATAAATATCAGAGACCAGCCTTGTCAGTCAGATTTGGTGAGCAGCCATATTTGAAATTTGATAGTAGTCTGGAGGTGTGAGGACAGATAGAGGTGTTGGTGACCCAGTGTCTGACAGAGGAGTTGCACCAGTATTCGGTGTCTTGGCAAGCCATAGTTAGATTGAAGGTGCAAGACCTTCTAATAAGACCTATTAGTTGTTGGTTAATAAGATGGTGATGTAAGTAGGACAAACATTCTAATATTAATTTGCTTCAGAAGTCGAAAGTCGGCAATGTTGTCTTTGCAAGTGGTTCGCATTGTGACAGAGTCCAACAGCCGGAGAAGATTTAAGGTACTTCACGGGTAGAATGGTGAATAGCACTTTGAACTTGATGGATGAGTGAACAAATCTTCTAATCTCTGTGGTGGTGATCTCAGGAGGTGATATTGGGGATCTCAAGGCCTTCAGCAGCCATTTTGTTGTGTATGCTCAGATGCTAGTTTTAGCTGAGATTCACTTATCACTTTTTAGGTTTCGCTGGGGGGCGGAGCCGTTAGGCTCCTCCTCCAGAGAAATCTTATGTTTCTTAGTGTGTACTCTTAGTCCCTCCCTCTGTTTAATTGGCTAGCTCCATAAATGGAGCCTAGCCATTGGACTAGGGGCCTGTCCGTCAATGCCGGACCAGACACGGGGGCGTTCCCGAGATTCTTTGGCTTTTGCCGACGTCACGCGACGCCGGGAACGCCCCCGAGTCTGTTCCGGCATTGCCGGCACCTCCCTTGCTGCGATCGCTGTGCTCATCGGCACAGATTCAGGGGTGAGGGGAGACCCGTGGTGTTTCCCTGTGCCTTATAATCCCCCGTGTCGATCTGCTGGCGAGGAAGCAGGCTGACCGCGATCTGCGGCCCGAAAATCTCTGGCCGCTAAATCACCGTCGCGGCCCGGGGCCAGAAACACCCTCTGCAAGCTGTGTTCGTGACCGGGAGCTGCGGTAGCTGAGATCGAAGCCGCCGCGCTCCCATTGGCCACAGGAGTCGAGCCCCCTCACTGACGCCGCGACGGGATTGGCCCGTGCGCCGTCGCGTCACTACTGAAGCTGTGCAGGGATTGGCCGCTCAAGGTTCGTCATCGTGGGTTGCCCCGGGAGCCGCACTGCCGTTGGCTGACTCCCGGGTGGTTGTGAGGGCTCGCCTGCAAAGCAGCGACCTGATTGGGCAATCGGCGGAGGAGCTGCACCTGAAGCACGACGAAGAGCCTCCCGGAGGAGACCCATCCCCGCCGAGGAGACCGTGAGTGCCCCTGTGCCCCCGGCCTGCCGTCCCAAACGTCTTGACGAAAGAGAGCAGAGAGGCCAGCGTGTTAAAATAAATGACGAGCGCTGAAGTGCATGGGTTGCTGAAATTGTTTCAGATGGTGGGCCTGCGATTGTGGCAGGGCAGAGGGTTAACTTATGGCAGTGAAAACGTCATTCTACTTTCACGTGTTTGAAAAACAGCTGGAGGCTAAAAGGATCGATTTAACCACTGGCCGACTTTCTTGTATAAAACGCGCATGCAATGGGAATGTGAAATACAGGTAAATGTCGGGACAGTTAAACAGCTGTGCATAATAAAATCATCAACGGCTGGAAATGGAGCACTCCTACAGCCAAATCTTTATTAAGATTCAGTGGACTAGCTGTAGCGGGGCTAAAATTAGCAGGAGTACACGCCCATGGGCTCTGCCCGAGGAAACAATGGGAAGGAGCTCTCCTCAGACAGTCATACTGTCTCAGGCGGCAGACACACGCACTGTATCTCAGACTGTCACCGTCTCCGAATCAGTCACAACGGCATATAGCCACTTCAGATACGATAAGTATAAATTGTGCGTCAGACTTACCAAACATAGTCAGTGCCATGGTAAGGCTTTAGGTTCAGCGCGTGAAGACCAGCTGCCAATGCGCAAAAAAGCGGTCTCCGCAGGAAATGCTGCACCAACACAAAGTTAAGGGCAAGTCAGCCCACAAAGGCGTGCTCTTGACTGTAAGCACCACACGCTCAGCTGTGCCACGGGAAGCCGGTCCTCATGGCGGCAGCGTCAGGGGCAGACTCGGGATACTGTAAGCGCCTGGAGCGGTGCGGTCACGGTGGCCGGGGTCAGGCAATCACTCTCGGGCTGAGGCTTGCACATGCGCTCAGACAGCATCCTCCGGACTCCGGGCAGCCATCTTGCCTTAGCACATGACCCGCCTCACATCCTGCAGCGGCGCTGCTGCTGCTTCGTTTCCATGACAACAGCGTACGGCTCCACTCCCATCCCCTGCCCAAAGCCACCGGCTGTCCACGCTGCTTCTCACGATTCTAGAAACTACAGTGGAACCGTAAGATTCCGGTGCGAATGAAAACAAAAATGTTTCAGTAGAACGTTTTAGAAACATTTTAAACGTGTTTTACTGTACAACGACGGTCCGTGGTAAGTGAGAAACGCAGATGCGTCATGCATCAAATGTTATTTATTGGGCGTGAGTTGCACCCCTTGTCCAGTTGTGTTACTGAATGGTGGCCAATGCCAGTGCCGTGGTTGTTGGATAGTGATAGTCTTGATGGAATTTTGTGCTCACCTACCTCGGATTGAATGTCATATACTCCACACATTCATGTATTTCAGTGCACATCTGTCAGCTTTAAACGCACGTTGCATTTAATATTGTTTAACATATATGCCATTTAACATTCGCGCAAATAAGGACACTCCACAGGAGCACAACATTTCCATGCTCCCCCCATCTGACCAAAGCTTCCATTCCAGACGACAGACCCCGGTATCTCACAGAGGATCACACAACACCACATACATAAGACCACACACACACCACACAAACACCCCACACACACTCACCAGGCACACAACCACACACACACACACACACACACACACCCAGCCGTCAGTGCACACTTTCAACAGGCACACACAACACCAGTCGTCACTGCACGCTTTCGCCAGGAACACCAACACACACCCACACACACACCACCAGCTGTCATTGCACGCTTTCACTAAGCACATACAATACCAGCCGTCATTGCACGCTTTCACCAGGCACACACACCACCAGACGTTTGTGCACGCTTTCACCAGGCACACACACCACCAGTTGTCAGTGCACGCTTCCACCAGGCACACACACCTCCAGCCGGCAGTGCACGCTTCCACCAGGCGCACACACCACCAGCCATCAGTGCACAATTTCTACAGGCACACACACCACCAGCGATCAGTACACACATCAATTGTTAATGCATCCACAATTAACTATTGGAGCATCGCAGTATGGCACACTTTACTTTTAAACATTTTCATCTAAAGCGCAGCATGCCACCATTGCTACAATTCCAATCATACCCACATAATTCTACTACACACCACATGCATACACTCCATAACACATGGCGAAAAGACATTGCCATTTACAATGCCACTCTTCTGTTATCTCTCTCTTCTGCCTTCTTAGTCTCGACTGCCCTCCCTTTTCCACCTCTTTCTTTCACCTTCCTGTCCTCCATCTCCCTCTCCATTTACAATGCCACTCTTCTGTTATCTCTCTCTTCTGCCTTCTTAGTCTCGACTGCCCTCCCTTTTCCACCTCTTTCTTTCACCTTCCTGTCCTCCATCTCCCTCTCTCTCCTCCTCTAGCCCTCCTTCTCCTTTCCGCCCTCCCTCTCTTACCTGCCGCCCTCTCCTTTCTGCCTTTCTCACACTTTCCTACCTTCCCTCATGCCCTCACACTCCTTTATGCCCTCCCTCTCTCCTGCGTCTATTCCTTCCCTCCTGCCCTCCCTCTCTATCCTGCACTCGCTTCCTTTTGAGCTTTCTTACTCCTGGCCTCTTTCATCCCTTCCCTCTCTCTACAAATAATTGCATTATAAATGCACTCCAGATTTCTGTGTAAAGTAAAACACATCAACGTTTTACACATAATTCAATGAAGATACAAAACACCATTTATCAAAAGCTCAAACTTTAACAAAGGGAGTGCAGAGTAGGGAGTGCATAGAGCAGGGGGAGTGCAGAGTGCATAGAGTGCAGAGTGCGTGCAGGGTGCATAGAGGGTGCAAAGTGCATAGGCAGTGCAGAGTACATAGGGAATGCAGAGTCCAGAGAGAGTGCATAAAGAGTGCATACAAAGTGCATAGGGAATGTATACAAAGTGCAGAGTGCATAGGGAATGCAGAGTGCATAGGGAGTGAATAAGGAGTGCAGAGTGCATAAGGAGTGCAGAGAGAGAGTGCATAAAAAGTGCAGAATGTATAGAGAGTGCAGAGTGCATAAGGAGTGCAAAGTGCATAGAGAGTGCATAGGTAATGCAGAGTGCATAGGGAGTGCATAGACAGTGCAAAGTGCAGAGAGAGTACATAGGGAGTGCAGAGTGTATAGAGAGTGCAAAGTGCATAGGAAGTGCAGAGTGCATAAGGAATGCAGAGAGTGCATAGGGAGTGCAGAGTGCATAAGAAGTGCAGAGTGCACAGTGCATAGACAGTGCACAGTGCATAGGTAATGCAGAATGCATACAGAGTGCATAGGGAGTGCAGAGTGCGTAGGGAGTGCATAGGGAGTGCAGAGTGCGTAGGGAGTGCAGAGTGCATAGGGAGTGCAGAGTGCATAGGGAGTGCAGAGTGCATAGACAGTGCAGAGTGCATAGGGAGTGCACTCTGCACTCTTTAGGCACTCTGCACTCTCTATGCACTCTGCACTCTCTATGCACTCTGCACTCTCTATGCAAAGTGCTGCATAGGGAGTGCATGATAAGTGCAGAGTGCATAGGGAGTGCAGAGTGCATAGGAAGTGTGGAGTGCATACAAAGTGCACAGTGCATACAGAGTGCTGCATAAAAAGTGCAGAGTGCATAGGAAGTGGAGCGTGCAGGGTGCATATAGAGTACAGAGTGCATACAGAGTGCTGCATAGGGAGTGCAGAGTGCACAGGGAGTGCATATGAAATGCAGAGTGCATAAGAAATGCAGAGTGCATAAAGAGTACTAGGGAGTGCTAGAGAGTGCCAAGTGACTGCAAAAAAAAAGGTAATGGCAATGTAAATGACAATGCCATTTACTTATCTGTTTTCGAAACAAAAACATAAATACAAATTTTGGCATATACAATGCCAATAACTCTAACTTTTCCAAAGGCGAAACCATTGCATTGTAAATGCTTGTTACATTTTGGTGGGGACACAAGGCTCACCTTAGGACCTCCACTTGTGAATGTTGTCATTTCCCCCAAAGGTAAGTTTGTGTAACCCGGAGGAAAGGTGCTTCTGGTTGTACTAATGCCATACTGCAATGTCTACTGCCATCTTGTTTCTGTACCGGAAAGTCAACGGGCTGATTGTTGGCCGGCAGTCAGGAGAGATTCAGGCACTCCACTGCAGACACGTTTAAAGGCATGGGCAAAGTGAGCTCTAGCCCAGAGCCGCCACCTTTCAAGAGGCCCGATTGTTAGGCTTTATGTGACAGTCCTAAACAGTGCTGATTTTTAAAATAACCTATCTTACTTTTTTTTTGAGAGACAGTGGGGGTGAAACAAAAATACCTATTAGATTTTGGTGAGATTTAGAAAGTGTTTAACATTGAAAAGTGCATAGGTCCAGTTCAATTGCGCCAGCCTATGCCTTTATACAGTGAGTGCCCCTTCCACTGTGCAGTAAAGATTGACATAGTATGCTCCTTCTGCGCCATTCTTTTTGTAGGTACTGCCGGACAGTTGCGATCATAGAATATCTAGTACCACCAAACTCTGAATACTAGTCCCATGCAGCAGAGGTAGCGCAGTAAACAAAAGCGCTCATCTGCACCATATGCCGGAATGGTGCAGACAGACAAACTACACCACACAGGATAAAAGGCTTGGATGAATCACTAGTTTTTCTGCTGTTCTGGCACAGTAGGGCAGTAGAGTAGGCCACGGGTGTAGGCTCCATGTCAATGTGTAGTACTGAGCAGCATTATATGCTTCCTTCTTGACTGCACTGTCCTTGGGGAACTGCTGCTGGGCCAGTGCAATCACAGCATAGCACCAACTGACTCAGAATCCCTGTTCCTCGCACACCAGGGACTGGAGTGCATTAAACGACAAGCATTTGCAATGCAATAGGTCTTGCATTTATGCAAATTTAAGCTATTGGCATTGTAAATGACAATGCCTTTTATTTATGTTTTAAAAGCGAAAACAAAAATAAAAGGCATTGTTATTTGCAATGTCAACAGCTCAAACTCACGTAAATGCAAGACCTATTGCATTGCAAATGCTTGTTAGATTCATGAGTAAAAATGCTCCCTTTCGGCTGTGTGTCAAATTAATTAAATAAACAAGTGCGGCCGCTAAGGTGAAACGGGACCACGCTGCAAATAAAAAATAAATAGTGCTTACCAACTTATGAAGGAGATCGTGAAACACCACAAGTAAAAGATCCATTCCTCATGGAAGGTAACAAAGGGCGACAGGGCGGTAACAAGGAGGAACTAACAAGCCTCATTATCAATCGGAGGCCAGTATTTGCCAATGACAATGACACCAGCCAATCAAAAATATGGGCAGAGATATGGCGAGGCTTCCACAGCATACATGACTACTGCATGTCTCGCAGAGCGAGCAGTGCATGCGCGCTGCCGCTAGGCTCGACCTAAAAATGCACCCTCCGTATGCACAGGCCCATAAGATGAGACACCAGCCCACTGCACCATATGCAGTGGGCTTGTTCACGCCACTTGTCTTAATGCTTCACAAGTGCTGACCAGAGAGAGAGAAACTATTTGTTCCAGGGTTGAACCCAGATGTAGACTGGCCAAGGAAGAGCTTTGTCAAACACTGTGTTGCTGAGGTTGTGATTGAGCTGAAAAAGTATAATAAATTCAAAGGTATTGCGAGCAAGGAGCCCCAAATTATGCTTGGCCTAGGGACACCAAAATCCTTAAGATGCCCCAGCTCCACCGGAATCCCAAGCGGTGCCAGTAAAAGTACCTTTTCAGCAGGCAGTCTCTGGAATTGGAATCAGATCGGTATATCTGCAGATAATAGGCTCGGAGTCTGCATCCAGAGCAAAGTCTCCGATCTAGGTAGTGTGCTTGCCTGGGTGTTGGCCACGCCACCAGCAACCTGTACCTCTTGAAGAAAAAAGAAAAACTCTTCTCTCTGCATCAACCTGCCGACTCTTTGATTTATAACAAAAATGTCAACATGATCTTCTGAAAGACTACTTGTCCATTAGGACTGGCGATGAAGACTAAAACTGAAGAACCAGTGTCTCTCGCTTTACAATATTTTTCTTCCTTCATTTAAAATACATCATGCTGCACTGTGCACTTTCCAAAAGCTTCGGATTTGCTTAGTTGACATTTTCAAAAGTATTTACAATAGTCTTTTGTTAGCACAGTCAGATCAGGGACATGCAAGCAGAGGATACTAATATGCGAAGCAATCTTTTACTGAGATGTAAATGTTTCCTCCCTACTCCTGTCCCACGCCATGCCTTGCCTTTTGTCTTCTTACAACTATTCCTTGCTCTTCATATGCTCTTAATCTGTGCTTTCCGTTTAACCTCCTCTGGATTTAGCTCTGCAGACTACATTAGTCAGAAAATATTGCCTTTTTTATCTCTTCACCTTTTGTAAACTCAAATTTTCACTCCTTTTTCATCATGAAAACTGCCCTTGCCTCTGTTGGTCAAAACACATCTTGTATGTCTTGCCTCTGTTGGTTCCTTACCATTTCAACTGTTGCTCCTTTTAATGTGTGCGTCTGCCTGCATTCTAACAATTCGATTTAAAACTGTTTAGCAAGAGTGTGTTAGTCTCCTATCTTCCTCTTCATTCATCAACACCTCTGGGCATATTATCAAGGAAACACGATAAATATCGCATTTCCCGCTTTCCGTGATTCTGTTTAAATCCGCGTATTGCCAGATCTAATCGCAGTGATATCGCGTTATTATCAACGCATATCTCCACAATGATTAAATCCTGCGATAGCAGCATGAAGCAGATTCGCACAAAGCGGGAAATGCGATATTTATCGCGTTTCCTTGATGATATGCCCTGTTGCCTCAGCCGTACAATCCACCTGCCATAATAAGTATGGCTAAGTCAGTTACAAATCAGGCGTTACAAACCCGCGATAAGCGCAGTTTATTTTATCGCATTGCGGGTTTGCACAAGGCTTGCTAATATTGTTCTGCCGTGTCAGCGTTGATTTCCATGTGGAAATGGAAAGGAATGGCTACTTTGCATGTCATTAGCGATATTCATCGTTGACATGCAAAGTGGAGTTAAAAGGGCTGCTTACGCAAGGAAACACGCGTTACTGTGTCCTTGATAATTGTGTGTTAAAACAAATCACTGCTTTTTTGCCGTAAAGGGCCGCTAATGCAATGTTATTCGGCTTAATAATATGCCCCCTCGTTTTTTGCAGCAACGTTTTATTGGCTACATTTTTCTTTTCTGTGAGAATTTTGCTTCTTGTGTATTCTTTAAGTTCAATCATTTTTTCCAACAGCTTTATTTATGTCTTCGGTTTCGTCGTATGGCCCAAATCGTCATTTACTTTCTGCCTCTTTATTTCTGCTCTATGTGCCTGTCCCTCTCTGTATCCTGTCTTAATTTTGTTAACACACTTTGGTTATTGACCCTCTTCTTTTCTCAGTGAGATCTGTGCCTCATCGCCTGACCCACTGAGTGTCATCATCAGGCTTAACCTTGGCCAATTGGCTAAAACTGTACCATTTTTTTTTTTTTGTACCAGTATTTCACGTTTTTGCAGCCCTTCCGATTAAAGTGCTCTAATAAGGTAAATAAAAAAAAGAATGTGCATATATGTGCAATTCTAAATCGAGATCTTATTTATCTGGCAAACTCTAAAATCCGAATCTATCTTAGAGGACCTGGACTGGGCCAAGCACACCTGATCAATGGCGGTAAGAAGGGGCAATGGTTGTAAGAAGGGGCCTACATTGATCTATTGCCCATCTTAGGAAAGCCTGTCAGTTTTGACTACTAAGGCGTCACATGATATAGTGACATGAGAGCACCGAAAATGGTTTGATTACTTTTAACTCCTGTTCTGAGCTGCAGTGATTTAGAATTTCGATTGATTGTAATACTTTATTCGATACATGTATCATAAAAGTACAAACATAAAAATACATACAAAAATTTAGAGTATTACAGTTCCTCCTAAAAGCATTGCATCATTACAACGATTAAAACTAAAGGGGAAATATCATAATTAAAATTCATACTGAATCATAATCTGTGCACGAATGGGACAACAACCTTGACCGGATAATCCAGGCGCTGTTCAAAAATTTAGCAACCCCGCAAACAATATACATGCAAGTAGTGTTGGTAAGAATAATGTGAAGGGCTGATCTATGACCCTAACTCCTAGCTTTCTACAGACTGGCTTCAACCATTTATCTCTGGCCTGTTTATATGCTTTACATGCAAAAAAAAAATTGCCTAGGGATTCTTCTGGACATAGACAACCTGGGCATTTCAAGTCCTCTTCCCTCCTGTCTTTCCTCCCTGCCATGAATTTTTTAAGAGGGAGAATGCTGTATCTAAGTTTCAGAAATAAGGTTCTGTCTCGAGGGGTCTGAATGAAATCCAAGAATGGTTCTAGCTTTATAAGAAGCTTGTGTTCAAAAAATCTCTCCGTTAAGGGACCCCAATTTGGGTTGAGCAGAACCCTGACCTCTACCCACTCCCAATATCGTTTTTTAACTGTTTGTTTTGGGTCGGGGGATTGGGAGGCCCATGAGTCGCTCAATCCTAGGGATACCACAAGCTTCTTTAGATTATTTAGCCACTTTATTTTATTTGAAGCATTCAGGTTAATTAGCTCGTCCAGCACTAAAGCATATTTTGCTAATGCCGGGGTCCTTCTAAGGCGCACCCAGAATAGTAGTGGTCGGAGCTGGACTATTTCAGAAATTGATCTTTTGCCCAGATCAGCAAATAATGGTTTCAAAGGGGTCGAGAGAGGCAGCGAGACTAAGTCTCTCATAAACTTGTTCTCTGCCACCACCAGTGCTTTAATGTTCTCGGTGCCACATAATTCGGATCCATAGACCGCAGAAGCTAATGCCTTCCCCTCATAGACTGCTAGGGCAGGGGCTATTGGTCTGCTGATTGAAAGACGCTAATTCTTTAGGGTAGCACCAGAGACCCTTTTAAGATTTAAAACCATTTTGCACAAATGGGATTCCCAGTTCATTTTATTTCCGATTCTAACCCCAAGATAATCAAATTCTTCCACCACCTCTAGAGGGGACCCATTCAGTGAGAGATAGACCTTCCTATGATTTCTTTTTACGGACATGACCATCAACTTCGTTTTTGCATTGTTTACCATTAACCCACGGTCTTTACAAAAAACATTAAAATGATCAAGGAGTTTTTGCAGGCCTTTGGGGGTTTTGGACACCAGGAGGGTGTCGTCAGCAAAGAGGAGTGTGGGTGTTTTCTCCCCGGCAAGGACAGGGGCGTCCGCTGGGGCCTCTCTCAAGTGATCCACCACCCCATTTATAAAAAGGTAGAACAGGGTCGGGGCCATCACACAACCTTGCCGCACCCCTCTGCTGGCAGGGATCCTCCTAGTTAATTGCCCCTGGTCCCCCCATCGGATCCTTGCATATTTTCCTTCATGAAGTTTAATTATGAACTGTAACAAATAACTAGGGAACCCCATATCCAAGAGGACCTCCCAAAGTTTAGCACGTGGTATAACGTCGAAAGCCGTTTTCAGATCTATGAAAGCCAGGTATAAACTACCCCTGGCTATAGACACTGACTTCCAGTAGACCGCACAGAACAGAAAGACCTGGTCCATGGCGCCTACGTTGCGCCTAAACCCGGCCTGGAAATGGGTTAGGATGTCGTTTTCCATTAACCACATGTCTGTCCGGTTTATGATGACCCTGCCAACTACTTTTTGGATGGTACCAATTAAACTAATTGGTCTGTAGTTGGCAGGGTCCTCTCTATCACCTTTTTAG
The DNA here is from genome assembly GCF_964263255.1 of Lissotriton vulgaris. Classification (NCBI taxonomy): domain Eukaryota; kingdom Metazoa; phylum Chordata; class Amphibia; order Caudata; family Salamandridae; genus Lissotriton; species Lissotriton vulgaris. Next base: position 586,323,910 of record NC_141697.1, on the reverse strand, counting down.
GTTTTGACTGGCCATGCGCTTTGCGCATGTGCCAAAAAACCTCTTGAGTTGTGTGTGTGGCTTTGGGTCGGCCCTCGTCATTGATTGGCTGGCTCCGTAAACGGAGCCTTGCCATTGGACGAGGGGCCTGTCCGTCAATGCCGGACCAGACACGGGGGCGTTCCTGAGATTCTTTGGCTTTTGCCGACGTCACGCGACGCCGGGAACGCCCCCGTGTCTGGTCCGGCATTGCCGGCACTTCTGCGTCTTCTGTTACTTCTGCAGTAACAGTGCAGGTGAGTGAACTGCCAAATTGCGAAAACACGCGTACTGATAGTGCTTGTCATCATCATTAATTCCAACATGACAGTCCCTTGTTTTCCAAACTCGCTCACGACAGCACCGTTGCTTTCCGGCGTGTTTTCACCAGCTCGACGTGTTTTTTCTTTTTAAAAATTGCCCTGATGTTCTTCAGTGTTTCCTCGAAGTAGGCTGCCATTTGAACTTTACGGCCACCCCTTCACCAGTCACCATTCAGGGGAGATAGGCAGCGGAAACACGATCTGAAAACAGGAAACAGGCCGAGCAGAGGATGTGTCCTCGTGAAGGGCACCCGCGTGCACAGATAAGCAGCCGTCCGTCATACTCCGTCATACAGCCAGGGCCGCGCTGGGATTGGCCCAGCCGGCCCAGCCTCCGCCGTGTCATCGGGAGAAGGGGGAGTGGAGAGCAGGAAGCAGCCTACGTCTCTGTCCCGAGGCTCCCGAGCGAAGGAGGAGCCCCGGGGAAAGAGCAAGTCCCGCCTCGGCCCTGGCGTTGGGTCCCTGGTCCCCGCCGTGACTGCCCCGGTGAATCGGCCTAAATCCAGCAGCTTGCACCGGGCCCGAGGCATCATGAAAAGCCGCGTGTCTGTAAATAAATAAATTACACACCGCGTCACGGTAGAGTGATTTCAAGATTACACCATTTATTAATGCCGGAGATGTCTGAGCTCACTAATGCCGACTTCTGGTACCGAGAGAATGGGATGAGGGAATGCCCTGAAGTCTATAGCGCTGGCGGTGACTTGCAGACCCCGCCCCCTTCATCCGAAGTTTCCGTCTTTGGTCCCGGGCAGGCGATTACCTCTGAGCGGGGGCATGAATCGCTCCCAGTGTGTTTTTTTTACTTATGTTGTGGGGAGGAGGGTCTCCCCCTGACGTGGGAGTCTCATCACAGATGTCCCCTCGGCAGCGGACCGGCTGCGCTCTTTCACAGACTGAGGCAAGCCCACGTCCTCGGCCAGCAAACTGCATGCACGTCCCAGGTGCCCGGCTCCAGTAGCAGCCTCCCAAAAAAAAGTTTCACGGCACTCTGTAAAGACTGAATCGCTGTCCAGAGTTTGCAAAACATCTGCCGTTCTGCAAAATGTCATTGTAGAATGCGAGTAGACCCTCGGCGCATTCCTTGGCAGGTGCATGCCAAGGAATGCGTGAGACTGTTCGTGCAGCACGAGGGGAGGTCGGAGGCTGGCCTCGCGCGAATGCATACCTGCCTGTATTATCTGCATTATTAATGCGCGCGGGATTCGGGTGGCACGAGTAATGCACCAATCACGCGATGCATTCGGCCCCTGCCTCTGCCGAGATTTATGTTTCACGGACTGGTTAATGTGCATGGTTAATAGCAGCTCTGCTGCAGGAATAAGGCCAAGCATTCCGTGCTGCCAATGAGCTGCACGCAGGGGCGGGTTGACGGGCCAGACCGAGGGGCTCTGGTGGCTACTGCAAAGGAGGTCAAGGTTGTGCGATCTCCTACCTGTGGCGATAAATGGCAGATGATGTATGATTGGCTGCAGAGCCCGAGAGTGGTCCAGCTGTGTTCTGAGCTACATTAGTGGGCACTGCCCATGTGTGATGTACCTGGGCACATCTGTGCCAGGCACACACACGGGCCCGGCCTGGAGTCCTCTTTGAGCGTTTGCTCACATTTTAGACACCGTCTGAAGGCGATGCTCATATCTGGCAAACCCGTGCCTTCAAAAGGCAGTCATTTTTGCGTGCAGTGTCCCAGGGACCTCACTGAACTTCACATATTTATTTCCGTTGACTCTGTGCAGAGAATTAGTTAGCCTAGACGTGCCATAAATTAGAACCAATTTGACCAGGAGGTGAATACCAAAGCCACTAAGCGCCTGTCCCCGTCCTGTCTGACAGTGTTGCGCTAGGTTGAACGTGGGCTGTCAGGGGAGGGATGTCCCTGCACCTGTCTCAGGTTTGCCTTGAAGTTTACTGCGATTTTATTCTCCTGGGTGCAGCAGGTGCAAGATGAAATCTGCTGTCTCTGAGACCCACGGGTGCCAGCTCACACACATTTGCAAAGTGCCCACCGCCCCCCAGGTACCCCCTGCATTCCAGCTATTTGAGTACATATACATACCACACAAACGACCCTCTTAGGCGAGGCACGTGTTATCCATTTGCTAAGAATCAAATCTGGAAAGAACTGAACCTGTCATGTCCAGCATATTTCACTTTATCGAGGCCACAATGCTTTTTGATAAAATAACACTAATTCCTATGTGATGGAGTACAGTAAACATGTTTTTACAGCAAGTTCTCTTCCAGTGATTTTACAACTGTGCTGCGTTTTCTTTGAAAATCCATTTCCTATTTACAAGGACGATGATTTTAATTTGTTTTATTTTTTTGTGTCAAATGAGCCAATTAAGTGTCATTGATATCCTGTAATTGTCGTTTATAGAATGTGCACTTTTTTGGTGCATACATTTGCTCAGTCGTCTTTGACACGTCACAGCAACTGTAATGTTTTACATATGGCGATATATCTACGCCAGCCCAATTAAAACAGCGTCTGCCTCAGATTCCTATTGAAGGTTGTGCTATAATTAGAGTGTATGCATGTACGCACATCTTCAGTACCATGTATGACAATAATCAGAACCTTGCTGATTGTCACATTGTCCCCATGGACGTCACACATTGAAATTCTGACTCAGAAGTGCTTCAATTTCATGTTAATCATAACTAGAAGGATAACCCTTAAATAGATTTCTTTCAAAATATCAGTTCCTTTGTTTCTCTGCGTTCCACTAAATATATTTTCTTGAATGTATCTGAGTAGGGAACCTTTTGCCCTTCCGATTAGGAGCTATCAATAAACTGAAAGTGCTAACAGATGTCTTGCTGAAAAAAAAAAATGAATCCTACCGTTTGACCTGCAGTTTTGACAACTTAAAACACAAACATTGGTACGAAATGCACACACTACAATGATCCTCCTTTCCTTTGGGGTTTTCTTTTAACTTAGCAATTAAAATTAATACAGCCAAAAATATTTTTCCTTATTTCTTCTCATTTTCATGTAGTTACCATGTGCACACTAAAAAAAAAAAAAAATGCCAGAGCCAGTAGATATGGATTTATGGATGATACAAGCCGTTCCCTACACATATATAATTTATACAAAAGGCCCTGATTTCCTCATTAGTGTAAATGCCTCTTGTCTCCAGAGTTCACAGTGGAATAATGGCTGGGAAGCAGAGTTCGGTGAGGGCGTTGCTAGATCACGCAGCTAGAGTGAATGTGTCTGCTCCCATGGTACCCTGAGACAAGCTCCGTCGTTTGGTTCTTTGCGCCTTTTTAAAGGAAGAGATCATATCTATTTTAAAGATAAAAAGGAATTGGTTAACAAAGCACCAAAAGGAATGAGGCACCATTCTGAAACAAATTCTATACAACGAGCCTGGCAGTATTAAAAAGTCTCCTGACCTGTAGCAAATTATACCTATTGCTCGTTGGTCAATATCTCTTCCGTTGTCAATGGAAGCGCATTAAATGGAGATTCTGCAGACAAACTGAGTTCTGCTACATCAGTCCTTGCCAAAGTCTGACATTGTTAATACATTAATAATATGTCTGTAATGTAATGGAAAACTATTAATCACATCTGGTTATGTGCCAGAAATCTAACCTGTTGTTGGCTGATTTTTGACAGCAAAGCTCTACATATGCTTGATATTCAGCCGACTTGCGCGCTCTACACCTTTTCATTGTCCTTGCACCAAACTCATCAAATAATATAATCCATAATCCTGTATAATGGCCGTCATTATTGCTCTGATTTATTTAATGAGCATTTGAGGGGGAATTGCTTTACTACGACTGTATGTGTTAAGAAGACACTTGGGCTCACATTTATTTTCAATTTCTCCTCTGTCGCTGAGGTCTGTGCATGCATCACGCTAAGGCATGTCTAACACTGAATGTATTTATTGGAAATTATAAGTGGGGCGACAATGATGGGCAACTAAAAGTCAAATAGATGGGCAGAAAGGAATAGTGGATTTATTTGCACCCCAAACTTAAAACAGAAAATATGAAATCAGAGGAACAGCCATGTGCACCTAGGTTTGTCGCTTTGAGATTTCTTGAAAGCCGTTTAATGCTACCAGTAGTCTTCAGAATTTTTTTATTGCTAAAACTGTTATTGGAGGTAGCCCATTATTCATTGCCTCTATACAACTAATTAGTGAAAGGTCTGCATGCATATCTTGTATGATGCAGGGGGTCCCTCAAGTCTAATATACTTGTTGCCTTACATTTTTACTCCTTGCCACTTACCTGCCAGCAGTCCGGAGGCTCATGGGGTCTTATGAAAACTGAGCTTGTTCACTGAGATTTTCTGCAGGCCATATAATATGGGCTGAAAAGTATTTTTACTAGCTAACCACTACTTAATAATGACAATTTTTCTAAATAAATAAAGCCCCAAATAATGGAAATGCACTAACATTTATTAAGATTCCCAAACTACATATAGGAGCATCACCGGTATCTGAATGTGCAATCCTATTTCATGACCTTTATTAGGACTTTTTATTCCATATTATGCTTTGCTTCTGTGATAATGAATGTTGCTAAGGTTTTTTTTTTTTGGGGGGGGGGGGACATTATGAAATGTTTTAAGTTGCTTAATTTGAGTTATTGATAAATGCCTCTGACCTTCAGTCAGAGCCAAAGACTATTAAATCCGCATTTAGTCACAAACTCCCTCCCTGCGGCGTGGGATATCACGGGATCCCATGAAATTGTCTGGATTATCGTTTGAGTTAATACGTCCCTCGTCAGTCCCATGCCATCTTTATGGGATTTAAACATCTTCTGCTGTAGAGAAATCTGTTCCATACACCACAATTTCACTGTTGTTGATTACACATAAGTATTGCGACAGTTTTGCAGCAGGCTGGTCTGTATTCAGATCAACGTGGCGAGGCAATCCGAGTTTTCAGCACATTTCCTAAAACAAACTATTGCAGCCTGTCCTATAATAGCATTTTGTGAATTGAATATGATGAGAATGGCAATTGCATCCATAAGGCAATTATTATAAACGACTTTGCTATGGAAACACAATCCAACTATCTGTTGGCATTTCACAGTATCTTTGGCTTCACAGAGTTGAAGGCCAGACAATATTTAAATACAGTGAACTATGCAGAGATTGTCCTCACATCAAGGAATTAGCATGATGCGGAAAGAGGTTTCATAAGGGCGTGATTGTGAAACTGAACTGACTTACTGATGGCCAAGGAGGAGAAGGCTGAGCAATCAGATAGTTGGAAATGAAGCCTTCTCCGAGAAGCATTGTGTTGATCCACCTCAGTTATTTCTTTCTATGAGTGATCATATGGGCTGTATTACGGATGAATTAATAAACGCACCGATCTATATGCGCCATAAGGGAGTTGCTTCAATTCGGAGAGTAAACTAGTGGAATTACTAAAGTCCAGTTTGTAGTATACAGATGTTTCAGACCCACTCGTATACATTCCGCACATGCTATAGTTTCTTCAAAAGGATGAGGGCGTGACCTTGTTAGGGCTTAGTGGGAGGCATGGACTTGCGACAGGGGAATGGAGGCAATCTATCGTAATCATTACAGACAATAAGAACTGTGTCTGCTAGCCTGTTTGACACAGGATGCATTTTCCACAATATGTACTCAGCCCATCCTTTTGAATTACAAAATAGTTAATTGTGGAATTTGTTTTACATTTGCAATCTCATAGGTTCAGCTCTGTGGGTGATAGACCTAGCAGGAATTCTAATATAGTTTGGAATAAGCCTTCTTTTATGTACGATCAACATTTTTGAGTGCTGTAAAAAGTTACATTAAAAGTTGATTGACCCATTTTTTGTCATTGTTATGTAATAACCCAATCAGCCTAGTGTGACACCGAAGTCTGTGATTTAAGTCAAGACTGAAAGAAATACGTTGATTTAAAAATTGAAACCTTTCCAGCTGAGGTGCTATTTATTTATTTAGACCTTGTAAATGCTCACAAGCAATTATATCTTTCGTACTTTTATACTCATCGCTAAAAACTGGATTGCTTGTTTATGTTCAATGATAATTGCTGTTAGCCAACCCAGTAGCAACCCTTCTATCAATTGCATAGTTGTTTCCCCCTGGATTTGAACTTGAAACGAGCAGGTTAAACGCCATTTTCTGCAGCAGCATTAAAAATACTGAAGCTAGTATTAAAACCCAATAGGAGAAAAGTAAAAATGTTGAAATGTATAAGATCCCTATGTATTAGGAACGGGAAGAGGTTAAAGTAGACACCGGCATAATGACCAGACACATTTAATCAAGTTCACATTTCATGAAGTTTCATGAGTTTGTCGCTCATTTGATTCCCATTTAGTCTACAGCTGACAGGTTTTAGGTTTTGCCTAGCCAATGCGTACGAAGTACGCATGTGCTAGGAAAAAGCTAATGAGTATAGTATGGGGGCTGGGAATCCGCCCCCGTCTTTCATTGGCTAGCTCCATAAATGGAGGCTAGCCATTGGAAGACACGTTTGTCCGTCAATGCAGGACCAGATTCGGGGGCGTTCCCGAGAATTTTTGGCTTTTGGCAACGTCAGCCGAAAGCCAGTTCTCTGGAACGCCCCGAGTCTGTTCCGGCATTGACGGCACCCGCCCTCAATACAGTTGCCTCGTCCCTTGCCGATTTTTTTGAGCCCCCTGGCAGGTGCCCACCCTGCCAGGGACATTGCCGTCTTTGAGCGAGTGCCACCTCGCTTTATATTTTAATTGAAGCCGGTGCCCACCTGGCATTGCCCCGTGTTTACACCGCCGCCGGCCCGGTGGGAGATTAGGAGGCGCTGTCCGGCCTCCCGACCCCAGGGCCGCGCTGCGATTGGCTGCGACCCGGAAGTCAGGCAGGCCGGGGGCGGGACAAGCGGAAGTGCCGGAGAAGAAGAGCTCCAGCGCAAGGAGAAGAAGCCGCCTGCCGTGTCCTTCCCTGGGCTCCCAAGTGAAGGGGGAGCCCCAGAGTTCTGGCCAGTCTAGAGGGAGGAGCGGGAGTCCTCTAGCCCCTGGCCGCCCTGTGTTGCGTAGGTGCGTCACCAACTTTGAGGGGGGCAAGCCAGGCTCGTCTGAGCTGCCGCAGTAAGTTAAAGGTAAGCTGTTGGGGGTGGGGGGGGCAGGGGGGTTCTGCAACCCTGGCGACATGCTCACCTGCTGCCCCTGTCGCCCTGGGCCTCTGTGGCGAGCTGGCCGCACCCACATCATCCGTCAGCAGCAGTGTGCGGTGGCTTCAGTAGGTCCTGACAGGCGGCTTCGGGCCGACGTTTCAGCTGCTGAGGGTTAGGGTGGGTGGTTCTGTCGTCCACCTCCCTCCTCCCCCAATCCCCCCCCCCCCACCCGAATTGGAAAGTGTTTTGTTTCTTATGTTTTAACAAGGCCGAGCTGTTTATGTCCGCCTGGTTCCGTCGCGCGAGGGCCGGCGCTTCACGCCACCTTCCTCTCTTTGCGGCATAGTAAGGGAACCACCTGTTAGTGCGACCTCGACTGCCCCGCATATGCATAATGGGGATTGGATGTGAGTGCGCACAGCCGTGGCACCGCCAAGTCCTGTAAGGTGTACACGGTGTGCTGTCAGCCACTTATGAAGGCCTGTGGGGTGCACACAGACACGTCCTATAAATTGCACACACTGCGCTGCTTTATTCAGCTTACCAAGGTACCTGTATGCACATGGGAAATGACCTGCAGCGCACACGCAGCAAATCGTGGCACGGATGTCTGGAGAATGTTCACGCGCGTCTACTACAGACAATATGTTGTTCAAGTATCTATAGTGTACGTGTAGCACTCTTGCTGTCAGATATAGCGTCCATTTATAAAGCAAGTTTGCATAGTGCGCGTAATGCACATTGTTAATGATACTGTTAATTACTAGCCAGACGCTGAGCAGATCCAGGCAGAATATTCACACCTTTCTATTACGAGCAGGAATCTATACCTCGTAGGATGGGACATACGTATACTAGCATCATAGAACAAAAAATCCACCCAGTAATACATATTGAATTCAAATATCAGCTTCGCCAATGGTGAATGTATATATGTGTGTGTTTATCCCATACAACCTCAGTGCACGTCTATGCTGTAAAGACACGAACCACAACCCACTGTTTTGTAGTGGATGAGTGGGCGGATGGATGAGTGAGCGGATGGATGAGTAGGTGGAAGGATGAGCGGATGGATGAGTGGGTGGATGGATGGATGGATGAGTAGGTGGAAGGATGAGTGGATGGATGAGTAGGTGGAAGGATGAGCGGGCGGATGGGTGGGTGGAAGGATGAGCAGATGGATGTGTGAGCGGATGGATGAATAGGTGGAAGGATGAGTGGATGGATGAGTAGGTGGGCAGCTGGAGGGAGGGACGAGGGAGCGGATGTATGATGAGGTCGGCGGGCACCTGCTTTGATAGATGAGTGGGTACCGGAATGGACAAGTGGGCAGCTGGGTGGGTGAATGAAGAGATTGGCAAGCGCATTCGTAGATAGATGAGCGGGTGGATCAGTGGCTGGGAGTTCAGATGGGTTAGATGAGTGGTTGAATTTGCTATTGTAAATGACAATGCCATTTATGTTAAAAAAAACATAAATAAAAATAATGTCAAGAGCAATGCCAATAGCTCTAACTTTAACAAAGGCAAAACCATTGCATTGTAAATGCTTGTTTAAATATGGTAATGACCTCTGCACCTTGCCAGGATTCGGGTACTGGGTGGCCGAACTGGATTAGATTCATTATCATAGCTATGAGATCTGCCCATAATTTGGGATCATACAACAGTAGGTCCCCCGGGAGGCCATCAGGGCCAAGCGCCTTTCCCGGGATTATTTTAAGGATGGCGTCTTGAACTTCACGAGGTGAGAAAAACTCTTCATTAATACCATGCTCTATGCTAATCTCACTCACAGTAACCATGGCTGGAGATTTTGGCTGGCCCGCCACACTGTCCTCACAGTACAGTTTTGAAAAGTGGGAATACCATTGGTGCTCAGTTATGTGGTTTAAAATCTGCTCTGCCCCTCTTCTATCAAGAGTGTTAATCAATTTTCAAAAAAGAGTGGAGTTTTTCCCATTGGCTGCATCCTTGAGCTCCTGCCAATGCTCCTCCTCCCAGTCCTTTTTGGCTGTTGCCATGCTTTTATGATAGTCTTGTCTAGCAATTCTCACTGCTAAGGGGTCCTTGCTTTTTATAACCAAAGTAATAGCTTTCCTCTTCCTCCTACAGTTAGCTGTGTACCAGAGGTTGCCCTTGTTTGGTTTGTATTGTGTCGATAACGTCCCCTTAGATTTTTTAGTAAAGAACTTTCCTATTTTCTCTGTTACGTTCGTATACACAGCTGGTAGATTTGACCCCGAAGGGTGAGGGGCCACTAAAGCAACAGATGCCAAGCCACGAGATTCGGCCATAACTAGCTCTTTAATACTATCGAGTTTCCCTTCTTCACACCTAACTGCATTCCACTTAATCCTACGATTGCAGTTTGAGGGGAAAACTTCTTTAGTGGTCATCTCTGGAATACCCCTTTTACTGATCCCTTTTACCCAATGGATTACCATACATAGGGGGTTGTGGTCACCGTCTGATCTTTGTCTGACCTTCATATCCACTAGGTTAACCCATGACTGAATGCCCAGAAGGATATAATCAATCCGAGATGGGCAACCTAACCTATTAAAGGTCATTGCTCCATCGCGGTCAGAGACAGTTCGCCCATTCAGAGCCCATAGGTTGTGTTCCAAAACCAGAGCATTTAACTGAATTGCTCTCGCAGTCCATTTCTTAATGGGGGTGAGGGCTAGTGGTGGTATAATCTGGCTCCTATCCTCGTTATTTAAACCCATTGAATCTTCATTGTCCAGGGGCTCAAAAGTACAGTTAAAGTCCCCCCCCACTAGTATTTTAGATCTCAAAGGGAGGAAAGATAACTTATTATCTAGCAGCTCTAATATAGGTGAAATTTGGCCACCCGGTAAGCCTCTTGCGTATACACAGAAGAGTTCTAATATAACGTTTCCGGATGGGCTTTTTATAGAAATATGCAGAATGTCATTTGAGTTTGTATTATGGGTAGTGACGACGCAGTTCAAATTTAACTTTACCCAGATGTGTAAACCTCCAAAGGGACGTCCTTTCCCAGTCGTAACTGCAGGGATATAGAAGGTTGAGTACCCATTTTTGTATTGTGGCAGGGGACACCAAGTTTCTTGGAACATGCATATGTGGAAGGTATTTATGAAATCATTCCAATCAGGATTATCAAGGTTTTTTTTTAGACCTGCTATGTTCCAGGACAGGATATTAATAGAGGTATGGGCTGTAGAAGTTCCTTTGGTGAGATCAGTGTACTAGATTCCCTTTCTACTCTGCCTGGGCTGATGGTAGCCATATTAGTTGAAACATCCCTACTAATACTAACTCGTACCCCTGGGGAAGCGGGCACCACTCTCTCTCCAGATCGTCCAGGGGACTGTGTTGGAAGTCAGTCTACCCCTTCCAAACCACTGTAACGATTAAAACAGGGGAATAAAGGATAGTTAAGCTGAGGGCCCAACCAATCCCCATTAGGCTGTCGATCACCCAAAATGGGTCTCCCTGCTCTCCTTCGAACTAGATTCCAGCCTTCCTCATCATTCCCACCCCACTTGGAGGGTATCTGGTAGTAGAAATTCTCCCTCCTGTTCCTCCCTCTCTCCATATGGACGACCTCAGCCAGCTCCACCTATTGTCATGGTGCTCCGTATGCATATAGAAATATGACCGGTATTTGGCCGTAATCGTGGTGTTGTTGTCACATGGGGGAGCAGAACAAATGTATTCCACCAGTCGCGGGTCCTCAAATGTGACAACAACGCAATCTCCCTTTAGGCTTTTCTTTTTCTCACCTACCCAGGGGGCTCTCTCCACCATTAGCATTTTGTTGTTTATTCCAGGAGGTGGAGGATAGTTTCTGTCTAACCAATGGCAAATTTTATTTTTAAGTGCCCAGAATGGTTCAGAAATAGCGGGGGCAAGTTCAAGGACGCCTGTCAAAACTATCACATATGGACAGGCGTCTGGTGGTAAACTGATATTCCGGCGTAGGCTTGACTTCTCATGATGGGGTAAGGGGGATTTAGGGGCTGGGGTAATAGGGTCAGTACCACTCTGAGTGTAGGTGGCAGCAACAGTGGTTGGCTGGTTAGTACAGACTTTTTTACTCAAAGGGATTGGTATTTTAGGCGGGCTGGTCTTAGGGGTGGGGTTATCCCCTGTAGAATGCTTCTTGGAAATAGGCACATGATTACGAGCAGAAGGTGGTACAGTAGAGGCATTGGGGGCAAGATTAACTTCCTTGGGTTTTTGTGCCAAGAGAATGGCCTCAAGCTGATTTTCAATGCTCTGTAATCTGGATTCCAGGGGCAGAAGTAATGATTTGATAAGGTCGGACAGGGAATTCAAAAAAGAGGCATTCCTATCCTCTTGGTCGACTGAGGATTCGTCACAACTGCTGTCATCTGGAATACTAACCAAACTGCTATTGGAAATTGTGTCATCTGGGATACCCAATGGTAAGGGATGAGATACAAGTTCGGCCTTATCACTCCCTACGTTGTCATTGTTACCCAATTTGACCCTCCCTTCTTCGACACTTACACTTGTCTTACCGTCGATATGTCCCAACGTCTCTTGTGAAACAGGATTGATGATATTTACCTTGTGGGTCGTTTCGTTTGTTTTTGGAACTGCGCCTTCCAAACTGCCCCTTTGAGAGCGATTATTCTCATGATGGACTACAACTGGTATTGATAATAAGTTGTTAGGCAAAGGGGCAGTTGGGATTGGTGCACTCACAGATGGAGGGTCAAGGGGTAATGTTGGGGAAGTAGTTGGAATGTGCGGTCTAACATCTAACTGTATAGGGAGAGGATCAGAGCTATTTAAGGCTTTGGTCGGGGAGCGTGCTAGGGCTATATTGCCTAATGAGGACCTTTTGGCTTGGGCAAGGTCCATCGAAACCCTCCTTTCCATGAGTATTATTCCCTGGTCAATTAAAGAATTGGTGCGGAGAATAAAATTATCCAAGGTGCCAGTTAATTTTTTAGATTTAGCACTTGCCGCTGTCTGGCTTCGGGTTTCACGAGCAGACATGTTATTTGTCAACTAAAACCAGTGATATAAAAAATTTACGAGGGAGTTGGTATTAAATACCGTTTCAATTAACAATGCCTAACAGTAAGTAACATTAAGTAGAAAGAACTAGAAGAGCAAAGGGGATAACAGCGGCCAGAATAGTACCAATGAGGATCAATAGTATTACTAGAGCAGCAACGGGAAGAAGGGACAGAGAAATAAAAGAGCAAGGGGACGGGCCCAGTCCAGTCTCTACAGGCCTCGGAGGGTCTCAGAGGGTCCGCCCTTTGTCCGGGCTTCGTCCCGGCCTTCGTCCCGCACACGCGTCCCGCTCACGCGTGATAGGGCCACTTATAATACAGGGGACAGGCTGTAGGGGAGGAGACACGGGAAGAGGCGGCTGGTGTGCGGGATGTTAAGACGCACAGCCTGGTGGGCCTCGCAGTCCCGGTCTCCAGCGGTGTCCAAGGTTCCAATTCACAAGACTCCTCCAGCACGAGCAGATGAAGCAACAGAGTCAGCAGAGTCCCAAACCGACTACGAGCGGATTTAGAATTTCATACTATGGATGTCTTTCATCTCTTGTGATGGTTTGGATCCCACATTCTGTTCTAGGGTCTTTCCTGGTGGGAAGAAAGACGGGGTGTTCATGAAACAGGCCTTTTCACAAAAAATAAAGTTCATATTCTCATGACCTCCTCATGACTGAAGGCATCATGACCTTGTTGGTGACCTTAACATTTTGCTAGTCCATCGAAATGTTGCTAACTTGTAAACCTCTACTGTGTAACCTTTGTATCGCAGTGAATGGGAACATTTCCTGTCTCTGTATGATTACTTGTGTTCTCCCAAGTATGTAAAGAAGAAGAATTAACGCACACCAGTAATTATTCGCAATACCTCAGAACCACACAATTGTGCATGCTAACTTTGTAAGGGAGGTGTTACGTTATGGCAAAGTTAAAAGCACATCAAAACATTGAGGGGCTTATTTATGAGCCCCTTGCAACACTTTTGCGCCACCGCTGCATCACTTTTCATGATGCAGCAGCGGCATAAACAATGCGACATGTTGCGCCATATTTACAAAGTGACTCATCTAGGCAGATGCGGCACTTTGTGAACTCCTGCACCACATTATACCTGCATCAGGTATAATGTATGCAGGGTGGGCGTCCCCCCACAAGAAAGCCTAGTAGAGGTGGAGCAGTGAAATCTATCAGATTTCACTGCGCCACTTCTAGGATGCCACTGTGTCAAAACCTTTCGCCTGCCTCATAGCAGGCGTAAGGGTGACGCAGTGCAATAAGTATAGGCCTCCCCCATGCATTGAGGAGTTGCATCATGCTTATGACACAGCTCCAGAAATGTGTGAGTTTTGCGCCAATAGATACATCGGGATTTCTGACACCTGTCAATCCTCACGACATGACGCGCCTTACAGTAATTGCAGCGCATCCATGGTGTCGCAAGGAGGGCAAAGTGAAAAGTGTTGCATCGCTGCTTTATCGTAGTGACGCAACACTTTTCAAAAATGAGGCCCGGACTAACTTTGGAGAGCAGTCTTCTACAGCAGTTTTTGACATTAGTGCGCTAAGTTAGGAAAAACGATTTTCTTGATGAGTATATCTACAGTTAGAGCAAGCAATGGCAAAGCCAATAGGTCTCACTAATAAGGCCTATTCGCTTTGCCAATGTTTTTAGCCATTCTGTATAGCATTAAAGTTGTGCAGCATGGCAAAAAAAAGACACTATGATGCAGGCGCCACGTCATTTGGTGCGTTCAACACACGTGCATGCACCTACAGAAGTATATAGGGTATTTTTTATTTACCAATCCGAGATGGATGAGTAAATAAACAAGCATTGGAAATGCAATAGGTCTCGCACCATTAGAGTTAGTGCTTTTAGAATTGTTTATGGGTTTTTTTTGTAAATGTTTAGCATGTTTGTTTCCTGTAGCCAATGCTAAAGAATTACAAATAAAAAAAAGCCATAAACATTTCTTAAAGCTCTAACTGAAATGGTCTGAGACCTATTGCACTGTGTGAGGGTGAGGGGTTGAGGGTAAGTGAGGGTGAGGGTGAGGGTGAGGGTGGGTGAGGGTGAGTGAGGGTGAGGGGTTGAGGGTGAGTGAGGGTGAGTGAGGGTGAGGGGTTGAGGGTGAGTGAGAGTGAGGGTGAGTGAGGGTGAGTGAGGGTGAGTGAGGGTGAGGGGTTGAGGGTGAGTGAGAGTGAGGGTGAGTGAGGGTGAGGGTGAGTGAGTGTGAGGGTGAGTGAGGGGTTGAGGTTGAGGGTGAGGTGTTGAGGGTGAGTGAGGGTGAGGGTGAGTGAGGTGTTGAGGGTGAGTGAGGGTGAGGGTGAGTTAGGGTGAGGGGTTGAGGGTGAGTGAGAGTAGTTGAGGCTGAGTGAGGGTGAGTGAGAGTGAGGGTGAGTGAGGGGTTGAGGGTGAAGGTTTGAGGGTGAGGGTGAGGGGTTGAGGGTGAGTGAGGGTGAGGGGTTGAGGGAGGGTGAGTGTGGGTGAGTGAGGGTGAGGGTGAGGGTGAGTGAGGGTGAGTGAGGGTGAGGAGTTGAGGGTGAGTGAGTGTGAGGGGTTGAGGGTGAGTGAGGGTGAGGGTGAGTGAGGGTGAGGCTGAGGTGTTGAGGGTGAGTGAGGGTGAGTGAGGGTGAGTGAGAGGTTGAGAGCGAAGGGTTGAGGGTGTGAGGGTGAGGGGTTGAGGGTGAGTGAGGGTGGAGGGTGAGGGGGTGAGGGTGAGGGGGTGAGGGTGAGGGGGTGAAGGTGAGGGGGTGAGGGGGTGAGGGGTGAGGGTGAGGGGTGAGGGTGTGGGGTGAGAGTGAGGGGGTGAGGGTTAGGGGGTGATTGTTAGGGGGTGAGCGTTAGGGGGTGTGAGCGTTAGGCGGTGTGCGGGTTAGGGGGTGTGAGGGTGAGTGTGAGTGAGGGGGTGTGAGGCTTCGGGTGTGTGACGTTGCGTGAGTGTGAGTGTGTGTGAGGGTGAGTGAGGGTGTGAGAGGTGTTGTTATGCAGAGGGTGTGTGACGGTGTGTGAGGGTGAGGGTGTGTGAGGGTGAGTGTGAGTCATTGTGAGGTGTTGAGGGTGAGTGAGGGTGAGTGAGGGGTTGAGGGTGAGTGAGGGTGAGGGTGGGTGAGTTTTATAGCAGAGTAGCTCCTTTGTGACTCCTTGTCACCCGAACACTTTTTCCACTCTTGGGATTTGATACTAGTAAGCCGGTTGCACTAATACATATGAACGTTAGTACTGGTAAAAAAAAAGCCCATAACTGGGAAAACAGAGTCTTGATGACATGTTCAGCCTAAGATTTAAGTATGTGACCTAGGTCCTGCCAACACTGATTTTTGGCTGCACACAGCTAATGTTTTTCCTAATTGGAACGTGACTTTATTTTACCTTTCTGTCACATTTGTTTACAGGTAGTGGTGTATAATGTAAAATATCCTACCTATTGAGAGTAAAATGCCCGCCAGTATTAGGTCAATCATGCATTTTTTTTTACCATTCACTCACTATAACTAGAGTTTCTACCCCCATTAGGCAATAAATATGCAAATAGTGCGATTTGGGCAGGATTTGAAGTAGATTTTATATAATTTACAACTGAGTTGGATTAATTAAAGGCGCATTAGTGTTAGGCGGGCTGAGTCTAGAAATGCTCTTCGGGGGTGGGGCGGGGGAGGGGTGGTTGGGGGGTAGGGCTAGGACTTCCTTCCCTCTCCATTATTTAAATATTTACATCAATACAACAGAGATTACTGTGAACAGAACACACAAGGGAGGCGTTTACTTTACGCTGGCATTCGTTAGCTTACGGCTGATAATGTCTTTAGAAATAACATGCGTTGCATACACAGTGTCAGCACAGAGGTTTTGCTCTCAAAGGGGAAAAAATGCATGCCGTGCTCCTCACGCACCCCCTCTCCCCAACCATCTTAGTTATTAGCACCACCAAGGTTGAAAAGAGCAGAAAAGCAATGCCAATGAGAGGAAAGCCGTTTTGTGCAGGAGACAGTAAATGAAGACAGAAAGAAGCGGCTGGACTGACACAGAAAGCTCCGCGGTGTAGAGAAGGCGAGACTCCTGAATGCGAGTGTATGAGTACGAGGAAGAAGATCAAATAGAGAGTGAGTTAAGACAGGTGAGGGTGGGGGGTAAAGGTGTGGGGGTGGGGTGTTGGGAAAGAGCCCTTGCAGTCTGAAGGGGAAAGAGAAGTGCATCTGGCATAGGAGACTTTATCGTGAAGGATATTAGAGTGTGAGACAAAGGAGACGGCAAGGAGAGAGGTGAACAGAGAAGAAGTAGATGAGAGAGAGAACAGAGGAGAGATTTAGAGAGACAAAACGAGAAGGAGGGAGAGAGGCATAAAGTGAGGGACGAGAGAGAGGGGAAAAGAGTGTGCATGTGTGAGAGAGAGAGTAAGAGGCAACGAGTGGGAGGAGAGAGAGAGAAACATGAATGTGTGTGATCTTGTGTAATGTAATTGGGCGCTCATGTAAAGCGCTCCGATATCTTTCCGTCGACTTCACGGTAAAGCAGCAGGGAGTGTGCGCCATCATGTTGCCTTCCTTATCACGCTGCCCAGGAGTCAGAAGGTGGACAACATGGACAGCGAGAGGGGAGCATGGAATTTACAACTTGAACGGCTTGAGGAGGTGAGGGGAGGGCTAAAGGCAACAATGTCACCGGGTGAAAAAAAAGTGAAAGAGAAAGCAGGGTAACCTGACCCAGGAGGGGGGAGGAGGGAGGAGAAATGCGTCTCGGCCGGAGCAGGGGGCGGAGCAGGGAGAGCGGGCTTTGAAATGTACTTCACACGGCCGGCCGGTCGTGAAACTGAAAGCATGGCCGGCCGGCCGTGAAAGCCTTTGATGCCGCAGGGGGTGGAGCGGCACCAGCTGGGAGAGTAGGCAAGGCAGGCGGCTGGGGGCATGTGCACGCGCTTTTAAGCTCAATGCGCATGCGCATTGAGCTTAAATTTCTCGTGCACTGCAAGGAATCGCCACGATTCCTTGCAAGTTGGATAAAGAGTGGATAAGCCACCATAGTCTCGCTTGCTCGATGCGCATGCGCATCGACAGGCGAGACCTAAAAAAGAATAATGGGATGTGCATGAGGCAGTGGGGGGTAAAGCAACAGACAGGTGGGGGGTTAAACCATACAGTGGAAAGGGTTGGAACCAACAGGGCGTGCAGGGGAGAAACAACTTGAGTGGGAGAACTCAGATGGAATAGCAACGTGGAGTGCAGGAGAGAAGTACATGGGTGATATAAAGCAACTGCAGTGCAGGTGGAGAGAAGCACATGGATGAAAGAGCACTGTGGATGGAGGAGAAAAGCATACGAGAAAGAGAGCTGGAAAAAAAATACACTCTCATGGAGTGCTTAAACAAAGAAAAGCTAGTTCTCTAAAAGTCAAAAGAGGAAGCATAGAAGCCAACCAATCAAAGAGAAGGGAAAGAGGCTATGCTCCATGGGAGGAACAAACACAAGATGGACAGGCTGAACCACGGAAAGCCACCCAACAGAAAGCAAGCAATTAGAATGACAGTAAAGCCAACCAGTGGTAAACAATGAACAGGCTGCAAGCCCCTGTATGTTCTTGATAAGCCCAAAATATGTATTTCATTTGGTCATTCAAAAAACGTTATTGCGGCTAGATGTAGACATAAAAGCACATTCATATATTTTTCTGAATCAGAAGCCTTTCGATGTATGGTAGGCTCATCCTAATAAGGACTGCCGAATGCCTGATGCTCTTGATAAAGATGGTCTCAAAATTAGCACATTGTAGGAGAATTTAGATGCTATTCATCGCAGGGTGACAGTCAAGAACAATACTGAACTTGGAACACTAGTGAAGCACTGGTGATTGGAAACAACGGAAGTCTCCATTGTTACATAGCAAAAAAAGCACTGATTTACTGAGACCGATAAACTTAATTATTTATTATTGGAATAAACTTGAAATGGGTACACTTACACTGATCTACTTTTTGAAATATATGTGACCCTAAAGAGTATTCTGGCACTTGATGCCAATAAAAATGCTGTAAAAGTTATATAAACCCATATTTATGGTTAAAAAAATCAAAGTTTTCAGAAAGGGGAAACATTGTCTTGTTCTCTAGAAGTAGCAGGAAGTCAATTCCAAATTGTGGGGTCCGATTTAGAACTTGTCAGAGAGGGTTCTCCATTGCAACAGTAACAGAGTACCTTCTCCGCCAAACTGAAGGTATGCCCGCCTCATTTGGAGTTGGGCAGACCTTCATTATGTTGATGGTGGAGGCTACTCCATCTCCGCCACCGACATTATCCTCCAATGGGCTGTCGGAGGTTTGGCCATGTGATTCAGAGTGAGCTGACACATGGCCAGTGAAAACTGCAAAATGTCTCCCTCTTCATGGGCGAAAATCCCATGTTGAGGGGGCATTGCTCTTTTTATTCTCTGTCGAACTTAGAATACATGGACAGTAATCGCCGTAAGGGCGGTTCCTGCTGATGCTAGAGATGTACACTGAGTAGGTGGACATCTCAAAATTTGGCAGGTGGGGACTCTGTTACGGCGAAGGAGTAATTTACTTGATTGCACTGATGGAGTAAAAGCCCTTCCACCAAAGTTTAAAGCCCTTAATGTTGAATTCCCCCCCCCCCCCCCCCCCACACACACAAAAAAGTCAGTCTTACCTAGAGGGGCTCCTTCACAGGGCAGTACACAGATAAACTGACAATGAATGAAGTGAGTGGTTGGTCTGCACGTGCAACGCCAGGTGCAGAAGGATGGGAATGCAGTCTTTAATTGCCCTATGAGCTGTACATATCTTCTTGAAGACTGCAGTCTCAGCAATAAGGAGTCAGTAAAGGCTGAACATGTGGTTGAAAATGCAAGTACGGTGATGAAGATCTCAAATAAATCTAAATCTTCGTGCTAAGTTTTAAATAAACTGAAGTTTAACAAGAGAATACAAAGGTAAGTCCAAGTTAGTGTATCACAAGAATCCAGTTTGGAGCACACTGCCATCTTGGCAAACTCCTTGCCAGAGGTCACTGAAAGGTTTTGGGCTCAGGGATATTTGGAGATATTTCTCAGAGAGGGTGAAGGTTTTATGAACCAAACTTTAGGAGTGAAAAGCAATACCGTAGACCATGAATATCTATTCAATGTATCACAGAGTGAATATACATTAAAAGAGCGGCATTAGGATGGGGAGCCAAAGCTCCAATGTGCAATGCTAGAATCCTAATAACCTTAATCTGCAAAAATCACAAATGTTAAAAGGTGTAGGAACCTCGAAAGGTCTTATGAAGTCCACTGCCTGTACAAGCAAGACGACTGTGCAAGGCAGAAAGTGTGGTGGATACCGGTTCCCAGTTCACAGTCACACTTGGCAGAATTCATGGATACCACGTAGTCACTTGACCTAATAGACACTGATGTAGCAATTTCTTATCGGAATCACCGGGGAGGGTATTTGAACAGCTGCTTCTGCATATCAGAGAGAACTCGAGTGGAGGTAAGCCAGACCTAATAGGGCCACCTTCCTACACAAAAACAATTACAAGAGTTGTTTTCTTTGTATTTTGTGTGCTGCGTGATGCAGCACACGTGCAAAGAGAAAAAAAGGAGCATTGTAAATCTCTTCGCTATGCCTGCTTTGGGGAGGCGTACATTTTTTGGCACTGCCACAAGTTCATGAGCTATTGTAAATCTGGGGCAGTGTCAAAATCCATGGGTATTGAGTGGTAACACCCACAGCAGTGCCCATGGAATGCCTTCTTGAAATAGAGCATAAAAGCGCTGCCTCGCCTTACTCCGTGGGCCTCATTTAAAATATTTTGATGACCAGCAACACAGCAATCTTTCCTGCTGCGCTACCGTGCATCAAAATAAAAGGGCAGGATTGCGCAGAATCTACAAGAGCCAGTGCATTCCTGTCCTTCTCCCCTGCGCCAGCGCACAAACAGCAGCCATGCAACAGTGAAGACACCCTTGTGTAATTTTGCAAGGGTGCCTGCACTGAGGGGATGATTGTGTTTTGCAGAAAGGGCCACCGCCCTGCACAAAAACAATCATTAAAGGCATATTCCTCTTTCTATGCGTGTTGCCATAGAAAGAGGAAAAAAGAAGAGAAATTAAAGCATTTCTCGTTGTTGCACCTTGTAAGCCTCTCCTGAGGTGTAAGATTCTGACAAATTCCCAGGTTTTCAAAAGGTAAATGTGGGGATGCAGCAAGTTCTAGGAGTGTTGAACACCCACAGCAACACCCATGGAACGACCCTTTCTCACAGAGTTATGCATGAAAGGGAAACATTTACAAGGCATGAAAGGCCACGCAGGGTGACTTTAAATGACCAAAATATGGCGATGCCCATTGAGCTGCCGGCGGGGCAATGGGCTTGTAAATAAGCACCCATATCTATGACGCCAAGCAAAGCCACGCAAGGCAGCTTTGCGTTGCCTCATAGATATGATTGATGCCTCAACGGATCGTTATAAAAAGGGACGCTTTGGCGTACAGGCCTCTTGTATATGAGGAGGGCCTTAACCCTTTTGATAAAATGTCCCATTTCATTAACCTCATGCGCGCTAGTGGAATTCCGCTCGTACGCTGAGATTTTTAAAAGCGCATGTTACGTGACGAGCTGGGCTCGTCATCAGCGTGCGAGGAGGCTACGCCATGACGAGCCCAGCTCGTCATCAGCGTGGAAGGGGTTAAGGCTAGCTTGCCTCTAGTTACATCGCATATAAAATAGCTGCTTCACAAAATATCAAGGGACCAAAGAAGAAAAACAAAAAATTGGCTAACATTTTTTTTAATAACAGGAAACAACCTTGCTCCTCATCCTAGCTCAGTTTGTGCAGTATTTTTTGTATCAAGCTGTAGGCGTCCACATGCATCCCTTGCTAATCTGTGACACTCCAGTGGTAAAAGTGTTATACCTATCCCAAAAGAAAGAAGAAGTAAGAACGAGTGCACAGAATTTCCTGCCACCTCGACACTCATGAAGGAAATCTCTGATTACCTATTTCAATAGGCATCAGGGCAGGTGCGCCTTACATTTAGAACTGGCTTTGATCACAGGGGGTGATGTCAACGCTTCCAGTGACAGCCCCTTACGTTACATATTCCAGTTCTGTGAGGCGATGGAAAGACGAGCGGAATTAGTGCTGATTAGGAGACAAAAACCCCGCCGTCTTATTGGGGATCTGGAAGGGCTTAATTCTAAAGGACTGCGAACAACTGAAGCGCAATAGCGTCTGCTTGTCATTCCTGCCGGAGATTAAAACAAAGAAAGCAGGAGAAAAGGCAACACTCCCTGCGAAGATGTGGCAGTCGTGTGGGACGCACCATCGCGTACGCACGTAGCGCGCGCAGCCGAGGAGGCCATCTGTATGACTCCTGGGTGACTCCCTCGCGGTTTTCCATGACAGGTCCCTCCACGTGACCCGTAGCCAGATGGATGGGAATTCAGAGGAGGCGGGGCCGTGGTATGTCATAAACGAACGTGCCTCGACAGATCTGAGGCGAAGGGATGGTCCCCGGGTAACAAAGGGTACTGAGATTCAAAGATGAGCCACACAGAAAGGGCTATTGAAGTTTCCACTCCTTAGGGGGTTTGAAAGAAAAAACATCCCTTTATTTAAGTTTACAGAAAAAGCTGCTGTTGTGGAATGGATGAGTCTATCGATGATGACATCACCGACCGCACACTAAAACTGTGTATGCCACTTTTTTTGTTGTTGCTTTGAGTTATGTAATCTTTAGGGATTGAGAAGTTATTGCTGGGGTAAGTTTAATTAGCATCATCCATAACCTCATCAGTTCATGCATGTGATGGGTAGCAGAATATGCGGGAACAATCTGATTGTATTGTAAATGCATTTATATAGCCCTTACTACCCCTGACGAGGCGTCGATGATGTTGATCAGATGATGTGGGATATTTACAACAAAATGTCGGAGTGTGGTGTTACGCCAAAATTGGTAACGCCACGCTCTGACATTTTTAAAACGCAGGGATGCGCCGTATTTACAAAAATAGGGCGCACGCGTGTTTCCTCTAATGCTGGCGATAATAAAGATGCCTAGCGCCAGCGCAGGCACCCTTGCGTCATTTTACAAGGGTGCCTGCGCTGCAGGGCCGATTGTTTATGTGCAGGAAGTGTCACCTTTCTGTACATAAACAATCTTGAAAGGCGATTTGCTCTTTCCATGCATGGAAAGAGCAGAAAACGAGGAGAAGTTCATAATTTCTCCTCATATCGCCTGTCTAAGACCAGGTATTTCCTGGTCTTAGTTTTTGTCACTACCACAGCCTTGTAATCATGGGGCAGAATCAAAAAGCAATGGGTGTTGCGGTAGAACGCCCACTACAACACCCATTGTATGCCCCTTTCACGCTAAGTGAAGCATGAAAAGGGGCCTTATTTACTAGGCGGCGTTAAGCCACCCTAAGTGATTTAACCCTGTTTTGTAAATTAGGAGATATTGCCACTAGAATGTCGCTAAAAGTGACGTTCTGGTGGTGATATCCCCTTGTAAATATACCCCTATTTATGTAATTATTAATCAGGATCAAAGCCAACGAAGATCGCAGAGGGATACCTCAAAGTACCAGTGTAAGAAGGTGGAGTATTATGTGGTGATGCTGGTTAGGATTCACCATGCAATACTCTCACAGACGCCAAAGATGGTCCTTGGATTCACAATAATAAATCCTTAGTTCAGTCCTGCTAGTGTGGCAAAGAGCAGTCAGGCTTAACTAGAGGAACATGTGTTAAGTATTTCACCTTACCAACATAAACGAAAAGTACTTGACAAGATTCGATAGATATTTAATACCAAGTTATACAAATAAAGTGTATTTTTATCTTAATTTAGACACCAAAATGAACATTATCAGATACATGTAACCAGGTTATGGATATTAGAAGTATACATAAATCACACCAATTTAATACTGCAGAACATTTACATTACGGTCAATGGGAAAAAGTGGTAGTGACAATCAGTCACTTGCAGGTCGAGTTGCGTGGAGCCCAAGGAAGGTAAAGGTGATGCGGGGTCCCTGGTCCATGGAGCCCAGGTGCAGAGTTTCCCTGGCTGTCCCTGGTGCTGAACTGAATCTGCCTGAGAGCTGTTTTTTACCGGTTACAAGGTGCTGCAGGGAACAAGATGCAAAAACACAACAATGGGACCACTGCTGATGTCAGATAGAGTTCCCTCTTGGTGCAGCTTCGAGTGCAGGAGTCAGTTGCCAAACTGGCGACCAATAGACCTTGGCAGCGGTAAGCACTGCAGATGGGTATTTCCACGTCCGGTGGTCCCGGGGAACATGGTAGCTGCCTGAAACTTTGTGGAAAGCAGGACTACAGTTCCCACAATGCACTAAACCATTTGGATTTGGGTGATCCCTTGGAGGGCCCGATGGGCAGCGGTTCGGCGAATCCAGAGCGTTGTTTTACCTGCAGTTTGAAGTGGATTGGTGCCACCAGTCCAGGGGTGCCTGAGGGTGCTTCAGTCTTTCACAGGGGTCTGTCTTTGTGGGGGAACTGAGATTTAGCCAAGGACGAGTCTCGATCAGGCAATTCCAGGAGCATTGTCACAGGTGTTGAGTATTCCTCTTTTGGTTTGGGCAAGTCCTGTTGTCGCAGATATGGGTCTCTTCTTTGGGGTCTTCAATGCAAGTTGAGTCAGAACTGAGGTTCTGTTGTCAGGAGTAGCCCTCAAATCCTACATTTAGGGGCATTAGGGGTGTGGGTGCAAAAAACCAATGAGCTACTTGCCCCAATGGCTAGTCTGCCTCTAGGGTAATCACATCTGGGGCTGTAGGTCACCTTTTCTACCACTTTGAAAAAGTGGAAGAAGTCTTCCTTAGCTGTACAAACTAGGCAGTTCAACCTAGAGGTGTGGCTAGCCTTCTTGGGGAGACACCTCCTGCATACATACATTCCTGCCTGTCTGGGAGCAAATTAGCCTGGGGCAGGGGATGGTCATTTCCTTCTTTGGGAGACAGCCCTGATGCACATCAAAGGCGGTGTAGCCTTTGAAGCTCACTACCTTGATGTGCCACTTCCTGCCCATCCTGAGAGGGGGAGGTGTGACCTCCTTCCTATTCAGGCCTTTATTCCAGACCCCTAAGAGTGTTCATTCACTGCCTGGCAGGAGTTCAGAATCCTTTCTTGACGGCAGCAAGGGCAGGCTGTCAGTCAAAGCACAGGAAAGGCTGGGGCAACATTGTGAGCTACCGCTAAGGTAGCCGCCTGGGTGCATGCCACATCGTCCGTGGCACAAAATGCGTGTCAGGGGTGATGAAGCATGTTGTTCGATTCCAAACAGGAGATATTTAGGCAATACCATAATGGAGCTGCCAACCTCAGTTTTGCCCGGGTGTCAGTCCATGTTATCCTATAGACCGTCTATTACGTATAGTGTCCTTTAATGTTAAAGGCCACTGTAAGGACATATAAGCTTTCACTTACATGTACACCTTTAATATAAAGAAAAAAGAGGGAGGTACCCTTATTAAGAATAGGGACTGGGTGATCACAAGCAAAAAAACAAATAAGTCCCTAATCAGTAGCGAAACTATTTCAGAACTATGTTCATTTCACAATGTAGTTGCTTGAAGTTAACTATAAACTACCCAACAGAATCAATGTTTATTCAATTTAAAGTACGTCAGTAAAACACAGAGAACACATCACAAACAAAATCATACATATAAAATGTATTCCAATTAATTTATACAATCAAAATTAAAAACATTTCATGTTAAAAACAATTCATGATTTTACTAGAAAACAGAAAAGTCGACGCTGCGTATCGGTGAGTAGACAATTGTTCACCTTCTTCAGCAAATTTTTCTAAAATTTTCGGAAGGCGCTGGGGTTAGGTTCTACTAACCATCTGATAAAACAAAAATGTATATAAAATTGGGGGATCGTGAAGATAGCCCACCTATTAAAAATTTTAAGTCAGAAACCAAAGGAGTTTGGTTATGCTTGTGGGTTCCACCGTTATTTTATTGTTCATTTATTGCGAACAAAACAATCTTAAAATAGGATATAAGCCAGAACCACATTCACGCCAATTGATGAGCCTTGATTAGAGGTATATTTGTAATTTCTATTGCCAGTATAAAGTTCACAGACTGATCAATTTGTGTGGGTTTCATATAGCTGATAAATAAAAAGCCTGAAAGCTACGATACGGCCTCCCTGCGCCCAACGAACGAGGCATAGAAGGAGTACAGGCTGTGCTGTGGGAATTTCAAGCTACTTGAGGACTAGCTGTGAATTGAGCAAAGTTTTATTTGTTCCCCTTACACCCGGACTGCCCTGACAGTATTATGTGGTCGACTCTAATCCAGTGCATTGGGAACCCCAAACATTCTGCTACCTCAAGATCAACATATACCATGAAACCCTTGACATGATCGGTGGCTACCTCATTAGAGTTTTAGGCTCACTACGGCCTCAGATGGCGTTATGGGGTACGCTACCACTCCTGGTGCAGGGCAGAGTCTCCTTGACAAAGATGGTGATGCTGCCAAAGCTGCTGTACTTTTTTTCATAACCTCCCGGTTCACATCCCTAAATCCACCTATTTCACACTACACTCAGCCTTGAGCAGCATTATCTGGACGAAAGGCTGGAGGCTCGTTGCACTCTGCAAATTGCAGTTGCCTGTGGAGCCGGGGGGGAGGTTGGGTGCCAATAACTTTGAATACTATCTGGCAGTGCAGTTGCAGGGGACTACGTGCTGGCTGGCTGGTCGCCTTGCAGAAGAACTGGGCCTCCCTGACATTACCCAGGCTCAGCAAATAGTCCATCACACCTTACCACCTAATGCCAAACTCCTGTCACATGTGAACAGTTTGTTTCGAATTGCATATACCATTCTACGCTGAAGTTTGCGACTCATGCCGCGTATACCGAGTTACTCCCCTGAGAGTCCATTCAGTTCACTTGAGCCCTTTGGGAACATGCTGGGCAGGGCACAAGTGGAGGCCTGGGAGGAAACTAGAGCAAGCACCCGAGGGGCACTGTTCTAAGATAGCGCCCTATGAGCAGTTGCGTGTGAAGTATGATCTGCTGGTGGGGTATTTCCTAGCTTATGGTAGATCGCTGCCATTACTGGGGAGATACTGGGGCATCCAGGACACTAAACATGCCCAACGCCCTCGGCTATATACATTATACGTAATGCGTAGTGGTCAGAAACTTCTTACATTCTGGTCCGAGGACTCGCATTCCCCACATAGGATCCACTAGCTGCCACTTGAAGGTGCTGGGAGGCAGACGTGAGCAGAAAGTGTTACGCTACCCTAGGAAAGTATTGTGGAGCACAGCGTTGCATTATATTCAGCATAATATACTCCATAGGGTCTATCTTACACCGGCTGGCTTGCACCACATATTTGGATCCACTTCTAAGTGCGCCATATATCCACAGGTGAGTGCGGATGAGCTGCACATGTTCTGGCGCTGCCCTGAGGCGTGACACTATGGGGAAGGGTGTCTGGAGCCCTGGCGGAGGTGACTGGTCATTTCAATGAGTGCTCACTGGAGGGTGCTCTGCTGAATCTATTTAAATGCCCTAAGGGTGCAAAGGCAACTGCCATATTCATTGATCTGGCACTACTGATCACTCATCAGCTTATTGCCATGCACTGGAAAGCACATACACTGCCAGGACTGCTACACTAGTGCAGGGCGATGCTTAAATGGGGGTGTGCAGAGGCGGTGGCGCTCAGGCAAGAAGAGGCTCATGGGCTACGCAAATATCCTATTGCAGCAAACTGAGAAACACTATTGACGGATTTACATACTATAACAAGGGTCTAGCTGACTAGTGTCACTATTGTTTCGCCCACTGTGTAGTGTTTCTGGAACACTTGAGACATTTGGGACCTCATCCTAACACTCACACCTGCTTCAGGTACCTGCACCTCCATATCGGCTGTTCTGTGGTACTGTTGCCGCTGCGTATATGTTTATTGGGCCTTTGTTACGAACCCAAGTAATTGCTCTGCAGGCGCTATGCTGACTTAGCAAGTCATGCTTAGTTACCTAGATTGTCTTATCGTACTCCAAGGGCTTCCCTTGATAGGCACTGGAAAGGTTGCAGTATACTAATGCTACAGCTAGCTTATACCGACTGAGGAGATGTCACTGCATGTTTTTTTTGGGTTGAATGAGTTTTTCTTTTGGTATCATGCCAGTTTAACAGGCTGAACCAGGATCTCCTACCGATATTGTAGTCATATCATGGTTGTTACTTGTAATACAATGGAGATGCAGCATGTCAACATGTGTCCTGAAATGATGTGTGGTAGCTGTCTGTATGTCGATTACCATCAAAATCTATGAATACATTCATGGAAACACCCATGTACTGCTCATGGAATGCCCCCTTGATGCAAAGTAGCACATAGCATCAATTTGTGGTACTTTAGTGCTACTTTCCAAAGAATAACAGGACTTGCGCTAGTAAGTAAATCCTAAATCAACACTTTGCACCAGGCTTGTGTCTCTTTGTGATGCAAACCCGGAGAAAAGTGTTAGGAAATCTGCCCCACAAATGCAGGTTTTAAAATGTAACACAGTTGTTGGGATTGTCTATAGTAATAAGAATGTATTACTACCTATAGGAACCCTTTCTAGCAACCTTAGAATTTGGAATGCTTGGGGGAAAAAACAACAACTATATGGTTCTAAACCTTGCAGTTTATATTCAGTGCAGCTCGTATATGCTGGTTCACAGCTCCCCGTGCTATCTTAGAAGGATTGTAACTTAGAAACTGCAAGAAACAAAAGGATCTCAGTGACAAAAGCGGTAACCCCAGTGAGTTATCTACATAAAATACTAAATTGTAATCTGCATGTTACACTTGCAGCAGACCCATTATCCCTCTAGCTACTTTATGATGAGTCAAATATGGGACTGGATTAATCACAGATCTCGCCATCTTTGTATTTACCACCAGAGTTATCTTGTCGTTGTTATTAGCCCCCGAAAATGCTATACACTTCGAGACCTCTGCGGGCTTCTCTAGTCTTACATGTCGAGCAAATGGTGCCCCTATGAGCTTGGCACCTGCTGCAGTACCACCGGTCGCACTCTATGGCTGCCAGTATGAATCAGGGGTGGCAGGGCAAGGTGGGGATGGGGGGGGTTTCGAGGATAAAATAAATAAGAAAAACAACTTGCCTTACTGCTGTGTCTCGCCACCGTCTCTCCTCCTCGTCCCTCTGCACAGCAGGCACAGGAAGCACATCCAGGCTCCCCTAAGCCAATCACAACGCTGCAATGCAGCATTGTGATTGGTCTGAGCACCGTGGTCCAGCACTCAGCCAGGTAATGGGAGCCTGGGCATTTTCTCCACCCAGGCTGTAATGCTCTACCCTCCGCTCCAGCCCAGCTAATGACATCTCAGTTACGGCTAGTTACCTGTGGCCCAGCAGCGGACTTCCACTCTAGTGCTTTCTTTCTCTTGGCCAGCCCCAAGGCTAGATCAATGAATCTGTTCCCCACCTTCCGTTTATATGTTTGTGGGAAAAGTCCTAGTATGCAGGTCTCTATAGTGGGAGCTACTTCCCTCCCCAGTGCATCTTTGATCTTGGCTAAGATCCCCTCCCAGTATGTGTGGATGATGCTACAGCATGTGTTTAAAGCCAGCGTCTGCATGGATACACCTCGGGCAGCTTCTCACTTCCCCCCATGCGTAACATTGAGATGGTGGGGTGTCATGTAGACCATGTGTTTGCAGTTGAACTGTGTATATTTGAGTATAGTGTTCCGTGATATCTTCTTGAGGGACCGAAGAACCATACTCCATTCTGCATCAGTAAGCTCTCTATCCACTGCCCTCTCACACTTCCCAGGCTGTTCCCCCACTGGGGCAATGGACGCAGTTACCAAGGCTTCATGGTGCCACTTCACTTGGTGCCTCGTGGTACCCAGGGTGATACGCCTGCTCTTCCCACACATGCCCTGCAACTGCCCAAAAGTGCGGACCAGGGCCTCATACTGTAGGAACTGGCCTGGGTGAAGCCCACAGCTGTCCCTCAGGTCAGCGAATGGAACTAGGGAGCCATCCTGGTAACAGTCGTCCATGGTGTCCAGACCTACCTCCGTCCATGGTGTAAATTGCTCCGTCATGAACGTCGTCACAGGATCCCCATGGGGGAGCCAAACTAGGGGCAATGTTGGGGTGTACTACGGAGACCCTCCCAATCTGCGTATGCAGCGTTTCCAAGTTTGCAAGGCTTTGAGGTGTAACAGCGACCAACATCAGGTGACAACTGTCGGTCTCAGTAACTTAGCTAACAATACTTCTGGGCTGTCGCTGGGCACCATCTGCCATGTTCCCTCCGTGTTCACGCCCTCCACCCACTGTTCTAGCCATTGCAGGTGGGCAGTCAGCATATACAGCTTGAACTCTGACACTCCCATGCCGCCTTCTGTCATGGGACACTGTAACGTCCTCAGGGACACCCTTCGTCAGCCTTCTCCCCATATCAGGTTTTGCACTAGGGAGTTCAATGGTCTGAACCATCCTTGGGGCATTAAGGTCGGTAAGTTAACAAAAAAAGTATAATAGCCACAGCAGCATGACCATTTTAATCAAAGAGACCCGCCCCATAATGGGCAGTTGCAATTTGCGTCAAAATAGGACACAGGTTTGGAGGGACCGCAGCTCCCTATCCAAATTTCCTTCCTTCAGATCTTCCATGGTATGAAAGACATGTATGCCTAAGTATACGTGTGAAGCTTTGTAGTTTTTGTAGTCTTACAGTGAGTTGCTTTTTGAACCCGGCATAGCGAGTGTTCCCGAAGTTAAACTTACTGGTGACTAGGTCATGAGTGACTGTTTTTCTGGTGTTGTTTGGGAGTCACTTAAAGATATTCCTCAGCATATGTAGGGTGTGGATGAAGGATACAGTGAAGACATTGACTTGTGTGGTCATGTCCAGTTTGCTTGCGCTAGAGGGGTGTCATTAACTAGGATAATTGGAGCTTATCGAGTTAGTGTCAGTGTTAGTTCTTATTTATTTTCGTAGTTCAACAGGTGAGGGACAACACCCTAGATCCTCAAATCATTGGACCCTGAGACTAGTCTTGTCACAATTCTTATCCTATGCACTCGCTCTATATATAAGTGAAAGTCCACAGATAAGTAAGTCCAACAAAAAAGAGGAGTATAGTTCTGTTGGCTTTTTCTTTCTTTTAAACCAACAACGCCCAGCCAACACGTGTTTCGTTGATAGGGGATACACCTCAACTTCTCCAGGGCTGTATGGCTCTTTAGGTCCTAAATTCTATATCCTCTCCGCTGGTTATACTTCCGACCTGGCTGGTCAATCTATCAAAATCAAACCATGTCCCAATATTCCGCCAAAAATACTTAAGTCCTACCTTGTACTAAGGACCGGTGAAATGTCCCGAGTGAGGTGGCTTGTCCGAATGCACCAGTTTCTATACAATCATTATGCGGTCGATCCCTTGAGCGAGTACGCTGAGAAACGAATCCTGATGCCGAGTTTGTGTTCTGAACTGGAAGGCTGGACTTAACTATTTATATTTTATTTTGACAACAAAACTATATTCTTTTTTGTTGCACTTACTGATTTGTGGACTCTCACTTGTAAATAGAGCTTGTGCAGAGAATACGAATTATGTCCAGTTTGCTGTTGATGATTTTGAGGTTCCTTTGTGTGAATTCGAGCTCAGCTGACCATCAGTTGGAGTCTCATGATGAGGTGTTCTTGCCAAAGATCACTACTTCTGTCTTGTTGGTATTGAGCTTGAGACAGTTGGCTTTCATCATGCAGGCTGTGAATTTGTTTCTTTCTTTGGGGATCTTGTCGGAGAGGGAGTATGAGTTGCCTGTCATCAGTGTAGGAGAGGAGGTTGATGTCATGTGAACGGATAGCATTGACCAGAATTATCATGTATATTTTGAAGAGAGTGGGGCTGAGAGATGAACCTTGAGGCTCTCTGCAGATGAGTTTTTAGGCTTCTGAGGAGTAAGGTGCCAGGCAGATAGCTTGTGCTCTAACCTTTTAGAAGGAGCAGATCCAGCATAGAGTGCTTTCTTGGACGTCAAGCTCATGCAGCAGCCTTATGAGGATGGGGTGTGAGACCATCTTAAATGCTGGAGAGAGGTCCAGGAGAATGAGGGCTGCTGTGTCTCCTCAGTCAAGGATTATGTGAATGTCATGATGGAGATGAGTGCTATTTCTGTACTGTGGTTGGGCCTGAATCCGGACTGCGTGGCAACAAGGACCAGGTGGTTGCTGAGGTGGTTAGTGAGGTATTTGTTGATTAGTTTCTCCCAGACTTTGGCTGGGTGTGGTAGGAGGGGGATAGGTCTGGAGTTGGAGACTTTGGTGGGTCAACAGATGGTTTCTTGAGCAGGGTGTGACAGGGCGTGTTTCCAGCGTCCGGGAATGTGGCTAAGTCAATGGAGGTGTTGAGGATGGGTACTATTGCTTTGCTGATTGGTGGGATTCCTTTGTTGAATGCTTGGTGGGGCAGGGGTTAGTTGAGGCCCCCCCCAAGAGTATGGTCTTCAGGGTAGTGCAATTTCTATGGTGGTGTTGGCGGGCCACAAAGTAAGGGTTTATTGGCCACAATGGGAAGTTGAGTTGAGGTGATGGTTATTTATTGAAGATGCCGTATATGGAGGTATTTTAGTTACAAAAGAACTCCCAAGAGGTTGTTGCAAAGTTCTTGTGATGGGGTGATGTTAATGGAGGTGGCAAAAGGCTCAGTAATATCTTTGATGATGGCAATCTTTTCCTCGTTGTTGTTTGTGCTACCATCAATGCAGTTTGCAAGGGCTGTACGCTCAGTGTTCTGTAACTGTTGGAGGTAGCGTCTCTGAGTAGATTTGAAGATGTCTTTATCTGTGGTGTCTTGACTTGCTCCCCATTTGCACTCCAATTGCTTGCAGTGGCATTTCATCAGTCTGGGTTCCTCTGTGTAGTAGCTGGCCTGTGGTCAGGCTGTTTGTTGGGTTGCACTCAAGAGGAGCCAGGGTGTTGGTGCATGCAGTAACCTATCAGTTGAGGTTTCTGATAGGGTTCAGTTAATTGCTGGTGTGCACTGTGCAGCGAGGACGGACGCCCAGTCCTCTTCTGTAATGCTTTTCCAGCCATGAAGGGCATGTCCAGTGGTGGTAGGTCTGTGGTGCCTTAGAATGTCTATACTAAAACTGACGAGGGTGTGGTCTGTCCAAGTCATAGTTACTGGCATGTTGATTGTGATGTTGCGGATTAAGGAGTAAATTTAGTTCAATAGGTGCCCAGCTGTGTTAGTAGGTCCATTAACATACTGGGTGAGACAAATATTCCCAGATTTTCTAGGAGGGCTGTAGTGTAAGAAGGTGTCTGTGTAGGTGTTACAGCTGATGGTGTCTTAGAACATGATAATGACTTCGCCTCCAGGCAAGTGCCAATGGTCTTACCTGAAGATGTAATAAACAGTAGCGATAGCTGTAGAGCTATCCGGTCCAAGAGTTGGGTTTAGCCATGTTCAGAGTGTGGCCATGCAATAGGTTCCATATCTCTGTAGTGAGTTTGGTGAGCAAGTGGGTGGTGGGGAGCATTGCACGGGAGTGTGGCAGGTTATGTCCAATTTGCCTTCTAACTACCTTCTTCTAATACAGGATTTGCTTTATAGAGGTCTGCAAGAGTTGATGAGGTTTGCATCCCCAGATATTTCATATATTTCTCTGCCCGTTTTAAATGGCTAAGATCTAAGCTATCTCTGTTTGGGTATGTTCTCCCGGTTTTACACCCAAGCTTTCGGATTTGGAAAACTTAACCTCTGAAGCATTTTAAGTAACTGCAGTTGCTTCATTATGTGTAGAACTATTTGCGTTTTGTCTATTTTAGCTTTGTGGTTAAGTTGAAAATATAAGGCAGATTGTTGTACTGTGTATGCTTATGGTTTTTAATAGCTAATAATAAAATGCATAGAACCATAGCAACAACTTGAGAAGTGTGCTGTTCTGCCACAATTTCTACACTACAGTGCAGATCAATGTTTTAAGGAGAATTTAGAGTATGGCATAGTTGAAAAAGCCTTTACAAAAAAAAAGAAAAATTCTTGCTTGCCTGCCCTTTCTTGGTGTGGCGTCGTTTTGTATAATAGCAATAATTGCAATATTTTAGACTTCAAAAGCTTTATGATGAATATACTCTAGTTGAGTCCAGAAAGCTTGGTCGGCATCAATGAACAAGTACGTACTTGCCTGAGTTTATTATCATTTTGAATGTCCCAAATCCTCACCCACCTAAGTGACATGCTTCATTATCAGGTTGCTTTTCGTCTGGACTCCATTGTTGGTAGTATGGATGTTTTTTATTGTTTGAAGCTCATTGGTAAAAATCTTGTGTTTAATGTCTCGCTAGACAATGGGATTAACACAGAGAATGGTAAAATTACTTACAAGTCTGTCAATCCAACTTTACAGACTATTCTCGTTGCTTAGAGTAAAATAAAAAAACAGAAATTAGAGATATGTGCAGGAAAATCAATGTTCCGCTGCTCTCTTGGTGAAATGTTTTAGCGATCAATATAAAGCCCCATATGAGGTCTATTGCTTTCTTCTGGACCTGGTCTCCTTGTTATTTATCCAAAAAGTTGTATATACCGTGAACGTGATCCTCGTGGATACCAGAGCACTTTACAAGTGAATGAAGGCACAAACATATATACTGAACAGAATAATAGTTTATCTTGAAATTTCAACACTGAACAAACAGTACACATCACAAGGCATAGCGCCAACACTGCAGAAAGACAGACATGCACGCACTCTCCTCCGATCCCCACGACTGGATAGACCCAACACCAACTCATGACAAAGTGGACGAGACTGAAGGCCTCATTTAACGTTTGGAGGGTCCAGTAAATGCTCCAGTTTGTTGAAGAACATGTAAATACAGAGTAAAACCTACTTGCTGAATTTAAAAAATAAAACCATAATCTAATGGCAGAGGGAATCCAGCTGGTAGATTCTACTCCGCATTTAGATTTCTCTCCACAAACTGTGGGATTTTCAGACTACAAATGAGGCCCTTAGTATTTTCTATGCTACTCTTACCCAAATGATATAGAAAAGGTGAAGGGTGAAAGTGCAGGTGTCATATACATGGGTTGACAACAAGGAGACACACAGTGCCACCTTGTGGCACACAGGAGCACTGCCATGAAAACTTACAGATCAAGTGTGGAGCCTTAGAATTCTAAATCAGCTGATAAATGGGGGATCCGCCAGAGAGAGCACTAATAAAGGTCAGTTACCGGTTCATGGAGTCCAGGGCCCTTATTACTGAAAAGGCGCACTTTCCCTGTTTGGGCCACAGCACAACTTTAGGCAGATGCGCCGGTTACGAACAGGGAAAGTGAGCCAGGGCAGCACATTCAAGAGAAATACAGAGCAGCTGTTTTAAACATGTGTGCAGGGCCTGCACCGTAGTTCTCTGTGCAGGCAGCAGAAACCTGCATGTACTTTCAAAAGGGATTAGCAAGTCCCTTGCAGGCCGGTACAGTGAGTGACTGCACCCACCTGCATGGGGATGTCTGGTGGACTCTGTGGGACCTCCTTTTTCTCCTCCAGAGAGCCAACTTTTTGTAGGCACACTTTTAGTGCGCCTCCGAAGGGCATGTTTGCCTTTGCACCAACGTTGGTACTACAGCATGAGCGCAGAGGCCAAGCCCCCATGCAAATGAGGGCTGCGCTGGTGCTGCATGCGCGCCAACACTATCTGTATTACAGAAGGGGCCACACAAGTGTCTGCATCCCCTTCTGTAATACCAAAGTGCCCTTGAGGTATGCAATGCAGGCACAAATGCCCATTGCGCCCCCGGGGCACTTTGTGTAACACGGCCCCAGAGGAGGAGCAACCAGATGATGAAGCATGGCACCAAGGTGGGTGACGGTTTGCATCCTTTAAACAAATCTACAAACGCCACTTGATGCCACACAAAATGTATGTACAAAATAAATTATCAGCAGGCTCCTAATGTCCGAAGTGTTTCTATGATTGGTGCACGTTGCAGGGAAAGCACACTTCGGATTGCCCTTACTTCTGGCTCCCTCATTAATTTAGAATAATTTTTTGTTGTACAAATCGCACCATCGCACAAAGTTACCTTGCCAAAAACGGTAGAATACCTTGAGCATTTAACAGAGATTTTGCTTTAACTGCCATGTTTATGTTTTAAAGCGGCATTTGGTTTACCGCTTGGTGGGCTGTGGAGCTATAAGGGGACTCTAGATGGTAGCTAGGTGAGGAAGGGAATGCCGAGCAGTCACCCTCATGTAGGGAAATCCAGAAAGGCTCAGGCGAGGAATGGACCACCACCTTTTGTTTAGGTATGGGAAGTGGGGCTGGGGGGCAGAGGTGCAGAAAATTATATCAACAGCTTTACCCGGGCACTACGGATCAGGGTGATGTTTTTGGCCTTACTGGCATTGGGGGGCGAGGTGTCACAACACAAACTCAGCATCAGGAGGGTCTGGTTCACATCAGGAATACATAAGAAAAAATCAAGAGAACTCTCGCTTGAAAACCTGTGTGCACCACAAAGAAAATGTCTATGTTGTAATCTTTCTTAACTTTGTTTCAACTTTGTTATCCAACACATGTGATGAAGTAAACACAAAAATGTGGAAACCAAATGTACAATTCAAATTGGGTTCGTTATTGTCACAATACTTCCTTGAATGTACTTATTGACATGAGATCAAACAATCAAAATCATTTTTTCATCAATACATCATGTATATACAATTGTATTAGATATTTCACACCACAACATTAAACATGAGCCTGATGCATTTCGGGACAGATGTCCCTTCTTCGGGGGCCACTGAAATTCAAAAACAAATGCGTATATTAATGAACGGAAACATTCTGAGGGACATCATTCAATACTGTGTCAAGTAGTTATAGCCCAGGAGGGGTGATGGTGTGTTGAAATAAAATAGCGCGTACCTTAATCTCCCCACCCATGTGTTCACTGAACGTCGTGAATAATAATCAGATTAGGTGTGTGACTGTGACTCGCGTGATGACAATGAAACAACTTGCACCCGAGGTGAATGCTACCCAATACCACAAACGCAGCCCTGTCTTCCTCACAGCTGAAAAATTAGAACCGGCCCATGAAGGACGTAAAATCTAATGACATGATACCCGGTTGGTGCCGATATGTATCAGTGTGCTGTAAGAACCAAATATACGAGTGATCAGTATTACGAGCTTAACTGATAAATGTCCGCCAATGCAACAAGAGTGTATGAAACTCCCTGCATACCTGAACTTGTGGTGTATAGCAGCTACCACGAAGACTGTAACTATTTCCAGTATCCTGTAACAGATATGGACAATTCTCAATTGAAGGACTAGTGGTTGCTGAAATCTGTCGAACTGCAGAAGACCAACAGACAATCAAGGTTCATTACCAGCAACAAAGCAAATAAATGTCCGAAACTCGCTAATCTTCACTACACTTCAATGCGCCAACGTTCCTCCAATCTCTATGAAATAGTTAACAAGCATTTACAATGCAATGGTTTTGCCTTTGTTAAAGTTAGAGCTATTGGCATTGCTCTTGACATTATTTTTATTTATGTTTTTTTTAACATAAATAAATGGCATTGTCATTTACAATGCCACTAGCTTTATCTATCGCAAATGACACACACAAACACACACAGAGCCCCCCACACACAGCCACACAGAGCCCCCCACACAGACAGCCCCCCACACACAGCCACACAGAGCCCCCCACACACACAGCCACACAAAGCTTCCTACACACACAGCCACACAGAGCCCTTCACACACACCAACACAGCACAAGCAGGCAACAGGGGCACACGGAGGCACAAGCAGGCAACAGGGGCACACGGAGGCAGAAGCAGGCAACAGGGGCACACAGAGGCACAAGCAGGCAACAGGGGCACACAGAGGCACAAGCAGGCAACAGGGGCACACAGAGGCACAAGCAGGCAACAGGGGCACACAGAGGCACAAGCAGGCAACAGGGGCACACAGAGGCACAAGCAGGCAACAGGGGCACACAGAGGCACAAGCAGACAACAGGGGCACACGCAACAGGGGCACGAAAACGGAGGCACAAGCGGGCAACAGGGGCACGAAAACGGAGGCAAAAGCAGGCAACAGGGGCACGAAAACGGAGGCACAAGCAGGCAACAGGGGCACGAAAACGGAAGCACAAGCAGGCAACAGGGGCACACGGAGGCACAAGCAGGCAAGCTCTGTACCCCCACGCCGGAACGCACGCGTGTGAACATATTAGCTACATTCTATTAAGCACAAGCACTAAGGACACCCCAGCAAACACTCATGTGCACAACCCTAAACCACCAGGGAGCTTTCGTTTAAAATCCTATCGATCTAATGCCGCTTGGCACCCTGCTGCAGGCCTGTGTACATTAAGTGACCTTAACACCATCACTGGTAGTAATATCTATGCAAAACATTACCTCAAAGTCACATAACGGCACCAAAATGGTTACAGCTGGTAATTTATAAAGTATAAAATCTAAACTTAAGACATAGTAGAATAAAAGCTTCAACATAGCTGGAAAAAATAACCTGCCTACCCTGTTCTATGAACACAGGACTCCATGTCTCAAATCTGCCCATTATTTGATTAAATATATATCAGTGCATACCAGCCCCAAATAGTTGGCCCCACCAAAATAGTTGGTGTATGTCGAACTAAAAAAATAAAGTTTCTTGATGTGACCCTGTGGAAAGGTACAAGTCAATCAGTCCTAAGGATGGCAAAAAGCTATGCTCCGAGGAAGGACAAAAACAAGAAGAGGAGGGAAAGCCATTGAATAAGGTGCAGCAAATGCGGTTGAGAAGAAAGTCAAACAATGGAAATCAACAGGCTGACCTAAAGCCCCATTGTAAGTACTGGTATTATCCACATTAGGTCTTCGAGGTCTTTAGGATGTATTATCATGAAAATCAACAACAAAATCCAGACACTAATCTGTCAGACCAGCCCTTCGGGCAGTAACTGATAGCCGTATTGGTAGGGCCACTGGAATTATGCAGCAGGAGAGGACCGAATTATGAGGCAGTGTTGACTAAGTTATGCAGAAATATGCGGCATAAAGCGGTACATTTTGTCATAGAATAAGTTCATTATTTTGTCATTTTTTATTCATAGTAATACTGTCGGGACAAATATTTCGTCTCAGTACCTGCTTAAAAACGAAATGCAGCAATAACTTTTGCAACGGTCATTTCGCTGTACGGGAACATATGTTGACACGTTTTTAGTATTTTAGGGAGCTAGAAAACTCTTGTTTGTTAAAATCTGCAAATGATGCAGCCGGTGTTGGATTATGTGGCTAATCCATAATTGTGCAGAAAACGCAGTGGCCGCAGTACCGCTTTAGCGACTAGCACTTGGCACTTTGTGACGTATGTTTGGCATTTATTGATCAGCGCCTTTTCACATACCATGCGTGTACAGGCCCTTAATAAGGTGGGCACAGGCCTGGAGTTGTGGCTGCTAACAGACCTCCTTCAACTTTAGCATGTTCTAAGATCTGAAGCGTGAGGTTTTGTCTTCAGTGCTGAATGGGACATGTTTTTCGTGCGCATCCCCCACCAACATTGCTCTTTACTTCGTGGCCCCTTCCACCCCCTCCCGCCCTTTGTCTGGATAAGAAAGGGCCAAAATGTGCCTGCCAGCGTGGGGCTAGGGTTATCCATGTCCCTACAATAAGGCTGCCCTGGAGATCGCCTGCTTAACGCCGAGAAGAGAAGCGTCTTGATTGGCAGTCGCCCCCGAAGGCCGCGATGAATGTGCACCCCGGAGCCCGGGGATTTGGAGGATGAGTTTCCCAGGGCCTGCGAGCGTGCCTCGTTCCTTCCCCCTCTCCCCGTGAGCTACTTAGCGCTGTAATGCGCCACTCCTCTGGCATTACGGGGAGAAAGAGCCTCCTGGTTTCTTTGCATGATAACTAGCCCGCGACTGTAGGAGGCTTTCAATGGGGCGAGCTGCGAGTTAATCGTATCAGAAGGCCTGATGGGTTCCCATGTTCACTGGCAGGTTAAGTGAGGATGAGCTCTGCCAAGGCCGCTTTTGTACTGAAAGAGCCCAAAGTGTTAAAGCAAACAAAGTCCAGGCGGTCGCTCAGTGGGGTTTTACCCCTTCTCAACCTGAAACCAGCGTGGGCAGGCGGGAGGACCGGGGAGAGCACTGCATCTCCTTTTCGGATTATCGTCCAAGTTACCGATTTTAATCTTCTGATTTGTGACCAAAAGAAAGAGGCCAGGCTGTGATTTTTGGCAGTGGATCACAGTACAAAAGAGTGAAAACAAGAAACTTTTAATGACATTGGTTGCACAATCTGGTTCAGTGCATGCGGCTAGAGGAAGGCCAGGGCTGGGGTATCACTTGTAAACTTCCGGGCTGCAACACGTCACGCAGGCGCAGAAAGAAGCAGTGTGCCTGTTTTGAACGAACTCATGCAGCCTGCTTGCAAATGCACAAATTGGTAACTGACCAAGATTCCCTGATCAGTAGTAGACCACAAAATGTAGGCCTCTGTGGCACCTCGTATTCAAAACATGGAGTCTGGACGTCCCGAGGAGCCGACGGCACCAAAAGGGTAGAGAGATCCTTTTTACCATGGACAAAGGGATACGTCCTCCCAGTCCATATGTGACTAATTCTGACCTATAAGTATGCCATCTAGAGATTCATTATAACTGCAAGGAGAAAGTGGGATCCCATGCCAAACCTAAGTACCACTCAAATAGGAGCAGGGAAGAAAAAACTCCCTTTAAAAAAAAATATAACTCTCACTCACTAGTAATGGCGGAGCGGGACCGGCCCGGAGCACAAAGAACAGTCAGCCCGGCAGAGCGCCAGAGCCGGAGCGGAGTACAACGGGAGTCGGGGCCGCACAAAGAGCCGGAAACCGGCCAAGAAGCACTCACTAGTAATGGCGGAGCGGGACCGGCCCGGAGCACAAAGAACAGTCAGCCCGGCAGAGCGCCAGAGCCGGAGCGGAGTACAACGGGAGTCGGGGCCGCACAAAGAGCCGGAAACCGGCCAAGAAGCCGAGCGGAGCGGGGCCGGAAACAGGGTGCACAGTCGGTGAAAGAGGTGAAACCCGGAATGGAGACCAGGGGGAGGGGAGTCTGCGGGGAGCGGGCCTGGCTGAGACAACAGGAAAGCACGGTCACCAGCGAGAGGGGGGCGGGAACGGGGACGGGAGACGCTGCGAGCAGGAGAGGGGGTGGGAACAGCGGGAAATTAAAGCAAGCACTCACCTGGACTTCTTCCAGGTGCCTTCAATGCCGGACCGGATTCGGGGGCGTTCCCGGCGTCGCGTGACGTCGGCAAAAGCCAAAGAATCTCGGGAACGCCCCCGTGTCTGGTCCGGCATTGACGGACAGGCCCCTCGTCCAATGGCTAGGCTCCATTTATGGAGCCAGCCAATGAATGACGAGGGCCGACCCAAACCCACACACAGTACTCATTAGGTTTTTGCCTGCGCAAAAAAGATGCGCAGAGCGCATCTTTTTGGCGAGGCAAAACCTAAAAAGTAGAGACTCCCGTTAACACCACTATCTTCCCAGGCCGTATGTAACGAACAAACACTGCCACTTAGACCACCTACTGAGTAATCCGAAAAAGTTCAGTCAGTATTTTCTCTACGTAGTCTGCGCCATGCAGTTGCCAAACGCCGACAAACACACAATTGAAAACGTTTGCCAGACCGATCATGTGATTGTACCATGAACATAAAAAGAGGACAGACGCGACTGCTCCTGCTCAGAACTCTAACATCCACGTAGTGGCTAACTGATGCGACCAAGTTACTGGTTGTGCGGAATCTTACGATAATGTGCAAAATATCTACATGCAAAACACAAAAGTAGACGAAAAATGAAAAAAGTGATAAAAGTGTATGATAATAAAAACAAAAGAAAGACTGAAGAGAGGTGATGGTGAATACTAGATACCGAGAACCATATGTGAAATAAAACACTATTATAAACATAACAGCTGATCATATCATGAGTCATCCTGCATAACATACAAAAACCTATATAGTCTAATTACATAAATACTGCTCCATCAGTATTAACTAGAGTACGAAATGTACAATGGATGTGAAACCTATGAGTATAATGTGTATCTATGTAGAAGTGACGTGGTTACAAGGGGGTGAGAGATGGATACGAGCTGACAATGAGTTTATAAAAAGCAACTTAAATCTAATTTATCATTCAGACCGTCTGGCATCATGGTCTGTAATTTACGTGTCCAGAACACTTCTCTCTGTGAGAGCCTTTTGCTGTTGTCAGAGCCCTCCGTCGTGATCACCTTTTCAATGATTACAAATCTGAGTTGAGCAATGTTGTGGTGTAGTTCCAACCAATGAGCTACTAAATTGGAGTTCAAGTTTTTGTTTCTGATCATGCTTTTGTGTTCTCCTATACGAATTTTAACTTTTCTTTCAGTTTTGCCGACGTACATCAGGCCGCACGGGCATTTAATTCCGTAAATCACGTTGGCAGTGTTACAGTCAGATGTGTGGTTCAAATTGATATTTTCTCCCGTTTTTGGATGTGTGATACATTTTTGTTGCATCACATTATTGCAATTCACACAATTGTGACATCTCATGCCCATATGATTGGAAGTTATGGTCGATTTTTTGGATGCCAATAGTTCTTTTAAATTGCGACTACGAGTGTATGCGAATAGTGGCTGCTGTACGAAAGAAGTTCCAAAATCCGGTTCTTGTGATAACAGTTCCCATCGTTTCTGAATGATCCTTTTGATGTTCGGTGAGTTGGTGGAAAACTTCGATACGAATACTGTTCTGGTGGTAGGTGTTTTTTGTTTGGTGATTAGTAGAGTGTTTCTTTCCATCTTCGAGATCCAGTTTTCAGCAGCCTGAACCACTGTGGTAGGATATCCCCGTTGAGCGAATCTATTCTGAATTCTCTCCAAATCAAGCTTAAATTTCTCATCTGTCGATGATATTCTTTTGGACCGAATCATAAATGAATATGGCAAATTTTGTTTTAATTTCAGAGGATGAAAACTCATGAACAGTAAGGTATTGTTGCGATCAGAGGGTTTGATGAACACGCTAGTATTGATAGATGAACCTGTTTTTTCCACCATTACGTCCAAGAATGGTAAGCTGGTAGAACTGATATTAAATGTGAATTGAATACGGTTGTTTCTGGTATTCAAAATTTCTATTTGTTTGTGTAAAGCATCTTCCGTGTCAGACCAAATCAAGAAAATGTCATCGATGTATCGACGGTACATTTTCAAATTGCTTCTCCAATCCGGGTTATTCAAGATGCAAGTTTCCTCAAACAGTGCCATGTACATATTG
The DNA here is from genome assembly GCF_964263255.1 of Lissotriton vulgaris. NCBI lineage: Eukaryota > Metazoa > Chordata > Amphibia > Caudata > Salamandridae > Lissotriton > Lissotriton vulgaris. Next base: position 586,280,999 of record NC_141697.1, on the reverse strand, counting down.
GCATATGTGGGTGCTCCCCCAAAACCCATTGAAGTACCGCTTATCTGCAAGAAATAGTTCTCTTTGTAATGAAAGTAACTGTGTTGTAGACAAGGACTAGTGGTTGCTGAAATCTGTCGAACTGCAGAAGACCAACAGACAATCAAGGTTCCTTACCAGCAACGAAGCAAATAAATGTCCGAAACTCGCTAATCTTCACTACACTTCAATGCGCCAACATTCCTCCAGTCTCTATGAAATAGTTAAAAAGTAGAGACTCCCGTTAACACCACCATCTTCCCAGGCCATATGTAACGAACAAACACTGCCACTTAGACCACCTACCGAGTAATCCGAAAAGTTCGGTCAGTATTTTCTCTAAGTAGTCTGCGCCATGCAGTTGCCAAACGCCGACAAACCCACAATTCAAAACGTTTGCCAGACCGATCATGTGATTGTACCATGAACATAAAAAGAGGACAGACGCGACTGCTCCTGCTCAGAACTCTAACATCCACGTAGTGGCTAACTGACGCGAACAGGTTAATGGTTGTGCGGAATCTTACGATAACGTGCAAAATATTTACATGCAAAACAAAAAAGTATACGAAAAATGAAAAAAGTGATATTTTGCATGTTATCGTAACAGTCCACAGACACATCTGTCAGAACAGCCCGATTGCCCTATAGCAAGATCCTACCTGTTGGAGTGATTAGCTGAACAGTGGTGGGGTCTTGTTAAATATTGGTAATGCAACCCCACCTAGAGTTTAATATAGCGCGAACTCGACCAAAGGTATCAGAGCACTTTACATGAGCACCAGTTAGGTTACAGACGGGCACATTCATTTTTAGTAGACACGGGGAGATTAAGTGATTTGCCCAGAATCACAGGATGTGGAGCGTCCATGCTGAGACTCGAACAGTTCCCCAGGTTCGAGGTCGACCGCTCTAGCTGTTAGGTCACATCCTTTCCCCTGAGAGGTGTTGGCTCCTGCCTCATGCACGATTGAAAGTGTTCACCACTGGCGCTTTGCAGCCGAAATCCAAAGTAGAATTGCCCAAAGAGCATGTGCTTTCTGACCAGGCGCGCAACACCCATTGGGCTACCGGGGGATTCAGCCCCCACCGTCGTGTGTGGCAGCCGGACAGAGACAGCTTCGCGGGCTGGCGAGCATCTAATTGCAGCCGCACCCGAGTACTTAGCAGGTCTTTAAAGGACCATTTTGTTGTAAATGAGGCTTTTAGTTGTAAATGAGGGTTTTGTTGTGTGTTCACCCCTTCTTACAGCCACTCTGTCTAAGTTCGAAAGAATTAACCCCCCAAAATATTTTTCAGCCCCCCCCACCCCCCCGAAATTTGGCTCTAGTTGCCCGCCTGGTTCTGCCTGCTTCGGAGATGCGTGGAGTCTCCTGAATATGTGTCGCCAGGACCCACTAGAGATAATCAGCTGTTTATCCGACCACGTCCTTAGCTGATGTGCGAAATGTACTTTAGCCGGGCAAATACATTCTTAGAGCCAGTTTACTCACCGGAGCCTTTCTATGCAAGAAGTCAGTGAGTGGCGCCGCGCCACACGCGACTCCTTCGACCAGTCATTGGCTTTAATGACCACCACTTTGGATTCGGGAACTTGCAGTATAGTTTCTCGTAATATTTGTTTGGGTTTGGAAATACAAAAATGTAAAGCCCTCTGCCCATGACATGGAATTACTGAGCAGTATACTAAAACTGCGTTTCTGCTTGCTGTGCAAATGCCACATCGCACAGTGGGTAACTCAGCAGAATACGCAGGGTTTCCTGGTGTGTTCCGGAGCACAGACAGTGCGCAGCTTCTCCACGGTACGGCGTTAAAGATTTTCAGCACCTCAGGCAAAAGTGCGTTCTTGCCTGTGGCTCCCTAGCCCAGACGTAACAAGGTGTCCTTTGCTGCCCCTTCTTGGAAGATACCTGCAACTGAACTAATAGCGGAGATTGCATTCCAGTATAAACTATACTTTCCATGGAAAGAACAGTGTGTCCTCTCCATTGAGACTCGTACAACAGCCATACTCATGAAATGGCACTGAACACTCACAAAATCATATTCAACTAATGGCTTCCCGGTTGGCATTCACTATGTTTGGTTGTTGCAAGCCCTGCAAAGCAGCTGAAGCTGGCTCTAGCCAGTCCTTAACCACATCCCTGCTGTGGTTATTTTTCCCCTGTGCTGCAAATTGCCATTTTGCTGGTGTCATGACGAGCTCAGCTCGTCATCAGCACAGCTCAACTGTGCCTCATGACGAGCTGAGCTCGTCATGAGCATGGAAGGGGTTAAAAGGTCTAAGCATATTTAATCGCAGTTTTAGGTTTGCTCCATGAGTCAGCTGGCTCATATCAGGCTTCTGTTTCCTACACCTTTGGCATGGATTCTGAACCCAGTCTCGAGTGCATCGGACACTTGGGTTCCTCTCTGGTTCATCTCCTGCATTGCAGCTCCTATTCTACTGCAGTGTGGATCCTGTTCCAGTAGTTTTAAACCCTCACACCGACACCATCTTCTTGACATCTGGCGACTTCATTCTTGGCGGTACAAAAGGGGGTGGTGATGGACGGAGCATCTGAATCAATCAAACACTCACACCCAGTCAAAATTTCTGGGTTTAAGCCATACTGTTCTTTAGCCCACTCTGCCACCCAAGTTCAGACATGGCTATATGCAAATCAGTCTGACCCTGTGCCTCATGGGAACAGTCCCGTCCGAACTGCCGAACCATGTCTTCCCTGGACCGGAAACAAGCTTCCGAGGACCGATTTCTGGCATTCCAGCAGTCTTCAGCCGGCTTGCTTGAATCCAGTGGCAAAGTGAGCAAGGGACTCACGTCTGAGCATACCCTGCCACACTTATGGCGGCCAAAAGCGGTACAAAAGGGGGTGGTGATGGTCGGAGCATCTGAATCTATCAAACCCTCACACCCAGTCAAAAGATCTGGGTTTAATCCATCACCGTTCTTTAGCCCACTCTGCCACCCCAGTTCAGACATGGCTATATGCAAATCAGCCTGACCCTGTGCCTCATGGGAACAGTCCAGCCCGAACTCTTCCCTGGACCGGAAACAAGCTTCCGAGGACCGGTTTCTGGCATTCCAGCCGTCTTCAGCCCGGCTTGCTTGAATCCAGTGGCAAAGTGAGCAAGGGACTCACGTCTGAGCATACCCTGCCACACTTATGGCGGCCAAAAGCGGTACAAAAGGGGGTGATGATGGACGGAGCATCTGAATCAATCAAACACTCACACCCAGTCAAAAGATCTGGGTTTAATCCATCACCGTTCTTTAGCCTACTCTGCCACCCCAGTTCAGACATGGCTATATGCAAATCAGTCTGACCCTGTGCCTCAGGGGAACAGTCCAGCCCGAACTGCCAAGCCATGTCTTCCCTGGACCAGAAACAAGCTTCCGAGGACCGGTTTCTGGCATTCCAGCCGTCTTCAGCCCGGCTTGCTTGAATCCAGTGGCAAAGTGAGCACGTGACTCACGTCTGAGCATACCCTGCCACACTTATGGCGGCCAAAAGCGGTACAAAAGGGGGTGGTGATGGACGGAATGCCAGAAACCGGTCCTCGGAAGCTTGTTTCCGGTCCAGGGAAGACATGGCTTGGCAGTTCGGGCTGGACTGTTCCCATGAGGCACAGGGTCAGACTGATTTGCATACAGCCATGTCTGAACTGGGGTGGCAGAGTGGGCTAAAGAACGGTGATGGATTAAACCCAGATCTTTTGACTGGGTGTGAGTGTTTGATTGATTCAGATGCTCCGTCCATCAGCACCCCCTTTTGTACCCCTTTTGGCCGCCATAAGTGTGGCAGGGTATGCTCAGACGTGAGTCCCTTGCTCACTTTGCCACTGGATTCAAGCAAGCCGGGCGGAAGACGGCTGGAATGCCAGAAGCCGGTCCTCTGAAGCTTTTTTTGGTCCAGGGAAGACATGGCTTGGCAGTTCGGGCTGGACTGTTCCCATGAGGCACAGGGTCAGACTGATTTGCATATAGCCATGTCTGAACTGGGGTGGCAGAGTGGGCTAAAGAACAGTGATGGATTAAACCCAGATCTTTTGACAGGGTGTGAGTGTTTGATTGATTCAGATGCTCCGTCCATCACCACCCCCTTTTGTACGACTTCATTCTTGGAGCTGTCAACACTGTGTGGATGTGGCCTGGATTGCCTTCGTCTGGTAGCCTCCAGAAGAAAGACTCTTGCACAATAGTGCTGATATAGGCAACCACCCCCCCCCCCCGCATGAAGAACATAGCATGCACAGCAATACAATAACCAAGCAAGAGGTTTGTTGGAAAACATTTTGCTGCAGGTTTATTTCATACAAGAAATATATGCCAACGTGGTGGGTTAACTTACGGACGATCCAAGGGCAGACAGCGGTGACTAATCTAAGCTGCCCTGCCCGCCTGATGAGCCAACTGCACTGTGGCCAACCCAATCGGTGCTACCATTTTGTGGGGATTATCCCCCTTGAATACCGTGGACCACCAATCCATCCCTTTGCTCAAGCCTTTTTAGGGGCGGAGCATGTCAAGGCAAGCCCCCAGTTGCTCAGGCTTGCAATAGCCCGAAGGACTAAAAGGGCGCTCTCACTTTCCAACAGGGTCCTGCCGTAAAGACTCCAGCGGTTTGTTTGGCATATGCACCCCTATTGTGCTCCTGAAGAGGGTATCCCTATGTACCATTCAGCCTCCAGATCGCATTTTAGCTCCACCTGCAACACAAATTAACAATTTAACATGTTCCTTACCTGACTGCGCCCTCCAGCCATCACGCCAAGTATGCAGTAGGGAGGGAGACAGGTGACCAGGAGGAACCAAAAGGAAGAACAGATGGGCGGGGGCGGGTATAAGTTCCTCGCCCCAACCCTCGGATGCGTCAGAAGTGACGCGGAATTGGCGCCAGGCTTTGGGGACTCCTCAGGGGTCCCCACAACTAGACGTGTCGATTTGCCTAATGTGGCACAAAGGTGGCCGCCCTTTTGAGTGAGCACACTGCGTGTGCCGCAGGCAGCCTCAACATACAACAGAGACCATGAACAATAACCTGGTAGCTTATGAGCAAAACAAAAAATTCTCACACTGACACAGTGCTGCCAGAAAGCTCAAAGCGCACACATCCATTGGTTCTTTTGTATTGATAATGGGAAAAGAACCTGCACCTTCCACCGCTATACTTGTTTCAACATACAGTATTTGTAAGCCTCCCCAACCTCTTGTTTATCTTAACATTCAACATGGTCATCCAGCCAATGTGCTGCCCTCCATGGACCCCAAAGGAACCATGGTCATCCAATCAATATGTTGTTCATACCTGGACCCCAAAGGAGCCAGGGAGGCCACTTTGGGGAAGAAGAAAGCACATTACCACTCTGCATAGAAAGCAAGTCCATCTATAGCGGTTTGAAAAAACTAAACAAAACGATGAAACCGTGCTTTCCATTTTAAAGGGTCATGCAATGAATGATATCACAGTACAACACATAACCCATGCTGATATCAAACAAAGAAACATTCTAGATGCTTTTTGTAGGTGATTGTTGGAGAAGCAGTTCTGGGGGAAAGAGAACTGCTTCTTTTTCTACCCTGGATGGCTGTCATAAGAGCAGCTAACCAGGTACAGTCAAGAACGTCAGAGGTGGAAATACATTTTTTATGATGAATGCATTAGAAGACACAGTGTGGTCAGGATGTGGACATGTAGTATAGTTAGCATATAGACACTGCAACAAAACCAGAAATTAACAGAGTGCACAACAAAGGCGTGCACCCTGAATATCGATGGAACACAATTATGACAACAGGTGTGTGTGTGTGTGTGTGTGTGTGTGTGTGTGTGTGTGTGTGTGTGGGTGTGTGTGTGTGTGTGTGTGTGTGTGTGTGTGTGTGTGTGTGTGTGTGTGTGTGTGTGTGTGTGTGTGTGTGTGTGTGTGTGTTCGCGTGCGTGCATGAGTGTGTCTACGCAGTTCATAAGGTACGTAGATGTGGAGTTAGGAATGGTAAATCTATATTTTCCCTATATGTACTTACCTTTCGATATTCTGTCCTTAATATTCTTGTGCCATATTATTCCAGAGGTTGCTATTCAGCAGTGCAACCCACAACATAAAATTATCGATGGATAACAGTGAATTACGGGGATGTTTTTCACTGTGGGGTTCAGAGTTACATGAAATAGACAATGAGAGCGAAGTTCAAGTTGCCAATGATGTCACTCAGAATCCAGAATGATTTACTTTTTACCCATCTATAATTTTATGATTTTTTGTATGGCCCCTAAAATCATCTGCCCCTGCTTTCAACTGCTGCTGGGGGAGCCATACATAAGATGGCCTCTTATGTATCCCTGTCCCAAAGGTGTAAAGAATAAATAAAGTTACCAGCCATCCTTGACACATGCCCACCACTTTCCCTGCCTTCCTTCCCAATCCTGCATCTATGTTTTCTGCTATCAGTCAAAATAGCCAAGTAGAGCTGCGCTGATAGGTTCTCATGAAGGTCTGTCAGGCTGGCCTGGAACGCCTTTATGACATCACAACAGCCACTCCCTGGAACTCCGCAGTTTTGCCTGCAGTTTTCCCTGCAAAGGACCACAAGTACCAGCAGCATTAGCGCACAGACGCGCTATTTAACCAGCACGCCGGCCCGCGGCCCCTTGTAGCCGCTCCCTGGGACTCCTCAGTTTTGCCTGCAGTTTTCCCTTTAAATCCGTTCCGCTCGCGGATTTTCGGTAAATTCGCAATCCGCGAGTTTCGCGGATTTCCCGCAAAATCCGCAAATTCGCACGCAGCGGATTTTTTTTTCTTGGTGATACAATTTTGCGGCGCGCGGCGTTTACTTCCCGTCATTCATCGTTTGCCGAGTTATTTTTCTTGATATTTTGCGAGTGCTGCGCCATTTTGGATCTTGCTGCGGGATCCCGCGGGAATTTGGCAAGCGCGATTACATAATCGCGGCTTGCCAACTTTTACAGCGATAGTTTGTCAACGCGAGTACGCAATGATCACGTATCGCAGTACTTCGCAATTGCAAGCTTTGAGATGCGGCGAGCAGCAACAATCTCGCACTCGCGAAAATATAAGATTTGCAATTCTGCACAAGAAATCCACCAGCAAGCAGCATAAACGTTGTGGAAATGATGATTTTTATCTGAATAACTCCTCAGGTTGACATTTGCCTGCACTTTTTTTGCGAGGAGTCCATTTTGGGGAGGGGGGGTGGGAGGAAGGAAGTGCCCCACAGTCTTCAACTTCCTGTTCCTGTCCAGCAGGCTCCTCCCAGTGCTTTGTCCATCTCCTGGTCACTTTTCATTTGGATCTGGAGCTGGAAGGATTACTTTTTGTGGATGCTGCTGGATATTTGGATTTGAGGCCTTTTTGACTTTCTTTGGATCACTTTTGGATTAGAAATTTCACAAGTAAGTTTGTTTGGGGCATTACAGTTGCTGCAACTACAATTTTGGAATTTTCGATTTTTGGGCTGTTTTGGGGCCTTTTGCCCAGGGGTACTCAGTGGTGGGTGCACTGAGTCTTTCTGTGGGGTGTTTTGAATTTAAACATCATGGAGGGGCTGGTTGGCTTGGGATTGTGCTGATTTTTCTGTGATTTTCGTTTTTTTGGCCTGTTGTGGCCTTTTCACCCGGGGTAGTGAGTGGTGCATGGGCCTAGTCTTTCTGTGGGTTGTCTTGAATTTAAACATCATGAAGGGGCTGGATGGCTTGGGATTGTGCTGATTTTTCTGTGATTTTTGATTTTTTGGCCTGTTGTGGACAGGCCATGTGGTTGGGGGCTATTTTGAGTGCTGCTACAGGGCCTGGCCATGTGCTGTGATGGAGGGGCGCCATTTTGAATGCAGGCAGTGTTCTCAGGCCTGCACCAATTTTGCCTAGCTTTCATCCATTATGCCCAGGGGTAGTGAGTGGTGCATGTGCCTAGTCTTTCTGTGGGTTGTCTTGAATTTAAACATCATGGAGGGGCTGGATGGCTTGGGATTGTGCTGATTTTTCTGTGATTTTCGTTTTTTTGGCCTATTGTGGACAGGCCATGTGGTTGGGGGCCATTTTGAGTGCTGCTACAGGCCCTGGCCATGTGCTGTGATGGAGGGGGCCATTTTGAATGCAGGCAGTGTTCTCAGGCCTGTACCCATTTTGCCTAGCTTTCATCCATCATGCCCAGGGGTAGTGAGTGGTGCATGTGCCTAGTCTTTCTGTGGGTTGTCTTGAATTTAAACATCATGGAAGGGCTGGATGGCTTGGGATTGTGCTGATTTTTCTGTGATTTTCGGTTTTTTGGCCTGTTGTGGACAGGCCATGTGGCTGGGGGCCATTTTGAGTGCTGCTACAGGCCCTGGCCATGTGCTGTGATGGAGGGGGCCATTTTGAATGCAGGCAGTGTTCTCAGGCCTGCACCCATTTTGCCTAGCTTTCATCCATTATTCCCAGGGGTAGTGAGTGGTGCATGTGCCTAGTCTTTCTGTGGGTTGTCTTGAATTTAAACATCATGGAGGGGCTGGATGGCTTGGGATTGTGCTGATTTTTCTGTGATTTTCGTTTTTTTGGCCTGTTGTTGTGGCCTTTTCACCAGGGGTAGTGACTAGTGAGTGTTGCATGTGCCTAGTCTTTCTGTGGGGTGTCTTGAATTTAAGCTTAATGGAGGGCATGGGATTGTGCTGATTTTTCTGGGTTTTTTTCGATTTTTTTGGGGTGTATAACTGAACTGATGTTCCTCTGTCTTCCATTGCTTTTAGGTGCACAAGACTCAAGAGAACCACCAGTGCCAGGAAGAAGTCCTGCAGCGGTGTGTGTGTGCAGCATAACGTCACGCGACGTCACGTCTGGCCTCAGACAACTCTGCAATTCGTGCAACTGCGGCCTGCTGTCTGACCTGCTCTGAAGAAGATGGCCCCAAAAAAAGGTCTCCGTAGCTCCTCTAGCAAGAAAGTTGCTAGTAAGGAGCAGAAGAAGCAAGTTACCAAGGAGGCTGGTGTGCCGGCTGCCGCGTTTTTTGGGAGCAAAGAAAAAAAGTACGCCTGCAGCAGCAGCGGGATCTGCTGGGGACCAAGCTGGGAGCAGCACCCCCGCTCCATTGGGTTCAGTGCCTCCACCACCACGCCAACTTAAGTCAAAGCCCTTGAGTGCTTCAGAGGCAGTCAGTGTACTTCTTCAATCACCATCGACCAGTGATGTTGGCTCATCGCAAGAAAGTAGCAGCAATGTCCCTGAATCAACACAGGTTGTTGTAACTCATCTGACAAGTGTTGAACAACCACAGCCGTAACAACAACACCATGTGCAAGTACAAGCCCAAGTACATGTGGAAGGAGAGGCAGCGCAAGGAGATGCGCAAGCAGAGGTGCATGGAGGGTCACAAGTGCCCACAATAGTTGTTCCTCCCGAAGTAGGGGCGCATCAGGAAATTGACAATCAAACCGAGGTATCATCTGAGGAAGCCACTCCTCCTGATGATCATTCATTGTCTTCCACATCCCTAGCAAGGAAAAGATCAAGGGGGGTGTCTACATCTTCTTCAAGCCCACCTCCTTCTGATGATCTTAATCTGGATGAAGATTGGGAACCATCATCACGGCAGTCTGAGAGTGAGGCACACCATGATCTGACAAAGATACCTAAGCGTAAAAGGAAGGTCGTCGAAAAACTCATAGCTATGGAGTGTGATGAGGCTCAACAAGAAGTGACGGATACTGCTGCTGATGAAGCCTCTCACGACGACGAGCCAGTCATCATAAAGGTCACTGCAGCCCCAGCGGGCTTGCAGCAAAGAGACATTTTGACCCTATCCCGAGAAGCTGCTGAGCGTGATGATGATGTCGACGAGGAGGCAATGGAAACACAACAATCATTGAATTTGGAGTTAACTAGTACACCAACACCTACCGCTTCCATATTTCTTCCTCTTAAGAAGGGACCTCCATCCACCTCGACCTCAATTAGTGGTGGTGAAAGTGCAAAACGTACTGAAGTTCGGCAATCCACATCCTCCACTTCATCTGGCATTAGCAGCAGGACCACCACCACCACCAGTATCGCCGCCTCCTCCGGCCCCCAAAGACATTTCAAGTCTGCAGTTTGGGACTTCTTTAGTGTTTGCCCAAAAAAGGAAAACGTAGCCATTTGTAAGCTTCGAGTTAGTCGTGGTAAGTTTGGTACCAACTATGGTACCGGAGGCCAGAGAGGTCATCTTAGGAGAACGCACACTGTCCAATGGTTTGCGCACCTAGAGGCGATCAAGGAAGCCCGAATTGCACGTAATGAAAACGTTGATTTTTCATCTGATGATGACGAGGAGGAAGAAGACGATTCAAACACTTCACTTACACCCAGTACCCCTGTCAGCAGCACACCCCATGTGAGCCACACTAAGAGTGTGGGAGAGAGTGAGACACCAATGCGAAAAAGTTCATCAGCGAGCGTAACTAGGTCGAAGATATCATCATCATCATCCCGTAAATCCTCGGTCCAGGGCAACATTAAAAAGATGTTGTTTACAGAAGTGCAATATGAACGCAACCAACCACTGACGCGTCTGTATAACACTAAGCTGGCTAAAATGCTAGCTCTGGACCTTCTCCCTTTTTCTTTTGTAGAAGGGGTTGGTTTTCTAGAATTAGTGGCAGCGCTCTGCCCTAAATGGAAGGTTCCTAGCCGGTTCTATTTTGCCCGAGTTGCGGTTCCAGCACTACATGAAGATGTTCTGGAGGTGATTGGGGCAGCTTTGCAGAAGAGTGCTGTTCACACTATACATCTGACAACAGACATGTGGACCAGTGGCGCAGGCGCTGATTACATGTGCATCACTGCACACTGGGTCTCTTTTTCAGGGGTTAAAGCAAAGCTAAACTCAGGTGTTGACCCGGACAATGTTTTTAAAGCTGCTCGGAAACATGCAACACTAGCCATGTTTGGTTTGGAGAAACGTCACACAGCACAAAACATTTTGGATGTGTTTAACACAAAGGTCCTTGACTGGCTGTCCCCAAAAAAACGCCAGGTTGGTTATGTTTCCACGGATAATGGCGCCAATATAGTTAAGGCCATGCAGCTGGGTGACTATTTCAGAGTGCCGTGTTTGGCGCACTGTATAAACCTGGTTGTCAAAAAATTCTTGAGTGATGTTATGTTATTGTTTTTTATTGTGCGCACAGCTACTCCAGCCAAGGAGCGTCCTGGCGCATAGACAAGGAGAAACATAACACAACAGGGAAAAGAAGACTAAAAGGGACAGCTAAAACAGAAAAGTTTATATTGATTGATTGATAAAGACAGTGCAGCGTACAGGGTAGTGGACACCTGCCGAAAAATGTGCAACCATTTCTGCCATTCTTTTAAGGCCCGGAAGCATCTGAGGAGCCTGCTATATGAACGTCAAATGCCAGTGAAAGCACTCATCCAGGAGGTGGCAACACGTTGGAACTCAACCTTCTACATGCTTGAGCGTCTGTATGAGCAGTATACGGTACTCGATCACTATTTCTTAACACAGGGTACAGCTCAGAAGGAGGACCTGAGGATGGGTGCGGCGCAATGGGACATAGTTAAAAGCCTGACACGCATGCTTCGTCCTTTTGAGTTCTTCACACGTGCAGTCAGCAAGGAGGACTGTAATTTGGGAAAAGCTATCCCATTGTTGTACATGCTGGAGCACCAACTGAAGGAGGTGTGTTCTGTGTTTGAAAAAGATGAAGAAAACCAAGACCCTTTTGTTCTGGCGGAGAAATTATTAGAGCACCTACAAGGTGATGAACGTCTTAAAATGATCCACTCAAACCAGCATTACATTTGTGCTACTATTCTGGATCCACGCTACAAAAAGGCGCTGGCAGGCCAAGCATTCTTTCCTTTTGCTGATGAAGATGTTACAAAGTACAAACAGTGGCTAGCCTCCTCAGCCAAGAGGTTTGAAAGAGAATGGCAGCAAATTGAAGGAAAAGGCAGTACATCAGCATCAGCAGGCCATCCCCAGTCACAACAATCCACTTCTGCACCTGTGGCTGCGGCACAAGTGACCTCTCAGCCGTTAAAGAGACCGGCAACCGGATCATCTGCACCACCAGACACAACAGTAACATTGGAGGCTGCAGAGGATTGGCTAGCTCGGCTTGGGTTTGGTTCTCAAAAGGTCACAGCAACAGCTAAGCAAAGGGGAGGAACCTTGGAGGAGAACCTTGAGTCGATGGTGAAGGACTATCTGAATGACTCAACAGAGGTCTATGTTAATGCTGACCCATTGGCGTATTGGCATGGGAAAAAAGAATTGTGGCCACAGCTCTCCAACCTGGCTTTAAACTACTTGTCTTGCCCACTCGCAAGTGTGTCTTCTGAACGTGTTTTCAGTGCTGCTGGTGGCATTGTAACTTCCAAACGGAGCCGCCTCCCGCCCAGAAATGTGGAGAGGTTAACAATGATCAAGATGAATCAGCACCTCATACCACCAGATTACAGAGTACGAGAAAGCGCGCCGGATGAAGACTAGGTGGACAGCAACATAGATGAGGGAATTTCTTCTCTGTCAGGTGACACTGAGCTCACCCTGCCTGAATTCGCAGAGTATGATGACGAAGCCTTATTCTTATTTACAACAAGGGGTGGTGAGGGACAGAGTCTCTGAATTAAGCAGAAAGCTCTCACCCAGTCAAGAGATCAGGGCTAGATCCAACACCGTTTTTTAGCTCACTGCACCATCCCAGTTTCAGAACCTGGCTGTATGCAAATTAGTCTGTTCCTGTCCCAGTGCATGATGGGAACAGGGCAAACCAAACTACAAAAGCCAATTCTTACACTGGGAAGGAAACAAGCTCCCGGGGACCGGTTTCTGGCATTACAGCCGTCTTCGGCCTGGTTTGCTTGAATCCTGATGGTGCAATGAGCAAGGGTCTCACATCTGAGAATACCCTTCCACGCTTAGGGTGGACAAAAATATTTACAACAAGGGGTGGTGAGGGACAGAGTCTCTGAATTAAGCAGAAAGCTCTCACCCAGTCAAGAGATCAGGGCTAGATCCAACACCGTTTTTTAGCTCACTGGCCCATCACAGTTTCAGAACCTGGCTGTATGCAAATTAGTCTGTTCCTGTCCCAGTGCATGATGGGAACAGGGCAAACCAAACTACAAAAGCCTTATTCTTATTCATGGACCGTGATACCGAGCCCTTAAAATGAGACAATGAATCAATAACTTTCTTTTTCGTCCTTATTCACTTTTATTCCTGTGTGTCTGTCTTTCTTTGTTGTGCACAGTTAATATAATTCAAACTTTAATCACCTAATCACAAAAACAAGCCCATCAGCAGAACTGTCTTCACTTGTTTGCTTATTGATTTGAAGGTGCCGCAGTCTGCATTCCTCAGGTTCACAAGTTCAGAAGAACATGCTCCTCCATCCTCCTCCTCCAGACTCCTATTTCCATCAAAGCAGAGGGCTGGTTTACGCCCAATGAAGAAAGACTCAGCACTTGTGGGGGTGTTGTTCTACCTCTTTGCGGGTGAGTTGACGGCCCTGGGGCCATTGCTGGGAAGCTCTAATACCGGATAAAAGTGGTTTGGACTAAATCCGAGGCGGAATTTTTTTGGTGTTTTTGCTGACTTGCTTGCCTTTGAGGTGCTCTTTGGGGGGGTTCCGGCTGTTTGTGGGTGAGTTTCGGGGTCTGGGAGCACTGCTGGGACACTCTAATCTTGATTGCATTTGCTTTTCAGGAAATCCGGGGTGGTAAACCGGACTTATGGCCTAGCTACACAGCACGTTTGGACCGAAGGGCGAGAAATATTGTAAGTAGGAGATTTTGCTTTTGGCCTGTTTGGGGGTGTTATGCTTTTTGGCGGGTGGGTTGGCGGGTCTTAGGGCATTCCTGGGAAGGTCTAATACCGGGTAGAAGTGGTTGGGACAAAATCCACGCAGATTTTTTTTTGTTGCTATTTCTGACATTTTGCTCAATGTAGCGTTTTCGGGGGCCTGTTTGGGGGGCTTCCTGGTGTTTGTGGGTGAGTTTCGGGGTCTGGGAGCACTGCTGGGACACTCTAATCTTGATTGCATTTGCTTTTCAGGAAATCCGTGGTGGTAAACCGGACTTATGGCCTAGCTACACAGCGCGTTTGGACCGAAGGCCGAGAAATATTGTAAGTAGGAGATTTTGCTTTTGGCCTGTTTGGGGTTGTTATGCTTTTTGGCGGGTGGGTTGGCGGGTCTTGGGGCATTCCTGGGAAGGTCTAATACCGGATAGAAGTGGTTGGGACAAAATCCACGCAGATTTTTGTTTTTGCTATTTCTGACATTTTGCTCAATGTAGCGTTTTCGGGGGCCTGTTTGGGGGGCTTCCTGGTGTTTGTGGGTGAGTTTCGGGGTCTGGGAGCACTGCTGGGACAGTCTAATCTTGATTGCATTTGCTTTTCAGGAAATCCGTGGTGGTAAACCAGACTTATGGCCTAGCTACACAGCGCGTTTGGACCGAAGGCCGAGAAATATTGTAAGTAGGAGATTTTGTTTTTGGCCTGTTTGGGGGTGTTATGCTTTTTGGCGGGTGGGTTGGCGGGTCTTGGGGCATTCCTGGGAAGGTCTAATACCGGATAGAAGTGGTTGGGACAAAATACACGCCGATTTTTGTTTTTGCTATTTCTGACATTTTGCTCAATGTAGCGTTTTCGGGGGCCTGTTTGGGGGGCTTCCTGGTGTTTGTGGGTGGGTTTCGGGGTCTGGGAGCACTGCTGGCTATGGATACTTTACTTTGCAAGAGGTTTGAAGCAAATCCATGGTGGCAGAGGGGAGGTAGGGCCTAGCTGCAGAGCGCGCGCGGAGTGATTTGGGAAATTTGCAAAAAAAATGACCAAGTGCCCATTTTTGTACTTTTGCTCTTTGGCTGTTTGGGGGTCTTCTACTCGTTTTCTCCTGGGTTGACGGCTCTGAGGCCATTGCTCGGAAGTTCTAATACCGGATAAAAGTGGTTTGGACCAAATCCGAGGCGGAAATTTTTTGGTGTTTTTGCTGACTTGCTTGCCTTTGAGGTGCTCTTTGGGGGGGGGGGGTTCCGGCTGTTTGTGGGTGAGTTTCAGGGTCTGGGAGCACTGCTGGGACACTCTAATCTTGATTGCATTTGCTTTTCAGGAAATCCGTGGTGGTAAACCGGACTTATGGCCTAGCTACACAGCGCGTTTGGACCGAAGGCCGAGAAATATTGCAAGTAGGAGATTTTGCTTTTGGCCTGTTTGGGGGTGTTATGCTTTTTGGCGGGTGGGTTGGCGGGTCTTGGAGCATTCCTGGGAAGGTCTAATACCGGGTAGAAGTGGTTGGGACAAAATCCACGCGGAAAAGCCTTTTGGCACTTTTTGTAACTTAGGGTTCGTTAGGGTTAGCCCTAGCAGCAGGATTGCATGTGTTTCGGGGTGTTCTAGATTTTTGCAACTGAGTTCTGGGGTCTTAGAGCACTCGTGAGAATGTGTAATTTTGGTTGCAAGTCATTTGAAGAAAATCCATGGTGGGAAAGGGGGGATTTGGCATAGTTAAAGAAAGCCTTTGCCACTATTCTTAACTTAGGGTTCGTTAGGGTTAGCAGTATTTCTATTGCATGTGTTTGGGTGGGGGGTTTTCGAGTCTTGGAGCGATGCTGGCTATGGATACTTTTGCTTGGTTGCTTGCAAGTGGTTTGAATACAATCCACGGTGGGTAAGGGGGTATTTGGGCCTACTTTTACTTTCAAAGTACGTTTTGTCACCAGTTTTCTGCTAGGCCTTGTTTTTTGAGATTTGATTGGGGGTCTTCTACATTTTTGCGACTGGCTTTAGTAAGGGTCTGGGTGGGAGCACTGCTGGGAAGATCTAATTTTGTTCTAAAACACAGTTTACAGTACACCTAGCTTGAGGGGAAAGATCCACTACATTAATTTGCCCATACTTATTATTCCTTCAAAAGGTGACTCAGACAGAGTACGCACTTTCAAAAATATTGTACTGTCTACTAGGAAAATCAAAGTGTGACTTTTTGCACTCCACAGCCTACATACCTTATATTTATTTATCAGTGGTGTTGTAATATTATATCACTTCCTGTTTTTCGTTGAATAATTACAGGCCGGGTTTCAGTCTGTGCAATGGGGAAAAAAGGATGGAGTCAGGCTTCACATTAGCGCGCCGCAATTCAGCATCCGCCAGGCAGGCAGTGGACAGGGTGTCTTCTGGTCACCAACATTGATGGACAAAGCGTCAGATGGAATGGAGGAGTGCCGCTAATAAGAGGAATTTTTTTCTGCATGCAACTTACTTACCAATTTCAACAGGACAACTACAACAACATACTGATACAGTATCCATTGTTTCTTTCTATGACTGTGACTGCATTTCTTGGATCTCTCTCTGCTTCTAAATTGATCCCTTAACACATCACTTAGTCCACTCCACTATCACATCTGCACCACACAGTCATTTGTAAGTGCTCCTACGTAATTCGCAAGTCGCAGCACGCCCCAGCCCGTAGAGGACTGGGATGGCCCCAATGATGAAGCATGTCACCAAGGGGCAACCCTGGTGAGTGAGGGGACACCTAGAAAAAGAGCAATTTCTCCTTTTCTATCTACTATACCTTCCAGACCAACCCCATTGAGTGTTGTGAATGGATTTATAGTGACCAGCAAGGCTCTCAGGTATCTGGCAACAGAGACTCTATGTTGAATATAGTTATCAATATTTCCACACACGCCCTGTACGGTCGTAATCTTTCTTCCACAGTTGTCGAAAGTACTACTTACTTTTCACTGACATGCATGCAGTAGTGCATGCACTTTCAAAGATTGATGGATAGGTTTGTACATAAAGATTTGTTTATGTTCACAATTGTTTGTCCATGCTGTGCTATTTTTTCTTGTCTCCCAAAACCTTTCCCAAAAACCCCCGTAACCATCCATTTTTCAAACCCTAACCCTCTTCCCCCGGGCTGTGTGGTTTTGATTGATGTGTGACTAAAAAATTACAGCAATAAATCCACACACTTGCTGGGGAGGATAAGGTGATAGCAACAGGCTGCTGAAGAAATCCGAGGATATATTCTTACTCTGCTTGACAAAGACCCATGGCTAATGTCAAAGAACTTCAACCGAATTAGTAGTTATACTTTACCATTTGTTAGGCTACAATCTGGCACTGTTCTAGTGTACTGTCACCTGCTATATTCTCTATTGGACCGTTGTATTGCTCAGGAGGACAAACCAGATTTCATTTTCTTTTTTTTCATAGGCATGCAACTGCCACTGTGTCACACCACTAGTACCACCGCTATGAGGAAATTTTATCCGCCCAGGATTGCCAACCTTATTCGCTGTTTCCCGTGGAGCCAGCCCTGGGTCTAGCCCTACTTTCAAACACAAATTACAGGTAAGATAAGCGTTTGGTGGGAGGGAGTATAATGGAGTATTAGGAGAGACGAGAGACTGACAGTAGTACTACTAAAGTCCTAGGACTCTTGAATTCACTTCACTTACTCTGTGAGAGGCACTTAGTGTTGAAAACATTTGGGCATTTACACTTAAAGGAAGAAAACGGAACTAAACTTTCAGGAAAACAAAGTTACTGTTAAACCCCCACCCACCAGGCAAGCAGTAAAAAACAGGTATGCTCAGATAAAGTTTGAAAAAGTATATTTATATCCCTAACAAAATAATCTCCCGCAAGACCCTCCCTAACCCCAACGGTTGTCCTTTAAAAGTCCCAAACCCAACTCCCGATTCCCACCCCCCAAAAGTCTCTAAAAAAGGGGCAAGGGACACTATGGGTGGATGCTGTTTACTTTTTGGGCCAGGGCATCATACTCCTGGCGGAGCACGGCGTGCTCTATGCGGAGCCCCTCCAACACGTTTGTAAAGTGGTGGAGCTCCTGCTGAAGGCGGGACACCCTCAGGGTACTGCGGCGCAGGCATGCCTTGCAGTTGCAATGGCTGTGAGAGGCAGCTGTTGTCCTTGCTGCTCGGCGTCGGCGTTTGGCTTTGGCAGCCCGGCTCAGTCTGGCTGGAGCACTGTGCTGGGTGGCAGCCCGTGGGGGCACGGAGGCCGATGCAGACGACGTTGTTGTTGTGGTCGACTGCACACTTTCGTCGTCCTCCAGGGCCACCAGCCGCCGATATTCTGCAACAGTGGCATCGATCCTCCGTTGCCGGGCCGCTCTAGCCAGCTCCTTCCTCCTTGTTTGTTTGGAAGGAGCATCTATATGAAGAAAGAAAGGCATAGTCTGTAACCAATGCTCTTTAAGATTAACTCAATCATTCAGCAGAAATTTGTGTTGCAGTACAATTAGCAACTTGCAAGCGCATTACATAACTATTGAGGCCAGTATCTATCTAACCTCCCACTTCTTCATCCTTGCTCTAACATTAGTGGGAGTTTAAGGAACAAATTCTACGAGCACTATGAACTTCGATTGGAGTCGACTATGAAAGTACACCAGTCTTACTCTTCTTCTTCTCTCTTGTTTATGAAAATTGGTACGTTATCTTCTGCAAGCCGGCAATATGCCAGCGCAGTGAACTTGCACCCGAGAAAAAGAGGCGCACGCCATGATGAGTGACCTAGACTTGCGTTACTGTACCGGTCCAGTACATGCAGGTGGTGAAGCTCTTACTTTTCTACTACGGGTGGCACTGAGAATACTCTGTGACAAGGGCTACTGTTTAATTAATTTAACTTTCACCCTACAGTGCAAATGAGTACTAGAAATGGAAAAATGAAGAAGATAAATAATCTGATTATCTATCACTTCACATGGGATGTTTTTGCTTACATATTGGATGACTTTAGGTGCTTTGCTTTTTATTGAGTGACCAGTGATACATCCACACATGAATGACTGAGTACTACTAAACTTATTAAGAGAGGTAGGGAGTGGCCACCGTAATAACCGGATCTATGCTGTGCTTGCAATACAAACTACTGCTACTATTGATGGTAGTATTTGGACAAAATTACAACTTCTTTTCCTTGCCTTTCCTACACTGGAACGGACGTGCGGGGGCAGTGTTACATGCTCTGCAAAGTTACACTTAGTTCATCCACTGACCGTCTACTCTCTCTAGATCATGGGTACTCACAAACTTTCTCTCAGGGGCTAAATTTACAGTGTAGTTTGTGGGCGAGGGCCGCACTGGTGGGGGCGGAGTCAGAGGGGGCGGGGCTAAAGCAAAACGAAAACTTGTGACCATGAGGTTGCACACAGGTCCCTGCAGCAGATGCCTTCATCCACTGAGCCACCAGACCCAGCATTTACATACATCTCTCTCCCTCCTGCCCTCCCTCTCCATCTCTCTCTCCCTCCTGCCCTCCCTCTCCCTCCCCCTCTGTCATCTCACTGTGTGTGTGTCTGTCTGTGTCAGCCTTCAGCCCGGGCTGAGGCAGCTTCCTCAACGCGCACACACAGACAGCCACACCAAAGTACTTAACAGGTCTTTAAAAGACCATTAACATATTATTGAGGCTTTGTTTGTTGTAGCGCCCCTGCATCTCCACCCTGACAATCACTGCTTGCCCGGCCCCACGGAGCAGAGGCTTTGTTCTATTTCACCTCTTTGTGGCCCTGCATCTCCACTCTGCTCTGTGGGGGCCGGGGGAGCAGTGATTGTCAGAGTGGAGATGCAGGGGCGCTAACAGGTGAAATACAACAAAGCCTCTGCTCTGTGGGTGCCGGGGGAGCAGTGATTGTCTGCAAGGTCTGCGCACCGCCAAGGAAGGCTTGCCGGGCCGCCACCGGCCCGCGGGCCGTACTAGGAGTACCCCTGCTCTAGATACACATATGCTATCTAAGAGTCAGATAGTAGCATGATCCAGGTATATTATGGACACATACAGTTTCTGTCTCACCCACCCAGGCTGTTGTCCTTCCACCAATCATTGCTTCATCATTCACCCAGCCATGCATCTCATAATCTTTCCTTCCCAGCCACGTCTTCAATCTCAATAAGTAAGGAATATATAAGAGCTTACCTCTGCCCGCCTCCACCACCGTCTCAACTCTCACAGCCGGCACTGGAGCCGCCGCCTCCTCCCCTGAAGAATTGCCCTCCGCCTCCGTGTCGAGCACCACCACCTCCACGCTGGCCCCGCCACCAGATGTTCCACCTACAAAGTACATTTAAGATTGTTAGAATAAACCACTCACTAGTATTTGGTCTAGGAATGAAGACATGTGAAAACAATGTAATTTGTGACTGTCTACTCGAAAGTAAAAAAAAATGTCCCTTTTTCCAGGGAAGGGTGTTGTCTTGCTGCACTTTTTGGCACAACTGATGAAGGCTGGCTTTTTAACACGCACCATTTTTCTCCACACAGACAGAAGATGGACTTCTAACAACAAGATCAAGTTGAAACCAGGTGAGAGCTCGGCCCGACCACAAGAAATGTCTCCAATTAATCGTCAGCACTAACCACTTTTCCATTCTCAGTTAAACGTTTAGTTTTTTTATTATGACTTCATTTTAATAAATGTGTTTACTTTTAATAAAGCTTTTAAACTTAAATAGACTGTGTTTTTTGGTCCAGACTAGAGTGACTGAGCGAAAGGTTTTGCAATTTTTGCAAGCATGAGTCCGTGCCTCTGACACTTCTTGACTCTGACTCCGAGTCTGTACTCTTGAGCTACGTTGGATAATCATGATTGGGGATCAATCATCGATGAATTCGGGAGGTAAATGACTGTGCCACACTATGTAGTCAGTCAGTAAGGACATTGGGGGTTCTAAGTCTGTTATCACAGAGGTATGTGGAAACTCTAACAGCGCCTATTATAATTGATAAGCAATGCACTATTTATTGCCCATAGTTCTGTTTCTGCAGAAGAATTGTCCCCGCAACAGTAGTGGTATGGATTGTCCTCCTATCCAAACCAAAAGGTAGTATCTTATTCTTTCTTGGTGGTCATTCACATTTTATAGTTGGGAATTTTCAAAGCAGATAGAACTCTTCAAAAGACATTATGGACAATCCCAGAGGACTGCACTGCACTAAGTTGATAGAGCTATTGCTGACTAGAATGGGAGTTTCGCCAACCGTGCAATCTTAGTTAGCTACACAGACAGACTAATAAGAATAATCTAGTAATACCACAGGGAGTCATAGTAGAGGCAGGATAAGAATTTAGATACAGTCTACAAGAAGATCAAAGACGATTTTGAAAAAATCTAATGAGGAACGCTAGGAAAAATAGGTACTAGTCTAAAATGAAAACTTACTGGGGCCAGCAAAGGAGCCCTCGCCTGCCCGATCCTGGCCCTGTTCAACAGCATCCGCCGGCTGCTGCTCCTGTGTCCTCTGGCCCCTGGGGGGAGCGGACGTACAACATCAAAGAAAGAACAGAAAACATGGATGATTGTTGCTTGTCAATGTCAACCAAATCAAACATTTCAAAAAAACAATAACAAAATATTTCCGCGAAATTATATTGATTAGGTTAGTTTTCATTGATTTACGGACCTGCGACTTCGAAAGTCACGTAACTCACTAAACAAAGTACTGAAAGGTTCACCTAGGACTGGCAGGCAGCAGTCGGCAGGCAAGACACAAAGTGACAGACAAACTCCATTGTGATTTCAGTCAGATCATTGACAACACTAACAGTTGCCTGCTACATAACCAGTCATTTAAATAGTCTATCAATCCACCGCCACTATTTTTCTTATTGTCAGGGGTACAAAGGAAGGGGCAGATTTAAGCCCCTTGCTGCTCTTTTGCTCCGGTCTTGCGTGACTTTTGTGACGCAGCAGCTAAACAAAAGAGGCGCCATGGTGCGGCGTATAATATTATAACAACGTGACGCATTTGGGAGATGCATCCTGTTATAAAGCCCTGCGCCATCAGGGGGCGTTCCGGCGCAAGGGAGGGCATTCCTGCGCTGGAACACATCCTAAAAGTGGCTGAGGGAAATCTACAAAATTTCAATCAGTCACCTTTAGGACAATGATGCGTCACACAAACCCTGCACCTGCTTGAAGCAGACGTACGGCTTGACCCAGCATTGGGGCGATAGGGTACCCCAGAGCATTGCTGGAGCTGCGCCATCGTTGCGACGCAACTCCAGCAGTAAAGCTTCGGTGACGTTTTGGGCCCATGGTGCGCCGCATTGCAAATACGGCGCACCATGTTTGGTGGTGGTAGCGGGCCGCACAATTACTGGCGCATTCCTGCTACTTTGCAGGGATGCGACAGTAATTGCAATTCTGCCCCTTAGGTGCATACTTACTTACGCGTTCTGGCGCATCTCCAGAGATGCGCCAGATCAAATGCGTCACGCAAAACTACCCTTGCGACACGGCAGATGCGCCTCATTTACAATGCGGCGCGCCCTGGCATAAGGGTAGGCACTTGCGTGACTCATCTCATCACGTAAGAGCGGCGCATTGCTGGAGTCACGTCGCCAACGCAATGCAACTCCAGTGATGCTCAGGGCCACCCAATACTTAACATGCTGTGTCAGTCCTTACTGTGTGAAGAGACCCTGTAGGCACAGGGTGGTTGGCCTGAGCACACCTGTGGGCTATAATGAGCAATGTAATCCAAAGTTCTGGTTCAAAAAAGTTTTATTCACTTTTTCTCTTTCATAATTATGTTCAAACCATATTTTTCAAGTGTTACACAAATGATGAGCAAATTTTCATTTGTTGGATAAAGTTTGTCCAAAATATTCACATTCGATAAGGTAACATCCTCTCTACATGTCCTCACCCCGATGCATTTCGAGCCCCACGGCTCTTCGTCAGGGGGTATTAGCTGTGAATGAAGTAAAGGGAGGTGGTATCAGTATGGAGCCGGGAATGGGAAAACGCTAGCAATAACGTGGTAGTGAATTTGTGAGTCCACATGCATGCAGTGCTCTATATCAAGGAAGGGTGAGCTGACAAATTGTGCGCGTGCGTTAAAAGAAATGAAAATCAAGTGAATGATAGAGGTCTCAAGAAAATGTAAAGTCCGTAGACGCTGTGATCCCAAACGAGAATCGGATGTGTGGAAAAGTGACCCATGGATCCATCACCAAAAAAAATGATAACATAGGAAAGAAACAACCCGTGTTGTCGCCCACGATTTATAGCATGCCTGTATATTTAACAATTGTGCCATCGGACTTACCGAGAATTAACATGCAGGGAAGCGGAGGTTCCGCGGGACAACAGATGCTAAAGACGCCCGACAGACGCGAGTGAAACTGGCTAAAAGAGCCGCGATGGCGTTTAAAGAAACCAAACCGGTGAAATGAAAAGCGGACTGAAAACGGAAGCTTAAACTTGTAAACACCAACAAGGGACTGAACGTAAACACACATATCGTTAGCATATCCAAGATGTGCAATGCTAAAAGGAAATATAACAAAAGAACAGAGATGGCAAGCATGTGAAGGAATAGAACACGGAAAGGGGAAAATGGGTAAAAGTGAAAGGGAAGGAAAAAACAGTGAAATGAGCGCAATATAGTACATAAATTAAAGTTAAATACATGCACAAAAAAGTTGATCAACCAGCTGGCAATAAAGTTTCAAATAGTACTACATGAATGTCATAGAAAGCTGCTAAATTCCAAACGCTCGTTGAGACCAAGGGGCACAGTCGTTCCCAGTTTGAAAATCCAAAACAGTTCTCTTTGTAATAAATGTTTTTTGGGATCAATGCCCTCCGGTTTATTTACTGTTTCAAGAATCAAGAAGCGGATTTGACTGTTCGTATGATTTTGTTGGGTGAAGTGAGCTGATACTCAAGATTTCAAGTTTTTATTCCTGATGTTGCTTCTGTGTTCGTTTAAGCGTGTTTTTATCTTACGCTCAGTTTTACCTACATAAGGTAATCCGCATGGGCATTTTAGAAGATATACCACATTGGTGGAATCGCAGGTGGCATTAGTTCTCAGAGTAATGATTTTGCCAGAACTAGGATGGTTGATGTTCGTTCCTGGAATGATGTTGTGGCAATTTTGACAATTGTGACATGGGATCGTGCCTTTGAATATTGCTGGTTCATTACTCCGTGGTTTGATCAATGATCGTAGATTTCTAGATCTTTGATAAGCAAATATGGGCATATCCATGAAAATCCCATTAAAATCAGTTTCTACTTGTAGCATTTGCCAATGGGTTTTGATAGTTTTTTTAATCATATGGCTTTTGGTTGAGAATTTAGAAACAAACACGTTTGGTTGAGTTTCTGTGTTTGTTCTCACTTTTGGTTGCAGTAGAGTTGAACGGACAGTAGAAGTTACGCGTTGATATGCGTTGTTAATAATCTTTTGGGGATATCCTCGGCTTGAGAATTTTTTCATGATGGTAGAGCTGTCTTTAGCAAATGACTCTTCAGTGGAAGCAATTCTTTTTGCTCTAAGGAGTTGTGAATATGGTAGATGGATTTTCAGACTGGATTGGTGGAAACTAGAGTAGTGCAAATAATTGTTGCGATCAGTAGACTTGATATGCATAGATGTTTCCAATTTCTGATCTGTCTTTGTTATGTTGACGTCCAAGAAAGTGATGTTGGAACTATTGTACTGGTGGGTGAATTGAATTCTTTGATCAATGTTGTTCAGATTGGTGATGGCAAATATTAACTGATCTTCCGTGCCTTTCCAAATTAGAAAAATATCGTCAATGTAACGATAGTACAGTTGTAGATGGTTTTTCCAATGGGGTACTGAGAGAATGTGTTCATTTTCAAAGTCTTGCATGAACAGGTTGGCATACGCCGGAGCGGCACAGTTGCCCATGGCTACTCCGGATAGTTGACTGTAAAATTTGTTGTTGTACCTGAAATAGCTGTGCATCAAGGTAAATTCAATAAGTTCCATTAGGAAAATTTGCAAACTTTGTGATTTATCCGTTTTCAACAATGCCGCTTCTGCTGCCTGTATTCCTAAGTTGTGAGGAATGGAGGTGTAAAGGGAATTTACATCT
Organism: Lissotriton vulgaris; assembly: GCF_964263255.1. Lineage (NCBI taxonomy): Eukaryota > Metazoa > Chordata > Amphibia > Caudata > Salamandridae > Lissotriton > Lissotriton vulgaris. The sequence continues at coordinate 586,256,085 of NC_141697.1, read as the reverse complement.
ATTGTACACAACAAGATGGCTGCATGAGGATCAATGGTCACTTGACTGAGTTTGGCCAGGAAATCTGTGGTGTCTTGTAAAAAACTGGTCATAGCTTTAACAGACGGTTGTAGATGACGGTCAATGTAGGTTCCAACTGGTTCGTGAATTGAGTTTATGGTACTCACAATGGGTCTGAATGGTGGTTTTGTCGGGTGCTTGTGAATTTTAGGAATCATGTATAGGTATGGAACACTGGGGTAATTCTTGATGAGATAGTTACGATCTCTCATGGTGATGGTTCCAGTGGACAAGGTTTTATCAACGATTGTCTGAAGGATAGCAGCATACTCCTTAGTTGGGTCAGATGGGATTTCCATGTAGGTGTTGGTCTCTGTAAGATGTTTTTGTACACTATCGAGGTAAAATTCACTGTCCATGATAACCAAGGATCCGCCCTTATCCGCAGGGCAGATGGTAATGTTTTCATTAGTAGCTAGTTGTTTCAAAGCCATTTTCTCTTGGTTGTTCAAATTTTGCTTCTGTCTGGTGGGCAATTTACGTATTTTATCAAAATCTTTTTGTACCAGATTCTCAAATAGATCCAAAGTTTTATGGCTCACGGGGGCCATGAAGTTGCTTTTGGGGCGTAAATCCAAGGTCGTATGTTCTTCTGTGTTGGAAGGAGTCGGGCAGATGTTTGAAAAGAAGTGTCTTAGCCGCAGATTTCGCATAAATTTAAACAGGCTGGCTTGAATTTCAAGGTCGTTCAAGTTGTATGTAGGGACAAATGATATCCCTTTTTGTAGAACTTTGTTTTGGGTGGTGGAGATGGTGGTTTTAGAAATGTTTATGATTATGTTCTGTGGCTCCTCGTTGACTGTGCTATGGGGCGTTGTTGCTCTGTTATACTGCGTTCTCCGGGATCTCCGGTTGCATCTGTGCCTACCCCTAAAAAAGGAACCGGTCCAGTGCTTTGTGTGGTGCTTTGGCTGGTTGATGCTGCGCTCTGCGGTTGAGAACTCGCCGAGGCGCCTCCTTGTTGGTGTGAGGTTGTACGAGGTGGAGGTCTTGGTTGCCGAAAGCGAGTAGAATCATCTGAGGAGGAAGTATCACCTTCTGTAGATTTATTTTGTTGTGTGCTCTGTTGTCGTCTAGCTGCATAGATCTCAGCCCAATTGTATACCTCCCCCAGTTTGTAATCAACAGTATCCCGTTTGAATTTACGTAGTTTACGTTCATTAATTTCTTTTGTGTACTTTTCCAATTGAGTATTGATGTCATCAAGGGTTTGTTTAAGTTCTTCTCCAGTAAGTTTGGAACTGAGTTCCTCCTTGAGCTGTGTTACTTCAGTTGTGAGATCTTCTAACATTTTTGAGAGTTCTTCAACAATCAATAAGATCAGGTCGAGCGAACATTTATTTAAAATCCCATACCATCTTTCAGTGAATTTGTTGTTGTTCTTGCATAGCGTAGATTTTAAAGGAATCCGTAGACCTCTTGGTATTCTGGATACTTTGTGATAGCGAATAAGTGTACTAGCATGTAGGCGCTGATTGATTTCCCTTTTTGCTGCATAAAGTAATTGTCGAATATTAGACTGTGTTGATCCCGTGCTAGAGCTAACACATTCCGGTTCCTGAATTAAAGTGTAAATCCGTTCCGTATCTTCTGTGGAAAACTCAAAGGTGTCAGCTTTGTTTGATGTAAGGTTTGCAATGTCTGCGTACGACATGATATTCAACAGGTGGGTGCAAAAAGCGGATTGGACAGAAGGAAATAACTGTAGTGAATAGGGTTCCGCTGCACTCCTGGGTTAACTGTAGTTCCTCTTATTAGAAATGGGAAAGGAAAGTCTTTTAGGGTGCTCAGGATGATGCTCTTACTGTCCGAAAAGAGCCAATGGAATACTGTGTGAAGAGACCCTGTAGGCACAGGGTGGTTGGCCTGAGCACACCTGTGGGCTATAATGAGCAATGTAATCCAAAGTTCTGGTTCAAAAAAGTTTTATTCACTTTTTCTCTTTCATAATTATGTTCAAACCATATTTTTCAAGTGTTACACAAATGATGAGCAAATTTTCATTTGTTGGATAAAGTTTGTCCAAAATATTCACATTCGATAAGGTAACATCCTCTCTACATGTCCTCACCCCGATGCATTTCGAGCCCCACGGCTCTTCGTCAGGGGGTATTAGCTGTGAATGAAGTAAAGGGAGGTGGTATCAGTATGGAGCCGGGAATGGGAAAACGCTAGCAATAACGTGGTAGTGAATTTGTGAGTCCACATGCATGCAGTGCTCTATATCAAGGAAGGGTGAGCTGACAAATTGTGCGCGTGCGTTAAAAGAAATGAAAATCAAGTGAATGATAGAGGTCTCAAGAAAATGTAAAGTCCGTAGACGCTGTGATCCCAAACGAGAATCGGATGTGTGCTTTTTGACCCTGGTTGGGCTTTCTAATAAGTTGAATCTTTCACAAAGATTAATTTTTTGTGTGTGAACAGAATTGTTGTTTTTCTTATTGTAAAAGAAGCTTGCCTATAATTGTGAATTCATTTGTATATATTGTCTTGTGTATAGAATTGCTTGTATGATAGTGTAAATAGTGTAAATGTGTGTAAGTAGTGTCTTTTCTCTACCTTAAAATGTCTTTAAAAATGATTTAACAATTAATTGTTTAAAGGGTTTAAATAAAATAACCCATACAAACAATAGGTTCCTTTCCCTTGCTTGTATTCTCAAAAGTTGTGAGAAAATTATCCTGGGGTACAACATTGTTTTTGTTCTATTATATTACGGTCCAGTTGAACCCCTGTCCCAGGACCAAACTCCGTTTCTTTGCAAATGCACCCCAAAATTTGGCACTCCCTATAGATACTAACTCTGCCATTAGCACGGATGAGACGAACATCCTGACAGCCGACATATCCAGTGAATTTGCCCAAAGCTACCAGAGTCCATCCTGTGCCAAAGATTTGAAAAAAAGCAGTTGATAAAACAAATTCATTAATGGATAACATTAATAGTACAACAATTGGGCAAAGCAGAATACCACCAGGGAAGGGCAGTCTAGGAGTCAACAAGAAGAATGAATGACCGGCCCGTGGATCATTGATGGCTGGAACTCAGACTTTACATTTGCCCCCAGTGGCTGCTCCCCTGGTGGTGGTATTGGGAAATGTGCCACCACTGCGGGAGGGCCAGGCAGAATCAACAGCTCAACTAATGTTTAAAGCCATGCATTGGGTGGTCAAAAAATTGGAGGGGGGCCTGGGTGGGAATCTACAAAGCCAAATGATTATGGCTAGAAGAGTTACCTGGGTAGGGCCCACAAGGAAAGAAATGTGGGGAGATTGTGTGGTCTTAAACTTCAATAATGGTTTCATCGTCAGATTCCTTGTGGACAATTTGGGTAATGATTTTGATAGAAATTCCAATATTACTGTGTTATCATTGGGCTTTTTCTATAGACCACTCTTCCGACAAGCAACAGGGAGCTGCCCCCAATATATGGAGAGACAGACATGGGGGGACTTATGGGAGATCCCCAGGTTAACAGACTTGAAAACAGATTTGCACCCCTCTCTGACCTAGAAGCTTGCGACTGACTACAGCTAGTGAAACTAAATCACACAGAGAGTAGTGAGAGCCGGCCCATTTTGGCCCCCATTACCAGTGATAGAGTACAGACATCAATAAGACAACAGGGGAAACAAAAAGCGGTCTTAAAACTAGCTTCATGGAACATAGCTGGTATTGTTTCCAAACTGAGTGATAATAATTGGCTAAGTGTATGGCAAGAGTATGAAATGGCATGTTTCCAGAAAACGTGGGCTGTAGGGACAGTGTACATCAATGGCTATCACTCCTTCCAGACTAAAGCCACACCATCAATTTCGGGGAGGGCAAAGGGAGGCATTTTGACACGAATCAGAAACGATCTAAAGGTTAATGTGAAAAGGTGTGATTGTACAAATTCAAATTTCCATATCCTTACTTTGGAGATACAGCAGGACGGGATTGGTTACTAGTAACTTTTTACACTAACAGGTTTGGCCCAAACATGCACCCAATTGTGGGTGAGGTTCTTAAGGCAATAGAAAACATTGTACAAAATCTTATGGGTGTGAATGCCAATATTATTTGGATGGGTGATGTTAACATTCACCCATGCGATCACAATGCACTCCCAGTTTGTGGACTAGAGGATATGGGGGTAACCCTATAGATCATTTTACTCATAATGAGTATGGTAACTCCCTAAACAGGTTATTAGCCTACCTAAATATGGAAGTAGTCTGTGATACAGATCTTGCTATAGAAAACTCAGGGGGAACTTAACACCGAAACGGGCAGGAGTCAACGATTGATTATATACTTTTAATGACCCCCCTCAGATTAAGGGCTTCCAGGGTAGGAAACTGTTTTACAACTTTTAGTGATCATTCTATTTTATCTAGGGAGATGAAAGAATCTACATGGAACACACATAACCACAAGCAAGTTGGAACTCCAATAGTGGCAAGGAAAAATGGAGTCCAACTGAAATGGGCACACATTGATAGGATAAAGAGGATTTCAGATGTTATAACAAATACACAAGATATCAAATTACTGTGCCTAGATCCAGAGGCTGGTGCAGGGGGAGTGGTGCTGACTTTCTGTGATATTCTAGACCAGGTAAAACTGGCCCTTACTCACACAAAAAAAGTAGAATAAATTAAAGGACAGGGGTTGGTTTGATTCACCATGCTCTAAAGCAAGGAAGGCACTGACTCTAGCTCTGAAAGCTAGGCCTAGAGTTCCGGAAGAGATAAAAACATTACGGGCCTCCTGCAAACTGGCACGGAAAAATAGAGAAAGGGCCATTAAGAGGACTTATGGGCTGATCTTGACAAGGCGGCTAGCACAGGAAATAGCCAAGATTTTTGGAAGCTCGTAAATGCACCTTATTAAAATAATTATAGCGACCCCACAATAGACACAAATGTGGATGAGGAAACATGGGTCTGCTATTTTGAAATACATCTTTGCTTTAAAGCCGAACTCTCCAATCCCCTCTATGGTTGTAGAGCAAAAGTCGTATGCCCCCCTTGTATTTTCACTCAACAAAGTCAAAGTAGGACTAGAATCCAAAGAATTATAGACCGATTTCATTATTGGATACAACATCTAAATTGATGGCCCGCCTCCTCCTCTCTAGGTTAGAGGGGTGTTGCTAAGGAAAATAACACCTTGATCCAGGCCCAGTATGGATTTCAGAAGGGAAGGGGAACCATGGTTCAGTGCTTAAACTTAGCACTGACCATACAAAAATACACAAGCATGAAGGGTGAAAGGATTTATATGGCTTTCATGGACCTAACGGCTGCATTCAATTGGGTGGTCCATGCTAAGCTATGGAATGTAATGGAGGTGATTGGGGGGATTGGAGGGGGTCAACCAACCAATACTAGACTTCATTAGACAATTGTACCTAAATGATGTAGTAACAGTCCGTTATACCAAGGACGGAGACTGTACACGCCCCTTCAATATTGCTAGAGAAGTATGGCAGGGCTGTGTCCTTGCCCCACTCCTCTTTTCCCTATATACTAATGGAGACGAGAAAGCACTCACTATGGCCTCCCAAGATGTCCCTGTTTTTGACTCCCAACCATTACCAATATTGGCTTACGCGGATGATGTGGTGTTAATCGCCAGAACAGGACTTGGCTTACAATGATTGATAAATGCATATGTCTCCTTCATGGACTCACTTCAACTGAAGGTAAACCAAGTTCTTTGTAATAATAGCGGGGGCGGAAAAAATGCTGCATCTGCACACGGATGCCAAAAGAATAGAGGTGGTGCATTCTTTCTCTTACCTGGGGTCCTCTTTGATAAAGACCTTTAATGGTGCAAGTTGATAGAAGGAAGGAAGCTTGCAATGGATTGAGGTATTGCTGCTGTTAAATCCTTCGCTCGGAAACTGAGTGCTAAACCTATTCTACGCATGAAAAACATCTATCAGGCCAAGGTAAAGGCAGCAGCGACCTATGGGGTGGGTGTGCAGGGTATGGTAACTTCAACACCACTCCAAACCACTGAAAACAGTTTTTAAAAAATCCATTGTGGGCCTTCCTCCTTCGACTTCTAAGTATATCTTACATTCGGAATTGACCATACCCTACATTTCTGATTCTATACAGCTAGCCCCGATTCTCCTTTGGCACTCAATCTGGCAGAGAGATACAGTGACGTCAACCAATCAATAATAAAGAGCTGTCTAAGCAAGGATAAGTGGAAGACTTCTAGATGGCTTAGGTATGTGGAATCTGCTCTAAAGGAGATTGGCCTCCCTGAACTGTTTTATAACCCATTAGCTTGCCGAAAGGTCTCCAAATAAAAGGTCACAAATATGTTTTTATTGATGTCCGAGTACAAGCGTAAGGAACACTATAAAGAGAAACAAGCAGTCTGTTTATACATTCAAAATCCCCCATTACTAGAGATGGGGTTTTTATATTTAGTAAATGTTACTTGGCCGCAACATAGATTTAGATTGCTGAGGTTCTGCTTGAACATGATCCCTTTGATGCTAGGGTATCCAGAAAAAACATAATCACTCAGACTTAAGTATATGCCAATGTGACAATCTCTCATCTCAGACAGAGTTGCATTTAGTTCTATTTTGCACGCTCTAAGAAAAAAAGGAATCACTACCTCACCCCAATTTTAAAACAAAAGAATTTTAACCAGTGTCGGGTGGCACTATATTTCTTAAAATCATTATCCGATCTGTGGATTTGTTATTCTGTAGCGACATTCCTATGGGCGTGCATGAGAAAGAGGAAGGGTGGGGCGTTAAGTTCTGTGAGTTTACCTCATGATTAACCCAATTGTGCTGATTTCTTTTTAAACATTTGAAATAATTTTATTGTATTAGGCTTGTTTTTATCTGAGAATTTATGATGAACTAGAGGGGGGAAATTCTTCTTTTAAGAAATTATGTTTTTCCTGATCTGTGCTTTTATGAGCATTTTAATTTGATTGAATAAAGATTGGAAATTGAATTGACATCACAACAGTAGGTAACCAGTTTTGTTACCTACAGTTGCTGTCATAGCAGTGGGTTATAAGATTCAGAAACTGAAATAAACAATAGAGTATCTCTAGGACAGCCATACATAACAAATATTTAAATCAGAATGAATTAAGATTTTTCAGATCCCAGACAGTAGGACAAGCTGGCGCATTTTGCGCTACAATAATGTAGATGTATACTAGTTCTGTCAAGAGTTCGAAAGGTGGCATCAAGGAAGAGACCCCTAGAACATCCAAGTCAAATTCCTCTAAGCATGAAAACTTTACGGCCGAACAGTAGAGGATGGTAAAGGTCACAAGAGTGTAAAGATATCAACAGCTAAAGGCAACCCAGAGAGTATAGATTTCTCTGTTACTCACAACTAGTGTTGCCACACAGCAGGCATTCCAGGTCAGGGTTGCAACTGTTCAGTGATGAACTATTGCATCTTTCAGATGCATGTACAATAGGCAGCTTGGAATGCCCAAGAAGAGTTTTAAAACAAATATATGTTCTGTCACCAGTTATAAGCCTTCGCTTGATTGCATCGGTTTCAGATACACAAATAATGCCAATCAAGCTATTTATCATCCAGGTGACAGTTCACTTTATTCCTTTTGGTCAATCTGTGCAGCGATTCTGCAAAAGTGTTTTGCAAGGTAGTCCGCATTCCCCCCAAAAATTAAAATTGCTGAAAAAGTTTGTTAGACCTGGCACCATTGGCATGGGTCTCCCTTCCATTTTTACTGTTGCCTCATGTGTTTTTGCTGGTGTTAGATGCTTTGGGCACTGTGCCACTGCTGTCCAGTGCCACGGTGTGAGTGCTCCCTACTGTAAATTGATGTATTGATTAGTGGTTCCATGATTGGATGTTTGGTTTACTTGTCAGACCCTAGTACAGTGCACTAAGCGTGCCCAGGGCGTGTAAATCCAAATGCTGCTAGTGGGCTTGTAGCACTGGTTGTGCCACCCAAAGAAGCGGCCTTGTAAAATGTGTCTAAGGTCTGCAATTGCAGAGCCTGCTTGCAGTCTGGTACGGTCATGCTGACTGGGCAGGTGCACCCACTTGCCAGTACCTAAACCTTCCCTTTTCTTCATATTAGTCACCCCTATGGTAGGCCCAAGGGCAGGGTGCATTGTACGTATAAGGTAGGACAAGCCCTAATGTGTGGGGTATGTTCTAATAGTTTTTCACTATTGCAAGGCTACCTGTTCTCCATAGGCCAGAATGGGCTGTTAGGATTATAAACTGTAATAATTCTAACAGACTCAGAGAACATGTAGAAATTAGAGTTTAGTATGCCTGAACTCAGAATAACAAAATACATCTTTTAGTGAAGTTTATTTTAACATTCTGTGTTTGCAAAGACCACTTTTAGAAAGTAGGTATTTACTTGCCTAGTCATTTGAGCCTGCCTCTCCGAGGTTGTGTATTCCTTGTCTGGGTGTGTGTGTGACAGGGCTGGGGAATTCCAGGAGACAGGCTGGGGCTGCCCGGTAGTGAATAGGGAGATATGCATTTAGATGGGAGGGAGGAGTTGCACCTGGGACCTGAATAGGGCTGGGCCATCCCTCTACAATGCTGGCTCCATCCCCTGTGGTGCGTCTGATGTCTCTGCCCTGCACCCTGAAAGAAGAAAAGGAAGACTGTCAACAAAGTGCTCCAGGACTGTACTTGCCTTCCACAATGCTGGCTCCACCTCCTGTGGGGCGTATGATGTGCCTGCCCTACGCTGTAAAAGGAAAGGAGAAGTCTGGTAAACAGAGTGCTTCAGAACTGGCTTGAACTGCGCACAGGCCCCTCTCCCCTCAGAGAACAAAGGATTTTGGGGTATAAATATTGGGACCCTGATCCCATGAAATTAGATCACTTCTGGACTTACAAGACGAAACCGAAACCTCTGCTGAGGGAAGGAACCTGAAGAAACTAAGGAGAGACTATTCCCAAGCTGAAGTGCTGCTTGGGGGATTGGCCTGCAGTGGTTGCCTGACTGCCAAAGAGAGGAGAAAGAACTTTGTGGACTTTTCTTTCAGCTTGTGCAAAGATCTCCAAGGGCTTGGAAGAGAGCTTGCCCCCTGACCGAAGTCTCAGGACCAGTGGACTTCACCAGCCTTTGTGAATTGCTGCTGGAAACAAGTGGCTACAGAGGCAGGGAGCTGTGACCGACTCTCACGACCAGCCCAGAGTCCTGTAGGCACCGCACCAAGCAACGTCCGCCTTGAACAACGCAAGCTATGCGCTCACCGACTCCGTCCTGACGCAGTCACCGAGCTGTAGCCTGCACCGCGACTGGAAGGACACCGTGACGTGCAATGCCTTGCTACACCGTATCGAACTGGTCTGACCGACGCGGTCACTGCTGCGGACTTAGAGTCCTGTGACCGCACCGGAGTTGGGCACCGCCTCGCCCGCTTCGGACCGTCCGACTCGCACTGCTATCCGGACTGATCAATGCCAGCTCCCGAACTCCGATGCATTGGCCGCACCGCAAGCACCGCATCGAAGCACTGTCTTGCCCTGCAACGCAAGCCTTGGATCCACCGACTGTCAACAGGCCGCTGCCTGCACCTCACCGAGGGACAACGCGTCTTGCAACGCTTCCTTTCTGCACCCCGACGATCACCGGAATCGGCTCGGACATCCGTGCTGGCCGTCCCAAGTAAAAGGTACTGTAACTGAGTCTTTCGACCATTGATTGGGCCCGTACTGACGCGGTCTGCTGGATTTGCTAGACTGTTATTTTCAACAACGCTGTAGCCCGTCCGGGCTACCGACTCGCACAGAACCTTGATTTAAGCCTTTTTAACCAGAACTCTTAAAAGCTAACAGTACTGTGGATTCTTTTTGTCGTTTATTGATCTTGTGGTAACTCTATATAAAGTATAACTTATTTTTGATATAAAACCTGTGTGGTGTCCATTTGTAGTGCTGTCACTGGGTTACTGTATGTGGTCACAAATGCTTAACTTACACCGCCTCTGAAATAAGCCTTGACTGCTTGCGCCACGCTACCTAGAGGGTGAGCAGGGGTTATTTTAAGAGTGTAATCCCCCTTACTCTGACTAGAGGAGAGGGTCCCCATTTGCCACAAGTACCTACCTGTGCCAACTAGAGACCCTCAATTCTAACATTGGAAGTCAAGCGGAAGGGATTCCGAATTTGCATTTGTGACTCATGTACAGTGATCGGTGAACACTACTTAGTGAGTGCAGACCATAACTCAGCCACGTACTTCTGATACTTGTTTTTGCCAGAGATCTCCATTTTTTTTAAAATCATGCCTGATTAAGTCATCATGGAGGAGACAGCCTCAGTCACATCTGTTGACTGTGATTGGGAGGAAGAGAAAATTGGAAAGCTACACCAACTAGCTGCTGAAGAGCTTCTGCAGAAAGTTTAAAATTTCCACAGCCGGGTTCACCAAAAAGGAGCAATACCACAAGGCGCTGAGGGCCTTGGTGGAAGCAAGGAATGCCCCTGGTGATTTAGTGAATTGAGAGGATGCGGAGGAGCAGCTTGGTGGGCCACTGGGTCCTGAGAGGAGGGGTTCGCCCTCCCCAGTGGGTAGCAGTGTTTCTGGAGGAGTTGGCAGACAGAAAAGAAAACAGGATGCTGAAATGGAGATGGCCAAGCTCAAATTGAATAGGCAACTGGAGCTAGAAAGCAAGAAGATGGCTCTAGAGGAAAAGAAATTGCAATTGGAGCATGACAACGTTTTGAGGGAATTGGTTCCGAGAGCCAGGAGCCTAGAGATTTCTCCCTCTGGAAGCAGCACGCCGTCAGCACCTGTGGAAGGTAGAGTGTACATCCCCAAAGATGTGGTAAAGGAGTTTAAGAATTATGTTATTAGACAGTGGTTCAGAGCCTATGAGGTAGCCATGTCTTCCCACCGGGTCCCTGAGAGAGATTGGGAAGCGGGGTTGTGGGGAAGGTTCCTTAGTGAGGGGCGGGACACACTGTTGGACTTGCCTTCTGAAGTCCATAATTCCAATAGCCAGATGAAAGAGGCACTCATGACTAGGTATGGTTTGACCCCTGAACTCTATAGGCAGTGGTTCAGGCAGTGAAAAAAGATAGAAAATAGTACCTGGGTAGAGTATGTCTCTTTCTGTTGCAGAGCATTGGATGGTTGGGTAAAGGGCAGCAAAGTTAGATTTTCAAGGTCTCATGGATTTGATTGCATCAGAGCACTTGTCTGATAACTGTTTTCCAGAGCTGCGCCAGCACCCGATTGATAGCAAGCTGACTAACCCTATGAAGCTTGCTGAGGAGGCGGACCGCTGGGTCAGTAGCAGGGTCCACAAGGGTGACGTGGGAGACTCAGCCAAAGGTGGGCGGGGTCCCCAGCAGAAGAGTCGGGGGGGACAGGGGTAAACAGAGGGAGTTCTGCAGAGGGCCCCAACGTATTTCCCAAGGGAAAGGTTTCCAGCCTCCCCCTCAGAAAAAGCCAGTGGTACCAACAGGTAATCCTGTTCCATAGGGACACCTGAAATGTTACTGATGTGGGGACCTGGGTCATAAGGCGACTGATACCAGGTGCCGCCTGTTTGGTAAACCAGCACCCACTGGTGCCCCGCCCCGGCAGATGGCTAGTGTAGCCTTTGGGGAGGAGGTGGCAGTCCAAGGTGGGTGGGGTCCCGCAGAGATGTTCCTTGTCTCTTTAGGAGACTGTGTGGTGGTCCTAGAGAACCAACTGCCCAACAACACTAAGAAATATGGGCAGTGGGTGACCATCAATGGCCAAAAGGTGGAGGCTCTTAGAGACACAGGAGCCAGTGTGACAGCTGTCACCTGGTGTCTCAAGAGTAGGTTGTCCCACATGCATTCTGCCGAGTTGTTAACGCCGACAACACAGAGTCATTGTCCAATGGCTCAGGTTCCCTTTGAGTGGGAAGGGGTCTCTGGTACTCTTCAGGTAATAATAATAATAATAATCTTTATTCGGTTTTTTAGCATTTGCAAAACCATAAAAGATATCACAGAATACAGAATTAATAATTGGAATCATTTAAAAGGTACAATTTAAAATAGACATTTAAAAGAGTTACGTTTTCCAATATTGATACAAAATTAATCCACTGTTTTACAAGTTGTTGCGATGCCTCATAATACACTTTAGGAAGTTTAAAACATGATAGACAGTACACTCAGAGTCCAAGATTTGGAGTGCCAGCATGGCCGGGCGACATTGTCTATGGCCCCATTTTTTAAGTAGAGGAATTAACCATATCTTCCGATGGGGATGATAAAACTTACAGAACAGTACCGTGTGTATGGTGGACTGTTGAGAAAGGTCGTCGCATGGACATGGGTCTATCTGTGCATTCCAGTTGTTTTTATCAGGGAAAGTCACTAACCTGAAAAAAAGGTTCATTCTAAATCTTGTTAAGAGCATTTTCTCATAGGCAGTTAGCTCCATGGTCAGATATAGCTGGATTTTCAGGGACTGCTGGATCATTATTGCGTGGGTGACAGATTTTTTTGTGATCTGCGTAGTCAGTCTCAGTGACTCCAAATGGCACAACGCAAGTCGTTTCAGTTCTTTTTTGGAGGTTTCTCTCAGGGTTTCTGGGGTGTAAAAGTACTTTTGTAGGCCCAGGTCCGTAAAAAAGTGTCTGACGTACGAGAGCCATGCGATTTTGTGGGCATGGTCCAGATCCATAACGTCCTGTAGGATACTTTTGGTCAGAGTGTTTTTTACCGAGAGCCAGGCTCGCCTCCAGAGCAGGAGAGGTTGGATTTTTATTAAATCTTCAATATGAGGGATTCCCAGCTCTAAATGTGAGGCGTAGGTGGAGGTACCTCTAGGAATTGCGAGAAGGAAACTGATGAAGATGTTCTCTTCTTTTTGTATTGAACTGGAGGAAACGTGGCCCCAAGTCCCTGCTCCATATAATGCAATAGATTGACATTTTGCAGCGTAGATCTGGAGCAGTTCTACTGGTGCTCTTTTTCCCAGTTTCTTGGAGAATTTTATCAGCGCCATGATTGCTCTTTTGAAGAGGAGCCTCCTGGACTCAACAGCCGCTTTCCAGTTTAAGGCATCATCAATCATGATGCCTAGATACGGGTATTGTGGGGTCTTTTCAATTTTTTCACCATTCAGAAAGATCGACTTGGTTGCTTTTCTTGATCCACCAGCTACCATAACGAACGTTTTTTTGATGTTGATACGCAGGTCCAAGGCCCCCATGAAGTCTGCGTATTTGGTTAGAGATTTTTGCAGTTCGTTAGGGGTGCGAGCCAGGATGACTGCGTCGTCCGCATATAGGAGCGCGGGGATCAAGCGACCTTTTACACTGGGGAGATCCCTCGCCCCTCGCAGCATGGACTCTTCTAGGCCGTTTGTATACAATGAAAAGAGAAAGGGAGCAAGGACGCACCCTTGCCTTACTCCCCGCTCTACCCTGAATGGTGCCGTCAGTTCTCCGTTTGTTCCATATCTTACTCTCGCCGTGGCTTCACTGTACAATTCCCTCAGAAAGTTCAGAAGGGGAGGATCGACCCCCATTACGTTCAGCAGTGACCAGAGCTTCGCATGCGAAACCCAGTCGAATGCGGAGGACAAGTCCACATAGACCATGTAGATGGAGCCAGGTTTAGCATGGGTATACTTTGATGTTAACAGACTTAGGTTTAGGGCCTGTTCAACTGTCCCAAAGCCCTCCCTAAACCCGAACTGTAAGTCTGAGAGGATAGTTTTATCTTCTACCCATTGCTGTAATTTTTCAAGGAGGACTCTTCCAACTACTTTTCCCAGAGAATCTAGGAGCGATATCGGCCGGTAGCACTTTGTGTCCTGACGGTCCCCCTTCTTGAAGATTGGGACCATTATTGAAGAGGACCATGAGTCTAACAGGCCAAGTTCCATTGTGGCTAGACATACTCTTGTCAATATTGGAACCCATAAGTCCGGCAGGTATTTGAACAAGTCAACCGGAACCCCGTCAGGGCCAGGAGCTTTCCCGCTTTTACTTGAAGACAGTGCCAGTGCTAGGTCCTGCATGTCAAGGTCCATGGTTATTGGAAAGGCAACTAGAGGAATATCGGAGTGATTTTCTTCGCTGGTTGATGTCAGTTTGAAGATTTCTGAAAAATGATTCACCCACGCGTCCTCGTCGATGGCCACATCTATTTTTGGACCGGTGGGGTCAGCTAGCGCGGGTGATTTAACAATCTTCCAGAAGGTCTTACTGTCTTTCAGGAGTGCGCTCTTATGTAGGGCGTTCCAGAGGGATTGTTTCAGTTCTTTTTTCCTCTCTTTTCTGGAGGAGATGTACACTCGTCGGAGAGCTTGGATCTCTGTTGCATCTCTGTTTGGTTTTCCGAGAGCTTTCCTTAATTTAGTTTGTGCTTTTCTGCAGTCTCGGTTAAACCAACCTGTGGAATTTATTTTAGTTTGTCTGGATGTTTTAGTCAGCTGTTTTTTGACTTGCTCTATTATTATGGTGAAGTTTTCCAAGATTTGTTTTGGCTCTGCATAAGGGTCAAGGCAGATCATGAAGCTGTTGTAGGAGGATTCTACTAGCCGTTTTGTTAGTATGTTTGGGTCCACCTTTTCCCATTTTATGGTGTAACCATTGTTCTTCCCCAGCTCCAGTCTGTTCTGCGCCAGCGTGTTTGCTATCGATGCCATCAGTGACCTTGGTTGATGGATATAGAAGCTCAGGTTTAAGGCAGAATGATCACTAAGATTATTTTCCAGAATTTTGAAATTTTTGGTATGATCTTTTAAGCCTTCTGTCACGAGTACAAAGTCTACAGTAGTTGCATGGCCCCTTCCTCTATAGGTTGGTTCTAGTTTGCTATGGCGCTGTTGTATAGGGTTCAGAATTTGTAGGTCCAAATCGGCTAGTGTTCTGTTCATGACATTCCCCACTCCTGAGTGGGAAAAGTGTACCAGTGGGTTGTCATTTTCGTCCTTTATCCCACATGTGTCAATCAGGGGGCAGGGATGTATGTTAAAATCTCCTCCCCAGATTATCTGCGGTGTTTCCTTTTTCTGTTTGGCATGCCAGTGATCAGTTATTTTTGATTGGATTAGTAAAAGGACATTCAGAAAGAGGTCATCCTCTAAGTTGTTGTAGAGGTTTATTATTGTGAAGCAAAGCTTTTTCCCAATTGTAATTGTGAGAATCTGAAAGTGTGGAGTTAGGTCTACCTTAGTAATCTTCAGTTCAGAAATTGTGTTAGCCAGGTATGTTACCAGACCCCCTTTCGGTCTACCTGCGCTGCTGGGAAGGGCGGGAGAAAAAAATGTCCTGTAGCCTGCAAGATGTGAAGGTGTCATTGTCCAAGTCTCTTGTAGACAAATGATTTGTGAGTCCTTCAGGAAACCAGCAGCCGAGCCGTCCTCTATTTTGTTTCGGAGGCCTGCCACATTCCAGAAGATAATGGATAACGGTGCATAGTCTAAAGGTGGTTTTTCCACTTGGGGAAGTTCTATTGGAGGATTAATCGGGTCCTTAGTTGTAAATGCTGACTCCGTGGGAATGCTTCTTTGTCAATCGACCATTTCCAGGCCGCTGAAACGATTCATTAACGGTATCCCTTGCCAGTTTTGCCCGTTGGTGGGGTCTCTGTAGCTGGTGCCATATGGATTCTGCAGTGGTCTCTCCCACTGCTCCCAATTTCTAGATCTGTTATGTGGGCCCATAATCTGCCATGGTGCTTCTCTTTGCGGGTGGATTTGGTTTGATGGCCACCAAGGGTGGTCGGGCTCATTATATCGCGGCATTAGTTTTGGGCCCGCGATGTCTATCTCCCATGGCTGCAGTATTGGTTTCCTCCAAATGCTATCAATATCACGGGAATGATTATTGTTCTGATATCGTTTTGGGTAGAAATATGACAAGGGTCTGGTGGCAATTCCCCCAGAGGTATTAAACTCCCGGGAGCAGATGTATTCTGCTATGGTTGGATCCTCGAACGTGATTACTATACAGTCACCCCGGATAGTTTTTTTTCTGTGACCCACCCACGAGGTCCGGGAGACTGAGGCTATTGTGCTTTTCCAATGTTGGGGAACAGGGCGATTAGTGTTCAGCCAATACTGTACTTTATTCTTCAGTGACCAGTTTGGTTCAGCCCCCTCCCCAGTAAGTTCAGGGACCCCTGTCATGACCACAACGTATGGACATGCCGCGGGGGGCAGGTTTACAGAGGATCTTTGGTCAGTAATCTCTCTCGGGGTACCTTTTGTTTTTGTTTGTTTTGTATTTGTTATGGCAGGAGTTATGGAAGCAGGGGGGTTTGTCGTCGCGGGGGTTTTAGAGGAAGGGGTATTTATGCTTGGAGTATTTACTATTGGTGTCGGAAGTGGGGTAGGTGGTGGAGGGATGGTCGAGGACTTGGGAGTGATTTTTTGGACAGTAGAAGGATTTGGTGCTGTTGGAACTTTTACTGTAAGTTGTTTTTTGCTCTGTGGAGGAGGCAACAGTACAGATTTCTTGTTTGGGTGGATTATGATCGGGGAATCTGAAGAAGGCTTTTGAGGGACATGTGAGGGTGTGATTTTGGGAGGACTGGAGATTTTTGAAATTAGACTCTCGATGTTGCTAAGTCTAGCTTCTAAAGGGCGAATATAAGAATTCAGCAGGGAGGCTATCTCCTTAATTAATCTGGCTGATTCTCTTTCTTTTCCTAGTAGTCGTGGGCTTTTTGGTTCCAGGATTGGGAAATCTTGAAGATCGTGTGGTAATTGATGTGTCATTGCTATATTACTGGGCGGGGGAACAGAGTGAAGGGGGAATACTGCAGTATTTGTGTCGCCTACCAAGACTATAAGGTCAGCCGTTTCAATGTTTTCGGTGTGGTCTGGTTTTTTGCTAGCATTTCTTTTTTTGATAGCTCCCTCCCTCCTCCCTCTTGTTTGCCTTACTTCTTCAGGGGTTGGGTCGGGGAAGATGTCTGGGGTTTTTTCGAGGTCACTATCCGAGAAAGCTACTGAGAGTTGGGTGGCAGAAAGATCTACGTTGTTTGGCAGACTGAGTCTGTTAGCAGATACAATCGTTGGAGTTGGCGTTGTCTGGGGGTCTGGGGATCTGGGGTTCTTGCAGTGGCTAGTAGTCCCATTGAGGATCGGCGAGCAATGGCGAGTTCAGTTGAAACTCTTCCCTCTATTAAGCTTATGCTTTGATCGATAAATGTATTTGCTTTGGCGAGGAAATCGTCCATTGGGCCAAGCAATTTATCTCCTATCCCATTTTTTTTGGCTTTTTTCTGTTTGTTAGATCGCGTGTTCATTTTCCAATGGGTGGAATTGGGAGGATCAGAGCGTTCTAAGTGCCTGTATGAAGATCGCCGTGATGGAGCAGTTAGGGGGGTGGGCCGGACCGGACTCTCTCGTACTCGAACGGCCTCAAACTGCCCGCTCTTTGCCCGGTCTTCGCCCCGGTAGTCGCCCCGCGCGCGTCCCGCGTCGCGGTGTGACCTGGATCCAGTAAAGAAGGAGGAGGTTGGGGGCGTGGCCGCCGGGGGAAGAGGCAGCAGCTGTGTACAGCTGAGGCTGCTGGACCTCGCAGTCCCCCGGTAGGCTCCAAACGCTGTTACAGGCGTTAACCTCTACCTGGGAGCGCGTTGGTACACCACCGACTGTGGAGCCGCTCACACCAGGGAGGACGGGGCAGGCAGCAGTGAGCGGCACCCGCGAAGCGGGTGTTGCGAACGGTAGCAGAAAATGCAGGGAAAAACAGGTCCTCACAGGGCGAGTAACAGAGTCCCAATGTGCAGGAAGCGCCCACTCAGCCAGATCCAGGGAAAGTTATTCACGGAGGCTGGGGGCGTGGCCGCCGGGGGAAGAGGCAGCAGCTGTGTACAGCTGAGGCTGCTGGACCTCGCAGTCCCCCGGTAGGCTCCAAACGCTGTTACAGGCGTTAACCTCTACCTGGGAGCGCGTTGGTACACCACCGACTGTGGAGCCGCTCACACCAGGGAGGACGGGGCAGGCAGCAGTGAGCGGCACCCGCGAAGCGGGTGTTGCGAACGGTAGCAGAAAATGCAGGGAAAAACAGGTCCTCACAGGGCGAGTAACAGAGTCCCAATGTGCAGGAAGCGCTCTTCAGGTAGCTGTGAGGCCCGCCATGCCTGTTGACTGTTTGGGATCGATTTGGAGAGCTCACCTTGGGAGAAGGTGGAGAAGAGTACTAACCTGAGGATGGTGGGTCGGCCTGACTGGGCGTGCGGACCACCCGGTCAATGGCAGCCAGTAGGGGTGCTCAAGAGGACCTGGAGCCTGAGAGGGAGGCCCAGGAACCTGCCTTAGAGAGAAGAGGCAGGGGGCGCAGGAAACCGGCCACTAAAGTTCCCACGGCCCAGGAGGAGATAGACCCTGAGGGGGCTGCCCTGGAGCCTACCGGGGAACAGGTAGCTGAACTAAGGGACCTGCCTGAGCTGACCCATTGGCAGCAAGGAGGCCCCTCCAAGGAGGAATTCTGCAGGGAGCAGAGAGAAAGCCCTTCTCTTGAGGGCTTGCGGCAGCAGGCTGCAGGCCAGGCAGCAGGTGATCAGTCTGGGTCACATTGGATCTACTGGGAGAATGGTCTCCTGTATAGTGAGCCTGGGTCAGCCCGTGTGCTGGTGGTACCCCAGAGCTTCAGAGCCTTCCTTCTGGGGCTGGCTCATGATGTGCAATTGGCAGGACAAGACCTTTGAGGGGCTTGTCACCCACTTTCATTGGCCCCAAATGCGCAAGACACTAATTGCAGGACCTTTCAGACTTGCCAGGCAAGTGGAAAGAGTGGGAGGAAGTAGAAGGCTCCTCTCCAGCCATTCCCTGTAGTCAGTACCCCCTTTGAGCGGGTGGGGATTGACATTGTGGGGCCACTGGACCCCAAGACAGCCATGGACAACAGGTAAATCCTGGTCTTGGTGGACCATGCCACCCGGTACCCGGAAGCCATACCTCTGAGGACAGGGATGGCCCCCGTGGTGGGACGAGCACTGATGGGAATTTTCTCACAAGTAGGATTCCCTCAAGAGGTTATGTCTGACCGGGGCACCAACTTCATTTCTAAGTATATGAAGTCCCTGTGGCAGGAGTGTGGGGTAACTTAGAAGTTCACCACTCCTTACTTCCCCCAAGGAAATGGGTTGGTTGAAAGGTTCAACCGAACCCTGAAGGGCATGATTATGGGTCTTGAGGAACCCATGAGGCGTAAATGGGATGTCCTCTTACCATGCCTGTTTGCATACTGGAAGGTGCCACAGAAATCTCTAGGGTTCAGTCCCTTTGAGCTTCTCTATGGGCACCCGGTCAGAGGACATTGGAGTCTGGTCAAGGAAGGCTGGGAGCAATCTCCCAGGAAACCTCCCCAGGATGTATATAGCTACATGCTGGCCTTCAGGAACCAGACTAGGTGTTTCAGGCAACACGCTGAGGCGAATCTGAAAGCCAGCCAGGAGGAGATGAAGTGGTGGTACGACCAGAGTGCCACTCTGGTAGAGCTTCAACCTGATCAGAAAGTGTGGGTCATGGCCCCAGTGGAGCCCTGAACGCTCCAGGATAAGTGGACCGGACCATTTTAGGTTGTGGAGAGCAAGAGTCCAGTTACCTACTTGTTGGACCTGCGGTCTCCCAGGAACCCCTTGCGGGTCCTGCAGGTCAACCGCCTTAAGCCCCACTTAGAGAGGTCTGAAGTGGGCATGCTCTTGGCAACAGATGCTGGAATGGAAGAGGAGACGGAGCCTCTTCCTGACGGCCACAGAGCAAGATAGGTCAGTGGATGGTGTTTACCTCTCTTCCACCCGGACCCCTGAGCAACAGAATGACTGTCGCCTGTTGCTGGGACAGTTTCCTAATCTGTTCTCCCTGGTTCCTAGTATCACAGATTGGTGCGTCCATGATGTGGATGCTGGAGACAGCTTACCTGTGAAGCACAAATCTTACAGGGTAACGGCTTGCATCAAAGAGGAGATCCCAAAGATGCTTGCACGAGGGGTGATTGAGTCCTTTAGCAGTCCTTGGGCCAACCCAGCGGTTGTGGTCCCAAAGGCTGCAGCGCCGTGTGCCACACCCGAACTCTGGTTCTGTGTGGACTACTGAGGGCTCAATTCGGTCACGTAGACTGACGCGCACCCCATCCCCAGAGCTGATGACCTCATTGATCAGTTAGGGGCTGCACAGTACATCAGCACGTTTGACTTGACGTCTAGGTATTGGCAGATCGCCTTGACTTATGGGGCAAAGGAGAGGTCAGCATTCTCCACACCAGATGGGCATTTCCAGTTCTGTGTTATGCCCTTTGGGATGAAGAATGCCCCTGCCACCTTTCAGAGGTTGGCCAACCAGGTGTTGGTTGGACTGGATGAGTTCGGTGCCGCCTACCTGGATGGCATCGCAGTGTTCAGTGTCCCTTGGGAGGAACATCTGTGCCACCTCTGGGAAGTGTTGTTGGCACTGCGGAAGGCAGGCCTCACGATCAAGGCGAGTAAGTGTCAGATCGGGCAGGGTTCTGTGGTGTACTTGGGACACCAAAATGGAGCGGCCGGTGGCGCCCCTACAACCCAAGATTGAAGCCATCCTGACTTGGGAACCCCCCAAAACCCAGACAGAGGTGAGGGGCTTTTTAGGACTTACAGGGTACTCCAGGAGGTTTGTCAAGGGGTATGGCAACATTTTTTTTTTTTAACTTCATTTTTATTGCATCACCAATATAAATGTACAGACAATATACTTAGCATTAACAACACATCATGTACAGTCTTAGTTAGCTCCAGTCGATCGCCGGCAGGGGGTTTCATCTCGAGCTTGGCGCGGGTGACCTCAACCCTGCCCATTTCTTGTGGCTCCTTACAGTGTCCGACCGCTTCATCAAGCAAATAACCCTGGGACGCTTTTGTGGTTTTCTCCCCTCCCCCTCCCCGAATTTCGGTACCCCAATTCCCCTCCAAAGCAGCCTCCTACCCACCCACCCCCGTGGTCGCTCTGCGCTGGGTTAACAGTGTAAAAGCGTCTGGTGTGTTGCAGGAGGAAGTAAACTTTCGCTAAGGTGTGTTCTCCTGTGTAGTGTTAGGGTCTGCTCCAGCTAGTGCACTCTCGCCATCCTGCCCCTCATCGTCCACATCCCGGAGTGCCTGCACCATCACCTCCCATGCCGTCGCCCTCTCCAGCGCCTTCTCATCATTCAACCTCCAGGCCAACTGGTATCGTAGGGTACTTTCACACGCGGCCCATCTCAGACATTCTCCATACCATCTTTTATACGTGGGCCCCACTCTGGACTTCCAGTTTCTCGTGATCTCCCGCTTGGCCAGGATGAGCCCCAAGTCTATAAATTTACTAGTCATCTTAGTCCTAGGTGTATGCGGGAACCAATGTAGGACGCCAACCGCTTTAGTAAACTGGATATCCCTGTCTGTCGCTGCGTTAAGGGCCCGCCCAACTTCCTGCCAATAATATCCCAAGGAGGGGCAATCCCACAGCATATGGCACAAATCCGCCCCAGCTGTGTTACATCTGGGGCAAGCAGCGTCAGTCGCCCCAAAATACTGTTGGATTTTCCCAGGGGTGAGGTATGCCCTGTGAATCACATAAAAGTGAATCAATTGGAACCTGGCGTTCCTCGAGCTCTTCCTTGCCCGTCTTAGCAACTGGCCCCAGGTCGTGTCTGGTATCTCCACTTGGAGGTCCAGCTCCCACTTGGCCTTCAGGGCTGCCAAAGGTTGCAAGGCCTCCCGCTGCATCCTGGAGTAGAGGCACGTGACAGCCTTAAAGGTTCCCGCCGCCATCATGGCGTACTGGCAGGCCATCGAGGTGCCAGGTTCCTGCAGCCCTTCCCCCCAGTGGGCTCGCATAGCGCCCGTGACTGCTGCGTGCAGCAAGTAGTCGCCCCTCGGAAGGTCAAATCGCTCCTGCAGGTCCCGAAACGGCAGCAACACCCCATCTTCGTAGAGGTCACCCAGCATTAGTATTCCCGCCTCCTCCCATCCCAGCAAGCGCGACCAGTCACCCCCATGTGGGAGGGCGGTGACCATCCCCAGCGGAATTTCGGGGGCATACATACGGCGGACACCCGCCCGCTTACGGGCCCGGTCCCAGGAAAGCCGGAACGTCTGCTCCTCGACCGTCAGATCACCCACCCGGAGTTTCTGGTGCAGCGTAATATATGCCAGAACGTGTCGCGGGGTGCCTTCTACTCTCGCGTCCTCGGGGCCTCTATACACTCTCGCCACCTCCTGAGTAAAGGTCTGCAGCTGCGCAGCCAGGTAATACCCTTCAAAATCCGGCACTGCCATACCTCCTTCATCTTTAGGGCGCAACAGCGTGTCGAGCGCTATGCGCCTCCTACCCGTACCCCACAAGAACGCTATGACCAATGACCTCAGGCGTTTGAAAACCGAGCTCGGTACCCACACCGGTAGTGTCCTGAAATAATACAAAAGCCTGGGCAGGGCTATCATTTTAAGCAGGGAAATTCTACCAGCTAGGGAGAGCGGCAGGGTTGCCCAGAAGTCCATGGACCCCCGCAGGGCGTTAATACAGCGAGTGATGTTACCATCCAGCAGGTCGGACGGGGCGTGGTAAACATAGACCCCCAAATAATGCAGACAGCGCGGCTCCCACCGGAGTTCCTGAGCAGTGAGTGGGCACGGTTCTCCCGGCCTCAGGGGAAACAGACAGGATTTAGGCCAGTTGACCCTCAGGCCCGACAACCTACCGAATCGTCCCAGTAGCTGTCGCGCCCCCTGAAGCTCGGGGCCCGCGTCGGCCAAAAACATCAGCAAGTCATCCGCGTACAGGGAGATGAAGTGCGGTCTCCCCCTAAATGACAAACCTGCGTAGTGGCGGCCCAGTCTGGCTTCCGCAGCGAAGGGTTCCATCGCCAACGCGAATAAGAGCGGGGATAGGGAACAGCCCTGTCTAGTGCCACGCCTAATCGGGTATTGGTTCGAGATCAGTGTGCCCACTCGGACCCTCGCTACCGCCTCGGTGTAGAGGACCTTGGTCCATTTTATATATCCATCCCCCAGCCCGAAGCGACGCATCACCTCATATAAGTATCCCCATTCAAGACTGTCAAATGCCTTCTCAATATCAATGGAAAGGACAAATGGGGAGACGGCGTCCGGCCAGTCCGCACCCATCAGTCTCGTGAGTCTACGAATGTTATGGGTGGTGTTGCGTGTCGGTATGAAACCGCACTGGTCACCGTGGACCAGGCCCGTCATATGTACCAGCAGTCTGTTGGCCAGAATTTTACTGAGGATCTTGTAGTCCGTCGTCAACATAGACAACGGACGATACGAGGACAGCGCCGCACTCTCTCTGCCCGGCTTCAAGAGCGGGATCATGAGGGCCTCGCACATGGAGCCCGGGAGTCGGCCCCTCTCCTGCGCCTCGTTGTATACCTCGCGCAGCCGTGGTGCAAGGTACTCTAGGTATTTGCCATAAAATTCGATCGGCAGTCCGTCAAGGCCCGGGGTCTTATTTCTAGCCATCTGTTTTATAGCACAACCTATTTCTCCGAGAGAGATGGGCCGACCTAGTTCTTCTGCCTCCGAGTCCTCCACTCGCGGCAACTGTAATCCGTCCAAGAACTCCTCAAGCTCCTCTGTCCCTCCTGTTCCACCACTCTCATAGAGCCCTTCATAATAAGCACGAAACTTATTCAGGATCCCGGGTTGAGTGTGGCAGGGCTCCTCCCCTGGCTCCTGGATCCCCATGATCGGCACTCCCCCCCGGATTGGGTTAGCAAGCCACGCCAACATTGACCCCGCCTTATCACCTTCCGCATGCGCCCTTGTCATGTACGCCTTGTGGTCGAAGCTTCGCAGCCGCTCCAGCTCTACTGCCAGCCCCTCCCGCGCCCCGCTAAGCCCCTCCTGCAGTTCAGGGTGATTCGGGCGCCTCTTCTCTAGTTCCCTCAGCCGTGTCTCAGCCTTATCTAAGTCATCCAACAAAGTCTTCCGAGCCCCTGCCGTGTGTCCAATACAGTGTCCCCGCACCACCACCTTGAACGCATCCCACTCAACCGCCCTCGTGGAGGCTGAGCCACTGTTCTCCTCAAAATACCTCTCAATACGCTCACTTAGGGCCTCCCTGAACAACAAATCGTCCAGGGTATCAGGTTGCAGGCGCCATGTTGGCACGCAGTTAACAGTCACCATCCATTCCAGAGATAACAACAAGGGGTTGTGGTCCGATATCGTCCTAGCCAAGTATTCCGCCCCTCCCACCGCGGGGAGCACACATGCCGAACAAAGAAACGCATCCAGCCGCACATGCAAATCATGCAGGTGTGAGTGAAAGGAATAGTCCCTAGCGGTGGGGTGCAACGCCCTCCATGCATCCGTGAGGGCCCAGCTCTCCTGCCATTCCAACCTACGCTTAGCGACCCTATGTACTGGGGACGCGCGCAGCGGGGGATGGGACCTATCTAGTAACACATCCTCAACCGAGTTGAAGTCCCCCCCCCCCAAGAGGACCGGCCCTGCCAGGTAACCCGCCAATTTGCCCGAGATGGTAGACAAGAAGGCGGGCACGTCTACATTAGGAGCATACACATTACAGAGAGATATCACCCTGCCTCTTAGCTTCCCCTCCACCGCCACATATCTGCCCTCAGGGTCCACCAATGACTTTGAGACCTGGAAGGGGACCCCCGCCCGTATCCAAATCAGTGCCCCCCCTTGCAAAAGCCGAAAATGTCGTGTAGAATAGCTGCCCCCTCCAGCGCCTTTGCAGAGCCGCCCCTTCCTGCTTATTAAGATGTGTCTCCTGCAGGAACGCTACATGAACCCCCCTACGCTTGAGGTACGCCTGGACTTTATGTCTGCGCGCCATGGACTGCATACCCCGCACATTCCAGGTCACACATTTCAAAGCCCCAGTGCTAGCCATCTCCCCCTACACAACCGGACCATACAGCAAAGAACAATGTCCGCACAAGTCCCGCGACCACGGGCCCACCCACCCACCCTCTCCAAACAGGAAGCTGAACCCCACCAACAACAACTGCCGCCCGAGCAACCCCAACTGCTAGCAACTCCCACCCCCCCAGGACAGGCCCCCCCGCAACTGGAAGTACCCCCATCCAAACCAACACTCCCGACCACCCCTCAAGGAGAGGAGGTAATGCTCGCAGTCCCCACTGCGATGACCTTAGGGGCCAGTAGGGCGCGGCTCAATGCGATAGAACCTCAAAACAAATCAGCCCCGCGCGCTCCACCCCGCAATCCCCTCATTACAACTCCCCAAAACCTCAATCAATAATGTTCCACTGCTGCGGGCCCAGTGCCCCGGTGTCCAACCAACGAGCTCACTCCACCAGTTCAGTTCAACACGCCTCCAATATCTCCTCCGAAGTCTGCGGCGTCACAATAGGGCCCCGGGCTCCACCAAATTCCGATTGTCCTGTCTCCGAGCCCGTGCCCGGGTCCTCCGATTCCGTGCCCTTCCCGGACCGAGTCCTGGCGGTCCTAGATAAGTCCACTACCGCCTGTAGTGCCGCCTGCCTCTCCGCCTCCGTCTGTGACACCGATGGTTTCCCGGTTCTCTTGCGGTTCCTCCTGATCCGTTGGGACTGCCTTACTGGCTTCGCCACCTTGGCCTCCTCCTCCCTGGCCTTGGCACCATCCGTTCCCGCTTTATAAGTGTCCCACCAGTCCCAAGCGTCCGCGGAAGTTGTGAAGAATAGTGTTTTCTCATCCACTACCACTCTTAGCTTGGCAGGGAACAGCAGGGAGTACTTGATGCCTTCCTGGCGGAGCTCCCGCTTGAGGGACAGGAAGTTTGCCCGGAGTCGCTGCGTCTCAAACGTATAGTCCGGGAACATGGTGACTCTATTGTTCTCCACTTGAAAGGGCCCTGCTTCTCTCGCCCTCTGTAAGAGCCAATCTCTGTCCCGATAATGGAGCAACTTGAACACCACCGGGCGAGGAGGAAGGCCCAAGGCTGGCGGGCGCGCTGGAACTCTATGTGCCCGTTCCAGGGAGAAGAAGGGGGACAGACCTTCCGGTGCCACCTCCGTCCGCAACCAGTTATCAAGGTATCCCACCATGTCGTCGCCTTCAATTTTCTCCGGCAGGCCCACTAGGCGTACGTTGTTGCGCCTGTTTCTGTTTTCGGCATCCTCGGCCCTCCTTTCCAGCACCTTCAGGCGGTCCATCACGTCTACCATCTGGGCCTTCAACGTTTCATGGCCCGGGGCTAATTCCTTAACCGTGATCTCCACGGTTTTCACCCTGTCTTTAAGTTTGTCGTGGTCGGCCTTCAGGAGGCCCAAGCCCGTCGCCACCTGAGCGATATCTTGCTGCAGGGCGTCCTTAGTGGTGGCGATGGCCTCCAGGATACGATCCTGCATCCGCTGCAATGCCGCTTGGTCTCGCTCCGCTCCCTCCGCAGCCTCTGTGTCGGTCGCGCCATCTCCCTTCCCCTTTGGTTTCCCCATCTGGGCCGGTTTGGGCGGCGGTCTCCGAGTATATTCCTGGTCACCCTCCGAGTGCCGTCGGGTTTCGTTCTTCGGCAGGGTTCCCGGGCCCAGTTTTGTCACCAAGTAGTAGGAAACACTGAGCGATCGCGGCCCGGCCTGCGCCAGACGTGCCAGGGGCCCGGGGCTCTCGTCACTGGGCCACTGCCGCACTGCCGTCGCCCCCACTAGGGGGGCGGTCCTCAGCCACCGCCCAAGAGTGCTCCCAAAGTCCACTCGGCACCCGGGGAGAGGCGCGATATGGCTGCCAACACCCTTGATTCGTCAGGGAGTAGTCCTCAGTGGGTCTCCGGGCAGATGTCTCCGTCGTGTCTGCTCTCATGCCCTCGCCGCCATTTTGGGGTCCGCAACTTCTCGCCTGGGTTCAACTTTCAAAGTCGAAATACTGCTGTGGGATGGCTCGGTGTCGTCCTCCGTGGGCCTCGGACCCTCCGCAGTAACGTCCAGTACCGGATAGTATCGGTTACCTCGGGGTCCGATCATACATGCTATATAACCCTCTGTGTTTTCCGTTCGGAATGACTCACAGAAATGGGTGTCTCCATGACTACACAGTGCCAGCTCCGTCACACCCTTCCAGGGATACCATTGGCTCCTGGGGAGACGAGCCCCCAAACAGCATTCAGCGGCGGCACCGCGAGTGCGGGCCACGTCCCATCTCAAGCCTTTCTTAGACGCTATTCACACTAGGGAACAGCTTGCCACTCGAACCGGAGGAGAGCTGAAGGTAAGAGCCTGTATTTTCGGAGCAGAGCTCCAGTTTCATTTTTGTCTGTGCAACCTACGCACAATCTAGCAGGTTAGATCGAGACTCCGAGAAGTTTTTTGCCTGTCCCATATGGAGCATGCCACCGAGCCATCGGCTATCACCGAGCTTCATTAGCAGGCTACGTACTTATAAGCTATCACTGTGCTTAGACATTTAGTCGAAGAATGCCCGTTTTTAAGCCAATCCGATCACTTTTCCGTCAATTCCCAGGCTTGCAGCTTAACCAACCGCCAATCGAGGGCTGCTCAACACAGCAATTTGCTATCACTTTTGAGCCCCCCACGCGGTGCACGGTTCCACCCCACTTTGATTCTCTCTTGGTTAATACCGCATGCTGAGAACACGCTGCTCAACGGCACAGCTCCCACCAGTATGATTGCAGGGTCTTTTAAGGACCGTAGCTGCGAGCCTTACCACAAGCTGCCCCCATCCAGTCACCGCTCGCAATGTATTATTTGCAACACATCGCATACCCATTATTGTTTGATCTGCCGTCGAAACCTCATCCCGATCCCTTTGCAATTTCAACTACAGGTTCCTTTTGTTGACTTCCAAGCAATAGATATTTGGGTGAATAATGACCCCATTCACAATTTGTGAGTCACCTACCTTATTGAGGACATTCAGGGTCACCTCCTTTCTGTAACACAGAGACTTCTCTTTTCAGATATCCGAAGAACTACCAACAAAGAACATCCATTGATTGTTCTTTCCCCAAACAGGTAACCTGCCTTCATTTCTTCGCCACACTTCACTCCATAAACTGATTTCATTGAATTACTTTTAGGTGCTCCGTACCACACCTCGTCCTGACGAAGACCCCATAATGAGGATCTAATAACCCTTCACCAATCAGGGTTCGAAAAGTAGACTTCTACATACTCTCAAACCCATAGGAACAGAAGAAATCAATTAATTGCGACCTATGTGTTATGAATGTAGGAGAACCAGGGACCTTTTTAAGGCTGTAAAGGTTCTACTGTATATAAATGTAATTGTGCCTTTACCCTGTCCCTCACGTATCCATTCACTCCTAATCTTCCAACGTACCCCCTTTCTATTACACTGTGAGCACTGTAAATATTGCATTATATTGAAGCAGATACACGAAATTACATTTATGTCTTTGAATTGAAAAAGCATTTAATGAATGTGTCACTTGGTATAATAAATGTATGTATCTGGCGAACAGACCATGTACGATCTTTGTGATGAACTGTTTGTAAGAATTCAAGAATATTGATATTATTCCGTCCTTTTTCCAAACGTATTGCTATTATGACCCAGGTCGGATTGGTTTTTTTGGGCTAACCCCGTTGAAACTCAACACGCTAGTGGGCTTGCAGGACTGGTTGTGCCACCCACAGAA
This sequence comes from Lissotriton vulgaris, assembly GCF_964263255.1. Lineage (NCBI taxonomy): Eukaryota > Metazoa > Chordata > Amphibia > Caudata > Salamandridae > Lissotriton > Lissotriton vulgaris. The sequence goes on along the minus strand of NC_141697.1, from coordinate 586,227,473 downwards.
GCGGCCTAGTAAAATGTGTCTAAGGCAGAGATCTTCAAACTTGTTGATACTGAGACCCACTTGTCAAACTTTTTTTTAGGAGTAAGGACTCCCCTCCTGATAAAAATTTCTAGAACCTGGTACTCCCCATCATCGACAACCGTAAACGCCACCAATTCCAACACAAAATAATGTTTATAGTGCGGAAATAATATTAAACAGTGTTTGGAAAACCTAAGGTTAGGGAGCATGGGGGGTGGTCAAAGGTGTAGCTAAAAACAAAGGGCCACATTTATAAGGAATTGGGGTCTGGCAGCGCTGCAGGTCCTCTTCCTGCGCTGCCCTATGCCAATGTGGAAGGGCAGGAATGCACCATATTTATAAAATACGGTGCATTCTGGTTCTTTCCCCTTGCGTGGTGCACAAATTGCTGCCTAGCACCAATATAGGCAGGATTGTTTTTGTGCAGGAAGGGCACCATCCTTCACAAAAATAATCCCAAAAGCAGTTTCCCCTTTCTATGTGAAGTGCAGAATGCAGCACACATGGAAAGAGGAAAACACGAGGAGAAATGTTTTCACTGGAGAGACGTACGTTTTTGGTGCTGCTCCAGGTTTAAGTGATTTTAATAATATGGGGCAGCATCAAAATACATGGGTGTTGCGTGGGAACACCACTGCAGCGCACATGGAACACCTCCTTGACGCAGAGTTAGGCAAGGCAGCAACTTGCCTGCTTTGTCTTATTCCATATCTATGAGGCCATGCAAAGCCATGCAGGGTGACTTTGCGCAGCTCATAGGTATGGTTAAGACGCTCGCGCCCACAGAGCATTAAAAAAAAAACCTGGTGCTCTGGTGGCGCAAGCCTATCATAAATAAGCCCCAAAATATTCGGTATTCTTTTTTAGGTCTTTCACCATCAGGTACCTACATATACAATAATGGGCAGTATAAATTAAAAATAAATGTAAAAATGTGTTGCTCAGTGGGAAAAGCACTGCAGTACATTATAAAAACTCTATTAGTTAAAGCACTGCATAGATGTGTGTAACCAGAGAGACAGTATTAAATCTTAGTAGGTGCAAAGGAGACAAGTGTATTTTTAGTGCAACATGATCACAGCCGGTGACAGAAAGCACTGTGAGTGTATAAGTTTTTATTTTATACTTGCATTGCATTACTCACAGTAAAATATAGACTGATACAAAATGTATAAATGGTTTTAAATAAAATGGTTCTTCCAAAATTTAGATTTTAGGAATCCCAAGGCTTATGTAATGCAATTTATTTTTTAAATAACTGTCCGTTCAACACCTCCTTAGGGGTACCAAGGGCTGCGTAAGTACAGTTATGATTAAAAGCAAACACTTCACAAATATATATTTTTTTAAATCTAAAATTTTAATTTTGGGAAGATCGGTTCTTTTCCAACTTCAAAAGCGTCCACACATTGTCCATACTACATTCTGTTTGATGCGCTTGCACTACTCCCACAAATCAATCTGCGGATACTCACTTAATTTTCAGCTTTCAATTTCATTTTTTTTTACCTTTTATAGAACATTACAGTTTGCTTCTTTATTCGCTCGCAGTTTACTTATCTGTTAATATGATTTAATTTTCTTAGCAGTCAGAGATCCCCTGAGTAGGCTTTGCAGACTGCCAGGTGTCCACAGAACACAGGTTAAGATCCACTGTGCTAACACATCCGTCAGTGTTGGAAGGCTCTCTCATTAATTAAAAATGCAAAGAAATAAGCTAAAACAGTCTATTGACAACTGTTAAATGACAAGAACGACAATTATAAATATAACTTTTAATAAAACTTTTACTGTAACTATATACACAGCTGAAGTATCACCTTTATACAAAGGTAGTACATATACGTCCATTACATTTTAAAGAGTGAGGTAGAATTTATATTGTAGGATTTCTCAATGTCGCCTAACTGCATGTCTATCTCAGAGTATACAATACAGGTGGCAAAATATAAATCGGACTAGATTGTAATTCATCATGATTAAGCCCTCCCTAAAATATACCAAGTTGGTGGTGGTAGTGGCGGGGGTGTAAAAGATCCATTATGAATCAGGCAAACTGGCATTACCACAGAAAACACCTCTCAGCACGATTTTACCAGTTGTGGAAATGCAGCTGGTAAAACCAAATGTGTGGGCATTTGGTTCTTCAGGAATAAATGTTCTTTGTGAACCACAATCCCACATGTTGACTGTGAGTAGAACCCTAACCCAGATGCAGAGTATCACTGAAGAATGAGCATCACCAGGAGCGGACTCGTTGGATACATACACAAGCACTCTCACTTTGTGGTACACTTTACCTGGCACTCACTCATTTTCTGACACTCTTCGTTTGTCTTTTTTCTCAATTTTAGGATCCTTTTGGGGGTCCATGTCAATTAGTTTGTGTACTTAATCATCCTAAACAGACACTTTCAGAAAGTTGAAGGGGCTCCGAAAGTGCCTGTAAAAGGGTCTTAACTTGGACATGGACTGGAACACCATAGGATAAATTCCTACCAGAGCCATACTGCAGAAATGGTAGATTTATAAGAAATGGCTTGGTCATCATAATTACAAAAGGCAACATTTGGCTTTTCACCAGCTGTTCAATAACCTCATCATGGCCCTCTACTTCTGTACTTGGGGGTTTTAAATGGTCCCAGGGTAGCCTGAAGAAGTCCACAGCATAGTATCCCACTTCTCTGAGATCCTACCGAAACATGGGCCCCACTCTTGCTGTCAAAATGCCCACTACCTTTAGACCCTTTCCTTTAGAGGAAAAAGGTAGGAGTTTGCAAGATGAACAGGTAGTACTGAAATACAGCTGTCATTATGTTTAGAAATCTTTTACCCCCTCATAGCCATTCTCCAAACTACTTTTTCTGGGTCCCCACTTGCTGATCTATTTTAGAAATACTGCTTGTTCAATATTTGTGAGAAAGGGATACAGCATCAATTCCTAGGTATAAATGGTGAAGGGAAAGACTGGGCCCTCCCTCGTCAAACATACAGAATGCAAATAGCGATCATAGTTCACGATGGAAGTTAATTGCAACACAAGCAGATATTGTTGAGGATCTGCAGGTCTACTTTAATGCCTCTAGAGTGACAGATGTGTGTAGTAGTAGTAGAGTTACATGGTGAACCCTCAATCCCATCATGCAAAAGCTTTCTAAGGGGGGGGCATAAACATATGGAGTAACCAGCCGTAAGCTTGGCATTAATAAATCATTTCCATACACCAGGCTGCAGCGAAATTGAAGAGCAGCGTTGGCCTTCAAGTACTTATATTATGTTTCCATACTTTTTTTCTCTAAAATATCTGTATTGTGATTTCAAACATTTCCATGCCACCATCCTGCCCCAGAGTTGAAATGCTTCCTTGCGTTTTTGGGCCTATGCATCAAACTTCCTGTACAGCAGTCAAGCATTCTCTTCCCTACCGCCAGCACAAGAAGAGTTCTCGCACTTCAACCTTTCCTCTAACAGGTCGACCATCCCCCAACTACACCCAGCTGCACAATGCGAACCACTAATAAGTCATGAAACTCCCATACAAAGTACATACGAAGGTGTGGACTTAAAACTGGGTGGTAACATAAAATCTTAGGATTTGTGATGAATGTGAAAAATCCTCAACAGGACCTTTGTCTGCTGGAAGAGAATAGTCCAGCAGAAATACCTCCACCAGAGGCATTTAGTATATTCACCCGAAACAAAGGATTTTTATTACCATCAACCTAAACATCAGGCCCTAAATCCGCACACAATTAAGTGACTTAGGGCAAATGCAAAGGTTGGAACAGGGAGTACAGTTTGACTGCTATACTAACAGTGCAATTGACTAGCTTATGCATTGCACACAGTGACTCAATGGAGATGGTACAACCCCAAGCACCAATGAGATGGTGGATCCACCATATTGTCCTCTCCTGTCAAGGTGCCCAAAGGTTGCGATGAAGGTCACCAACGTTTCACAGTCTTGAATCTTCGCCAACCTCCATAAACCTCAGAGCAGTCGCTCGCCGAGTTCCCTTCTCGTGGCCCTGATATGGCATGACATCATAATGCACTGAGCACCATTTGAACAACTCGTCATAAAGCCTGGGCTGATCTTGGAAGGCGAACCGGAAGTAGGCCTAACCTACACAAAGGTCAAGGCTGTACATTCTTGTCCTCCCACTGAGAGGGCCGACTTTCAGTTGGCAGCTACTTTCAGCCCCTCGTCTGTCCACAGAGGGAGGGTGTTGTGCAGCAGTCCCTGGTACATGTCAGGACAGCACATGATGCAGCTCGGTTCATGCTCCTGCATCGCCTTACTCAAGAACCTCATCTCTTTCGTCAGCTGGGCAATCTCTTTCCTCAGGGCAGTGTTATCTTTTTCCAGCCTTTCATGTTCCTGCCAGAAGAAAACAAGGAAGTCTAGAAGTTAGTTATAATTAACTGCATTAGTTTTCTTGTCAACACATCTTTTAATTGCACTGGACAGACTTAATTGTGAATTACAGTGGCTGAAGGAGAGGGAACTCTGCTTACTGCTTCATGAGCAAGAAAACAATTGTATTGCTTAAAATCTTTAGCTGTATAGGGCTGACCTAGGGTAGAAGGCACCAGCACTCATTATGGGGACAAGGATTTATTTGTCATCATTAGACTTTGACACAGAGCAAGCAAGTAAAGGAAAATGAAGGGAGTTGATAAAGCGAGTTTTAGTAATTAATTAAGTATTTACTCGCCGAGTCATACTTCCATAATAAATTAATAATATTAATGAGTTTTTGCATGTTTTGTATTAATTCAACCTAGTGTAAAATGCAATCATAAACGAGGGACTAACATTATGTGCTCTTTGTTGCCTTTACGTTTTCGCTGTAAAATAATATATTAATTTGGTCTCGGTTTTGTCAATATTAATTGCGGCTGTTTAAATAATGGCATGTGCTTATTTTTAAATGTGCTTTCGACTGTTTCGTGTCTTATGGCCTGTGTGTGTAAGGTCTTTATGTTTGTTGTTTACTCTGTGCTAAAAGCTAGGTAACATAAACTAATGGGTTAACATTAGTGATGGGGGTGGGTAACAGAAAGACTTTCATTACTCAAATTAATAAATATTTTGTGTTTCCTTGCATACTAGTGCTGCGGAAGGAGGCCTGAGGCCTAACTTAAAATGGATGTTTTTGAAGTCCTGTCATGATTAGCCGTGCACAGCAAAGAATGAATAAAAAGTCTGTTGTTTATAATCTTCAGTAAACAAATACGTGGAACTGAACTGTGCAGGATGCGCCTCGTGTTGTATAACTTTGCCAATGACAGGATATGGCAGAAAGGCCAAAGCTGAGGAAGCAACAAACTGTTATTCAATAAATTGTTGCAAAGGTCCTCGGAAGCTGTTGTCACTCGTAGACAATGGACAAAGGCGCTAAGGAAAAAATATGATTTTGCAAGAAGAGGCAATGACTTAATGTGGACTGACGGCTGTCAGCCAATCATTTCGCAGGATGGCTTTCTAAATGCATTCTTTTAGCTAGTTTTAGATAGAGAAAAAAGGTATAAAACTTGGCCCCATGGGAGGAGCTGGCTGGCTCATTCCTGTGATCGTGAGATGCTGTCGGACTTTTGACTCACGTAAGAATAATCAGAACTTATGTTTTTCCCTTTAGGTTCCATTTAGTTAGACAGGGAAATAGGGTTTAGGGAATGAGATTCTTAGCTTAAAAACTTACCATGCTGTTTGATTTGAAACGACAAACTAATGTGCCTTTACTTAATAAAAAGATGCTTTTCAAATGAAAATAAAGAATTAATATGCTTTATATTTGATAATAAAGTTAATAAAATAGATTTTGAAATGACAAGCTGGTCTTGAATATTTTTAAAAGTCTAGTTACCATTAGTTAATCCATTGCCTAGGTGTCTTAATTAAATGTGCATTTAATAAAATGATGATAAACTGCAGTTGTATATAAATATTCCTGCAATAGTTCCGATTAATTAGGTCACATGATTCAGTTGGCCAATTCATGTTTTAGTCTTTGATGGGCCTTGTGAAGAGTTTGTTTAATGGTGAGTATCATGGTGTAGATTTGAGTCGGAGACAGATTTTCTTTGGGCCCGCTGGATCAGAGGCAAAAGGAATAAGGTAGGAAACCAGTGACAGAGTATGCAAGGATGAAAAGAACTTGCAAGTGTGAGTTCGAGACAGGCAGTATGGGTTGGTGGAAGAAAGTAGTATGACGTGAAATACAGACTAGGCTACCTGGATATTGGACCACAATGATGTTAAGCAGGGCTGTTGACAAACCCCCACGGGGCATTTTGGGCCCCTGCACCTAAGAATTTAACAACTGCAAATGTTGACCCTGTGCAAGTACATCACACAGATGCTGCAAAACAATGGAAACGGTCTGTCTACTTTGTTTTATCCTGACCTACCACGATCATACTGATGCACCTGTGTAGACATTTGTTTGTAGGTCACTACCTCTGGGAAGCCTCTAGTCCTACAGCGGAGTTTGAACTTGGAGCTCCACCTATGAGTCACAGGTCTGTCCTTCTTACCTATTAATCATAATTCGCAATTCTTTTAGCCTTTCTCAAGCATAAGATTTGCTATTTCACCCTGATCATTTCTTGGTGAAGGCTTCACTTTATTGGAGGGGTATTCCATTCTAGGAATGCTAGATCCAAGTAGCCATGTAGAGAGCTGCGAGTGCTCTCATTGCCTTTAGGGTACTAGAAGCAAGAGCCACAAATGTGGTAACGAATTTACATTTGTATTTCCATCCTAGTTGCGGACATCTCATCGAAATTAAGTGTTTTGTTTGGTTCAAAAGCAATGATGTGCAATACCTTTAACTAGACATATTACCTTTTCTAAATCACCATAATTCCTACTGTAAGATGGAGGAACTTAATTACTCCACGTAATGCAATAGCAGATACCCATAGTCAGTGATTTTTCACCCTCTTTGCAGGAGGGCATCCTTCGCAAGATGCAAAGAGTTTCAAAGGTCCATCTCTAGTCCCATTTTTATTTCATCAGGTACAGGCCCCGCTGACAAGCGGTACCTCCTTTGGAAAGTAGAACATGTTCACCATACACACCTGGGCTTACCTGGTATATGTAACTTGATGAAGAGCTTCCAGAGGTACCCCGGCCCAAAGGTACTTAGCAATACTTTAGCCATCTTTAACTGCAAGTCTGGAGTGTTATGCAAGCTCATTCCTACGATTCCTACTTTCACTTATGGATCAAGTCATCACCGCAAGGACTTCCTCAGCTGCAGATGAAATTGAAACCTAGAGCTTGGCAGCGATGATCTCCTGCAAGCCCAAACCATCCAGTTGAAATTGTAAGACTGGACTCAATGCAAGATCTGGGTGTGTTGTTGCATTAATGTTTATGCTATAGTGGATTCTTAAAAGGATTAGAGCATCACTGGGCTGCCTACTTTCTTGGATTTGGTTCCAACTCCAAGTGACTCCACTCAAAATACACAGAGTTTATTTAGCGGTATTGACCGCAGTTGACTCAACGCTTTTAAGTACCCTCCTTCAGTTATGGGCCCTCTTCAGTGGATTGGACCCTTAATTACAAGGAGGATACTGATCAGTCATGATTTCCCTGCGGGCGAGGGCACTAAGGGTATTAACACACCCTCCCAACCTCCTGAGCGATTAATTAATCTCACCGCAGTCCAAAGTCTGGTGTACCTTTGAACATTGCACCAGCTCTGGTGAGAGGCTGCTCTCATGTCCACTCTGTGCTGGCCCCTCCTCTTCCATCTTAAAGTGGACATGTAAGACCAAAAGTCGCAGCATAGTAGGAAATGTTTTATTACTTTTGAGGTTCTTTAGCCTTCCATTTCCCCTTTGACAAGGAATGGGAGGGGCTGGCAAAGAGAGAGAAGCAAGGGGTGGCTCCTGATGACAGAGCTGCTGCTGCAGCCTTCAGAAGAAGGCCACGAGTGACCCACTGGGATAAGGCACCCTGGAAAAGCAGGAAACTTGCAGCAATGGAATAATGCAAGAGCAGGTGCTTATAGTCGCAAGGGGAGCATTCGTATTGTAATTATATTTATATAGCGGTTCAACCCTGATGAAGCATCGAAATACTTTACGCCGGGCACCACGCTGCTCTGGAACCCAAGGTTAATGGTTAGTTCAGTGTTATTGGTTACTATTTGTTATTGGGATTAGTCTTGTACGCTCAAAGCAAACCATTCCAGGCCGTCCTTTCAGTTTCTTACGGTGGACCAAAGTAAAAGTGGTTGATTGCAAATCATTAGTAAGGGGAAGGGAAGGTAAACTCAAGCACATGGTTGGTGCAACTAATACAGGAGTAAGTGGAGATTAAGTATTGTTGGATTTCATAGGTAGGACTTTCAGCGGAAGGAGGAGAGATTGTGATCTTGTAAATGAGTTGTGGGACATTTGCTGAAATAGATCTAGGTCAAAGTCAACTCCCCTTCTTGTACACTGAGTGCTAATGTGATTTGCTGCACAGTGGACATAGAATTCTTGCCTTTCACAAGAGTTCAGTTTTCCTTTACCACTGCTCCTCAATCTCAAACAGGTAGAACACACAAGGTCAGGATTGGTGCACTGTGCCTTGATAAGCAGTTTCAGAACCAATGACCTTTACTACTGCGGCAAGAGTGACGGTTTCGATGTCAAAATATGAAGGTGAAAATATCGACCAGCACAAATATCAATTCCAACTATAGGTTGTTCGGCATGTGTAGGGAAATGCATTACTTTGGTCTCATACTACAACTTTAGACTTAGCATTTTTCTTCATGGTTTTCAAATTATTGGGACTATGTGCATCAAAGGCCAATGTATATGAATTTGTCATCACATAAGTGTGTGGAATGGTTCTTAGAAGTCTATGAATTTAAGTTACTCCATTTCCTTCCACCATGAATGCAGGCATGTGCTAACACTAGAGCCTGACTGACAACCACAATCCTAACTTACAGCAGTCGTACTTTAAAACATATCAAAACACCTGAGGCCTTTACTGAACTCTCCTACCCTACATAGCATGTAGGTGTGAAAAAAAATAGGCTGGAGTGTGTGGTATTTATGAAAAGGCACTCAGTCTGAATTCATACTATCACGTTAGGCAGCGTAGTAAATTTGACGCGCTTTCTTTTCATGTGCAGGAATTCATCACCTACCATATTTTCAAATTCACAAGCACTTAAGAGGCAGCTTTTGACCTTGTTTAGTCCATGTGTATAAGAGCTATGCCTGTACTCTATTTTATTTTTAATAGCACTGCTTATCCCAATGCAGGGTGTCAGAGCGCCTTACGTAACATACACAATACTAATTGACTAGAAATCATGCCTGTAGAAATAAATGTACAGGATGTATTCTAGTGAGTGTTACATGTGTAGGAGTCCCAGGTCTTTTATAGCTCACTGTGCTATATTAGAAGTATTACAATTTATGAACTGCAACTAACAAAAGGATCTCTGTGTTAAAAGCCATTAACCCCTTGGCTAATGGGGTAATTTTCCTGCTGTGCTGGGGGCGGGCACAGCGCCCCGGTGCTCATGACGAGCTCAGCTCGTCATGAGCTACAGTGCTCCTGTGCTCATGACGAGCTGAGCTCGTCACGGCCACACCCGTTTCAATAGAACGTTCAGCACAGCAGGGGAATTATCCCAGCGTGCGAGCGTTCTAAGGGCCAGGACGAGCTCAACTCGTCATGAGCACTGGAGCACTGTAGCACTGTAGCTCATGACGAGCTCAGCTCGTCATGAGCATGCAAGGGGTTAACCACTTACCATCTACATAAATAAAAATCATGCATCTGCACGTTACATGTTGTGCTTTGCAGGAGACATTAACTTTCTAGACTACTTGGATTCAAGCCTGGGACTAGACCAAACACAGACCTCTCCAGCAAAAATGTTAACTCCAGAGTTAGCTTAGCGTTATTATTCCCTGAGATTTACTGGGCACATAAATATCTGTGCAGCAGGTGCCTTAACCCAAGAAGATATTTAAAAATGCAGACTTTGCAACAAATTAAGCAGAACGGATTTGCTGCCATGTTTCTCCTTGTTGCCAAATTCTTTGCGGCAGAGTTAAAAAGAAAAAGAAACAAGCATTTACAATGCAATGGTCTCGGCATCATTAAAGGTAGAGCTATTGGCATTGCTCATGACATTTCTTTTTTTTTCTTTAAATCATAAATAAATGGCATTGTCATTTACATTGCCAGCACACACCACTCTGCACTCAACAGCACACACCACTCTGCACCTGCACTCACTGCTCTGCGCACTCACCGCTCTGCGCCTGCACTCACCGCTCTGCGCCTGCACTCACCGCTCTGCGCCTGCACTCACCGCTCTGCGCCTGCACTCACCGCTCTGCGCCTGCACTCACCGCTCTGCGCCTGCACTCACCGCTCTGCGCCTGCACTCACCGCTCTGCGCCTGCACTCACCACTCTGCACTCACCACTCTGCACTCACCACTCTGCACTCACCACTCTGCACTCACCACTCTGCACTCACCACTCTGCACTCACCACTCTGCACTCACCACTCTGCACTCACCACTCTGCACTCACCACTCTGCACTCACCACTCTGCACTCACCACTCTGCACTCACCACTCTGCACTCACCACTCTGCACTCACCACTCTGCACTCACCACTCTGCACTCACCACTCTGCACTCACCACTCTGCACTCACCACTCTGCACTCACCACTCTGCACTCACCACTCTGCACTCACCACTCTGCACTCACCACTCTGCACTCACCACTCTGCACTCACCACTCTGCACTCTGCACTCACCACTCTGCACTCACCACTCTGCACTCACCACTCTGCACTCACCACTCTGCACTCACCACTCTGCACTCACCACTCTGCACTCACCACTCTGCACTCACCACTCTGCACTCACCACTCTGAGCAAAAGAGAGGGGAGGGGAAACTATTAGCAAATACTCAGAAGACTTTAAGTAGCAGCACCACTCCTGCGGAGGATTAATTATTTGACCCATATCTGTTGGTCAACAGACTAGTCACCAGTGCAGGCAAGATCACCGAGTTGGTACAGTGTGATCACTAGAACCACAACCGACTAGCAAGATTCCTGGCAGAGTAACTTATAGTAGAACCCTGGTAGTAGAACCCTGGTTTTCCAACAGAAGAACTTGCACCATAACAAAGAGGCTGTGATGCAAGGAACCATAAAAAAACGGAGGGCATTTACAGTGGGCATTAATCAATAGCATATTTTACACAAAAAACATTCAAATCTGTAAACGGGGCAACAGATATGGAAACATGTTGACGCTATGAGAGAACAAAACAAATCAGCTCTCATGAAGTGAATCCCTGGCTGGCTAATGTGAAAGCCTCTGCAGCAAGTGATGTACTATCGCCTGAAATCCTACCTGCACTAAACAGCTTTCACAGAGAATTCACGTGCCTTTGTTCTGCATGTCAGGTGCTGTCAATATGGCTGAGAGATGGCCAAACTCCATTAAAGTCCTAAATCAAGGATGCTGGTGTAATGAGCGCCGTCTGAAACCTCTTGTTGTGTACAAATGATGGAACGCTTGGTAAGTGTTCCTGGTCTTGTTTCTGGCACTATTTTGAGAGAAACATGTTCCTAGACATGGTTTTGGCTGCCTCACTAATGCATTTCAATATAGCATAGTTCATGTGCTCACCCAAACACACATCATTGGTTGTATGTGGACAAAAGTGGCTTTGCCCAGGTACCATCTTGTGGGCCAAGCGGCAGCACGTATGGAGGACTGCATGGCTCCAGCTCAAAGTACACGGGACAAGAGGTAATGGGTTGCTGGATGCTTAGTGTAGGCTTTGCCAGTTAGTCAATTGGGCCCGCATGACACCAACAGTAGGAAAGAGTGGTGACCAACGGGGGAGCGATGTGGCCCTATGCGCAGAGTGGCCGACATGAGAGCGGTTCAATATACGGTGATCATGGGCAGATAATTTAATGTCCTCAGACAAATGAGGTCTGGGGTATGGGGGTGACGCACTGAGTATCAGCAAGAAGATTCAGTATGCACAACAGTGGGCAAGCCACTCACCCCTGGTTAGATTTTCTGATTCGGAATGAAGGGCAGACAGAGCTGGCGCGAATGGGAGCAGCGAGGGGGGAGGGAGGAGGCACCAATTTAGGAGTTGGGCATTTTGTAATGGGGCACAAGAGCGAAAGGTTGTTACGCAATCTTACAATAGCATTTTACTGCTATTGGGGTACGAGGGAGCCGAGCCTTGGAGCTGCCGACTTTGGAGTGGGGGCGTGAAGTATAAATCTCGGCGTAGCTTAACATCCTGTGAGCCTGGGCAGATGATTTAATCTGCCAGAGCACCGCAAAGAAAGTATTTGTCCGGGGGTGACGGAGCGGGGGAGCATTAAAACACTTTTTACAAGTTTTTAAACAATTTCCAAAACATGCAACTATTGTTAAATTAAAACATACTCTCTTAGTATGCAGCAAGAAGGTTTTTTTTAGGGTAGGGTGGAAAACAAAAAGAAGAGTAATGACGCTTCACTTCTAGACTTCTGCAGTTGCGGCACAAACATCAAGCCATTCAATAAAATTAGCTGGGCGGCAGCCGCTAATAACTAGGGAAATAATAAATGCAAAATACAAAAAGAAAACAAACACTTACATCGTCCTCGCGCGCTCCGTGGACGGCCGCAGCCCCGGGTCTGCCGCGCCCGGTCCTGCTGCAGTAAGGGGCACGGCGCATGCGTAAACCCGAAACCTTGAATGGGGCACGGCGCATGCGCAAGCAGCGGGAGGTATAGCTAGCGTCTCAGCTTCCGAGGAGGACAGCGCGTTCGCGCGCGGCCGGCGCAAATTGCCTTGCGCGCGGCGAGGACTGTCCTCCTGGGAAGCTGAGTCGCTAACAATAAGGTCTCTGGCGAGAGCGAGCTTCGCTCGCTTCTAGCCGAGACCTAAAAAAAGGAAGTGGAGGGACTCACCAAGTTAGGCAAAATGGGTGTGACATCACAGGAAGTGACATCACAGCATGTGACATCACAGGAAGTGACATCAAGGTGTGTAACATCACACATATCATCACAGGAAGTGGCATCACAACCCATTACCTCACAGGAAGTGACATCAGATCTTAAGACTGCACATATGTTCAGCAGGTCTATCATGAGTATACTTGAGTGCATTACAATAATTAACAAATTAGATTTTTTGCATTGGGGTTGTGCCAAAATAGTGATGCAACCTAGAAGCAAAATCTGGGGCTCAAAGTATACATTTATTTCTTTTAATCCCTGCCACAAAGAAATTGACAACAAGGAGAAATTTGGCAGTAAATCTGTTCAGCTTAATTGGTAGCCATGTCTGTATTTTAAAATATCTTATAGGGTTAAGGCACCTGCTGCAGAGATCTTTGTACGCCAGCTAAATCTCAGGCAATAATAGTACTGGTAAGATAGCTCTGGAGGATAACATATTTCAGGTACAATGTATATTATTGCGTCAAATAAATGCATTTGATAGTTGTTTGGAATTCTGTAAGCCTTATTATTGGTTTAGAAAATGTGACTTCATTCATGCTTTTCCTGATTTTACTTAGCCCTTCCCGTGAAATTCAGTACTTTTCTGCAAATATTAAACCACCAACACCGGTCAATATTAATTGAGGTTTCAGCAGTTCATGCTGCTTTAATGACCAGAATTACTCCTTGCCTTTATGCACCGGTCTGTCTTCATGTGATGTAATCAGTGCACGTTTCTCGGGAGGTCAAATGTGGTGTTCTTATATACGTTCAATAACGATATTTGAAAACAAAATTTTGAAGTGACAGCTTTGTTCAGCAGATTCACCTACTCCATTTCCTCAAAAACAGGCACACACATAAGCATAAGACACGGAAGCTTGACGTAACAATATTAAAAATGTATAAATGCAAATGTTATCGCAACGGCACTATTCTTTTTCACCAATACAGATGAAATCTAGGCTGTAACCTTGTGGTATGTGTGCAGTGTCACTGTAGAGGGTTTCACCCCAGCGTTACCCAACAAAACTATTTGCATGAAGAGATGGTGATGTCTCTCTCCCCTTCTGTCTCTCAATCATTCTTCTCACATATCAATCCACTCGTACCTCCAATAACTCTTTCATACTCCTCCATCATCCATTCATTCATTCATTCAGCACATCTGCATTTATCCATCTAGCCATATACTCAAGGATGCATCCATCCACTCATTGATCCATCCAGCCAAATCACTCCTGGCCCACCACACATTCGTGCACTCATTTTATGTAAGCACTCACACATCCAGCTATACATCCATACACAAACCAGCCGATTCATCCATATCTCTCAACATCCATCCCTCGATCTAATCTCACGACCATCCCCCAGTCTCTTACACACACATTCAACCTTCCAGGTACTCATTCACCAAGTCATCCATTTAGCCGCCCATCTATCTAACTTCAAGTGCTCATCTATCTAACACCAGGCAAAGCACTAATGGGCCGAAAGACTCATTAGCACTGCTCAGGAATAATTCCATTTGTATTTCGTTTTAATTGCATGCAGTAGGTGTCCTTTAAATGTTTGTCCCGTGTGCATTAGATCCAACCACGGCTCCTCGGTGCAGTGGAGTACATCGAACTACAGTGACTGCCCCGTTAAAATCACGGCTCTGCGCTCTGTGGAGAGTGTGACCGTGTGCCAAGAACCCACGGCTGCGCTCGACACTACAGCCCAGATCTATCACTGGAGGCGGATGGAGCCTGCGGGTAGGGCAGAGGGCAAGGCTGGACTGGCTACCGGGCGTTTTGGCATGCTGCCGAGCTGGGGGCTGATTTCGTTGATGGGGACCTGCGTGTGCTGAACGAAATTCGTTTTGCTTTGTTTATTTCGTAGCACACGCAGGTCTCCATCAACGAAATTAGACCCCACCGCAGTGAAATCAGCCCTCAGCTCGGCAGCATGTCAAAACGCCCGGTAGGCAGTCCGGCCCTGGCAGAGGGAATGGAGGGAAACGGCTCGTTTGCATATTCGGCCCCCTTCGCTGCTTAGCCACACAATGCCTCTTTCCTCGCAAGCACCAAGGTTAGGATAAAGCCCCTCCCCTCTTTCCTTATCGCTGTACAAACACTGGGCCGCTGGGATTCATCCACCGCGGAACACGAGAGGCAGAAGGACAATAGGCCGCGCGGACAAAATGGGGGCGGAGCCGAAGCAGGCGCAGGAGTCTTTGTCTTCCGTCTGCTTCAAGGGGCTGGGGCCTAGAAGGCATAGACACGCACAGGCATACTCGAGGTCCGAGGAGGCGTACACCATGGGTTCACGCAGTCACAAACATACAAAGACGTGCAGGCACACTCATGGGTTCACGCAGTCACAAACGCCACATGGATGCAAACAGTCACACGCATATGCAAAGACTTGAGACCCACACACATACGGGTTAACGCAATAATAGAAACGCACATGGGAGCATGCAGTCACAAACACATAGATGCGCGCATACACACGGTTTCAGGTAGTGATAATTATGTGGATGCTCATGCAAAAGCGCACATAGGCGACAGCAGACACAAATACACACTTACATACACATGAGTGCACAAAAACCTTTGAAAACAAAGGAGCCGGCCCAGTAGCGAAACAGGGGGGTTTGAATACACATCTCCAGCTGGCTCAATTTTAGAAGGCTTACTGGACCCAACAGAGGCTCACGAATCTTCTGTGGTGATCGCCACACAGGGACTGCCAGGTGAGGGGCCCAAAGGTCTTACACAAAAGGCTGGTACCCTAAGACCCTGCAGACATAGGTTGGTCCTTTTTTGTACTTAGCCGATTACCCATTAGGCATCGTACATGTGCCCAAGCCCCACAAACAATGAAACACAATGAAAACAATCTGATTTGTGAAGGGCCCCATGGCTGAACGTGTTACCTGGGCCTCTGACACTGGGTGCAGAGTACTGTAATGGAGATACTGTTGTGACGGGCTGTGAAACTGAACGTGCTAATGTTAGCCTGTCCAAGCAGTCTGCTTTAAAAAGACATGCACTGCCCAGGTGTCTGCGATTGTAGAATAGCTGCATTTTTTTGTCTGGGTGAGAGAGGAATAGAAGGTACCAGAAACGGTTGCATCTGTGGTCTCTCAGTATTTCTCCTACTCCCCGCCCCTCCCCTTTTCTGGTGTCTTCTCCCATCCCTCTCCTACCCTTTCTCTTCCGGGGTTAGGATACACTTTAAAAGAGATTACACCACTTAAAGAGTGAAGAATACATGTCAACCCCCGGCCTCTTGTGTCCTTACCAGCTGAGGAGGGCAAGAAACCCGGGATCTGTGCGGGGCCTCCTTCATACTCCTCCTACAGTTCTTTGTCTAGTTTTCGCTCCCTTTTTCGTCTTCATGTGGCTTACCACGTTTTATTTTATTTGTATGTGCACATGGGCGCGTGTAGTTTTTTTTGTGCTAGTGAATTTGTGTTTGGTTGTGTGGAGTGTGCGCGCTGTTCTGTGGTGTAGGACTGCGTGACTGCTGTGTTGTGAGATGCTGACGTGTGTGATGTTAGTGTGTGTGTGTGTTTGTGTGAGGAGCGCTGGTGCCTTTATTTCCGATTATGTGTCCGTAAGCGTGCCTGCGCTTCTGTGCAATTCAAGTGTTGGTGGGGTGGCCTGTGTCCAGTTAGCGTTCGTGTGTTGTTATCTTTGTGTGCCTGCCTCAGAGCGTGTTTGCGTCCCCTGTATTTCCAATGCATGCTACGCGCGTGCGCTCGCGTATTTTAAGTATGTTTTGTAAACATTGGTTGTTTTGCTGCCAATGCCTTTCACATTTCCAAGCGCCGTGCACACTACACCATTTTAATGCATCCTTTCTCATTGATAAATACAAAAAACTGGGGCACAACCTGCAGCATTTGAACCCAATGTCTAGTACATAAGATTGCGGAGGAGGGCAGAGGGAAGGGAGGAGGCGAGCGGAGCCGAGCAGCTCCTAGGGAGGAGTGAAGAAGTGGACCAAATGCGGTCCGATGTGATTTTTAGCACGACGGAGGAGAGCTGCAGCGCAACGAGGAGGGCAGAGGGAAGGGAGGAGGCGAGCGAAGCCGAGCAGCTCCTAAGGAGACGAGCAGCTCCGAAAACACCACCACGTTTCTCCGAGGCAAGGAGAAAATGCCTTGGAGAAACGCACGGCCATTTTCGGATTTGGGGGCGTGTTTTGCTGTGCTGAGTGACGGATGACGTCACTGTCTAAAGAACAGCAAAAATTACGCCCCCAAATCCGAAAAGGACGGGGCTACATCGGAGTGATGGATCTCTCCTCCAATGGCTGGCCTCCGTTTAGGAAGCCAGCCAATTGAGGAGAGGTCGAATACAGAGGCGGGTTCAAGCTCCATACTCAAAATCATTAATTCTCTGACCGGAAGCTGGCAAGCCAGCATTTCCGGCCCGAGACCTAAAAAAGGAAAAAAAAAAAAAAAAAAAAAGAAGGAGGGGGGGGGGGGGGGGAAAAATCACTTGCTAAATCTCTTAATGCGCTTATATGTACTCATGACAAACTTACTAATAAGCATTTCTGTATCTTGATATCTGATGTTACTGTTGAGATGTCACTTCCTGGGATGCCATGTGTGAGGTTACTCGAACACTGCCTAACTAGGTTATTCCCCCGATTTTTTTTATGACTTGCTCTGCTTATGATCCTTTTTAAATATTTTTTGGGTAACTAAAGTCTGCATGTTTGATGAAGGCAATAACATATCAGCTTTTGATGATACCATTAAAAACAAACAAACAAAAATTAAAAACGCGAAATAGATTTTATAAGAGCAAGCTACTACACCGATGCAGATGCCCCCCCACCCAAAAAAATAATACAATCCACTATTGATCATTATTCGATCACCATTTTCTAGAAACACCTCGTTTTTGTGAGAATGCAAGACATTCCAAGAGAAGAAGTGCAGGGGACACATAAGCCGTTCAGTTGATACCACTAAAACAAGGTGGATCACGTACAATAAATAGTGCCGAGCACAATACTGCAGTCACAAATTTTGAATATTTTAGAACGTTAATTTTGGAAATACCAACAGAGACCCTTGAATTCAGAATTTGTTGCAGTCTTTGAATGCATTAGACTACTTATGTTTAGGAGTGTAGTTAAGACTTTAAAGTAACAGTTTTATTGTCCTTGCTCTTGTTTTTTTAAAACAACTTTCTAAAAAAAAAATATATATATATTTTTTTAAAAAGTGTGTTCACTGATTTCGCCTATTTTATGAGAAAAGTGCAAGACTGCCATAACCTGGAAGTCTGTATGTGACCTCATAATCACAGACCAAACGAGTGATCGGAAGAAGTGGGCAACTGCAGAGTGTGCAACTCTGGGAGACCCTAATGTCCAAACAGGACTAGCTGATTGGGCATTTCCTTATTTTTGATTTCATTTATTTAATGCAATTTTGTATAGCGCAAACTTTACCCGAAGGTGTCAGAGCGCTTTACATATGAACCAGTTGCATAACATAAGGATTTAAGATTACATGTGTTACATAAAGGATACAAACAGAAAAAAAATTGCAAATGTACAAGATGTAAAGTCACACAAGGAGGAGATACAGAGAGAAATTGCAAATGTACAAATAGTAAAGTCACTCTAGGAAGAGATACAAATAGATATACTCCAAGTGTTACATAGGAATGGTAGAGAGTACAAAGGTCTACTGCATATACTAGTGATTAGAGTGATCTCTATATACATACACATAGTAGATTTTCTCAGGTGAAGACCCCCCAAAAAAAACAGGAGAGCAGAGTTCCATTAACTGGGTCGGAGGGGGGACGTAGTCACAGCACAAAGGGAGGGGGGGGAACGGGGGGGGGGGAGGGATACAAGGGTATGGAGAAAATGCAAATCAGAAAAGGGAAGAAACATTTGAGGATCATCAGTGGGGAAACAAGGGAAAAGGGTAAAGGACAAGATGGCGGGTCGGGGTCCAAAGAAAAGCGGCCGAGAACAGCAGCAAAATGGCGGCCAGGACAAAAAAAAAAGTAAAGAAGTCCATGAGAGTCCTTGGCGGGACAGACCGCTCCGATTAAGTGTTCTCTGGGGGCCTGGGGTGGGTATGTTCCGGAAGGGGCTGCGGTGTGCCAAGCAATATAGGTCGGAACTGGAGGGTAGGCATGTCCAGGGTTAAATCGCAGGACCGCCATCACTCACTGCAGGCTCCGGTTTCCACAGGCTCCGGTTTCCAGCCATGGATTACACTGGAGCGGTTCCTCGCAGGCTACTCGCCGCAATCACCACTCCTCCTGGTCGGAGGCTGAAGAACCGGCAGCTCAGACTCCACAGCAGCGAGGCATCTCTGCCGAACCAGCAGCCATGTTGGTAAAGGTTCCGTGGGTGCTACCTCCAGAAACTCGGAGGGTGCAAGCAGGCCATCTGGATCGTTCCTGGGGTCCGCAATGCGTGGATAAATGGGCGAAATCCTCGAGTAGGGTGGCGGTCGGATGGGGAGAGCCGCCAGCTCAAACTTTACAGCAGTGAGGCATCTCCGCCGAGCCAGTGGCCATGATGATAGAGGCTCCGTGGGCACTCCCTCGAGAAACTCTGCAGGTGTGTTGCAGGCTACCCGGATAGGTCCATGAGGTAAAGGACGGCACCGGAGTGCAGGCACAAGATCCACAGTTGGTGGTTAGGAGGCAGAAGGGGGAGGGAGACCCGGGGCAAGTGCCAGAGTCCGTTCCCTTTCGGAGGAGCTCCCCGCTGGAGCTCCTCACCCGGCGGTGAGGAGCTCCACCTCCCTGAACAGAGATCTCCAGCCAGGAGTTAGTTTTAAAAAAAAGGATTAGGTGTCCATTTTGTTTGAGCTTGCTAGACACACGGATAATGAATCCAGTGATTTTTTTAAATGTACTTTTAATTGTAGTGTACATTTGATCATTTATATGGATTTTGTTTTTTACCGCCAGCATGGTCTACTGTGGTTGTGTGCGTTCAGTGTGATGGTGTGGGCGGCCAGCTGAAGCTGGTGCGACACCCACTGTGTGTCGGAGTGGCACTAGAAGCAGATTTGGACACGGATCTTGACTGAGGAAAGAACTGCTCCATGAAACATTGTGGGTGAATACTATCCGAAGAACGAGAATGTGCTTTTGTTACAATTATAGGTGCACCATCAATGAAATACAGATGCACCACTGTTTGAATGACGTAGGATGACCTAGCTATTAGAACCGTTACTTGGGACTATTCCATCAAGCTTTTTCTTTTTCTGGAACCAAAAAAAAAAAAAAAAGCATAGATAACAACTTAAGGTTATTTGGTGGTATTGGTTGGGGCGGGAACCAATTCGTTTAATTAAAAGTACCCGTGCTGAAGGAAGGGCAATGTAACTTGCATTCTAAATAATACTTGGAACAACTAGTGTCTAAGCAAATAATAAACACCAGATGGCGCCAGATCATAAAAAGTGAAATACCTCTTCAATTAGGTAAAGTCGCATGTATTTCTGGGAAATGGGAAAGCAGACAACATGCGTCTGAGGGGCATTCACAAAGCTCAATTTCCAGGAGTATTGTAATTGTGTATATACAGTGCTTATAACTGCGCAGAAGGAGATTAAGTGCTTTACGCCCGTATCACGCTGCTCCAGAACGCAAAGTTGGTATTTTTTCCAGTGGTGTTTGGGTTAGTCTTGTGCTCTTGAGGGAGCCATTCTATGCATTTACTCAAACTCCTGTGTGGTTGATTAAATTAACAGGAGTTAGGTGTGCTCATTAAGGGAAGGGGTGTATGCGAATTCATGTACATAGACAATATTAATAGATGAGCCACTGGAGATTAGATATTATATTGCAGGGGTATAACTTTAAAGGAGAATAGGCTATGCTCAGAGAGGAGGCATGCCGAAGACAGAAAGCTAGGAGAAGCTCATTATTATTATTATTTTAATACATTCTTTGTGGTTTTCATAATATATATACAAAACTTGAAGGTATATACCAACAAGCATTGAAAATGCAATGGGTCTCGTGCCTTTGATTAAGTTAAAGCCATTTGCTTTGCTAATGGTATTGCATAGCAAAGCAAATGGCTTTAACTTAATGAAAGGCGAGACCTATTGCATTTTTAATGCTTGTTTCTATAGGAGTAGCAACAATGTCCTAGGTGAGGCATTGAGAACAGGGGGCAATATTCCAGATGAGTGCCTCAAAAGAGGACATATTTCAGATGAGAACTTATCAATAATGTGTTACAGGAGAAGAGAGAAAAAAAAAAACATTTTTTTTGCAGATTTTTTACTGCTGCTACAGGTCACTGCTGCATGTGAAACATGTGCTGCAATATGGGTTCTGTGTTTGGGAAAATGTAGACTGCTGATGTCCGTACTCTACGTTGTTATCTGTGTAATGAAAGAACTGCAGCTGTGCATGCTGTAATTGTATGTGTATTAGTGGAGCATGGTAAAAATAGGTTACTACACAAAAGCGAAAACTATTTACTTTGACAATCCTCGTTTTATTGTATTTACGGCTGCGTTCATCAATTTTTTTATTATGCTTTTAATGCAAAGAAAGCTCTGCCCATTCTTCCAGGTGCTCAAAAGTCTTAACATATTTCAAACTTGAACATGCACTGCTGTAATGCTTACTCTGCAGCGTCGCCATTAAATATCTTAAAACAGTCCAGTACAATAGGACTGACGTCTTTTACCTTAGGGCGAGCCATCATCCCTCGAAAGAATGAACTTCTTGGGAACTGATACTGTCTGTCGCAAGTCCCTCCTCACTTGTGCCTCAGTCTGTCCCACACGCGCTGCTCTGTGAATGTTTAACGCTCTTCCAGTGGGATCACACTGTGCCCGTGGTGACAGTTTGAGCTCAGCAGGTTCCGTGGTGTGGGAATATATAATGGACATGGTGGCTCGCAGCCAAGAAGGTGCACTGCCCATTCTCCACTCAGTAGCCCGCGTGCGAATCAATGCCCGGACCGGAGCGTCAGCACTGCTCAGACAGGAGTTTTGTTTCATAGTAGCTGTTATAATGTAGAAGAAATTAAGATATATATAGTTAAAGGAGAGGCTGCGGCACCAGTTTACCCTAAAGTACTTCTTTAATGCTTTAATTCTGAAATTGTTCAGGTATTTACCATCTTTTTGTTGCGTAAAATGGGAGGGGGGGTGAAAGGGGCTTTGTTTTCTGTCTGAGTTTGTGGACCTTCCCAAAAAATGCTCTTGGATATTTTTAGGACTAGTTTTGACTACTGATCCAGTGACAATAGGCGTAGTTAAATTGTCCTTGCTATTTGCACTGCCTCTTGCCCCATCATCTACCGTGCACTGGGTGAATCTCAGTACTCTGTGCAGCTCGTGCAGGGAGCCGGGTTTCGCTGCTGGGACAGGGGAGGAGTGACCAGGGGTCGCCGCTGACAGCAAGGCACTGAGGAGAGGCAACAGGGGATTGTGCGGGTGCTGCGCACATAGCGCTAAGAGTGCGAGCTGAGCAGATAGCGCTGAGTGGCGAGCTGCAGTATCGTGGTCTTGGAGCTGCGTGGAGAAGGGAACCACTGCGAGGTCACCTTAAATCCAGCAGGTGAGCAGCGCTTAGAAGCACCATCGACATCTTGGAGCTTTAGCGTGTTGGATTTCGCTTTGGGTATTCCTCTGCATGTCTCTTTTTGTTGTACGCATGTGATTTATACTAGGATTAAAGAATTGCAAGGACCTGCCAAATGTAAAGTAAACATTAGGAGTGATCGCGCCGGGTTCGCTGCAGGCCTGTAAACATTTGGAGTCTGGGGTGGCCTGGTCCAAATCCTGCACTCGCACACCTTCACATAGTGTGCGCAACGGCGCTCCTGCGCAGAGGATCACGCGTTTGTCTCATTGTTCTTGGGATCTTTCTAGGGTGCCGTGATTCACAGCTGGGTAGACAGACTTCTCTTGGTCTACTACACTGCTGGGATTGGAACATGGGGTGGGGTGGGAGGGGAGGGGGGTGTCTCAGTTTCTGCAGAATCCTGGACTCTGAGGCGCCCCTAGGCCTCTTCCCTGTGTGAAAGGGTGAGCTGGGGCATTGCAGGACATGTGACGCTCAGATTCATCATACGGGTGTCCTAATCCACTTCAGCGCTCTGCCTGGTCGTGACTGGGTGGGGGTTTAGAAGCTGAAAACTCAGATGCCTTGTCACAAGTGCTTCCTACACTATTGACACACCCCATCGTGTCATGCCAGAGAGGCCATCTACGGCTGCATTTACATGTACGCACTCTTAAGCAAAGTTTGTTGGAACGTTGTGAGAGGATAAAGAGATGATGGGTGGGCTGTGATATCCCTCAGCGGAGCACTGTGCACCCCCAGCAGTGGCATATTATGTAATACGCTGCTCGGGTACCTGGATTGCCAGGAACCCTCTTCTCCAGCGGAAACGATACTCATTTGAAGAAATTGCTTGAATGTTTCTGTGGAGTTAATGGGCTGAGCATTTTTGTAACGAAGCGCGATGCATAAATAAACACATGCACAATGCAAAAATTAACACACGGCCTGCTTTCTTTCGGTTGTAAGCTATTTTTGTCTTTATGCGGCTATGTGTTTCAAACACATGGCCTCAAAGATAAGAAACCTTTTGCGACGCACAGAAAGCAGACAAGCCCATCCAAGTGGGCTGTCTTAAAAAAAAAAAAAAAAAAAAAGTACACGACACAAAAAGCTCTTTCGCAATGGCTGGCCACCGTTTAGCATAAACGGGGAAGCCAGCCAATGGAAAAGAGGTGCGGGGCTTAAAGCCCTTTACCGAAACTCCTCCAAAACATTAAATCTCGCCGAGCATGTGCGCAGCCACGCTAGTCGAGACCTAAAAATGGAAACGGAAGAGTGATCAACCCCACCCTCTCCCCCCCCCCCCCAATCCAGAAGTCCCAAAAAAAATAATCAGTTCTTCCATTGATAAGAGGACGGCATTAACCAGGATATCATAATTTCATTACATACATAACCTACTACATATCAGGCAATTATACATGACATTAAAAATGTTACATTCCTTCAATAGAATCCCCTTCTATTCTCCAGGAGATCCATCCCTTTGATCACTGCCATAAAGGTTGTCACCACATCCTATAACCATTTGCTTCATTAGTTCCCAGCTCCTCCCCTTCGCGGTACCATCTTCTCAAAGGCGCCCAGATTTCCAGCCCACTTTTCTGTGCCCTGTGCCCCCCTCCTAGCATAAACTGCTGTTTCCAGCCGAAACACCGCCAGGAACCTGCCCAGCCACTGTTGGCTGGTAGGTTGAACTGGATCCAGCCAGTGGGTGGCTAAGCAGAGTCTAAATAGCGTCATAGCAATGTATAAAAATACCTGCACCTGCCCGATAGTAACGTATCACCCACCCCTAGTACAATCAGCTGTGAAGACATCTATTTTCTGTCCCAATTGAGATTCCAGAATGGCACAGACATCTCTTTTAACAGTATCAAAGCTGGGGCAGGATGCGAACATATGCACACGATCAGATGCGTAATAGTCGCAACGCGGGCAGGATGACCCAGCCAATCTTCTCCAATTTGCAATCTTAGCCGGAGTGATATATAGGTTAAACCAGGTTTTAAAACACTGCAGTTGGAGGTTAGCCTCAATAAATGATGTTTGGGCCAAGTGTAGCAAGTCTTCGACTTCTCCCAATCCCACCTGTAGAAGTTCCTGCCACAGCAATCAGAA
This sequence comes from Lissotriton vulgaris, assembly GCF_964263255.1. Taxonomy (NCBI): domain Eukaryota; kingdom Metazoa; phylum Chordata; class Amphibia; order Caudata; family Salamandridae; genus Lissotriton; species Lissotriton vulgaris. The sequence continues at coordinate 586,202,726 of NC_141697.1, read as the reverse complement.
TGCTTGGTTAAATCATCCGGCATCATCTCATTCAGTATCTTATACATCCTGCCAAGTATGGTTGGCCGTTTTAAGCAGCATCTCCACCAGTGTCTCCCTGGCAAAGCCACAGCAAAACCCTGCCTTTCTTGCTAAGAAATCTTATTTAAAGATACTTGAAGAATGGTCTATTCTCCACCCCAGATCTATCCATCATATCAAAAGGTATAACCCCTGTATCGTCCATAACATCACCAATCATCCTCACTCCTTTATTATACAAACATTTCATATAACCGTTATTAAAGATACCAGGAAGCGACTCATTATTGTACATTGGGGTATAGGCGTTAATAAGTCCCAAACAAAGTCTTTTCCGGACCAAAGTCCAGACTTTAAACGCACAAATAAGGGTCTTAAACGTAACACTTTTGTAATAGTTGAATTCAGCATGCCGCAAACGACACCTCCATTCCTAGTAATAGTTCATATATTGAGGTGGCGGCTGCCTCCTGTAACCCATCCTTTTCCTTATTGAGTAGGATACCCATTTGAGATAATACTGAAGACCAATGATATAGCTGGAAATTAGGGACAGCCCACCCACCTTTATCTCTTAGGAGCGTTAAAAATGTTAGCACTCCTCGAGGGCAGCAGTTAGCCACAGGAATCTAGATACCATCTGTTTCAAGACTTAAACCAGCAACTGCCTATGGTCAGAGGAATGGCCCTGAAAAAGTGTAAAATTTTTGGCAAAAAAAACATTTTAATAACATTGCTCCTCCCAAACAGTGTAAGTTTGAGGTTATTCAACCAAGCAAAATCAGTTTAAAATTTTGGGAGGAGCAGGGGAAGCTCATTTTAAAGAATAAAAGAAGCTACAGCAATCGAACTTTTAAGCGGAGGTCAAATTTAATGTTGAATACAGAGGTCGCTTTTATGAGATTGCGGTTTCTTTTTACAGCTTTTCATCCTCAGATCACAGGCAAACACTTTGATGAGCATTAGAACCAGTCAAAGTCTATCGTTTGAATGGCTGCCTTAACAATTGATCAGCCCATGGGCTAGAAGCCTAAAGTAATGCCTGGACACATATACAAGGAAATATCAAGAGATTTTAGGCTGCTCTCAACAGTAGCAGTATCCTCAATTTCATATCAACGTGGGGGAGTACACAGGTTAAATAATGCGAACACCAAAAGGAGATTCTGTCAATGTCTTCTGATATTCACCCTTAAAGTTTGGGTCACTATACACAAAAGCAGAGGGCGATCCAGGTTGCCCAGGTTGTGGCCCGTCACAAAATATGTAGATGATTCCTTCCCAGACAGTAGAAGTGTATTGCCAGCATTCCTGGGCAGAGGGGGTGGAGACCCAGATATTAAAGGGAGGAGGATTTAGACAGGGCTACTTCTAGCAATTCCAAGAACCTTGCTAGTAAGACTGAAGGGTTGGACTGTAGTTTCTATTGCTCAAGGTGAGCAAGTTTCTATGCCAGGCCTCCCCTTTGTCAGTCCGTAATTGCTGCCGCAAAATAAATAAAAAATGGCAGCCAGGTGCACAGATCTGACACTTCATTGTGCCCATATTGTGGGTAACCTTGCTTAGACCCTGCCCCAGTACTACCTGATGTGAGACCATCACTTTACACAAAAAGCAGGGATCCAGAGGAGGATACTTGAAAAAGAACAAAACCAAACAAGAGACATCACGAGTCAGTGGCTGCACAATCTTGGTACCATTTGAAATTAGAGGATCGTGCATCATGTTTGGACTTCTGCAAAACGTTGAGGTGTCTGAACCAGGCTAATTGGTAGCAATGTGCCCTCTGTTTCCTCCATTATTTATTTCAAATTTTGTCCCTGTGGATCCCTCAGATTATTATGCAAGTGTGTACAGCGTGTTCACTATGTACTTGAATTCTGTATAATTAACCCCATAACAAACATAGTGTTTCCTCTTAAACTCATAACCCATCTTTACTCCTGAATCTTCTATCTTCAACAAAACTCACCACAAACACCCCAACAACACTCATTCACCCGCCTCTCATCCATTGCACAATTTAGAGCCTTAAAAATGACCCACATGTTCCACCATTACTTACCCCGAACCCATACACCTTCCACCCTAAACAGACACAAACAAAACAAGTCACTCTTCAAAACTTGACATCTCCATGTCTATTACACAACACATGACCAAATCACTCTCAACCACCATCTCCACCACCTACACACAGACCCAAGCAAAAATACCTTTTAAACCTGATGGACAAAGATAACGATATAGACATACATTATGGCTAGCTTCATACAATTAATACCAACACTAATAATACAACTGCTACAAGTTCAAAGAGTACCACTCACTCCTCTAGCAAACAAAGTCACACCACCAAAACATAATCTCTAGATTACGTACTTATAAATGCTTAATCACTCTTAAAAACAAGCACCACGCTTTCCATGTGGTGTGGTCATGTCCACGCTTGGCGATCTTCTGTGGAGACAGAGGTGGAGCTGACTGAGGTGCTGGGGTGGGAGATTACTCACGCCCCCAAGCACGCGATCCTGGACATCACAGATGGGTGGGACGGGCCCAGACATGAAAAGTTGTTTTACACGACAGCGATGGCAGTGGCGAAGAGGGAGATTGCCTCGGTTTGGAAGAGTCCTGACCCTCCCACTGCAGGCAAGTGACGGGCGAGGGTCGACTGGTGTGGCGCACAAGAGAAGTGTACGCAGCACGTGGTTGCCCCAAGAAGTATCATAGGGTTTGGGGGGGCTTTGTTTAGTTTAGTAGGGGATTTTCCAAATGCGGTCCATTTGAGTTGTATGCACTGGTCCCTTTGATTGTCCAGATCATTGTATGCATTCCTTTGCTGTCCTGGAACCTTGATGAATGGCTGGTTTTTCATTGTAAAAGTCAATAAAATTAGTTTATCAAAGAAAAAAAAAAATAAGCACCACGTATACGACCTACTCACTGGTGCACGACTTACTCTTCATAAGTGGATCATGGTTGGGAGATGGCGTGGCTCCAGTGTTGCATGTACCGCCGGGCTCTCAAACTGTCACACAAAATCACAGACAGAAGAGCTTGACCAGCTGTTCTAGTCAAGGAAACAATAAATCTCACCAAAGCGGATAACATTTCCATACAAGGTTGTGAGGCACTCAGCTTTTTGACGCAAGAATCTGTAAAAGTGGAATTTTCTCCATGATATTACTATTGAGATTTACACTATACCCACAGTATACATCTTGTTCCTTACAAGCTGTGAAAAATCAAACCACTACTACCCTCTATAATTTGCTTATACTCTTTCAATATATCCTACCTTCACTCTGACTCATCCCAAGCCTTATTCATGATATCCCCAAGATCCCTGCGCGACTCTTCCCTCTTCTATCCCTCCTTGACTCACACCAATCTCATTTTACCATGATCTCCTAATAACCATTTTAAGACTCTTTCCTCCTCTATCCCTCCTTTGACTCATCCCAAACCTCATAACTAATACAAACTGCCATATAAAACTATATTTTCTTCCCTCTTTTATCCTATTCAATCAACCGAACAGAATCACATTTCCATTGCTCAAATTAACAACTTGTATTTCCCTACACTAATCCGCCACTAATCCTACAAGTTCGGGAGTACGTGCTACTAGCCGAAAAGCACTTCAACACCTCGCCAGGGGTAGTAAGTGCAGTATAAATACAGTTATAATTTTTTTAAAAAGTACAATTACCAGGCCATAAGCAGAAAAATATTAAACCCAAAACCCATCAGAGCATGCCAATTTGAGAACACGGGCTATAGCATGATGGATAAAAAGCACTCAGCAGGTGACAAGGACAGTACCAGGCAAAACCGCTTCATCCCCATGAGGGAGCCACCTGAAATAAATTACAGTCTATGCTCAAGTAAAAACAAACAACTAGGACTCTGGAGTGTTAATCAATTGCAAGGTAGTAATTTGACAATGGACTTTGAAATCGTTAGTCTGCCAGACTGGAAATTGCTAATTTAGGTTTTAGAAGCAATGCTTAAAATGTCTCAGGCTGTAAAAGAAGTCTGGGTCGACTACTAAATCATGGAGTAGTGCGTCAACAACAACTGACAGTGTCATCTGTCCTGGACAAAGGTAGTCTGTTGCAGCTTATAGTTGGTCTGTAATGGTCATTAGAATATTGGAATGTTCAGAGCTCCATTGAATTCAATGGAGTAGCTCTGGGCTTATAATGGCTGTTAGAAGCCGAAGGTTCAACATACTAATGCTTGCCTCTGTTTCTTCCCTTTTAATTTTGAACATTCTAACCCCCCCCCCCCATTTTTGGCACACTCCATAATACGTGGCATTTATCGGGCCTGACGAAATCTGTGCATTTTTGTATTTAATTGGTGGGTGGGAGTATGTATGTGGGGGGGTGGGGGGGATTTGGAGAGTGGAGATTAATATTGCACCCTCTCCAGGGTACTTGTAATTGGGCCATCAGATCAGAGGTTGTGGTATAGCGCAAATACAAAACGTTTTTAAAATACTCACATTTTTCTTTTTTTTTTTTTTTTTAAAGAGATTTCGCTGGACAGTGTTCTGTGCGTGGCTCATTTTCAGCCCTGTGGGTCTCTCAGAGGAGACTTTAGTCCAGCATACAGCTTACGCCTACCCTACTAAGTGAAATTAATTCAGGCAGTTCTCCAGCATTCAGCACACACAACTATGGTCCCACGCCGCCCTATTCTCCTGGCTGTTCCCGTTTCTGTCTTTGAACTTTTGCTCCCTTAGTGGTTTCATACCGGATTAACCACGTCTTCCGTGCTCTGCAGGAAAACACTTCTCACAGCTCTACCGCCTCCGGATTCCAACACTATAAGAGACCCAGAATCTCCCACAAGGGAACACGAAGCATGTAACAATAAATAAACCGAACTGCGACAGAATACACACGTTTTCCCAAATCACCACAGGAGGTTTCAACAGGTCTGCAGCGTGCAAAATTGTGTATCGCGATACCAAATTCAATTAGGACACAAATTCCAAAATAACCTCAAATGATTCACATTTAACAATCTTCCAATGTGTCATCTTTAGCTTGGAGAAATGGTCTGGGAATGGCCTTCTTTTGCTTTGGGTTTACACTATTGTCAAGTTTGGTTATTACAATACTCTTCACCAGGGACCAGATGGAACCTTTGGGTTTAATAAAGAGATATAAGTCGGCATACTCTAGGTGAGAAAAGACAGTTGGGTGGCCAGTGGCTCTAAAATGTGCTTTTGTATTTGGGGTTGGGTCTGGAAGTGGTGAGAAGACGTCTACCGAATTATGTTCAGACTCTGAACAATGAGAGGTGGCAAAAACGTCTGGTTGCAGTGGAGGAGGCCTTACCAAACAGAGAATGAAGTTGAACACATGGAGATGGTTCTGAAATGTGAAGCAGAGGTTGCCAGTAGTGTTGAGCATTGGCCTCGAGAAATTGGTTTGTGGTGGATGTTGCGATGAGTAGAATTTTAGGTACTTGGCAAGCACATGTCCTGGCTCTCAAGCGTACACTACAAGATGACTGACAAGTCTTGTTTTGATAATGGTGCATAAGAGGATGGATGGGGAGCACACTATACCTAGGACCAGGCTATTGTGGTGTGGCTTTGATTGGAGCGATGGCACGAAGTGGAATGAATAGTCTGGTTTTGTCCAGCGGGTGGTTGCTTGCTGTGCCTGTGAGGTCTAGGCTGCCACGAACTGGCCATTTTGAAATAGCCGGTTTCGGTAGTTGATGGGATTTTGTTGGAATAGGACTTGGGTGTTAACGGAGTATAGTTAATGGGAGTCAAACATGAGTTTATTGTTTGAACACAAAGACCAGAATAAATGTGACACCTCATGAGGTTGGTTAAGTCACAAGGGCAGCAATCACGCACAAATCTCAGCTTTTTACACACACTTCCTAAACGTACAGAGATTTTCTTTTACCCTTCGTGCATGGATTGAAAAAGGAGAAAGAAAAAAACATGAACAGCCAGGCTACGAAAACATCTCAAATGTCTCACTGGGAGAGCAAAGCTGGTCAGAAAGACATGTCTATGATGTCATGTAGCCATGTGCAACCACCAAACACAGACACATGGATGAATGTATTCCAACACGGGGAGTTCCAGGTTCAGGAGCTAAAACACTTTTTGAACCTTACAAAGGACAAAGACAAATTTAGTAAGTGTCATCGTTGAGTTAGCATTTTATTATTATTAAAAAAAGGTTTTAAAAAGCATTAATTTCGTGAACAAATTGACAACTCAATAGAAATGTAGAAAACGGTAGAAGTCATTTACCCCCACATGCATCAACCCATTTAGGAAGTGCAAACGGTGCGAATCGGTAAATTCGGCCGTTTGCACTACTTAAATAAGTTTTTGGGATGCATCATGCATTTTTGTGAAATTCGCTATTTTTAGCGATTTCCAAAAATGCGATTGCTTTTAAGGAATGGCAAATTTGCGATTCCTTAAAAGCAATGCATGATTGTTTTTCTAATTGCGAATTAGCAATTAAGAGGTGCAAATTACCACAAGGTTGAACCTCGTGGTAATTTGCAAAAAGTTTTGAAAATGCATTTTTTAAACTTTCATGTTTCAGACACACATGTCCTTAGGACATGTGTGTGAAACATGCACTTCAAATTACATTTCTGGGGTGCAGGGGGGGTCCTTTGGACCCCCCTCTGCACCCTTGGAATGCATTAACAAATTGCGATTTTCAAAAAGAAAATCACAATTTGTTAAAGCCTTCCCATTGATCCCTATGGGCCGTTTGGCCCATAGGAATCAATGGGAATTGCGAATTCGCACTTTGGAATTCGCATAATATTTGCGATTCGGTAAAAATTGTGATTTTTTCTGAATCGCAAATATTTTGCAAAAATATACATGCATCCCATTTTGCGAATTCCAAATTGCGATTCCCTATTTTTCGCAATTTGGAATTCGCAAAAGGCCGGGATGATGCATGTGGCCATTACGGTCTTAGGTCTGAGTGACCTAGTATAGATGGTACTTGGAGAATGAATGAGGATTTCAAGATACTTGTTTTTTCCCCACTCATATTTATCTACGTAATACTTAGCAAAATACGCGCAGCCAACCATTAAGATTTCAAGTGTTGCAGCTCAGAACAGGACTAACATGAGGAATTGCGGAGTTATTCCCCATTCCAACCTACATTACTCATAAATGATGGGGTGCAAATGTAGCACCGATTAAATACCATGCCTTGTGTGTTATATTTACGGAGTATGGTATTCCGGAAGCAAGTCACAGATTACCCCCAAATAAGGCTTTTAGGGGTAGGTTTCATTGCGAAAGGTACTTTACTTAAGAGACTATAAATATTATAATGGTGCTATAAGGAGACATTCAAATCTTAATTTTTACAATAAAATATATGGACATGTTCAAGTACTACAATCTGTACATTTTCAACTATTAGCCATATATTCAAACCCCCCCCCCCCCCGAGATTCTGAATATGGCGCCCAAACAAGGATTCTCTAAATTTCGGTGGCAATCAACCTGAACCACCTTATTGCCGGCTAAAAAGTCCCGACCTGATGTCTTGACACATTAAAAGAAAAATTCCATTCCAGTGATGTGGACTCATTTTTGGCTGTTGCGGTGTGAGGAGAACAGCTCATAACACAGGAAAAAAGGTAGTTGGATAAGTCCATTCTTGATCTGCTCTCGTTTCCATTTGTTTACCGATGCAGTTTTGTATAGTGGTAGATTTTTTAAATTTTATCTGCAAGTTGTTCTGGGATGAATTATCGATGAATATGAGAGAATAATTTTAGTTTGCAATGGGGATTTTCTTTTATCCATCATGTTTTGTAATGGTTTAATGGACTATGGAGCCAGTAAACTGAATGATTGACGATGCTAGATCTTCCATCTCCATCAGGGTGAGTTACTCGCCTCATGCATTATAGTAAAATCTCACTGACATTACCAATGTGCAACAGAGTTTAGAGGAAACAGACGCCATTGACCTATGATGCCGTGTTATGGGCAACATGAATCTATTATAAACAAGCAGATGTTCCCAAACATGTTGTTGATCACGAAAATAAAGGCATTCTTAAAAAGGGGTGCGCAGGGCCCGCTTTTTTTGCAGATGAATTTACTTAAGTCACCTTTTGAGCCCAACAAATGCCTTATAAAAAAAAAATTGTTGGGAAATTAAAATAGAAGTGTTTTTTCCCCGTGTCCTGTGAGGAACAATTCAAGAGTACACCCTCCCTCCCAACACCGGAAATCCCTGTAACACCCTCAGGATTCTTTCCCTTGACAACAGACAAAAATGCCTTTAATCTTCTCGATTTCCCCATCTTTTGCACTTTTCTTATTCCTCTACCCCTTATCCTCTCCTTCTGTTCTTTCCACCTCCTATCCTCTTTTCCGGATTGTTGCCCCTCATTAAACACAGTGCTATAAACAACTCTGAATTGGACAGTGGAACCAGAAGCTACTGGCTGGCATCTGAGGCCTAACGGTACCTCCATATTCCATGAAAAACACCTATCTTAAGGGAGGTTTTTGTTGGGACAGAAACTAAAAAGTACTGAAAGGGTTTAGTTATGGTCACTGTCCTCCTCTCCATGCTATTGAATCCTAAGATCATGCTGCCCATCTGTTACCTTCCAATACTACAATGTTAGCGTTTGAAGAAGGCAGGAATCTACAATTCGGCCAAGAAAGGATATCAAGCTGAAGCAGTCAGATCCCCGACCAATTTTAACCACACTATAGCAACTACCTTAAATCAGACTCCTAAAAATTTTTTTTTAAAAAAATGTAAAAAAAAATGTAAAAAAAAAAAAAAAAAAAAAAAAAAAAACCTACTTCACCAAAGATGTACAAGTTCAGAAATGGCTTCCATCTTTACCTCATCTCTTTGCCATCTGGTTACAGGAAAAGGACAATGTATGTACAGGGTGTTGGTAAAAATGATTGGGCTCTGCTGTGATATATTTGTCGCTTGTGGCTAGAGAAAGGCTCTTGATCTACATGTGCAAACACTTAAAACACGGCATGGCACCTAGTAGTAGGGCTCTTGCTGCAAGCCTTCGAAGGAAACCAAGCTCTATAGCATTTAGGGGATTAATATAGGCTTCCCTGTAATTTGGATTGAGATGGCAACTAGAGTTACCAGCCCCATTAGAATTACGATGTCCATGCAAAGGTGCAGAGCCCGGGGACTACACTTAATGGGAGCTGCCGAAAGCTGCAGGTAAGAATAAGAAATACTCATTGGTTGATGAGGGTGGGTGACAGGCACTCTGCAAGTTGCAGGAGGTGGGTAGTTTCAGGCCAGTCATGCAGGGAGGTGGGGTGGGGGTTCCATACGGAGATGGCGGGTGGATTATTTGGAATGTTATTGGGTTTTTGGTATCAATGCACTCAAATGCTGCACTTCCCACCTGTACATTCAGTTCCACTGTCATTCGTGCAAGTCTCATCCATCCTGGCCGCTTCCGGCCTCAAAGAATTGCCTGGCTTGGTTTGATCCCCTTTCACTTGATGTGATGGCCCCAGGTTTAGCGCTTCATTTATCCACGTGGAATGTCAACGGCTTGGGGAACAAACTCAAGAGGGGCATAGTGGTGCAATAGGTTACATGGAATGAGCTTGACTTGGTGTTGCTGCAGGAGACACATCTAGTTGGGAACTTTTGTGGGGCTCTGAATAGGAAAGGTTACCATACGATTGTTCACTCAGGGTTCACCTCAGGCTCTCGGGGTGGGGATTCTCCTCCGGAAGGGTTGCCCCTACATCGTTCACAGAACCTGGACCGACGCTCAGGGTAGATATGCTGCAGCCTTGAGCACCTGGGAGGGACGGGTTATCAATGTAGATGCTGTGTATGCCCCCCCTGGACTACAGAGTGATGCTGCGCGATGTGGGGTCCCTACTATTGGAGCTTCCATTGGGAGCGTTAGTGTTGGGAGGGGGCTTCAACCTTGCAATGAATGGTTCCCTGGACCGTCTCCCGCCCCGAGAGGACCCGCCGAGAGGCTCGTCTTTGTCTGAGTTAACTAACGCTTTAGGGGTTGTGGACATATGGAGGTGGTTTAATCCATTGCACATATGCTACACGTTTCAATCAGGGGCACACAGTAGCCAATCTGGGATGGATTACATATTCACACATGCCCAAGATGTCCATCTGTTTACTGGGACTGTCTGCTTGGCCCGTGGGATCTCCGATCACTCCCCGGTTTGGGCTTCCTTGAGTATTCTGCGAAAGGGGCGCCCGGGCTCCATCACTGTACAGCCATGGGCGTTTAAAATACTGCATATTAAAGATGCTCTCCGCAAGGATGCGGAATATTATTTTGCTGAAAACGTGGGTTCTGTTTGTGAGAAGTTGGCCTGATATGCAGTGCTCACTATTCTAGTGATCTCTATGTATCAGTCCAAACAACCCTTATTGATGATTGGTTGTAAGTCAACCGTAGACCAGCTATCCTAGTAGCATGGACAAGAGCAGTCTTTAGGCTAGACTCTAGAGAGCGTGTTAAGCCAGCTGTTATACCATCACATATACCCCTTGAACACCAAGTGAAAGGACACCACACAAGTTGTTATGAAAATAAAAGGATATTTATTTAGAACACAACAACCCTGGACTCTTTATGAGGACAGGGTGCTAAGCACAATACAAAATTCTTATGAAAATACTCAAAGTGACCGAGGTGGTCATCTTGGGTCGGAATAAACATCTCTGGGGTCCCAGCCATTGGCCCATCGAACTGGGCACTGCGCCTACTCCTTCCACCGCAGTTCGTAACCTGGGTGTCATTATTGACGACAGGTTAACTATGAGACAACAGGCCACTAAGGTCGCGGCCATCTGCTTTTCAACGCTGCGGTGGCTCCATAAGATCTTGTGGATGCTTCCTCTATCCTCCCCCAGAACCGTAGTCCAGGCGCTTGTAACATCTCGCCTGGACTATGGTAACATCCTTTACTTGGGCGCAGATAAAGCCACCTTACATGTATTGCAGGTAGTGCAAAATGCGGCGGCGCGCCTGCTAAAAAACATCCCCAGACGCACTTCAGCCAAGGCCGCCTTACGTGACCTTCATTGGTTGAGCATCCCTGAACGTATCAAATTTAAGGCACTATGCTATATGTTCAAGGTCAAACAGGGTAGTGCCCCAGCCTACCTCCAAAGGCTGATAACACCCTATAGACCCCTACGTCCACTTAGGTCATCGGACATGGGTAATTTCACTATGCCAAGATGGAAGCTGACAAAAATGGGAGGTCGTTCCTTCTCTATTCTGGGCCCCAAATATTGGAACTCCCTCCCACTGGACCTAAAACTAGAGACAAATTTGTTTCGCTTCCGTAAGGCTTTGAAGACATTGCTTTTTACTCAACGTGCCCAATAGTCTGCTATGGCTCTAGCCAGGTGAAACTGCCTCCTTCTACAGTCTATCCCTAGCGCCGGGAAACCCATTGTGGGTAGCTGTGCGCGGTATAAGCTTAAATAAATAAATAAATAAATAAAATAAAGTCGCACAAATTACACAAATGCCAGAGGGGCACGAAAAACCATATACTCTAAAAGTGTAATGCGAAATTACTAGCAGGTAAGTACTACTCTAATAGGCTTTAGGATCGCTAGGACTGGACTACTGAACCTTCAGATTACTAGCAGGAGGCCTAGGGAGATCGGGTGCAGAGTGTGCACTCTCACGCGGGATGCGGGACAAAGTCTATGGATGCTAGATTTCGTAAAGTTAGTGTTATCGGACGAATCAGACTAGGTAGAGCTGAAACGAAAAAGGATCTGCACCCTTGGATAGTGAGGCTATGCTGGAGCACCGAAATGCTGAGGTTACCTAGCCCAGGGGCTGCGGCTGCATAGGTCTGGAAAGACGTCGGGAATCCTCGTTGCAGTCTATGGAGCCTGAAAGAAGAAGTTGCTGGCAGGCGACCAGTGAAGAGATTCGGAGGGATCCGAGCCTGGATCGGTGATGGAGGATACCTGTAAGCAGAGGGGACCAAGTTCTGAATCACTAGCCAGTGATTAGATGGGCACCAGGATGGCACCGGATGGAGTCACCTCGACCAGGTGAGTGGGCGACGCTGGGCTCTGCAGTCTCACGGACCAGGAGGCGTGGTCGGCGACCAGGATGGAGGTGCGAGCTGTCCCACGAAGGTATCTGCTGTCGACGTCGCTGGACCCAGGATTGTGGCAACAAGTCTTGGCAAATGCAAGCCCTCGCGGTGGACTTAAAATGGCGTCTGGAGTGGACCAGGAGGGTCCGGGGTGCTCCTCTGTTGGAGGGGAGCAAGGGCCAGTCTGGAGCAACCAGACCAGCGGTGTTGTCGTCGTGGTGCGTCGTCAGGAGGGCCACAAGCCAGCAGGCAAGTAGCCGGACAACGCGGTGAGCAGCAAAGAGCAGAAGGGCCCCACGCAGATCTGGTGGATGCTGGGGGGCTGGACTTTGGTGCTGGAGCTGCTCAGGGTTAGGGCTTCTCGAACCCCAAAGCACTCACTCTAGGATCCCTCGGCGGTCGTGCTGGATAAGCGTTGTGCAGTTCTGAAGATGGCCGGTCCCTCGAGGTCTCGTCACACCCACGGATCTCAGCTGGGCTGATGATGTAGGTAGAGGTCAGAGGTGCCAGGAAAGCCGGGTCTCGTCGTGCTGGTCGGTCGGATTCCAGAAGAAGGACGTGCAGCAAACCGCAGTGTTCTTAGATGGTGCCTGCGGGTGCAGGGTGACTACTCCTTAGTCACAAGGGAGAAATCTTGAGAAGAAGTCTTGAGTTCCTTTCGTAGAAAGTAGTTTCAGGGTTCAAAGATGATCTAATTTGGAAGGGGGCCCGCTCCTATCTTTATACTAGGAAAAGGGGCTGGCACGCGACTAGGTCCTGCCCATGGGTGGGACCAGGAAGGGGGGTGGTTACACCCCTCTCCCATGTCGGACTTTCCCCAGCTCAGGGGCTGGTGTGCCCCTGGAACTGGTTCTAGCCGGCAGATGCATAGTGAGCACCGGGGTGCCACTTGCAGTCACCTTCCTCTAAAGCCCTGCCTACCCAGGATACACAAAACCCTGTCTGGGATGGTGCTAGCACCGCCCCCGACAGGAAACCCTTTGTCCAAGCTCTCCTCGCTGGAAGGACTCCCAGCAGCAGGAGGTCAGACTTGTGTCTGTGGTGGCAGCATCCATTTTGTGATGCTGAGGCTAGAGTTAACTTGAACCGGGGTTCACAGTTACATACATGTCGTGTCCCTCTAGAAGGGTGGAATGCTAACCCCGTCGCCAGAATTGGCGAGGGGTTAGTATTCCAATTCGTATGACACCTTACTCAACATGTTTTGATAAAGCGATACCAGAGTTGGCATATAACCGCGAGGATTATAATGCACTTAAGAGTATATGGTATGCGTTATCATGGAACAGCTATTAGGACTTGGTTCCGCAAGCTGCAAACGGGCTCAGCTCATGCCAGAGCACCATCTCACATGATTTCAAGCACTCTGCCTTCAGGATTGTCAAGGCCTGCCATAGGAGTGACTGATAGGAATCTATGTGTCCATTTTAGGGTTAGATATAGTATACCTATATCTAACCCAAAGGGTGATTACACCACCTTGCCCCAGCTGTCGTGCAGCCAATTGTGTCAGATTTAGATGGCCAGCCAGGGGTGGCATAATACATGCTGCAGCCCCTGGTAGGCCCTGGGTACACCTATGCCCTGAGTTATAGGGTCTGATAAGGTGGCCCAGTACCAATTGGTAAATGCACCTAAGGTACACGTGTCAATTTAGTGAGAGAACAGCAAGGCTGTGGGTCTGATTAGCAGGCCCACAGCCAGAGAAGTCGTAAACCAGTGAAGCAAAAAGCAAAAATCTGGGGTGATCATAGGATTGCAGACCCTACTCTCCTACACTGTTGACTCGCCAGAGGACTATGGGGTGCTTTTGGGGCAGTTATTAAGGGCCGGGCACTGTCCCTTATGGTGAGCCACAGGGCCAAGCTATTGAAAAGGGTATCTGAGCTAGAGTCGGACATTTCAGATCTGGAGGAGGCGCGCAATCCTAACCCCTCAATTCAGCATAGCCTTACGCTCAAGAGGCAGGATTACAGACAGCTTCATCTGGAAGACGCCACGGTGCGGGCTCGGTCTTCCCGACATAGTATTTATGAGCAGGTTGAAAGAACAGGCAAGCTTCTGGCATGGCTAGAACGCAGGGAACAAGCTTCTAGATGGGTGCACGCGATAACCAATTGAGAGGGTGTGCTCCTCACTGATCCTCAGATAGCTGACGCTTTCGCGCTCTACTAAGAGGAGGTTTATACTAGCTCGCCAACGTCTCTGGCCCCGTTAACGGCTGATCTCTTGGCCACGATTGAGGTGATGACCATTTCTCCAGAAGGCAGGGAGGCTCTTGAGGAGGATGTCACGGAGACTGAGATCCAAAAGGCTGTACATGATGTCTGTTATTGGATCCCATGGATCATAAAGCCATTTCACTCACCTATAGGAAATTGTTGAACAACCATGCAGATCCGATGCAAAAGTTGAGGAGACTTGGAAAAAGACTTGGGTGATATAGAGGATGAGGACTGGCGTGACCCACTGGCCTCCCCTCGTGAAGTGGCCATCCCAATGCGTATGCGACTCCTGCAGCTTAAGATCCTCCATCGGGTCTACTTTGACGCTAAACTCCTGTTTAGGATAGGCAGACGCCCAATCTGCTCTATCTCCGACATTGCAATCAAGTAGGCACCTTCAGTCACATACTATGGGAATGCGCACACATTCAGGATTACTGGGTGAGGATTGCCCGTCAACTCGAGAGGGAATGCGGCATGTCCCTGCCGCCATCCCCTCACCTCTGCCTGCTTAATATTTGGGGGGCGACTGATCTCTATCAGGCGGAACAGGCTTGGGCCTCGATGGGATTCGCCATTGCGAAGCGAAACATTGCACAAAAAGGGGGGGGGTGGAGGCGATCCCGGTCCAGAGGGCCTGGGCAAGAGGCATGGATACAGCAATGATTGCTGGGAAAAAAAAAAATCTGTCTTCAAAGGCCGCAGATGCCCCAAGAAATGGGACGATAAATGGGGAAAGTGGAATACATACAGAGGGGACATCTGTATCGCCCCAACGGTGGCGCTGCGGAAGGAAAGGAGCGAACGGATGGTCCAGCTGATGGCCGAAGTAGAGGCTTCTCCTCCTCATAATTGGTATTGAGGTGACCCCCCCGCCCCGGTTCTCTCCTGTACCAAACTATGCATCTCGCTGCCATGTTTAATGCTTCATAAAACTTGATATTCTCTCTGTAATTTGTAATGCTCCTAGCATATTCTATATGTGGATGTTAAATTGAATTATATGGTGTGGTGGGGAATTACTCAGTGGTACCTCTATGTCATGTGCCGATAATAGATTGTTGCTGGAAATCAATAAAAAGTTCACCCAAAAAAAAAAAAAAAAAAAAAAAAAAAAAGAAACACTCATTGGAATTCGAATCAGAATTACAGATTTTTACAGTAATTCCTCAAAGAACCTCAGGGTTCCAGCTCCAATCCCTAGTATTTCCCTTGTATTTCTGCACTTCAGAAGTTACCGGGACCCTCAATAAGAATCCAAGGTTACAGAACAACCCCCTAAAAAGTCAGGGCACTCACAATGGGTACCTCAGTAAATAGCTATCTTGACATGCCTTTACCTACCTGGTGAAGCAAATCTGCCTTCTGGGTCTGTTTCTGGCGGCTTTTCTGTGCAGCAGCTCGGTTCTTCTCTCTTTTTTTCCACTTTCTTCCCACCACGTCTTTGGGGTTTTGAAAATTCAAATAGCACTATAAAAAGTATATTAAAATCTCATGAGCTTAGATCTTTGTAGCACCACAAACACACAGATCAGAACACAATGTTCTCCTGCAACCAGACATTAAGGCATACGTTGGAGTACGGTCAGAAATTCACGATTTAGGACATGAGCTCCACCTTAACTCTGTGGGAAGATACCAGGCCTGGAATGAACAATTCAGGCCGGTTTCTCCTCGTGAGTTACCAGGGGAATCACAGGTAACTGGCCAGAATGAGGAATGACCCGTCAGACCTAGTATTACCCAGTCCCGGCACAGGTTCTCACCAAATTTTGGTAGCTTAACACGGATATTTACCATCTGCTCTTGGCAGGTGATACATTTCTGTAGCGGGTCGTGTGTGGTGTAAGGTGGAGTTGAGAATGTGGCCTCTCAGGCAGAAGTAATGTCTGCTCCCTCAGTGGTGCTGAAGGGGGTTAGCCTCTGTATGCAGTCCATGTCCCTCTCCAACCACGGTCTTTCCTAGTTTTAGACCCTGGTCTGTAGTTTTTGGACCTAGTAGTTTCGGGTTTAGAAACACTGCAGCACACATAGCTGAACAGCAGTATTCT
Source organism: Lissotriton vulgaris (assembly GCF_964263255.1). Classification (NCBI taxonomy): domain Eukaryota; kingdom Metazoa; phylum Chordata; class Amphibia; order Caudata; family Salamandridae; genus Lissotriton; species Lissotriton vulgaris. Next base: position 586,186,284 of record NC_141697.1, on the reverse strand, counting down.
ACTATTGGCAACTTGCAATGGGGACCTTAGTGGAGTGGACTGAACACAAGTAACTATGGGCCTGACTACGATGGCAAAGGCCCGACAGCCTGTCAGTGGCGGGCCCTCCGCCATCGTCCTGCAGTTTTCCACCCGCCAGATTACTATGGATGGCGTAAACGTGGGGGGTGGAGGGGGGGCACCGCCATCTGCATTAGAATATCCATTTTTGCCCACCTGCTTGTGGCCGTTAGCCCACCATGAACAAGTTGGCCGAAAGGGATCTTGGGGCCTGTCGCGGGCCCCCCCCCCCTTTCAACATGGGTACTTTATTTTGGGGGTTGTGGGGCACCCATGGTGCACCCCTACATTTCCATGCACCATGTGGCAGGCAACGCATGGTGCCTGCCACTTAGTGCAGGAAAATGTAAACAGTGCCTTTTTTTTTTACATTGCAGAGGGTGCTGTAGCCAGCAGCACCTGCTGCACTGTAAAGTGTGGCAAGTGCGAGCGCCATGGTGGCAGTTGCATCGTAATACCCCCTGTGGGACCGCCGCCTGGTAGGCGGGGCTTCCCACTCCCCGATGGTGAACAGACTGAAATCCGTCCAGAGGCAATTTAAAGCGGCAATCACTTATGCTAGTACTACTTTATAATTGTAATATTTGCTCGTGCTAAGTGTCCGGGCAAAGGGTTCACTTAATTAGTACCAGTTTAACATATACAAATACAGAAATAAGCAACTGAAAAGTGGTCCGTTCATTCTTTGCATAGAGCGTTCCACTGTGCGGCAACACGTTGCCACGATTTCAGTTACTTAATCCGTTTGAGCTAGAAAAGTTTTTTTATTTTATTTATTTTATTTTTATTTGTAGAATATGCTGGAGATGACGGGTCATGTGATAAATCTATAATTCTGCAGAAACCTCAGCGGACGCAGAATCCCATAATTCCAATGGCCCTGCTTATCTGGGTCGATGTATTTGGACTAGGTGAGAAACATAAAAAAAAGTTAATTGCCTATTTATTTTAAAGCTTTATAGAGCGCGAACCAGACCCGTGAGGGTATCAGAGCGCTTTACAGGTTTAAGGGTGGTATACAGAGCCTAGTTTATCCTGAATGCGCAAAAAGGTATGTGCAAGTATTCTCCTGGCTTGGGGCTCAACAAGGTTGCCCTCTGCCCCTTCTGCTTGCAGGTTAGCGAAAAATGTACTTTGCGTTTTCCTAAAGAATGTAAGCAGGATTCCCGGGATTACTAGAGACACTGCATTTCTATTCATGCAATTTTGGTGAAAACGTAATCAAAATCTCAACCTATTAGTGACTATTACTGATGTATATTCACGTTTATGAGCGCTGTAAGTAATTAGCAATAGGGAGAGACAGCCAGCGGAACAGAACCAGATAGGGCAAGGGGTGGAGGAGAGAGCATTAACAGAAGCCAATAGAGCCACCACTCTTGGGCATGCAAGGAAATGGATATAGTTTATGAGAAACCTCTTAGATGAGAAGCAGTGTGTGTGACTGTCAGTAGACACTTTCCCGTTTGTAGAGAGGAAGTGTGTGGTTAGCTGGTTAGGGGTGGAAACGTGGGAGACAGAGCCACAAGCCGCTCTGTAGCTATTAACACATTGTCTACACATCAGACTGAACATGTCATGGCCTGGAAAAGCTGCAAATATATACTATAAGTCAACTATCTAATATCTGCAGAGCAGCATATATACTCCACTGTACCTTTACATACACCAAATGTTTTAGTGGTGCATCGCTGACCTGGAGAAAGTGCTGGACAACATTAAGCAATAGGATATACCAGACACAGTAGAAGTGAATGTTCACAAATTACACGTGTAAAAACGAAGAATGTGATACAATTCACAACAGACAACATAAAAATTAATGCAATTTATGTAACTCCTTAACACAGTATTTTTTTTATTGTAATGTTTTCCTCCCTAAAAAAATATGTCTGTCGCAGATTTACACCAAGTTTGTCCCTTCGAAATAGATAACAGACCAAATTTTGAACTGGACATTTTTTCGTCTGATCTGACATACTGGGAAACACTGGTTTGGACTACCTATTCTGTAATGAGTAGAGGAAACCTGTAAAATAGGATTACTTATGGTCTTTCTAATGCACAAATGTATTACAATATTTAGCATTGCACACAAAAAGGAAGCAATGGGCTAATCCTAGAAGGAGAACATTCCAGAGAAAGCATCAAATTCAACTTTATTACTTTGTCTTCCAAACCGCCCCTTCTCTTGGAAAGCTAAATTGCCAACACCAAATCTATTGGCTTTGCCAACGCATGTTTAATAGAACTGTGTCAAGATAACGCAGCTACTGAAGTGTGGGGTTCTCCACAGTAAAATCAAAGATGGGCTTTAGTCATCCCAGCCTTACAGACTAATCTCAATGCTGAAGTACTGTGGTGAACAGGCCGGAGTCAAAATGTATGAGTTTCTTATTTTAACTCTGAAATGTATATTCTCCCCACTACAGAAATAAACAAGTATTGGCAAAGCCAACCGGCCTCGCTTATGCAAGAGTTAGAGCTAGTGACGCTGTAAATGACAATGTCTTACTTATGTTTTATGGATTGTAGTGGATGTATGTGATGTGGCGTGCAGTGCAATTATGTGGGTTGGTTTGGAATTCTAAATTACGAAACTGTGTGACATGGAATTGTGTAGTGTGCATTTGTGTACTGTAATTACATGACATGGTGTGCATTGGAATTGTGTATAGTAATTATATGGTATTGAGTGTACTAAATTATGTGGAGTGGGATTGGGTGTCATGGAGTGCAATTATGTTGAATGGTATTTTGTGTTGTGGAGTGGTATGTAATGGAGTTTATGTGGTGGGCTGTTGAATTTTGTGGCGTGATGTGAAATTCTGTGGTGTGGATTGGATGTGTGTGTTGTGTAATTTTGTTGTCGAGTTGAATTATGTGGTTTGGTGTGGAATTGTGATGGAATGGAAATGTGTGGAGTTGCATTGTGTGGCGTAAAACTGTGAAGTTGAGTGGAATTATACAGATTGGAATTCTATGGCATGGTGTGGAGTATATTTATGTGGATTTCTGCTATGTGACAGTGGTTTTATGTGGGATGTATTTATGTGGTATTGAGTAGAGTGCAATTATGTGGCGTTGAATCCTATTGCATTGAGTGGCATTATGTGGAGTGCAATTATGCTGGGTGGTGTTGAATTGTGTGTCACACTAAACATCAAAACATTTATCAAAATGCAGAGTTGCCAATTTGCTTGAAACCACAGGCACCACTTGTTGCACCAAATATAGGCAAACAGTAGTTAGAAATCTACCATATGCCCCATGTCTGAGTAATACAATGTTTAGGACAACATGCCATAGAGGTTATGTTTCCTCGCGAAGCAATGGACACCGAGCATCTTGTTTTCAGGTGTATACGAGAGTAGTCCTGCTGTCCGAGATGAACGCCACCTCTTGATGAGGAGACAAAGCTTTCACAGCAAATCTGGAGTTCCAAAATGACAGACCACCTCTTAGGGAGTCAGGAGGACAGTTTTTGCAGGTGAGCAACCCTGTACTTCAGATAAGGATCTGGAAGATCTTTGCGTACATATCCTGTCTGTGAAAATGGGAATGCTGTCCTTACACCAGGTCATTGGTTGCTTGTTATTCTGTGTGACCCAAACATATTTGTTGCACTGGCCTCGTTGACAGTGGCAAATGAAAGGCAACAGTTTTTTGGCAGTCCAAATCTTAATATAAAATTGTGAGATCAAAGGAACGCAGGATACCACCATGCTTAGCAGGACCTTGTATTTTTTGGATTGCGATTTTCTGAAGAGTGAATCTTGAGACAGGGCTATGAGCCTTTCTTCTTGCCCTTAGGAGGTGCTTTCAGAAAGTCCATGCACAATCAAGCTCTTGAGAACCGTGCTTGTCAACTGGAAGTGAGAATGGATTTTATTTCACGGAGTGTGAGGACCAGTATGTGTAGCAGACATAGCGGTGACCACCCAGGATGCCTTTACTTTCTGGAAAGCTTTCAAAAGCTATTCACCCACGTAAAGGAACAGGCATACACCTCTATGTCGAAGGGGGCTGCCACTCCGCCAGGCATGTGGTCAATGCGGATGAAGGAGGCCCAAGGTTAGCATCCAGAACTTGTAGGGATGGCCATATACAGTGAAATGGAGGTGCTTCGATGGTGCAGAAGTGAAAATATGCATCCTTCATGTTCATAGAAGCCATGAACTCTCCATCGTTGAAGGGTCAAACTATGTTGAGAAGGGTGACTACCCTAAAATTCTCATGTTTGATGTACATATTGGAGCGCCGAATAATCGGATGGGGTGCCATTCCTGAGATTTTTTGCAAAGAACAACCCAAATAAACGCCATTGTGTCTCAGCAACATGGCCGGATTTGATCATGTTTTAGCTTGCCGACGAATATATTACTCCTTTTGAAGGACTTTAGCAGTGGTTTGGAGACAAATCTCCGTTGCATTTCCACACCAGATTATATTCAGCACCCATTGACATTGGTTGTTATCTTGGCAGTTTGGCCTAACAGCCCATATCCTACCTCTTATGGGATGCTTAGGGGTAGAAATCCGGAGATTCAGGTGTGCCTAGCGTGATACTGGTCCTACTAAATGAGGAACCTCTCACTTTCCGCAGTATCCTTCTGGTGGCTTTTTGCTGCTTCCCATACTGAAAAGAAAACTGCACCTGTGAGTAAGTCTTTTTAGGTCAAGCCTGGGCAGCTCATGTGCTGCTCTGCAAGGCATGCTGTATGGACGTGAATCTCTGCCCATATTTTCTCATTGGCTTGTGTTATTGTCCTCTGTAAATGCTAGCTTCCGATTCGTTAATAGGCTTATTAGTCCCTCCTCAGTACTGCCTTGTCTTAATTTGTAACCTGGTTGTTTTACTTCTGTTACATGGTATGTCTTATCTAGTCTGTAAGCACTATGTTCTTCAATGAGTTTCATCTAATGCAGGCACGACATGCTTTCTTGTACCATCCAGCACGCCATGCGCGCTTTTATTTTCCAAGCAGCCTGGGACAATCGCGACCGCTTCTTTGCAGTTAAATAGGGCTCGCATTTACAAGAGTATGAGCTATTGGCATTTATTTATTTATTTTCAGAGTTTTATATAGCGCGAACAAGATCTTTGCAGATATCAGAGCGCTTTACATAGACGGGTACATGAGGGAACAAAGTCAAATAGGTAGGTCGATAGTTCACAGAGTACAGAAGGGAACATAAGGGAACAAAGTCAAATAAGTAAATCAGTAGATCATCCAATACAAATAATACAATTGGGTGGCTGCAAAGCAATCAAGTGGGTGATAAGACAGCTCGTACAAATAGATAAGGGGTCAAGCAAGTAATACAGATCGCAGGGTGTTTATAGGGTTCGAGATAGTAGTACAGGTGAATTTAGCCATGAGGATAGCTTTTACTTCTTTTTTGAAGAGTGTAGTGGAAGAGATAAGCCTGGTTTCGGGAGGGAGTGAGTTCCAAATCCTAGGCGCCATTCCTGAGAAAGAGCGCTTGTATGTTTTCTCCTTCCGGAATCTTCGAGGTTTCAGCAGAAGATTGTTTGCGCCTCTCGTGTTTCTGATTCCCCCAGAGATTGTCAATTTCTGAGCAAGGTAGCCGGGTGAGTTTAGGTGTACAGCCTTGTGTGTCATACAGGCTATTTTCAGATGTATTCTGGCTTCAAACGGCAACCAATTCAGGGATTTCAAGTCAGGGGTGATGTGGGAGTGCTTTTTTGCCCCCGTGATGAGTCACGCTGCAGCATTTAGTGATGCTTTTAGTGGTGCGGTTGTAGTTAGTGGGAGTCCGCAGAGGGAGGTGATGCCGTATTCAATTCGTGGGATGACTAGTGCTTGCACCGCTGTTTGGAAGTCTTTGGCTGGGAGGTAGGGTTTGAGTTTCCTCAGAGTATTGATCTGGAAGTTCGCTCCCTTTGTAGCTTTGCTGACATGTTGCTGCATGTTGAGATTGGTGTCGAGTGTTATGCCTAAAGATTTTGCTGATTCCACGATGGTGGGTTGGACATTGAGTGCGGTTAGGAGTTTAAGCCAATGTTGAGTGGTGGATATCTTCGCTGGAGGTGCGATCAGAAGGAACTCTGTTTTCAGGGCATTGAGTTTGAGGTGATTGTCGGCAAGCCAGGATTGGGTGCATCTGATCGTCGAGTTCAGGAGCAGGAGGTCATTGGGTGATTGCAATTTGAGGTAAAGTTGGGTGTCATCGGCATACATGTGAAAGTGTACATTGGATTCTTGTAGCAAAGTGGTGAGAGGTTCCATGACTAGGTTGAACAAAGTTGGGGATAGAGAAGATCCTTGGGGGACGCCTAGCGTTACAGGTACTGGCGTGGACATCAGGTTGTTGCTCTTGAATTTCTGCGTCCTGTTGCGGAGAAAGGAAGTGAACCATTTGAGGACAGTTCCAGATAAGCCCATTCTTTTGTTTAGTAGTTCTAGTAGATTCTCATGTTTAACGGTGTCGAATGCGGAGGAGAGATCAAGAAGGATGAGGAGGCAGGTGTCATTTTGGTCTAGCATTTGAAGTGCGTCGTCAATTATGTGAGTCATAGCCGTTTCTGTGCTGTGTCCTGCTCGGAAACCTGACTGGTGAGGGTTGAGGAGATCGAATTGCTCAATGTGTTTAGTCAATTGTAGTTGTGCGCATTTTTCCAGCAGTTTGGCGAGAGTGGGGATATTGGTGATGGGACGGTAGTTGTTGAGATCCGCGGGGTCGGCTGTTGGTTTCTTTAGTAGAGGTGTGACCTGACCAACTTTGAGGGAGTCAGGTATGCTTCCTTGTTGGAGAGAGCTGTTGATTTTAGTCCAGAGAGGGAGAATCAGTGGGGTAAAATCTTTTACTGCGAAGGCAGGGAGGGGGTCCGTGAGGTGATTGGATGGTTTCAGGGTGCTGAGTAATTTGCCAATTTCTTCTTCCGAATATGTGTCAAAGGTTGACCATGTCGCATTGTTTTTTGGTTCAACGGGTGCTGGGCATTTGGGTTTGGAGTAGAGGCTTGCGTCAGTGAGGAGATCGCTTTTTATTTTGTCGTTTTTTTGGATAAAGAAAGCAGCGAAGTCTTCACATGAGGGTACCACGCGCCCAGTGTTGAGTGGTTGTGGTAGCTCTTTGGATTGCGATTTGATTAGCTCAAACAGTTTTCTCGGGCGGTTCTTTGCTTGGTTAAGTTGGAGGCGGAAGAAGTCCGATTTTGAGCGTTTTATTTTCCTGAAGTAGGCGTTTCTCTTCTTCTTCAACTCTTTTAGGTGCATTGCAGAGGGGGCTGATCTCCAGGTCCGTTCTGCCATTCGCATGTCTCTTCTATCTTCGTTGAGACTCCCGTCGTACCATGGTTTGGAGATTTTAGGGGCGACTCTTTTTAGTTGCATAGGTGCAGCCTCATTGATTATCGAAGTCATAGTGTTGAGATAGTGGTCAGTCAGAGTTTGGACGTCCGAGGCGCCTGCAGGAGGGAGTAGGAGATTGCAGCTGTTAGGGGGCAGAGAGCCAGGGTTGAGCTTTTTCGAGTTTCTTTTCCAGACCTTGGGCTTGGAGAGTTGCACAGGGTTGACTTTGACTTTTTCGTTGATAAAGAATGTGATAATGTGATGATCTGACCAGTCACAAGGTTGGATGGATTCGAGTTGGATAGAATGCTCCTTGGAGATGATCAGGTCGATGGTAGAGCCTGTCTCATGGGTCGGACTGTTGCATATTTGGGTGAGGTTCAGGGCATCGAGGAAATTTTTAAGACTGTTTACCACTGCGTCGTTGCTATCATTCCAGCGGAGGTTGAAGTCACCAAGGTATATTTGGGTGAGCTGGCGACCGGAATTGGTTGAGATCATATCCATGATTTGCTGGGAGAAGGTGAGGTTGTCCCTGGGTGGGTGGTATATGCTGTGCAGAGTGCATATCGGTTTGCCCTCACTAATAATGTCGAGGCAGATGTATTCACAGGATGTTGGGGATGGCAGGGATGTGGAATTGACTTTCTGAACAGAGAGGTTGTTCTTGTATATGCATGCGATTCCGCCACCTATTTGGCCTGTTCTGTCGAGCCTGATAATGTGGAAGTTGGGAGGAACCAGAATGTCCATTATGGGTGTCGAGGATTCAGTTAGCCACGTTTCAGTCAAGATGATTAGGTCAAGGCCCTGCGATAAGAGGAGATCAGCAATGGCTGCTGAGTGTTTCGTCGCCGATCTGCAGTTGAGAAGCGCGCATTTGAGACGGGGTGTGTAGAGGGTGTTAGATTGTTCTAGCGAGAGAGGGACTTCTCTAAGGTTATTGGGGATGGAGGCTCTGTTGTTTAATGTGGGTGGTCTAAGGGGATTTGGGTGTATCGTGGGAATGTTGCGGTGTAGGGTGCTTGTGTGAGTTTGGGGGGCTGGTTCATAGGAGCGGAGAAGGGTGAGTGTGTCGAGGTCAGAAGAAGAGTTGTGGGTGCGGCGAGGGCGGTTGTTGCGATTAAGAGCTGGGATTGATGTCAGCTTGGGGCATAGCTGAGTGCGAGAGTTAGTCTGAGAGGTGGGGGACACATTTGGCGGGGAGGTGTGGATGTGTGAGGCGTTGCAGGGGCGATGCTGGGGACTACGGGAGTTGCTGCGCCTATGAGCAGGGTTTGAAGCCTGGTGTGGGGCGTGGTGAGGGTGGGGGACCGCCGGGGGGGTAGGAGGCGGGTTGGGAAGGGGGGTGGAGGTGGCTGGGTGGTGTATAGGGCGTGTGGAGAGTCGTTCTTTGATGCCCTGGATGTCTTCTTTGATCTGAGTGAGGGTGGCCATGATGAGTTCCATCGTAGGGTAGGTGGTGGGGGTGGGGGTGGCAGTCAGGGGTGATTGGCTGGCCAGGGAATTTGTGTGCAGGCGGGGGGTTGGGCTGGTGTTCGGGCAGGTCTGCGTTGTGTTGGAGCGTGGGATAGGGTTAGGGAGGTGAGAGGTTCTGGACTGTTGGGGAGTGGATGGGGTAGGGAGGAGATTGATGTTATGGGTGGGGGCATTGGCGGTAGGCGTGGGGGACAACGTGTAGGCTGGGAGACTGGTAGCTGTGTTGGAAGGAGGATAGTAGGGGCTGAGAGTAGGAGGGGGAGTGGGAGTGGAGATGATCCTGTTAAGGGGAGGGGGCGTTAAATTAAGAGAGGGAGTACGTTCTGCGCAGTTGATTGGTGGGTAGTGAGGACTGAGAATGGGGGGGGATAAAAGGGGGGAATTGTCAGAATGCGTGTAATTCTGGTGCTGGACTAAGTTGGGAGTGTTAAGTGTGGGGATTGTGCTGTCAGCGCCGAGCGGGGTGTTAATGCCCACTGTAGGTGTGAAAGGTGTGTTGAGGGTATGTGTGGAGGTCCGGACGTTGGTGGAGGGGGCGGGGGAACTTTTATTAATGAACCCATAAATAAAAGGGCTTTGTCATTGTAATGACAAAGCCCTTTTATTTATGGGTTCATTATCAAAACCGATAAATAAAAAGGCATGGTCATTTACAATGCCAGTAGTTCAAACTCTCGCAAATGCGAGACATATTGCACTGGAAATGCCAATTGACTGTTGGTGTGAAGCTTTTTCAAACAGTAAGCGCTTCTCTGGCTGCAGGACTGGTGCAGGTAGGATGAGAAATGCTGGTAGTGCTGAAGGGTGCTCAACCATTTTGCAGTCTTTTCACTGCGCTTTATTGTCTGGGGTGCATCATTTACATGTTTAACAAACAGGTGTCGGTCAAATAGCATTTTGTAAGCGTTGGACACCAACTAATACAGCTGAAGAAAAACGTTATTGTGAAGAATGGCTTTGAGTGGTGCACTGCAGTCTTTAGGTAGGTTCAAAAAATGGAGAGATTTAATTTCACACTTTTGCTGTACCGGAAGAGTATGGCGTGTTGAACTTAATGGAGCTGCTGCAAGGCCCCAACCCTTGGTATTGAGGGAGTACAGGCTATAAAGATTGGGGTACTGAAAGTATATTCATAGAGACTAGGAAAATTCCTATGGCTGTTTACATACTGTACAGAGTGGTGTAATGGGATTGAGCGTGCACACAGACTGTAGAAAATGGTCCAATGAGAATGAGTGTATTGCATGTAGAGAATACTGCAACTGGGAGGAGTGTGTAGTGTGCAGAGAAAGGGGCACATACTGAACACAAAGGGTTATAGGAATACGTATACTCAACACTTTAGTTTTCTCCTGATTACGCAGCCATCAGGCTCGAACTGTTAGCAGGTTAAGATTTGTAGATCGGGGGAAGTGGTGGTACACAAGCAGCAGAATTCAGTGCAGCTAAACAGATTTCTGAAGCATTGTTTACATGCTCCCGCTGTAGACTTACACTTATGACTCCATGTTAAATTGCCATTGCAGTGTACCCATAGTAGTTGGAATTCTTTGTTTTGACAGTGCATAATACATTTTAAAGGGGGTGGGGAATGCAACAAAAGTAGGATCATGAAATGACTGACCATATATCTTTTTTTTTTGCTTAGTATATATTTTGTGACGAGTGGTTAGGTTTTGTGGGGGGTTTTATTACAGGATGAATCACCCATGAGTTTACTGTAATTGATCATGTTGGCATTATTTAATGATTTAACTGCAAATAAATCTTTTAAATGCCACTTGTGGCAAGCATGAGGTAAAATATAACATCAGGTTTTGCGGCTGATAATTGCCAGGTACCACCCCTACTCCTCCTTCCCGCTGTTCACCGTATCAGAACACAAAATCTCTGATGGAGGTGCGGGTGGGGAAGGTGTTAATCTCCAAGGGTACCAATACAAACATTTTTTTTTTTAAATAGCTCTGTGTAAATTGTCTTCAGGTACAGCATGTATGCAAATGTATAAGCATCTTTGAGTTAAAGGGGAGTGCATGGTATGTTCACCAGGGCTGCCAGTCTCCCCCTCTCGGGACCTCCGTGCCCCAGAGGACAGCAGGAAGCAGCTGGAGTAACCGGGCTACGATGATTAATGTGTCAAAAACCTGGAAGCAGGGCTCAAGGGAGGGCATAACCTGCAAGCTGCCAGGTGTGCGACCTGCCTTTGTATCCAAGAGCACACGGGAAGCAGAGCCAGCTATTGCAGGGCTTCACGTTAACGTATCTAGGGCATGCGCCTGTCACCGAAGGTGTCAGCACTTGAGGGTGGAAAGGAGTTATAGTTATAGATGTATATAGCGCTGAATCACCCATGAGGGTATCTCGGTGCTTAGGCTGTGGAACCCTTCCTGGCTCTCCCTGTGAGGGGCGGAGCCAGGCATCCCAGCACTGGTGGGGCCGTTGTGGAGATTAAGCAAGCTGTTGCCCAGAGTTGCGGCGTGGGGCCTATGATTAGAGGAGGCGCCGAAGCGAGATTTATCGAGTCCGTGGACATTGATCCTAGACCCTGCTGCGTCAGGAATTGAACCCTGGTCCCAGGCCTGATCTCTGCTTCAGGGTCTGCCGCCTCTAACCAGTGAGCCACACTTCTCCACTGATCCTGAACAACATATACACTGATAAGTAAGGGGATTGCAGAAAGACGGCCATGATGCAAAGTTGAGTTGCAATGGTGATAGTCTGCTGAGGGTCGAAGTTGCAGTATATGGAGGGGATTATGCTACCAAAAAATTCATAGAGCTTGTTGCAAAGGTCTTGCGGTGCAATGTTGCTCGAGGAATTGGGAGGTGCAGTTAAAGAGTTTATGATGGTGAAGATTTCTTTGCTGCCGGCGTTTATGCGATCTGCAAAAGATTTGCTCTTGGTGTTCCGTATGTGTTGATGGCATTATCTTCGGACGGATTTGAAGAGCTCTTTGTCTGTGGTGTCTTAAGTTTTTCTGCATTTGTGCACCAGTGCTTCATAGTGGCAGTTTGTCAGCCTGAGTTCCTCTGTACCAAGCTGGCCTGTAGTAAGACTCCGGCATTTGGGTTGCACTTGAGAGGAGCCAGTGTCAGCGCATGTGGTAATCCAGCAGTTTGGGTTTCTTAATGACTTCCAGCAAGTTGCCTGTGTTCTCGGGCCCAGGGAGAGAGAGCGAGAAAGAGCAGAAGCCCACTCCTCTTCTGTGATGCTTTTGCAGCGGAGGGGTGCTGGTCTGGTGGTGGTAGTAGATCTGTGGTAGTGCGGGATGGGTGTGCTGAATCTGATACGGGATGCTCTGTCCACATCATAGTTGACTGAGGTTTCAAACTGAAAAAAAAAAAAAATAATCGGGTCCAATAGGTGTTCGGTGGAGTAGGTAGCTTCAGTAACTTGCTGGATGAGGCTGAAGTTTCCAAGATTTTCTAGAAGGGTCTTAGACTTTGGGTCGGACACACATGCAGCGTCTGTTCTTCAGTTCTGTGAAGATGTCCAGGAATGAGGGGTGTTACCCCGAAACCGGTTCCTGGATGCTTGTTCCAGTCCAGGGAAGACCTGGCTTGCCAGTCCGGGCTGTTCCCATGAGGCACAGGGTCAAGGCTGATTTACATATAGCTAGGTGTGAACTGGGGATGCAAAGTGAGCTAAGAAACGATGATGGATTTAACCCAGATATGACTGGGGCGAGGGTCAGAAAAGTTTCAGTGCTATGTCCATCATCTCCTTGTGTTTGCATTGTCATTTACGATGCCAAGAGCTCACTCACAAACGTTAGACCTGTTGCATTGCAAATGCTGGTGATCCTTTGTTCTCCAGTTTATGTGCTATGCTCTGCAACATGTGCATTAACACACTGAGCTATCAACATAACATACTCAAATTTGACCCATAGCTCCTGCAAAAAATATTGCAAGCAAGACAATGATATGGAATTTATACAGTATATACATTTACAGTTTATGCATCTTTCGATAAGACACAAAAAAATAGAACGACTGGGCTATCTCTACAAATATTGTTACAGCGCATCAAAGTGCTTGCACTGTTCTCAGGCGCTTTAACAATAAAACCTGCAGCACAGTAAATACATGCGCATATAAATAACCTATAGCGTATATCGATCTGTTGTATGACATTACAACATTCATTCAGAGTTTAAGTGCCCTGACGGGATTGCACAGCACTCAATGTGTTGGTTTGATTGACTTGTATGACAAATAACTGAATAAAGGCTAGTTGCTTTATTCAGCTACGAGCCACCGATACACAAGGAGGTGAGATCTAGGCACTGGATCACTGATCTTTGGTTAAAACATTACTAATCTCAGTTTTCCAGCTTCGCCACAACGTGTGAGCCAGGGCAAACAATTTCATCTCCCCAGGACTCAATAACTTCGCTAAGAGCAAGACTGCACTGCCTGGGGAGAGGTAGTGGGGAATGGGGGAGGGTGGGCGTGGTTGGACGCTGGGTGCGCGTGCACACAGCGTCCAACCACGCTGGTTGGCTTCTGTTTAGAAGAAGCCTATACTAAACAGAAGCCTATACTCTTGTTAAGCGAAGGGAAGGAGGGGACAGGGGCATGTTGTCCTAGCCTTCTCTAGTCCATCCCCTTGATCTGGTAATTTTTGATTCCCAACCCCAGTGCATTATGGGAATGGACGTCGGAGAGCATGCCAAACATATGGAAGTGTATCTATAATGCCGCCTTATCAAACATGTCTGACCTCCTGTTTGGAATCTTGGGATATACCAATGGGCGTTCCCAATGAGAATTTGCATACTCACAACTTTTTCCTGGAACATTTTGCAATGCAATAGGTCTCACACTTGCGAGAGATTGAGCTATCGGCATTGTAAATGATAATGCCTTTTATTTCTGTGTATACAAAAACTGCAAGCAGTGCATAGACACAGATTGCAGGTTTTATAAACACATAAATAAAAGGCACCGTCATTTACAATGCAAACAGCTCAAACTGTTGCAAATGCAAGAGGTTTGTGGCATCCGCCCTTTAGCTTTCAACATCTGGAGATAAAAATTAGGTTACAAATGGGGGTGGGGTTGCACACTACTCACACATCGGCGGTGTCACCCCTAAGGACTCTGGTCAATGTAGTAAAGTGTTCGTGATGCATCATCTTTCGATCTTCTGCTATCTTCGCGGTCTTCACCATCCTTGGACACGTGTTTCGGGGTATTACCCCTCATCAGCAGGGATAGGCCGTGTACTGGGGTTGCCGATGGCTGCCAATATCTGCCAGGTATAGTACCACTCAGGCGCGTAGGTGCGGGATCCCAGGCTCGTCAGCCCGCTGCTCAAGGGAGCTTTAAAGTTACAAATGGGGTGGGGTCGCACACTATTTACACACCGGCGGTGTCGCCCCTAAGGACTCTGGTCAATGTAGTAAATTAGGTGCTGCAAAAGCTTTAAAAGTAAACAAATAGAGAACATTTTTTCCCCCTTTTGTTTATTTTTTAATCAATTGCGGCACCCACACTTTAGCTTAAGTTGTTTAAAGCTAAAGCACGTGGGTCGAACCACTGAATATATATATATTTTTTTAAACGAACATAAAGCGCCCGTGTTCGGCAGCAAACAACAAAAGAAAAGCGCCCCTGCCGTTATACTTGAAGAGGCATGCCGCACTGGATAAATGAGAAAAAAAAATACGCCCTGAGGGAGAGCTGTCCTGTCTGCAACAGCAGGCAAGACAAAGCTATTTAGGAAAATAGGGCTCAGAGACTGTAATTAAAGACTACCAAGTAACAACACATGTAACAGGGGGTGTCCTCACTGGAGGTTAAAAGAAGATGAAAGGCAGTACTAAGGACGGACTACTAAGCATATTGACCAATGAAAAGCCACCAATTACAAGGGACAGGAGCCAATTAAAAAGGTGGGCAGAAAGTGGGTGGAGCGTCATGCCCTTATCCTGAACACAGAATGTCTCGAAGAGACAGCGCAAGCGCTGCCTAGGCGAGACCTAAAGATATATACCTTAAATGCTTGCTGACAGCTGCTCGTGCTCACTTACAGGGCATTTACTCACATACAAAAGAGCACACTTGGGTGTTTCTAGTATACTAAATCCCATAATATACCTTCTCCACTGCATGAACTACACCTATGAGGCCCACCTAGGTGTGTGCATTCTACAGCTGGAAGCTCTCCATACACCTCGAGATGCACTCTGACCTGCACACTGCACTCCTAGGTTTCCTTGCCCAAACTCCCCCCCCCCCCCCCCCCCCCCCAGCACACATTTTCCACACCATGCTGATGCAACCCATATGCTTGCACAATCCACTGCTAGTCTGAATGGATTCTTACGTGTCCCACTCCTCTTTTTATGCCCACACTGCCTCCAGGTGACTCCTAAATTTTATTATAAATCAGTAGATACTCTTCCTTTGCTGATGCATTCTATGAGTGCACTCACCTGTGAATGCACTCCTCAGCCACAGATCCACCCTCCCCTTGCTAGGCAAAATACAATCCTAACCATTCTCTCTCTCAATACAATGTATGCCCTTCACCCAGAGTAGTCCCCCTGCATGCACACTGGATCTCTAGATGCAAACCTTGTGTGCATGTATATGGGTTTGTGCAAGTGCAACTCAAATGTGTGCTGCCTCCCCATTTATGCACAGTGTGCCTTTCTGTGAGAGGTGGGTAAGCCATAGGAAGCTCGAGCCAGATGCCTGTCTCAGCTCAAGACCCTCAAGCCGAACTTTCATGTGGCTTCTGTCTTCCTCAGTCATTCTACCCTCATGCACAAAGAGTTTAAGGCAAAATATTAACAATGGAGGTAAAAAGAAGACAAATAAATACCAATTTAGCGGCTGATTTGTGCAAAGTGAAATCAGCGGATTAATCCTGGCTTGCACACTTAACAAAATTGTGTGATCTTCTGCAAATATTTTATTGCCCCGATACACCTCTTTCTGCATTACTGCATTTAAAAGCGCCCTCAAATCTGGGAGCGCCAAATACAAACTGTACAAAAATGTATTGTGGTTAATTTGACAGACTGTACTATTGCTCCATCTATAAGAATCTGGACACACAACAACTGACTTGCCTCTAAATTCACTAAGAGCATTGTAACTAGGGCGAAGGCAGGAGTCGTTCTAAGTTAATGCTCAACAAGCATTGGCAAAGCCAATAGGTCTCGCCTTTCAAAGAGCCATTAGCATTGCCAATAGGTTTTAACCATGTTGTACATCAGCTTGGCAGCTTTCGGCATGGATAAAAGTTATTAGCGTAAAGTAGAGTGTTGTGGAGCAGAGTGGTGTGTTAAATAGAGAGGAGTAGAGTAGAGTAAAGTAGAGTGTCATGGAGTGGAGTCGCATAGTATTGTGGAGTGTCTTGGAGGGAGCAGTGTCGTAGAATGGAAGGGCATAGAGTGGAGTACAGTGTCAGAGTTGAGGGAAGTGGAATGGTGTTGAGTGGAGTAAAATAGAGTAGATTGTAATAGGGTGGAATGGCTTAGAGTGGAGTGGCATAGAGTGGAGTAGTGTTTTAGAGTGGAATGGCATAAAATGGTGTGGAGTAGAGTGAAGTGGAATTGAGAGCTGCTGGGCAGAATGGAGCAGGGTAGAGTGGCATAGAGAAGTGGTGCAGAGTGGAATGGGTCAGATTGTACTGGATTGGCTTAGACAGAAGTGGAGTGCAGTGGCGAAGAGTGCAGTGGTACAGAGCAGCCTGTTGTACATTGCAGTGGTGTACAGTGGCTTACAGTGCTGTGGGATACTGTGTAGGGGCCTAGAGTAGTGTTGCAGAGGCGTAGCGTGTACTAGTTTTGAGTAAAGTGGATTAGAGTGCATTGGCATAGAGAAGAGTGGTGTAGAGAGGAGCAGCATACAGAGGAATAGTGCGGAGTGGAATACAGTGGTGTAGAGTGCAGTGGCATAGAGTGCAATGGCGAAGAGTAGAGTGATGCAGAGGAGAGTGGCATAGAGAAGAGTGGTGCAGAGTAGACTGCAGTGGCGTAAAATGTAGTGGAATCGATGTTAGTGGCAGAGAATGCAGTGTTGCAGAGTAGACTGTTGTAGAGTGCAGTTGTATATAGTAGAGTGGCATAGTATACAGCTCTGCCAAGTATCAGGCGTTAGACAAACTCATTTCAGTGCGGTGGTCGCATTACCGCACTGAAATGTGAAGTCACGCATAACAGGCACAGCACCTGCCTTGCTTTCTTAGCCGCAGTAGTGCTGGTAATGCTGACTAAAATAAAGGAGTGGCCGTGCACTGCTTCAGACAGGCGTGGAGGCTGGCTAGTTGCTGCTAATTCACTGGCTGCCACATTGTATTAATAAAGGGAGAACATTACGGCCACACAGCATTTATTCTGACATTCAGGAGACCGTGTCCAATAGGCACGTGCAATACGTCACTTTTGTGGGAAGCCTGCTTGGCTAAGAGTGCGGAAAATCATGGCAGTGCGCTGTAAATTAATATCAATGACCGAGGCGACTGAAGGGCTCAACCCAACGGGCCCCGGCAGCCGCTGGAGCGCTGCCTACACTGTGCAGCTCAGCTGTTCCTGCTGCTGAGCCTATGTGAGTGAGTCTGAGCTCGGGCGGTCGACAGGCGTTTGCCGAGGGAGTGACAGGCTAGCACCTTAAGGATACAGGCGGCTGGCCTGACGGGCCTGTAAACCCAAATTGCCATGGCTCACAGGAAGTGTCAGTTAAACAGTGTGTGCCAGAGTTTTAAAATGTTAATCTACAAAAAATGTGCTTTTAACTGGAGCTCTTAGCGCGAGATCAGCTGCCTGCTGCCAGTCTGTGTAGTCCTGCCCTGGTCACTGAGGCTGTTGGCGGGCGGGCGGCCGGGTCAGGACTTTAACACCTTGGCTGCTAGGTGTTTTCCCCCCCTGTGCTGTAAATTGCTCTTAGTATGTATTCATGACGAGCTCAGCTCGTCATCAGCACAGCTCAACTGTGCATCATGACGAGCTGAGCTCGTCATCAGCATCGAAAGGGTTAAGTGGTGCCTGAGCTGTCTGTCAGGTTGTCTTGACCAAATTCAGTGCTGGGTACGTGCTATCTGCAGCCTCTAAGTTGTATCATGGACAATCGGGAGCTCGCCCTGAGCATATCGCTGCCCTTTCACCTCAAGGTAAACTGGCTCCCACTCATAGCCGCCTTTAATGTTTTGCATTGTATTTCTACTAGCGGGATGTACCGTTTAAAAATGGAAATATCAGTAGTTTTCAAATTGCGACCTAAAAATGACCTTTTAACAAAAAAAGTGCAAAATATTAAATCGTGAAAGATATAACACAGATCTATCCTGTCACTGGAAACGGCCACAAAAACTCAGCAGTTTGGCAGCCAGCCCTCTTTTTCCCCATCCATCCCCACCCTGTGCTATCAGGGGTTTCAACTTGTAACTTACAAGAATCCAAGCGTCCCCACCACACCCACACTCTTTACTTTCCTGTCCAAGCCATGGCTGTTCTGCAGTGAGCTTGGGGCTCTGCTAGCTCAGACTGATGACAGCACTCATAATTTCTATAAAACTGCTCTCCCCTTCCCAGACTCTAGTCTTTCTTACATGTCTCGTACTTTATAGCAGTTTTAAGATCTTCTAACAATTTCTCGTTGGGTGTAATTTCTCATATTTAGGTTTCCCCTTATTCATTGCATGATTTTGCTCATGAGAAAGTGTCACTCAGTCATTCTAATGCCACTTATAATTACACTGAAACTATGAAGATGTCACATCGCAATTTGAAACCTTGGCATCTATGAGAACGTACTGATGTTGAGTGCAGGTGAGTAGAATTGTGCAGATTACAGTGGCATGGAGTACAATGGTGCAGAGTGGCATAGAGTACAATAGTGTAGAGGCGTAGAGTATTGCACAGAAGAGTATAGTGACGTAGCCCGCAGTGGATGGATGCAGAGAGCAATGGCATAGAGTGCATCGTTTTTGAGTAAAGTGGTGTAGAGTGCGTTGTCATGTGGTGCAGTGGCTAGAGTAGAGTGCAGTGGTGAAGATTGGTACAGAGTAGATAAGAGGGGCGCAGAGTAGAGTTGTGCAGCGTAGATTCTAGTGGCGTAGAGTGGAGAGGCGCAGAGTGAAGTGGCGTAGATTGGAATGGTGCACGGGAGAGTGGAGTGGCGCAGGATAGAGTGTAGTGGCGTAGATTGGAATGGTGCACGGGAGAGTGGAGTGGCGCAGGATAGAGTGTAGTGGCGTAGATTGGAATGGTGCACGGTAGACTGGAGCGGCGCAGAGTGGAGTGGCATAGTGTGCACAGTAAATTAGTGTAGCATAGAGTGCATTGGTGTAGAGTGCAGGGTTGCAGATCAGAGTAGCATAGAGTGTAGTGGCGTAGTGTAGCGAGCATTGGCGTAGAGTAGAGAGTACTGGCATAAAGTGATGTATTGTAGAAAGGCATAGACTGAGGCGCAGAGTGAAGTGGTGCAGTGTAGAATGCAGTGGTGTTAATGTGAAATATGCATTGTGTGGTAGTGTGCTGCCATTACCATCAACACACCCTCAATTAAAATGATCATTACACTTAATAAAACTCGGCGGAGATGGGTAGGTCTGATAACACGGACACAGGCGATTCGAGCTAAACCCCATGGGCTCATCCCTGATGTTTTGTCCCGCCGACCCCTCATGTGGCATATAGTCCTTGACCAGTAGGCATAGGAGAACCCACAGAGGTAACATACACCACACACATGACACTAGCATGTTTTTCCTCACTTTTGTAAGGTCCTGATGAATCGCGGGTGATTATACCCATTGCGAGAAACATGTCGACCACTTTCACTTCTAGTCTCATCTAGGTCACCCGACCTAACCTGTTGATACCTAGCGAGCTAGCCCCACGTTTTAATTGCAGCCAGGGGACCCCCAGAATAAAGTGAATTCCGGTACCCCTTGCTACATTTTAATATCCTATTCACAATAACACCATCCTGCCCACACACCCCCACCTCACCATAAGGCTGTTGGAAAAAAGATCTCCGCCAAAGAGCCCCTCTTCGAGGTGAGCCCGTCGGGGATTGCACCGCCTCCCCGACGAGGAGCAACCGCCTATGATGAAGCATGACACCCTTTTGGGTGTGTGAGGCAACTACATCCAACAAAATGGATGCCCCAGGGTGTTACTCAAACACCTTTGGTCACGCCAGCTAAATCTTCCCTAGCTCTCCATAGGAACAGTTCAGCAACCCTCTTTTGTATACTTAATAAAGGAGAACAGCGCGCAAACTATGTGTGTAAATGTCATCACTTAGTGTATTGATTTGATAGTATTAAAATATTTGTTTCCACCACACTTCAGAATTACCCGCAGTAGCCAGCATGGCTGTCACATAAATCCTCTCACTTTGAAGTGAGAGAAAGAAAAGTAGGCACCAAGCTACCACGGAAGCTAAAGGGCTGACACTTGACCTCAGTCTTTGAATGTACAGCAAATGTGAGAAAATAACAAGATTTAAAATCCTGTTTAACCCCTCCCATGCTCATGATGAGCTGAGCTCGTCATAACGGCTCCAACGCTCGCACACGGGGCTAATTCCCCCGCTGTGCTGAGCGTTCCAAAGAAACGGGTGTGGCCGTGACAAGCTCAGCTCGTCATGAGCACACAGCCACTGTTGCTCATGACGAGCCCACCCGCCCCCCAGAACAGCGGGTGAAATTACCCCCCCCCCCCCCGGTTAAATAAAGTGAGCACTCAGAAGGATACTGTAAATAAGTTTTGGGCAAGGGAAGGGAAGGGACGAACTCAAGCTGGACAAGCTAAAACAAATAAAGCCAGCAAACAGAAAGCCAGAAAATGTGAGTTAAAAGCCAACAAAAACAATGGCAAGCAACAGGTGGAATGCATTCCCAGGGAAGCTTTCTGAATGTCCCTGATAAGTCGTTAACAAACTAGACAACCGCGCTGTCTGATTGGCTTCGCCCTAAAAACTACAACTTTTAATAAGCGCCTCTCAATACAGTGGTGATATAAAGTAAAGCATTATAGCAGCGTCCAAATGTTACATAGATTTGTTAACATTTCAAAGAGACTATTCTATTCTCCGTGAGGTGTGTTGCATGACTTACATGGAAACATTTTCGGGCTGGGCTCCTACACGTCCTCTTAAAGCCAAGCGGGACCGTTGGCTCGGCTCCATTAATTTGTTGGCTTGCCCACCACTTCTATTTTCTGCCTCCTCCCGTGCATGCATGTATGTGCTGCCCGCCTACGTGTCTCCCACCATGAGCATGCACAGTACATGCTCAGGAGAGGCGACATACAGTAGATGTCCCCTCGCACGCATGCCTTGTGCACCTCAAGTGTTCCCTTGCAGTCATAAAAGTTGCGTCCCCTGTGCATGCACGGATCGTCAAATGTGACCTCTTCTGTGCATGCACACTCGCCTAACGATGGCGCTACTCTTGAGCAGTGCACCCTCCTCAGTGGATGGCCACCACCGGATTCTCCATTCATTCACCGTGCACAAATAGCGCATTGACTCCTGCGAGAGGATGCACATGGAACACCCCTGGCTCCTTCCTCACCTGCGTGCCCTGGTAGATATCCTGGGACTCATCGGAGATGCTGCTGCCACTGCTACTACCCAACTGCTCCATCACCCCTCACAAAAATAAGTGCACAAATTGTCGGGGAGAAACCGGTCACACACCCATCTACAAGAGAAGCTTGCACGAAGCTTGTGTTGACTAGCGCTCACTTATCTGTTTAAATGCCCCTCCGGCCCAACCCTCGTCTTACGTCACAGAGACATGAAAAGGATCCTGGCGGACCGTGGGCGGCCATTGTATTGTTAGCATTCCTCGTACAATGAAGTTCAAGCGAGGGATAAACACAGTAAAATACATTGTAACATTGCTGTGTAAATACCAAGCATTTTGAAAAAAATTCTGACGAGAAAAAAATTGCTAAAAAAGACTAAAGTCAAGCTACTTTTTATATAAAAAAATCGCCCTCTATTTAATAATAAAATAACCTATACATTTAAAATGTACGTCAATTATACGTTTCGTTCCTAAGAGCATTGGTTTCTTTGTTGTTTTAAGACTTTTAGCTGTTTTGTAGTCTTTACAAGATGGCTTTAGTTTTAACTGACTTGGAATGGTGGCGAGCGATATCCTAATCACGCCTGCCGCCCCCTACTCCTCCCCCAAGCGTGGCCTCGTTGGGGCTCAGACCCGCCCACTACCGTGCTTCCAGTTTCAATTTATTGTAAATCAGGGTACTTTAAAGAAAAGACCGAAGCGACTGGTCAAAGAAGTCACGTGATCGGAATTCCCGCGCCCCTGCAGCGCTACGCCTGCTTGCTAAAGGATGCTGCTTGTTGTCTGATGCAACCGACCGGAGATGGGAGGGGAGATCTATGTAGCTTTCACTTTTTCTTTGGTCGTGCAATTTTGTTTGCAGAGTGCTTTCCGGAAAGGGTGCAATATTCCCAGAAAATACAATTAGGTCAGTCTGTAAATCAAGCAGAGTGACACAATAAATAGCATTTCAGGACCGGTCTGTTGGAAGGCTTGAGGATTTCAGTCGCCAAATCCATCTCTTGAAGTTGCTCAATGTTAAAAGAATTCATGCAGAAGGGGACGCCCTGAAAGGTGAAAGGGAGTTTTTCCTGCACGAAGCTGAGTTAATGGTTGCCAGTTTCTTCACCTTTAGTTAGGAAAGGGTTCTCACATTTGGCTTGCACAGATACGGTGGGTCAGACATGCAAATAAGTTACTTTACCAGTGCATAAATCTCACCACTCCCCAATATTGAGCGAATTAAATAACCGATTGACATTTAAGAGTATGTAAATTAAGAGGATTGCATTTGAATGCTATTTTCTTTGTTGTAAACTCCTACATGCCAACAGTTTAGAATAGAAAAATGGTCGTTAATGTATTGCTTATTTTATCTATCTATTTACTGTAACTCTTACTCCCCTCCCCTTCTTTATTTTCTTCAATAAATCAAACTTAAAAAAAGAATAGAAAAATGGGAGATTTCTAAAAAGTAAAACTGGAGAATGTATTTCTCCCATCAGGGGCGCAACTAGACCAAGAACTTCAACCCCCCCCCACCCCACGTGAAGACTTCAAGTGTGGTGGGAGGCAGGGGGGGCTCAGACTCCCAACCAGGATCTGCTCGAGCACTGGTGGCGGCCGTTACAAAAGTCTTTTTTGGTGCAATTCTCCCCTCTATCCTCCTTCATGAATTCCCTCACTAGCACCTCATCTCTCGATAGCCTCTCTCTAACGTACATGACATTTGTTTATGGTTCTAATCACAGTCGCAGCTCTTGCAGGCAAGCGGGCGGGGGGATGGCGACACACAACCGAATATGAATTATTTAGTTATACAAATGTTCTCATTCCGTCATCTGTCAACATCTGCCCCTCTCCACCGCGCTTACCTGCAGGAGCTGCGAATATCTACTCATAGTTGTGATATGCATGGTACACCTTCTTTGCAGCAGGCACATTAACCCTTCTGTGCTACGTTACGACGAGCCAAAACTGCAACTGTACACTATTCGGACCTCTCACTAGTAGGAACATTAATCACCAGAGTTATCTTGATATTTTTATTGTTGCCTGAAAACTACCTGATGCACAAGAAAGTTCATGTGCTTTAAACCAAAAATAATTTTTAAACACACGCCCACCCCCACCCCCACCAAAGTCCACGGCAGCAGGGGCGGCTCTAGGCTCATGGAGGCCCTGGGAAGGAAGCGTAGGTAGGGCCCCCGGAAGAGGGGGTCCGGGCGGGGCGGAGCGCGGAGGCCAGTTAAGAGGGGGGGGTCAGGGTGTTTGGAAGTGGAACAGAGCCGGAGCCGGCAAATCCCTGCCAGGGGCAGGCACGCAAATATGTATCCATCCTCAGAGGATTATTATATTAAGGATATATATTGGCGTGGTGGCCCCTGGGGTTTGGTGGCCCTGTGCAGGTGCACAGCTAGCACATGCCTAAGGCCGCCCCTGACGGCAGGTGCGGCCATAAATCCAGTTCGGCTCCCAGCATTGGGGCACGACAAACATTTCCGGAAATGAGGTGAGAGCTAACTTCATACCCATTATATAAGGAAAAAGATCTATGTAAGTTGTGGGGTATGATATTTCTCCCAATTTCAAGCAAGCAAAACAAGTTAACAGATTTCTTGCAGATGAATTACGGGAGAGTAGAATTTTTCCCTGAGAATAACTTCTGGGATAAAATTTGCTAAAACGCCGTAGACCAGTGCTTTCCAAACCCTGTTACTGTGTTCTGCGTGCCTGTTGCCGCGGCGGTGAGTAATACACTGCAGCGTCTCCAGCTGGCCGCTCTGCAGTCCAGTTCAGCCTACCTGCAGGGGGAGGCCGGCAGCCCCAATAGGCTTGGGGGTCACATCCGGCCCTCTCTGCTGCTTTCTGCGGAAGACCGAAGCAGGGCCGGCTCTAGGGCAGTGCGACCGGTGCCTGGGGCGCTTGTTTGGAAGTACTTTATGGCTTTAAAAGCACCTGCTGCTGCATTGCTGGCATCTGCAACTTTCATACAAAAATACAAATGTCAAGATAACACAGTGATTAATGTTCTTCCTGGAGAGAGAAGGAGTTTTGTCAAGTGTAAGGTTTAACTTATTTTATGGTAGCACAGAGAGTTAATGTGCCTGCTGCAAAAAAATGTGCACTATGCAGATCACAAAGTGCATATAGTTTCAATAGTCATTGCTTTTGTCAGAGAGATCCTTTTGGTTCTAGCAGTGTAGATGTTAAAATCCTAACAAGGAACAGCGAGCTAATAACTGTCATCAAAGAGCTGCATGCAAACTGCAAGGTATAGATTAGAGCATTATGATGTTTTCCTCCGTCTTTCATTATTCTAATGTTTCAAAAAGTGATCACTTTGGTAAAAAAAATCCTTATTAAATGTAACCCCCAAACATGGGGTATATTATAAATTCTGAGTCTACGCTTCTCCAGACCAAGCACTCTTAAACTATAATGTCTACCAGTATGGATGACATGTGACTCACTTTGTAGTCTTCTGGCTTATGTAACAATCCTTAATGACTGGAACCCAATCTCCACTGAGGACACCATCCGCCTGATGAACTCCATCCACTCAGGATCCCCCACAGACCCATGTCCCCACCACATTTTCAACAAAGCAGACTCGATCATCGCACCCCATCTCCGCGATGTCATCAACTGTTCCTTCAACTCCGCTACCTTCCTGGAAAGCTGGAAACACGCCAAACTCAGCGCCCTTCTGAAAAAACCCACAGCTGACCCCACCAAACTCAAAAACTACCGCCCCATCTCGCTCCTTCCATTCCCGGCCAAAGTCATTGAGAAAGCTGTCAACAACCAGCTCGCCGCCTTCCTCGAAACCAACAAATCCCTCGACTCCTCACAGTCCGGCTTCCGAGCCAAACACAGCACTGAGACCGCACTCATCGCAGCAACAGACGACATTCGAACTCTACTGGACAATGGAGACACAGTCGCCCTCATCCTCCTCGACCTCTCCGCAGCCTTCGACACAGTCTGTCATAGCACCCTGTTACAACGCCTCAGGAACATCGGAATCCAAGGAAAAGCACTGGAATGGATCACCTCGTTTCTCGCCGGAAGAACTCAGAGAGTCCGCCTCCCACCATTCAAGTCAGAGGCCACTGAAGTCATTTGCGGCGTGCCACAAGGATCTTCACTCAGCCCCACCCTCTTCAACGTATACATGAGCCCCCTCGCGGTCATCGCACGCCAACACAACCTCAACATCATCTCCTACGCTGATGACACTCAACTGATCCTCTCACTCACCAAAGACCCTAACACCGCCAAAACCAACGTACCTGAAGGAATGAAAGAAGTAGCCGAGTGGATGAAGCACAGCCGTCTAAAACTGAACTCGGACAAAACAGAAGTCCTTATCTTAGGTACCTCCCCCTCCGCCTGGGACGACTCTTGGTGGTCAGAGGCCCTTGGAAAAGCACCCATCCCGACGGACAACGCACAAAACCTGGGCGTCATCCTGGACTCCTCACTCTCGATGACCAGACAAGTCAACGCCGTTTCATCATCTTGTTTCAACATTCTTCGCATGCTCAAAAAAACATTTCGCTGGATCCTCACCGAACGGAGAAAAACGGTCACCCACGCACTGGTTACTAGCCGCCTGGACTACGGAAACACCCTATACGCCGGCACCACCGCAAAACTTCAGAAAAAACTCCAACGCATCCAGAACGCATCAGCCAGACTCATACTAGACATCCCGCGTAAAGACCACATCTCTGGTCACCTGAAAAACCTCCACTGGCTCCCCGTCAATAAGAGGATAACATTCCGCCTCCTAACCCACGCACACAAAGCACTTTACGAACTTGGACCCGAATGCCTCAACACACGAATTTCCTTCTACACCCCCCCCGCCAGCTACGCTCTTCCAGCCAAGCCCTTGCTGCTGTACCTCGCATCAACAAAACCACCATGGGAGGAAGATCCTTCTCCTACCTGGCGGCTAAAACCTGGAACTCACTTCCCACTCACCTTCGCCTCACTCAGAACCACCTAGCATTCAGAAAGCAACTCAAAACCTGGATATTTGAAAAGTAATTCCCCACCGCTCTTCAAGCGCCTTGAGACCCTCTGGGTATGTAGCGCGCTATATAAATTAATTGACTTGACTTGTGTGATGTAAAGTGCTTTGACACCCTACACTGGT
Source organism: Lissotriton vulgaris (assembly GCF_964263255.1). NCBI lineage: Eukaryota > Metazoa > Chordata > Amphibia > Caudata > Salamandridae > Lissotriton > Lissotriton vulgaris. The sequence goes on along the minus strand of NC_141697.1, from coordinate 586,159,722 downwards.
ATAGGTGGCGCTATATAAATAATGAAATACATATGAAAGAAAGAGTGGTTATGGAGACTTGAGGGGGCACTGTTAAAGGGTAGTAGTGAGGGAGTCTGTGGGGGTCACCTGTGGGGGGGCGCCCACAAACCTTGTCGCACAGGGTGCCACGAGTGCTAAAACAGGCCCTAGGCGGAAGAGGGAGAGTCTCCTGTGATGGTGAGCCCTATCGGAGTATCGCGCTGCCGTTCTCCCACTGGCTCGGTGAAGCGGCGGTGAGTAAATTAGAAGTCTACAGCCGGCCGCTCCTGCCACCCAGCAGTCCCAGACACAGCAGCCTCAGAAACAGCCATGTTGGACACAGCAGCACCATAGGCAGCACAAAGCGGATGCAGCAGCACTAGCCACAGAAACAGCCACACTACAGGTACAGGCATCAGAGACAATAACACCAGAGGTAGCAGGCATATGTCACACAGAGGCACGAGAGACAGCAGCCACTGTATGTTATAATTATGAATATAAGTTTATCTACAACACACAAAAAATAGCTTTAAGAAACTCATTAAAAATCCTTGAATTAAAAGGTTAACCAGTAGCACAATATAATAAAAATCTAGTTTAACCCAGAACTGGTTTAACCTATTTCGTGAAAGCCTTAAAAAGGTGACACTTTTGAAGTTCAGGATTTGCTGTGGGGCATTCCAGAAATCTTGTTACTAGGCAAGGGCACGATAAGGCAAACAAAAACACAACATGGATAAGTTTATAATTAAGAAGCGAAAAACTGGTGAAGAGGACGTTTGCGATAAAATGTAGCAGCTATTGAGGAAAGTATGCAAGAATCTTTCCATCCGCGGACCGCGCGCTGCCCAACTACTACATCCAGCGGGCAGCGCGGTCTCGCGTGAGGTGCTCGGCAGCGGCCCTGCCCACCCCCCGGCCCTTTAAATCACCTCCGGGACAACACGCGCGGGACGCCTTTACAAATTGAATCTCAGTCCAGGACCATTTACCTGCTGCTTTGCCCGTGATCTGCTTCTGCTGGGGGCCCTGTTTCCTGTTTGTGGGTGAGCCGGTTGGCCTTGAGGCTCTCTTTCCATCCGCGGACCGCCCGCTGCCCAACTGCTACATCCAGCGGGCTACGCAGTCTCGCGTGAGGTGCTCGACAGATTATGAAATCTTTAATGGCACCACTCCTGGAAAGGATAAAGTGTATCAGTGAAAAAATGGATAATCTGGAGAAAGTAATGAAATCTAGCTCTAATACCCTAGGGCAATCAGCGGATAGTGCACACAGTAAGGCCACGGATCCCCAACCACGCCCCAGAGCCCTAAAAAGTGGTCCTAATAATATAATCCCGCCACCATCTGCCCCCAGGCCCTTAGATGCTCAAATGATGAAGAACACTGAGGACACTGGTAGGCTCTATCAGAGGATGCCGAGGGCGGCTGTAGGTAAGGACGTGCAAACAGGGGAGAGTGGCCTGCACAAGGTTGCAGAACCTGTGGGACAGGAGAACAAAAACATCTGTGCAGGCAATGGTCTATCCTTAACTGCTAAACCAAAGAGGATATTCCCACACATTGATTTACCTCCACAATCATCACCATATACTGTAGTGTTAGTCGGTGTCCCGGAGCTAGGCCAAGAAAAATCAGAAACTTACCCCGAGCTAAGAAATAAAGCTGCACATTGGCTAAATAGGAATAGGCCACTCCTGTTTAACATGTCTGGGAAAATGTTATTTGCGAGAAGGTTAAGTTAGCTGGGCCATAGAAGAAATGATTTTCTGGGGGACTGCATTGTCATCAATTTTAGGGACAGGCGGGTGGTCCATCATATATGTAACTGGCATGCTCAGTTTGGTGGTAGTGCAATCCATACCATACCAGGGATCTGAGTTTTTTCTATCCCCAATTTCCCCCCTCACTAACAACTACGTGTCACAGGGGAGTACCAAACTTGGAGCTGATGGAGGGGACCAGAACCAGATATAATATCCGACTTTCAATTATTTTGACAAGCTCTCTGACCTGGAAAGGGTGGACTGACTTGAGTTTGAGGGCCTGATTTCTAACATAATGCCCAATACACTTGCCCCTTGTGTATATCTAGATAACCCGGAACAAAGCGGTATTGCCAACGAAGAAACTCTGCCCACTACGACCCAGATTAGTCATCATGAGGAAAATACTGGTTCAGACTCCAAACTTGTAATCAACAAGGAAAACCCGTCCCTGAAAATATTATATTGGAACGTCGCTGGCATACGTGCTAAGGTGGTGAATGAGATCTGGCTTGATTTTGTTCATAACTTTAGTTTTTTTTTGTTTTTTTTTGGAAAACCTTTATTGAGGCAAGTATAGATTACACAGCTTTTTTGCCTACAACCTGTAAATTCAGGCCGGCAGCTACAACAGTATCATTGATATATATCTCTTACTGAGGGAACACATGTCTGACATAGCAAGCCGCCTACAACCCATCAGGGCCAGCCGCGTTAAAGGCTATTGGGAGCTGTGTAAGGGTGCATTCGGTAATGATGGAGATAACGATGGACATAGGACAGAGAATGCTTGAGGTTTCTCAACTTTTTAAAGTTTTTTTGTTCAACTTCAATTTAACCGTGTAACCCGACAAACTGGTGGGTCTAGTGCTGACTGTTCCTCCCCCTGTGTACCCACCATACTGGGTATGTGGAAAAAACAAAGGACTCTCGTTGCGGGACGTTAAGGTCATAGCAGCGGCCCTATCCCAACTATACGGACCTTGAACTGATGTTTTCTGCACCTAGTGGGGCAATCCTAAGAACGTGGGACGGGGGGGGAGAGGTGTGTAACTGATGATTAGATAATGAATTAGACTAAACGTGACAATTAATACATCATGCTAAATGTACATCCATTGGGTTAGTGGGGACTCAACTAACTAGCTAAACAGCAAGGAGTGTAATGATTTTGTCATGAGTGCAACCCATATAGTTGAAATGAAATGTAGATCTCTGACATCATAGGTGTACAGTGGATGCTAATGAGTATAGGACAGGTGTTCCAGTGTGTAGAAGTGCAGGTAGCATTATACGTGACGGATAGGGCATGTGTACTGGGGTGGACTCTACGAGTGTTATGCATTAGGTGTGAGGTGCAGTATCTGGTATTAAAGGGGCATCCCCTTGGTGTGCCGTGTCCTCGTCCGTCTGATTACTGGCTTGTAGTCGGAGAAGGTACGCAGTAAGCGGACCCCATATGTCCTTGGGTCTTGATTTGTGGGGGAGGAGCTCCGCGTAATTGTGCAGTTGGTCTTGCCATGTGATCATTGTAGTCAGCCAATCCTTAAACTTGGGTGCTCGTCCGCGTCCCCAACGGCATGCCACATGTCGCTTCACAAGGAGAAGGCCTAACGCGAAAAATTTACGGTGTGCCGTCAACTCGGGGTATGCCTGCCCCAGCAACGCGACCCTCAGGCAGGGTGACACACTCACTCCAACCATGTCCGACATGGCTGTAAATACCTCCTCCCAGAAAGACGCCACAGCTCGGCACGTCCATGCAAGGTGGAAAAAATCTGCGCCTTCGGCCTTACAACGCAGACACCGGTCATCATCCCGGAGTCAAAAGCGATGCAGTTTGGCCGGGGTATAATAAAGCTGGTGCAGAAATTTATAATGTACCAGTCTGAGGCGTGTGTTACCTGTCACTGCATTAGTGTGTGCGCAACTCTCTTCCCATTGTTCGTCCGACATTGGGGCGTCTAGGTCATCGTCCCAGTCATGTCTCGCTCTAAGGGTGGGAGGGGATGGGGTTGCCTGTGTATGTTTATAGAGCATGGAGACAACATGTTTCGGGGCGTCTGACTGGAGTAGAGAATGAAGGGGCGGGACTATGTCTGGTTCATCCGGAAAAGGCTGGGGTGACCGCTTTAACGCTCTGCCTTAGTCGCACATATAGAAACGTATCCAGGACTGAGGGGAATTCTTCACCAAAGAATTGCGCTGATGTGCGGAAGCTGCCCTGAAGATATAGGTCACCCCATGTGTGGAGTGCCAGTCTCGTGAGCATTTTACGGCCTATTTCCTCACAGGTTATGCTAAGTCGTGGGTCGTGTGCTAGGGTTATGAGTGGCGAGTATAGGAATGGCGTCCCCATGGATTCCGCTAAGCGCCTCCAGGTAAGTACTGTACAGTCAACCGTGGTTGGATCGCAATCGACAATCTTAGCGTCTGAGTAGAGGTAGCCCGATGGTTGTATTGGCCTCATGTACCCGTCCTCGACCGCCAGATGTACCATGAAAGGGGGGGGTGAAGCCAGTATGCGGCAAAGTGGCCCTGCGCACAGTCGTAATAGCGCCGGAAGTTAGGTACATCGAATCCTCCCTGGTGGTAAGGTAGCATCAGTGTCTTCATGCCGATCCCGGCTTGTTTACCACCCCAAATGAGTCGTGACATTTGTGAGTTAAGTGCACGGAAAAAATGGGAACCCGGATTATATGGGATATTAGTGAAGAGATACAGTAGTTTAGGTAACACTACCATTTTGATCAGGGAGATGTGTCCCGCCATTGATAGTGGGAGATGAATCCACCTGGTGACGTTGTCAGTCAGCTTGTCCATAACTGTCCCATAGTTAGCCCTAATGAGAGTATCCCAGTGTCTAGTCACGTTGATACCCAGATATTTAATCTCCTCTGCCTCCCAGATTAGAGGGTAATCAAGGGGGAATTGCGTGGTTTTGTCTGTCATGGGAACAGGGCTGATTTCGACCAGTTTATTTGTATTCCTGCAATACCACCGAACTTGGTAATCTCGTGCAGCAGAGGATTCAGATTTTCCTGAGGTTTATGTACGTAAAGGGTCATATCGTCAGCATATAATGCTATAAGCAATTGTCTTTTCGGATATATGAGAGAACGATGATTGTGGTGTTGACGCAATTTGGCTGCTAATGGTTTGATTGCTATTGCAAATAGGACTGGGGATAATGGGCATCCCTGCCGCGTACCACGATGGATCTCGAAGGGGGCTGAGCGGGAGCCATTCAGCACAACAGAGGCCTGGGGCTGACGATATAGTAATCAAATCCAGTCCAGGAAACTAAAAGGAAAGCCCATCCGATCTAGTAACGCCAGTAGGTAGTCCCATTCTAGCGAATCGAAAGCCTTCGTGGCATCGAGAAAAATAGCGGCTGCCTCGCATGTGGGAGTTATGTCTTGTATCACTGCTTGAAGTGTATGCAAATTATGGGAAGTCGCGCGGTTTGGGACAAAGCCCGCTTGGTCTGGCAACACCAGCCTTTCCATCAGCAGATTAAGGCGTGATGCCAGAACTTTAGCCAGAATTGTAATATCCGAGTTTAATAGGGATAGGGGTCTATATGAGTCACAAGACTCCGGCGGTTTGCCCGGCTTCAGCAATGATGGTATAAGGGCCTCGCACATAGTGGTCGGCAGAATACCTTCATCTAGGGCCGTGTAATACACTTGCTGTAGTATCTGGGCTAAAATATGCATGTAGGCCTTGTAAAAGTCAATTGGCAACCCGTCTGAACCTGGCGATTTACCTGATTTCATGGACATTATGGCGTCTGTTATTTCCTCCAATTCGATTACGTGATGTAGGAATTTCTGTTGGGATGGGCCTAACCATGCTAGTGCAGTGTCCTCTAAATAAGTGTTTAAATTTATCGGAGTGGATCTCTGGGAGGTGTAGAGCGTAGAGTAATGCTCAGTGAGGACCCTAAGTTGGTCTGGTAAGCTCCGCTGGGGAACGTTGTGGTCGTCCAGCAGGGTAGTGATATAATTGTGATATCGAGGGGGGTTAACGGTGGATGCAAGCGCTCTACCTGGCCTATCACCCTCACCATATCTGCGTGAAGTGTATGTTTTCCCTAGGAACTTACATTCTTTCTCTGATAGTTCTGCATACTCATTACGTTTCTCTCGGAGTTGAGCTCTGGCTGTGTGGCCGTGTGTGGTATTGTCAACATCCTGTTCTAGTTGTTGCAGCTCTAATTCAAGTTTATGCAGCTCGTCGCGTAGGGATCTGAGGACTCCACCCCCTTTAGCAACGCACGAGCCCCTCATGGTGACCTTGAAGGCCTCCCAAACTGTTGTCAGACTGGACACCGAAGATATTTTGCGTTCAAAAAAATCTTTTATGTCTTGTTCGAGTTCCGCTTTGAAGGCCGAATCGGTCAAGTGTGCAGGGTTGAGACGCCAGTTTAAGTAAGGGGAAACATCTAGAGGAATGTGTAATGTCACTAATACTGGGGAGTGGTCAGAGAAGGTACGGGCGAGGTGGGAGGCTCTGACTAGCCAAGGGGAGAGCCCCGCGGTACAAGGTATGTAGTCCAGACGTGCCCAGGTGGAGTGTACTGCTGAGAATTGAGTGCCCTGTGCGTGTGTGGGGTGTATATATCTCCAAGCGTCAATCAAGCGATGTTCTTCAACAATGTCCGACAGGGCGCGCTGAGTGCGTGTGTAATGCGTCGCCTGTGGGTGGGATCTGTCCATGTTTGGCCGAAGTGCAGTGTTGAAATCACCTCCCAGAATGACGTGAGCAATCCCCATCGATTGAATTTTACCCCATAGTGTAAGAAGTGAGGTTGGGTCGTCCGTATTTGGCCCATAGTACCATGCAAATAGGACTGTATGTGAATAGAGCCTGCCCCACACCATGCAATACCTACCCCCTGCATCAGCCGCAGTACCAGCAGGAGTGAAGCGAACCCCTCATCTGACCAAGATTGTTACCCCCCTAGCGTAGTTGGAATATGACGAGAATACTCTGCTGGAGGCCCAGCGGGATGCAAACAAAGGGGGACTACCTGACATTAAATGTGTTTCTTGAAGCATTGCAATGGAAACTCCCTGCCTATCCAAGTAACTAAAAATTTGCCTTTTTTTCCTCGGGTTGTTAAGTCCACGTACATTCCACGAGATCAGTTGCAGCTGTTGGATAGGTTGTGTGTCTGTTACGTCACCCAAACCAATGGATACAGAAATGTGCAATATAAATGAATGACATCAAGGTTCATACAATAAACAACGTCATCAGTGCATCTAGAAACCCCATATCGCAGTCTAGCAATCTCGACCCAAGTCCATACCAAAGTTGTTGTGACTATGTTCATTATGTGTCGGAACTTCCACCCACCCACACTGGCAACCCCAACCCGCCGGGAAAAGAGCAAAGCCAAGAAAAAATAAAACAACATCCCACAATTACCCCTACCCTGTGGAGGGAGAGGCTGCAAAGGGGTTCACCCATTGGGGAAACGAATCCAGGGGCGCCCGACTTGCCTCCCACCTCACAGTTCGCACCCACTAGACGCCAGGTAGTAACCTGTTTGTCTGTCCTGGGATGGAGGTGGGTTGCCGAGCACATATTATCATTCAGACCAGGGGATAGTAAGTCATTAAATGTACCTCACCGGGAATACAGTGCATCATGAGCAGCAATGTCCAGGCATGCGGGTCTCTTGTACCAGGCAGAAGCCTAGTGAATTTCAGTCCTGATGCTCCATTGGCGAGCGTGCTCTAGAGCCGCGCCCATCCACATCCTCCCTGGCGCGGTCTCGTTTATGTTGCTTGAGAAAGTCTTCAACTTGTTGTGGATTTGCAAAGATGTGGTGTTTGCCCTGGGAGGAGATTTTTAGTTTCGCAGGGTAGAGCATGGCGTATGAGAGTTCCTGAGCTTGGAGCTTCTTTTTTACAGCCACAAATTTACGCCTTGCCTCCTGTACTGAGGAGGTAAAGTCTGGGAAAAAGGATAAGGTTGTGTTGCCATAGTTTATCGTGCCAAGCTCGCGGGCACGACGCAACACCACGTCGCGGTCTCTATAGTTCAGAAAACGTGCAACAATGGGTCTAGGTGTAGCCCCTGGAGGAGGGCGAGCTGCGAGAGATCTGTGTGCTCTCTTGACGAAGAGGTGTGGGGAGAAGGATTCTTTCCCGAACAGTTCAGTCACCAGGTTTTCAACGAAGAGCTCCATTTTCCCCGTATTTGTAGATTCCGCCAGGCCTAAAATGCGGAAATTATTTCGGCAGGACCTGGCTTCCAAGTCCTCATTCTTGTCTGCAATGACTTTGAGGAGTCTGTCCATTTTTTTTTTTTTTTTTTTTCCAAAACCTTTATTGCACTTTGCATAGTACACAGCGGAATGCCTACAACCCTGCGGGCCGGCCGCTATCAGAAGATCGTTGTTCACAGTGTTTTTCAGCAAAGAGGATAGCAAAGTAACAGTTACATTAAGTGTCCGACGGAGCTTACTGAAAAAATAAAAGTGCAGTTTGAGCAAGCGTTCAAAGCAGAAAATGAGGTTTTGATGGAGTTTTTTCGTTTTTGAAAAATAACAAACTCATAACGGCAAACAGTTAGGAATGACAGTACGGTCTGGTACGAATCAGTGCATTTCAAGTTACAAGTGTCTCTTGGGATTATGGAAATCCGACATCCTAGCTCAGTACGTGCATGCATCTATCTACAACACATGTCCCCACCCCCCTTGACTCACAGTTCTAAGCTCTAAGATGAGGCCTCATGCAGCAGTCAAGGCCTCCATCCCACCCATCCATCCCGCCCAGCATCAGCCCTCCTCATCCTCGTCGTCGGAGTCGGCCTGATCATCCTCTAGTAAGGGTTCGCAGATGTCCCCTCTATATTCATTCCATTTCAGCCATATTTTATTCCATTTCCCTGGGCAGGCTCGGTTGGAGTATACTGCTCGCTCGGTCAACATTACTCGATCCATGTTCAGGCACCACTGGGACTTGGTTGGTAGATCTGCCGCCCCCCAGCGCTGTGCTATGTCACGTTTCGCTACCATTAGCCCCGCCGTGACCCAAAGTTGCTCGTATCGGGACAAATCGGTAGGCTCCCATATATTTAGCAAGCACCTTCTCGGGTCTGGCAGTATGGAGTGGTCCAGTGCTTGCGAAAGTGTGCGGAGTATTTGTTTCCAGTATTCCTGGATCTTGGGACAGTCCCATATGGTATGGAAGAACGTGCCCTCCTCCCCGCACCCTCGCAGACAGTAAGGATGGGGCGCCCTGCGTATGCGGTGCAGCATTGTCCTTGTATAATAAACCCTGTGCAAGATCTTAAATTGCACTAGCCGCATGCGTGCCGAGATGCCTACTTCTTTAGGGGACCCAAGTGCCTCGTTCCACTCATGTTCATCCATGTCGTTAATCTCCCCTTCCCATTTCTCTTTCAGGTGGAGTGTAGGTTCAGGGGTGTTATTGAGTAACTTTCGATAAGTGAGGGATGTCGCCCGTTCTAACATGTAATCAGTGAGTAGGCGATCTTCCAAGGGGGAAGACTCGGGCAGTGGTGTGTCGGCTGGGATGACTGCAAGCAGTGCGTGCCGGACTTGAATGTATCTATAGAGTTCCCTGTCACTGAGCTCATATAATTCTTTTAGCCGGGCAAAGGGGATCACCTCATTCCTCTCCCACAGATCACCCACCGTGGAGATACCTATTGTGTCCCATTGTGTGAACCCCTTAGTGTTCCTTAGGTTGCCCAGTGTGCGAGAGTCCCACAGCGGAGTCATCTTAGTGATCCTCCCTTTCCAGCCCAGAGCTGCCTTAGCTGCGTGCCATATCTGTACAGTTAGTTTAGTGGGGCCCACCAGAGTCCGTATCCTGCGGTGGTCATACAGTGGACCCAACAGACTATCAGTGCCCAACTGCACCCTGTCCGACTGAAATGCTGGCTCGGTATGCGGTGCGTGGATCCATTGATTAATGGGTTTGAAGTGTGCAGCCCAATAGTACAGTTTCAGATTCGGTAGCGCAATGCCCCTGCTATACCAGTCTCTATGTAACTTGGATTGTGCCACGCGCGCCGGGAGATTGCCCCATAATAGGTTGGAGACCAAAGCCGCAACTTTCTGGAAAAGCTTGGGGGGCACAGGATAGGGCGAATTTTCAAGGACGTACAAAAAGCGTGGCAACGCCATCATCTTGTAAAGCGCCGCCCTACTGAGGAGTGTCAACGGCAGGCCCGACCAGAACTCTACATCCAGTTTAAGCCTTTCCAAGTGTGGTTTCAGATTCTTGTCTATGAATTCTGTTGGGTCCTTAGTGACATGTATGCCCAGGTATTTAAATGATGATCCCGCCAGTTGCAGCGGGCAAGTACTGTCGAGGTCTGGGGCCGGGCCTTGCAAGACGTATAACTCTGACTTGGACCAGTTTAGCGTGTAGCCGGAGATCCTGCCGTACGTGTCGCAAATGCGTAATAAGGCCGGTACACCCTCCTCGGGGTCAGTTAGATACAGCAGCATGTCGTCTGCGTATAGAGACAGACGGTCTTCCCAACCCCCGGTCCCTGGTATACCTTTGAGGAGGGGAGAGGCTCGTATGAGAGTCGCAAGGGGCTCCAGCGAAATGGCAAACAGCAGGGGTGACAGAGGGCACCCCTGTTGCGTGCCCCTTCCCAGCGGGAATGTGCGTGAAATATGGCCATTAGCCACTACGTGAGCCACTGGGGCTGTGTACAGCAGTTTGACCCATGCAAGAAAGCAAGGCCCAAACTCCATACGTGTCAACGTTTCGAAAAGGTACTCCCACTCCACCAGGTCAAATGCCATTTTGGCGTCAAGCGCTAGAATTACTGCCGGCGTGTTGATGGTGCCAGTTCTAGCTAGGATGCCGTGCAGTCGCCGCAAATTCAGCGCTGTGTTCCTGTGCGGCATAAATCCGGACTGATCCGGATGTATAATCGATGACAGATGGGGCAGGATCCTTTGCGCCAGGAACTTGGCCAGGATTTTCACTTCCGCGTTCAATAAGGAAATGGGTCGATAAGAGAAACAATCCTCTGGTGGCTTACCCGGCTTGGGGATAGTTACGATAGTAGCCACTCGCTGGTCTAGTGGAAGGGAACCCCTCTCTAAACAATCCTTGAACATCCCCAACAAATGTGTGCTAAGGGCTTCCGGCATCACCTGGTACCATTCTATGGGTATCCCATTCGGTCCCATTGCCTTGCCCGGGTTCAGAGCCTTAATGGCCAGTTGGATTTCATCGGCTGTGATGTCCGCCTCCAGCTCGCTCGACGCCTCTGGCGATAGTGTTCGGACCTCAATCGGCGCTAAGAGCGCCCTGGCACTTTCAGGTGTAATCTTACGCGCCGGGGTATATACTTGTTCAAAATGGGTCGCAAGCAGTTCTGTTATACGCCTAGGATCAGTGTGTGGCACCCCCTGTTCATCTTTCAGACGCTGGATCCCCCTGGAGCTGCCCTCACGTTTATCGAGCCACGCCAGCAATTTCCCTGCTTTGTCCCCCACTTCATAAATCCTATTCTGAGTGTCGGCTATGTGACCCTTAACTACCAAACGTAGGTGATCATTATACAGCTGTTGTTGGAGAGTGAGTGCATGCAGGGCAGAGGGAGAAGGGTGTGACTCATGAGCTGCGGTCCGTTCCTGCAAAGTCACCTCCAGGTCGGCCAGTTCCTGTGACGGCTGCCTCTTGTGCCCGGTTATGGTGTTAATGGCTTGGCCCCGCAGAACCATTTTATAGGCCTCCCAAAGCGTTGCCGGGGAGCGCACTGAATGTGTATTTTCAAGGAAATATTGTTTCGTGGCGTGTTTGAGAGCTTTGCGAACCTGTGGAACCTTAAAATATGATGCGTGCATGGGGTAGATGCGTTTACGTGCTCTCGTCTGTAGGGAAAGCGTCAGTGTGAGCGGCGAATGGTCTGAAATACCTCGAGGGTGAATCACCAGGGTATCTACATGACAAAGGCCATCCCCCAGCGACAGGAAATAATCGATGCGAGACAGGCTGCCATGCACTGTGGAGTGAAAGGTGTATTGCTTCATGCCCGGGTGTAAGTGCCTCCAGATGTCCGTCAGGCCCATGGCCGTGGTAAATCGTCGAAAATATGTTTCCCCCCCTGTCGGGTTTGGCGAGGGGTGTTTATCTAGTTGTGGGTCTATGACAGCGTTGAAGTCCCCCCCTAGAATGGTCTCACCCTCGGGGAGAGTTAAAAGGAAGTCCCCTAGTCTTGGGAGGTGGACCGAATGCAAAGCCGGTGGAATATACACTGACACTAAATTGAAGAGTTTCCCCTCCCACTGTCCCTGCACGGCCGCAAAGCAGCCCTGGTCGTCAGTTTTAGTTGATAGGGGCATGAATCGTGAGTTTTTCTGTACTAAAATGCCAGACCCCCTGGAGCCGGACGTGAAAGCAGAGTGGGCCCACATTTTGTAACCACGTCTATCCAAGGCCTTCGTAGCTCCCCCTACTAGGTGTGTCTCCTGCAACAGGGCCACCGTAGGCCGCAGACGCTTAATAGCAGTCAATACCAACCCCCGCTTAACCTTGTCCCCCAAACCTCTCACATTCCAGGACATCATGGTGATAGGTGGGCATTGTGCGTCTGAGGGATTCACCTCCCCTGTCGGTGCGGAATTGTTAGCCATCGGGGAGTATAAGGTGCATGTCGTATTGCCCCAGAGATGTAACCGGTCTACCGGCTGCGTCTTCGTGCAGTGAGGCGTTCAGAAGCATCATGGGGGCATAGCGTCACTGTCCGTTCCCAGCAATGTGCCTTGATTCCCATAAGTACTGAAACATCGTCCTTGACCCTTTGCGTACATTCCTAACATAAACAGTTTAAAACAGACCCCCCTCCCTGCCCCCCTGCTTAACGGACCTCCAACTGCCCGCCACCCCAACTGAGCAGAGTGCTTTACCCATCCCAAAACCAGAGTACTTGCGTGTAGGGGGGAGAGCGTCTCCCCGGGTTGGCGGCTCCCCTTTGGGCTCTCAGGGTTGCCATGCCAGAGTCAACGTGCAGCTATGAAAACACCAAGTTAGGTCGGTGATCGGCGATCGCGTTCAGTTCAGAGTTCGTAGCCGGAGTCATTCATCTCCGCCTCCCCCTTCAAATCCATGGGAGGGTGAGCGTTCTGCACCCTCCACTCGACCAGACGCCTGCGAGCCATTCCTGCTGCCTCCTCTGCGATCTTGATCCGGTCTATGTGTCCTGCGCTGTCATCCAACGGTGTGCCAGCCCTCCAGCCAGTCCCTGGCCGTGTCCGGAGAATCGAAAAACCACACTTTTTTGTCCGCTACCACACGTAGCTTGGCCGGGAATACCATTGAGTATGGTAGTTCTTTCTCTCTCAAGGTTTTTTTGACTTCCAGAAATGTTCTCCTCTTCCTAGACACCTCCGCTGTATAGTCCGGGAAGAAGGCAATTCTGGAGTTTTGAATTTGGATGGCCGGCGCCACTCTTGCGGCCTGTAAAATGGCGTCTCGATCCCGGAAATTGAACAATCTCGCCAGTATCGGTCGTGGTGTGCCTCCCGTCCTGGGTTTCCCCCCTGGGACGCGGTGGGCCCTTTCGACAGAGAAGAAATTGGATAGGCCTTTGGGTTGGAGTCGGTTTTTCACCAAATCTTCCACATATAGGTCCAGGGCCCCTGTGTCTTCCGATTCCGGTACACCTAGAATGCGGACATTATTGCGTCGTGAGCGACCTTCCTGGTCGTCCAGTTTGTCCCTGAGCAGTTTATTGTCAGTTTGTAGGCGTTCCATCGCTGTCTGCAGTTCGGACACATCTTCGACCAGTGCTTTAGTGACCACTTCGACCTGTTTGACCCGCTCATTCATTTTTTGGAGATCCGCCCTGATTAAGGTGACTTCATTTGCCGTGGCCCCCACAGTCTCTTGTACTTGCGCCAACGCCGCCAGGACATCATCCAGCGTGGCCTTTCTCACCACCTCGGCATCCGCCATTTTCCCCACGGTTTTGCGTTGGTCCTGGGGGGGTGAGCGTCTCTCGTATGCAAATTTGTCCAACTTGGCCTGGGTTGTTGTGTTTTTGGGGCCCCTGTGCGACATTGCGCAGTTATTGTTGAGGCGGCCTAGCGGCCTTCCTGGTCGTCTTCGCCGGGTAATGGCGGCGTTGAGTCAAACTTGCGCGGCGCCTTCCGCGCCTCCGGCAGAATTTTGCACGCCCGGAGAGGGTCAACAGGCGACGGCAGAGTGTGCTCTTGAGCTCGGGTCGCTGTGAGGAGTTTTCGTGGGTCTTCGAAGTGGCGCAGGTGACGAGCCGACACTTCCTGTCCTTCGGCCCCGGCTTCAGGTCGCTTCCGGCCGGGCTCGACCAAACTGTGGCTCCGCGGCTTCGCGGTCGAGAGTAGGCCCGGCTCCTCCTCCGCCTCCGGCCAGCAGGAATGTGCTTGTTCGGCCTGCCGCCGCACCCAAGAGGTCTGGAGACGCTCGCTGCACGGACTCCGGGTCCGGTCCACCCTTTGTAGCCGGAGTAGATCAGGATAATTGTACGGATTGTTGCGGAAAGCCGCCTTTACCCGGGAGCCTCCCTAAGCTGAGGCCGCCATCGTTGGCTGCTAGCCACGCCCAGCGGAGTCTGTCCATTTGAGTGACTTGTCGGTTCGCGGAGGTGGCCCCATCTTCCAATCCAGAGATCCTGTCCTCTGCCTCTTTTATGCGGGTATCATGTTGGTCCAATTTCGCCACTACCCCATCCATGCGGGAATTTATGGTGTCGATTTTGGCATCGATTGTCGAGAGGCTTTGTTTCATGCCTAAAAGTAGGGATTTCCAGTCGTCGTCCGGCGGAGTGTGTGTAGTAGGGCTCCCCTCCGGCCCAGGCATCGTTTTGGTTGTCTTTCTGGCTTCAAACGGAATTTTGGATTGTTTAGTGTTGCCACGACCCATGACACGCCTCGGCGTCCGCGATGTCGCGGCCGTGGGATCCGCCAGACGCGCGGTGGTTGAAGAACGAGAGCTGGGGAAGAAGCCTCTGGCTCAATAATCAGGAGGAGGTTGTGCGCAGGCCCCCACGGCCCCCGAAGAGTGCAGTACCACAAGAGGAAGGAATCCCCCCTCCACGGCAGTCCTCCCCACGTCAGTGGGTAAGATCGTTCTGTGGAAATTGTGACGGATCAGCAGAGAGGGCACTCACACGTGTATGGCGTGGGGCACGTGGGGGATATAAGAGTATTTCGCCAGGCCGAGTAGCATCCGATCCCCGTTGGGCGGGAGAGGGCCACTGCAGAAGGCCTCCCAGAGCAGCTCTGCAATTGTTCCTGACGGCACTGAAGTGTAGGCGCAGAGACGTATCTGCAGTGCAGGCAAAGCCGCGCAATGTGGGGTGAGGGGATCCCTCAGCCAGCAGGTAGAAGGGGATGAGATAAATATGACTGATCGCAGGGGAGCAGTAGCCAAAGTGTGTGTCCCGTCTCCCAAACTCCCGTCGCTGCGGCTCACAGTAGTCTAGGCCACACTCTAAAATGCCCGAGTCGGTTACAGAGGATATGGACGATGCACCGCTCCTCTCGGCAGCGGCGGGGGGGGTAGTACAATGGAGGTTCCGTTCTGACGGATATTCGCGGCAGTCAGACATACACCAGCCGCCGATGATAGTTATAACAATGCCAGGGAGGGACCGGGCGTTATGCTACGATAGGTGTCCGCGTCTCCGCGGCGGCGATCTCACCACCGTCTCCGCGTAGGCATCCAAAAGGCAGTGGTGCCGTTAGTGTCCCGCGGCGGCAGCGCGGACCGGGCAGTATGTCCGTTCGCCAGGTAGCGCCCGGCGCCGAGTCGGGGCTGGTGTCTCTTGGTGGATTCCAGCATGGAGAAGGTCGCACGTTGCCAGTCACCAGGCAGAGGGATGGTCGGCGAACGGTGCTGGTGTTCGGGGGGGCTCTCACCTCCTTAGGGGTTCGTCCCTGATGGCTCCACGGCTGTGGAGGGGGTCCACAGTCACCTCCGTCCGAGGAGCGGGCACCTCCGTCTAGGCCCCAGATCCCCGGCTTTTCCTAGCTTGTCCTCCCGGGAGGGCGGGACCTCAGGAGAGCGGGGAGAAGGGCAGTTTTCTCCGGCTCAGGGAGTGCTGCGTGGGAGAGGAAGGTACCGGGACGTTCCTTTCAGCAAGGCGATTCAGGTCCCACTGCAGGCAAGGTGATATTTTTGGGTCAGGATGATATAAAAGATAAATTTAGGCTCGGCTAGGCGAGAGCCTCACTATAGTGCGGCCATCTTGGTCTGGCGCGACCTAGCCCCCCCAGCATTCTGTGTTTACAGGAAACATGGGCGACATCCGAATTACACCTTGAGGGCTACAAAACTTATTTTTCCCCAGCCCTACCATCACCCTTTGGTAGAGCAAAGGGTGGTCTGACTATTTTTGTGTCCAATATCCTGCAATTCACAAACATATCCCTATCAAATTGGAATCAAACTTCCAAATACTTATTTTACATCAGAACAATACTAATGCCCTTGTAATGGTGAATTTTTATAACAATCTCCCTGCAGACGATCTAATAAAAGCTATAAAGGAAATATTCTCCTCCCTTTACGAATTATCGAATAAGCCGATAAGGAACTGGCCATAATCTGGGGTGGGGATTTCAATCAAATTCTATGCAATCACAGTGTAAACACAGTCTGTGGTGTTGTGGATGAAGACGGTGATCCAGTAACTCACTTTCCCCATACTTTAGTTGGGGACCGCCTGAATGAAATCATGTGTGCTTTAGACCTTGCCCTTGCAAATGATCTGGTGAATCCCCCCATACCTCTTATACCCACTTTTAATCGTAGAGGTAGGCCAAGCATAATTGACTTCATTTGTATTTCGGAGAAAGCAGGACCACAACTACAAAATTGTAAGACCCATGACATTATTATTAGCGACCACTACCCAAATAGCATTACACTAAAAATCCCACAGAAACGTGACAGGTATGACATCAAGACGATCCTTAGTCAAAATAACCTAACATTAGATAGGTTAAACGGCTACTCATTAAAGTGGGAAAAATTGGACCCCCTGGAGATTACAGCAAGACTGGTCAGAAATTTAAGACCAGTGATTGATAAATGTCCCGCTACTACTAACGAGGGAATTATGGCAAACTTCGAAATACTGTCGAAATCAATAAAGGAAATTTTATTTGTATACCTGAAAACCAGTAAAATTAGAACTAAGGGATGGTTCGACAGCAGTTTCACACAAGCCTATCAGAACCTGAAAGTAGCTTTACACAAAAAGGATAGAAACACAAAGGAAATTGTAGCTTTCAGAAATATCTATAACCAGGCCTTAAAACGCAGGAAGGAAAAATTGAAAAAATATCTTTGGGATCAATTGCATAAAACATGTACCCTGAGGGACAGTGCCTCCTTCTGGAAGGTCGTGAAGTCTCCATTTTTATTATATACAACGGCTAACCCCAGTATTGACGTTGCGATGGATGAACAATTATGGGTTGATTATTTTGAGCGGATATTCGGCCTTCCTTCAACCGCAACGCAAACGACCTCAGTTTTTTTTATTTTTTTTAAAAAACCTTTATTGATAAATGCACAATACACAGCGTCTGCCTACAACCCCGCAGGGCCGGCCGCTATGACATAAGCAGGATAATTAAAAAGTAGATTAGGAGACAGTACGTTGTTAAAGCAATCGCTCGAGTCCACAATATCGGATAGAACATAGCACCATATAAATAGGATAAGAAAGGTTTAATTTTATGTTTTTGTCGAAAGGAACAATAACACACAAACACATGGTATCGTAGTGGCAAGGGTTACTGGAGGTGGGAGGGGAGGGTGATCAAGTAAAGAAGGACATATGGCGAGGGGGGGGCGAGCGCGAGAGGAACACAGAGCGTGTGTTGGAAATTGGAGAAGGAACGTAAATCATGGAGAGGAGGGGAGAGGAACCTCATAGTTCAGTGGAGGAGAGCAAATATCTCCACGATACGAATTCCACTGAGCCCAGACCCTGGACCATTTCTTTGGACGCCCCCGCGCCTCATACACAGTTTTTTCCCTGAACATGCACCAGTCCATGTTCTCTTTCCAGGCACTGAGCAAAGGTAATCTAGGGGAGCCCCAGAGCTGCGCTATATCTCTCTTTGCGACCATGTTGCCCAGGGTAACCCAAAGTGTCTGGGCAGCATTACAATCAGACGGTTCCCACACATTTAACAGACAATGTCGTGCTTCAGGAAGGAGTGGGATCCCGGTGACACGACCCATAACATCATGCACTCTAGACCAAAAAGCTGCAATCATCGGGCATTCCCATAGAACATGAAGGAAGGTACCGTCCATCCCACACCCACGCCTACATCGTCCATCCGAAACCAAACCCATTCGCACCAGACGCATTCCAGCCAGATACACACGGTGGAGGATCTTCAACTGGACAAAGCGAAGTCGAGCCGGAATAGCCACCTCCTTAGGGGAGGATATAGCTGACTGCCAGTCCTCGTCGTCTAGTTCGAGTCCGTCGGCCGTCCAGGAAGCGCGAAGCTTCTCAAGTTGGTCAGCCCTGTTGTTGACAAGCTTTTTGTATATCAAGGAGATAGTGCTATCGGGGACGTGGCCGTCTAGAACCCGATCCTCCAAAGGGGAGGACTGCGGTATGTCGGTACCAGATGGAAAGACAGAGGACAAGGCATGCCTCACCTGCATGTACCGGAAGTGCTCTCTGTCATCAAGCCGGTATTCCAGTTTCAATAACTCGAAGGATTTGACCGCGCCCCGTGCCCATAGATCCTCCACCGTACTGATCCCAATCATGTCCCATTTCTCAAACCCTTTCGTCTTCCACAAATTGCCCAACCGGTCCGAATCATACAATGGCGTCATACGCGTTAGCCTACCACCCCAGCCCGTGGCCACAGTGGCATCCCTCCACGCCCGCACCGCACATTTCGTTGGGCCCGTGAGGAGTCGGAAGGGTGCCTTAGAATACAGAGCCCTATTAAAGTTGCCTCCGGGTAGCAGTAGTTTATCCAAGGCAAAGGCAGGAGCAGGTTCCGGGGCGTACGTCGCATGGTTGATGGCGCTCAGGTGAGAGGCCCAGTAGTATCGTCTAATATCCGGCAACGCGATACCACCATCATACCATGAGAGGGTGAGCTTGGACAGGGCAATGCGGGCACGGCCATCCCAAATCAGTTGTCGCTGCAAACTCTCAACCTCACGGAAGTAGCGAGCAGGGACAGGGTCAAAAAAATTTTGCAGGGCGTAGAGAAATCGGGGGAGCGACATCATTTTGAAGAGTGCCGCTCGGCCCAGTGGGGATAAGGGCAATTCACGCCATCGTCGGACGTCTTGCTTGAGTCTACGGAGCGGAGCATACAAGTTCCGCTCATAGCGAACAGAAGAGGTCATGGAGATATAAATCCCCAAATACTTAAAGCCATCGGTCGCAAACAGTATGGGAAACCTGCGAGGTAGTGGCGGCAGAGTCCCGGCTATGACGTACACACAGGACTTAGTCCAGTTGATGACTAGCCCCGAATTCTTTCCAAAGGAAGTGAGAACGTCAAAGAGAACGTTAAGCGACTTTTGAGGGGATGTAAGATAAAGAAGGATATCATCCGCGTACAAGGAGACACGATCTTCGAGGTCTGGAGACCATCTGATCCCCTTAATGGAAGGTTCCCACCGAAGCCACGCGGCAAGGGGCTCGAGCGCCAACGCGAATAGAAGAGGGGAGAGCGGACAGCCCTGGCGCGTACCACGGCCTAAAGGGAAGGGATCAGAGCATCTGCCGTTTACCACGACCTGAGCCAAAGGCTGTTCGTAAAGGAGCTTGACCCATGCGATGAAGTTAGGGCCAAAGCCAAATTTGGCGAGAGCCGCCCAAAGATAGGGCCATTCGATAGTGTCGAAAGCCATCGTGGCGTCCAAGGAGGCAACCACAGCCGGCTCGGCGAGAATTGGAGCTCTCGCGAGAACACTGTGGAGCCTACGCAGGTTAAGGGCAGTGTTCCTGTGTGGGATGAAACCGGATTGATCCGGGTGGATCAGGTCACAAATCACCTTAAGCAGCCGATTGGCCAGAACCGTAGCGAGGATTTTGGGTTCCGCGTTAAGGAGAGAAATGGGGCGGTATGAGGCGCAGCGGTCGCGAGGCTTGCCGTCCTTATAGATGACCACTATGGTAGCAAGGCGCTGCTCGAGGGGGAGGCTGCCAGCCTCAACCGCCTCGAGAAACATCTGGCACAGGTGGGCAGCCATCTTGTCCGGACAAAGTTTGTAGAGTTCAATAGGCAGTCCATTTGGGCCCATCGCCTTTCCCGAGCGCAAGGATCGGATAGCAAGGGCAATCTCATCAACGGTGAAAGGTGCCTCCAAGACAAGGCCATCCTCATCCGAAACAGTAGGCAGGGCAATGTCTCGCAATAGTAGCCTGGAATCGGCCTCATCCCGATCGCTAACGGGCGTATATATCTTCCGAAAGTGGTCTACAAAGCAATCCACAATTTCACCAGGATCAGAGACACTCTCACCAGACTCGCGAACAATGACAGGCACAACACGACTCGCTTGCTCAGCCTTATCCAGCCATGCCAGGAGCTTGCTAGCCTTGTCGCCCACGTCATACAGTCGGCCTAATTGATTCGATCGCATCAGTTTAGCAGCATCCGTGACACATGCTTTATAGTCAGCTTGTTTTAATTCCAGAGTGTGCAACAATGCAGGCGTGTCATTCCCACCCAGCTCACTTTCCAGCGCCGTAATCTCAGTTTCAAGAGCCAGTACAGCCTCCCTCTTTACCCTATGCTCTGCGGCAATGAGTGATAGGGCAGAACCCCTAATAACCGTCTTGAAGGCCTCCCAAAGGACAGTGGGGGAAGTGACCGAGCCCACATTTTCGTCGAAGTAGCAATCAATTGCCTTGACCAAATCTGAAAGGAGCCGGGGGCTTCGGAAATGCCAGGGAGGAATCGGGGGGACCCTGTTGCCAAGAAGACCACCCACAGTAATCCTAAGCAGCAAGGGGGAATGGTCCGAGATACCCCGGGGAAGATGTCGTACCTCCCGAACGGTGGACAGAGTGGAGGCTAACATAAAGAAATAATCGATACGGGAGAGGCTACCATGTGCACCAGAGTGAAAAGTGTAGTGCTGGACATCGGGGTGTAATGAGCGCCAAACATCAACTAAGCCAAAAGTGTCAGCCATCTCACTGAGCCACATCTGGGAAGGAAGCAGGACCCTAGGGGGAAGTCGATCACAATCACCAGACATAACAGAATTGAAGTCCCCGCCCAGGATTAACAGTCCATCCGGAAGACCAAGGAGAGTCCTGCCAAGATCGGCATAGGTGGTGGCCTGCAGTCCTGGGGGGATGTAGACAACAACCAGCACAATCTGTTTACCCTCCCACCTCCCAGAAACAGCAGCGTACCGCCCACGGTCGTCAAGGATAATCTCGTCAATAGCGAGAGCAAGGGAAGACTTCACCATGATACCCACGCCCCGGGACCCAGAAGTGAAACCAGCATGTGCAACCAGGCGGTAGCCCCGGCGGTCGAGGGCTTTACAAGCATTTCCAATTAAGTGGGTCTCCTGTAAGAACACAACATCAGGGGCATGGCGCCTCAAGAACTGTAGTACAATGCCCCGCTTGATCCTATCACCCAACCCGTTTACGTTCCAAGAAAGAACCCGCATTTCACCCCCCCCCATTACGACAACTACATTCCACCCCCCTCCCCCTCCACATCCCCAAGTTCAGAGTGATTGCAAACTGTGATATACCATGGAAACAAATACATAACAAACTAAACAAAACACAACCAAATCCCCAAGAACCAACCCCCCAACAGAAACCCGTTACAACACCCCCCTCCCTGCACCCCTGCTGACTAAAAAGCCACCCCCAACTGCAGTGTGCCTGTCGCCCCATCTTATCTACACAAAGAACCCCCCGAGGAGGAAGGGAGAAATCACCCGTTCCCGCACCGCCACGGGCAAATCCATAAAGCGCACAGATAGTTTACTCAGTACAGTACGTAGTCTCAGTCCGGACCTCCGGGGTCCCATATTACTCCTGGGCCGTTGCACCACCTTCCGCACCACCAGGGCCTCCGCTCCCAGAGTCTTCTGTCGGCAACGAGTCCAACCAGTCGGCAGCACGCTCCGGTTGATCAAAAAAGTATGCACGTTCTCTAAATTCAATCCGTAGTCGGGCTGGAAACAACATGGCGTACTTCAGTCCCCGTTCTCTCAGGCGACGCTTCACCCCAAGGAACCCTGATCGTTGTCGCTGCACTTGGGGAGTGAAATCAGGATAGATGGAGACAGAGTTGTTGTCATACTTCAACGGGCCGTGTTTACGGGCGGCCTGGAGGATAGCGTCTCTGTCTCGATAGTGAAATAGTCTTGCGATGATAGGCCTCAGCGGGCCTCCTGGTTTCACTTGTCCTCCTGGAAAACGATAAGCGCGCTCTACGGCAAAGAACTTACTGAGTCCAACCGGAGCAAGTTTAGCAACGGTAAGTTCCTCGACCAATAAGTCGATCGAGGCAGCACCATCACATTCCGGCACTCCGACTAGGCGAATGTTGTTCCGCCTGGCCCTATTGTCATAGTCCTCCATACGCTTGAGCAGCAGATCGTGCGAGGCACGCAGATTCCCAATCTCAGACTGTGCCTCCGCCATGTCCGTCACCAGACTCGACGTCTTAAGATCTAATGCCTTCACCCGTTCGTTTGTTTTGGCTAAATCGGCCCGAATAAGAGTAACGTCCACAGCCACCGTGTCTATTTTGGACACGATGGCCTCGTATTGCTGACTCATATCGGCCTTGAGTCCAGAGATGGCAGCCAACAGATCTTGAAGCGATACTTCCGAAGAAGACGGCATATCCGTTTGAGGTCCTTCAGCTCCTGCGCTCGGAACTCCGGGGGAGCCTCGCGGCTGGGTGTAGCGTTCGATCATGTTGGACTGGATCGACCCCCCCCGGGTTGCAGCCTTCCTGCGTTTTTCGGCCTCAGCTTTCGTTGCCATGTCGCCTTCGATGCCGGCCGAGTGGCCAGGTGAAGCTGTGGGACGGAGGAGAAATCCAGAAACTCCGACGTGCAATTCAAGAGGGAGTATCGCGGCCTCCTTGCCAGTCCAATGATGGAAAGTGTGGATCGCGAGGCAGCAGGCGAGGGCAGAGTAGGAGGAGACAGAGACAATGAGGCAGGAAACCGAAAGCGAAAGCAGTACACCTCCGGTGGGCCAGATGCCAGGCAGCCGTTGTTGTTGAGTTACGGGTCGGCCACAGTAGGCAGCCGAGTCCCCGGTCGTGCCCGCGGGCAGGCCAGAAAGTTGAAGACGACACAAAAATGGTCCCCAAGGTCCGATTTCGACCAAAAAAGGATCGCCAGCATCAGTAAGGATAGTGCTTCAAAAGCCCGTCAAAATGATCAGGATAGGTACAGGATAAACGAAGAAGGGCGGCGCGGGTCTCGGGAGCTCTCTGCTCACGCGACCATCTTGGATGCCCGCGTAGCTCCTCCATGACCGACCTCAGTTTTGAATATTTCTAGACCAAAACTAAATCCCTTCCCGTTACCTATTCAGATATCACACGAGGAGGTGGAGCTCCCACTGTTGGCCAGCAAAAACGGAAAGGCGCCGGGCCCCGACGGGGTTCCAAATGATCTTTTTAAATTTATTATGGACCTATGGTCCCCAATTTTAACTAGGGTCCTTCAAGCATCTTGCGCCTTGGGGCTTGTTGATTCCTGGTCCCAATCAATTCTTGTCCCCATTTTTAAAAAAGGGGACCGTCAATTACCATCGAGCTACCGGCCTATTTCCCTGTTGGATTCGCTGGGGAAAGTGGATGGACGCGTTATTTTAGAGCGCCTCCAGCAGTGGGCATCCGACAACAAAGCCCTATCTGACCTGCTATTTGGGTTTCATGAGGGCCTGGGAACGACAGAGCAAGCCCTTAACCTAGCTTTACTAATAGGCAAATACGTAAACGCGAAAGAGGGGGCTTTATATATGGCGTATGTCGACCTTTCAGCAGCTTTTGACTACATCAACCACATTAAGTTGTGGACTATCTTAGCGGACATGGGAATAGAGGAGTCCCTCGTAACTTTTTTACTTGAGCTATATTCAGACGCCACAGCCAGAGTTAGATACGGTGTGGGGGGGCGAGTTAACAAAGTCGTTCAGAGTAGAGAGGGGAGTAAGGCAGGGCTGGTCCTGGCCCCGTTCCTATTCAATCTATATACCAATGGCCTAAAACAAGCTATGGTAACAGGGTGCCAGGACCTCCCCATCATAAACAAACGCCCAATACTGGTGTTACTCTATGCGGACGACGCTGTAATCCTAGCCCATACCCTCATGGAATTACAGCGTGCTCTCGTGAAATACCGCACCTTCATGGCCAACCTGGACCTGAAGATTAACATTAAAAAAACGTTTGTTATGTCTGCTGGTTCGAGGATTAAGAACATCAAGGCCATGTGCATTGACAAGAAAAAACTTGAGAGCACAATTGCGTACCCGTACCTGGGCATTGTGTTCGACCACAAATGCTCCTGGAAGTACGCTATCCAATCCAGGAAACTTCTTTTCACAAGGGCAACAGTTGCCCTGGCTAATTTTGCAAATAAACTTGGCAGACGACCTACGGTCGAACCCATAGAGATCTATAAGTCAAAATGTTTAGCCAGTGCAATATACGGGGCTGGTGTGTGGGGATAGGCGAAGGTCGAAGAGGTGCAAAGGGTGGAAAACAGTTTCTTAAGATTTCTACTGGCAGTCCCGCGGGGCACGTCGACCTATGCATGTCATTTGGAAGTGGGCCTGTCTTATCTTATATAACAGACTTAATCAAAATCCAACCCCTTATCTTATGGCATCGCATTTGGTCTTCTAGTGAAACTACTCTCTGCCAAAGGTTTATAGAGGACTGCATTTCCTTAGCCAATGCACATAAGATCGGATGGATTGCATACATTAGGAAATTCTTCAACGACTTGGGTATGTCACAATACTATTATTCCCCCACCTTAATTGCTGTGTTACTGAGAAAACAGTTTTAAAAAGTCTGTTTGGCCCATTTAGAATCTCTGAGACTGTCCAGCAAGGTTGCCAAAGTCACAGTGCAACACTCGCTATTAATTCAAACAACCATGACGGTTCAGCCGTATCTAACTTTCAACCTTTCTGGTTATGAACAATTTCTGCTAACTAGGTTCAGACTAGATATTTTCCACCACCTGGTCACTTTTCCTACAACTAACATTTGGGTAAAGTCTTAACAACCTTGTCCTTGTGACGAGACTTCCCCCCAATCAACGATTCATATAACATTGTTTTGTAAATTCAACCAGGAACTGAGGAAACGTTAGCTCATACCAATTTTAAAAAATGTGGGCCTACATACGTGCCTCCCCGCATTTCTTGCCCTCCAACTTTTGGATGCTGAATGTTTTGCCAAACCGATAGCAAAATTCCTGAACCTAGTTGTTAGGCATAGGAGGAATTTGGAGTAATATAGGATGCCCACTTTTACCATGATTTTTCTTAACTGTTAAGGTCCGATTGAGTTTATCAATACTTATTTTACTTCAGCGAAAGATCGCTGTATTTTTAATTGTTTTAATTACCGATTTTAATGTCATCATCATTTTTCCATGCATGCACTACGCACTTTATATATGTCGTGTTGAAGTTTTGTTTTTCGGAGTCTCATCTTAAAGAATATTGATTGACTTTTTTATTGCTACCAGAAGATCAGGAGAATTATATGGTGCTATAATGAACTTGTCACTATTATGACATTTTATCATAACAGTTATATTTTTTAACAGTATTTTTATGTATTTGCAGATATATTGTGCTTTTATGGCTGTTTGTTACAACCGAATAAAGCTGTATTGACTTGACTTGACTTGAATTACTGTGTCGCAATATGATGCATGTCTAAAAGTGTGTCACCAACATGAAAAGTTTGGAAAGCACTGCCATAGACCCTTATGAGCATTCATTAAATATTCCAGTACTTTCATGGTGCACCAGGTAAGCCTGGCCTTTCCTAGGAGGAGTAGATTTCATTTTTTTCAAATGTGTTATGTCAGAAATTACTTCCGCTATACCACAGTCATTATTTTTTCATGGGTGAGCCTCTTATGCCAAGGAGTACATTCAGTATGACAATGTCAGAAATTTACCACACCACGAATACTTCAGCCACAGCCATGGGTACCTCTAAAAAATTCCCTCTGGTATACAAGGGTAAGAATTTTGACATTCGCACCCCCTATAAAATGAGTACAGGAAATCTTATGACAAGAGTTATCTCAAATATCAATTCCAACATTTTGCTATGGATCCACGCAATGTGCTAAGAATTACATGCATTGTGTCAGTGCCTTCAGCCAGGTGTGGTGGCACGTATTCTGTGTCCCTGCCACTTGGTATGACTGGGATTGCAGCTGTTCCAGTTAGACAGTTCAATTACCTACAGGTAATGATGGTGTCTTAATAGAAGCACGTCAGGGCCTGCAGTTTGCCATAGGTAACACCTCCCATCCATATTATATTAGTGCCCTTGTCCATAAGGCAAGAATAACCTCCAGTATGCCAGACCGGCAGCACACTTGCGCGCATAGCACACATACACTGAAACACATTGTCTCACACACACAAGCTCACTATATCTCTTGCACTCTTTTATACATTTGTATTCTGTCACAGTCACGCACAAACACACTGCCACTCGCACTTCCATCAGTCAATCTGCTTTTATTGTGTTAGAAAAGCTTGCCCTGTTTATTCTGCTATACCTGCCTTGCCTTATAGTGAAGCTTAAAAAAACATATTCTCTATACGCTATTCAAAAATAATAATATATTGACCATGTAAGTTTGTTTCAAGTATGATGTAAATGAAAAGTAAACTCAACAATTGTTGTTTTTGCATTTGTCCCCCCGAGTGGGATGGGAATGCGCAGACGTGAGTCCCATGCTCTCCACACCCCTGGAGTCAAGCTATCCTGGCTGAAGACGGCTGATAGCCAGAAACTGGTCCTAGGATGCTTGATTCCGGTCCAGGAAAGACATGGCTTGGCAGTTCGAGCTGGACTGTTCCCATGAGGCACAGGGTCAAGGCTGGTTTGCATATGGCCATGTCTGACCTGGGGTGGTGTGGAGTGCAAAAAACTATGGATTTAGGCCCAGATCTCAGCACTGGGGTGAATGTATGACATTGTTCTGCATTCTGTCCATCAATTGTTGTTTTTGCACTTGTCACCCCGAGTGGGATGGGTATGCTCAGACGTGAGTCCCATGCTCTCCACACCACTGGAGTCAAGCTATCCTGGCTGAAGACGGCTGATAGCCAGAAACCGGTCCTAGGATGCTTGATTCCGGTCCAGGAAAGACATGGCTTGGCAGTTCGGGTTGGACTGTTCCCATGAGGCACAGGGTCAAGGCTGATTTGCATATGGCCATGTCTGAACTGGGTTGGTGTGGAGTGCAAAAAACCGATGGATTCAGGCCCAGATCCCTGCACTGGGGTGAATGTATGACATTGTTCTGCATTCTGTCCATCAATTGTTGTTTTTGCATTTGTCACCCCGAGTGGGATGGGTATGCTCAGACGTGAGTCCCATGCTCTCCACACCACTGGAGTCAACCTATCCTGGCTGAAGACGGCTGATAGCCAGAAACCGGTCCTAGGATGCTTGATTCCGGTCCAGGAAAGACATGGCTTGGCAGTTCGGGCTGGACTGTTCCCATGAGGCACAGGGTCAAGGCTGATTTGCATATGGCCATGTCTGAACTGGGGTGGTGTGGAGTGCAAAAAAAGAATGGATTTAGGCCCAGATCTCTGTACTGGGGTGAATGTATGACATTGTTCTGCATTCTGTCCATCAATTGTTGTTTTTGCATTTGTCACCCTGAGTGGGATGGGTATGCTCAGACGTGAGTCCCGTGCTCTCCACACCACTGGAGTCAAGCTATCCTGGCTGAAGACGGCTGATAGCCAGAAACCGGTCCTAGGATGCTTGATTCTGGTCCAGGAAAGACATGGCTTGGCAGTTCGGGCTTGGCTGTTCCCATGAGGCACAGGGTCAAGGATGATTTGCATATGGCCATGTGGTGTGGAGTGCAAAATAACGATGGATTTAGGTCCAGATCTCTGCACTGGGGTGAATGTAAGACATTCACCCCATCAATTGTTGTTTTTGCATTTGAAGGTATACCCAGGGCCACTGGAATTATATGACAGAAGATTACCAAATTAGGTAAACTGATTTATGTGACAAGAAAAGGCAAATTATGTGGTGTAACGCAGCACATTTTGTGACAGTATCATTGCATTATTTTGTCTTTTTTAAATGTTGACACAGTGCAAAAGTTACACCTCATTAGAAACTGTTAACACTTATATACAGCGATAGGTAATTGAAAGGTGACCAGTCGACTTTTTTTGAAGGACCTTCCACTGTGCGTCAACACTAGTCTCTGCGTTTTCAGTAACTTTTCATCCCTTTGAGCTAGACATATTTAAAAAAAAAATCTTCAAATGACGCAGCAGGTGATGAATTATATGGAAGATACATAAGTATACGGAAATTGCTGCAGCCGCAGAATCGTATAATCCCAGTGGGCCTGGGTATACCTGTTACTGCCTGCTCTGTACCTGTTCTGAGATGGAATCTTGATCTGTCCCTGGTTGGACTCTCCCTAACCTTCTTGTGGGGTATGCTTCCACTGCTCTCCTGCTTGTGTACTACTTCTGCAGTTTATGAGGGCAGTTTTTAGTTGTAATGCTAATGCAGTATCTGTTCCGTGTTTGATGGAGTCTTGGACTACTGCCTTTGCAAAGCTTGGTTTTCTTCTGCGTGTGGCAGAGCCTTACTCTCTGACAATCTGGGAAATTTGGATAAAACATTTCCACAGAACAAAAGCACAGATATTTGGCCTTATCAATACTTGAGTGCATTGCATTGTGTTTCATTACTCTATTTATTTGTGGTATTTGCTTAGTGCTAAGTGCAGCTTTCCAGTTGCCTTAAAAGCAGTTTGCTTGACCTCAGTGTTCCGATTAGAAACCAGCTTTAAATTGGCAGAACTTGGATCACTTACATGTATAGCAATAGCACTGTAGACCTGTATTTATGGAAAACCAATTAAAAAATACAGCACAAAGTTGGCAGGAGTTGAATAATCTTGGCAGGGGATGATGTATTCCACTCTTCCTTGCTCTTAGCAGGGTTCTTTATGAGTGTGAAAGGTAGCTAGTTTTAAGTATCTGACTTCTGGACGTGTGCTAATTTTCACTCATTTAAGTAGGATAACATGGTACATTTTTTATTGGGGTGCAATGGTTATGAAACACCTTTTTGAGAATGTTTAAGTTACTTACCATGTGCAGTCAGGTTTTTTTCTGGTTGCAGACAAGATCACCAATCTCTGCTTTGACCCAGAGCAAAGTCCAGACCAGAATCTTCACAGTCACACAACGTGACATAGTAAAAGGAGATTGTGTTTTTTTCATTTTTCCTCCTTAACATTTTTGACTAGTCACAAAGGGCCAGATGTATCAAACGGTTTTGTCCATTCTGTGGCTATGGGTAAATGTGTTGATACATATGTCCCAAAGTG
Source organism: Lissotriton vulgaris (assembly GCF_964263255.1). Lineage (NCBI taxonomy): Eukaryota > Metazoa > Chordata > Amphibia > Caudata > Salamandridae > Lissotriton > Lissotriton vulgaris. The sequence continues at coordinate 586,130,312 of NC_141697.1, read as the reverse complement.
AAGCAAAGCCTAAGGGTGCAAAGTTTGCAAAATACTGGTTAAAAGTTGGTAAATCTGTATACCTTTAAGCGCCTATGTTTTTCAGAGGAGGTAGAATTGAGCATTACAAATATGTCCTAAAGTAATTTTACGTCTTTCGAATGTGCTAAAATTCTGAAGAACTGAAACATGTTGCAGAATGTTTAAAACAGCCATCCTAGCATAATAACACACTAATAATTGTAATTATAATTGATTTATATAGCGCCTAATATCCCTGACTAGGTATTGAAGCGATTTACGCTGAGCTGCTCTGCAATACGGTTTCCTATGGCAGCAAAAGAGTGACGGTTTGTATAGAGGCAGAGATTTTCAAGTTCTGCTCGTCTGTTCCTCCTGCTTTTAATGGTGGCGAGAAAGGAAACTTGGGGGGCCTGAAGATGCTCTTCTTTCTAGTTCTTCTTGCCCCCTGTGAATCTGGGCGGGTTGTGCGATCTACAGACTCTCTTGACTTTTCACCTGATTTTAGTTGATGGGAAACTAGAGTGCAAAACCAGGTGTTCTTCAAGAAACTTTAATTGTGTATCAAGACAGGTCCACGTTGGGCACAGTTAAAAAGTTTTAACTTCTGGTAACTTACAGTACATGTTTATTGATGTGTGTAAAATGGCACATAACACCTAACTAGGAGAGGGGGCAGAAATTCTATCAATTCTTTAATCCTTTTTTTTGTTTTCATTTCCTTATTTCCTTTCCACGATAAAAAATATATCTAGAAATATCAGTGTTGCAGCCAAATCCCACCTTCCATCTTGTCCAAATAATCAATAAGAATTATTAATACTTTGCTTTCAAGAATTACCTCTGGAATCAGCAAGATGTTTCCAGTAAAATTAATGCTTCACGTCATTACTGTACTGACCGCAGTGGAGTAAAGAAAATTTGCCTAACGATTGATTGTTTCAGCTCTGCTTGATCAGGAGTGCAACAGGTCCCAAGAACCATGTACACATTGGTTTTGTTTTTCTATTTCCCCTCAAAATCAGGAATGCCATAGGTAAATCTGCTCAATGATTCCTGATATTTTTCAGATAGTCTCCATTCCAAAGGTTCCAACTCATATTTGAAGGACTTCTGTTGGATGAGTCTGGTTTTCTGGAATGTGCCTACAAAATCCCTCCAAACTCGTAATCGGGGGTCATATGAAAAGTGTTGTCTGTCTCTATACTTGGGTTTCTAAAAAGGTCTCAAAGGATTTTACCCTTCAATCCTTTTAGAGGTCCTCATCGTTTTGCATTGATTGGTAACCTAAGTCCTATTTATAATTGCCTTTAACACCCACTTTAGAGTTAATTCCCTATAGATGCTGAAAATGTATGCATGTCCCTGTTCTGGATACGCTGCAAGCAGTGATCAATAAAAACAAGTAAAAAAATGTTAATTTCCTCATAGCGAGATGTTCCTCCAGACAGCTGCTCAGCTGGTTACAATCACAAATGAAATCAAGTGTCTAAAAGTAGTTATTGGACTTGGTGACCACAGTATATTAGTTTGTTAATAGAGAGAGCTCTGTTGCGTGCCTGCCGGGACTCTTTGCACATATTGTTGTATATAAATCTAGGACCCTAGTGTAATTTTCCCGATTCATGTTCATATATAGGTATAAATCACCCAATCCTTATATAGGCATAGAAATCATAACCATATTTAGACTTAGCCTATGCAGCCTAAATACGGCATGGCTACTTCCACTAATTCCGAGAATCCACAACGATTTCTTGGAAAAACCCGCCTTCAGCAGTCAGGGACTTCTCCTTGCTTGAATATTGATTTATCCAAGAACTCAAGGAGTTTTCAAAGAACTGAGTCTTTGATGACGTTATTATGTCCAACCTTACATCAAACTCAGCACCTTCAAGGTATAAATATGCCCACATTTGCCCAGGCAAACACACGGTGGTTTGGAGCATTTCGACTATCTACTTGCCCGACGCGCCTTGCAGCAGCAAGTGCCGAAGGAAGCCGACCCTCCAGCTGACGCACTGAGAGACGCTGTCTTTTCTCCTGCCGAGAAATCCAGCTCCAGTGTTTCCAGGCTACCCTTGCGGGTTGCTGGGAAATCGAGTCCTGAGAGAGAGATACAAGACCTCCTTCATTCTAAACCAATGTACGGAGCTGATTAGACCCTTAGAGAATTCTTGGAATAGATTCTTGGCAAAAGAATACTAAACTTAAGCTACACCTCACTTAATTCTTCCCTCGTACTAGACCTAGGTTAGGTACACCGGGGTAGGCATATTTTAGAAGCACCAGTTGAGTACTTTTAGTCATTATTTATTAATGTATGTATTATATATTATTTTATATGGCTCAGAAACCATACCATGCTTTTACAGTATTATTTCATAATTCTCTTCGCACTATATGGACTGTACTTTATAACCAGTATTACGATTGTAGCAGTACATTTCTTATGCTTGAGAAAGAAGACTGTTCAATAAATACTTTTTATTGAAAACGCCCGTCTCTCTATTTTCTCAGCACCTCTAGTGAAATGAAGCATGCACGATTAACGGAGTAAAATAGCTATCTATTGTTTTCGCGACTCTAGAGATTGATTTATTATTCTTGGGAAACAAAGTTGTCATGTTTATGTGGTTGTCAGAAACTAATCCCTTCTTGTGAATTCGAGAAAGTTTCTAGTGACCTCTGAGCTAGGTGGCACTCACAATTAAGTTTATTATATTCGATAGAGACCTAGTTGACCTAAGTCCTACGTCAAATCTATAGTATATGTTATTCCAATGCGCAGAGTGTATTGGGAATATAGGAACTACACTACAATATGAGCCCTTTTCTGTGTCCTCAGGATCTCTGGGAGGTGGCAGAAGGCCCTCTACTGCAAAGGACAGTGAGGTGCAAACAGTACCTCAGTAAATAGAGCATTTAACTTATAAATTAAAAAGCAAAGCATGATTTTTGTGAATGGGTACTTATTGAATTGTTTTACTTGTTTTAATGGTTTTGTCCTTTCTATTCATCATTATTTACCTTGTATAAATATGTTTTGTTACAGATTTTGAGCTAATCTCCAACATCTAAACTTCAATAGTGTTTAAACAAAACACCAACTCTGCATGTATGCTAGAACGATTTAATAAATCTATTACATTATTTCCACTTCTCACGATACCAATTGTCTAAATATTTCTGAAAATTAAGAGGGTACAGGAATCATATTGACTTTAAACAGTCCGCTCTGTTGCTGCAGGTATAAAGATTCGTACCTCACTTCTGACACACATTCATGATAACGACTGGCGGATTTACGAGGCCTCATTATGTTCGACTTGCCATTAAACTATGCCTTGCTGATACAACTAATGGAACATGAGACCAATAATAAATGATGCTTATTTTATGTGGTTAATCATTCATTGCTGGAACTGTGATCATGCTGGCTTGGGGGACACCCAACCACTGGGAGGTTTGCACCTGGGCAGATTGGGAGGATGGTGCAGTCCTAGAACTACGTATATGCAAAAATTGCCGTGCTGTTCCTAAGAGAAGGGATTGATACAGTCTGTGTTGCGAATGATAATGGTAGGGTGACTCGGGTTTAACCCTGGGGATCCATTTTGTTGGATTTAATGCCCTCACACACCCTTTCGGGTGTCATGCTTCATCATTTGGGCCGGCTCCTCGTTGGGTCGGCGGTGCAATACCCAACGGGCAACACCTCATAGAGGGGCTCTTTGGCGGAGATCTTTTTCCAACAGCCGTATGGATGAAGTGCGGGTATGGGGCCAGAATAGAAGGTAGACGTTGAGGAGTGAGTTAAAATAAAGCAAGGGGTACCGGGAATGATTTATTCAGAAGGTCCGCTGCTTTAATTAAAAACGGATTTCTAGAGGAGAGTGCTGGAATATTATGTTTCCAGAGATCCTCCAGATCTTATTATTGGCCGGTCAACATGTTTCTCGCTGGCGTTAATTTAACAAGCGATTCTTCAGGACCTATGTGACTATTTAGCAAGTATCTAAAAGTGAAAGAACAGTCTACTCTAATTCCCTAATATGTGGTGTGTGTACGCTTGTGTGGGTACAACAACAATTAGGGATGAAAGGAGAACATTCCTATATTACCCTTCTTCTACTGAAACCTGTGTTAAGCTGTCAATACCTGTGAAGGAAAGAGGAAGAGGATATCACAAATAGCTTATTACCATTCGAATAGGTGACTGTATTCCTTGTGTGGGTTGCATGCCAGTATTTTATTCAACAGGCGTGTCACTGCACCATAACACAAGTGTACATGCACTCTCAAATGTGAGAACTCAGTGAGAGTGGTGCGGAAGGAACAATTAAAACATATTCACAAAGAAACAATAAAATTACCAGATTGGTATGGTTAGCAGCAAGCTATCCAAAGTCACCTAAAATTTATGACAGTCAGATAACAACAGTATCCAGCGGGTAAAGCTCAGGTTAGATCTTCCACCGCCTGGCTATGTATAGGGAGATATCTTAGTGCCTCTTGAACAGTGTGCAGTAACTGTTATAGTTGCATCGTATGTATGAAATACAGCGTTTGTGCCAATGTTCAGTGTAGCCTGCAAATTGCGCAGTATAAATGGAATAAAATCCAGAGTTGTATATCTCATGTAAGGTAGCACTTAAATCATGGCCAGCGTTGTAAGCAGGATATTGATGTATTAGGCACGTTCAAAAGTGTGGCCATGGTGGCAGAGTATGCCAATGTGATATGACACGGAAAATGGCAATATGAAATGGTGATTACACACGGAAAACATAGTGCGATTATGTGAAAAACAAACCATGGGGGAGAGGGTTAACCATGGCTCGCTAGTTGCAAGTGTAAGTATACCCTTATCCTACGATTACAAAAGGGCTAGTATTTACCATTGGTAAGGGGAGGATATAGTCTGTTGGATACGCACGATGAACCCGCTATCGTATAAACACATTACGAGTTTGTGTCAAGATACGATCTCCTTTCATTAATGGGGGCAACCGCTGCCGTATTAAACGCTTTGCGGGTTCGTGTCAAGATCAGGTTAGGCAAGGAAGCAACCAGTATGTGTGAGCCTCCGCTACCGTATTGACTGCATTGCGAGTTTGTGTCAGGGCCAGATTAGGAAAGAAAACAACCCGGATATATGATCCGGAATAACAAAGCCCTCTTCTTTCATTAAGGGTGGAATTAGACATAGCGAAGGTAGACATAGCGCCAAAAGGGCTGGTCTGACAGTCGGTGTGGTGGTTAGTTTTTGGCTGTTTATGGCCTGTTTTATGGTCTGGTGGGCTGGTTTTTGCTGTTGATTTCCCTGATATTACCACAAATATCACTTGCAACAAGTGCAAATACAAGAAGTCCCCAAAGCCTTGCAAAAACCTATACAGGGTGTCTTCATATGTTCAAAATTGCCCATTGTGCAATTGTGGGCTACTTTTTTAGATGTCTGATTTGTTAATGGAGACCCCTTTCATTTTGGTGTCTGTTCCTATTTTTTGTCCCCGTCCAACCCTGTGTGCCGACCTTACTTACTCTCGCCTTGGGCCAAGCCTGTCTGAGTCTGCTGTTTTACATTTTGTATTTTTCTGCGTTTTGATTTATTTTGCTATTAAAATGTTTATATCTGTGTGTTTCACATTTGAACCACCGTTTTTTTCAAAGCTTTTGGTTTAGTTGGGTCCACTTGTATTGCAATATTTACATAGAGCTTACTACCCCTAAGTGGGGTACCAAAGCATTTGTTAAGATAAGTAGCATGTTATACCATGTAGGTTATGTGGCTGTAAGTGTGTTATCTTTGTTTGGATCCTATGTCGGAAATGTTTCCATGCCAAGCATGTTGACCAGTGATCAGCGCCTCGAGACCCTCATGGGTGAGTAGTGCTCTCTACAAAACCCTGATTGATTGATTGATTGACCACGAGATGTGGTTATCGTGTTATAGGATGCAGTGCTCAGTAGAGCGATGGATGAAGATGTGTGAGAGGGAGTTGCGCAGTTTAGGTTTTTCAGTAAGCTGGTTGCATGGTCCCGTAATGGTATTTATTTTGAACATACCTGCTCACTGCACTGGAATGCCCATTATGAGATGTTTTTTTCAAAGTTTGTGGTCCTGAGCAAGCAGAAGTTGGAGGAAGACATAGTGAAGAGACCTACTGGGATGGACTTTGGTAATATCATCCCATATCTGATTGTCATTGTGAGAGATCAAGAATTGGTCATAGTATGTAGTTTATTGGGACCTGCAGTGGTGAACTAAATTAAAGTCCTCTTTGACCCCTGGCATGTGCACATCTCTTCAGTTACTACACGTAGTAGTTTTGTCTTATGTCAATGTGAGACTGTCAAGCGCCATAAGGAAAATATTATGCAGTCAGCATGAACTACAATCGACTGCCTGACCAATAAGTAGTACATTAATTGTATAAGTGTGGGTCATATATTATATTGTAAGGTGATTGCATTTATATAGTGCTTACTACTCATGATAAGGCGTTGAAGCTCTTTATGTTGGGCAGCATGCTGCCCTAGAACCCAAGTTAGTGTTTTTTCAGTGGTTATTCTTGCTTAATGAGATTAAACCTGTGTTCTGGAATCTATTCCAAGCATTCCCCCCGTTTCTACGTGGGAGATTAAATTAATAGGAGTTAGGTGTGATCTTTAGTGAGCAAAGGTATGTGATTTCATGCAAGTGGTTAAGCAAATTAATAGTTGTGCAACAGGAGATAAAGTTTTGCTAGGTGAATGACTTTAAAGGTGAGGTTGTTAACTGTGAGAGGAGGCGTGGGCAATTTTCAGAAATGCAATAATGGGGATTAAGGCAAGCGTGTATAACTTAGATTAGACTGTGCTTGGAGAGAGAGGCGGCATGCAGAGGATGGAAAGTAAGGGGAGTTTCATTTTGAAAGACAAAAGGAGCGGCAACACTTTAAAGTTTTAAGTCAAGGTCACTTTTTAATGGAAATACAGAGGGGGCTTTTTGAGAATGAATGCAGTCTTAGGATGCAAAACTGTAGAAAGAAACAACATTATTTGCTTGTGAGATAGTGCTACACTAGATACTTTTGACAAGCAGCCGATTAGTCTTTTCCCATGAAAGGCTACAGCTAGATCACTGCTTTAGCAAGAACAGTTCATCAACGCAAGGGCTGGAATCATAATAAATAGCTGGACACATATATAGGGAAATGTCACTCAAAGGCAGGAGAAACCTCATGATCATTGCAAAATGACAGTTTATGGGGTACATAAAGCAAATCTCAAAAAGAAGATTCTGCAATGGCAGGAGCAGATGTCTGAAGTTCACCATGAAGGTTTGACTTTTGGTATTAAATATGAAAGCAAAATAGAGATCCATTTTGGGTGCCCTTGTTTGTGGTGCAGCTCAAGATGGGATGATGATGGTTTTCCATATAGTGGAAGTGTATTCCGTACATTCCTATGGCTTGAGACCCCAGACAATGAAGGGAGGCGGATGTATTCATTGCTACTTTTACAATTCAATGTCAATGTAAGCTCCTTTACTCACTATGGCACACAATGGAGGCATTTGCAATAAATAGCATACTTAATTTCAGTGTGTTTTACAGCAATACTCTGTAGCCCTTCTGCCACTTCAGGTTTTAGCAGGGTGGTCCTTTAGTGAATTTGCCTACAATCTTGATGGTGCAGGACGGACTTAGCAGTGGTACAGGGAGCCACTGACTGCTTCTCCCACATTTTTCCCTAACACGATTTTTTCAATGCAGTATTTGTTCTTTTAAGGAATTCTGGCTGCTTAAAAAAATAATAAGTTGCCCGTTTGGGAATGCAAAAGTGCGATGCGACCTATCAGTACATAGACCACAACTCAAATTGAATTTCAATTCACAAACCAGGCTGTGTGCAAATGGAGCATCCATGGTTTTGTGTATGGAAAAGATGCATCTGGCTCTAAGATTCAAATGTGGGAGACACAAGTATCAAATGTCTTTGATGCCAGCCTCACACTATCATTGCAGATTTTTAGGTCTCGGCTAAACGCGCGGAAGTGCGTTGTCGCCGAGAACTTATTGTTAGCGAGTGTGCTTCCCAGGAGACACTCCTGGCCGCGCGCATCGCCTTGGAGGGCAATTTGAAACGCGCACGTGCACGCTGTGGGCAGCTGCTGTCGTGCATTCACACAGACACACACCAGCGCCCATGCACGCACTTGCTCATACAGTGACATGCTTCAAGGAAGTAAAAATAATGTGGACAGAACGAATAAAAAGAAGTTAAACATCAATGCTAAAGCTGTGATGGGCACTAAAAATCGAAAAGCTTAAATCAGATGTGTGAAATAATAACGTACCGAAAAAACCCTGAAAAATAACATGTGCATGAAAGCCAAAAAATGAAACTGTGCTATATATGTCCTCCTAGATCCAACACACAGTCTTACATCGTAGGTGCCAGGAAATATATAAGAGTACCTACATACTGCATCCGGCCGTGAAGGGCATTTACACTACGGAAGGGAGAATGCAGAGTAGTGAGTGCAGAGTAGTGAGTAGTGAGTTCAGAGTAGTGAGTGCAGAGTAGTGAGTGCAGAGTAGTGAGTGCAGAGTAGTGAGTGCAGAGTAGTGAGTAGCGAGTGCAGAGTAGTGAGTAGTGAGTGCAGAGTAGTGAGTAGTGAGTAGTGAGTGCAGAGTAGTGAGTAGTGAGTGCAGAGTAGTGAGTAGTGAGTGCAGAGTGCAGAGTAGTGAGTGCAGAGTAGTGAGTGCAGAGTAGTGAGTAGTGAGTGCAGAGTAGTGAGTGCAGAGTAGTGAGTAGTGAGTGCAGAGTAGTGAGTGCAGAGTAGTGAGTGCAGAGTAGTGAGTGCAGAGTAGTGAGTGCAGAGTAGTGAGTGCAGAGTAGTGAGTAGTGAGTGCAGAGTAGTGAGTAGTGAGTGCAGAGTAGTGAGTGCAGAGTAGTGAGTGCAGAGTAGTGAGTAGTGAGTGCAGAGTAGTGAGTAGTGAGTGCAGAGTAGTGAGTGCAGAGTAGTGAGTGCAGAGTAGTGAGTGCAAAGTAGTGAGTAGTGAGTGCAGAGTAGTGAGTAGTGAGTGCAGAGTAGTGAGTGCAGAGTAGTGAGTAGTGAGTGCAGAGTAGTGAGTGCAGAGTGCAGAGTAGTGAGTGCAGAGTAGTGAGTGCAGAGTAGTGAGTGCAGAGTAGTGAGTGCAGAGTAGTGAGTAGTGAGGGCAGAGTAGTGAGTGCAGAGTAGTGAGTAGTGAGTGCAGAGTAGTGAGTGCAGAGTAGTGAGTGCAGAGTAGTGAGTAGTGAGTGCAGAGTAGTGAGTAGTGAGTGCAGAGTAGTGAGTGCAGAGTAGTGAGTGCAGAGTAGTGAGTAGTGAGTGCAGAGTAGTGAGTAGTGAGTGCAGAGTAGTGAGTAGTGAGTGCAGAGTAGTGAGTGCAGAGTAGTGAGTGCAAAGTAGTGAGTAGTGAGTGCAGAGTAGTGAGTGCAGAGCAGTGAGTAGTGAGTGCAGAGTAGTGAGTGCAGAGTAGTGAGTAGTGAGTGCAGAGTAGTGAGTGCAGAGTAGTGAGTGCAGAGTGGTGAGTGCAGAGTAGTGAGTGCAGAGTAGTGAATAGTGAGTGCAGAGTAGTGAATAGTGAGTGCAGAGCAGTGAGTGCAGAGCAGTGAGTGCAGAGTAGTGAGTGCAGAGTAGTGAGTGCAGAGTAGTGAGTGCAGAGTAGTGAGTAGTGAGTGCAGAGTAGTGAGTAGTGAGTGCAGAGTAGTGAGTGCAGAGTAGTGAGTGCAGAGTAGTGAGTGCAGAGTGCAGAGTAGTGAGTAGTGAGTAGTAGTGAGTGCAGAGTAGTGAGTGCAGAGTAGTGAGTGCAGAGTAGTGAGTAGTGAGTGCAGAGTAGTGAGTAGTGAGTGCAGAGTAGTGAGTAGTGAGTGCAGAGTAGTGAGTGCAGAGTGCAGAGTAGTGAGTAGTGAGTGCAGAGTAGTGAGTAGTGAGTGCAGAGTAGTGAGTGCAGAGTAGGGAGTAGTGAGTGCAGAGTAGTGAGTAGTGAGTGCAGAGTAGTGACTGCAGAGTAGTGACTGCAGAGTAGTGACTGCAGAGTAGTGAGTAGTGAGTGCAGAGTAGTGAGTAGTGAGTGCTGAGTAGTGAGTGCAGAGTAGTGAGTGCAGAGTAGTGAGTGCAGAGTAGTGAGTAGTGACTGCAGAGTAGTGACTGCAGAGTAGTGACTGCAGAGTAGTGACTGCAGAGTAGTGAGTAGTGAGTGCTGAGTAGTGAGTGCAGAGTAGTGAGTAGTGAGTGCTGAGTAGTGAGTGCAGAGTAGTGAGTAGTGAGTGCAGAGTAGTGAGTAGTGAGTGCAGAGTAGTGAGAAGTGAGTGCAGAGTAGTGAGTGCAGAGTAGGGAGTAGTGAGTGCAGAGTAGTGAGTAGTGAGTGCAGAGTAGTGAGTAGTGACTGCAGAGTAGTGACTGCAGAGTAGTGACTGCAGAGTAGTGAGTAGTGAGTGCTGAGTAGTGAGTGCAGAGTAGTGAGTGCAGAGTAGTGAGTAGTGAGTGCAGAGTAGTGAGTAGTGAGTGCAGAGTAGTGAGTAGTGAGTGCAGAGTAGTGAGTAGGGACTGCATGTGAGTAGTGAGTGCAGAGTAGTGAGTAGGGACTGCATGAGCAGAGTAGTGACTGCAGAGTAGTGACTGCAGAGTAGTGAGTAGTGAGTGCTGAGTAGTGAGTGCAGAGTAGTGAGTAGTGAGTGCAGAGTAGTCAGTGCAGAGTAGTGAGTAGTGAGTGCAGAGTAGTGAATAGTGAGTGCAGAGTAGTGAGTGCAGAGTAGTGAGTGCAGAGTAGTGAGTGCAGAGTAGTGAGTAGTGAGTGCAGAGTAGTGAGTAGTGAGTGCAGAGTAGTGAATAGTGAGTGCAGAGTAGTGAGAGTAGAGTAGTGAGTGCAGAGTAGTGAGTAGTGAGTGCAGAGTAGTGAGTAGTGAGTGCAGAGTAGTGAGTAGTGAGTGCAGAGTAGTGAGTGCAGAGTAGTGAGTGCAGAGTAGTGAGTAGTGAGTGCAGAGTAGTGAGTGCAGAGTAGTGAGTGCAGAGTAGTGAGTGCAGAGTAGTGAGTGCAGAGTAGTGAGTAGTGAGTGCAGAGTAGTGAGTAGTGAGTGCAGAGTAGTGAGTGCAGAGTAGTGAGTGCAGAGTAGTGAGTGCAGAGTAGTGAGTAGTGAGTGCAGAGTAGTGAGTGCAGAGTAGTGAGTAGTGAGTGCAGAGTAGTGAGTGCAGAGTAGTGAGTAGTGAGTGCAGAGTAGTGAGTAGTGAGTGCAGAGTAGTGAGTGTAGAGTAGTGAGTGCAGAGTAGTGAGTGCAGAGTAGTGAGTAGTGAGTGCAGAGTAGTGAGTAGTGAGTGCAGAGTAGTGAGTGCAGAGTAGTGAGTGCAGAGTAGTGAGTAGTGAGTGCAGAGTAGTGAGTAGTGAGTGCAGAGTAGTGAGTGCAGAGTAGTGAGTAGTGAGTAGTGAGTGCAGAGTAGTGAGTAGTGAGTGCAGAGTAGTGAGTAGTGAGTGCAGAGTAGTGAGTAGTGAGTGCAGAGTAGTGAGTGCAGAGTAGTGATTAGTGGGTGCAGAGTAGTGAGTGCAGAGTAGTGAGTAGTGAGTGCAGAGTAGTGAGTGCAGAGTGCAGAGTAGTGAGTGCAGAGTGAGTGTGCAAAGTGCAGAATAGTGAGTGCAGCGTGCAGAGTAGTGAGTGCAAAGTGCAGAGTAGTGAGTGCAGAGTGCAGAGTAGTGAGTGCAGAGTGAGTGTGCAGAATGCAGAATAGTGAGTGCAGAGTAGTGAGTGCAGAGTAGTGAGTGCAGAGTGAGTGTGCAGAATGCAGAATAGTGAGTGCAGAGTAGTGAGTGCAGAGTAGTGAGTGCAGAGTAGTGAGTGCAGAGCAGTGAGTGCAGGTGCAGAGTGGTGTGTGCTGTTGAGTGCAGAGTGCTGTGTATTGGCAATGTAAATGACAATGCCATTTATTTATGATTTAAAGAAAAAAAAAGAAATGTCATGAGCAATGCCAGTAGCTCTACCTTTAATGATGCCGAGACCATTGCATTACAAATGCTTGTTCTACAGACTGCAAGGAATTATATATGCCGGTGTGGTCTTTTCATTTAGGTGAGCTAGACTGTCGTCTAGACCCCCAAGTTAAGTGGGGTACCAATTTTAAGGAAAATGATGTTACAAAAATTACAATAAGAATGTTGAGGACCCTGTGTGCATGGTCTACCTCTGGAACCAGTTGCTGAGAGCGTGTATGGGTCTGAACCTGGCAGTTTGTGCCAAAAGCAAAAGTCTGTAGGATTTTTGTACACAATTTGATTGTTTGTGGGAATGATCCCTTAGTTTTACGCTGGGTCTATGTGCATGTTTAGATTAACAGTGGGCACTAATGGCTGGACGCGGCCGGTCAACTGAGCTCATTTGTGTTGTTGAAACAGCATTTAGTTGTAAATGTAGGTACTTTTTTGCATATTGAGAGAATGATGCAATATATCTTTGAGGTGTTTTTGATGTGGATGATGTCATTTTCTGACTGGCCCGTGGTAAAATGTTTACAATGCATCATCTGCTTTTACTGAATAAAGTTTTTTTTAAATATATTTTTATTAGCATTTGTACATGTGCTCAAAAGGAAAAGAGAAATGATACAGTTATAGAAACACGGTAGAGAGGCAGTCACCTCAGCACTTCAAGAACATCATAAAAATAACAATACCAGTGTTTCCTTCAAAACATTATATATGCGCAGGCTCAATATTTCTCACCAATACAGAACTACTGAAGTACGTAATTCCCAGCAGATGCCAGCATTTTTCTAATAATCAAGTTATGTGGTAGCACCCCTCCCGTGGGGAGTAAGGGAGCATCCATTTTGTTCATTAATTGTTCCAATCTGGTTGCCCATAGACATGTTTTTGTTGCCCACAGTGTCTTCTTTTGCACCTGCTAATCAAATAATGTGAACACAACACATTACACCAGTTAAAAAAAAATCATACTAAACAAACCTACAACTTCTAAACCCAAACCACCAGAGGGTCGCTCACCTAAGCTTGTGACTTCAATTTGAAGCATCCAATCAAAAGTCAGCGGGGGGGGGGTAGGAAAAGTGGTGGGGAGGGGGAGATCCCACCCTTGATAGAGAAAAAGAAGAAAAAGAAAGAGAAACAAAGTCTTGATACCTAACGGGGCATCCTCAGTCCTCCCTCGGATTCGGTGGAAGAGGGGGTCCGTGTCTGTTCCGGTGCGTGTCGCTGTTCCCACATTCTCACCTTATCTGCCCAGGGTTCTGCCAGCGGTTTACGTCATTTTGTAACCCTATCTTCCCGTAACAAGGCCTGTTCCTCCTCTCTGGACCAGCGGTTAACGACTTCCTCCCAGGTCTGCACTAGTGGGGGACCCTGTGACTTCCACCCAAGAGCGATCCGTCTCCTAGCTAGGATGAGAGCCAGATCTATAAACCGATGTCCCAGTTTTAGCGGCTTAGGTCTCAGGAATAATCCCAGTAGACAAATCTCTGGGGACCACGCCAGGGATCTAGAGAAGACCGTATTAAGCATTTCTACAACATTGGACCAGTAACCTACCATTTGCCCACAGGACCAGATAATATAGTCAAAATCTGTGTCCAATTTTGAGCATCTAGCGCAGGCCTGATCTTCCCTACAATATACCACGTTTAACCTATGTGGAGTAAAGTAAGTTCTATGTACAATATTAAATTGTATTAATTTAAAAGCTGCATTTCAAGATATCTTTTCTGGACTACCCAAGATCTTTTCCCACTCCTTCACAGTCAATTGTCTATTTAACACGGTCTCTCATCTCACCAGCAAGCCAGACAACAATGGAGGTGTGAGTTCCATTATTGCCAAGTAAAACTATTTCCCTAAGTGCCCTGCCAAGCCCAACTTCAATAGTGCCTGTAGGGCAGGATGAGTGCCTGGTTCATTCTCCGCTACACCCCAAAGCTCTGTCATCGCCCTCCAAATTTCATGGTAGTTTAAAAACTGTCCTGGTGGGAGTCCATGATACTCCAAAAACTCGTTCAATGGCAACAGTTTGCCATCTCTGTAACAGTCCCCAACTGTCTGTATACCTACCTCCTCCCATCCCGTTAGTTGCCTGCCAGTAAGGGGTGGGCCTCTTCCTGCCTGGGGGATGCCCATGATTGGTATGCTGGGTGCATAGAGCAATGTTTCCTTGGAAGACGCTGCACATCTATCCCAACAGGTCACTGTAGCGGAGAGCAAGAACCCCATATTATTACGTTTCTGGTGACGATTAAGCCATCTGGAGAGCAGTAACATGCGTAGAGCCTCTGGGGTAAGCGATGACGTAGATAGATCGCTCCCATCCAACCTTCTAGCAAGCCACTGAAGCTGGGCCGCCAGATAGTAACCCTCGAAGTCCGGGCCCCAACCCTCCATTCACCAACGGGAGCCACATGGTCTGTAGCGACACTCTATTTCGGCCACCATCCCACACCAAATCTCGCAATATCCCATCAAGAGTTCTGAAACTATGTTTGGGCACCACAACTTTTACTGAATAAAGTTAACGTTTTAGGTTGGTGGTTTTGTGAAATTGTTTTTTTATCAGTGAGAGGTGTTTTATATGTTTTTGATATGTGAAATGGATGTATGTTAAGTCGCCAGATTGTCAAAGATCATTTGGCAGCCATTTTTAAGCACAGGGTAACAGATTTGATATCTGAGAACCTTCAGTGATGGCACTGTAAGTGATTCTCAACCAATGTGCTGGGTTAGCAACTTATTATAGGCTGAAAACCTCCTTCACAGGTTCTGGGCACAATTAGCTGATCAATGTCAGGGACAGTGGGGTTGCAAAGGTGCTAGAAATTCTCATTTGCTCCAGAATGAAGTAGGATGTGAGCTTCTCTAGGTTGTGCCGGACAAGGTGACAGACATTGGCCAGAATGTGTGACACATCTGTGTGTGCTGTGCTTGACCTAGCGATATGGTTATGGTTCAGCGCAAGAGTTTTACAAAACTTCCAAACCCGAAGCTGCATTTACAACCAACTAAATTGAGAGGGTTTAACTTCACCTGGCTCTTTAGAAAATGTGCAGTCATACCATTTCCCGCTGAAAGGCAATATTTCTCTACATGTTTTTTCGTACCTGGCGTGTCACGCAGTTTGGTGCTTACTTTCCCTCCTTGTTAAAGAACAGCAGATGTTTCAGCACCCAGGCTAATGTGCTGCATAGCTAAATACATATAAGGTCCTAAAGGCGAGACCGATTGCATTGTAAATGCTTGTTTCCCTTAATCCTGTCCACCCTCAACCCCACCCTCTCATTTGTTGCCTCCTTCTTCCCCCACCGTGGACCTATTTTTCACATTTATATAATTATTTTGTTTTGGCGGGCCAGGACACGAATTGCTCACAGCCCTTCCACTTTAGAAATAAAAGTGCTTCTGCGCTTGTTCATTTTCATATTCTCTATTAACTGATTCCTCTCGGATCGGTAAATAAAAAATAAATTGTGCCTGCGTCTCGAGCATGCATCAAGACCTATACACACATATAAAAATGCATGCTTTTTTTGTTTTTGTTCATGCTGTCAGCATTTGCAATGCTATACAACATGACGAAAAGGTATTAGCAGAGTCAATAGGTCTCAAAGGCTGAATCTATTGGCTTTTCCAATGCTTGTCCTATAGTGGAGTCAATAATAATTTCATCAGGCTAATCGGTTCTAGCCCTGATGTTAATGATTCATTTATGTTGGATATTAAATAAGAGGACCCTTAGGGCATAGAACAACCTGTTTAAATAATTTAGATGGATAAGCATCCAGGGGAACAACAGACGTTTTAAAGGCATATATTATATATACTGCTACAGACCGTGAGAGTGGCAAAATATAACATAATGTATTAGTGAAAATTATATAGCCAAGCTTTCGATTCAGATTAATTGTCCTTTAGTGCTTTCTGTGAAGCTCTGATTTGTTTACTTTTTCGTTGCTGTGTGAAACATTGGCAAAGCCAGGAAGTCTGGTCTTTGGGCACTATTGGCTTTGCTAATCTCTTCTGATGATGCTGTACAGCTTCTTGAAGAAAATAAATGATCGAGGCGCGTTATCGGGTGACCGGTGATAATTCCGACCCGGTCCTAATCGGGTATTTTTTGTTAAAACGAGAGCGGTACCGATGATGTTCGGTTTCCGATTTCGTCAGAAAAGGGGTAACGTGTATTGTTACACAGCATCAGTATTTAAGGGCCGTTTGTTGCCCGTGGGTTGAGCTTGGTGCAGCTCCAGTTTCCAAGTGCACGGGTCGGAATTATCACCGGTCACCCGATAACGCGCCTCGATCATTAAGATCAGCCCTGAAGATTCACAGCCACATGCTGTGATGAAACACGTGTAGGCTAGAGTGACAGGCACAGTGATTCTGAGAATGTGAACACTGTTGGTTAATAAAACTTTTTGAAAACTTATGTTTGGTCTGATCTATCCCATTGGCATGACCATTTGAAGATTGAAATTTGATTTGATACACTTAGTGTGCTCTGGATTTCTGTTCAATTGCATTAGAGAGAGGTCCCTGATCCTCTTCTCGTACAGAGGTTAAGGTTTTCCTCTGCCAAGAAGCACCTAACTTTAAACTACGATACTTTAAAGACTTACCGTGATAAGTTGAGCGCCAGATTTCTGAACACTAAAAAACCTGCTCGCAGACTGTATATAAGGCCTCAGAAGGATGAATGGCTTAATCCAGCAAGACACAGGACCGCTTGTGTCTCAGCTGTGCCTAGGTCCGGATGTCATGCGCCCCAGTTAGTTATATGCAGGGCCACTGACAATATGGGATTGTGCGGTTGTGGCGTTTTTCGCATAATTGCATATTTGCTGCATTTGCCACACGATTCATGGTCTTCTGCAAAAATGTTAACAAACAAAATCTATCTCTAGCGATCCATAAGTTACTAAAAATGCAGCGACACGTCACACGTGTTGCCGCAAAGAGGAAGGCCCGATGCAAAGCTTGACTGTCACCTTACTGTTGCTTATTGCTGCCTCGGGGTGTCAAACTGGTACTAATGAGGTGCAAACAATACCAAGGCAGTGCAAAATGTGCCACATTGCGCCGCATAATTTACTCACATCTGCTGCAAAATGTTTGCCTCTCCCCTATCACATAATGCTAGTGGCCCTATTTATGTGACTAATAATACGTAACCCTTCTTGCCTTGTAGAGACCCCAGACGTGCACGTTACTGACTACTGACTACTCAGCCCTACTGCCCTTCCTGATGCAGGAAGTTCACACGTGACTGACCCAGCCCCAGCCTTACCCGCCTTTCTGCGTCCCCAGATTTAAATGAGGCCTGATGACACCAGTCCTACAAGCCTCTCTGAGGCGCTATATGTACATGTGACTGACTCCTCCCCAGCTCCACAGGCCCGCAGCCAGGGCTTACCTTGTTGATGAGGGAGACAAATTAGTTGTTGAGGCCTTTCATCTGCTCCTTGTCCATGGAGCGGATCTGGTGCAGCTGGGGGTCGATCTCCAGGGCGGGCATGGAGGAGAGCAGAAAGCCGGGTGTGGCCCGGGTGAGCTCCGGCCCGTTCCTGGCCTGGGTCAGGGCGCTGGTGGACCTCTGCAACTCGGCCTGGTAGCCCATCACCCCACCGCTGGACGAGGGGCGGCCGGACAGGGACAGCGACCCCTGGGAGCTGCTGCTGAAGCTGCCGCAACCGTCCCCATAGCGGCTGCTGTACAGACTCATCGCAGGCGCCAGGTGAGCTGTGGCACTGTCAGGGGCACTTGTGGGGAGTCCTGGAGCTCCTAGAAGTGGCGCACTGGGCACTGTGGGAGGAACTGCTCGGAGTACCACCTGGGGGTGGGGGTACCAGCTAAGAGCTGCTCAGAGAGGGCACCTGCCAGGAGTGGTAGCAGGGCTTCAGGGTTGGGGCACCTGCCAGGTGTGGGAGAACGTCCTCAGAGTGGGGGCATCTGCCAAGGGTGGTAGCGGGGCTTCGGTTGGGGGCACCTGCCAAGTGTGGGTGAAGCTCCTCTGAACCGATGTCTCTCAGGAGTGAAGAAGGCAGAGCAGCTCCAACTGCTGGACTGCTGCAGGTGGGGGTGTAATAAGAGAGGGGGGTCACCCTGGATCCTCGGGCGTGCCAGGGTACACCTGCAACCAGCACCCGTCCAATCAGGTAGTACCTGGCCAGCCTCACCTGGGCAAATCTGCATAGGCCGTGCCTCTGGAAGGGTGTAAGGAGTACTCATCTTGTGGCACTGCCCCCTCCCCCCACACCCTCCCTCAGTGGGTCACTCAGGCCATGCTCGCGCACCTCTAAAGGGGTCCCACCTCTCGCATGAAGAATTGGAGGGGATTTGTGAGGGGCGGAAGACAGGAACGACAGGCGGCTGGGCAGGAAGTGATGGCGGAAGAGGGAATGGGGGAGGAAAGAGGGACTGGAGGTGGGGGGTGATGGGAGGAAGGAAGAATAGAGCAAAAGAAAGAGGGTGAGTGGAGGGATGTCTGGTGAAGATAACAGAAAGAACAGGAGTATTCAGAGAGAGAGGGGAAGGAAGAGAAATACATAAAGTAGATGTCATGCCTGCCGATCCACGGAAGCCGTGGTTGGCAAAGACATGGTTGGCGGAAGAGAATGTATCTAGAAAGCGCATGCGCAAGTCTAGCGCATGCGCGCTATCGCTATATAGTTTCCCCTTTGCGTTCCCTCCGGGTTTCCTGCATAGCTTCCGGGTCACGGTGGTGGCGTTTGGGCTCCGGCGGAATTCCTCTTGGCTCGGTGACGGTCTTCGGTTCTGGACTCTCTCCTACTGAATAGATAAGTTAGAGAGTTGAGTATTGTTTCTAGAGTGAACACTCGTTAGTGTTTGCTACTCCGTGTAGTGTCACACGGGGACGTCTTTGTTTGCAGACATTAGTTGCAGGATTTATTGTTTGTGCTTTATTTTACCTCGGTGAGGTTTATCTCTTTGGTTTAGCGGAGCTTCCGAATATATACTTAGAGCTCCTGAAGTGCTTTCTAACTTCATTTGAATAGACAACACAGGGAATTACTTACTTGATGCGGGAGTTTCTTTTGTGGAGAACAGGGAGTCAATATTCATAAGGCACTGGAAACATTAGGTACGCTCCGTCACCTATACTTATACATATAGGCATTATGTGGGCTCTAGATTCTCTCACAGTGGGTTAACGTGCTCAATTTAGCACAGTCTGTCCCAACCTGTCAGTGGATAATGCATATCCTTGTAGAAGACCCCTCACTCACCAACCTAGTTGGTGACATGCTTCATCATCGGGGTCCCACCCCATAGGCCGAGTGCCTATAGGGTGTGCTGCGACACCTGATTACAGTGGAGCAGGTTGTTTTTCTTTTATGTGTTCAAGGCGATCAAATAATTGAATTTAAAAAGGGCCAACACTACTCACTGCAAGTTTTTATTCTTGAGTGCTTGAACCCTATTAAAAATGTGTAACACCTATGCCCAATTAGGTAGACTTCGGTGTATAAAAAGAAGTGTCATTAAAAATAGCTAAGTGTGCTATGTGAAGTGTGATTAATGCTATTGATTAAAAAGGTCTACATGTTTCAACCATTGTATTTATTCATTGGTTTTCGTCAGGACCGTGATATTGAACTGGGTGGTCCGCACACGCTAAGGTGCGTCCTGCCCTAGTCCAAGTTGGAGTACACAAATTGTGAACTTGTGTAAAATTGGTGCATTTTCTTTTATTAAAAGAAAAAACCTGTAAGGAAACAGGGAAAAAAACAAAAAGACAGGAAGGGATCACATACAGGGGTTGACTACACACGTGTAATACATTTAACATATATAGCCAGTATTTTCCATGAGTCAATACATGGGATAATGCCCATATTTCAGTCAGACAGTAGAAACCATCTGCTATGCGACAGTACTTCAGTGCTTTTACCGAACTGTGACTAATGAGCCATGAATCAGTGCCAAAGGAGTGGTGACGATCTGGGTTTGGCATCTGAAAATGACTAGTGAAAAAAGGGGGCGACGTACTATGGGCCAGTGATCATACTGGTGCTACGGGGTGAACGGATGCACAGAGTTGTGAGCACTCGTGAAGGCGCTTAAGAATTGCGACTGGTATATGGCTGATTGCTTACACTTCCTTGCGGAATTACCGCTTCATGGGCACCAGCGCTTCCAAGACGGCAAGAGTCCGTCTCCTGAAAGTGGGTAAAGAGTAAAACAAAAGCAAATGCCCGGTTTTAGTTTGCTGGCTTGTTTAAAAAGGTTTTTTGTGTTGCCAACGGATCGAGCGGCGAGCGCGTAAAGAGAAGAGAGTGTCCTCACTCAGACTTGGCCGCGCATTACTTACTTGCAGCTTCTGCTCTTCAGACCGTAAACCTACTTGGTTCGACCGGCGGCGCCCCGAGGAGTGACCGGCTTGTTCTCAATGCCGGTAAAGTAAACCCGGAATAGTTCCTGGTTGGGCGTGGCTTCGTCACGTGGTGTGATCACGTGGGTCGTAATAGGCCAATCCGGTTAAAGTTAGGGGTGGGGCACTCGGATGATTTCATTTCTGCCGGGAAACAGAGTAGGTTTACGGTCTGAAGAGCAGAAGCTGCAAGTAAGTAATGCGCGGCCAAGTCTGAGTGAGGACACTCTCTTCTCTTTACGCGCTCGCCGCTCGATCCGTTGGCAACACAAAAAACCTTTTTAAACAAGCCAGCAAACTAAAACCGGGCATTTGCTTTTGTTTTACTCTTTACCCACTTTCAGGAGACGGACTCTTGCCGTCTTGGAAGCGCTGGTGCCCATGAAGCGGTAATTCCGCAAGGAAGTGTAAGCAATCAGCCATATACCAGTCGCAATTCTTAAGCGCCTTCACGAGTGCTCACAACTCTGTGCATCCGTTCACCCCGTAGCACCAGTATGATCACTGGCCCATAGTACGTCGCCCCCTTTTTTCACTAGTCATTTTCAGATGCCAAACCCAGATCGTCACCACTCCTTTGGCACTGATTCATGGCTCATTAGTCACAGTTCGGTAAAAGCACTGAAGTACTGTCGCATAGCAGATGGTTTCTACTGTCTGACTGAAATATGGGCATTATCCCATGTATTGACTCATGGAAAATACTGGCTATATATGTTAAATGTATTACACGTGTGTAGTCAACCCCTGTATGTGCTCCCTTCCTGTCTTTTTGTTTTTTTTCCCTGTTTCCTTACAGGTTTTTTCTTTTAATAAAAGAAAATGCACCAATTTTACACGAGTTCACAATTTGTGTACTCCAACTTGGACTAGGGCAGGACGCACCTTAGCGTGTGCGGACCACCCAGTTCAATATCACGGTCCTGACGAAAACCAATGAATAAATACAATGGTTGAAACATGTAGACCTTTTTAATCAATAGCATTAATCACACTTCACATAGCACACTTAGCTATTTTTAATGACACTTCTTTTTATACACCGAAGTCTACCTAATTGGGCATAGGTGTTACACATTTTTAATAGGGTTCAAGCACTCAAGAATAAAAACTTGCAGTGAGTAGTGTTGGCCCTTTTTAAATTCAATTATTTGATCGCCTTGAACACATAAAAGAAAAACAACCCGCTCCACTGTAATCAGGTGTCGCAGCACACCCTATAGGCACTCGGCCTATGGGGTGGGACCCCGATGATGAAGCATGTCACCAACTAGGTTGGTGAGTGAGGGGTCTTCTACAAGGATATGCATTATCCACTGACAGGTTGGGACAGACTGTGCTAAATTGAGCACGTTAACCCACTGTGAGAGAATCTCTTTTCTCCATTTTTTGAGGGGTAACTCCTCCATTGTTTTTGTAATTTATCCCGGGGACCAGGAGTTCCCAACTCACATAGATTTGTGCAAATTCCCTAACTCTCTCTTTTGTTATTTAAGATTATGTGGGCTCTCCCTTATTGATAACCAATGACCCCTATTTTATAGGAATATACATTGTTCATGTATCACCCTACCTACCTTACTGTGAGGTCAACAGAAGGAAGATTGATTACAGGTAGAAGCACTGCAAGTAATCATCAGGTACCATACATCTCTGCTTTATAGCATACACACTCACAGATATAATTCATCATATTCCTAATCACTCTCTCTTTATCTACAGGAGGGGTTCAGAAGAGACAGTGAGTGTTGACCAGTTCTCTTTGCATCCTGGATTTCGGATTCCTGTGTCTTCCCCATCTTTCGTTGTTTTGTTTCCCTGTGTCCCTTGCACTGGCATCTACTCTTCTCACCAAGTATATATATATCATTGGTGTAGAGTGAACCGGTGTGGGGGAGGTCAGGAAAGAGCTTCAACTTCATGGTGTTTCCGAGACATCCTCCTATCAGGCACGACAGAACGCAAAGCCTTATTAACATATTTGTCGCCTAAACACCATGGATGTGACGCTAGCTGATTTAGCTAATATGATGGGTAATCTCCAGCTGGAAACCCAGGCCTTAGCTACAAGGCTAGATAGAATGGATAGAGATGGAGCTGGGACAGCCTCGGGCTCGCAAACACCAGTTATACAGGTAGTTACCTCTGCTCCCCCTTTGCCTCTTGCTCCCCCGGAACGATTTTCAGGAGAACCTACGAGATGTGCTGCCTTTATCAGTCAGTGTCAATTACATTTTATGTGTAAACTCACATGTTTTCCGACTGATCAGGCCAAGGTGGCATTCATGATTTCATACTTGGGTGGCTCAGCTTCCAATTGGGCTATACCATTGATAGAAAGAGACGATCCATTACTTTTAGATTATGATAGGTTCAAGGGCGAACTTCGTAAACTATTTGATAAACACACCTTCACCCAAGCTGCAGATACAGAACTGCTTCTGTTGAGACAGGGAACTAGGGATTTGCCTACTTATATAGCCACCTTTAATCGTTTAGTGGCAGAAGCTAGTTGGCCCCAGGACAAACGTAGTGCTTTATTTTATAAAGGGCTCCGTGATGAGCTAAAGGATGCCTTGGCACATGTGGTAGATCCCCCTGATACATGTCCTGAGTTGATAGATCTGGTGGTCAAATTAGATCACCGTTTGGGTGAACGCAGAAAAGATAAGAATAGATATGATTATAGTAAAACATATTATAGAGAGAGAAAGACAGAATCTGAATCTTCTACAGGCTCTCCCTCGGAAGGTGTTGAACCCATGCAAATAGGGAGTATTAAGGGGCCAATCTGAGGTAATATAAATTTTATGGTCAAGTTGTGTTCCCTAGCGAGTACCCCACCGACTCCATGTACGAGTTAAAGTGCATGTAACTTCCCTCCTGTGTCAGCTATGAAGACGCAAATACATTTGCGTCCACCGTTAACCTGTCCTCTTTCAGACCCACCATGAATGGGTTGAATGATCCGTTCCTAAGTATGCTATGCCAACGTCTTTTTGTAGTGTACTCCTACGTTTTTCAGCCCTGGCTGAAGTAGGCCCTGAATTCCTGCCACCGAGCCTCTTTTCTGGCTTCTGACTCCGAGGAATCTCTGCCCAGGCAGCCCCCGTACCCGTGAACTCTGACTTACTTCTAGCGCGGCCCTCCGTGCTCAGCTCAGCCTGCTGCCTGCCAAGATTGACTATAACCTTCGAGTTATCTGTTTCCCTCCCCGAAAATACATTCCAGCCTGCTAGCTTCAGTAAACATCCTTCCTCAGCTACGAGGCTAAAGGGCCGACCTGTCTCTATGCAAGTAATTCATAGCTTCTGTTGCCATGCTTCCATGGAAGGCCCCATGCCCCCACGCTTCTCATACAGACACTCAGGCGCTTATACACGCACTCACAACAAGTATAGAATAGCTTCTGCTCTAGAGACCTTTCTGCCCAGATAGCTTAGTTCCTAAACATCAGATATCAGATATGATAGAAGCACAAGTTGATCTGACATGCCAGACTTCTGTCTCTTTCCGTCAGTGTAAATGTCAAATCCCCTGCACCCCTCCAGTTACACGTCATCCAGCTGCGCACGCATCCAAGCTTCCGATTTCTGCTGACATTGCCACATTTTCTGTTAGTGCCACCCCTTTGTGACACCTATCAGTGACGTTTCCAGAACACACCTCTAGTTCACGCCTCTTGATTACGCACATGTACCACGTGTAATACTGTTATCTTGTCTTCTCTCAACTGTTACGCCTCTTGCACTGTTACTTATGGAATAAAATAAGTATATAAGCTATGTACTGTTAATAAAAGGTAGCGCTCTATCCCTTCTGACACCCTGTGTGGTGGTCAGAACATGATATCTTGGCCATGACCATTCCTTGTTAAGGAATAAAACCCCTTAGAACTCTCACACCACGGACTCTGTCTTTTTTCATCCGATCTGAGTTATTATTGATTAAGTACTTACCTGCAAAGAAATTAAGAGAGTAAATTAATTATTTACGTCATTTTGGCGCCCGAATAGGGACCCCTCCCCCACCTCACGCGCCGGTTGGCGCATTGCAAGCTCTGTCCCCTGCCATCAGTTAGAAGGAACATACGCGTACCGGCAGGATTTCCTGCATCTCCCTCTGACCCACGGAGGTGACGAAGACTGCGATCAGTGCCCAGACGAGGCGGTGAGGAGTGCGGAGGATCCCGACCAGAGCCTAGCCGAAAGAAGCAAGGTCCGAGGTGTCAAGAGGCCCACCAGGTTTCCGAAGTTTTTCGAAAATTCCCGAAGTTTTCCGAAGTTTTCCGAAGTATCGAGTCGAGTCCAGTCGAGTTTTTCCGAGGCCTTCTGTTTCCGTGCTTCCCGGTGAGTACCATTGCTGGGTCGTATCTAGACGGGTTTGGGTACGCAAGTCCGGTCTGCACTGTTTTTAGGCAGTGTATCTGTACTGTTTAGCAGTATATCTAGTATTCCGAATTTCTGAATCTTTGCACTGTTACAACAGTGTATCTGTACTGATTAGCAGTACATCTAGTATAGTGGGGTAATCATCTTTTCAATGTCTTTGTGATTAATGTCGTGGTATGAATGTGATTGTTTTCCTTGTGCATTATTGTGTTTTTTGTATAAATAGTTACATTCAGAATTAAGTATCAAGGATCGAGCATTTCAGTATCAAGTAGGCACAATGCCGTTTTTCAGCAAGTTAAAGCAGATAGGAACTAGGAAAGGGATGTTAGAGGAAGAAATTCCAATCCCCCCTAGGGACACTCCAGGTAATTTCATGTATAACAAACATGGCATAGACGCCATATTGTATCTAGAGTTATGGACCGATTATACCAAGCACCTAGAGGAAAGATACCGATGGCCAGTTAACGGAACATGGGATGCCGAGTGCATCATAAAGGTAGAAGAAGCATTACGGAAAAAGAAAGCCAGACAATCTCAGAAAGACGCCATAGAATTTTGGCGTAAGGAATCACATAAACGTGCTGAAAGAGCACTCCGTAGAGAAGACAGACTTAAAGAATCAGAAAAGGCCCAAGAAAACGAATTAGTTATTGAAGGAATTCGAGTAAAATCAGAACAAATAGATCGCATCCGAAATAGCCAAGTGAACAACATGTATCTTTTGGCCGAAGGTACCCCTGACGCCATTTCAGAAATACCGAAAAATTTGCCGTCACCATTAGTTCCAACTAAAGTAATGCATAAGACTACTAAAGACATATTCCTAAATTCATACTTAGACGATGTAGCACCAGCTTACACCAATCTGCCTGTTCGTGCCCTGCCTATTGACAGGGACGGGGGTGGCACTCCACCCCCAGGTCACGTTCCGCCGGTACCGCAACAGACTTCTCCCGTTCCGCCAGCCCCGCCACTTCCCGTACTCAAAACTGACCTACCGAAACCACGTTTGCCTGATCCACCTAAACGACAAGTTCAAGTTCAGATACAGACTCCACAGGGAGGTAATGTACAAGCGTCCGCTTCAGGAGGTGCGACCGCGGGTCCTCAGACCCCGCCACCAACTCACAGATTCAATCTCAGAGATATGCAGAGTCCTCTCACGTACAGGTCTCCCCACTCCTCTAATTCATCCCGCCTTGACGCATTAAAAGAAAACATGTCAGTTTGCAGATATGATCCAGTACCCGGAAAAGACGATTTAATGATATTAGCATCATTACGGTTAAGATCCGCTACGGATAGCTTGTTATGCTATGCAGGAATGAAGGATCGTCTAGACAGAATATATGAGTTCGTTCAGACAGGAAAGGACTCTGACAGTATTAAGGATGCCATGGAGAAACAGAAAGTTGGCATGCAAGCACTGATACTACGATTTTTCATAAATTGTCTAATAAGAGAACGAGACAGGCCCGGAACAGATCAGAGTGAATTAGACGCATTGAACAAGTGGGGTCAAAATATAGCTGATGGAAGACATGACAGACAAAATTGCATAGACTCTATGTACAAGAAGATTAAGAAAGCAGTGATAGCAGTACACCAGAAAGAGAAAGAAAAGGTTTCCTCCGAGGAGGAAGAAGTACAGGAAGAACCCGAAGGAAATGTAGGAACAATAGCATATGTAGGTAAGGGAACTTACCTTAGGAAGGGTATCCGTCCGGAGAGCAAGAGAGTTTTCTTCTCTGCCTTAACAAATCCGAATTCTGCTGAGCATCAGTTCCAGGAAACTGATAAAAGGCTCCGAGACCGAGTCGGGTACCATGTACTCAATTCTATGGATGAACAAGAACTCGCCCGATCAGCTGTATCATGGGCTGAAAATGCAGACATATATAATGACGACACGGTAGCGCAGACATTTCTGAACCTCTCTCCCGACGAACAGAAATTAGCAGGTGTATACATGATTCAGCACCTTCTCATTAAATACAGAAAACATTATTCCGATCCAGGTCCCTTACACGAGACACTAGAAGCACTACTGATGATAGATGGAGAGGTCTAAGCACTAAATTAATTCAAATTATTCTAGAACAACGACACAGATATGATACGTTTGTAAGCTCTGAATATGTTCCCGCCCCACCTCCAGAAAGGAAAATGTACCATATGCAATGCGGGGGTGGTATTGAAAGTCAGAACCCCTTACGAGAAGTGCACCCTGTTATGGGTGAGGATAAAACTTTGAAACGCGTGTATGTACACACGCCTCTGACTAAATTAGAACTGTTAGAAATGAAGAAACTAGTACCATGCCATGATAAAGACCCTGCAGGTTTCCATAGAGAGCTTAAAGACATGTTGTTAATGGGGGACTACACATATGATGATATCATGAAAATGTTGAAGGTATTATTGCCTACGGGTATATTCGAGAAATTAAAGGAAAAGGAATGGGAGGTGGGAGACACAAAGATTGCCTGGGCAGAAATAGAGGAAGAAGAAAAGAAACGGGTCCCAGGGTTAGGCCTTGGGGACAAAACTAAAGCATTACCAGGTTTGATAGTACAGGTCCTGCCCAGATTATTGACAACTAGAAAGGAGGATTGGGATGCAATCTCGTCCTGTAAACAGAAACATGATGAAGATACTAGTGACTTCTATTCAAGATTCGAGAAATGTTTTATTATTAATAGTGGCCTCCAGCCAAGTAGCGAGTCGTACCCACATCTTTTTGTATCAAAGTTAGTCGAGAATTCCCTACCGTTAGTTAAAAATAGAGTGTACAAGGTTGAGAGTACATGGCAAGCAAATACGCCATCCCAGATGTTACAAATGTTACAATATCATCAGAACAGAATTAGAGAAGAACAAGATCAGGAACAAAAACGCATGAAAGACACAAAGATGAAAATGTTAGTAGCTCAGACAGTCCCATCCGACGGACACAGAAAGGGTACGACCCAGACAAGTCACACTACAGCTCCTGTTAAAGGGACATGCAATTATTGCAAGCAGCCAGGTCACTACGTACACGAATGCCCAGTTCTGAAACATAACATAGCGACAGGTAAAACTAAAGAAAGACCGCATCCGCCTAGACAAGACCATAACCAGCATCAGTCTACACAGAATACACAGCCTATGCATGCTTCCTCGACTCCAGCACAGACCGTAGCAGTATCACAGCCACAGCCCATTGCCGCAACTCAGCAAGTGTCACAGCAGATGTACCAGTATGCCCAGTCTGCTTACCCTGAATATTCCCGATATACATGAAACAGCCTAGAGAGGGAAGGTGGCTTGCCTCTTATTGAGATTCCTGTAGATCAAGAAGGTCCTTATGTACACAGTCAAGTATTGGGAAAAGACAGAAAGTTTTTAATTGACACAGGGGCAAGTCGCACTACAATAAGTCATGATGAAGTTCCAGGGGCACCCCTCTCAGGCTCACAGAATGTTTCCCTGGGTTTTTCAGGACAGCCTATTGTAAATGAAGTATCCGAACCAGTCCCCCTGGCTGTGGGTCCATTATCACGCGTTACAGACCTGCTACTCACGAAATCATGTCCAGAAAATCTGTTAGGAATTAAAACATTGAAGGCTCTAGGAGCTATAATATGCTGTTCCCCGGAGGGAGTTAGACTCTTTCTGCGGGATTTCAAGGGTCATTATGTTTTGCGTGAGTTTGATGTCAGATTAAAAAATGTACCTGATTACTTGTGGGCAAAAGGCCCAACAGATGTAGGCTGTATGCACATTACACCATACCGCGTTACACTCAAGGCAGGTGTTGTATTACCCAGAATCAGACAATATAAGTTACCACCCGATGCTGTAGTGGCTTTACTGAAAATCATTGAAGAGCTCATTGCCCAAGGAGTGGTCGTCGAAACCGACTCCAATATCTGTAACTCACCCATCATTCCGATTCTTAAACGTACTGATCCCAATGCACCGCCAGTATATCGGCTGGTGATTGATCTTCGAGAATTAAATAAATGCATTATTCCACAGTATCCTGTGGTCCCCGATATCTCCTCTCTACTGACTGCTATTGATTCAGAAGCAACGTTCTTTACTGTAATTGATCTCAAGAACGCCTTCTTCAGCGTGCCTATTGATCCGGAGAGCCAATATCTCTTCGGATTCAGTTTAAATGGACGCAGTTTCAAATTTTCGCGCGCACCTCAAGGATTCACAGAAAGCCCCAGCATCTATAGTCAAGCACTGAAAAGACAACTAGATTGTATTCAAATGCCAGTTAACACCGCTTTACTGCAATACGTCGATGATCTGCTGATCACCGCACGAAGTGAGCCCGAATGTGAAAAAGCATCACTGACAGTTCTACACTTTCTGGCCGACAAGGGACACAAGGTGTCTCCTTCGAAGCTACAATTCTGTGTTCAGCAAGTTGTGTACTTGGGTCACTTGCTGTCCAAAGTGGGGAGACAGCTCACTCCCGATCGCATTCAGTTAATTGCAAATATGCCACAACCCCAGACACAAAAGGAAGTGCGGGCCTTCATAGGCCTCACCTCGTACTGCAGACAATGGATTCCCCAGTATGCATTTCTAGCCAAGCCACTCATCCAGTTAACGACACAGGAGGCAGCGACTTCGACTGCCCTCCCTTGGACTCAGGAACACACACAAGCTTTTGAAGACTTAAAGAAAGCCTTATGTCAAGCACCAGTTTTAGCGACACCATGTTACAGCAAACCGTTTACACTTTTTGTTACAGAACGTGACGGTACAGCGTTGTCTGTCCTCACTCAAGATCAAGCAGGTTCACATAAGCCTTGTGCTTATTTTTCTAGTACATTGGATTCAGTAGCCCAAGCACTCCCTGCGTGCTTAAAGTCAGTAGCAGCAACAGCGTTAGCAATAAGACAAAGTGATTCAATTGTTTTAGGTCATCAGTTAACAGTTCAAGTACCACATTCTGTAGAGGTTTTGTTAAACAGAACCCAGACTCAACACTTGACTATAGCACGACTGACAGGTTATGAATTAACACTATTCCAGCCACACATAGAAATAAGACGCTGCAGTATCCTGAACCCCGCAACACTGTTACCAACAGTTATGACGGATCCAGCCCCACATGATTGTATAGAAATCATTAATGCAGTAACAAAGCCTAGACGAGATTTAACAGATGTTCCATTGACAAATCCAGACCTGACACTTTATGTGGACGGTTCATGCATGAGAACAAGTACAGGAGAATTAGTGGCCGCGTATGCCGTGACCACTGAAACTGAAGTTAAAGAAACACATCGTATTGACACACTGTCTGCTCAAGCAGCAGAGCTCATCGCTCTGACCCGAGCTTGTATTCTAGCCAAGAACAGAAATGTTAACATATACACTGATTCCCGTTATGCCTTCGGAGTTGTACACGACTTCGGAGTCCTCTGGCAAGAACGAGGTTTCCTGACCTCTCATGGGGCCAAGATTCAACATGGTCCCCTCATTCAAGCACTGTTAGAAGCAATACATTTGCCCTCGGGCATATCAGTCATGAAGTGTAAAGCACATACTAAAGTTACAGATTCTGTTTCCCAGGGTAATGACCTGGCAGACCAGACAGCAAAACATACAGCACTGACTCACATCCAGATTACTGATGTGACAAAGACAATAGTACCGACAAAGTCTATGACAGTTAGAGATCCCGCCCTTGACGTAATTGACATTCAGACACATGCTACTCCAGATGAAATAAAGAAATGGACTGAACTAGGAGGGATTCAGACAGATCAAGGTTGGGTGACGAAGGGAAAATGTATATGGTTTCTCCCTGACGCAATGGTTCAAGTCATGATAAATACAGCACATAGCCCGGCACATCTAGGAGAGAAGGCGATGTTAGATAGTTTACAGAATCTCTGGTACAACAAACACTTACGAGCAGCAGCAAAACAGAGAGTGCGTACTTGCATGATCTGTTGTCAGTTCAATCCAGGTAAAAGCGTCCCTGTAGAGCAAGGAGGATTTCATCCTCCCGATCACCCTTTTGAAGTCCTCCAGATGGATTATATCCAGATGAACAGTTGTCGAGGTTTTAAATATGTCCTTGTAATTGTTTGTGCTCTGTCCCGCTGGACCGAAGCATACCCAGTCCCAGACTACACTGCTCCGACCACTGCCAGACAGTTGGTTCGTGAATTCTTCCCACGGTACGGTTTGCCCCGTGTCGTGTATTCAGATAACGGACAGCCGTTCTCGTCCGAGTTGATGAAACAGGTTTCCCTTTTGCTAGGATATCAGTGGAGGTTCCACTGTGTCCGACATCCCGAAGCAGCAGGCCTTGTAGAAAGGCATAATCAGACGCTAAAAATCCGCCTTGCCAAGATCTGTCAGGAAAAAGGGGTCGACTGAATAGTCGCCCTGCCCGTGGCACTATTCTACATGAGAATGGTCGCCCACTCAAGATCAGGGCTATCCCCGTACGAAGTGGTCTTTGGCAGACCACCGAATATGTGGGGGACGCCCATTCCGAAGAAAATAACTGATGTTGATTGTAATATGTTGACAGATTACCTTGCCTCCTTGATGTCTGCACTCCAATCATGTCGTTCACAGGTTGCCGCAGCCTTCCCTGACAACACCGATGTAAAGGGGCATGAGGTCCGTCCTGGGGACCTGGTACTCGTCCGGAATTTCGACCGGAAAAGTCCGCTGGAACCCCGTTGGAAGTCTCTGAAGACCGTCCTCCTTACAACCAGGACCGCCGTGAAGATAGAGGGGAGAAAGGGGTGGGTCCATACGAGTCACATCAAACTTTGCAATGAACTAAAAAACGGACTAAAAAAGGACTCTGACTCGTCCACCCCCACCAAAGACTGTGTTGAGGAAAAAGACTTTACCGTTACCGAACGAGAAAAGACTCCCCAAGAACTGTACCGTATGAAGCTCCGATCTAGCAAGTCAGACAGTTTAATTGTTTAAGTCCTCCCCTAGGTGAATCGGTTAAATAGTTTCTGACATGTATCCCCTAGATCGAGATAGAGAAAGAGAGAGAGAAGCAAAGAAACGTACATACTGCAAATCACTGCGTAGTCACTGTATAGTGACGTTGTTAATAATGTTTTTCCTAAGTATTCTAATTATTATTGCCAGCATTCTGCTACCTATATATTGGCCTATTTTCAGGCGTGAACAATCTGCTTACAATGTCTCTGCTGAACACACTTTTAGTGAACTTCCTGCACATGAACTCTCTTACAGACTTGCGCTGCGCAACAATACATTCATTAGTATGTTACATCACTCCCATCAGACGAATAATGCTACAGACTGCTGGATATGTGGCCGACTCCCTCCCTACCAGAATTACAAGGGAGCTCTGCCCCTCTTTCCGTACCCGTTCACTCACAATGGCTCCTGTGGGGCATGGTTTAAAATAATGAATTCCTTAGATCCTGATATTGCTGTTTTCGATGGGGGCTGGGTTTGGGGAAACTTGAACTTAGTCCTGCTCAACGTCTGTTACCCTGATAAAGAGGGACTTCCCACTCGAATAGGAACTGATCTAGAAAATGAAGTATATGGATTAGGTAATTACACAATTAGCCTTATGATCCTTACTGTTGAATCCGAAGCTGCTCCAGTTCTGCCCCATATGTTGGTATTACCAGTCACAGGCGAACTATGTGTTAGCAAGAAAGGTTCAGTACACGTAGGTCATAGTAAATGCACTACTGTGGTCGAATTCAGTGATCATGGTAAATCGTCCTTTAAAGCTATAAGTCACTCCTATTTTGTTTGTGGTCATACCGCATACATACGTTTGCCTCCAGATTGGGATGGTACCTGTTATATTGCATTCCTTCTGCCACCTGTTTTTCTAGCTCCCCCAGATTACCATAGAAATACGAATCTAGTACCGAATAGACCCAAAAGAGATATTCCACTTGTCGACTACACAGAAACGGCATGGGAACAGTACACTGATTTCAATAAAGGATTCTTTTTCTTTCTAGGGCCTGTCCAAAACAGTAAATTAATACGCAGATTAACCAGAACACTTGAAGCAGTAGTACATGAAACTGCCTCCGCCTTAGGTAACTTAACAGAGGAGCAATCTGCTATGCGGGTTGTTGTCCTTCAAAATCGTCTTGTAATTGACGTCATCTTGGCAGATAGAGGTGGAGCCTGTAAGGTCATCGGGTCAAGTTGCTGTGTTTTCATCCCACAAAACGCACCATCTGTTTATCAAGCTATTACCCGTCTGCATAAAATTGCAAATCAGATACATCAGAATCCAGGCACCTGGACTTGGTCCGGTTGGTTCTGGACTACGTTAACCGCTTGGGGATGGAAGATCTTATCATTCCTAGGCATTGGCCTTGTTATAGTATTCAGCTGCTGCCTGTGCCTACAGTGTGGGCCAGCGATTTGCGGACTGTGTGCCACATCGTGCATTGAACATTCCAGTTGTCTCTCAAACAATAAAAGAAAGAAAGATGAACATATAATGTTACAAGAACAAACCGATCGATTTATGAGGATCGATATATCATGAAGGGTCCGTAGGGAACAAGGAGGGAATGAGGTAATATAAATTTTATGGTCAAGTTGTGTTCCCTAGCGAGTACCCCACCGACTCCATGTACGAGTTAAAGTGCATGTAACTTCCCTCCTGTGTCAGCTATGAAGACGCAAATACATTTGCGTCCACCGTTAACCTGTCCTCTTTCAGACCCACCATGAATGGGTTGAATGATCCGTTCCTAAGTATGCTATGCCAACGTCTTTTTGTAGTGTACTCCTACGTTTTTCAGCCCTGGCTGAAGTAGGCCCTGAATTCCTGCCACCGAGCCTCTTTTCTGGCTTCTGACTCCGAGGAATCTCTGCCCAGGCAGCCCCCGTACCCGTGAACTCTGACTTACTTCTAGCGCGGCCCTCCGTGCTCAGCTCAGCCTGCTGCCTGCCAAGATTGACTATAACCTTCGAGTTATCTGTTTCCCTCCCCGAAAATACATTCCAGCCTGCTAGCTTCAGTAAACATCCTTCCTCAGCTACGAGGCTAAAGGGCCGACCTGTCTCTATGCAAGTAATTCATAGCTTCTGTTGCCATGCTTCCATGGAAGGCCCCATGCCCTCACGCTTCTCATACAGACACTCAGGCGCTTATACACGCACTCACAACAAGTATAGAATAGCTTCTGCTCTAGAGACCTTTCTGCCCAGATAGCTTAGTTCCTAAACATCAGATATCAGATATGATAGAAGCACAAGTTGATCTGACATGCCAGACTTCTGTCTCTTTCCGTCAGTGTAAATGTCAAATCCCCTGCACCCCTCCAGTTACACGTCATCCAGCTGCGCACGCATCCAAGCTTCCGATTTCTGCTGACATTGCCACATTTTCTGTTAGTGCCACCCCTTTGTGACACCTATCAGTGACGTTTCCAGAACACACCTCTAGTTCACGCCTCTTGATTACGCACATGTACCACGTGTAATACTGTTATCTTGTCTTCTCTCAACTGTTACGCCTCTTGCACTGTTACTTATGGAATAAAATAAGTATATAAGCTATGTACTGTTAATAAAAGGTAGCGCTCTATCCCTTCTGACACCCTGTGTGGTGGTCAGAACATGATATCTTGGCCATGACCATTCCTTGTTAAGGAATAAAACCCCTTAGAACTCTCACACCACGGACTCTGTCTTTTTTCATCCGATCTGAGTTATTATTGATTAAGTACTTACCTGCAAAGAAATTAAGAGAGTAAATTAATTATTTACGTCAAATCAATGAAGCAGAAAGGCAGAGAAGACGAGACCATAAGCTATGTTTATATTGTGGTAAGGCAGGTCATTTCTTAAGAGAGTGCCCTATCAAACCGAAGCAAAATAAAAGGTCGGAAAACTAGCAGACCCGAAGCCAAAAGAGACTGAGGCATCGGGTCATTCAGGATCTATAGTCTCCTCAACCTCTCACAGTCAGAGTCATTTCTTAGTACCTTCTTTATTGCAGTGGCAACAGTCTAAGACACAAATACCCATCATGCTTGATTCCGGAGCCTCTGGTAATTTTATGGATCAAGAATGGGCTCAACAGCATAAGATTCCTGTATCCTCAAAGGACATCATAGAAGAAGTTTGTACCATTGATGGCAGCACGCTTAAATCAGGTCCTATTACACAAACCACTGATACCATCCTAGTTACCTTACTGGATGTTCACACAGAGAACTTGTTATTTGATCTTATACAGTCACCGCAGTTTCCTATAGTATTAGGACTACCTTGGTTAAGAACCCACAATCCCTCGATTGACTGGCAGAAGGGCATTATAGAATTCGATCCCAAGGTGTATAGTGATCATATCAAACCATTGGAGTTACAAGACTTTCAGAAAATAACAGAGGAACCTTCCTCTTCGTTTAATGATCAGGAGATAATGCCTATAGGTTGTAGTGTTACTACACATACAGAGTTGCAAATCGATGAGCCAGACACTTTCCTGCCTACAGTCTATTTACCTTTTTCGTCTATTTTTGATGCCAAGGAGGCCACTTGTTTACCCCCACATAGGGTATATGATTGTAGAATAGACTTACAAGCAGGTGCTCGCATTCCTACTAGTAGGGTCTATGCGTTAACCGAAAAAGAAAATGTTTACTTGAGGGAATATCTAGACACGATGTTGGACTTGGGTTTCATTAGGGTGTCTAGATCCCCCGCTTCTTCAGCCCTTTTCTTCATACCGAAACGAGAAAGGGGTCTGCGGTGTTGTATCGATTATCGCTCACTCAATGCTGTTACTATCAAAAATTGATACCCGCTCCCTCTCATTTCCTCTTTATTAGATCAAGTAAAGACAGCCAATTTCTTTACCAAATTGGACCTAAGAGGTGCTTACCACCGAGTAAGAGTTAAGGAGGGGGACGAATGGAAAACGGCTTTTTGTACTAAATATGGACTTTTTGAATATTTAGTCATGCCGTTTGGCTTATGCAATGCTCCCTCTGCCTTCCAATATTTCATAAATGACATACTGAGAGACATTCTAGATCAATGTGTCATTGCCTACATCGATGACTTACTGATATATTCAAGTACATTGCAGGAACACATCCTTCATGTCCAGTCTGTCCTAAAGAGGTTACGAGACAATTACCTGTTCTGCAAGTTGGATAAATGTTTTTTCCATA
This sequence comes from Lissotriton vulgaris, assembly GCF_964263255.1. Classification (NCBI taxonomy): domain Eukaryota; kingdom Metazoa; phylum Chordata; class Amphibia; order Caudata; family Salamandridae; genus Lissotriton; species Lissotriton vulgaris. The sequence continues at coordinate 586,094,320 of NC_141697.1, read as the reverse complement.
GGTCACGAGTGTCCTTCCTAGGATATATCATTTCCTCTCAGGGATTGGAAATGGATCCCAATAAGGTACGAGCGGTAGTGCAATGGACTGCCCCCACCTCTGTGAAAGAGGTGCAACAGTTCATTGCTTTTGCCAACTTCTACAGACGCTTCATTAATCACTTCTCGGACATCGTGACACCCATTACCAGATTGTTGAGGAAGGGTATTCCCTTCATCTGGACGGCTGAGGCAGAAGAAGCGTTTCAGAGATTAAAGAATGCTTTCACTAGTGCTCCTGTCCTGAGACATCCTGACCAAAACAGCCCTTTTGTGGTGGAAGTGGATGCTTCCCAAGTAGCGGTAGGGGGTGTGTTGTCCCAAGTTCATCCTGACACGGGAGAATTACATCCGGTGGCTTACTATTCTCACAAGCTTACCTCACCCGAAGTCAATTATGCGGTAGGAGAAAGGGAGCTGCTCGCAATAAAGAAGGTACTAGAAGAGTGGAGACCTTGTTTGTTAGGCTCTAGATATACGGTTACCATCATCACTGACCATAGAAACCTCCAATATCTGAAGACTACTAAAGCCCTTTCTATGAGACAGTTAAGGTGGACTCAATTTTTCAGTGGGTATGATTTTGAGATACATTTCAGATTGGGACGAAAGATTGGGAAAGCTGATACCCTTTCCAGATTAGGTTTTGATCCCTTGCCCACTATGGAAGTGCCACCTTCTATCCTGGATTCCAAGAAAATCATAGGGGCAATCAGTATGGAAGAGAGATTCCTGAAGGATGTAAAGGACTCACAGCAGAATCCCCAGACCCTGGAGTATTTGGGGGATCAGGAAACCCAATGGAAAGAGGGGCTAGGATATGTACAAGGAGGTTTATATATCCCCACAGAACCATTAAGACAAAAGGTATTACAGTTGTGTCATACTCAAGGTTTAGCAGGCCATCCTGGATGCAAGAGAACTCTAGAACTGGTAAAACGGTATTGTTGGTGGCCCAGTATTTCACAAGATGTACAGGACTTCGTGAAGACATGTCATGTATGTGCACAAGGTAAAGCAACACACACCAAACCCGTGGGTCTGTTAAATCCAATTCCAACTCCTCCAGGTCCATGGCATACAGTATCTATGGATTTTATCGTGGAACTGCCTCGTACCAGTACAGGGAATACTGCTGTATTAGTGGTAGTGGATTTGTTTACGAAGACTGCCCATTTCATTCCTTTGCCTAGTTTACCTACTTCAATGAAGCTTGCTCAAGTGTTTTTACAGCACGTTGTTAGGTTGCATGGCATACCCTTTGTTTTGATCACGGATAGGGGTACCCAATTTGTCTCCCGATTTTGGAGACAATTATGTGAGCTATTACAAGTGGATGTACGGTTGTCCTCCAGTCACCACCCTCAAACGGATGGACAAACCGAACGGGTCAACCAGAGTTTAGAACAACTAATTAGATGTCAAAGTCTCCAGTCTATGAAAGAGTGGGACGAAGTCATCTGGTTAGCGGAGTTGACATATAATAACAGTCACCACTTTTCCACCTTATTCACTCCTTTCTATGGATCTCATGGGTTTCATCCTCGAGTGTTACCTATACCCCTTTCTAGTACTTGCAACACTCCCTCTGTATCTGCTTTGGTGCAACATCTACAGACTGTTCACAATTCCGTTTCAGACAATTTAGACAAAGCCAAGATACAATATAAGAAGGGGGCAGATGCACATCGGACACCTGAACCAGTGTATAAGGCAGGGGACAAAGTATGGCTGTCCTCCAAATACATTGCATTGAGAGGTGCATGCAAATTCCAACCTAAATACATTGGCCCTTTCCTTGTCTCTAAGGTTATCAACCCAGTTGCCATGAAACTTGACCTCCCTGTGTCCATGAAGATACACCCTGTATTTCATGTCTCGCTCCTGAAGCCAGTTGCACTGGGTACTCGGTTACCTGTGAGCCCGCCACCTGTTATAGTGAATTCAGATGAGGAATACGAGGTGGAAAGCATTATTTTTTTTTTTTTAATTTTTTTGGGGAAAACCTTTATTTACTAAAACCAAGTACACCGCTATTCAGCCATACATCCCGGAGGCTAGGCAGCATTGTAAATCAGTTCGGAAACGTGTACAAAACAGAAAAAGGAGCAATCAGGTTTAATTTTATGAATGTTAAAGATAAACTCAATGAACACGTAGAACCAAGAAGACAAGAAAAGAAGAGAAAGAGAAGAGAGAAAGGAGAGAGAAAAAGAGAGGAAAATGGCAAGGCAAAAGAGCATAGAAAAACGGTAAGGCACATATCCCGGGAGAGAAGCGGGACCGACATCATCATGAAGTAACCATGACATGAAAGCAAACATGTGAAAGGGGAGCAAAAATTCAGGATTAATCCACGTGAAACATGGGTAAAAGGGAAGCTAAGGAGAGAGACGGACCTCCGGTTGAGCTGTCTCTGGGGGGACACAGATGTCTCCTCTATATGAGTTCCAGGCACTCCAGATCAGACCCCACATCTTGGGCTTGCCCCGGGCCACGTAAACTGTTTTCTCCCGGAGCATGCACCAGTCCATATTGGTTTTCCAAAGGCCAACAGTGGGGGGGTTTGGAGCACCCCACTTTTGGGCGATGTCCCTCTTGGCAACCATATTACCCAGGGTGACCCAGCGGGTCTGAGCAGTATTGTAATCAGTCGGACCCCACACGTTCAGCAGGCAGCGTCGAGCCTCCGCAGGCAGAGTCACACCAGTCACAACCCTCATAACCGTATGCACTCGCTCCCAGTAGGAGGCAATGACATGGCACTCCCAAATAGTGTGCATGAAGGTGGCCGTCACGCCACAACCCCTCCTGCAAAGGCCATCCTGGGAGAGCCTCATACGAATCAACCTGGGGCCAGTGACATACACCCTGTGGAGCACTTTCAATTGGACCAATCGCAACCTGGCTGAAATGGCCACCTCCTTGGGGGAGGAGACCGCTGACTGCCAGTCCTCGTCATCCATCTCAATCCCATCATTCACCCAGAGGTCTCGCACTTTCACCAACAGGTCCGTACGTACATTTATAAGTTTCTTGTAGGTCAGGGAAATGGCGCTATCCGGCATGTGGCCGTCCAACACCCTGTCCTCAAGCGGGGATGATTCGGGAACTTTGTCACCCACAGGCAAGGAAGACATGAGAGCATGTCTCAGTTGTGCATACCGAAAATACTCCGTAGCCCCCAATTGGAATTCTGCCTGCAGGACAGCAAACGTTTTGATTTCCCCCTTGGTCATCACATCCGCCACTTTGGAAATACCAATGAGGTCCCATCGGTCAAACCCCTTAGAGCGCCACAGGTTCCCCAGTAAATCAGAATCATAAAGGGGAGTAGCCATGGTGAGCCTATCCTGCCATCCCAGAGCCTTTGTCACCGCCCTCCACAAGTGCACCGCAGTCCTGGTGGGACCAGTCAATTTCCGGTCCAGAGATCTAGAATACAGCGCTCTATAGTACATCCCGTCGTTCATGAGCCAGCGATCCATGGAGTATCCCGGGTTGACCGCCGGGCCATAGAAGCCATGGTTGATGGCCGCTAGCTGAGACGCCCAGTAGTAGCGGCGTACCATAGGTAAGGCAATACCACCGTCATACCACGGAATGGTCAATTTGACGACGGCAATGCGCGGTCTACCATCCCACAGCAAGGCGCGCTGCAGGCTCTCAATCTCCCCGAAGTATTTAGATGGCACTGGGTCTTGCGTGTTCTGAAGCGCATAGAGGAACCTTGGCAGGGACATCATTTTGAACAGCGCCGCGCGGCCCAACAGGGACAGCTGCAGTCTCTTCCAACCCTCCACGTCACGCCGCAGGCGTGCCAGAGGGGGGAGCAAGTTGTTCGCATATCGTGCCCGGGCATCCGTGGAGATATAGATGCCCAGGTACTTGAAGCCCTGCTGCGAGACCTGTATGGCACAACCTCTAGGGAGACGCGGAGTGTCTCCACACAACACGTAGAGGTAGGACTTAGACCAATTGATGACCAGGCCCCAGTAACTACCAAAAGTACCCAGTACGTCAAAAGCCACAATTAAGGACCGACAAGGAGAGGTGAGATAAAGAAGAATGTCGTCTGCATAGAGCGAGACGCGATCTTCAAAGCCGGGCGACCACTTGATACCGGCAATATCTGGGTGAATGCGGACCCAAGCGGCCAGCGGCTCCAGCGCTAGGGCAAAAAGGAGGGGTGATAACGGACACCCCTGTCTGGTACCTCTGCGTAAAGCGAAAGAGGCTGACAAGCGGCCGTTAACCGTCACGTTGGCCATCGGGGAAGAATAAAGGAGCCGAACCCAACTTATGAAGTCAGGGCCGAATCCAAATTTAGCGAGTACCGCCCAGAGGTAGTTCCACTCGAGCGAGTCAAACGCCATCGTCGCATCAAGCGAGGCAAGGACTGTCGGTTCACTGAGCATGTGCGCTCGAGCCACAACAGCGTGAAGCCGTCTAAGATTAAGGGCTGTGTTCCGGTGAGGAATGAAACCAGACTGGTCCGGGTGGACCAAGTCCGCAATCACACCTACGAGCCAATTGGCCAGCAACTTTGCCAGGATTTTAGGCTCGGCATTTAACAAGGAAATAGGACGGTATGACCTACAAAGGTCTCGGGGCTTCCCCTCCTTGTGGATGACCACTATGGTGGCCAGGCGTTGATCCAGCGGGAGTTCACCGGCATCTCGAGCCGCCAAGAACATATTCCGCAGGGGTACGGCGACAGAGTCCGCCTTAATTTTGTACAGCTCCACTGGGAGACCATTGGGTCCCGGACCCTTCCCGGAGCGCAACGACCTTATCGCCAACGCCACCTCATCGACCGTTATGCCGCGGTCCATATCATCTCGCTCAATATCAGACAGACAAGGAAGCTCAACCTCTTCCAAGAAGGAGGCCAAGTCCGATTCGGTCAGAGCGGAGACCGACGTATAAACCGTCTCAAAATAGTCGGCAAACGCCGTGGCAATAGCAGTAGGGTCAGTAACGATCAGTCCATCGTCGCCCAGGATCTCAGGTACCACTCGAGAAGCCAATTCCTTCTTATCCAACCGGGCAAGAAGCTTGCCCGCCTTGTCTCCGGCGTCGTAGATCCTCCCCTGCTGTTCCCTGCCCATCGCCTTGGCCGCATCCGTGGCAGTGGCACTGTACTCCGACTGCTTCAGGGAGAGAGCGTGGAGCAGCTCTGGCGTCGGTCCCAGTGCTAACTGGGAATTCAGGTCCGCAATATCCGACTCCAACCGCACCAAGTCCTCATCCCGTCGTCTGCGTACCTCGGCTATCAAGGAGAAAGCCTCTCCCCTAAGGACAGTCTTGAAGGCCTCCCAAAGGGAAATGGCCGACGTTACCGAACCCGTATTTTCAGTAAAATGCCAATCAATAGCTTTGGCTAGGAGGTCCCGAGTTTTGGGGTTATGGAAATACCAGGGGTTGATCGGAGCCACCCTAGTCGTCGCCACGATGCCATAGTCGAACGACACCCAAACCGGGGAGTGGTCCGAGATACCCCTGGCCATGAGACGAGCACCTGAGACCGACTGTGCCTGAGCCGAGGGCGTTAGAATGTAATCAATGCGAGAAAGACTACCATGAGCCCCGGAATGGAAAGTATATTGTCGCTGGGCGGGATGTAAAAGTCGCCAGCAATCAATTAGGCCCATGGTGTTCATGAAGTCCGGGAGCCATGATTGTGCACTGCGAAGATCTCTGGACGGGAAACGATCCAAGGTGCCTGAAACCACAGAATTGAAATCCCCACCCAGTATCAACAGCCCCTCCGGGAGTCCCAAAATGGTGCCTCCAAGATCCTGAAAGGTGGCCGCTTGCAACCCAGGGGGGACATAAACCGAAACCAAAACCAGGGTGCGCCCCTCCCATCTGCTCACCACGGCTACATAGCGGCCTCTATCATCCACCAGTGTGGACTCCACCTCCAGGGGAAGAGACATGCGCACCATTATCCCCACCCCTCGGGACCCCGTAGAGAACCCGGAGTGGGCCACCATTTTGAACCCCTTCCTATTCAAAGCCTTACAAGTGTTGCCAACTAGATGAGTTTCCTGCAGAAAAACAATGTCCGGAGCACAACGTTTAAGCATTTGGATCACAACCCCACGTTTAATACGATCCCCCAACCCATTCACGTTCCAGCTGAGCACATTTAAAGTCTTACCCCCCATCATCAATGACGTCCCATCCCAGCCATCCCACCCGGAAAGCAGCCACCGAATCGATAAATGCAAAACAGTAATACCTTGGCCATGAGAAAAGTAAGAAGAAAGGAGCAAAAGGAAAACACACAACCCAACTACCCCCCACCCTGCACCCCTGCATTAGACCAGAAGCCACCCCAACTAGCAGTGTGCCTGTCGCCCCTTAAAACTAACCTACAAAAAGCCCCCAGAGGAGAAAGGAGACATCCTATCACCCTCCGTTACCCTCCAAATTTAGGAAAACAGAAGAAGTACAAAAGAAAAAACAAGTGTCAGTGAATGATGCCGACCTCAGCATCCCTCCCAGAGAAAAGCGAACAGTATAAAGTTCATTCCTGGGAACCTGGACCTCCTGACGCCCCCTCCGACTGGTCCTCTGGAGTGGTCCGCCGCTGGGGCAAAGTGTCCAGCCAGTCCCCTGCCGCATCCGGTAAATCGAAGAACACCGTCCGATCGCCATGTTCAATGCGCAGTTTCGCCGGGTAAAGCATAGAGTACCTTAGCCCCATCTCCCTCAGCCTCCGCTTCACGCCCATAAAACTCTGGCGGCGTTTCTGGACAGCCTGGGTAAAGTCCGGGAAGAAGTTGATGTCCGCGTTCTGAAACCGTAGCGGGCCGTCTTTTCTCGACGCCTGCAAGATGGCGTCCCGGTCCCGGTAATTGAATAGTCTAGCAATGATGGGGCGCGGGGACGCACCCAACTTCGGCTGGCCACCAGGCAGTCGATGAGCCCTCTCAACCGAGAAGAATTTACTCAATCCGCCCGGCGCCAAGTGCTTCTCCACCAATTCCTCCACGAACAAGTCCACCGCCTCCTCCTCTGCCCCCTCCGGCACACCTGTAATACGGACGTTCTGGCGCCGTGCCCGTCCCTCAAAATCGTCCGGCCGGCGAGCAAGTGCCACATTAGCCGCCTTCAGGTCCCGCACCTCGGTCTGCATGTCCGACATATCAGAAGTCAAACTCGACGCCTTAATGTCGAGTGACTTAACTCTGTCGTTGGTTTTGCCGAGGTCGGCCCTGATGAGGTTAAGTTCAATCTTGAGGGTATCCACCTTGCTGGACAGCGCTTCGTGTTGGCTATGCATCTCGGCCTTCACGCCAGCAATGGCTCCCAGCACATCCCGGAGGGTGGGTTCCGTATCATCTGGGGACACGTCTCGTTGCGGATCTTTGGCATGGCTCGATGATCCCGGCGATCCCCTGGAGTGGGAGAAACGCTCAGGGATGGTGGATTGCGACTGGACGGGTTTTCTGCTGACTCTCGGAGGCTTCCCTTTGTCCGGATCCCCTCTGCCCGCCATGTTGAGCCACCGGGCAATGCGATCCAAAAGGGGGGCAAGCCAACTACTCCACCACCACTCGATCAAAGCAAACAGTTAATGCCACCTCTCGCAGTAAAAGGCAGGCTGCCGGGGAGACCAACAGGGCCACCGGGTCCAGTAATTATGCCAGTTCAGCTCGAAGTTCAGCTAGAGGCAGACTGCAGTACCTCATACATTGGATAGGGTATGGCATAGAGGAGCGCAGTTGGGAACCTGCAAGTCAGACACATGCCCCCAGATTGGTGCGTTTGTTTCATAGATGCCATCCTAGAAAGCCCAAACCTGTTGGGGGCAGTTTGGGAGGGGCGTACTGTCATGCCTGCCGATCCACGGAAGCCGTGGTTGGCAAAGACATGGTTGGCGGAAGAGAATGTATCTAGAAAGCGCATGCGCAAGTCTAGCGCATGCGCACTATCACTATATAGTTTCCCCTTTCTGTCTCTAAGACGCTTTGCGTTCCCTCCGGGTTTCCTGCATAGCTTCCGGGTCACGGTGGTGACGTTCGGGCTCCGGCGGAATTCCTCTTGGCTCGGTGACGGTCTTTGGTTCTGGACTCTCTCCTACTGAATAGATAAGTTAGAGAGTTGAGTATTGTTTCTAGAGTGAACACTCGTTAGTGTTTGCTACTCCGTGTAGTGTCACACGGGGACGTCTTTGTTTGCAGACATTAGTTGCAGGATTTATTGTTTGTGCTTTATTTTACCTCGGTGAGGTTTATCTCTTTGGTTTAGCGGAGCTTCCGAATATATACTTAGAGCTCCTGAAGTGCTTTCTAACTTCATTTGAATAGACAACACAGGGAATTACTTACTTGATGCAGGAGTTTCTTTTGTGGAGAACAGGGAGTCAATATTCATAAGGCACTGGAAACATTAGGTACGCTCCGTCACCTATACTTATACATATAGGCATTATGTGGGCTCTCCCTTATTGATAACCAATGACCCCTATTTTATAGGAATATACATTGTTCATGTATCACCCTACCTACCTTACTGTGAGGTCAACAGAAGGAAGATTGATTACAGGTAGATGCACTGCAAGTAATCATCAGGTACCATACATCTCTGCTTTATAGCATACACACTCGCAGATATAATTCATCATATTCCTAATCACTCTCTCTTTATCTACAGGAGGGGTTCAGAAGAGACAGTGAGTGTTGACCAGTTCTCTTTGCATCCTGGATTTCGGATTCCTGTGTCTTCCCCATCTTTCCTTGTTTTGTTTCCCTGTGTCCCTTGCACTGGCATCTACTCTTCTCACCAAGTATATATATATCATTGGTGTAGAGTGAACCGGTGTGGGGGAGGTCAGGAAAGAGCTTCAACTTCATGGTGTTTCCGAGACATCCTCCTATCAGGCACGACAGTAGAAGTAAGGGAGAGAAAGAAGGAGAGAGGGAAGGAAGAGGGGGAAAAGTAGGAACGGATAGTAAACAAGCGCTCGCCACGACTCTGAGTTCTCTTTTTCTGCCATTCCACTTTGACGGACTGCCCTGACTTCCTGCTGGCGTAAAAGGTTTTTTATTGGGCCATGTGTTTATCCCATAAAGATAACAAACCTTTTACGCCAGCAGGAAGTCAGGGCAGTCTGTCCAAGTGGGATGGCAGAAAAAGAGAAAGGAATACTTCACCATGACCTCTTTACCAATGGCTGGCCACCGTTTAGCATAAACGGTGACGCCGGCCAATGGGAAAGAGGGGCGGGGCTTAACGCCCGCTAGTGAAAGCTCCTCAAAGTCATAAGATCTCACCAGCGAGATTGCGCATGCACAGCCTACGCAGGCAAAACCTAAAAACAGGTAACTAGAGTTGCTGCACAGGAGCCGGGGTACCATCAGAAAAGGAAAGTCACATGGGACAAGGTTACGGCAGAAAGGTAAGTTCAAGAGCTGCCCGCACCATTTTGTGCTTTGTGACTTTTTGGTAGATTCTCAGCTGCCTGTGTTCAGACCCCTTTTTTTGTCCTTCCTACAGCTAGGAACGCTCTGAAGCTAGGCAAAGATGAGTCTTTCAGAGCATTCTTGATACATTTTTACCATTCTGCCTAGAATCTTTAATCCATCGACTGTAAACGGTAATCATTGCAATGTACCTGAGGCCTGAACCTTTCTGAGGGCAGACAACCAGTGCTTATTTTAAAAAAATTATAATAATAATAAGTACCAGGGCCCTTGTCAAGAGGCCAATGCAGCTTGCTCCACCCATTGCCCCAACCAGTGCTGCCAATGACACTATCAACACGACTACTAACCATCACACTTCCACAAGTGTGACAATTCAGATTATTCTAGGCCCCAAAGCTATAAGAATGGCTTGGGCAGTAGGTATTAGTAATATTTAATGTATAGTGAATCAATAAACAACTGTTCTTGTGCTCATCTCTAAATTAAACAAAACAGCGCCACCATTTGGCAAACAGTCTTAAGTGCCAGTGTTGACAATTAAGTGCTGGTGCAGAGCACCAAAAACCACCAGCTCAACTTAAGCACTACCGAGGGCGCCCTGTTCTGCTTAATGCGATAAACGGTCCAAAGATGACCATGTTATGTCAGTTGTAGCACCTTACCATGTAAGCACTTTAAATATGTTTGGGGCATATCTCGCATTGAATGAACTATGACTCCTTGTTTTTTGTGTTTTTATTTATATTGTTCTACATGTTGTTGTTATAAATGCAGCAATATGCCAGACCTCAACGTATCACTTTGTCTTTTTTGCTCATATTGTATGTTTTCTTTTTTTTAAGCCTAACAGCGCTGTGATGCCATAACTTGTTCATACTAGATTTTGTTTTCAGTACATGCACTGATTCTATGAATCAAGCTAAGAATGCCAGCTTAATTTTTAGCTTCCAATTTCAAATTCCTTTACATTTGCAAAGTGTTTTAAAATGTTCAATTTTACATTTTGCTTTTTTATGTATATGCACCTCATTAATAGTCTAATATTATTTCATGTTTTTAAACAGTCGCGGACCCCCTGAGTAGGAGTTGTGATCCACCACTGCTCTAAATCGACTTGTAATCCAACAATGCATTTGGCATATTTAGAGGTACTTGTTTTGCTTTTCCAAAGAGCATTGCACTTTTATTATTTTATGTTGGAATAAGAAAGCTGTACACCCTTGCACACATTGAGATTGGATAAAGTCTTGGACAGTGGAAGCACGCAATTGTGTAAATGTAGCATTTTTTGTGGCATTATGGAATCTACACCAAGGGCCCCATGAACAACCCGCATTAGCACTTTAGCAGCTACAACGGGGGCGGGAGGTGTTTCTTTATGGACCTCTTCTGTCTGCAACTTGGCAGACAAAAACTTGTAATTCATGCTATTAGGAAGAAAAAAAGATGGTTCAATAGAAATGAGAAACAAGCATTGGCATAGCCAATAGGTCTCGCCTTTGGGACCTTATAAGTGTTCAGCAATGCAGTACCTTATTCCCCACTGGCTGGGAGAATCGACGAAGTGAGCTGATCGATGGGCCTGTGAGAAATGGCATGGATGAGAGTGATGTGTTCGCTGGGAAATATCAAGAGGAGGAAGGCCCTGGGCTCAGTGTGAAAGGATGAGAGTGGTGTTTTGTCAGTGACATCTCAGGATGCGCAGAGCAGTGGAATCAGCGTGAAAGGAAAGGGAACCGGGTTAGAGGGATTGTCTTGTGTGTGAAAAGTGAAAGGAGAGAGAAGCTGCCCGGTGAAGCGGAGAGCCGTGGGCTCTGGGTGAACTGGCGATGGAGAGCGACGGGCTCTTGGTGACAAGTGAAAGGAGAGTGGATGGGGAGGGCGAAAGGCTGTAGGTGAAAGGACAGAGGATGAATGTAAGTATGAAGGGAATATCATTTGACGAGTGCAATGGATTTGGTGAAAGCAAGGACAAGTTCAGTATGAGGTGAGTGCGGCGTTGGGCTGTGAGAGTGAAAGGGGCTTTGCTGGCCTGTACTGCTTGTGTTAGAGGCTGAAGGCAGTGACGATGCTCCTCGCGAGGACAGGACTGCCGTAGGACAGCAAGCCATGAAATGGGCAGTATGCAAGTGAGGATGTGGAGGATGGAGAGCACATGGCGGGTGAGGTGGGAGGCTACGTTATTGGGAGAGAGAGTGAAAGGGCCTTTGCTGGCCTGTGCTGCTTCTGTTAGGGGCTGTTCGTGAGGGAAGGGCTGCTAAAGGACACCCGGCTGTGAGGTGGGCATTGTGCAGAGGGATGGAGGATGGGGATTACTCGATGTGTGAAGAGGAAGGCTAAGGCAGTGAAAGGGAATGATGGGCTTGCTTGCATTCTGTGGGACTGATATGCCTGTGGTGTGGGGAGCTGATGATGGGACCCTGGGCGAGGCTCTGCTGACACGTCATGGATCCAACAGAAGGGTATTTCTAATCGGGCTAGGATAGTGTTGGACAGGCCTCGTGGCCGGACCGTCCCCTCACCGCATGGCGGGTCGCGGACCCCTGCCCCTCCTGTTCCCCGGACAAGAACCACCCCTGCAACCCGCTGGGGCAACCCCCGGCCCTTCCCCGACTAAACCCTGGCTCCTGAACTCCACCGTATCGGCTGGCCCGGGTACCTTCCAGAACCCCTGTCTCCGGCCCAGCCGCCATTTTGGACACTACACGACCAGGCCTCGTGGCCTCGGGTCGACCTCGGCCTCGGGCCCAGCCAGACCCCGACATCGAGGCACCACGATCCGCCCAGGGGGTGAAGAGACCACTTGGCAGGTCAATGGGAGAAGGAGTGTCGATGGCTCCCCTCCGCCAGGTGCCGATCGCCCCCAGCCTCCCTGGGTGCTGGCTCCACCCCCTGCTGGGTGTCTGGACTCCCTCATCCCGGACCTCCCGACCTCCAAGTGCGAGGGTCCGGACATCAAAGGGCGCCAGACCTATAACTGGGGCAGCTCCAGAGCAGGAAGGCAGTTGTATCCTGGAGTCGAGAGACACCGAGACAAACTCATCCTTGGAGGCCTGCTGGCGCTGCCGCGGCTCCTTTTCGTGAACCACCTTTGAAGGCCTGCTGGCGCTGCCGCGGCTCATCCTCGTCGTGAAACATCCTCAAGGCCTGCTGGCGCTGCCGCGGCCCTCCTCGTCGTGAAACATCCTCAAGGCCTGCTGGCGCTGCCGCGGCCCTCCTTGTCGTGAAACCATCTTCAAGGCCTGCTGGCGCTGCCGCGGCCCTCCTCGTCGTGAAACCATCTTCAAGGCCTGCTGGCGCTGCCGCGGCCCTCCTCGTCGTCAAACCATCTTCAAGGCCTGCTGGCGCTGCCGCGGCCCTCCTCGTCGTGAAACCATCTTCAAGGCCTGCTGGCGCTGCCGCGGCCCTCCTCGTCGTGAAACCATCTTCAAGGCCTGCTGGCGCTGCCGCGGCCCTCCTCGTCGTGAAACCATCTTCAAGGCCTGCTGGCGCTGCCGCGGCCCCTCCTTGCGAACCCTACAGCTCGAGGATTGTGAGCTCCACCTCTGCTGCTTCTGTACCAGACCGGTACTTAGACTGTCCCGCTACCCTTTTCCCCAAAGAGACTAGAATTGACGGGATCCCCGTATCCTGGTCCTGCCGTATCGCCAGTCACCTTGCCTAAAGATATATATAAAAGTGTGCAGAACTCATCTCTGTGTGGTGTCTATCTGTGGGGGGGGGGGGGGGGGGGGGGGGGAGTTACTTGTCCGTACGATTACCGGAGAGGGCCCTCACGGGAGGCCTCTCCCCCTGTACTCGGCCGACCCTCCGGGTCCCCGTCTAACATTGGTGGCCAGCGGCGCGATCCGAGCCGACGCATAATCGTACAGAGAGTAACTCACCCCACGACACACAGCAGCAATGACGACAAAGGAGAGTGGAACAACAGAAAAATTCCAGATGGAAAAGCTGGAAGAGTACAGCCACAAAGAACTAAAGCAATTTTGCAAAGAGCTGGGCATTGCTACCACAGGACTGAGCACGAAAGATGACCTTAAGCACGCCTTAGAATCTTGGGTGGAGACGGAAACATCCCCACCCCAAAATCAAAGCCTCGAGACCACCGAAACAAGTACCACCCCTGCAGACGAAAGAAGATCGGGCCTCTCGTCCGAAGAGGCCCGAGAACGGGAGAAAAGCCGGCTCCACGAATTGGAGCTGGATCGACTCCGCTTAGATGGAGAACTCAAATTGGCAGAACAAAAAATAACCCTCGAACACTTACGGCTCAGGGAAGAACGAGAAGAGAAAAAGAGCCAGAGGGAGCTGGAAGAAAAAAGACTAGCATACGAGCATGAGCGCAACTTGAAGGAGCTAGAAATTCGAAGGCAGAACAAAGACCTCGGCGTCTCTGGGCACCCGAGCCACACTGCCCCTTCGGACCCTAAGGTCCACATCCCCAAGGACGTCGTCAGGGAATACTACCGGAACGATGATATCCAGCAATGGTTTAAAGCCTACGAAGTAGCAATGACCTCCCACCGAATCCCACGGAGCGACTGGGGAGCCGGGTTATGGGGAAAATTTGTCAACGAAGGAAGAGACGCCCTGCTGCAACTCCCCGACCACCAGATGACATCCTACGACCACATGAAGGCCGCCCTCCTCACTCGCTATGGGCTCACGCCCGAGATGTACCGGCAGAGATTTCAAGACTGCAAACGAATCCCTGGTACAACCTGGGTGGAGTACGTGAACTTTTTTAGCCGAGCCTTCGAAGGATGGATCAAGGGCAGCCAGGTCACCACCTACAAACAATTATTCAACCTTATTGTATGGGAGCACCTCTCCAATAATTGCTTCGTCGAACTAAGACAGCACCTCCTTGATAGTAAGCTGACCGAACCTCGGAAACTCGCCATCGAAGCAGACCGATGGGAGAGCACCCGAGTCCCTCGGAGCTGGCCCAACGAACAGAACAGAGCCTCCCAAGGGCCCCACCGGTCGCGGGGGGGAGGAGGAGGCCAGGGTCGGGATCGGGACACCGTCACGGTGCCCTCCACTAGCAACCCCCCGGCCGGAAGAGGAAGCCCTCCAACGCGACCAGGGTTCCGCTCCATCGTTATCTGCCACAAATGCCAGCGACCCGGCCACTACGGCAATGATCCCAACTGCCCGAAAAATCAGAGCCCCATGAACCGCCAGATCACCGCCGCCGCCCAGGTAGAAGAGCCGGGCCAAGAAGACGCAGAAGAGTACGAGCAGTACCAGCCCGAGTGGGAACCAGCCGCCATGTCCCTGGTCTGTCTAGGGGAGAGGGACATGGTCCCACGGGCGCCCATCCCAGCCAACACGCAGAAATACAGCCAGTGGGTCACCATCAATGGACGCCGGGCTGAAGCCCTCCGTGACACAGGGGCCAGTGTGACCGCAGTCCGCTGCCATCTGGTGACCCCTGACCAGATCCTACCCAATGTACTTTGTCCAGTGCGGTCGGCAGACAACTCCGAAAGCCTGTGCCAGATGGCCCGCGTCCCCTTCCAGTGGGGAGGGGTGTCCGGCATGCTGAAAGTAACTGTCCGTGACGATGCCCCGGTGGACTGCCTTCTGGGGAACGACCTCGAGAGCTCCCCTTGGACAGCCGTTGAGCGGAGGGAGCACCTGGGGATGCTTGGTCTTCCTGAATGGGTCTGTGTAACGACCCGATCCATGGCCGCCCGCGCCATCTCCAGCCCAGAGAAACAGGAGTGGCCCGAACCTCCTCCACCGATCGTCACAGAGGAAACCACCCCCGAGCCTGGTCCTCCGGGGTCCGGCAATGAAGAACTGGATCAACTCCAAGACCTCCCGGAGCTGGCCCTGTGGCGCCAAGAAGGTGGCCCCACTCAGGAACAGTTCCGCCAGGAACAAAGAGCGTGTCCCTCCCTCGAGGGCCTCCGACAACAAGCCATAGCCCAGAGCGCAGGGGATACCTCGGGGGCCCACTGGATCTACTAGGACAACGAGCTGCTCTACAGTGAGCAAAAGATTGCCGAGCTGGGAGCCAGCTGGGTGCTGGTGGTCCCCCTCCGATTCAGAGACTTCCTATTGAACTTGGCACACGATGTGCCTCTTGCCGGGCACCTGGGGCAGGACAAGCCGTACAGCCGACTGGTGACCCACTTCTACTGGCCGAAGATGCGGAACGATGTAGCGAACCACTGCCGGGCCTGCCCCACCTGCCAGGCCAGCGGGAAAAGCGGCCGAAAACTGAAAGTCCCCTTGCAACCTTTTCCCATCGTCACCACTCCCTTTGAGAGGGTGGGAATAGACATTGTGGGACCCCTGGAGCCCCGGACAGCACAGGGACACCGGTTCATCCTTATCCTGGTGGACCATGCCACCTGCTATCCCGAGGCCATACCTCTCCGGACCGTGACGGCACCCATGGTGGGCCGAGCCCTGATGGGGATCTTCTCGCGGGTGGGCTTCCCCCGAGAAGTCGTCAGTGACAGGGGCACGAACTTTATCTCCAGGTACATGAAGTCCCTATGGCAAAAGTGCGGGGTCACATACAAATTCACGACCCCCTATCACCCGCAAGGGAACAGACTAGTAGAACGATTTAACCGCACCCTCAAGGGGATGATCATGGGCCTGGAAGAACCCCTACGTCGCCAATGGGACGTGCTGCTCCCGTGCCTCCTGTTCGCTTACAGGGAGGTCCCCCAGAAATCCCTGGGCTTCAGTCCGTTCGAACTCTTGTATGGACACCCCGTCCGGGGCCCCCTCAGCCTGGTCAAAGAAGGGTGGGAGGTGGCCCCTCAGAAGACTCCCCCTGATGTATACAAGTACCTCTTGACCCTCCGGAACCAGACCCGGCGGTTCAGGGAACTTGCCAAGACCAACCTCGAAGCCAGCCAAGAAGACATGAAGCGCTGGTATAATCAGAATGCCTCATCCATCGAGTTCGAGCCGGGACAACAGGTCTGAGTGATGTTCCCGGTTGAACCTTGCGCCCTTCAGGACAAATGGACAGGACCCTTTAAAGTGGTGGAGCGCAAGGGCCCCGTCACCTACCTGGTAGACATGGAGTCACCCCTAAACCCACTATGTGTCCTCCACGCCAACAGACTCAAGCCCCACTTTGTGCGCTCTGAACTTAGCCTCCTGATGGCTACCGACAGTGGGTCTGAAGAAGACTCCGAGCCCCTTCCCGATCTCCTGAAAATGCTTGAGAAAGACGGCTCCGTGGAGGGAGTCCACCTCTCCGATGCCCTGTCCCCGGCGCAACGCCAAGACTGCCAAGAACTGCTACTACGATTTGCCGACCTGTTCTCCCTCATCCCTGGGGTCACCCCCTGGTGCCTCCACGACGTTGACACCGGGGATAGCCCCCCTATCCGACACAGGGCGTACAGGGTGCCTGATCGAGTACGCGCCTGCATCCAGTCGGAAGTCTCAAAGATGCTCGCTCTGGGAGTGATCGAGCCGTCCGACAGCCCCTGGGCCAGTCCGGTCGTGCTGGTCCCCAAGGCCGCCGCCCCGGGCGTCGCCCCCGAGCTCAGGTTCTGTGTAGACTATCGGGGTCTGAACGCCGTCACCGGGACCGACGCTCATCCCATTCCACGGGCAGACGAACTGATCGACCGCATGGGGGCCGCCCGCTACCTGAGCATCTTTGATTTGACAGCGGGCTATTGGCAGATCGGCCTCACCCCAGGTGCCCAGGAGCGATCCGCCTTCTCCACCCCGGATGGCCACTACCACTTCAAGGTGATGCCATTCGGAATGAAAAACGCACCCGCCACCTTCCAGAGACTAGTGAACAAAGTCTTGCGGGTCTGGAGGAATTCAGCGCCGCCTATCTGGACGATATTGCTGTGTACAGCCACCACTGGGCAGAACACCTCCACCACCTCCGGGAGGTCCTGAACGCCCTCCGGCAGGCCGGGCTAACCATCAAGGCCAGCAAGTGCCAGATCGGCCAAGGGTCCGTGACCTACCTGGGACACCAGGTGGGAAGTGGCCTGGTGGCCCCCCTCCAGCTCAAGATTGCCGCCATCCAGGCCTGGGAACCCCAGGTCGCCCAGACAGAGGTCCAAGCCTTCCTGGGGCTCACCGGGTACTACCGGCGCTTCGTAAAAGACTATGGCAGCATTGTAGGACCACTCACAGAACTCACGTCCAAAAAGAACCCCCAGAAAGTCAACTGGACTCCTGAATGTCAGGCGGCCTTTGAGAACCTGAAGTCCGCCATGTGCACCGCCCCCGTGCTCCAAGCCCCCGACTACAGCCGGGAATTCATAGTCCAGACGGACGCCTCAGATCATGGCGTGGGGGCCGTCCTCTCCCAACTCAACACCGAGGGGGTCGATCAGCCAGTGGTCTTCATCAGCCGACGCCTACTGGCCCGAGAACAGCGCTGGAGCACCATCGAGCGGGAGGCCTTCGCCGTAGTATGGGCCCTCAAGAAGCTCCGGCCCTATCTCTTCGGTACCCACTTCCGGGTGCAAACAGATCACCGACCCCTGCAATGGCTGATGCAGATGCGGGGGGAAAACCCGAAGCTGTTATGTTGGTCCATCTCCCTGCAGGGGATGGACTTCACTGTGGAGCATCGCCCAGGCCAGGATCACGCCAACGCAGACGGCCTGTCCCGCTTCTTCCGCCTCGGCGAGGAGAGTACCCAAGAGGATGGGTGACTCTCCCTGCCTTCAGCTGGGGGGGACGCATGTTGGACAGGCCTCGTGGCCGGACCATCCCCTCCCCGCATGGCGGGTCGCGGACCCCTGCCCCTCCTGTTCCCCGGACAAGAACCACCCCTGCAACCTGCCGGGGCAACCCCCGGCCCTTCCCCGACGAAACCCTGGCTCATGAACTCCACCGTATCGGCTGGACCGGGTACCTTCCAGAACCCCTGTCTCCGGCCCAGCCGCCATTTTGGACACTACACGACCAGGCCTCGTGGCCTCGGGTCGACCTCGGCCTCGGGCCCAGCCAGGCCCCGACATCGAGGCACCACCATCCGCCCAGGGGGTGAAGAGACCACTTGGCAGGTAAATGGGAGAAGGAGTGTCGATGGCTCCCCTCCGCCAGGTGCCGATCGCCCCCCGCCTCCTTGGGCGCTGGCTCCACCCCCCTGCTGGGTGTCTGGACTCCCTCATCCCGGACCTCCCGACCTCCAAGTGCGAGGGTCCGGACATCAAAGGGCGCCAGACCTATAACTGGGGCAGCTCGAGAGCAGGAAGGCAGTTGTATCCTGGAGTCGAGAGACACCGAGACGAACTCATCCTTGGAGGCCTGCTGGCGCTGCCGCGGCTCCTTTTCGTGAACCACCTTTGAAGGCCTGCTGGCGCTGCCGCGGCTCATCCTCGTCGTGAAACATCCTCAAGGCCTGCTGGCGCTGCCGCGGCCCTCCTCGTCGTGAAACATCCTCAAGGCCTGCTGGCGCTGCCGCGGCCCTCCTTGTCGTGAAACCATCTTCAAGGCCTGCTGGCACTGCCGCGGACCTCCTCGTCGTGAAACCATCTTCAAGGCCTGCTGGCGCTGCCGCTGCCCTCCTCGTCGTGAAACCATCTTCAAGGCCTGCTGGCGCTGCCGCGGCCCTCCTCGTCGTGAAACCATCTTCAAGGCCTGCTGGCGCTGCCGCGGCCCCTCCTTGCGAACCCTACAGCTCGAGGATTGTGAGCTCCACCTCTGCTGCTTCTGTACCGGACCGGTACTCAGACTGTCCCGCTACCCTTTTCCCCAAAGAGACTAGAATTGACGGGATCCCCGTATCCTGGTCCTGCTGTATCGCCAGTCACCTTGCCTAAAGATATATATAAAAGTGTGCAGAACTCATCTCTGTGTGGTGTCTATCTGTGGGGGGGGGGTTACTTGTCCGTACGATTACCGGAGAGGGCCCTCACCGGAGGCCTCTCCCCCTGTACTCGGCCGACCCTCCGGGTCCCCGTCTAACAGATAGCATGCACATTGTCACAAGAGGAGGGGTGGATGGTGCCCGTGTCCGGGAACGGCAGTGAGATGAGGATGCGCACACTCTCGAGGGAGGAAGTGCTTGTAGGTGGGAGGGTAGCATGCGTACCCGGGCAGTGTGAGGGGACTAGAGCGCACCATATAGGAAGACCGAGCCACTGCACTGGAAGGTGCATGCGCACGTTGTGAAAGGGTATATGCTGAGGAAGGTGAGATTCGTGCTTGGAGAAGGCAGTAGAGGACATCTATGTCTACGTAGTAGTGTGAGGTTCATGGTATGGAAGGGTGTCGGTGCCCACATCGTGCAAGGTGAACGCTTGGGAGGGGCAAGCTCACAGATAGATGAATAGGAGTATTATGAGGAACAGGGCAGGCTGAGTGCACTGGTGTGCACATGCCATGGAACAGTGGAATTGTCTTTGTGCCCACATGCATTGTGAGAGGTGGGGGTCACAAGAGGGGGGGCAGTGCAGGTTAAGGCACTGTTATGCATATGACATTCTCATGATGTAGAGTTGTCAGGTGGAGATGACCTCATTGTGTGGAGGCTGGTCGGACTTACACGACAAGGAGGAGCCTGATGTTCAGAAAACACTTCTCTCCCTAAGAAAGGGCCCCGGGGCTCCCACACCCCCAATTTATAAACAAGCGTGGCATTAATCGTTGCTGGAGACATCTATGAGAATTTTCCAGAAACGTGCGGCCGCAAAAGGGAACGCGACTTCCATCTGTTTACAATTAATGTGACCGAGAGACAAATAAATGGAAACAAGCGCGGGCGCGAATATTCGAAACAGATGGCTCTACTGCCCGTAACCACAAGCCGCAGGCTGTGGGTGGATTCATTTCCTGGAAAAGGTGGGACATGCACATGCCTTTGCCCAATTGCGTGCTGTCTTTCACAAAGACACACACAAAGACCAATAGAAAAAATGCTCCAAAAAAAAACACAATGCACAAGCATGTGAAAAGTCAAGAGTGATTCCAAGAGGTCGTTTTACTAGAGCAGCGCATGCGCGCTGCACTAGGCTCGACCTAAAAAAGGACGGAAGGCTGAAAGGAAGAAAAGGTGAAAGAGAGGTAGGAATGGTAAAAGAATGGAGAGAGTAGGTGAAATCAGTCAATAAATCATGATTTGTATAGTGCAGCTAATCACCCAGGAGGGTATACAGGCACTGGAAGGACTGATGGATGAAAGCATTGTTGAATGGATGGGTAAACAGAGGGCAGAGTAAATGAAAATAATAGAGTATGGATGAATAGATGGACAAAAGGATTGATTGATGGATGAAAGGCTTTATTATTGGATGGATAAGTAAAATGGTGGATGTATGGGTGAATGTATGCATGGAATGGCCAATGACTGGATGCATAGAATTGCCAATGGATGGAATGGTAAAAGATTGAATGATGGATGAAATAATGAATGGGTGACTGTATATAAATTGAAATGGTGGATATCAGTGGGTGGATGGAAGGGTGAAAGGATGAATGAATAGATGCTTGGATGGAACAGACAAGGGAGATCATCTAGGGAGGATCTGGCTAACCTCCTTGGGCTATCAGAGCTTTGGTTCAAAGTTGGGCGTATTTTAATTTTCTGGCTACTCTCTTGTTCAACAACACCCTTTCCATACATTCCACCCTCTCCTGCATAATTTGTCAATTTCAGCAAAAAAACTGCTAGCTGAAATGGATCAAAAGTTATTACAGTTCCACACTTGGTGCCCAAACAGTGGCAGACTCTTTGCTGATTGCCTGTCTCGTTCCAGGTGTTTATTCCCGAATTCAGGTATTAAACTGGCATTAATGAGGAGACATTTTGGCCACGTACAGTATAAATGTCCACATTTGATGAAATGGGGATGGGTTTTTATCCCAAGCATGAAAAATGCCTGAAATATTTCGGAGCAACTGACTCTTCTGACAGCGCGGGGACACACTGACAGTGTAACCAGGCGCTTTACAAAATCAGAAATAAAATAATAAATAATAAATAAAATTTCAATGTAATTCAGACAAAGAGAGAATATTGATTCCTTTTTTGTGACAAATTGTATAATTTCTCTACATGTCTACATGCATGTTACAACACATTATTCTCAAAACAGAAACCGTTTCAAGATCACACTCCGTATGCACAAAATTTACAAATATTTTACTTCTCATTTTGAAGGTAAAATGTATTGAGTCGCACAGCTCCTCCTAGCAAGACATTGTCATTAGGTAATGTAAACTACTTTTCAAAAAATCTGTTTCTAAACGGAAATAGATGCTTATAAAGGACCATAGTGTGAACACAGCGCAAAGGTAACATTTTAAAAATGGTTTGTGTGCACATATATAGGCTTGTAATACTATAACATTATTTTTGGTGCAATATATTTTTAATGATTTCTGGTGATTTGCTGGGTCTATCTTTGTTGAGAATCCTTATCAACCCTTTTGTATTATTGTTTGTCAAAATGACAAAATAGTGAGATAATACGGGCATAGAATGTAGCGCATATTTCCTTAATTTAGTCAACCACGCCCTATACTTTGTCCTTCACTCCTGTAATTTCCTGTGGCCCTGCATAAAGTAAACACCTTGCCACACAGGCTTCATGTCTACCAGTTAATCAGTCAGTCTTCTGTTCTGCCTGCAAATGGCTGCCTAGTTGAAGGTATTATTACACCGGTGTAATTAACATTTCGTCCAGGCCTAGTTTCTTCATGCACATTTTGCACTTCCGGTTACCCTGGATGCAGACATTCCTATAGCAGGTCCACACTCGGCAGTGTATGGGGGTACGAGCTGTTTACTGATATGAATGAGATGCCCCAGGCACTAAATAGACCATGGGCGTCCGCAGACATTTTTCCAGGGGGGGGCAAAATGTTAACGTCATCACCATCCTCTGACATGATGTGTGCCAGGTTGGGCACAAGAAACTCTGGGGCGCAGAACTAGAATAGACTCAATTAAATGCCAGGAATCCAGGACATGTGACTGACCCTGCCACAGACCAACAAACACCACCTGTAGGGAAAACGCTAAACTTTCTGACAAGGTGCTTTATCTCTGTGTGCTAGGTGTGCAGACTTCCGGGTCCTTGATCCAACACCAATCAAGGCTGTCTTCAGCACGATTCGATTTTTATCAGAATACTTTAAAACAGCCTATGATTAAAGCACCAGATTAAATATACTGTATGCACAGTGTATGTTAGGGATTATTTGTAGCACACATATTCACCAATATTGGCTTCTTGGTGCTAGAAGTCATGATAACTTTTATCCAAAGTTAAAGCACAACGTCAAAGTTAGTAATAAATAATGCAGCAATCATACACGCTAGTGATTCGCCAATGGGTGCTCCCTTTACTAGAATTCCCCGGGCATTGCTAAATTTTACACACATTAAATTAATTTATACAAAATTAAATGTATAGGTCCAAATGTTAGCTATATTTTTTTAAAGAAACTTAGAGTCCCTCTACGTGTAGTCAATGTCAAACTGACAACGTGCACACGTTTAGGGATACAATAATGGCCAGCTCCCTTATGTGGAAACCCGGCACCGTAAATGTGTGGCACATGCGGTGCCCGCAGCGGCGGCACATCACAGGTCCAGGGATGCTGAGTCTTACACAGTGGTCGAAGTGGGGGGAAAGAGGTAGGGGGGACAGTGGGCGGAGAAC
Source organism: Lissotriton vulgaris (assembly GCF_964263255.1). Taxonomy (NCBI): domain Eukaryota; kingdom Metazoa; phylum Chordata; class Amphibia; order Caudata; family Salamandridae; genus Lissotriton; species Lissotriton vulgaris. Next base: position 586,071,217 of record NC_141697.1, on the reverse strand, counting down.
CAGAGGGCGGGATTAACCCAAGGATTGGATCTGTGGGTGGAGCCAGAGGTGTGGCCAGAATGCGCAGACATCCCAATTTTTAGTATTTGTTTGGCATTTCACTGCCCAGTTTAATCAACCAATGGATACACATGAATATTTAAGGTTATAATGAGTTATTGACATTAAAATATATTCACAAAGTGGGATATGCTTCTAATCACAGAATGTACCAAATACGATAAAATGTGGAAACACAAGCCATTTGTCTCAGAGCCATGGAGTTTCTGTCATCAGCACTTCTCCCTTTTCCCACAACAGCAGTTCAAACATGAATGGCAAAATATCCTAGTTTGCAAATGTTTTCTCTAAAATTATTGCTCTGCCATATTTGCCTCATAATGCAAGATCTGCTGCATGATCTGACCATTTAAACTAATAAATTGTTTGTAGCTCAAACATATCAAAAGTTAATATAAAATGTGACTTGTGTTGCTGCGGAGTAGATGGCCTATTGTAAAGGTTGACTGGTCACCTTTCTCACTGCTGCGTTTGTATGTTACACTGGTACTAATAAGGCAAAATCTTTCCAGAGACTGTTAGCATGTGTACACATCAAAATAATAAAATATCTGAAAATATACTGCATTACGCTGCAACCTTTTTTTTTTTTTCAAAACCAGTTTTATTATGAGTTCAAGCAAATTTCAGTACAGCCCTCCACAGTCAGGAGGAGACTGTCAGTAACAGATAGAGGGAGACACAGCATTAATACAGCATTGAGCCCAGCATTATAGATCGAAAAATATCAAACTACCCCACCCACCCAACCCCCAGAACGCCAACCAACCCCACCCGCAGCTACCCACCCCTTATCCCACCCTAACCCAGTGCACGTGATCACAGGTCCGCAACAGGAGAAAACCTACAAGGGTGGAGCCGGCCAGCAGCCTAGAGCGCGGGATCCACATCCAGCCGTAACGCATCATCAAGGTCTACGGGGGGGTCAAGGAGCAGGCCCCGGTAATCCGCCCACCGTTTCCAGATTTTGTAATGTTTGCGGGGACATCCCCGGGCTTCAAAAACAGGTCGCTCCAGTCCCATAAGGAAATCCAGGCCCGCCTTCCAAGCCCCAAGTGGGGGGGCGCGCTCGCTCTTCCAGGCCTGCGCCAGGTCTCTCTTCGCTACCACTAGCCCCAGCAATAGCAAATGGCGTTTGTAAACATTGCCCCCAACGTTTTCCAGAACATGAAGAAGGCCCAGCCTAGGGGTACGGGGCAGGTCCCATCCCAACACCTCGGACAGGCAGTCCCAAACCCCGGCCCAGAATCGAGTCAGTCCCTCACAGGACCATACCGTATGGAAAAGGGTGCCCTCTTCACAACCACACCTCAGGCATTCCGGAGTCGCGATAAGGCCCGCCCGCCATAGACGGTGTCTAGTATAGTAAGCCCGGTGGAGGTATTTGAATTGGATGAAGCGGAGGCGGATGGCTATAGCTGCACCACGGGGAGATTCAAGGGCCTCGCGCCAATCGTCGTCATCCAAGGGACCAACATCGCCCTCCCAAGAGGCCTTCAGCGCCGAGAGCGACGAGGAACAGTGAGTGACCAGAGATCGGTAGATCTGTGAGACCTTCTTGTCACCCAGGTCTCCCATAAAAAGTTTTGCCTCGATGGGGCTAAAGTCTGGAAGCTGTTCCAGGCCCACCAGGCTAGGAGTAAGAGCGTGGCGAAGTTGGAGGTAGCGGAAGAACTGGGTCCTGGGCATGCTAAATTCAGAACTGAGGTCCTGAAAGGACTTTAGGGTAGTACCAGAAAGGACATGGCCGAGGGACGAGATCCCGATCGCATCCCAGCCGTCAAATCCGGACAGAGACGCCAACGCCGGCAACAGGCCATTACGCCACAACGGGGTTTCAGCCGTGAGCCGCCCCCACCAGCCCACCCGGTGCAGGGCCCGCCGCCAGACCGCGAAAACCACCTGGGTGACCTGTGGAAGCAGCCGCCTCCGCCTGGCCGAGTACAGCAGGGTGTGAAGGGAGGCGCCACCCATCAGAGAATGCTCGAGAGCATAAGCCGGATCACTACGGTCTCCATACCACCACTCGTTAAGCACAAGGAGATGGGAGGCCTGATAGTAAGATAGAATATCCGCCGCCGCCAGACCGCCGCAGTAGGTAGAGAGGAAGCATGTGCGCAGCGCCACCCTGGCGGCACCCCCCGCCCACAGAAACCGGCCCAGCACAGAGTTAACAGTACGGAACCACTGCGGGTCAATCTGGAAGGGATGATTCTGTAGCTGGTAAAGGAGACGGGGCAAAGCTACCATCTTGAAGATGGCCGACCGGCCGTAGATATTAAGAGGCATGCGCGTCCAAGTCTTGACGTCCAGTTGGACCCGATCCCACACTGGCAAGACGTTCCGGTCCCACGCCACTGTGGGCGAAGCAGAGAGGAAGACACCCAGGTACTTCACACCCTCCACAGCCATCTGAAGGGATGCAGCCCAAGGGCACGCCACCGCGACATCCCCCAGCACCCACAAGGTCGACTTGCGCGGGTTAAGGTAGAGCCCCGACGCCCGACCAAAGTCCTGCATCAATTCTAAGACACGAGGACCCGTACGCTGCAGGTCTGTCATGAAAAATAGCACATCATCCGCATATAAAGCTATACGGTCCGAATGATCCGCACCCCAGACGAAGCCACGGTAGAGCTCATCGCGGCGCACCCTGGCAGCCAGCGGCTCCATGGCCAGCGCGAAAAGGTAAGGGGAGAGCGGACACCCTTGGCGCGTGCCCCTGGAAACCGGAAAACGAGCGGACGCCGTCCCCGAGATACGCACTGAGGCTGTGATCTCGGTGTAAAGCAGCCTGACATAGGAGAGGAAGGTCGGGCCCAGGTTCAGCAGCGGCAACAGGGCAAAAAGGAACGTCCAGCTGACCGAATCGAAAGCACTATCGATATCAGCCAGTAGGAGTGCCGCCGGATCCTCCGAGGACTCAACGGCCTGTATCGCAACCTGCGCCCGCCGTATATTGTGTCTCGTAGCCCGGCGCGGCATAAAACCCGCTTGGTCTGGGTGGACGAGGGCCGAGATGTGTGGAAGTAAGCGGTTCGCCAGCGCCTTGGCCAGAAGCTTGGCCTCGAAGTTAATGAGGGATATGGGACGATAAGATTCATGGCGATCAGGGGGCCTACCCGGTTTCAGAAACACTACGATTTCGGCATGGCGCCAATCCGGTGGGAGGCGGCCATGTTCTCGTGCCTGTTCCAGGGCCCGCAAGTATTGCGGCCCGAGCTGCAGATGGAACTTCTTATAGAATTCGCTGGGGAATCCGCTCGGCCCCGGCGCCTTGCCCACATTCAGCTGACCCAGCGCGTCACCCAGCTCCTCAGCCGTCAGGGGAAGGTCCAGGGCATCGCGCACCTCATCGGACACAGCAGAAGGGGGAACTAACGCAATATAATCTGCGATACTGGCGGGAGAGAGGGTCTCACGAGAGGCATATTGGTGCCCATAATAGCGCGCAAAACTCGTTGCAAGAGTTGCCGGGTCTGTGATCGTCACTCCTGCACCATCAACAAGGCCCGGCAGTGTTAGGGGCTGCAGGTTCTGTTGGCACAACCTATGGAGCATAGTGCAAGACTTGTCACCCCACTGATAAACCCGGCTACGGGTGGCCAACCACGCCTGGCGAGCCTCGTCTAAGAGAACCGAGGAATAAGACTGTTGTGCCTGCAGGAGTAGCCGCAGTGCCACATCATCGGGTGCCTCGCTGTGCCTTGCCTCAAGCTCCTCCACCCGCTCCGCAGCCGCAGCAATGCTACCCAGCCGAGTCCGGCGAGCAGATGCACACCAAGCGAGATCAATTCCACGCAGAGTGGGCTTCATAGCCTCCCAGACGGTCACTGCATCCATCCCCTCGGTAAGGTTGTCCTGCCAATAATGGGCAATCGCGCTACGTAGATGTTGGGAATAGTCAGGGCGCTGCAGATGCCACGTGGACATCCGCCATCTGAAGGGGGGACGCGCTCTGCACAAGTCAAATTGAACTGCCACCGGGGAGTGGTCAGAGAGTCCGCGGGGCCGAATCGCTGCCCCCTTCACTCTGTCAAGATAGGCCCTCGGAACAAACACACAATCTAAGCGCGAAAGGGAGCCATGGACAGCCGAAACATATGTGTATTCTCGCCGCTCCGCATGCAAATGTCTCCACACATCTACCCAACCCAGACCATCAACCATAGCTCCTAATCGTGTAGGTGAGGACACCAATGCCACTCCAGGCCTCCTCTGCCGGTCCAAAGCCACATCCAACACATCATTCCAGTCGCCACCAATCACAGCCATGGAGTGGGGGAGTTCAGTCCATAGGGCGAATAGTCGTTCCGCTAAGGCCCATTGCAAAGGGGGGGGGGGGGCATACACACAGCCAAACACAACAGGTTCTGCACCAACCCTCCCCTGAACAAATACAAAGCGGCCCTGGGGGTCAAGCCATTGACGCTCATGAACGTACGCCAGCCGTCTATGAATAAGAATGGCCGCTCCCCTGGAGCCCCTAGCAAACCCGGCATGGAACACCTGATGAAAGCCAAAGCGTTGTAGACTCAGGGCCCTTGTACCCAGCATGTGTGTCTCCTGAAGAAGGAGTACATCCGCCATGTCTCTCTTAGCCCAGCAGAGCACCGCCCCCCGCTTGATCCTGTCCAATAGACCCCGTACATTCCAGCTAAGAACACGCATGGAAGCGCCAGAGGGCGCTGAGTGAGGAACATTAGCCATTATCACAATGCATCCAGCCCCCAAATCCCCGACACCCGGCCCATGCCCCAGACCCCACCGTTGCAAAATTCACAAAGATCACGTGCACCCCAGACCACAGAACCCCAAACCCCACAATCTCCCAGAAGCAGACCCCTGCACCTAACCACCCAACACCCCAAAACCCCCTCCCCCCACCCCAATACCTCAAAAAACAATGAAGCATCTGTCGCGGCATACAGTACTTTAGGCCCAAAACGTGGTGCCAAAAGTTAGACATGCCAATGGATCCCAAACAACCCCCCTAAACCAGGCACACTCCTAGAACCACCCCCCAGTCCCAGAAGGAGGAGGCAGCCCATAGTACGTGCCCCGAACCCCAACAAACATACGGCAGAATCATAAGCATAGCACCACAGGAAAGCATCAGACCGGAAAGGCCCTAGCATTCGCCAAAAAGGAAGTCAATACTGCACCAGCCAATGTCTGTCCCACCGTCCACAGCTCAGCATCTGCAATATGTAGGCGCACATAAAAGGCATCCAGCAGACAGGTCCAGTGAACGGTGATCAGGAGCCTTTATCAGATTGATCCGTATCGGGCTGTGTGTCCCCCAAGAGGGGGTCCCGGGACAGGGACCTCCGCCGGGAGCGGGACTTGCGGTGACGTTTCCCCTTGCCTGATGGGTTGCCCCGGTCCTGTGACGAGCCACGCGACGACCCAGAGTGCAGCCCTGGTTGGGCATGTGGTCGAATTCTGACTGCCTCATCGGTCCAGTTGAAGACGGCCTCCGGCGTATCGAAAAAGAGGGTCTTGGAGTTGAAGATCACCCGCAGGCGGGCCGGGTAGAGCAGCGAGTACTGGATTTTCAGGCCACGCAGCTTGGCCTTGGCTGCCAGGAAGGAGTGCCTCTGCTGGTGGACCAGTTTGGTATAGTCCGGGAATATCATAATTTTGTGATTGTCATAGAGCAGGGTGTCCTTAAGCCGTGCTTCCCGGAGGATGACGTCCCTGTCGTGGAAGTTGAGGAGCCTGGCGATGATCGGGCGAGGCCGCTCCCCAGCCGGCGGCTTCTGAGTCAAGGCACGGTGTGCACGCTCCACCACGAAGCATCGCGACAGGGAATCCGGGGGTAGCCAGCTCTCCAGCCACCGAGACAGAAAAGTGTCCATGGGCCCATTCTCGCAGTCCTCCGGAAAGCCAACAAAGCGCAGGTTGTTCCGCCTCGCCCGCCCTTCAGCATCTTCCACCCGAAGCACCAGGCCCCGTTGAGTCTGTTCCAGGTCGGTAACCCTCTTCTTAAGGGCACCAACATCTCCTTCCACTGCCGTGACCCTGGTCTCAGTTTCAGTAATGCGAGCGACCGCATTACGGAGATCTTGACGCAGCAGCATCACATCGGCACCCACCGCGCCAATCTTCGCATCCAGCATGTCGCGGGACTGTGTAATGGCCGTCAGCAACGCTGCGTTGTCCGGCCCTGCAGTTTGACCCCCACCAGCCGCACCAGCTCCACCACCTGGGCCGGTGAATTTATCAATGGGTCCAGTCTTAGTGGCGGCCGAGCCCCTAGTCATGGCTGCCGCCGAGACGGCAGATCAGTGTCACGCACCTGTATCGAGGTCGCACCTCGCGATAGTCCACCAACCAGGCCTCGGCCGGAGCGTCCAGAGCACACCAAGCCACACAGGGTCCCCTCGCCACTGGCCCACAGATCGGGTAGGCCCCCAGGCAACGCCGCCTCGCCAAGATGTATTAGATCGTCTCTGCGCCCACCGGCACTCCAGGCACGGTGCAGATATGGGCCACTCTAGTCCAGTCCACCGGTCCTCCGGCCGCTGCCCCGTCCACCGCAGGAGCAAGGAAGAGCAATTATCTGGGCCTGGCGCCCGACTGACACCTCAGCCCCCGGGGGCTCCGCTGCGTCCACTCACCCGGGCAAAGGATCTAGGCTGGTGACTCCGGGCGGGGACCACCAAACTCGAGGTCCCGGCTCCACCAAGGCCAGGTAGGCCGCAGATCGTCCGAGGCCCCCTCCAGGCACGAGCCCCCACCGCAGGTCTGGTGAGGAATGGCACGGGATCCCGCTGTAGGTCGCCGGCAGCAGGCAGCCCCAAATCGCGGCCAGGGAGTAGCGCCGCAGGCCCCGGATCAGGTCCTCCGGTCTGAGCTTTCCAAAATTGAGGCCCCGGCTCGTGCAACTGGTATCAGGCCGCCCACCGCTCCGAAGTGCCTCACCGCCGAGCGAGGGCTCAGCGCGTCTCTCCCGGCACCAGCCAGAGGTTCCGGGCCGATGACTCCAGGCGGGGACCACCAAACTCGGGGTCCCGGCTCCACCAAGGCCAGGTAGGCCGCAGATCTTCCGAGGCCCCCACCGGGCACCGGCCCCCACCACAGACACTGCAAGGAAAGGCAGGGGGTCCCGCAGCAGATCGCCGGCAGCAGGCAGCCCCGGGTTGTGGCCAAAGGGTAGCGCCGCAGGTCCCGGATTGAGCCCTCCGGTCCGGGCGCACCAAAATTGAGGCCCCGGCTTGCACAACCGGCACCAGGCCGCCCACCGCTCCGAGCCGCCTCGCCGTTAAGAAAAGGTCTCAGCACGTCCTTTCCGGCACCGGACGACTCCCAGTGTCGTCCGCTACTGTTGCCCCAGAAGTGGTGCACAATTCGGGTCCGGGGGCCAGGAGAAGTCCCAGGATAAGTATCGGGCCGGCGGGAGCTCTAACAAGCCACGTCCGCCATGATCGCCCGTCAAGCCACGCCCCGCTGCAACCTTTTTTTAATGCATAATTTAGTCAACACCACGGCATAATGTTGTCATCCTTTGCTGCATAATTAATTCCAGTGGCCCCACATTTTAAAAGTGCTTGTGAATGAAGCAGGGAGACTGTGAAGTTTGCGAACTTAGTTTGGTGTGTGTGCAAATCCTGCATTGCCAATCCCTGGTAAGTTGCAGCTACTACTGCTGAAACAAGGTCAATGGAGGTACCTATCGGTGAGGCAGACTGGCCTCAAGGGCAGGGCCAGCCATAGCACTGGTGGTGTCCTGTGCATTAATGTTTGTTAGTGCCCCCCCAAAGACCACCTCTGCCTTGGATTCCCTCACTACCACCCTTTAACTGTGCCCCCCAAGTCTCCATAAACACTCTCTCTCAGATTCATTTAATTTGATTTACAGCGCCACTCATACCATTGTGGGGTGTCGGAGCACTTTACATCACACACATTACACAGAGACAATCAATATGTGTGTAAATCACTGTATAGAAAATGTTACATAAAACTAAGGACTACAAGGTGTAGGAGTCACATGACAACCATACTTGTAGCCCGTATAGTTTTATAGTGATTGGTCTGGAGAAACACAATACCCGGAATTTAAAACGTAATACCATGGTGGAGGGTTCTCCTTAATAATCAGGATTGATTTCTGTCCAAAAGAACACTTTTTAGGACATTAGGATAATCAAAGACTGGGGGGGGGACATAACGCTCTAATTTATGCCTTGCAGTTTGTATGCAGCTCTTAGATGACAGTTAATAGCTCAATGTTCTAAGTTAGGATTTTACCTTATAAACTGCAAGTAACAAAAGGATCTCTCTGACAAAAGCAGTAGCCCACTGACCTATTTACATTATGTGCACTTTGTGATCTGCATGGCGCATGTTCTTTGCAGCCGGTATATTAACCCTCTGAGCTACCTTTCCATGAGTCAAAACTTCCACTAGACAAAATTCCGATCTCTCTCTAGGAAGAACATTAATCACCAGAGTCATCATGAGATTTTTGATGTTGCTGAAAACTGCTGGAGACCAGGAAGGAGGCAGCAAGCGTTTTTAAAACCATAATATACTTGCAAACATGATGCCTCCACCTAAAGTCAGCACCCGGTGCGGTCACACTGGTTGCACCGACTTAGAGCTGCCCCTTCTCAAGGGTCCTGTGACCTCAGTGACTGTTGTTCTAGGGTGTGCTGCTTCATAGGCCTGCCCGCAAGACTGGAGAAGAACTTCAGTATGGATAGTGGTGGACAAGACTTGAAGGTTACCCTACACTAGTCATGCTAGGGTCCACCTGATTGTGCGAAAAAAACAGGACTTCTAAGGTGTTGCGAAGCCTTCTAAGGTCTAGCATGTGATTGTGCTCCCGCAGGAGAGTAGTCTGGTGGACTGGTTATTAAGGCTGAACCGGGTTCCCAGTTCCAAATTCAGACCATAGTGCCACATCCTCTCCCCCACTGAACACCGAACTGCCCCACTGAGAAAAACTCCCACTGTCTTCAGCTACAACCCAATTGTTTCCTGCTATAAACAACTGGATGCAACTCAATTTAAATTACCCACTAGACAAGAGCAATGTGCGGCCTACAAAAAAAAAAGTAACAACATCCTGGAAAAAGCAAACACTTATAGGGAATGAAAAATTTAGCAAACCAGGGAAATGTAAGCACGAACAGCATTGTTACCTTAATGCTTTTACACTCACTATTCAGAAACCAGTGAGTGCTTTTGCCTGAAAAGTTAAGGACATGACTATAGGGCCCTGAATGGACCCATTTCAATGGCCATTGCTTGTATCCTTACAAAACGTGAGCAGCATGGTAAAAAGACCACATCCCTGGACGCAGAGCCGCAGCACACATTTTGTTTTCCAATCCACACATTGCAGTACCTCCAGGATTGGTGCACTAGTTCCAAGTCCAGGGGAAAAAAAGACAAGAATACAAAAATAGCGCTTCACTGGCAAACTCTGTAAAAGTGGCGCTAATGTGTTTCAGTGTGAATAAAATCAGTTTTGCCAGTTTGCTACCACTCTGACTTACTTTATTATTTATCTATTTTTCATATTTAGCCTTTTATTCCCAATGCTGCACTTTGAAATTAAAATGCAACATTTCCAGCAAAAGCGTCTCTTTTTTGGATCCATTTCACAGGGAAGCGAATAAAAGAAAGGAGAGGAAAGAAAGTGAAACCCCCGTCTTTAAGTCACGGTTTTCATGGGCGTCCGCAGGGGGCCGCTCCAGGGGGGGGCAAGCGCCCCTCCTTGCCCCCCCCCCCCTGCGGACGCCCATGAAATAGACGTCTTTCAGTTGGTACAGCCGACGCCCGACGGTCTTGAGCTGGCACTGGCATTAATAGGTTCTCTGTTATCGTAAGTGCATGAACGAATTGCCTGCGAATTGTCTAAGATGCTTATTCCAGTCAGTGACCTGTGTTTCTTATCAGGTTATGGGAACTATTAGCCAGGCTGACTGGAAATGGAGGCTTTCTCATTGGGCAACACCCATTGCTCAGCCAGAGAACTAGTTCCACTAGATTCTGAGGAAGCGAAAGTGAAAATGAAAGGCCTTCAAAACCAGTTTAAACAGATGTGTTTGAATCAGAGGGCTGCTCCACAACGCCTATTATAAATAGTGTGTACATGGCTTCCTTATTGTGGGAAAAATGGCCCCTTTTACATCATTTTGTGGCAGCACACCTACCAATTTCAAGAGTAGAGTGGTTTGAAGGGTAGCGTTTTTTGTAGTTGTCAGGTATCTGCCTCTTACTTGAAACATTTACGCGAAAAGAATTGTAGAGGCGAAATGGGGGAATTTTTGCACGAATCGTAGGTCAATTAAATTTAATTGGTAGGAATGTAGGGGTAGTGAACGAGGCGTAACGGACAGAGCTGCAGACTTTGAAACTGGGGAACCAGGTTCCAGCCTCAGTGTCTGTCTGTTCAACAACCTGTAATTCTGGGCACATCACTTAATCTCCCCGTGCCTAACAAATAATCCTTGTAGTGGCAGCTCCTCCGCTAAGGTGGAGGGGTGTCGCCTTACTGCTTCAGCTGCAAGCTGAATACAAAAAATAAAATGATAATAAAGTTTATTATCATTTTGTTTTTAATAATAATTGTGAGAAGTTGGCCTGATATGTGGTGTTTCCAATTCTGGAACCACCTTGTATCAGTCCAAACAATCCCTTATGGTGTCTGGTTGTAAATCAACCTTGTTAGACAAGCTATCCTAGGGGTAGCATGGACTAAGCAGCCTTAAAGGCTTAACGTAAGAGGTCGTGTTAAGCGAGCTGTTTTACCACATACAATCCTGTAATACCAAATGAAAGGACACCACACAAGTATATATTATCAAAATATATGTGTTTATTTCTAAATTAATCCCCAGTACTCTTTATGAGCAAAGGGGCACAAGCGTTAAATCAAAAGCACAGTATAACATACAAAGTAGCACAATTATGGATGAGGGCGGGTGGCCACTCAAACCATATATTAAAAAAGTGGTATAAGAGATACCAATCGAACAGTGGTTAGGCCTAGGGCCTAGAGAATCGCTGGGAGCAGTCAGGACTAGCAATGCTGAAGTCGGGAGAAGCCCGCAGGACTCGGGTGCAGCACGTAAAGTGCGACTTGCACCAATGCAATGTCAATGGTGCGTAAAAGTTACACAAAGTTAGTTTAAAGATACTTCCGCTGAACCTAGAGGAACAAAACTTAAGACACAGACCCTAGAGGTGTGTACCAGTGTAGGAACACCGGCGTTGCAATGTTACCTCACCCACAGGAAGTGGGTGCACAGGGTCGAAGTGGCGTCGGGTTTTGACACGCCGGCTCTTGGTGCTTGGAGCTGAAGATGCTGCAGGCGATGGGAAGCAGAAGTGTCCGGTGTGATCCAAGGGTGGATCGAAGTTAAGAAGAATCTGAAAGCAGAGGGGACAGAGTTTGGGTCACTCAGCAGTGACCAGGGTGGAACCCCGACGGAACCAGGCAATGTCGGGCGCAATCAGATGGTTGTCGAGAGGCTTCTCTCCGCTGTCACGTGGGCTCTGGGGCATCTGCGACGTCCAGGAGCAGGTCACGATCTGTCCCACGCAGGCTCTCGCCGTCAGCGCCGTCGGCTTCAAGATTGCAGCAAACAGCACTTGGCAAAAGCATTCCACGTGGAACCGGGAGATTGCTTCTCACTCAGACCAGGAGGGTCAGAGCGGGGGCTCCTTTTCACAGGAGCTGGTGCAAATCTGGAGCAACCAGAAAAGCAAGTCGGTTTAAGGTTTTCGACGGCACAGGGGCCACAAGCCAGCTGGCAAGTGACCGGGCCAACGTGTCGAGCCAACACGAGCAGAAGGGCCCCACGCAGCACTCGTCGAGTGTGGAGGGGGTAGCTTTGGTGCAAGTGTAGCTCAGGGTTGGGGCTTCTCAAACCCCGGTGTACAGCTTCGCGGGTCACTCGTGGGCTGCACGGTCAGCGTCTCGTGGCCTTTTCAAGATGTTGTGCCCCACGCTTCCGGTCGCCTCCACGGGTCTCAGCTCTGCAGGGACTGTGGATCGGGCTGGAGGAAGGCAGGCAAGCTTGATCTCGTCGATCTCTGTCGCTCGAGTTCCGGCAGGAACTGCAACAAAGCAAGGGTCGAGGTGCTGGATTGTGCCTGTTTGCACAGGGTGGTCACTCCTTGGCCACAAGGGAGATTCTTCAGTCTTCTATGTTGAGTAGGATGTAGAAGGGTGCAGAGTTTTGTTTCTTATGTTTCTTCAGGATAATCTGAGTTGCATTGGCACTGCTCCCACTCTTATTCGAATCTGGTGGGCTGGACATCCTGCTAGGTCCCCTCCTATGGGTGGGACCCAGGAAGGGGGTGGTTACACCCCTTTCCTTTGATCCAGGCCGCGCTGGGACTGGGGCTGGTGTGCCCCAGAACCGGTTTGGCCGGATTATGTAAGGGGCAGCCTTGTGCTCCCCAGGCAGTGTCTGGTTTCTTTGAAACCTCCCTGCTACAATCCACTATCTCCTGTCTGGGGTGGTGTAACACCGCCCTGCGACAGGAAACCCTTTGTCCAGGCCACCATTTGCTGAGTTTCGGTCAGCAGCAGGAGGCCAGACCCGTGTCTGTGGCAGAGGCATCCATTTTGTGGATCTGAGGCTCTTTTAAAATCAAACGCGTTTCAGTAAAGTAACATGTCTTCTCCCTCTAGAAGGGTGGAATGCTACCCCCGTTGCCAGAACTGGCGAGGGGGTAGTATTCCAATTCGTATGACACCTTACACGACATGTTTTGATAAAGCCAAACCAAAGTTGCTATATAACCGCGAGGATTATAAGGCCCTTAATAGTATATGGTATGGCATTATCCCGGATCAGCGTAGGGAGTTGTTCCCGACAGCTGCAGACAGGCTCAGCTCATGCCAGAGCTCCATCTCACATAAAACCACGCACTCTGCCTCCAGGATTGATAAGGCCTTCCATAGGAGTGACTCACAGGTTTATATGTGTCCAGATATAGGTTTAGATATAGGTATACTATATCTAAGCAAGGGGTGATTACACCCACTTGCCCCAGCTGAGTGATCAGCCAGTTGTGTCAATTTAAGAACCAGCCAGGGGTGGCAAAAGCTATGCTTCAGCCCCTGGTAGGCCTTGGTGGCACCTATGCCCTGAGCACCTATAGTGCATGGTACAGGGGCTGACAAGGAGTCAATTTCCAATTGTGGTATGTACCTATAGCACATGTATTATAAATTTAGAGAGAGAACAGCAGGCTGGGGGTCTGATTAGCAGGCCCACAGCCTCAGTAAGTCGAAAACCAGTGAAGCAAAAAGCAAAACATTGGGGTGACCATAGGATAGCAGACCCTACTCTCCTACACAACCCCCCCCCCCCAAATGCAGGGACATTAAACTTAACCTTGACCAGATAAGTCTTCATGTTCTAAGTGGAAGTACCTGGAGAGACCATCTGCATTACCATGGTCAGTCCCTGGGCGGTGCTCCACTGTAAAGTCCATCCCCTGTAGGGAAATGGACCACCTGAGCAGTTTGGGATTTTCACCCTTCATCTGATTTAGCCACAAGAGGGGCTTATGGTCTGTCTGAATTAGGAAGTGAGTACCAAACAAGTATGGCCTCAACTTCTTCAGGGCCCAAACCACAGCAAAGGCCTCCCTCTCAATAGCTGCCCAACGTTTCTCCCTGGGGGTCAGCCTTCTGCTAATAAAAGCAATGGGCTGGTCTTGACCATCTTGATTAAGTTGTGAAAGCACAGCTCCCACCCCCAACTCAGAAGCATCTGTCTGTATAATGAACTGTTTGGAGTAGTCAGGACTCTTCAGGATAGGTGCAGAGCACATGGCCTTCTTCAGGTCATCAAATGCCTTTTGACAGCTAACTTTCCACTGAACCTTTTTGGGCATCTTCTTGGATGTCAAGTCATTCAATGGTGTCACAATGGACCCATAGTTCTTTACAAATTTTCTGTAATACCCAGTCAGGCCCAAGAAGGCTCTGACTTGTGTCTGGGTAGTTGGAGGAGCCCAGTCCTGTATGGTCTGGATCTTGCTCTCCAATGGTTGAACCTGACCCCCACCTACTAGGTGGCCCAGGTACACAACCTTACTCTGCCCTATCTGGCACTTGGTAGCCTTGATAGTCAGGCCTGCCTTTTGCAGGGCCTCCAGAACCTTCTTCAGGTGGATCAGGTGATCCTCCCAGGTGGAGCTAAAGACAGCAATATCATCTAGATATGCTGCGCAAAAGTCATCCAACCCAGCAAGGACTTGATTCGCCAACCTTTGGAAGGTGGCAGGTGCATTCTTCAAACCAAAGGGCATTACCACAAACTGATAATGTCCACTAGGGGTAGAAAATGCTGTTTTGGCTTTTGACTCTTCAGCTAGTCTGATCTGCCAGTAGCCAGCTGTCAAATCAAATGTGCTCTGAAACTTGGCAGAAGCCAATTTATCAATGAGCTCATCTGCTCTTGGAATGGGATGAGCATCTGTCCTAGTGACAGCATTGAGACATCTGTAGTCCACACAAAACCTCCTTTCTCTCTTTCCATCTTTGGTATGAGGTTTTGGCACAAGGACCACTGGGCTAGCCCATGGGCTCTCTGATGGCTCAATCACTCCAAGCTCCAACATCTTTTGCACCTCAGCCTTTATACAATCCCTGACATGGTCAGGTTGCCTGTAGATCTTATTCTTCACAGGCAGACTGTCACCAGTGTCCACCTCATGGGTGCACCAGTTAGTTTGACTGGGTGTGAGTGAAAACATATGCCTGTGGGCCTGCAACACCTGTCTGCAGTCCACCTGTTGCTGCTCAGTGAGGCTGCCTGCCAAGGCTACTCCATAAACTGAACCATCATCAGGGTTCTGGGAAAGCAGGTCTGGGAGAGGGTCACTCTCTTCCTCCTGATCCCCATCTGTGGCCATGAGGAGACTCATGTCCTACCTGTCAACAAATGCTTTCAAACGGTTTACATGGAGCACCCTGTGGGGGCTCCTAGGGGTGCCAAAGTCAACCACATAGGTGACTTCTCCCTTTTTCTCAATGATAGGGTAGGGTCCAGCAGAAAAAGATTGGGATTCCCTGACTATTGAATGTGCGGAAATTATTTTGAAAAATAATATTTTTCTTTTTAAAAATAATTTCTTCAAACAGACAAAGAGGACCAGCATGGGGGCTACCTGTGCCCCAAGCCTGGCATGCTTGTATGTCGCAGCCTTTGAGGAAGCGCATATTTTTAATGATTTGGCTCCTTTTAGCGAAAATATCACACATTGGTCGAGGTACATCGACGATATTTTTTTCATTTGGTCCGGGCCCCTAGAGTTGCTAAATGAATTTATCCTCTGGCTAAATCTAGGAGATGAAAATTTAAAATTCACCTCTAACATAAATAAAGAAGCAATAGAATTTCTAGATATTAAAATCAGAACGAACAATGGTACACTAGGAGTTGATCTCTACACCAAACCCACCGATCGTAACACTCTGTTACATTATAAGAGCAACCATCCTAACACTCAGAAGAACAACATACCATTTGGTCAATATATACGTATCAGAAGAAATTGTACCAATATGCAAGATTTTAACAGACATGCAGATGTTCTATCAGACAAACTAAAACAGAGAGGTTACCCAAAAAATTTAATTAAACGGGCATACAAACGTGCGAAGTACTATAATAGAGAGGCACTATTTGACAAAAACACTGACAAAAATAAAGCAGACAACACAAGAGACAGACTTATTTTTGTAACCAACTTCAGTGTAGCAAGTAACAAAATCAAAAATATTATTAACAGAAATTGGTCGTTACTCAATGATAGACCTGGAGAAAAGATCGCAAAACCCATGTTCAGTTTCCGTAGAAATAGAACGATTAGGAACTGTCTTGTTCATACCTTTAAAGAAAAAACTCGTATTACCCAAAACACCATCAATAACACACCTCTCCCAGTTGGAAATTTCACTTGCAATATGTGTCTGAATTGCACATCACTTATCAAAGGCAATTCTGTAACATACAATGGTGTAGAACACAAAATTAAAAAACTTTGTGAACTGCAAAACTAAAAATCTAATCTACATGATTAAATGTCCTTGCAATAAAGCCTATATTGGCGAAACTGCAAGAGAGATTAAAACAAGAATAACGGAACACAAGTCTGCAATTAGGACTCAAAAGAAATCTGCCCCACTTGTGGAACATTGGTTAGCTCACAACCACAAAATAGAAGACCTGAAATGGTGTGTAGTAGAAGCCATCTCCAACACCACCAGGGGCGGCAACTTGGACAATAAACACAAGAAAAGAGAACAGTTTTATATGTCCCTTTTTAACACTTTCCGCACTGGGTTAAACAACAGAGAAGAATGGGAGAGATTAATCTTATAGAATAAAGACAAATTTGCAGACAGTAAGTAGATCCAGGTATCCTTGGACTACTTCTACAAAACTCTTATGTCCTCATGCCTAGTCCTATTCTCATGAATGTAGCGCATCCATGACACCTAGAAGGTCTGGGTAGGTTCTATAGGGTTTTATATATATAAATATATAGAAAGCTAGAGATATTCTGTTTACAAATGTATTCTGCCTATGTAGTGGTTTTTTAGATGTGATCGATCAGAATATATGTAACACAGGTTAATCTACTGCGGATACACCACTCTACCAAATTGCAATATATATATTACAGGGTAATCTACTGCGGATATACCACTCTACCAAATTGCCATCTATGCTATTTCGGCGCTATGTTTGTTACTATTATAAATTATAACAATGGGTTAAAGACATGTCATGAAATGTACAGCATATATGGAATTGTGATATCTATACTATCTGTGCATGTCTTTCAAATGATCAATAACAGACTGCTGATATACGACACAGGGATACTGGTCTATTATACCACTGGCATGCTGTTAAGACAGGAAAATGTATAATAAAAGGAGTGTACAAAGATATATAAGTAAGGAGAAATACCGCTAGATGTTGGAAAAATATCGTAAGACAATTGTACAAGTGGATAGATGACTTTATATATCACAATGCTAAACGATGTTTAATATGTCTACTGTTTCACAAATACGTTTAATATGTCTACTGTTGTGTTGATGTCACAGTCGGGATCATTGTCCGACTTGCATTTGTATTTCAACGATATGTTCCGTATTGCCTTCAGTATGGCAATTCTATCTGCCCATTATAAAATGGCCGCCAAAATAAACTTTACGCAAAAATTAATAATAATATTGATACAATTGGCAATTTTTTCAAAACTAAATAAGTAGTGAGCCTAATTTTGTATTCGCCTTCACAACAGACAAATCCTGACGACTCTTAGGTCCTGTATTCGCATGTGTTCTGCTTTGTCCATAGTATCGTAATACAACCTGCCCATTTCAAAATGGCCGCCACTATTACGCGGTATACAATTACTAACACCACCTAAAAAGCTAGTATTTCTTATATACAAAAAAACGGGTAGATATCTTTTTCTTACACCCGTCTGTTTAATAAATAACTTTGATGATCCATTTTTGATAAAGAAGATCATTTTATTTAAATCCTGACAGTTCGGCAACCCAACGTACATGCCGTTTGTGATCCATGCCGGGGCGGGTTTCTCAAAATTCCGTCATAATCTCTAAACAATTCTGTTACAATATACATCCATTTTTTTAATATTTGGATAAGTGAGTAAAAGAAAAATTTCGAAAATACGGCGGTTTTTTCGACCGCCGCTTCTACTTCCGGGTCAGCTCTGACTGACACCAGATAAATAGAGCGGTCCGTAGTAAGGTTGTCACTCTTCTAATTACCAGGAAGACGACAACACGGAGGAGCAGGGAGGCCGTATTTCAAACGCAAGGTGAGACATGGGCACAGGATTTCCAAGCAATTAGCAGTTAAAAAACTAATAGATGGGGATACTTTGACTTCAACCCCCCCCCCCCGCCTCCAATCAATACTCCTTTTTTTTTTAAAAAGTTAAGGGTTACAAGTTCCATTTTTCTATAGAATGTTGGAGCTTGCTCACTATAGGGTTGAGATAACTGGGGCATCCAGCAAAATTAAGGGTCCCTTAAGTCAAACCGGAAATATATGTAGCTCATAGACAATACAGGATAGCAACTGAAAATTGATTTATCCCTGATCCAAACCCTCGTTTATTAATAATAAAAAAACGAATGTCTGTTACAAATTTATAGATTCCTTGGCCTACAAGAGAAGAAAAGGCTTGGATGAAATTTCGAGTATTATAGAAACCTGAGGTCATTCACGAATAACTCGACCAAGCTCAAGGTCAGTACCCTGCGACTTCAGGTATAGGGTTGCCACTTTTAGTTGTTCCCTAAAAATAAATAGGGTTCATAATGTATATAGGCAAAGACAAGATGTATGGATAGCTTATTCTGGCATATATTTTTTTATATATATACATCCAGGTACAAAGCCCATAAGAAGCTTCCCCCTTTCCTGACGGTGGCTCCTCCGTGTACATAACAAACATAGTTGCTGACATTGAGAGGTAAATCTAGGCTGATCACAGCATGAATAGTATGAGATTCTTTTAGTCAGGTTACTTATTTGAGTTTTCTTTTTATCACCATTATAGCTCAAGGAAATTGAAATACCTGAGCAGCTCATAATCGCGTGTGGCAAAATATTTTAAATGCATCACTTTTAAATACACAGGTACGATTATAATGTTGTTCTAAAAACCGATAGAGTTGCATTTGATTTATAGAATGCTGACTTAAAAGTATAGAGGGATACTGTCCCAGACACAATGACAAATTATTGCATTGTGTACTTCTACAAAATAAATCTTGTTCTTTTTTATAAAATTATTTCTGTTCTGTTTTGATAAAGTGGTCTGGCGAGTTCTAACATATGCACAAACATGTAGTATTAAATTCCTAGGTAAGCGAGATGAACTTATGCAAATGATAAATACTAAGACGTTTTTCATTCATTTCTAGAAATAATGGAGTCAAATGTTTTAAGGTCCTGAAGAAGGTGTCAAAAAAAGAAAAAAGCACCGAAACGCTGCGTCGACTGTCTTTTTTACTTTGACTTATAATATTGTACAACCACATGATGGGTTTTTTTAATTCGTGATATTGTTTTAGATTGTAACCCAGTTGGGAGGAAAATAATAAATTTCTATGTTTATTTTTAACTTTACAAAACTTTGTCTGCCCATTATATTCAAGTGCGTCTTCAAGTTCATTGGGTGATAAGTTCAGCGATTTCCGTTACCTAGTGTGTATTTTCGGGTAAGAAGGGACAGAGAATCATTCCCCTTAAGCCAGACCACATCCCTAAATACTGAAACAGTTATTTCCATTCTTCTGATTCGATAGTCAGGGAATCCCAATCTTTTTCTGCTGCCACAATCCCCCTCCCTGCCTTCATATCAGGGGTACCTCCTACTTGTTTTTAACAGGGTAGGGTCCAGTCCATTTGTCCTGGAGTGCTGCTGGGCCCACTGGGTCCAACACCCACACCTTCTGCCCTGGCTGGAACTCAACCAGAACAGCCTTTTGGTCATGCCAAGCTTTCTGTAATTCTTGACTGGCCTCAAGGTTTTTGGATGCTCTCTCCATGTATTCAGCCATCCTGGAGCGGAGACCAAGTACATAGTCCACAATATCTAGCTTAGGCTTTTTGAGAGGTAACTCCCATCCTTCCTTCACCAAACACAGTGGACCCCTCACAGGGTGGCCAAACAAAAGTTCAAAAGGGCTGTAGCCAACCCCCTTCTGTGGGACCTCTCTGTAAGCAAAGAGCAAGCAGGGTAAAAGGATGTCCCATTTCCGCCTAAGCTTCTCTGGTAGACCTTTTCTCATTCCCTTCAGGGTCTTCTTGAACCTTTCAACAAGCCCATTGCACTGTGGATGGTAGGGTGTGGTAAACTTGTAGTTTACTCCACACTCTTTCCACATTGCTTTTAAGTTTCCAGACATAAAGTTGGTACCTCTGTCTGAAAGAACCTCCTTTGGAAAGCCCACTCTTGAGAAAACTGCAATGAGGGCTTTTGCCACCACAGGTGCTGTGGTGGTCCTCAGGGGAATTGCCTCTGGGTACCTGGTGGCATGATCCACTACCACCAGTATAAATCTGTGCCCAGATGCTGTTTGAGGATCCATGGGACCCCCAATATCTATTCCAACTCTTTCAAAGGGTACCCCCATCACAGGTAGTGGTATCAGGGGGGCCTTTGTTGTGCCACCTGACTTACCACTGGCTTGGCAAGTGACACAGGAGCGACAAAACTCCTTGACATTTTCTGACATGTGAGGCCAGTGAAAGTGAGGAACAAGCCTGTCCCAAGTCTTATTCTGGCCTAAGTGTCCTGCAAGGGGAATATCATGGGCCAAGGTGAGAAGGAAACCCCTAAACTTCAAAGGTATAACCAACCTCCTGGTGGCACCAGGCTTGGGGTCTCTAGCCCCTGAATAAAGGAGTCCATCATCCCAATAAACTTTATGGGCACCTTGAGCATTCCCTGCAGCCTCAGCAGCAGCTTGCTGTCTGAGGGGTTCAAGTGAAGGGCAATCTAATTGGGCCTGCCCCAGGTCTGCCCTTGAGGGTCCCCCTGTCCCCAGAAACTCAACCTGATCAGGTTCAAGCTCCTCAGAGACAGTCTCCTCTTGGACTGCAGAATCAGTTTCCTGTGACACTTGATCCTCAACCTGGGGCAAGTGGGAAGGCACAGCCTTAACCCTTTTGCTCCTTCCCTTGGGTTGTGGTTGGTCTAATGTTTCAAGATCCACCACTGGTTCAGGAAGGCACTTCTTAGCCTGAGACCTTGTCACTGCAAGGACATGAGCTGAAATCCCTAGCATTTCTGCATGAGTCCTGTACTCCACTTTTGACCAAACTGAGCTTTCAAGATCATTGCCTAACAGACAGTCTACTGGGAGGTCTGCACTCACAACAACTTTCTTTAGGCCATTTACCCCTCCCCAGGAGAAGTTCACAACAGCCACACTATGTGAAGTAGTGGAGTTGCTTGCATTGGTCACTAGGTAACTTTCACCTAGTACAATCTGACCAGGGTCCACAAAGTCAGGTGTCACCATAGTGACACTGGCACAAGTGTCCCTGTAGGCCTGAGCCAGTTTCTCATTGATTAAGGGAGTCTGCCTATATTTGCCCAGGTTACTGGGGCTTACTGCAGTGGTCAAAGATAAGTCCACATCATATAGGAGAACTGCCTGTGTGGGGATTCTGACTAGGCCAGATTCCACCTCAGTACCCAAGGTTAACCCTACTAACCCCTTAGGCTGTGCACTACCACTGCTGACTGTACTAGGGGGTGCAGTTGCTTTAGGAGCTGCAGTGGCAGGAACTGGATTTTTCTTAGTGCATTTACTGCCCCAGTGTGAAACTGATTTGCAGGTATTACACCAAGGTTTCTTTGGGCCATCATTCTTCTTTTTCTTTTTGTCATTTTGGGAACCACCCTCCTTATTACTAGTTTGGGGGCCTGAAGACTTCTGGTCCTTTTCTTTATCTTTCTGATTCCCACCCTTCTGGGCTGTTTTCTTCGGGTCACCATGGTTCTGGGGTTTCTGCTTAATCCTTGTTCTGACCCATTTGTCCGCCTTCTTTCCCAATTCTTGGGGAGAGGTCAGATCAGAGTCAATAAGGTATTGATGCAACAGCTGGTTCTGACAGTTATTAAGGATCTGCTCTCTCATTATAAGATTGTACAATCCTGTATAGTCTGAGACTTTACTTCCCTGCAGCCAACCCTCCAGAGCCTTAGTGGCACAATCAACAAAATCAGTCCAGTCCTGAGTCTGTGCTTTTTGGGTGTCTCTGAACAACAACCTGTATTGCTCAGTGGTTAGGCTAAACCCTTCAATAAGAGCACTCTTCAGGACAGAGTAGTTTTTGGCATCCTCAGGTCTAACTGTGAGGAGCCTATCCCTCCCTTTCTCAGAAAAGGAGTACCATAAAATTGCTGCCCACTGATCCTCAGGAACCTGCTGTACCATGCAGGCTCTCTCAAGAGCAGTCATCCATTTGTGGATGTCATCCCCTTCCTTGTAGGGGGGCACAATTTTTGTCAGGTTTCTATTATCATAGCTCCTGTCTTTATCTTTAGGAATTTTGCTGCCACCAGTGGCATCTAAGCCACACAACTTTCTTTCTCTTGCTAAAGCAAGTTTAGCTTGAGCCAGGGCTATCTCTTCCCTCTCTATCTGGAGTTGGACAGCCCTCATCCTGGCCCTATGCTCTTTCCTCTGGGGGGAAGTCATTCCCCTTTGAGAGTCTCTTGAGACACTAGAAACATGAGAGTCTTCTGATGAAGATCTCCTCCTTCTATTGCCTGGGAGCATTAAGTTATGGGATCTGGGGAGGTGCTGGCCCTCTCCACTCCCATGTAGGTCCAGATTGGTCTGGTTAAGCCTGCCAATCTGTACCTGGGTCACCCTCTGATCCTGATTCTCAGGCTCCTCTATCTCTGATCCTTCTTCCTCCTCTTCACCTCCTCTTCTTCTTCTGGAAGATTCTCATTCTCAGGTGAGTTCACCCCCTCTCCTGAATCTAAGGGAGCCTGACTCACCTTATCTAAGTCATCCTTTTCCAGGATGGCTATCAGGGAAGGAATGGTAGGGCCTCTGCCCTTCTTTAGCCCCCTTGCTGTGCACAAGGCACCCAAGTCTTTGTGGCTAAGGTTGTCACATCTGGAAGTTGCCTTGGTAGGGTCAACTGTTACAGGAGCAGAGCCAGAGGCTCCACCTGTATCAGACATGGCTACTAGTGAGGTGTAAGTGGTGCACTTACCTACACTAAGTGTTTTCCTGCTGTACCTTGCTAGTGAGTTGTAGTCAGGGTGTGCTAATCCCTTTAATCTACAACTACTAAGTTCAGTAGAACTTAATATGCTAAGCTTTTGATTTATATGTACCTAAGGTACTTGATGTGATCTTTCAATTTGATAAAAAGATTGCAATGGTAAAACAACAGCAAGCTCAAATCCGCACCGCTGCGCACCAATGTGAGAAGTTGGCCTGATATGTGGTGTTTCCAATTCTGGAACCTCGTTGTATCAGTCCAAACAATCCCTTATGGTGTCTGGTTGTAAGTCAACCTTGTTAGACAAGCTATCCTAGGGGTAGCATGGACTAAGCAGCCTTGAAGGCTTAACTTAAGAGGTTGTGTTAAGCGAGCTGTTTTACCATATACAATCCTGTAATACCAAATGAAAGGACACCACAAAAGTATATATTATAAAAATATATGTGTTTATTTCTAAATGAATCCCCAGTAGTTTTTATGAGCAAAGGGGCACAAGCGTTAAATCAAAAGCACAGTATAACATACAAAGTAGCACAATTATGGATGAGGGCGGGTGGCCACTCAAACCATATATTAAAAAAGTGGTATAAGAGATACCAATCGAACAGTGGTTAGGCCTAGGGCCTAGAGAATCGCTGGGAGCAGTCAGGACTAGCAATGCTGAAGTCGGGAGAAGCCCGCAGGACTCGGGTGCAGCACGTAAAGTGCGGCTTGCACCAATGCAATGTCAATGGTTCGTAAAAGTTACACAAAGTTAGTTTAAAGATACTTCCGCTGAACCTAGAGGAACAAAACTTAAGACACAGACCCTAGAGGTGTGTACCAGTGTAGGAACACCGGCTTTGCAATGTTACCTCACCCACAAGAAGTGGGTGCACAGGGTCGAAGTGGCGTCGGGTTTTGACACGCAGGCTCTTGGTGCTTGGAGCTGAAGATGCTACAGGCGATGGGAAGCAGAAGTGTCCGGTGTGATCCAAGGGTGGATCGAAGTTGAGAAGAATCTGAAAGCAGAGGGGACAGAGTCTGGGTCACTCAGCAGTGACCAGGGTGGAACCAGGACGGAACCAGGCAATGTCGGGCGCAATCAGATGGTTGTCGAGAGGCTTCTCTCCGCTGTCACGTGGGCTCTGGGGCAACTGCGACGTCCAGGAGCAGGTCACGATCTGTCCCACGCAGGCTCTCGCCGTCAGCCCCGTCGGCTTCAAGATTGCAGCAAACAGCACTTGGCAAAAGCAATCCATGTGGAACCGGGAGATTGCTTCTCACTCAGACCAGGAGGGTCAGAGCGGGGGCTCCTTTTCACAGGAGCTGGTGCAAATCTGGAGCAACCAGAAAAGCAAGTCGGTTTAAGGTTTTCGTCGGCACAGGGGCCACAAGCCAGCTGGCAAGTGACCAGGCCAACGCGTCGAGCCAACAGAAGGGCCCCACGCAGCACTCGTCGAGTGTGGAGGGGGAAGCTTTGGTGCAAGTGTAGCTCAGGGTTGGGGCTTCTCAAACCCCGGTGTACAGCTTCGCGGGTCACTCGTGGGCTGCACGGTCAGCGTCTCGTGGCCTTTTCAAGATGGCGTGCCCCACGCTTCCGGTCACCTCCACGAGTCTCAGCTCTGCAGGGACTGTGGATCGGGCTGGAGGAAGGCAGGCAAGCTTGATCTCGTCGATCTCTGTCGCTCGAGTTCCGGCGGGAACTGCAACAAAGCAAGGGTCGAGGTGCTGGATGGTGCCTGCTTGCACAGGGTGGTCACTCCTTGGCCACAAGGGAGATTCTTCAGTCTTCTACGTTGAGTAGGATGTCGAAGGGTCCAGAGTTTCGTTTCTTATGTTTCTTCAGGATAATCTGAGTTGCATTGGCACTGCTCCCACTTTTATTCGAATCTGGTGGGCTGGACATCCTGCTAGGTCCCTTCCTATGGGTGGGACCCAGGAAGGGGGTGGTTACACCCCTTTCCTTTGATCCAGGCCGCGCTGGGACTGGGGCTGGTGTGCCCCAGAACCGGTTTGGCCGGATTATGCAAGGGGCAGCCTTGTGCTCCCCAGGCAGTGTATGGTTTCTTTGAAACCTCCCTGCTACAATCCACTATCTCCTGTCTGGGGTGGTGTAACACCGCCCTGCGACAGGAAACCCTTTGTCCAGGCCACCATTTGCTGAGTTTCGGTTAGCAGCAGGAGGCCAGACCCGTGTCTGTGGCAGAGGCATCCATTTTGTGGATCTGAGGCTCTTTTAAAATCAACCGCCTTTCAGTAAAGTAACATGTCTTCTCCCTCTGGAAGGGTGGAATGCTACCCCCGTCGCCAGAACTGGCGAGGGGGTAGTATTCCAATTCGTATGACACCTTACACGACATGTTTTGATAAAGCCAAACCAAAGTTGCTATATAACCGCGAGGATTATAAGGCACTCAATAGTATATGGTATGGCATTATTCCGGATCAGCGTAGGGAGTTGTTCCCGACAGCTGCAGACAGGCTCAGCTCATGCCAGAGCTCCATCTCACATAAAACCACGCACTCTGCCTCCAGGATTGATAAGGCCTTCCATATGAGTGACTCACAGGTTTATATGTGTCCAGATATAGGTTTAGATATAGGTATACTATATCTAAGCAAGGGGTGATTACACCCACTTGCCCCAGCTGAGTGATCAGCCAGTTGTGTCAATTTAAGAACCAGCCAGGGGTGGCAAAAGCTATGCTTCAGCCCCTGGTAGGCCTTGGTGGCACCTATGCCCTGAGCACGGTACAGGGGCTGACAAGGAGTCCATTTCCAATTGTGGTATGTACCTATAGCACATGTATTATAAATTTAGAGAGAGAACAGCAGGCTGGGGGTCTGATTAGCAGGCCCACAGCCTCAGTAAGTCGAAAACCAGTGAAGCAAAAAGCAAAAAATTGGGCTGCCCATAGGATAGCAGACCCTACTCTCCTACAACAATAATAATAATAATAATAAGCACGCTTGTAAAGCCCCTGGTTACATCCACTGGTGTGTCCCTGTGCTGCGGCACAGACTCGTCAAGAGTCTTGGGGCAGGACCCAGGTAAGTGGACCTTATACAGCTTATTCAGCTTATTTATTTATTTTATTTAATGCAGTTTTATATAGCGTAAACTTTACCCAAAGGTGTCAGATCGCTTTACAGAAGAACCAAATAAGTTACAAAAGGTACACAAGTTTGACAAAACACACTAACAAGTTACATATATACAGTTACAATGCTAACAAGATGCATATATACATTGTAAAAAATAAAAGGTGCCAGCTTTACAGGAATAAAATATATATTTACATAGTTGACCTCATGTGAGTTCAAGATGGCAGTAAGGGTCAAGAAATTAGTTGAATTATTCCAGGAAGTGCCTTTGGAGGAGAAGAGTTTTAAGATATGTTTTGAAAGTCCAGAAAGAGGCAGTGGTGTGGAGGGATGGAGGGATGGAGGAAGTGAGTTCCAAATTCTAGCCGCATTACCAGAGAAGGATTGAGCCATAAATCTTTCCCTTTGGAAGGTAGGAGGTTCGAGCAGTAAGTTTTCCGTGTTGCATGAAGGTCTAGAGCCGCATGAGATTTTGAGTTTAGTAGCCTGATGGCGAGGTGTGGAGATGTGGAGATGTGGAAGGCTTTGTGAGTGATACAAGCAGTCTTGTAAATTGACCTTGCTTCGATAGGAAGCCAGCGAAGAGACAACAGTATGGGTGTGATGGGATCATTTCTTTTAGCCCCCATATACGAAGCGAGCCACTGAATGGAGGATGGATTTTAGAGGAGAAAGGTGGCATTTGGGGAGGCCAGCAAGGGGAGAGTTGCAGTAGTCCAATCTGGAAAGAACCAACCAAGTTTTTTTGGTCTTGCTCAGGAAGGAAGTGCCAATCCTCCCCCCCCCCCCCCCCCCCAAAGAAGGCGCAGTAGGTAACCTGCATTCTTGGCGAAAGTATTGATATGGGACTGTAAGTTGAGCCTTTTGTCTAGGATGATGCCTAGAGATTTGGCACTGTCAATAATGAAAGGCGTGTTGTTGAGAATGTTAAGATTGTTCATCCTGGATTGGATAGGAGGAGGAGATAGTGAGGTCGAGAGGAGAAGAAATTCTGTTTTGGAAGGATTCAGAATTAGTTGATGTGTTGACAGCCAGTTTTGGATGGAGTTGAGAGTGGTGTTGAGGATTGAAATGTCATGTGTGGAAGACACCTTTAGGTAGCTTTGGGTGTCATCAGAATATAGGTGATAATGGATACCAGATTTTTTTAGGAGATTTCCCAGCGGTCCTATGTAAAAGTTGAACATGCTGGGCGCAACCATTGAGCCTTGAGGGATGCCTTGTCCAACAGCCATTGAAGTGGCAAGACAATTTGTTATTTTGATCATCTGGATCTTCCCGAAGGGAATGATTTGAACCATTTGAGCACAGTGCCTTCAAAACCCATTCATCGCTTCCAAGTATTCAGAAGAGTGTTGTGAATAACAGTGTCAAAGGCTGCAGATAGGTCAAGAAGGATCAGGAGACAAAATTCATCAGAGTCAAGTACTCACAGAGCATAATCGTTTACTTGTAGCAGGGCTGTTTCGGTACTGCAGCCTTAAGTGAAACCAGATTGGAATTCGTCAAGGAGGAAGTTGTCCTTGATATGTTGGGAAAGTTGCTTCACCACACAACTTTCTGTAATTTTAGCAAGAAAAGGGAGATTGGTGGTTGGGTGGAAATTATTGAGATCTTACGCATCAACAGAGGGTTTCTTAAGAAGTGAGGTAACCTGTCCTGTTTTAAGGGAAGCAGGAATGGAGCCTTGGTTGAGGAAGAGGTTTATCAGACTCGTCCAGTAATAGAGTGTGTGGGTATAAAAGTCAATGGCAATATTACTGGGGATGGGGGCGATGGAATGGTTAGAGGGTTTTGTTTCTAGAATGCTTTCAAGGAGGGCCTTTTCTGTGATAATGTCAGAGTTCTGCCACAGAAGTAAAGATTTGCTGTCCTCAAAGGGGGAAGGATGAGTGACCTGATCCACAAGTGATTTTACTTTTGTATCAAAGAATAGAGCAAATTCTGCCGCTATCTTGGGGGGTTGTCAAATATGGTGGAAGAAAGAGAGATGTTGGTGCTTTTGATAAGGTCAAATAACTTTTTTGGTCTGTTTTTGGCAGAATCGAGGAGGATTCAGAAGTGCATCACTTTTTCATGGCAGAACTGTCTGTGGAAGCAAGTTCTTGCGAGGAGGAGATTGGAGAGATTGGTGGTGGAAGGAGAATGTGTCCATAGTTTCTCCAGGTACCTCAAGTTTTTTCTTTCTTTGTAGAGGGATTTATTGAACCACGGAGCAGAAGGAGTGGGTTTTTCTTTTTACTTCATAAAAGCTTGCAGCTGAAGCCGGACAGGCAGGGCTGGCTCCCCGCGTCACAGGGGTAGGAGGGGTGGCAGCACTTAAAGTGCTCATGACTCTTTTGCCGACCTTCTCGGGCCGGCCAAAGGGTCATGCTCACTCTGCATGTTCTCCATCCAGCCTGTGGAGACCATGCTCAGCCTGCCAGCCTCTGTCTGAGCACCAGAACCAATCACAACACTGCTAAGGCAGCGTTGTGATTAGTCAGGGGATTTTGGGAGGCTGTGTGCTTCGTGGCAAGTGCAGGGCGGAGAAAGAAGAGGCGGCAGTCGGCAGTAAAAAGGTAAGTGCAATATTTTTTTATTATTCCCCCCTCCATCGTTATCCCCTCCATGCCTCACCACCCCTGGTTGGTAGCAGCTACTGCCAGCCAGGTGTGCCTTTAAGAGAGTCAGCTCTGTTGAAGACACTTGATTCTTTGCCAAGTGGGTGTCATGTTTGATGTGCCCTCTCAGCTAAGTATTTGATCTTTGACTACAAACTCACAAAAACAGAATTTTTCAAAAAGTGGATAAAAATAGAGGATCTGATGTGCAGAAAATTTACTTCATTCACATAGGGTCCCTTGTGAGCTGCTCCATACCTGTAACCATGTTTCAGAAGGTCATCCTTTGTAGGCAAGCTGGGCAAAGGTTTTGTGCTGCTGGAGGTGACTAAGAGTCTGCCAGTGTAAACCCAGCACTTAAAAGGAGTGGGGGAACCACAGGTTTGGTGGAGTGGCAGCATCATTATTGCATGCCGATGCTCCTGAACTGCAAACTCTGTATGACTCCCACATTTATATTTCCTGTCTCTTTCAATTGTGCTAAACATGAGCAGGACTTCAAACACAATGGATTATATATCCAGCACGAAAGTTCTAATCAGATCAACCTAAGACAATTCAGAGACAGCGCAATCAAAGTCACCAAAAGCGTTTGATTAGTCTGAGCATCAAGGCCTCTTTCAGGAGAATGGAGGTAAAGAACACCAAGTTAGCAAAATTCAACTCTGCTAGCAATAAATGATGGAATGTGGAAATTAATACATTTGTATAAAAACAAGTGTGAAAATAACTAAAAAGAAGGAGTATATAACCAAGATTTACAATGGAGATCAAAACATTTAAGATAAACTTACTGCCAAACTATAGTTCCGAAGAGGTACAGCTCCTGCCTGAGACATTCTTAGGTACCCTTAGTTCAGGATGCCAATGGCATATCTAAAGTGGCTAAACCTATGTCCTCATCCAGGCCTCCCTGTGCGCTGCAGAGGCCGTATTACTTGTTGTCTTAGACCCTGTGGCTTTTAGTGCCAGTGACATCCAGGGGATCTATTACAGAGTGCCCCGGGCGCACAACAGGGATTTGCGCCCGCTTTGCTCGCCCCCGGGGCACTTTGGTATTACGGAAGGGGCCGCAGACGCTTGTGCAGCTCCTTCTGTAATAGCAATATTGTAGGGGGCATTTCCTCATTTGCATGGGGGCATGTCCCATGCAAATGAGGGAATGCCTTTGCCTCTGCGACACGGGTGCAGAGGCAAAGTAGCTGTGAGGGGACGCACTGACAGTGCACCCCCTGATTGCAGCCCTCTGGTGGGGGGAAAGGGGATCCTATGGACTCCCAGATATTCCCTTGCAGGCAGGTGCAGTCATTGTCTGCACCCTCCTGCAAGGGGATCTCTAACCCCTTCTGAAAGTGCAGGTAGGTGCCGTCTTCACAGTGAAAACATGGAGCAGCTTCAAAGCAGTCGCTCTGTTTTTCACAGAATTTGCGGCTGCCCTGGGAGCAGCGCATTCCATGTAATAGGGTGCACTTTCCCTGTTTGCGCCTGGCCCTATTTTAAGGTGCACCAGACTTAAACAGGGAAAGTGTGCCCTGTAGATAATAGGCCCCCAGGTAGGGTCTGATTTCTCCAGCACTATCCAGGAGTTGAGCTAATTGATTTGGCAGCTAAGTTGTTACAAACTACTACTAATCAGAAAACATCTTTGTACTAAACCATATCTAAGTTCGAATAAATGTACTCAATTTATGAGGCCAACACATCATGTAAAACTTCTACAAAGTATGTGAACTATAACGGTCAAGGTTTCATGTCCTCTCTTTTCTTAAACTACATCATTCTCCATGCTATGTTCTACTTTAGCAAGAACAACCATGGAAGAGTTTTTCTGTCTTATTTGAAGAAGGTTGACTTGAATTTTGGCTAAATACTTGACTTACTTTGCAATTATTGAGCAGGATTCTTTGCTTCCTGACTGACATTTGTTCGGATCTTTAGTAGTGCATTTTTTTTACTGACATATGTAGCAGCATCAATGTAGCGATAGAGTTCATTATTTGTGATATAGTAAAAGCAAAAGGCTCATGTCAAACCTGCAAGAAGAGATCATTTTAATTCCCTCAAAGAATGAAACGTCAGAAATAATTTGTATCTATTACTGAGTCAAATGGTGCTTGCTAGACGCTATTCTTGGGGCTGCTCCTTGCCTTCCGCCACTTGCTGCGTCCGCTGTTGCTTCCCTGCGGCCGGGCTTGGCTCCGCCCCCTCTGCTCACCGAACGACCGGCCGGGCTTTGCTCTGCTAGTCCACCTCCTGCCTACAAGCCCCAGGATCCTTTGGGGCACGCCGACGTGACCAGTGACCGCGCCAGGAGGCGCATAAAGACTCGTCAGGGGCCGAGTCCCCCGGTGCTTGCTAGACGCTATCCTTGGGGCTGCTCCTTGCCTTCCGCCACTTGCTGCGTCCGCTGTTGCTTCCCTGTGGCCGGGCTTGGCTCCGCCCCCCCCCTGCTCACCGAACGACCGGCCGGGCTTTGCTCCGCCGGTCCACCTCCTGCCTACAAGCCCCAGGATCCTTTGGGGCATGCTGACGTGACCAGTGACCGCGCCAGGAGGCGCATAAAGACTCGTCAGGGGCCGAGTCCCCCGGTGCTTGCTAGAGGCTATTCTTGGGGCTGCTCCTTGCCTTCCGCCACTTGATGCGTCCGCTGTTGTTTCCCTGCGGCCGGGCTTGGCTCCGCCACCCCTGTTCACCAAACGACCGGCCGGGCTTTGCTCCGCCGGTCCACCTCCTGCCTACAAGCCCCAGGATCCATTGGGGCACGCCGACGTGACCAGTGACCGCGCCAGGAGGCGCATAAAGACTCGTCAGGTCCCTCGCCCCGCAAGGACGCGCGCGGGACGTGCCGGGTGAAGCCCGGGACAAGGGCGGGACCGTTTGTGGCCGTTAGACTTGGGAAAGCTTGTTTTTAATGTGTGTCGCGCCTTATACTTATCTAGTGCCTAAGCGAGCTCTTTGATAAGCGGAAGCGCTATTTTAAATCGCGTTTTTAAATTTATTTCGTTTTTTCACCAAAACTGTCTAATATAGTTTAGTCCATTCCGCATCTTACCAGGATCATTGCCCACGCACCATCACTGTAATTGTGCCCTCACCGCTCTTTTAGCGGGCCGAGTTGACTGGGGAATACTTGTGTAGCCGCCATATTGGGTGTAGCTGGGGAGGTCTGCCTGTGTATTCACGCTGAGCGCTTTAGTGCTCAGACGCCCAGGTCAGGTGAGCCCTACTTAAATCTACCATGCATACGGGCAGCGGTGACGCGCAGCGAGCGCGCCTGACTCGCGCCGGAGTCGAGCCAGAGTCCAGCCCGTCTGCGCTAAGGCGGTGCTCGAGGCGGAGGACACCGTGTTACATCAGGCTTCTTGTAAAGCCCTCACAGGTATGTCCAGGGAGTTGCTATACTCCTATAACAATACTAATACACACTGTCATGGGACTATAGCCCCTGAGAAGTGGTATGGACCTGTATGCTGTGTTCAGTGCAAGCTTACGCTGACCCCAGTACCTGCCTTGGAAGTTCCCTCTCACGATATCGTGCTGCGAGGAGGACTTATAAATGCTCGTTCACTTTGCAGGAACGCTCAGAACATAAACGATCTGATTATTGAGTCTGACCTGGACTGGCTCTTGGTCACCGAGACCTGGTTAAGACCTTGGTCCAATCCGGATTTAGCTATAGCTCTCCCTCATAATTATCAGATACAGCGTCTGGATAGGAGGGATCAACGAGGAGGAGGGTTGGCTATAATTTACCATAACTCACTTAATTGTTCTATACACACATTGACAACCATCAAAGGTGCTGAAGCCTTAGCTTTTTGTCTAGGCATCCACGACTCCCTCACTTTTTCCGGCGCTCTTATCTATCGCCCCCCTGGCTGTCCTATGGAGTTTCTCGAAACTGTGGGAGATGCACTGAGCGATCTGGTGCTTAGATATTCACATTTTATGATGCTAGGAGACTTCAACCTGCCCTTAGACTCCCTTAAAGAACCAGGAGGGGGTAGTTTTATTGACATTATTGATATTCTTGGTCTCACTCTCCGAAATCGAGAGCCGACCCATGTAGCCGGACACTTGCTGGACTGTATTTGTTCCAACTCGGCTAGGTTAATGGTCAGGCAGCCGCGTCCTCAAATCTGGTCTGACCATTTCTTCATTCCTTTTGATATTGTATCAAATAATAATGTTCCCGCTGCTATCATGAATAATGAAACACATAACAACACGCATAAACCTAATTGGAAGAAATTTCCTAGCAGACCAGACCTGATAGGAATGTTAAAAGAAGGTACGCCTGTATTAACAGGCGACACCATAACAGATAACCAGAAATTCTGTGACTGGATAGGTTTGGCTGGGGATCTATTAGGACCAGCTAGTACGAAAAATCCAGCTGCCATCAAGGGCAAAAGGAATGCCCCCTGGTTCTCGCCGGCCCTGAAGTTAGAGCTGGGAGAAGTGAGAGCACTTGAACGGAGATGGCGTAGGAAATATGAAGGGGCTGCGTGTAATATCTATAAATCAGCAACAAGGCACTATCATGCTGGGATTAAACTAGCCAAGAAAGCCTACTACCTACAGGCCATATCTACAGCGGGCTCTGGACAAAAAGAAATCTTTAAAATAGTAAAGGACTTCACCAACCCATCGGCCCTGTCACAAGAGATCCCTCCATCTCAGGACCTTTGTAACTTGATTGCCGATTATTTCAACAACAAGATTGTTGACATTGTGAAGACATTTCCTTTGTCATCTTCTTCCCTATGCAGCTTAGAACGGGCCGAGGGAGTTGAGACAATCAGGAGGACTTCGTGTTTTGAGTCTTTTACACCTGTCTCCCTTGAGGAGACCTCTAAAGCCATTCTGGCCAGTAAATCTGGATCTCCTTTTGATCCATGCCCACCTTTGGTTTTGCAGGCATCGGTGGAGGTTGTCAATCCTATTATCAATAACATCATAAATTCATCGCTAGCCACAGCTGTAATCCCCACTGAATGGAAGCTGGCAGCAGTTAAGCCCCTCCACAAAAAAGCCCTAGCTGACCCAACGATCTTCTCCAATATGCGACCTATATCCCTGCTCCCTGTGGTGTTCAAACTGGTGGAAAAGTTCGTTAACAGCCAACTCACGAGCTATTTGGAGGAGAATAACATCTTACATCCCAACCAGTCTGGGTTTCGGTCAAAACACTCTACTGAGTCTGCCCTGTTGTTCACAGCAGAGACCCTACGAATGGCCATAGACCAGGGAAAGTAGGCTGTCTTGATTTTATTAGATCTGTCGGCAGCCTTCGACACGGTCTCACATAGCATCTTAGTGGACCGGTTGGTGGCCGCAGGAATAGGAGGAACGGTCTTGGGTTGGCTTAGGAACTTCCTGAACAATAGACACCAAATTACAGTCTTGGGCAAATTCCAGTCAGAAGTTAAGGTCATCAGCTCCGGGGTCCCTCAGGGCTCGAGGTTAAGCCCTGTTCTTTTTAATCTATACATGGTACCCCTGATTGAGCTAATTGCATCATTTAACATCAGTACAATATCATATGCAGATGACACTCAGCTTATTCTGGTATTGGATGGGGAATTGCTTGGGGCGGAGGAAAACCTGAAGAATTGCCTAACAGCTACATTTAAATGGATGACTGATAATCATCTTAAATACAATTCTGGCAAGACAGAGATCTTGCCTTTTGGAAATCAAAATCTGTTTTCCCCGAAAAACTGGTGGCCTGACGATGCTGAGGCCCCCCCTGATACCATTTCATCTGCTCGAAACCTGGGCATTAAATTTGACGACCAACTGTGCTTTAAACAGCAAGCAGTGGCCGTAGCCAGTATGTGTTTTCACACAATCAAATCTTTGAGGAAGTTTTTTGATCTTCTTCCTCTGTCAGCCAGAAAATCAGTCGCAGTTGCCTTAATTAGTTCGAGGCTGGATTACTGTAACAGCCTTTATGCTGGAGTCAATAAGTCCATACTCCATAGGCTACAGATGGTCCAACATGCTGCTGCTCGGCTGGTGCTACGTTGGCCCCGTAAGTCATTTGCGTCAGCTGCGCTTAAAACACTGCATTGGTTGTCAGTTGGCAAAAGGATCTTATTTAAGATCCTGTTGATCACATTTAGAGCTTTTCTACAGCAAGGGCCTAAATATTTGTGTAACGGCTTTAAACGATACAATCCTACCCGCTGCTTGAGGTCTGCTAATCAGAAGCTGCTAATCATCCCCAGATTCAGACTGGCTACCAAAGGAGGAAAATCTCTTTTTGTCTTGGGAGCTAGAGCCTGGAATAAGCTCCCACTTCACCTCAGGTCACTGTCCCACGAAACACAGTTTAGGAAAGCTCTAAAGACCTGGGTGTTCTCTCTTACAGATGCGGCCTGCATAGCATTGGTGTAAAGTGTAAGCGTCTCCATTGGTCAATCTTTTCCTTAAACCATGCCATCTGGTTTTGAGCACCAAGATACTCCATGGAGTGATAGACACGCTATAATAGTGTCCCCTACATCTACATCTTAGTGGCCGGGAGTGGTCGGGTCGGGCCACCCCTCTAAGTCTTGTGATCTGGTGCTTCTATAGACTGTTACGCTTGCCACTTTTGGTAGGTTTCTTGCGACCTAGTAATTAATGTAGTAGGACTAATTCAATACATATATAGTTTATCGTCGTATATAGGAAAATGAGTTTTATTTTTTAGCACTTTTCATTGAGTGAATTCCCACAGAGTTGTATTTGTTGGCCCCTGTGTAGACCATACCACGCGCGCCAATAATACTAACTCCTGTATACATTGTGGTAAAAAATGGGAAAGATTAATCCTGTGTTACCTGTACCTGTCCCAAAGCAAAAATCAGCCCCAAATCCTCCGCTTCCCAGTTTAACAGCAATAGATCGTATGCTGCAGAAAACCATTGTGGTGGTAGCTAACGTCATCGAAAATACAGAACGCCGCCTTTCCCTCCCTGCTGGTTCCCTTCCACCTTTGCCATCTTCTAACGTATCGATGTTCACTATTAATTCTCAGGACTCGATAGTGGCGCCATCTTTTGTTGCCCTGCCAAGGGCTCACCATACTCCAACAACCCAGGATACTGTCCCTACAATGGTCAATCTGTCACCTGAGTCCACACCCTTACAAACAAGGCTATCTTTGACTCCCACCCCTTTCCTAAATTACACTTCCCCTGATTCACCTATCCAGGTAGAGGACCCTATAGGTATCAGACCATGTGACACGACATTAGGTTTAATCTCGCTTTCTGCCTCGTCCCCGAGTATGAATAATGACGACTCGAGGGTGACAACTAGAGGACAGAAGGCTAGGCGAAAGTTAAACCACATTGATAGTGAAAGTTTAACTGTAACAAAGGTTAAGGGGAAAGCAGGTGTCATCAAGCAGAAGAAAATTTCTATTAAACATAATGTAACAAAAGGGAAAAATGCTAATAACAACGTTCCTGACATTGCATTTACATTAATCAATGACAGGGGTCCCCATGTTCCAAATATAGAAAAGCCAGTTACTTTCCCACCCTTTCCATTATCTAATGAGGGTCTCCTGGACAAAATCGAAATTCTTTTTAATTTCAAATCGTTTTTATTTGAAAAAGAAATAAAAAGGAAGACAAGACTATAAAATACAATAAAATACAATAAGATACAATGTATACAAATAAGAAATACAATAATAAATACATTAATAATAATAAGACAAAAAGAATAATATAGTATGTGATTACAATGAGTCATAACATAAGTTGCAATGAGTTGTATACATATTTAAACAAAATTACAGTTATACTTAAATCTAAATTCCAGACATACTTAATTCTAAATTCTAACTAAATCATAAGTAACACAAATCTACAAAAACTGCACAGCTAATGCATAAACAGTAGCATATATCATGTACTTATCTGTCGAGGGACCTGTATCCATAGCGTCTATAGACGACTCACAATTCAGAATATCTGTGGGAGAAATTACTTGAGATTGGAGCTTGTTTGCGGTAGTTCTGATGTGTGATCTAAACTCTGCACAGCCACACCACGATAGGAAGTGTATAGGTTTACTTACAATACCTACGGCGTGTCAAATGAAAAGGAAGAAACATCAAGTGATTTCTATAGCTTCTTATGAGATGCTCGCCCTGGAGAGGAGTGCAGGGCCGAATTATCAGCCCCTCTTAAAAAGGACAACCATTCTTGCCATATTTTGAATGACACTTCAGAGGCTTTCTTCCACTTAAATAATACAACTTTGCATGCTAGGGTAAGGAATAAATCCAGGAGCTGGCAGTCAATAGCATTTGTCAGTTTCGGGTCTAGTACTCCCAGTAGGACATAAACAAATTCCCTTGTGGGCTTGATGCTGAATACATGTTCAATGCAATCAAAGATTTTTTCCCAATATTTCCCCAGAGAGGGGCAATTAAATAGCATATGGGCCAGATCTCCTATACCTGAGTCTCAATTCCAGCACTTAGGGCTGTCACGTAGGTGAAGCCTAAAAAGCTTCTCTGGCGTCCAGTTTGTTCTGTTAATTATCATGTATTTAGTTTGTGACATTATAGGGGAGATCTTGTTCCTGAACGCAGTGGTGTGAATTATATCCCATTCAAAAGTCAGACCCGTTGCATTGGGCTCTGTTTCCCATCTTAACTCATTACGTCTGTGTGTCTTCTGTGGAAGGGGGAGGAGAAGTTTATAAACCTTAGAGACAAAGTGCCCCGCCCTACTGATACGGGTGAAATTGTTCCAGAGCCATGGTGTAGAGGGTCTCAAGGAACGAGCAGACAGTAGCGATTTTAATTTCAGAAAGTCATAAAAATCTATTGGTGTGAGACCGTGTGTGGCTTGAACTGAAGAGAACGGTAGTGGGTTGCATCCCTCATAGAGATCACTCACTAGGTTAATGTGTTTTTTTGTTGACCAATGATTCCATTGGAGAGGTTCTCCATTAATTTTTACCATAGGGTTATGCCACAGGGCAATGGAGGTGGATTTTTTGAGTTTTAAGCCTGTGTGATGTGATTGGTCCAATTTCAGAAGGGCCCATCTTGTGTTCAGCAAGATGTACTTCGAGTGGGGCAGATGAGTAAGATCCATGGTGAGTAGGGCCGAGAGTGGAATAGTGCCAATGATGGCTCTTTCGATATCCAGCCACAGTGGGGTATAGGCTGAGTCATCGTTCAACCATTGGGCACCCTGTTTACATAAGAACGCGGTTTGGTAATGTCTGAAGTTTGGGAGGCCCAGGCCGCCTTTTTCCTTAGCCAGTTGTAGCTTTTTCATTGATATCCTAGACTTCTTCCCTTGCCACAAAAATGTACCAAATAGCTTATACACTTTATGTAGGAAATCATCTAAGAAGACCATCGGTAACATACTTGCTAAGTAGTTTACCAGAGGGGTTACCATCATCTTCAGGGTTTCAGCCCTACCCCACCAGGATAAATATTTAGGGGACCAGCCGTCGAGCAGTTTGGAGATTTTTTTCAGGAGTATATTTTCGTTAACTCTTAATGTAGATATTAGGTCTTTATCAAAGTCTAAGCCTAGGTATTTGAAGCAGCCTGGCTGCCAAGTCAGGCCAGAGTCACCTAGAATCTCTTTATTCCCTAGATTGTTGAGTAGTTTGACTTCTGTCTTGTCTTTGTTTAGTCTATAGCCCGAGACCTTTGAAAACTCCTCGATAGTAGTGAGGAGAGCCGGTATGGCCTCCTCCGCCTTCTCTGAGACGACTAAGACGTCATCAGCATAGGCCGTTATTTTTATAGTGCAGTCGTTGAAAGGAATGCTGGATATATCCTTATTGTATCTAATATGGTGTAGGAATGGTTCAATAGCCAATAGAAACAGTGATGGGGAGAGGGGGCATCCCTGCCTGGTTCCCTGATGTAAACGGAACGATGATGAGAATGATCCCCCTGCTCTAACCCTCGCCGATGGACAGAAATAGAGGGACATGGTCAATTTTATAAATGATGGTCCCAGATTAAATTTATTTAGGACAGCCTCCAGATACGTCCAATCCACTTTGTCAAATGCCTTTTCGGCATCAAGTGTGATTGCTGCTGTAGGAGTGGATAGAAGTTTCGCTTTCTCCAACACATGTGCCAGCGTTCTGGTGTTAACACTGGACAGCCTGTATTTCATAAATCCTGCTTGAGATGGGTGTATGAGTTTGGGTAAGACTCTCTGGAGGCGGTCAGCTAAAATCGAGGCTAAAAGCTTACAATCTAGATTGATAAGAGAGATGGGCCGATAATTCTTTGGTAGTGTCGGATCCTTTCCATCTTTTGGTAGGACTGCGATAATGGCTTCTGATAGTGTACCTTTTGTCTCTCCTGTCTCATTGATCTCCCGGAACATATAGAGGAGTGGTTGTGATACTAAGGAGGAAAAGTACTTATAGAATCTGGCAGAAAACCCATCTGGGCCGGGGGCCTTCCCACATTTTAGTGATTTTATGGCCTTCTCAACTTCCAGACTGGTTATTGGGCTATTAATGTCTGCTTGTTCTTCCGGGGCGAGAGACGGTAGCATACACTCCCCTAAGTAGTCATTGATCTTGTTGACTTTTACTTCCGCGTTTTTGGCGTAAAGATGCTCATAAAAGTCTTTAAATATCTCAGCAATTTTAGTAGGATCTGAGTGAGCCACACCACGTTGATCCATGATAGAGTTTATTGTGTTTTTCTGGATTTTGAATTTAAGATAAGCTGCTAAGCTTTTCCCGGCCTTATTTGACTCACATAATCTAAACCGTTTTCTCCTGTTTAGCCACACGCCCGCTCTCTCACTCACTATTTTATTGTACTCGTATTTTTTGTTGGCCAACTTATTAAGTGTTTGGCCCTTCCTGTCTATTAGGTGCATCGCTTCCAGGGTAGATATATCTTTCTCTAGGTTCTCGAGTTTCTTAGTGTGGTTTTTGTTCATGGCAGACTTAATCTTAATAATAACCCCTCTTATTGTGCTTTTTAATGCCTCCCACCTAGTCAAGTCAGTGGTTTCCCCCCTATTGTTGTGTTCCAGATACTCCTTAATGGCAACTTCAATGGTGGCCCTATGTTGATCCTGCTCGAGAACTTCATCGTTAAGGCGCCAGAGATTGGCGTGCAGACGGATTTATATCGGAGATGGTTAGTGTGATGCAGGAGTGGTCAGATAGAACTCTCGGTTCTATCGACGGTTCTTCTATTCTGGGAATAGCGTTCTTTGTAATAAATAAGTAATCAATTCGAGAGAATGAGTCATGAGGCGAGGAATAGAATGTATATTCCCTCCCATCAGGATTCTGTAATCGCCATGGGTCTACTAGGTGGAATCGTTAGCAAAGGTTGAGGAAGGCCTTGTGCGATCTATTACTGCAAAAATGACATCGGGAGTCTCTATCCAGAATCGTGTCAAATGGGAAGTTGAAGTCACCTGCAAGAATATGGACTGCCGAGTTTGGGATACTGTCAATTGGTTTCGCTAGGTCTGACCAGAATTTCAAATCACATGTGTTTGGGGCATAAACGTTTGTAACAAAAAAATCCGTATTGTCTTTTAGTAATTTGGTTGTGACCCACCTTCCTTTGGTGTCGGCCGTGGAAGTAAGTAACTCAATGTTTGACTTTTTGGCAATCAGTGTAACTACCCCGGTTTTTTTCCCAACAGCTTCCGAGCCAGCCACCTCGGTGAAGAATTTATTCCTAAGTGTGTGAAACTGTTTAGTGTCCAGTTTGGACTCCTGCAATAAGGCAATATCTCCCTTTTGTCTGCGTAAGTAATCTAGTATTTTCTGGCGTTTAACTGGTTTATTGAGCCCTTTGACATTGAGGGAAAGTACTTTCAGGTTTCCTACCTTTAGTACCCCAAGGGGTGTGTTAATTGTGGACGTAGACATGAGCATGTATTAAACGATGCAATACAATCAAATAAGTCATGATGACCAGGTCCCTTATGTACTGCCACCCTTGTGCACTGCCACCCTTCGTTTCCAGGGTGTAAGAATGTATGTGGAGAGTCACCCTAAGAGTCACCCCGAGATCCCTCCGCTTGGGTGTGGCGGTCTGGATAGCATTCAACCGCAGCATCCTCATGGAATTCTTTGCCAATTTGTCTTCGATCCGAACCGACCTACACGAAGTTTCGTAAACTCCTGAAGACACATCTCTTCCCACAAAAGCCATAAGTTCACCCGTCATCCCCCCTGAGCTTCCCCTCAGACTTCCACTGCATCCTCAGCGCTGGGACGCTCCCGGGCAGCCATGCACTTTATAAATCTTTTTTCATATCATTCATAGTGGACGCAACATTTGTAGTGGACTTAGCATTCGTAGTGGACGCAACAAGCCTTACAGAGTAAGAAAGAGTGACTCTAAACCACTTGTGGTGTGAGCATCTTGACCTTGTTATGCGACAAACCCTGAATGCATTAGCAAAGACAAAGGCAAAGACAAAGACAAAGAACAAAAGAAAAGCCCGCACCTTCCAAAACAACCCTTCTCCCTCCCCCCCACCTTCCCTGACTCCCCAACCTAACCCACCCAATCCACCCCAAACGTTGTCAATAGGCATGGTGACTAGGAGAACAACAGCGTTGATCCTCCCATGGCCTTGTAAACCAAATATCCTATGAATCCTAAGAATCCTAAGAATTGGGAACTGATTCAACGGTGAAACAATATCTAACATATGCATGCATTCCATAGCTGTACTATTCTGAACCTTGAATAATTGTGTCTTAATTAGGCACTGTACCAGGTACGTTTCAGGAACTTTTAGTGCAATTGAGATATTACCAGGCGCTTTAAGGCTTTTTAAGGCATACTTTCTGTATCACAGTAGTAGCGACAATATGAGCCTCATTGAAGTTAACTTAGGAATTAGAACAGTCTTATTTTATAACTGAAGAAAGTGTATTCCAGGACCAACATTATTATGATAACTGAACCGCGAAAAGAACATCAGTATGAGCATCAGGATGTATAACTTCTGAAGTAAGTGCAGGCATGAATTAACAACGCCCATTTTAAAACGACATGAGTGGATTAAATAGCTGTAATAGCCTGTATGGGGACTTCAGCAAAGGTGACGTGCGAGTAACGAGTCATTTTGACCCCAATAAAGCACCCTACAGGCAACAACTCGGTGAACAACCCATTTCCAACAGCGAGAACATTTTTAGAGCTTACAAACTCTGCGTGTGGGATCTGATACTATATATAGATACCAACTATATTGCTAAACCAGTCAAAAAAGGATATTCATTTGTAACCCGAAGCTGAAGCAGCCTCAGAGTTCGCCGTTGCTGTGTCCATGTTCAGCTCTTCTTGACCATCTAGAAGCTTTTTGAGCCTTTGTGGATCCGTGAAGATTTGAGAAGCCCCTTGGATGAAGACTCTACATTTTGCCGGACCAATGACCCAAATTGGTGGCTCAATGACCTTAGCTGTGGACGGAGGGCAAGAAAAGCCTTTCGTCTGTCAACCGTCTCTTTGCTGTAGTCCTGTGATATATAGATCTTGTTTGACTTCCATAGTATGTGGTTGTTTTTCCTGACGAAGGCTAGTATCTGTTCTACATGCTGGTATCTCATGGGTTTGCAGACGATTGGTCTGGGGCCTTTCTGCGTCTTCGTGGTCCTGCCCGGGACTCTGTATGCTCTGTCGAATTCAAGCGGTTGGTTAAATGTGAGGTTGGTCGCTTGAGAGAACCACGACTCTAGAAAGGAGATGCATGAGCCTTGGGCTTCCTCTGATCCTTCCGGAATGCCGAAGATGCGAAGATTGCCTCTTCGATTTCTGTCCTACAACTCGGCTAGCCTTCTTGTTGTTTGTTCCGAGTTTATGGTGAGACGTTTGAGGGCCCTGCAGGTCTTGACTTCAGTGTCCTCCCGATGGCTGATTCTTGCTTCCGTTTCAGTGAGTCTGGAGTTAGTGTCTCGTATATCCTGTCTGATGGCCGCGACTTCTTCTTTCGTGGATCTCGCCAGATCGCGTACTTCCTCTAGTTTGTTCAGTATAACGTCCATGGTGTCGCTGACATCCTTTCTACCTTTGTTTGGTGACACTGGATTCGGCGGCTCAGCCTTGAGTCTCTTGAGATTTTTTGTCGTCTCCTTGTCCCCCATGATGAGACTTACTGCTATTATTAGTTATGTTGCGATCTTGAGTGGCTCTCCCTCCTTTTAACTAGTGTCGAGGTAGTTGAAGGCGGTACCAAGTGTTGCCAATGGTCAGTACACAGGGCACAGACGATGTGGGTGGTACTATCCAGCTATGAGGCGGTCCAGAGAACAGCTCACGTGCGGGAGTGGCACTTCTGAAGGATAGATGTGTTCAGATTAACCTCTTATGTCGTGGTTCTTTGTTGAGTGAGTATCTGAGCTCCAAGCTGTTGTTCCCTTTATTCGACTGGTTCTTTAGTGATATTAAGGCTTGCCGTTTATAAGTACACAGGAGTTAACATCAGTGGCAATTGGTGGACTGCTTGCAAATATTGTTATCGGTGATCCTATATGTCATTTGTTCACCTGGAACTCGGTCGAGGTTACGTGCGGTCCTATGACCCCATTAGATTAATAATTATGCTCATTAATCTTCCATCAGTGTAGGAACTTTCATCTAGGCACTTACATTTTGTCCGCTTTCACGTTATGCAGCACAATAATACCTGCCCTCTTGCTGCACTTCGTTTTACTTGTTTTGTTCTGCTGTGTTTGCTATGCTATGCTGTGCTGTATTGTGCTTCGCTGCTAGTCTTCATGAGCATGATCAGTTGTGCTCATTTGTGATAAGTTAGTTTGTGTCCAATACTGCCTCACATATGTGTCTCAGAAATGTGGTGTGCTGGAACATGGCGGCAGGCTGACGTCTGCCGTGTGAGCTCCAGACCGGGAAGTGGTTTCCCCGAAGTGAAGGCTGAAGACAAAGGCTCGTAACGGTGAGGGCAGAGTGGATGATTTGATAGTCCGTGGTTAGCAGTATACTGATGAGGCGTTCGTTTTTTTCCTCCCTTGCATACGGAGAAACGAGCAACGAGCAAGACGGCGTCTGCACCTCTTCAGAGCACACCCGGCACTAGGACCTAGGAGAGACCAGGGAAAGACAGAGGAAGAGGACGGAGTCAGAACGCGAAGGGAGCCGGCGGCTGAGGCAGTCACAAAAACGCTCTCGGCAATATGATATGAGCGTGTTCAGGCTCCTTCCCGTACCCGTACCCGTACTTGGATACACAGCTGGTGAAGTGATAGGAGCAGGTATTACCCCGTCGAAGGAGAGGAGGTATTCCGGTGGTTCAGTGCGGGGACCGGGTGACTGGGCTTGTGCTTGGGGGCATGCTAGGCGGCTGCTGGCAAGAGTAAGCCTCAGCTCGCCTTTAATTAATAACTTTTTCTATCACGCATCATCTAAGGAGGGGGAGAAGAAGGGTGATCAGGCGACTGAGCATCTGGGGGGTATTGTTGTGTTAAGACTGAGAAGTGGAGGGGGATTATGTGAGTTGCAGAGTTTGATACAGGACAAGGGTATGGACT
Source organism: Lissotriton vulgaris (assembly GCF_964263255.1). Classification (NCBI taxonomy): domain Eukaryota; kingdom Metazoa; phylum Chordata; class Amphibia; order Caudata; family Salamandridae; genus Lissotriton; species Lissotriton vulgaris. Next base: position 586,027,137 of record NC_141697.1, on the reverse strand, counting down.
CAGGAGCAAGCCCAGCCTCAGTGAACTTACATACATATCCTCGGCAAGAAGAAGAGATAGTTGTTCTCTCGGAGACCCTGGTTGGGGAGGAGCATAAGAATAAGACTTTAAATAAGGTCCTACCAGCCAGGAATAGGTATCAGCTGAGGTCGAGACTCGCGCTGCAAAAGACAGGAGTTGAGGTCCCTTGCACTGCTAAGACAGGGACCATCCCAATCTCCCCGATAGGAAGAAGGAGGGGCAGGAGGAGCAATATTGCAGGGGAAGTGAACAAACAAAAGCAGAAGCCCCTGAAGGTGCACGGGACGGTCCCAAAGCCCACCCCTTCCTTAAAGGCCTACTTTAAAATTATGGAGAAGGTGGTTGATACTACAACGGGGGGGTGTCCCTCTCCCCAGCCCCTCTGGCTCCTCTGGCCCACCCAGTCACCCTCCGTTAGATGATCCGAAAGGAACAGTCACACCGAGTGCCTGCAGTCTGCCTGATCATACTTCTCCCAATATACCAGGTATTTTGTTCGCAGTGCCTCTCAAAAACAGTTATACAGTGCTGGCAGAGTTAGAGGATCCCATAAATCACGAGAGGCTGGAGGAAGAACTAGCACAAGTAGATGAAGATAGAATAGAGGGAATAACCATAGGTCAGATACCGTCGGAAGCAGCTCAGGCTAGCCCCTCGCCTCCTGTAAGATCGCAGGCAACAACTCCCGATGCAGGCTTGTCACAGGTAGGGGCCCTCCTCTTAAGTCTCAGAGAGGACCTTCTAACAAAGCTTGATCAGAAATTTGACACATCCGAGGCAAACTAAAAAATTATTCACGACCAATGTGCCAGTTTAGAACAAAAATTGGTGGATGTTAGTAAACGCACAGAGGTGCTAGAGGAAGAAGTAAGTCTGTTAAAAGGGGCTTCTCAAAGACATGACAGGGACATTGAGACACTAAGAGTGCGAAATAGGGATTTACAGAGGGACGTGGAAAGACTTGAAATTCACTCAAGAAGGAATAATTTGAAATTCTTGAAAATACCGGAAGGGATGGAAAATGGGGATGTCAAGGCCCTCATTTGCAAAATTCTCAGAGAGGGTGTCCTTAAGGATAATCCAGAAATAGACCTTGAGGGCGAGATACAGAGAGCTCACAGAGATCCCTTTAGGCAGCGTTCGGGGAGGTCAGATCCACGAAAGATCTTGGTGAATTTTCTGTCCTTCTCGGTCAAGGAATTAATCCTGAGTAAAGCTTTGAAGGAAAAATCCCTGCAATTCGGTTCAGCTAACTATTTGATCCGTTCTGATGTGGGGAAGGTAACAGCACAGAGGCAGTGGGAGTTGGGGAGCCGAATGCCTGAGCTGAGGAGTTTAGGGGCGCAGGTCCAGATGAAGTTCCCTGCTTTTCTGAGAGTGGTTTGGAAAAACAAAACTCACAATTTTACTTCAGCACATGATGTTGGCTCCTTTCTCACCTTGATGCGAGAGAATACGTCTTAGTAAGAGATTAGAAATTGGTAAAAAGTAAAATGTAGAAAGACCAAGGAAACCCCGGTGGGGTAGAGATTATAATCCGCTAGATAAATAGCTCAGAATTAAAGTAACACATGTATTAAGGTGATCAACGGGTGTGTAGGGGTTAATGGGTGTAAGTAGTTTATCGAGAGTGAGGAAAGGAAAAAAAAAGGGTAAAAAAAGATAAAGGAAGGGAATAAAAGAAAAGAAAAAAAAATGGGGGAGGAAGAAAAGAGAGAAAGGGGAGAGGAAGAAGAAGAAGGAAAAAGGAAAAAAAGGGGAAAATAAAAATAATAAAGGAAGGAGAAGGAAAAAGAAAAAAAAATACATAAAGGGAAAAACCTAATTTGAAAAAAAAAAAGGGGGGGAATGAATTGAACCTGAGTATAACCAGTCGGTTAGACGGTTAGACGATCAGATGGTCGGGCGATCATAGTAGGGTAGTAATATTAGTAAGATGATCCTTTTTTTTTTTTTTTGAACTTTTCAGGTCAACCAATAAATTAATTTATTTAGCTTTTGTCATGTTCACAAAGTCAAATAAACTACAAGGGTTTCCATCCAGGGGTCTGGTGAGCTCCCGACTGGCGACAGGATTGCCGTAGGAGTAAAGGGGGGGGTTCCTCAGGGGAGGGGGAGAGGAGGGAGGGGAGCAGGGGGGAAAAGAAAAAAAATTAATCCTCATATATGTTTGAAACTAAATCACACACAGGTAGGGAACCGGCTCAGAATGCTTAGAGTGATCATAGAGAATTATGGCCAATACGATATGTAGTATAAAACTAATAAGCTGAAACGTTAATGGGTTAAGGGATAGGAAGAAAGCAAGAAGGATTATTGATTTTTTGTTTAGATCAGGGGCACATATCTGTCTACTCGAGGAGACTCATATAGAAAGGGAAGAATGTAATCAAATCTTTGGGAGATGTAGATGGGTCCAGGACGTTGTCTCCTCGGGACAAAGTGGTAACACTCGGGGGGTGGCCATAGTTATTAGAGCAGGCATGGGGATCAGGCTGATTAAACATGAAACAGATAACTCAGGCAGATGGTTGATAGCTTCCCTGATTGCAGGAAGTACCCCTTTTGTTTGTGCGGTTTACTACGGCCCGAATTTAGATGCTCCGGGGGCTTTGGTGAAACTTAAAACCAACTTAATAGAGACAGCAGGCCCGATAATTTTAGGGGGAGATTTCAACCTAATATTCGATAGAACTTCAAGAGTGAGATTTCCCCCCCCAAAAAAAACCAAGTCAGGAACTGAAGAACATTATGAGGGATTTTAACCTGACAGATATTTGGAGACTTAAAAACCCGGGGGGAAGAGACTACTCTTTCTACAGCAGAAGATATGGACATCATTCTCGGATAGATTTTTTCCTGCTAGATAATAATCTCTCATCAGCAGTCGACTCCATATTATATGTTCCGGCAATCTTGTCAGACCATTCAATGGTGGAAATGGTGGTCAATTTGAAACAGGAAAAACATCAAAGGAGATGGACATTGGACCGGACGTTGCTACTAGAAGAAGGGGTCAGACAGGACTTAGTGACCCAGTCTGGAGAGTTTTTTAGGGTTAATATCGGGTCAGCGACTAAGCAAATTGTGTGGGAAACGTATAAAGCCTTTTCCAGAGGTTTGTTAACAACCCTGATGATCAGGAGGAACAGACTGAGGAAAGAGAAAAGGGAAGCATGGATCTTAAGAATCAAGCTCAAGGAGCGGGAGCTGCAGAGGGCATCGGCCGAGGAGTCGGACAACAGGCTAATCCTACAGAGGGAACTGGATGGCCTGCGAGCAGAATTCCAAGCAGGGTCGGATAAGGCTCTGAAGGAAAAGTGGGACACAAGTAATCTACAACATTTTGCCTATGGTGAGAAGTGCGGGCGTCTCCTAGCCTGGAAGGCCCGAGCGGACAGAACTAGAAATCAGATAGACAGTCTGGTGTTAACAAGCACAGTGGAAAAATCTAACGAGGATGACCGCATCAGGGAAGAAGCAAAGAGATACATGCAGTCTCTATACGGAACTAACCCCTCTTTGGGTAGGCAACAAGTAGAATCATGGTTCGCAAATGTACAGCTCCCTGAGTTGTCGGAGTCAAACAGGTCTTATCTCAGTTCAGAAATTAAAGAAGGGGAAGTCAGGGCTCAGTTGGTGAAAATGGCTAAGGGCAAAGCCGCAGGTCCTGATGGGCTTCCCGTGGAACTGTTCAAGATCGTTTTAGAGCAGATTATAGGGGTCCTGACTCTATTGTTTAACGAAATCTTACTCAGAGGGGGGCAGGTCCCTAGGTCATGGGCTGAGGCGACGGTCACATTATTGTTGAAGCCAAATAAGGACCCGAGTAAGATAGAGTCCTATAGGTCCATTTCGTTATTAAACGTGGACTATAAGATTTTCTCGGGGGTAATGGCAACGAGATTAGCAAAGGTAGTAAAATCGGTGGTACAATGCGACCAAAGGGGCTTCATTCCGGATAGCCAGCTTAATGAGTTGACTTTTCAAGCTGTGGCAGCGATAGACGTTGCTCAAGAAAAGAAGCAGCCCCTGACCATAGTAGCAGTCGACGCCGCAAAGGCATTCGACCAGGTAGACTGGGACTACCTTTGGATGGCGATGGAAAAATTTGGTTTCCCAATGAGCTACATAACGGCCATTAAGCTTTTATACTCAACCCCGACAGCGAAGGTTCTAGTAAATGGTTCTCTGACTGAGCAGTTTTTTATTTCCCGAGGCACGCGACAGGGATGTCCCCTATCCCCCCTTTTGTTTGATTTATATATAGAGCCTTTTGTTTGTCTGTTAAGAGCGGATCCAATAATTAAACCTTTTAAGATTGCGGATATGGAGTTGAAGATTGCATTGTATGCTGATGATTTGTTAATGTATACAACAAATCCGGATGTAGCGATACCCAGACTATTAGATCTTTCTAAGGGGTTTGGTAATATTTCAGGGTATTCAATCAATGCTGAAAAAACTGAAATAATGGAATGGAATCAGCTGACTAGCTCGATGGGGAAAAAGAATAAAATGAGGTATTTGGGAATCCACCTGGTCAACAAAATTGAAGAAATCCCCAAAACTAATCTAGAAAGGGTTATGAAAGACACAATCGCTCTATTACAACGCTGGTTCTCTCTACCTTTAAATATCTATGGGAGAGTGAACCTCTTGAAAATGATAGTTCTCCCTAAAATTACTTTTTTATTTAACGCAATTCCATTATCTTTTCCAGTACCTTTAATTAAAAAACTCCAAGGAAAATTGGGTTCATTTATTTGGAATGCCAAAGGCCCCCGAATAGCGTGGAAAAAATTAAGAAGAGGTCTCAAGACAGGAGGGCTAGCCTTCCCGGACCTACTGTTGTATTGCCACGCTTTTCATTTTAAGCATTTTAGAACCATGGCGGGTCGTTTGGACCAATCATCGATGGGTTTGCTATTTTCTGCTTTGTTAACCCCTTCCATGCTCATGACGAGCTCAGCTCATCATGAGGCACACTGGAGCTGTGCTGATGACGAGCTGAGCTCGTCATGAACAATGGGAAAACAAAGGATCCAGCACCGGGGGGGGAAAGCCTTAGCAGCCAAGTGGTTAAAAGATGTCCCTCAGGGATTAAGTTTCTTCCTTTATAAGTTTGGGGACCCAAAATTCTTTAAAAAAGTTTGGCTGAAGATCTTGAGGTCAGCTTTGAAAAATTGGGTATTTGTAAGGAACAAACTAAACATTTCTTATTATGCGCCGCAGGCACCCATATGGGATTCAACTATCATTACCATTGAAACAGGCAGGGCTGGAGAGGTGGGGAGACCTGCAGGGAGATGGCCAACTTTTAAGTTGGGATATATTGTCGAATCTAACTAGGGGATCCCTGACGCGGTTCAAATATTATCAACTGTCAGGTTGGTGGGCAACGAGACCTGTGACTCCCGGGGATGATAACCCCCCTAACCCTAAATTTGATGCGGTAGATAGAAGGGGTAAGTGGAAGAATCAAATATCTTTTTGGTATTCGGCAATGTTAGAGGGTGAGGAAGTCACGGAGGCTGAAATTAGCAATTTGTGGTGCAACGCTTTTACACCGGCCAGTGGGTCCTTTTTGGATTTTTGGCATGACTCTTTCAGGGTATTAAATGCTGGAAATTAAGCCGGCAGCGCTGAAAAGAAATCACATATACACCATGTACAGGGTTTATATAACTCCGAAAAAACTGGCCAAATTTTCAAATATAGACTACAACTGCCCACGGTGTGGCCTTTCAAAGGCAGATGATGTACACATGTTCGTGGACTGCCCTGAATTGGTGGATTATTGGAGCAAGATAAGGGAATTTCTGGAAGAAGTCCTCTTAATGTCTATATCAGTCTCAAGGTTTACAGTAATGTCTGGGCTTGTCACGAACTATCAGGTGAATGATCTTCCCACGAAATTTGTATTCTACATCATCCTGTTAGCAAGGCATGAGATTTACAGGGCATGGAAAGATCCAATTCCCCCCACTTTTGCTAACTGCCTGAGGCAGATTATGATAACTAGTAAATCAGATGTGGCATGTGATCCCAGAAGTGAGACGAACGTTTGGGCGGCCTTGGCGGCATGGCAATCTCGATGATTGGTATTCCAATGATTTGTCTGGAGCCCTGCTGGTTCCCCGATCTCCTAAGTAGCATGGGGCGCTCTAAGATCGGCGAAAAAAGGAGAACGGAGGGGAAGGTAGTGGCTACTTGAGGGTACGGTAAACCAACTTGCATCAGGCCGAAATTAACGAGGGCAGGTACAGAACGACCATTGGTGCATGGAGGAGCCAGTTTCCCATCAAGAGTTCCATCTGTGATATATGAGGATTACCAAAAAAAGAAAAAAAAAAAAAAAGAAATGTGGTGTGCACCTTCATTGTAGGCAACCACTTTCATGGACGCTCCTCTGAAAATTGCCTCTTGCAGGCCTTCTCATGAGCACTGCCTTCTGTGATGCCTCTTACACACTTCAGTTACTGCGGAGTAACCTCGGTCATGCAATCTGCTTCCCTCCGGTCATTTGCGGTCATTTTCGGCATTTCCAGACTTTTGCGCTCATATCCTGTCATACATCGCGTATGTGAGTTAGAAAATTGCCCATATATATCCCCTTCAGACTCCACACTCAACCGCCGTTACTTGTCGTATTTGGAGTGTATGTTGCATTGAGTGCTGTGTAATTATGTGGCGTGTAATTATGTGGCACTGAGTGGTATTTGGAGTGTATGTTGCATTGAGTGCAGTGTAATTATGTGGAGTGTAATTATGTGGCTCTGAGTGGAATTTGGAGTGTATGTTGCATTGAGTGCAGTGTAATTATGTGGCGTGTAATTATGTGGCTCTGAGTGGAATTTGGAGTGTATGTTGCATTGAGTGCAGTGTAAATATGTGGCACTGAGTGGTATTTGGAGTGTATGTTCCAGTGCAGAGTGTGAGGGTGCAGAGTGTGAGGGTGCAGAGTGTGAGGGTGCAGAGTGTGAGGGTGCAGAGTGTGAGGGTGCGCAGAGTGTGAGGGTGCGCAGAGTGTGAGGGTGCGCAGAGTGTGAGGGCGCGCAGAGTGTGTGAGGGTGTGGTGTGGGCAGTGTGTGTGAGGGTGTGGTGTGGGCAGTGTGTGTGAGGGTGCAGAGTGTGTGAGGGTGTGGTGTGTGCAGGTGTGTGTGAGGGTGCAGTGTGTGTGAGGGTGCAGTGTGTGTGAGGGTGTGGTGTGGGCAGTGTGTGTGAGGGTGCAGAGTGTGTGAGGGTGTGGTGTGGGCAGTGTGTGTGAGGGTGCAGAGTGTGTGAGGGTGTGGTGTGGGCAGTGTGTGTGAGGGTGCAGAGTGTGTGAGGGTGTGGTGTGGGCAGTGTGTGTGAGGTTGCAGAGTGTGTGAGGGTGTGGTGTGGGCAGTGTGTGTGAGGGTGCAGAGTGTGTGAGGGTGTGGTGTGGGCAGTGTGTGTGAGGGTGCAGAGTGTGTGAGGGTGTGGTGTGTGCAGGTGTGTGTGAGGGTGCAGTGTGTGTGAGGGTGCAGTGTGTGTGAGGGTGCAGTGTGTGAGGGTGCAGTGTGGGAAGTGTGTGTGAGGGTGCAGTGTTTGTGAGGGTGCAGTGTGTGTGGGTGCAGTGCGTACAGTGTGTGTGAGGGTGCAGTGTGTGTGGGTGCAGTGCGTACAGTGTGTGTGAGGGTGCAGTGTGTGTGGGTGCAGTGCGTACAGTGTGTGTGAGGGTGCAGTGTGTGTGGGTGCAGTGCGTACAGTGTGTGTGAGGGTGCAGTGTGTGTGGGTGCAGTGCGTACAGTGTGTGTGAGGGTGCAGTGCATACAGTGTGTGTGAGGGTGCAGTGCGTACAGTGTGTGTGAGGGTGCAGTGTGTGTGGGTGCAGTGCGTACAGTGTGTGTGAGGGTGCAGTGCGTACAGTGTGTGTGAGGGTGCAGTGTGTGTGAGGGTGCAGTGCGTACAGTGTGTGTGAGGGTGCAGTGTGTGAGGGTGCAGTGCGTGCAGTGTGTGTGAGGGTGCAGAGTGTATGAGGGTGCAGAGTGTATGAGGGTGCAGTGTGTGAGGGTGCAGTGTGTGTGAGGGTGCAGTGTGTGAGAGGGAGCAGTGTGTGAAGTGTGTGAGGGTGCAGTGTGGGCAGTGTGTGTGAGGGTGCAGTGTGTGCAGTGTGTGTGAGGGTGCAGTGTGTGTGAGGGAGCAGTGTGTGAAGTGTGTGAGGGTGCAGTGTGGGCAGTGTGTGTGAGGGTGCAGTGTGGGCAGTGTGTGTGAGGGTGCACACACACTGGCGGTGGGGACGGAAACATGCTAGAAATGACGAGCAGAGAGAGAATAAAACAGATGTGGAGAAGAGAAGGGGTTTACGCAGGAAGAGGGGAAGTAGGACGCTGCAAGGTGAGGAAAGAACATCAGAAGATGAGAAAGAGGGGTGGGGAGAACAGAAGGAGATGAGGACGGATAAGCATAGGGAGAGAAAATAAAGAAAATGAGGCGAGAGTGGAGAAGATAATGAGATACAGAAGAGAGGATGGCGGAGGGGACGAAAACAATGAGATAAAGATGAGAGGATGGGACGGAGGCTGGAGAAATGAAGGGCATGGAGGGTGGGAGAAGGGTGAGGTAGCAAGCATAGGAAGGAGGAGGGAAAAAGCTTCTGAGGGAATAGTGGAGGGGAGAAGAGAAAAGAGAAGCAGAGGGAAGAGAGACAAGAATGAAATGTGGATGCATAAGAAGGGTAGGAAAGAAAGAATGATGGGTGAGGACTCTAGGGTGGAATATTTTAAGAAATGGGAGGCAAAGAGAAGTGATGTGAAGAAAGTGGATGAGAGAACATTATAAAATAGAGTGCTGCTCTAGAGGGTACACGAGGAGAGGGAGGACAGGGCATGAAAAGAGTGCACCTGAAGATGCTTACAGGTGGTGAGAGGGAGCGAAGGGAGGGCTGGGGAAGTAATGATGTGGAAGAAGTGGGGTGTAGCCAGAGATTGGGGCGAGGGGTAGAGGAGTAGGTGCAATGGAATGGTATAGTGAGGGGGAGTGGCGTAGCGGAAGGAGAGAAGGAGCACGAGAGACTGCGCAGAGAGGTCAAGAGAGTGACGTGTGTGGTGGTGTGCATCAGGAGGCACTGGCACAAAGGCAGTCAGAGTACGAGTGAAAAGAGACAGGCCACGTGGAGTAAGAGACAGCGAAGTGGAGAGGGTGGTCACAGGATTAGAAGTGGCCCAGGTAGAAATGTGGGAAAAGAAGTGAGCCGCAAAAGGACTGCATGGTGCACGCAGGAAGGAGGGGAGGAACAAGGGAGAGGAAGGACACTTTCGGGTAATGTTTGCGCTATATAAAAGCGCATTAAATAAATAAGTAAATGAAGTCCGCTTTAGAAATTATAAAATTCCTGGAGTCCAGTTTGTTTTGCTCTCTGCCGTCAAGTATTTTCAGTAGAGCAAGGAGTGCTCTACTGAAAATAGATGTAGAGGTGCTGGTTTGTAGAGAGGATTCCTGTAAGCTCTTGGCATTGCTGTGATTAGGGGGGGAGGAGAAATGCGGCTCGGGAGCAAATGGTAACGAGCGCGTGAATGGGAAGTGCGGCCGTGGGAGGTGGGAGGGGAAGTCGGAGAGTGCGAAGTGCAGGCGGGGGGCGGGGAGCAGAGCCTTTGAAGTGTGTGTGGCTTTCATGTGGTGATGCGAGGCAGGCGGATAGAAATGCGTTCACGAGACCACATGCACTTCTGGAAATCCGCATTTTTCAGAGTTTAGTTTAGCTCTTATTTTAGCCCCTATAGTCTCGTCCTATTCATTCCTTGCGGAATGTAATAGGACGAGACCTAAAAAGGGGACCGCCAATCACCATCTTGCTACCGGCCTATTTCCCTGCTGGATTCACTGGGGAAAGTGGCTGGCCGCGTTATTTTAGAGCGCCTCCAAGAGTGGGCATTAGACAACAAAGTTCTTTCCGATGTGCAATTTGGGTTTCGCGAGGGCTTGGGAACAACAGAGCAAGCCCTTAATTTATCCCTAATTATAGGAAAATATGTAAAAGCTAAAGGGGGGGCACTGTATATGGCATATGTTGATCTCTCAGCAGCTTTGACTGCGTCAATCACAACAAACTGTGGAGTACCTTAGCGGAAATGGGAATAGAGAATTCACTTTTAAATTTCTTATGTGAACTCTACTCTGACGCCACAGCTAGAGTCAGATACGGCCTGGGGGGGGGAGCTTACAAAGTCGTTCAAAGTAGAGCGCAGGGTAAGGCAGGGCTGCATCCTGGCCCCTGTTCTATTTAATCTATATACTAAAGGCCTGGAAAAAGCCATGTTAAAAGGGTCCCAGGACCTGCCCAAGATAAACAATCGCCCTATACCGGTTTTACTATATGCGGACGACGCTGTAATCTTAGCACGTACCCCCATGGAATTACAGCGTGCTCTCGTGAAATACTATACCTTCATGGCAAACCTCGACCTGAAAATTAACATTAAAAAAACGTTTGTTATGTCTGCTGGCTCGAGGATTAAAAGCAAGAATATTAAGGCCATGTACATTGAAAACCAAAAAATAGAGAGCACAACTACGTATCCCTATTTAGGCATTGTATTTGACCACAAAAGTTCCTGGAAGTATGCCATTGAATCCCGAAAACTTACATTTACGAGGACAACAGCTGCCCTAGCTAACTTTGCAAACAAATTGGGTAGACGTCCTACGCTAGAACTCTTGGAAATCTACAGGGCAAAATTTATATCCAGTGTGACGTACGGGGCTGGAGTTTGGGGATATGCCAAGATCGAGGAGGTGCAAAGGATAGAAAACATCTTCCTGAGATTCCTATTGGCACTCCCGCGGGGTACTTCGACCTACGCATGTCATCTGGAAGTGGGTTTGCCTTATATAACAGACTTGATTAGGATCCAACCCCTTCTCTTATGGCATCGCATTTGGTCGTCCAGCAAAACTTCTCTGTGTCAGGGGTTCATAGAGGATTGTATTTCCCTAGATAAGGCCCAAAAGATTGCCTGGATCGCTTACATCAAGAAATTCCTCAGCGACCTTGGCATGTTACAATATTATCATTCCCCCACCTTAATCACCGCAATACCGAGAAAACAGTTTTAAAAAATCTGCCTGGCTCATTTAGAATCTCTCAGACTGTCTAGCGAGGTTTGCAAAGCTACAGTGCAACACTCATTACAAATCCAAACAACTTTTTCGGTCCAGCCCTATCTAACTTATAATCTATCGGGTTTCAATAGATTCTTGTTAACTAGGCTCAGACTAAACATCTTTCATCACCATGTCACTTTTCCAAAAATTAACACCTGGAAAAAAACGTTAAAACTTTGTACTTGTGATGAAGTTTCTCCTCAAACAACGATCCATACAATACTATTCTGTAAATGTTATCAGGATCTGAGGAAACAGTGGGTAATACCGCTTTCAAAAGTCTTTGGCCTACGCAGGTGCCGTCCGGCACTCCTCGCCCTCCAATTTCTAGACGCTGAACCTTTTGCCATACAGATAGCAAAATTCCTGAAGCTGGTTGTTAAACACAGACAGAACCTGGAATAACTAACAAGTAGCATGGGCTACAGTCCGAGTCCTGGTTGTGTTTCCTACTAACACTGGTATACTGAATTTTTATCTTGTTTTTAATTTCCTGTTTTTTAAGAATGACGCCATTTTTCTGTGTACGCACTTAGCACTTTATACATTTTACACTGTAGCTCTCTTGCTAAGAGTCATACCCCAAGAAATTATCTGTCTGCTTTTCAAATGATGGAAGCTCAAGAGAACTGCCTGGTGCTAATTTTGAATCTGTTATCTTTCTGATATTCTATCATGTTGATTACATGTTTTTAATTGTATTTTTAATGTATCTGTTAATATATTGTGCTTTTATGGCTGTTTTTTCACAACCGAATAAAGCTTTGTTGAAATTGAGCCAAATGGGAACATTTGCTTAAGCCAGAGTATGGTGGGAGACAAGTGGGCATGTTGCCCTAGTTTTCACTAGTGTGCACGCATGTCATCAGCCACTGAAAGGGGCTGTGTGTCCCTTCAACTCAAAAAGCATTCTTTGCATGCATCTCAAATGTCAGAGGGTGTTAAAAACCTAGCTCTTCCAAATTATGTTAACTACTATAGTAAAGCTTACTATATGTTTCATTTGAATGACAGTGGTTTCAGTGTTAAGGAGATTTTGAAAATAGGTAAGAGCATTTTTGCAGTTTGTATTTTATCCTACCTGCAGTCCAGCCTAGGAACTGAAAGTATACTCAAGTAGTATGTAGCCAAGGGATCAGACCAGACCAGTTGCCCCTGAACAGGGCTTTCTCCTTCCTTCCCACAACAACAGCCTCTTAAGCTATGGTCACCTGACCATTAGAGTTAGGGTTTAGATTGTATACTAGCCACCTGAGTACCAGGGCTGTTACTCCCATTGGTCCAAGAGTTTGGGGTCAGGGTTGAGGACTTTGATTGGACCTATAATTTAGGGCATACAGTTTCTATTGGTTCCTGGGTCTAGTGTTGCTATTGGTTTCAGGGATTGGGTTTCTATTATTTCTAGGGTTTAAGGCTTGGATTTCTATTGGTTTCAGTGACTGGAGCTCCTATTGATTTCCAGGCTAGGGTTTCTATTATTTCCTTGGCACAGCGTTTCTGTTGGTTATCGGGCTCAGGGTTTGCGTTTCTATTGTCATGGGGTTGTGATTTCTATTGGTTTCAGGGCCTGAAGCTACTTTTGGATCCAGGGTCTAGGGTTTCTTTTGGCTCTAAGGCTTAGGGCACCTATTGGTCCAGGTTAAATATTCATTAGGGCTCCCACTCCAACTTAAACTGAAACTTTAGGGTGTCCAGGTAGAACACAACAGCAAAACACAATCCTACAACAATGCCAATTTCACCCAAACATACTCTGATTTATACTCACTGTCAAAAAAAACCATCAGATCTTAAAAAACCTATTTGAGCAGGACAGTGATTGCGAGGTAAACCACTCTTCAGCAACATTAGTCCAGCTGCACATCCTACGTTCTTGCCTTCTCAAACACATGACAAACAAATCTTATCTAACAATAATGATGTGGTCAAAGAACACAATGGGTGAGACTAGCGATAACCAAGATGCTAGTTGTCCCTTCCACAATTTAAATCTATGACATCTAAATTGTTTGCTGAAGAATACCCTTTCAATGAGTACAACATAAATACATCTTTGATCTACAGGTGGATACTGGCCTAGACATACTATTCATCACAGAAACCTGGTTGGCAAAAGATAGGGCTCCAATACTTCATTAAGCTATTCCTCATAGATATTGAGGCATTACACACAACGGACAATCAAAGAAAGGAGACAGGCTACCTACTGTGACTGTCTTTAACCTTTTGGCTGCTGGGGTTATTCCCCGCTGTGCTGGGGGGGGTGCACAGCGCCCCTGTGCTGATGACGAGCTCAGCTCGTCATCAGCCACGGTGCTCGTGTGCTGATGACGAGCTGAGCTCGTCACGGCCACACCCGTTTCCTTATAACACTCAGCACAATGGGGGAATTATCCACGCGTGTGAGCGTTCTAACGGCCATGACGAGCTCAGCTCGTCATCAGCACACGAGCGCTGTGGCTGATGACGAGCTGAGCTGGTCATCAGCATGGGAGGGGTTAAGTATATTGTAATAGTTACCAAGATGGAAGTGGTGACAATACAATGTTTTAAAGTCCTTCTGGCTAAAAGCAGATCCAGTCCCACTTTCACATCAAACTTCCTCTTGCTCAGCAGGCCCCCATCCAACAAGGCAACCTTTGCTGTAGCTTTTGTGGACACAGTATCAGATCTATCAATAAAACTGTCCCATATATGTATACTTGGTGGCTAAAATTTCAGTCTCGATAAACCACATATCCCTCAACCCCATGACATTATATGAGGACTAAACACACTCAACTTACGCACCCGCATAACCGGTCACATATTGGAAGTCACCGTCTCCTATCCAGAACTAACAAAATGCATCAATCATGTGAGGTGATTATCATATCATCACCTCAGTCATTGTTCCAAATAAAATATCAATTGAATAATACCACCCCACAACAACTTACAGACAATAGAAAGAAATACTCATGCAGGATTTGGAATCTCACCTAAACACAAACACTCAATTAGAGACAATAAACTCATTAGAAATTGTCTCTAATTGAATGACCACAGCCTTTGACATAATAATACCTAAAATAATGTCAAAATAAGGCAAAAAGAAGAAGGCTTTTTGGATGAATGAACACTTCAACAGAAATGGCTCAAATCTAAGAAACCTTAAGACACAATGTGTCTACACAGACACAACAGAATGTGCAAATCACACATACAGTAGGCCAAAAAGTAAACTTCTCAAGCAAGATCGACAATGACATATGTGCCCAAGTAAGGCAATCCATAAAATTCTATCAGCATTTCGCAATCTAGAAAGCTTTAAATATTCCCACCACTTTCACAAGACTTCTGCAATATACTAGTGACACATTATTTAAGCAAAGCAGACGCAGTGGATTCGTATCTAACATTCAAAAGGGATAGCTGTTCCCTTTATATACAGTTAAATACAATAGGAAACAATATCCATTCATATCATCCTCTTAAGAAATGAGAGACTCTGAATTTGAAGACCTTATAAAAGCCAGCACCACTGCAGGGTGTCCATTAGACCCATAACCTCCACAAATGTCCTGAAAAATATTTTATTAGCATCTGCAGCTATCCCAGTCAGAAATATTATCATTAATCCCTTAAAAATTATTATTTTTAGGAAAAAAATGAAGAAATACACCCATTACGTTAGAAGAACAACTTGGACCCAAAAGACCCTAACAGCTACAGACCAGTCTTCAATGTGTCTTTCCTTGACAAACGTATCGAGAGACCAACATTTCATCAGATCTCAGAATTCACTGAAGAATACCAACCTCTTAACCACTGGCAAATTGGATTCCTGTTAGGAAGAGGGACCAAATAGGGACCAAATAAGCCCAAATACAATTTGGGATGACCTAATAGAACACAATCAACAGAAATGGTGGAGCTGTTTTACAACCCCAGGGCCTTTCAGCAGCTTTTGACACAGTACACCATGGTTTCTTAATTCTTAGACTCAAACAATTTCTATGGACAACATCATTCTTACCTGGATTTCCTTTTACCTAAAAACAGGTCCTACCCGATTCACTTACCCACTTTGTCATCCAATGCTTTTTGCATAAAACAGGAATTCCACAAGGATCTATCATCTGCCATCCATAATTCTCAATATGGAAAAAACAAAAGTTAACACCTGCCTTATAGCTGTATATTATCTGATGACTTGGAATCATCTTAAGTTAAATGATCCAACGACTTAAATACTGACCAGTTACAAATATCTATCATTCTTACTGGGTGAACTCTGACTTCAACCAAAAATAGCTAAAGAAGTATGAAATCTTGGAATTATCTTCGACTCTACACTGACCATGAATGCTCAAGGGCCATATGTATCAATAAAACGATTTGCGATTCTGAAATAGCGATTATTACCGAATCGCAAAATCAGAATCGCAAATCGGGATGTAACAACGCAATCGTAAATATTTAGCGATTCGCCCAAAATCGCTAAATATTTGCGCAATGGATATTAGCGATTCCTTAAACGTCAAAAAAAGCAAATTAGCGAGTTCGCATCCAGAAAATCGCAAAGTAGCGCGATCGCAGCCCGAAATTCGCTAAATTGCGATGTTCCCACGCGAAAAATCGCAATTTAGCGAATTTCTGGAAACATCCAATTGCAATCCTGATGCTTTATGATGACATCACCATCCAGGAAGTGAGTGATTTCCCATGGTGCTTCAGGATTGAGAGAGAGAGTGTGAAAGTGTTGTTTGGTACTGAGGAGCCATGGCAGAAGGTGGAAAACAGGATGTCCCAGCAAGCCAGCAGGAGCAGCAAGAAGGGGAAGCAGGCAGGAAGAGGAAGCTCAAGTTCTCTGAGGCTGAACTAGAGACCCTCATTACCGAAATGGTGCCACACCATGAGGCATTATTTGGGAGGAGTTCCCACAAGGGGCCAGAAGCCAGCAAGAGACGGATTTGGGAGGGCATCCAAGCCAAAGTGAATGCCCTAGGAGTGACCCACAGGACAGTAGAAGTGTTGCGGAAGCGCTGGTACGACCTGCGCCAGCGCTCCAAGGAGAAGTTGGCTGCCAGGCTGGAGCAGTCCCAGCTCACCGGTGGGGGAACCTCCAACGTCCCTGACTCTACACCACTGGAGGAGCTGGTAGAGGGCACACTGCCTCCACAGAGTGTTGCGGGCGTGTACGTGCTCGACAGCTCAGCACAACCAGCTGCAAGACCAGGTAAGAAGCCTGCCTCCCCACCCTAAACCACCCCCAGCAACCCCCTGCAGCGACCTAGGGATTAGGGAAACCACATGTCAGGCTAGATCAAGTACACAGGCAGTCACAGCAATGCAGTATGGGAGATGTAGTCACAATAGTCTGTAATGTTGAATGTAGCATCATATTTTCACAATGTACACATGTGCAGGTCAGGAAAGGTGAATGACACAAGTAAAGTCAGGGAACACTGTGAACAAATGTATTAGAACATCACATGCAATGAAAAAATAAGTAATGTGTGTTGTTCTATCCACAGCACCTGCAAGTGGGAAGGCTACAACCAGTGCAACTGAGACAGGACCCCAAGCCTCAGGAGAAGGCAGCCATGGCCATGATACAGATGGGGAGGACAGTCCTTTCATCCGACCACAGGGACACAGTAGGAGGAACGTGAGGCCATTCAGAATTATGGATGATGAGGATGAGGACAATGAAAATGTGCAGTCTGATGCACCAGTACCCCAGCAGCAGGAGCCCAGACCACAGTCCAGAGGCAGGCGTAGACCCCGCATGGCCATCAGCTCCAATGTGCAACAAGATGAATCTGTGTTTGCCGGCCTAGAAATGCACATGCGTCAGGTTCACCGCCTGCAAGCGAAACACATGAAGGCCATTCAGAGAGAGATCAGGGCAGGGAACAGAGGAATACGCGAGGAAATCAGGGGGGCTGTGCAGGAGCTGACTGCAGAGTTGAGAGCTGAACGTGCAGCCAGGCGCAAAGAAATGGCCCGCATGGACCACTACACGCGTGCTATTAATCGCCTGGCCTTCTCCACCAATATGCTGGCAAGGCGTGCCATAGAGACACAGCGTGAGTTCTCGCATGGTATCCAGGACATAGCCACTGTGGTAGTGCAGTCAACTGCCACCCTGGATGAGCTGCGTGCGCTGCGTACTGCTGGATCCGGGGTGCTTACAACCAGGGAGGAGGACTCACAGTCGGTGCGGAGCTCAAATACACCACCACCCACTGTTGAGAGGCGCCGTAATGGCCGGAGCACCAGGCCTGCCACACAACAATAGGGACTGCAGCAAAATGACTATTCCACACAGGGGAGATATAGGGCCAGCAACAGTGTAGCACTTGCTGTACTAATGACTGATTTTGTTGCACTGTGATTGAAACATGTGCTTTGGTTTAGGAGAGTTCATCCATGTTTTTTTGGATGTGTGACATTGTTGCTATTGGGAATTAAACTCGTTTGCAAAGCAAGAAGTTGTCATTGTATCATTTTCACTCACCTAGAAGTAGTTCTGCATGATCTCATCATGCCTCTGTCGCCCAGCTGCAGCAGCAGCTACACCAGCTTCCATGTGTATGGGTCCAGGTCCCTCCACGTCAGAGGATTCTGAGTCACTCAACTCCATAGGTGTCTCTTTCCTGTTTGCAATGTTGTGACACAAGCTACAACAATTTTACAGCACGTCTCAGGGCTGTATTGGAGGGCTCCTCCACTTTTATGAATGCATCTGAATCTGCTCTTCAATATGCCAAATGTTCTCTCGATGGTGCCTCTTGTTGAAATGTGTGCCCGGTTGTAGCGCCGCTCCCCAGCAGTGGCAGGATTCAGGTAGGGTGTCAGGATGAAATCCCGGACTGCATAGGCACTGTCCCCTGTGGGTGGAAATGTTTAAAGGTCAGTCACTGTGATGCACATGCTGGCCATGAGAAATATGGGCTGACAGTGTGTGCTGTTACCTAGTAGGTATCCCTCTCCAAATTCCCCTCTTGAGAGTCTACGGTAAAGCCCGCTGTGACGGAATATGAAGGCATCATGTGTGCTTCCTGGGTACTTTGCCACTATATCGGTGATTATGTTTTTGGCATCACACACCATCTGTATGTTCAGTGAGTGGTAGCATTTCCTGTTCCGGAATACATACTCTATGTTTGAGGGGGGTGAAATGACAACATGTGTTCCATCAATACATCCTATGACGTGGGGGAATTGGGCTATGTTGTAAAATTCCTGCTTGGTCTGTGCTAGTTCCTGTGGGGTGCTGGGGAAGTGTATGTGATGTTGCATCCTATGTGTCATGGCGTCGAGGAACGCATGGAAAAAGCGCGACAGGGCACTTTGTGACACCCCTCCTGCAGAGGCTATGACCCCCTGGAAACTACCTGAGGCCAGCAGGTGTAGTGAACAGAGGACCTGGATGTGTGTGGGTGTGGCTTGTGTCCTGCGGGTGGGGTGTTCTAGGTGGGGCCTGAGTTCCTCAATCAAATCAAGTATGCTCTCTTCCTCCAGTCTGTAATGGGTGTAGATATCCTCCTCAGTGCGTTGGAAGATGGTGGTGCGCAACCGGAATATCCTCTACTGCCGTCTCCTCCTCTGTGCCAGAGCTCTCACTCTTCGCCTCCTCACTATCATGTACAGCCCGGACATTGTGGTACGGAGTGTGTTGCATTCTGGGTTTCAATTTATACTTTGCACCTGGTTACCACCTGCTCCCACTTGATGGTAATTGCGATTCCTTATTTTGCGATTTTGCTTAATTCACTATTTGCGATTGGTTGATACATTCCATTGCGATTTCTAAATTGCGATTTCCAGATTTGCGAATTTCGCTAACAGGTTTCATCGCAAATTTGGAAATCGCTATTGTAATTGCTATTTACCACTCTCGCAACGTTTGGGAATCGCTAATTTGCGATTCCTTATTTAGCATGCGTTTTTTGCTTCATACATTGGGATTAGCGATTTTTTAGTCGCAAACGCTATTTTTAACGCAGCGTTTGTGACTGATTTTTGGCTTCATACATATGGCTCCAAGTCCACAAGATATTGCCTATCTGTATCAAATTTCTGCACCAGAAAAACACTCAGAAGTATCTTTCAACATCTTGGATTTCCTCTGAACAGACAAGCAACAACATCACGCATCCTCTCTAAAGTTGATTATTCTAACAGACTATACCACAGCATTCCACTCTCAACAATGAGAAGGCTGCAAAGAAACGAGAATTCAGCAGCCAGGTTGATTCTAAATGTAAATATACAAATCTGCATCTCTCTAGTCCTAAAAGCTCGTTGCTAGCTCCTAATTGGAAGAAGAGTCCCTTTCAAGCTACTATGCATACCTCATAGGACAATATATGGCAATGGACCAGAATTTCTTAAATCAAAAATCAGCAAATACTCCCACTGAAGGAATTTACGTTCAGCCTTTCATACTTCCTTCTTACTTGCAGAAAACCATTGGTGGCACTGCTTCCCCTGTTCAAGCCACCAAACTATGTATTTTCCTTCTTGCAATGATTAGAGTCACTGAGAATCACATAGCGTTTGGAAGAATGGTTATTCCCAACGTGATCTTTCAGATAATCTATATGGTCTTGTTCACAAAAATGAGACCCATCACAATTCTGGAGTCTATGGCTACAGACCAATGCTCCTGCAGGACTCTCTAAAATCAATGAGGAACCAAATCAGCACAATCTATCCATAAACACATTAGTGCTATTATCAGGTGAGAATTAGATCCCCATGTAAGCATGCCACACATGCATGTGTTTCGAATAAATAACAGAATGTCAATAAAAATCACAGCGATGATCCAAATAGCCCCCTTCCACCACATTCCCAAAGCGCTCACTGAAAAACTGACCTTGAATTGTTTGTTCTTCCTTTCGTTTGAATGGCCATCTCCTTACTCTCCATCCTCTTCATGCCTTAGTGTTTTTGAGTATACCGACTCTGTCTGTCATACTCTCTGCCATATTTCTGCAAACTGTCCATACTTCTACTCCTAGATTACAAGCTCTCCTTCTTTGTAACTGTTCCTTGAAATTGAATGATTTCTAACCTATTCTAGCTTGTCTACTCATCCCATCTCCAGTTCACACTAAAGATCACATTAAAGAGAGCACAAGACTAATCAGAATAGTCAACAATAACTAATGCCTATTGGGTTTACCGCTAACCTTAGGTGTAATAAACTGGCTCTATATTTACAGCACGAAAGTGAGGTACAGTAGGTTTAGAGTCCATGGGTCTCCAGAGGTTTGGCAGAGGTTAAAGTTAGATAGAACCTTACTCTCTAAAGTGGTAGCTTGGTCCAGCAGTAAGGGAGTATCAGAGGACAGTGTAAAACATTTGATGTACACACTCAGTCAGCAAATGAATCCACACACTCAAAAACTGAACTCTAGGCCAATTGTTTTGTATAAAAAATATATACTGTAGTTTTATTTCTAGAACCAAGCAAGCCTGGCACAGGTAAGCATAAAAATACTTTTCAGTAGTAAATTACTTGTATGGACACAGTTCAAAATTGCAGTGTAACTTGTACTGGTTTTGGTTACAGTTTTAAGTAAGCAGTTTGCAACACATTGCAGGTATAGTACATTCAATTGAATGGGCTTTTTAAGTAAAATGCAGTTAATTACTTTTCAGATTACTTTTGCTAACACAGGACTGGATCCTAGATTCAGCTCTGGGACATTTCCTGAAAACAGGTGGGGAAAATGCGCTTTGGTGAAAGTTGACACAAAAACTTTTTCATATAGAATCACCAATGTTATCCTATGGGAGGAAATTTACTTAGCAGGTAAGTTAGGTTATCAATACTTTTTCTTACTCAGTGCTGGATACCTAGATTCAGCCCTGGGACATTTCCTGAAAACAGTTGAGAAAATGTGTTTTGGTTATTCGGCTGATTTTTAAGGAATATTTGTAATTTTCAAAAGTCGACACTTAAAAACTTTTTGGGAGAAAAAAGTGTCAATGTTATCCTAAGAGGAAAAATTTGTTATCGGTTTCAAGGTAGGTAATCGGTCTTTTGAGTTAGGGTTCTGGGGTTAGACTCAGGGGTCTCCCAGGGTCAGTGATGCACTGTGTTGCACCCTCAGCGGCACCAGGGCGCTTGGTGCAGAGTGTTGAGGCCCAATGTTATCCTATGGAGGATAGGGGGACTCCGGTTGGGGGCTACTGGCAAGCAGGCCACAGGGTTGTGGGAGAAAAGCTCCTGGGGTTAAGCTCAGGGCAAGTTGGGGACCAGGTTAGCACAAAAAGGGCACCCTCAGCGGCACTAGGGCGGCCGGGTGCAGGGTGCTGTTTTGAGGTCGGTGCCCTGTTGATTTTAATGGAGATTCTCCGGGAAAAAGAAACACTGCAGGCTCGGGGACGAGGATCTTCCAGGAGTGACCGCTACTTCGAGGGGTAAGTTGGGATGTAGAGATATGGTTAGGCACCGCTGGGCTGGGCACACAAGGCCGTGGGGCGTCGGGTGCAGGGGTGCCTTTGGACGTTTGATTTTCTTACCCGCTCTGGTCACGGTAGGGGGGTCCTCTGGATTGAGGCTGCACGCGTCGTCTGGAGGCTTGAGGCAGATCTGGGGTCATTGCATCTCAGGTCAGGGTCACCGGGGTTACCTCCTCATGGTCCAGGCTCGGCAGGTGCACAGTGGGCTGGAATCAGAGTTTCTGGCTGGCACCAGAAGCTGCAGTTTAAACACGTCCGGTGTTCACGGGAGAAACCGCTTGGAAAGTGAATGCAGGCAGATCCTCCGGGGTTTTTGAGGTTGCTGGCTGCTTGACACACCTCAGTTTTGCAGGAGCAGGTTCGAGGGGAGACAGGCCTGAAGGGCTGGGGCCAAGTCAGTGGGTGTCCTCCTCTTGTTAGCTTCTGCACAGCTTTTCTTCCTTCTTCTTTTCTTGTGGTTGCTGGATCTGAGGAAGGAAGGTTCAGAGTTCCCCTAAATACTAAATTTAGGGGTGTTACAGGTAGGTAAAGGGCAAGGACCAATGGGTCCCTTCCCATGGGTGGGTGCACCCCCTATTCTGCTACTCTCCAGTGGGAGGGCGCGGGAGCCTGTCCTGGTTGGCTGGGTCCCCCCCCATCCTCAAGATGGCAGGGACTCGAAGTTGTGCTTCACCTCGCCTCCCCCACCTTAGGGGTGGAGTTGGCAGAGGGGGCACACCTCTCTTCCTCACTTTGTTTTTCCCGCTTGGTCTCCTGCCCAAAGTGGGGGGTAGAACCAGTGGGGACCAGTTGCTGGGTACAGCAAGTGGTATGAAGAGGCTCACAAAGGCGGTATGCCTTTGAAGCTTCTCCTTATTGAATCCTGCCCATCCTGCCCATCCTGGGGGAGGAGGCTTGGCACCACGTCCCAGGATGTGCATTGTTTCAGGCCCCTGAGAGCAGCAAGCTCTCGACCCAGGGGTCCAGAAACATGGCTGGTGGTGGCAGCCTAGGTAGCCACTCAGTCAGGTCACTGGGAGTTGGTCGAGTTTCAGGGGGCATCTCTAAGATGCCCTCTGTTGTGCATTTTACATTAAATCCCACACTGGCATCAGTGTGGGTTTAATGTACTGAGAAGTTTGATACAAAACTTCTCAGTCTTCAGTGTAGCCATTATGGTGCTGTGGAGTTCGTAATGACAACCTCCCAGCACCATATACTCTTAATGGCAACACTGCACTTATAGGGCCCAGGAATGGACTTGGGCACTGTAGGGGTACAGGGCTCATGCACCTGTACCCTCACCACTGGCATAGGGCACCCAGTTAGAGGGGTGACTGATGTATGCCAGGGCAGTGGTTTGTGGGCATGGCACACAGGGGGGAACGGCCACTACAACGCAGCCGTTTCCACGCTTAACCATACCCACACATGCTTTG
The DNA here is from genome assembly GCF_964263255.1 of Lissotriton vulgaris. NCBI lineage: Eukaryota > Metazoa > Chordata > Amphibia > Caudata > Salamandridae > Lissotriton > Lissotriton vulgaris. The sequence continues at coordinate 586,004,104 of NC_141697.1, read as the reverse complement.
CAACGCATGCGTGGTTACAGCGAAAAGCCTTTACCATGCATACCTTTACTACGAAATATGTGGTAAAGGCATGTGTGCTAAAGGTAAAAAAAGGGGGGGGCTTGGGGGGTCTCCCCCCACGAAAAAAAAGCATGGGATAAAGAAAGGGGGCTTGAGAGGGCACCCCCCGCAAAAAAAATGCACCTGTTTCAGAAGTATAAAGAAAAAGATGTGGAGGCAAAAGGTGTCGTAAGAGGAAACAGAAAAACACTTCCGCTTCCTCTTAACGACGTACAACGTCACCACGGAAGATCAAGGAGAGGAAAGGTAAGGAGGAATGAGGGGGTGGTGTCACGGAGGGGTAAATTTAAGAGATACATCTTTAGGGTGAAAATCCTTTAACATGAAAATTTCATTTACATGCATAGTTTAACAACGCAAATCGTTGTAAAGATATGCGTGTAAAAGGAATTATCGTGATAAAGGATATGCGAGGTGATGGCATTCGTGTTGTAACACATGCGTGGTAAAGGCATGTGTTACAACGGAATACGTTGTAAAGTCATGAAACCCACACAGGGATGTGTGCCATGTCTACACTTTGTTTTGTTCTGCACCAAGAGACTCAGCCTGCCAAGAAAGTATGTGTGTTTCAGGGTACAGGGCCTCTAAGGGTGGCACAATAAGTGCTGCAGCCCTTAGGGGCCTTCTCTGGTCACAGTGCCCTGGGTACCTATGGTACCATTTACCAGGGGCTGACATGTGGCCAGAGAAGCTAATTGGGTTTAGGCTTCAATGCAGTTTTAGGGAAGGAACACAGGCCCTGGGTACCTGATTGGAAGGAGCCCAGGGCACACTCAGTCAAAGTACATCAGCAATTCAGCAAAAAGTAGGGGCATACCATGCAAGAAAGAGGGCACTTTCTCACACTAGCTTCTGGAGTACTGTGCTATGTTCCATAAAGAGCTTCTACGCCTTGTCATGGGAAGTAAGTGCTATATAAATGCAATCGTAGTGCAATAAATATTTCACAGACTAAATGTTCAAATATTGGAAAGTCCAAGAAAAATATAGACAGGTGGTCACCCTACTACACCACTTATCAGCACTGCCATTTTAACTGCCCCATCATTTGCACATGTATTACCACATTAAAGCCAGAATTGGTGTTGCCATTGTTTGTTTGTTTTGAAACTCAATTCAAAAGCTCAATTATCAGTAAAATACATGCTTTATGGCAGCAGAATTCATGCCAGCACTCCAGAATTGGACAACATAGGAGCAGAATTCGCTGCCAAGTCACCACAGCTACACTCGTGGAACACTACATGGAAAAGGGACACTCAGAACAAGACCTCCAGTGATTGACCTGGTACATCCCAACAACAGAGGTGGTGACCCTCTCAAAATCTTAAACAGACTAGAATGTAAATGGATGTTCAACTGTCGCTCCATCGAAAATGTCTTGAACACTTTTGATGAATGGAATATGATCCTGTGAACAACTACACATTGCTAGCAATGCCTTATTACTCTTTCCAGAGGCTCCTTGTTTCACTCTGTCTTGTATTTGTATATACCAGAATATTGCTCACCTTGCTTTATGAATTGTTAATTCTTTGACTTTGAGTATGAATTACCTTATTCTTAGCAATACAATAGATCCTCAACTAGTACTATTGTTTTTATTGTGAATATGATCTGCCTTATTCTTAGCCGCACATTGGATCCCCTTCCGCATTCACCTTGAACACTTGGGTCTTCCCCTCCCTCAACCAACATGGCCGCTAGGTCCATTCATTCGCCTCCGGCCTCGCACAACCGCCCATCTCTAGTCTTACCACACATGTGCATTACTGCAGCGCACCGCCATTTATTGAAACCTTCCCACTTGCAATCCCCACACTTGGACCGAAGCCAGCAGCGTCGTCTCCGAGGATTCATTCCTTAGCGACTCACCGTGCCTAAAGTAAGTACTTGCACCTGCGGCCACGCGGCCTCAATCTGGCATTGTCCACATGATACTAATGGCACCTTCCCCCCTCTGAATCTTCATTGGAGTTGCCTCCCCTCCTCACGAGTTGCCGCCTTCCCAAACCTGCCCTGCCAATTCAGCCACAGTGACGATATCCCCAGAATGTTCTCTTAGCGATTCAACGCGATTCTTCTAGTAAGTATCTTGTCCTGCGACAACGCGTCCCCCACTGATTCATTCTGACACCATTGACTGCACACTAACGCCACTTATCCGCCTTTCAGATCCACACTGAGATTGTCTCTCTCACGAGATCCCGCTTATTCAAGCTCGCCCCGCGATCCCAGCCAAGGTTGCTACACTCGAGTAAGTGCTCTCTCACTCCAACCCTCTTCTCCAGACCGCATTCACGGGCAAAGTTTACCCACTCTATTTTCCCCACAGCCCTCCGACTTCACAGGACGGGTTTTCATCGATAACTTGTGATTGACTCCAACAGTCATTTAGCCGGCACAGGCCGTTTTTACCAGTAAATTTATGCTACTTTGCGCACTCCTGACGTCCGCCTCACTCTTCGCTTCCCTCTTAAGCTCTTCGCTCCTTTTTGTGCTGTGACACCGCAGCAGTGTTGCCAGAGTTTTAGACCCGGCCCAAGCCCAAAGCCGCTCAAATATAAGCCCAAAATAAGCCCAATCAGACCAGTTCCAGCCCCAAAACCAGCCCAAATAAGCAAGTCTGAAATTATGCACAAATTATGATCAGAAACAATTTTAAGAACAAATATACATTGTATTCAATATACAGATGGTGGGAGGGCGTTAATTGGGCACCTGCCTTAATGCTACTCAATTTTAAGACCAGTCCTTACTGTGACTTTGTCATGTGAAACAGGCACTGCTCAGTATACAATAGTAGAAAACAAAGAATAAGCAAGGCAAAAATAGTGTTCTGTGCAATTTACTGCTCCCTGGAACTACAGCCTAATCATGATAGACAACTCCACATCCACCCAGGCAGCAGAGTAACAACAACAGCCTCCATTTGAGAGATAACAGATGCACCTGGGAATACCTGGGATTCGCAGCAACTGGGGGTCACCTCCACCCCCCACTCCACACATCCACCCAGGCAGCGTTAAGTAAGGACACAGTGACAGGCAACACAGCAGCCTCTATTTCAGGGACGGGTAGCAGGCTGGCAGGTGGTAGTGGAGGGTGGGAAAAGGCAGCCTGTGGGCAGTTTTAAGTAACTATAACCGTGTGCAAGTAGTAACCCAGACTCACCTGAGGTCGAGGTCCAGGAGAGGTACCGCCGGCGCCGGACCGTCACCGGACAGTCAGCAGGCTCCCTCACTCACTGTTGCAGTGGCAGTGCAGAGACAGACAATGCGGCGCGAGTCGTCGACGTCGTGGTGGTGACTCAGTCTCTCTAGGCTCACAGCACTCAGACTCAGTGAGTGAGTGTGTGAGTCAGGTCACGTGCGCTGCCGCTAGGCTGTGCTGTGGTGGGCAGTGGCTGGGCCTGGGCTGCGTGGCTGGGCCTAGGCTGAGGCTGGGCCTAGCGTGGCTGCGCCTGGCGTGGGCTGGGTGCTGGGCCTGCCTGAGGCTGGGCCTGGGCTGTGGCTGGGACGAGGCTGGGACGAGGCTGGGGGCTGGGCATGGCGTGGCTGGTGCTGAGGCTGGGTGCTGGGCCTGCCTGAGGCTGGGGGCTGGGCCGGGGCTCAGGACTGAGGCTGGGTGCTGGGTGCTGGGCCTGCCTGGGGCTGGGCCTGGAGTAGCTGGTCCTGGGCTGAGGCTGGTGCTAGGCCTGCCTGAGGCTGGGGGCTGGGCCTGGCGTGGCTGGTGCTGAGGCTAGGTGCTGGGCCTGGGCTCAGGGCTGAGGCTGGGTGCTGGGCCTGCCTGGAGCTGGGCTGGGCCTGGCGTGGCCTGGGGCCAAGTGAGCTCAGCAAACGTGCCTGAACCACCTGAAAAAAGAGTGGGCAAATGGTGCATTTTCAAGCAAATTTGTGAAAGCAGGAAGGTGCCAAGCACTTTGAGGTCTGATGACCCCGTCCAGAAGTTGAAGACCCGTCGAAGAGCAGGGACCCCTCCAGTGCTTCTCCTCCCACCTGTGTCTGATATCAACTTTCCTGCGGGCCCTCGCTGCCCAGTAACAGCTGCAGCCACAGGGACTTGGTCTCAGATCTGAGTGAAAGTGTGAACTCGCTTATGCAGAAATACATGGAGGATGCATGCATACTCTCAAAAAAGCAAACATGCTATGGGGCATGTATCAGCTAGAGAGGGCTTTTAGTGCTAATCTTCGAAGTCCGATTGCTGGAGCGACACAACTACATTCTTTAACTCTTCAATTAGTAGGCCTCATGACAAGAGGAAAGACAGCAGTTCTAAAAGTCACTACGTAACATTACATTACATAACAATGGTTTATACCTACATAACATTCATAACAACTGTCGGTGAGTCATGCTAAACACAATTAGTGTATGACTGATGGGACAGAAAAACTGTTTATAATAGGAGTTCAACCACAGGGGCCCAGATGTACTATTCTTTAACAAGGACATTCATTTAAGATACTGCGATGTTTCGCAATGTAAAGCAGTACACAAAGGAGCGTTGAGGTGCAGTATGGCGCTAAAGTGAGTCAAGCGCATTGCCATAAACTCTTTGCATAGCCGAGCAGTAACTTCCTGTTAATGTATGCAAAGGAGCGTAATGGGACGGCAACGGTGGGAAAAAAACACACACCCTGGGATTTAATAGGAAGCCAGGTTTACTAACCTAGTGTGACCTGGCTTTGCATCAAATTGTGGCACCAATTGCAACCAGGAGAAAACAAGGGGCATGTGAGATAATGTGTGATATTACAACTCATAACTTGTGGCGCTGGCAAGAGTCTATTCTCCATGACTATGGAAGTGCCTTCCCAGTGTGTTCTTGTGGTTTGAGTGTCTGCCATTTATTGCAGTATTATCCTTGTACCTGTGTTTGGTACTCTTTTGTAAGATGCACACGCCACTTTTCTCTTGTATCACACTGTTTGCTACCTCTCACATTTTGTTTGCTTTTGATACTTGGACAAGTGCCACCATTGCCTACGTAACGTTTGTTCTTGTGCCTGAGTGTCTAGCATATATTGCAGTATTATACCTCTAATTGTACTTTCTTTTCTCTTGTAACCTGCACACATGTCACTTTTCCTCCTGTAATGCACTGCTTGCTACCTCATGTATTTTGTTTTCTCACAATTGTCACTTTTACCTCATGTAACTTAACGACCGCTTTTGTAATTTGTTCACTTGTAATTTTCTCCTCATGTATCATTACTGCTCCTATTGTGAAGCGCTCTAACGCCTTCGGGTAAAGTCCCCTGCTGGGGGCTGGACCGCTGGACCTGGCGTGGCCTGGGGCTGAGACTGGTGTCGGCTTCAGTTCGCCTACCTTTGCTGAGTCAGTGCGTCACCGTGTCTTGTGCTCTTCAAGGGCTGGGGCTGAGCCTGGGCGCTGCCGCAAGTTGACTGTGATGTGTGGCCTAGGTGGGCGGCAGCGGCCGGCAGCAGCAGTGTGACACACGACGAGTGTCACGACTCACAAATCCTCCTCCCGACCTCCGCTCCTCTCCAGCAAGCAGCCCGGGTCTACAGTCTGTCTGTCAGTCACCACCACTAACATCACAGACCGTCCGCCGCCCCGGTCCCGCGCCAAAACAGAGCGTGCTCACGTCAGGTCAGCCCCCCGCATATATGGGAAGCGCTCGGGGGCTGACCAACAACTGCTGCCCAGGGCCGTCATTGGTAGCGTTTTCGCGCGCTACACGAATGACGGCCCTGGGGGACCCCCACATTGGCTAATTTATTGTGGCAAATGTCTCCAGGCGTAACGTTGCAACTGCAAGCAAGCAACAAAGCTAGGTGGTAACCTGGGGGGGCGTGCAGGTACAGCGTGTGCGGAGTGAGTGTGTGCACTGTGCCGTCCAGCAAATGAATTACAGTGACAAGCAACCAGATAACACAACAAGCAAGAATGTAGCAAGGTAAGGACTGAGCCAGGCCTGCAGCAGCCCACAATCATTAATGGATGCCAGACCTCGCTCTATGGCTGCCTTCTGCTCTAGGGGTGGGCGGGGTCATCATGTGCCTGCGCAGAGGCAGGCCCATCAATCATCGGACCTAATCATTGTAGTGAGTTAGTGACTGTGCGTGAAGCGCAATGCGCTTTGAGAGTGTGTGTGATTGTGGGCGCCCGCCCAAGCCAGTTTTTTGCGCACAAGAACCCAACTGTAGCCCAAAAACTAGCCCCCCGCCAGGCATGGGTTTTTCCCGCACAACTGAGAAAAAAGTCACCCAATTGTGCGGGAAATAGCCCAATCTGGCAACCTTGCGCCGCAGTTGATTACCCTTCACCCGCGCATTCCAACTGGTACCCCGGTCAGCCCTCTACTGCGCTCCACCCCCACCCTTGCCCGTGCGACTCGCTTTAGTCCTGGCCGCTCGCTCCCCTTCGCATGTCAATTCAGGCACCACTCTTTTCCACTTTATGCCCTTGCACACTTCATCTGACAGCCTGATCTTCTCTCCACAGCGCTGCCACCAGATCCTACCAGCAATACAATTTGTAACTCTGATTGTCTATCTTCTCACGCGTCCTCTAGACCTATCCTACAGGTGTCTGACTATTAGCCACAGCGCCTATCTCACGCACCTATGTGTGCATAAATTGTATCTTCACTCTCCTTTTTGCGCAGCTACCTTGATCAATTCAGTGCAGTGCACCCCCAGTCATAGATTTAGTCAACCTCACGGCGACCATTTCTTCGCGACCCTGCCACCGCGCTTCGCACTTAATTGCAGAGTTGCTCCAATGCTTTAAAGGTTCTATGGACACGGGTTTACTTTATGTTTTTTTTAGATTCTACGTGCTCTCACTTTAAATGTCCTGATGATGATCTTAATTTGAATAGATCAAAACACCGTCGACCTCATAATCAAAGCTCCTTGATTGTAATGAATTAATTGGAAGTCGTTGACTATTGCTTTCAATGCGATGTAAAGTTTTATTGTCACTCAGCACTCTCACTTCACGCACTGTCACGTATTTATGTGTGAGCAGATGTATGACGGTACAACGCGTGGTATTACCATGCGTACCGTTACCACGCAAGTTTTACAACGCAAGTCGTTACAACGACTTGCTTTGGGGGCGCTAGATAGTAAATAGTTTAATTTACTATTCCAACTCCAGTCCCCGTGGATAGTAGGTAAAGTTTTGGATAGTAAATTAAACTATTCCCTATCCTACAGCGCCCTCCAGCGCAAGTCGTTGTTAAGACTTTCGTTGTAAAACCTGCGTGGTAAGGGTACCGCGTTGTAATAGTTCCATTGTAAAGGATGTTCCCCGTGTGAGCACTAGTTTATTATTTTTTTAATGGATGATAATTCCTTTTTATGATGTTAATAAAATGTGATGTCATTTGAAGAAAACCTTGTGTTCACACATATATTGCTTACTGAGTCCAATCCCGACCCAGTGTTTAGTAACTACATTTTGATTAACACTTAGTCTAGTAATTAGTAGCCCTGCTACCTGAGGACCCTTGCAGGCCTCTCCAAGACCTTTGTTTTCTAAAAACAGCACTCCAGATTCAGGCAGGGGACTCTTGATTTTTATAAGACCTAATCATGGCTTTATTTCACCTTTCTCATCAGGCCCGGCTCCAGGATTCGGAATCTGGGAGGGCCATGTAGAAGCATGGGTAGGCCATGATGATGAATTTGTTTGTGTAACATCTCCCGGGTACCTGAGACCTGGGTCTGGGCATGCTGAGTAGTCTTGAGGGGAGCTGCATACTCTGCCTGCTGTGGGGGTCGTGCTTACCAGGTTTACCTATTTTTCAGTGTTTGTTTTGCACCTTACCTTTGCTCTCTCAGCATCACTCTCCTTTCTCCCTGTCTCACCCTCAGTTTTCTTTAACACACCTTCTTTTCTCTACACCTCATCCTCCTTTCTCTATGCCTCCCTCTCCTCTATATCCACCTCAGTATGCTCTTCTCACCCTCTGCATCCTCCTCCCTCACTGTTGTAATTCTTCACCGCACCCTTCTTTGTATCCATCTCAACCATCTCATCCTCCCATCTCCCTGCAGTAGCCTCCTTTTTCTCTCTCTCTTCCTTACACTGATCTCTTTCTCCCCTCATCCTCCTCTTTTTCAGCTCAACTGCCTCTCCTTTTTATCTCACTATCCTTCCACTTCAACCTTCTTCCTCTGGCTCCAATGTATTCTTCCATCTACCTTAACCTTTCTTTCTCTGCCATGCCTTTCTCTCATTCTGACGATAGCACGCACATCTCCTGAGGCGGAAGCCGGGAGCACCGATTATTTGTATATTTTAATCTCTTGCCTGTGTTTTTAAACTGTATTTTCTCTGCACTTGCACTTCTGAGTGCCACTATCTTTCTCTCGCCGCCCGCACAGCCGATTAGGCGCTGCTGCAGTACCGGCGAGTTTCAACGCCATCTTGGGGGTACTCGGGGGTTGCCGGTGCAGTTTCTCGGCCACTCCTACCTCTGGCCAGGATATCATGACACCTCCCTCCCGTCCCTTGCTCACTTTGCCACTGGATTCAAGCAAGCCGGGCTGAAGACGGCTGGAATGCCAGAAACCGGTCCTCGGAAGCTTGTTTCCGGTCCAGGGAAGACATGGCTTGGCAGTTCGGGCTGGACTGTTCCCATGAGGCACAGGGTCAGACTGATTTGCATATAGCCATGTCTGAACTGGGGTGGCAGAGTGGGCTAAAGAACGGTGATGGATTAAACCCAGATCTTTTGACTGGGTGGAAGTGTTTGATTGATTCAGATGCTCCGTTCACATCACCACCCCCTTTTGTACCACTTCTGAGTGCCACTGTTTTTCTCTCGCCGCCCGCACAGCCGATTAGGCGCTGCTGCGGGGACCGGCGAGTTTTGACGCCATCTTGGGGGTACTCGGGGGTTGGCGGTGCAGTTTCTTGGCCACTCCCACCTCTGGCGAGTACTTGTAGCTCGCTGCTTAGCGCTGCATGCATGACTGACGATAGCACGCACATCTCCTGAGGTGGAAGCCGGGAGCAACGATCATTTGTTTATTTTAATCTCTTGCCTGTGTTTTTAAAACGGTATTTTCTCTGAACTTGAACTTCTGAGTGCCACTGTCTTTCTCTCGCCACCCACACAGCCGATTAGGCGCTGCTGCGGGGACCGGCGAGTTTCGGCGCCATCTTGGGGGTGCTCGGGGGTTGCCGGTGCAGTTTCTCGGCCACTCCCACCTCTGGCGAATACTTGTAGTGCGCTCCTTAGCGCTGCGTGCATGACTGACGATAGCACGCATATCTCCTGAGGCGGAAGCCGGGAGTACCGATCATTTGTATATTTTAATCTCTTGCCTGTGTTTTTAAAACTGTATTTTCTCTGCACTTGCACTTCTGAGTGCCACTATCTTTCTCTCACCGCCCGCACAGCCGATTAGGCGCTGCTGCGGGGTCCGGCGAGTTTCGACGCCATCTTGGGGGTACTCGGGGGTTGCTGGTGCAGTTTCTCGGCCACTCCCACCTCTGGCCAGGATATCATGACACCTCCCTCCCGTCCGCGAAGCGGCCGCGCGCAGCGGGCGTGCCGGTGGCACGCCAAAGGCAAGCCCGTCTGCGCCCGTCCGCGACCGGTCGGGAGCCGGGGCCACAGACCCTGCCCCTTTTTTCTCAAAGATGTATTTTATTGGGAAAAAAACAGAAAGAATCTTGCGACAATCTCGCACAACATCCCTCGCAGGGGGTTAAACAAAGCAGGCGGGAGGAACTGAAAGTTATGGGCAACCCAATCATCGGGCCACTAGGGCTCTTAAGTTAAACAGTCACCATAGCTGTAGCCCAGAGGTGCGCACCAGTCAATAATCATGGGTCCATAGGGTCACTTTAGTTGCGAAGAACTGCAACCAACAATAGTCCTTTTGGACGAACAGCTGAGTACCTCCCGCCACAGGCATGGCAGAAATGTCCCAACCAAACTATAACTAGAAACTTCCCTCACACACCCCCAGCCCCCCTCCCGGTGGTGGCGTCCTCCGCAATCACACTCAACCTTGCACCAGTATTCATACTTGGAAGAGATGTAGGCTCCGCAACGTAGGCGGGTATACTGCCGATGGTAATCCCCTAGATAGGAATCGAACCAGCGGACCCCAACGAAAGGCAAAATTCTTAAAATCGCCTAGAAAAACCTCAGCCATGCGTTCCATGCTTAACAATCTCAACAATCTAGCATACCACAGAGAGATTGCTGGGGCCCCCTTCTTTTTCCATGCAGCCGCTAGGGTGGTCTTCGCCGCCCCAATGCACAACCAAAGGATTTTCTTATCCGCCCGGGTTTGATGTTCCAGCAGAGGGTCTCGGAGTCCTAGTAATACATGTGCCATTGAGTCAGCCATGGGGTAGCCCAGGATGACCTTAATGTGGGAAAGAATTTCCTCCCAGTATGGGCGGATAGCAGGGCAATCCCACCAGATGTGGCGAAAGTCCCCTAACATGCCACAGCCCCGCCAGCATCTGTCGGAAGTGCCGGGAAACACGCGATGCAGTTTAGCGGGGGTGAGATACCAGTCCATCATAGTCTTAAGATGGGCCTCACGAAGTTCAATAGAATGATTGTGTTTCGCCAAGTCTCTCCACAATTGTGACCACTCGATATCTGATATCCTGCGGTCCAACAATTCTTCCCAGAGGCTCATGTATCGCGGTCTGGGAGAGGGCGCCGTGGACAAGAGGTGACGGTATAGGAAGGAGATGACTCCCCGCATGCCAGTGGTCCGGGAAATGAAGGACTCAAAGGGGGTAAGCGCTCTAGTGGCCGCGTCGCGAACAGCGGGGGAGAACGCCCAGTGTAACAACTGGGCATGATGGTATCGCTCCGTTGGTAGGACCTCATAGTCCCATCTACAGCTATCAAATGTGAGCGGAGCCTCTCCATGGAACAATTGAGTAAGGGCGAAGCAACCCCCCTTTCTCCACTCATCAAAGGGCCCCTCAAGTAAGGCAGGAGGGAACACCGGGTTGAAATGGATGGGCGTAAAAGGTGAGGGGAACGTTGTTCATCTCTCGTCCCCGGCGACCGAGTCCCACACCTTCAGGGTGGTGCCGGTGGGAGTGCTAATATACACATTTTTAGGTCTGTCCCCCTTAAGCTTCCAAGCTAAGTCCCATATTGATCGTCCCGCCACACTCCTGTCCATATGCAGCCAGTGTTTTTACGACAGAGGCTGAGACCATTCCACCATCACCCTGAGCTGTGCTGCTTTGTAATAGAGAGGCACATCCGGGAGGCCAACCCACCCCCCCCTCCCCTCGGGCGCCTAAGCGTGGCAAAGGAAAAGCGAGCTTGCCCACCTTGCCAAATAAATCGGAGCATAAGGGTTTTAACACAGTGAAAGAAGTCAGCGTCCACGACGATGGGCAGCGCCTGGAATAGATAAAGCAACTTAGGAAGGAGTGTCATTTTGATCACGTGTATCCTCCCTAACCACGAGATGTACAGGGGTAGCCATCGCCTCAGATCTGAGCGGATACGCGCCAGCAGGGGAGGGAAATAAGCAGCATACAGCTTCCCCACTGTGGGGGTAAGGTGGACTCCTAGATACAAAATGGGAAGAAAGGGTCCACGGCAAGGGAGACAGCGGGTGGAGGCGGTCTTCTTTTGCCAGGCAGAGCGTGAGGTTTAAAATAACAGACTTGTCGTAGTTGAATTTAAAGCCTGCTACCGCCTCAAAACGCGCCAGTTTGGTCTGAACATGAGGGAGGGAAGTTGCGGGGTCCGAAAGGGATAGTAGGACGTCATCCGCGAATAAAGCGATTTTATGCTGTTCGCCCGTGAAAGGCAGGCCCCTGATGTCTGGGTGCTCCCGCACGTGATCGCCAGCGGCTCTATACTCAGGGTGAAGAGCTGGGGAGAGAGTGGGCACCCCTGTCTCGTGCCACGGGAGTGTGAAAAGAAGGTAGACAGGTGGCCGTTGACCGAGACCCTGGAACGAGGGCAGCTGTAATTTGCTCCCACCATAGATAGGAATCTGGGTGAGAAGCCAAAGGCCGCTAGGGTCTGGAACAGAAACCCCCTGTCCACCCGATCAAAGGCTTTCTCCGCGTCCAATCCCACCAGGACCGCAGGGATATGGAAGCGAGTAGCCTTCTCAATGAGGTGGACTACTCGGCGAGTGTTATCGTGTGTCTGACGCCCCTTTATGAAACCGGATTGGTCGGGGTGGATGATAGCGGGCATGAGGTCCTGTAACCGGGACGCCAATATAGCCGAATACAGCTTGGCATCTATATTCAGCAGGGCTATAGGCCTATATGAGGCACATTTGGTGGGATCCTTCCCTGGTTTGGGGATGATCGAGATAACCGCCTCCGCTATGGAGTCCGTGGTCGTACCCGATTCCGCCATAGCGTTAAAGAGGAGCACTAGATAATCACACACCTCCGCAGCAAAGGTCCGGTAAAAGAGTGCAGTGTAGCCGTCCGCCCCGGGTGCCTTGTTGGGTTTCAAATTCTTAATCGCCGTCAGAACCTCCTCCCTAGTGAAGGGAGCCTCAAGCAGCTCATTCCATTCGGGGGAAATGCGAGGGAGCGGGAGCTCATTAAGATAAGCACGTTGGGCCTCCGGGTCCAGGGTGTCCCCCGAGTATAGTGTATAAAACTCCCCAAAGAGTTCCGCCTTGTCCTCGTCGCGATGCTTCAGTTCTCCCCCAGAATCCTGGATGCCTCCGATGTATTCCTTCTCTCGCTTGGCCCTCAACTGACGCGCGAGGTGCTTCCCAATCTTGTTACCCTGCGAATAAGAGTCGGCGCAGTTTAAGGTGAGTGAATTCCGCTGTGTTGCTATAGTGGTTTCTGAGCTTACCCCGGACTGCCGTCAACGTGCGGAGCGTTTGTCTGGTGGGGTTTTGTTTATGAGTCTGTTCCAAACGGCCCAACTCCTCCTCCAATCCTTCCCTCTCCTCTCGCCGCAGTCTATTAAGGGCCGCGTTGAGAGCCATGAAGCTACCTCTGAACGATGCCTTAAAGGCATCCCAGGTGACAAAGATCGAGGTGTCCTCTACTGGATTAAGGTCAAAAAAGTCTTGGATTGCTACCCGTAGTGCCTTACAGGAGGTATCGTCTCTAACCAGTGAGGCTGGGAAATACCACTTGCGTGTTCCAGGAAAGTCCGGGGCCCAGTGTACACAGAGGGCCATCAGACTGTGATCAGAGACTGACAGGGGGAAAATCGCAGCACCACGTAGGGAACCCTGAAGGGACTGGCTCAGGAATCCATAATCTAGACGGGAATAAGTATGGTGGATATGGGAATAATAGGTGTAGTCCTTCACAAGGGGATGCAAGGCCCATCGATCAGCCCCAGGTCTGCAAATCGCCCATGTGTCTCAGCTGAAAAGACCCCAGCGTCAGCCCTCTGAGGGCGAGAGCAGTCCAGATCAAGATTCCACACCAGGTTGAAATCCCCTAGCACAAAGAGTGCCCCCTCAACAAAGTCCTCCACAGTAGTCAGCAGATCCTGGAGGAACCTATTCTGTCCCGCATCGGGTGCGTACTGTACCAGAAAAGTGCATAGCTTGCCGCGGAGCATACCCTTGACCAAGATCCACCTACCCTCCTTATCGCTTCTAACCCCCAGTGGTTGAAACCGCATCGCTGAGCTGAACATAAGGGCCACCCCTCTGTGAGGGCAGAGAACCTATATATAAGCGGGTAATGTCTATGCTTGAGGCGGGTTTCATCCTTCCTCGCAAGATGTGTCTCCTGGAGACCCACCACATCCATGCTATGGTCTATAATGTATTTCCACACTTTTTGCCATTTTTGAGGGGAGGTTAACCCCTTAACATTCCACGTACCCACAGTAATCGGCATCAGAGATAGAAACCCTCACTCAGCTCAGCATCCCCCCAGTCCATGACTAGTAAATACCACTTCATCCAACTACCCTGGCCTCCCAGCAGACCCAGCCCTCTCTCAGGACCCGCCAGCGGGCCCCCCTTTTTTCGGGAACCGTGCCTGCCTCCCCAGCGCACCACCTCCCATTCAACCCCTCGACTCCAATCATCCAGCCAGGTCTCGGAACAGCGTGCCCATCCTCCCGGGGAGTAGCAACCCCTCCCAGAACAGAGCGCAGGTACCACAACATATCGCCACTCACAATCACGCCACCACCAACCCCCCTCTCCCCCTCCCCCCCAAACTCCCCCCACCTCGCTCCCCCCCCCCTCCTCAGGACTGGAGAGCCTCAACAGGAGTGCCTCCCCCGCCCGCAACTGCAAAGGCCCCAAGGGGGCTAGAAAAAAAAAAAATGAGAGAAAAATAAAGAACCACCATAGGGGTGTTCACAGGAACCCCTGAGGAACGGCGGGTGAGGATCAAGTCAGTGACCCACACGTTCCCTGGACCGGGTCGTCTTCCCCAAAAGTACATAGTGACCACAGTACCTGAGCGGAGGAGGGCGGTCCCCCCGCCGTCAAACAGCCTTTCCTTCTTGATCACGCTGCCCCCGAACTTTCTGGAGATGGCGACACCGTTGCGCTCGCCACAGAAGCCACAGCTCAGTTTCTCTCCTGTTGGCTGGCCGAAGGATCCGGCCTATTCTGCATCACCGGGTGCCCCACTCTCTGCCAAGAGGAAGAACGTCGCCTTCGTCGCGTTGCTGATTGCCCATCACTCGGGGAGGGGGCCGCGTCGTCTATGCCCAGAAGCTCTTTGGCAGCCTGCAAAGAGCGGACCTGGACCAGCCTGTTCTGCCACCTGAAGATGAGGCGGAAGGGATGACCCCAAAAGTATGCCACACCACGCTCCCGCAGGAATAATGTCACCGGTTTGAAGTTGCATCTCTTTTGTAGAGTCAAAGCAGCCAAGTCCTGGAAGAGCTGGGGGCGGTGATCTCTAAACTGTAAATCCGTGATACCTCTCGCTTTCCGAAGGATCCGCTCCTTAAGTTGAAAGTCATGAATGCAAACCAATATGTCCGGAGGCGGGGCCCCCGCGCCTCTCGGCAGTCCGACCCTATGCACCCTGTCCATTCTGACTTCATGAAGGTCATCCTCCTCCAGGACCTATGGAAAGAGTGCCTCTACATAGCCGCGCAGGTCCCCCGCCTCTCCGCCCCATGGCACCGCGCAAATGCGAATGTTATTTCGGCGAGAGCAGTTCTCCAGGTCTTCTGCATGCGTCTGAAGATCCAAGTTCTGCTCCGTCAGCCTGATCACATCCTGCTGAAGTTGGTGCACATCCTCTGCTAGGCCCAGATCGTGTTCCTCCAACATCGCGACTCTTTCGCCAATGCCATCAACATCTCTCCTAACCTCCCTGAGATGGAAGGCAAGCTGTGAGCGGAGCTCCGAGGTGTCCTCTTTGATGGCGGAGAAAAGTTCCAGCATGAAGGCTTTGGTGGCCGGTGCTTCATCGTCCCGCAGCCGGGGAGACGAGCTGGTGCTAGGGGACCCCGCCGCTTGCGTACCCTTTGGATGCCCATCCTTGCCCGGCTTGTCCTTGCGATTCTTTTGAGCCATCTGAACTCGCCCAGCTCCCCCAGCACACCTACTGCCACCGGGGGTACGCCCTCCAATATGTTCCCCCGAGGTAAGCGACCTCTCCTCCGCTCCACAGGTGGCTCCGCTGCTGGCCCGGGTCCACTGCGACGATCCTCCACCTCCTCGAAGCGACGATCCCTCCGCACCGCTCTCCGCTGCTATCAGCCCGAGGACACTCCAAGGAGCCTCTCCAGTCCTCCCCGGGTGTGGACGCAGCCTAAGCCTTGTCCCCTGCAAGGACTGCAGGCCTCTCCGCCGTAGAGCAGTACACCCCTCTCTGCCCCGAGCTATTCAGGGGTGCTCCGCTGCTTCTCAGGGCCCTCCTGATCGCTTGGGCCAAAAAGTGAGATCGGCGGCCTCCAGGGAGCCATGGCCCACCGCCAGCAGCCCGCCACCGAGGCCAGCACAGTCCGGTGGTACTGGCAGAGCACTGCCCGGCCCAGGGGGTCCCCCCCAAAGTCTAGTAGCCTCAGCTGCAGAAATCAGGGCAGCCACCTTCACCTCTTTGGCTACGGGCCGGCGCCGCTACACTCCATGAACCGGCGTCTTCCGCGCCGGGCCTGGCATAGGCCCCTGATCCCCGGCCTCGAGTGCGGCAGGCTCTCCCCGCTCTCCGTCGGCTCCTCCCTGGGCTCCGCAGCGCTCCTACTGCCTGCGGGGCCAGGCTGCTCCTCGCGGAATCCCCGGCCGGCTCCTCCGCCGTTGAGCGTCTCCTCAGCTGCGCGACCGGACGTAGCCTCTCCGGCAGCGCCGCACGCAAGTTCCCGGCTCCACTACGCGACCTCGCCACAGGCCTCAGCGTCATCAGCAGGGCCACCCCTTCACCACCGGAGCCGCGGAAAGCTTCGGAACTCCGCTGGTGACTCCGGCGGCGTCGCGGCAGGGCTGGGGGTGATCAGCAAGGCTCGGGGAAGGCGCTAAACAAGGCTAGGAAAATCATGGCGGCGGAGGGACAGAAAGCACGTCCTACTCCGTCGCCATCTTGGACACGCCCCGACCCTGCCCCTTTTATGCTTAACTATACCTCCGAGCAACTTTTAGCCCATCAAGGTGACTGGCCCCTTACCACTGCTGTGCTCGAACGTATCCAAACCGCTGGTATTTTTAACTCCCTTGCTCCCATGGCCCTACTCCCTAATGGCTTAGTATGCCGCTCTCCACTGATACTCCGCCACGTGACGATTTGGGCGTGATATGGAGCGACTGCTCATTCCCATATGATGAAATGCCGCCACGAGGGTGGTCTGATGGGAATTTCTCAGCCCAGTGTGACTCAACGCACTCTTTTCACACATGCACCTGTGTAATTTTTCATTCACCATTTAGGGCAACACACCCCCCTGGACCTGGTCTTCTCTTTCTGTGTATTTATGCCTACTCCCTAATGACCAGTCGGCTTTGCTCTCTAACCCCCTTCCCTCCCTTCCTTCCTATCCGCCTGCGGTGGCCTCGGCCTACCTACTAAACACCCGCTTGGCGGTTAAGCACCATTTGGAACTCTTCAACCTTCTTGACACTGAGACACCGGATTTTTTGTTTCTAACTGAAACCTGGTTTTCTGCTGATTCATTGCCCGACGTACTATCAGCACTCCCGGACGCTTATTATGCCCTTCGTGCCGATCGCCCTGATGGGAAGGCCGGGGGAGGAGTGGCTATGATTATCCGGTCCAACCTCCAGTTCCAACTCCTCTCCCATCCCCCCATCCTGAATGTGGATTTCTTAGTCGCCCGCTCAGTCAATCTTCTGGCTCCCCTCACTATCGCAATCTTTTATCGTCCCCCCCAATCCAGGTCTCACTTCGTACCAGCCCTACAAGAACTTTTGGCCACTCTCGTGGTCAACAATTCCTCAGTCTTCTTGGTGGGTGATTTTAATTTCTGGCCCGGAGACTCCAGGGAAGATCAAACATCTAAAGATGTTTCTGATACTCTCTGTTGCCTCAACTTCATTTCGCATATTCATGCCCCCACCCATACACACGGTCATACTTTTGACCAGATTTGGTCGGCCAGTCAGACCATCTCTTCCCCTCTCATTCGCCCTTGCGCTTGGTCGGACCATTTCCTAATTTCCTTCCCCATTGATCTAGGCGCCATTGATAAACCACCTCTCCCCAAGAATGTCATGGCCCGGAATTGGAACCGAGTGGATCTTAATACTCTTTGTTCTTCTTTGGCGTCCTCTGCCCCCGATATATCTGACCTCCCTCTCGAATTCCAAGCAGACGCCGTTAATAGCTGGCTGTCCACTTCTTGCGACTTAGTCGCTCCTCTTAGGAGGG
Organism: Lissotriton vulgaris; assembly: GCF_964263255.1. Classification (NCBI taxonomy): domain Eukaryota; kingdom Metazoa; phylum Chordata; class Amphibia; order Caudata; family Salamandridae; genus Lissotriton; species Lissotriton vulgaris. The sequence goes on along the minus strand of NC_141697.1, from coordinate 585,986,263 downwards.
TAAGATCCTGCCGCCTTAGCGAAGCTAACAGATGGTTCTCCAGTGACCTCAAAACTCTTAAACTGGCTCTCCGACAATCAGAGCGCCGGTGGAGTCGCAACTACGATCCCTCCCTGAAGGCTAGAGACTTGTCACTTCTCCATAGCTATAAAAAAGCCATTCTTGCAGCAAAAACTGAGTACTTCACTGGGAAGATCTTATTGGCGGCTAACAAACCGAAGGAAATCTTTTCTATTGTTCACAACTTAGCTGCATCTGATAGAGCCAACACCAATCCTGTCCCCTCCCAAGATCTTTGCAACTCTCTTAATGATTTTTTCCTTGAAAAAATCGCTAACATTAAACGAAATATTCCCTTGTCTTTTCCCCCTCCTTTCCCTTCCTCCTCCCCCCTATCGCATTTTCCTTCCCCTCTCCCCCCCATGCCGTCTCCCTCTTTCGACCACTTCTCCCCTATTTCCAAGGAGTCTTTCTTTGCCCTACTCTGCAAGGTCAAGTCAGGCTCCCCTGCTGACTGTGGCCCGGCGCACATCTTGAGGGAGCTGTTTTCTCGCTGCCCTGATCCCCCGATGTCCCTTCTCAACACCTCCATCTCCCAGGGCATAGTCCCGTCCCCGTTTAAATCATCCACGGTTATCCCCATCCTGAAAAACCTGGCGCTGACCCTACCCTTCCCGTTAATTTCAGGCCTATATCTCTGCTCCCATACTTGGCCAAGATCTTGGAGAGCCATCCTACTTCCTGCCTCCCGGCCTATATTGAAGACAACCATCTCTTGGCCTCCCACCAAGCGGGTTTCCGTCCAGTCCATTCGACGGAATCTGTTGTTCTTTCCGTCTTGGATGAGCTGAGGTGCAAAGCAGATGTTAACTCTCCCCAAGCTCTGGTACTTCTTGACTTGTCCACTGCTTTTGACATGGTCGACCATTCCATCCTTCCCGACCGTGTCAGGGCAGCGGGCATCCGGGGGACCGCTCTCTCCTGGCTCGCCTCATTTCTTCAAGGCCGGTCCCAGGCGGTTCAACTTTCGGGCTTCACCGCCCCTATCAGCTTAGTGCCTTGCGGGGTCCCCCAAGGCTCCTCTCTTTCCCCTCTTCTCTTCAACCTCTATATCCATCCCCTTATTGTTTCTCTACTTAACATGGAGATTTCTGTATTTAATTATGAGGATGACCTCCAGCTCGTTCTGGACCTCTCTTCTTCCCCTGATTCCATTCTCAAATTTCAATCCACACTCATTTTTATTTCCGACTGGATGAATCAAAATCATCTTAAACTTAATCCGGGTATAAACGGAGTTGGTCCTGATTGGTGACCCCACCAGTCCATGGACCTCCGCCTTCTGGCCCCCCTCCCATGGCCCCTCCCCGGTTCCCTCTACCTCAGTTAAAACCCTGGGAATTAAGATCAGTCAGGACCTCTCCATGCGCCCTCAGGTTGTATCTGTTGTTTCTTCCTGCTTCTTGTCCCTTAGAATTATTTGCAAAATTTCCCATTTCTTTTCCTTTGAAGCACTTAAAATTATTGTTTTGGCCATTGTTCTTTCCCGTTTGGACTACAGGAACAGCTTGTACGTGGGCATCCCTGCCTACGAACTGCGGCGCCTCCAGTCCATCCAGAATCAGGCTGCTAGCCTTATTTACCGGATTCCCAAGCATCATCACATTACCCCCCTACTGAAGTCTCTTCATTGGCTTCCCATCTTGCAGAGAACTCTCTTCAAGATGGGTTGCATGACCTTCATGGCACGTGCTGGTACGGCCCCAGCTTACATCAACTCCATGGTCACCCCTTACCTCCCCTGCCGTAACCTACGCTCGGCTACTCAGGCCCTCCTCATTGTCCCTCGCTTCCGAAAGTCCAGAGTGGGTGGCAATAGGTTCTCCATTCTTGCCCCCCGCTTCTGGAACAGCCTTCCCCCAACCATCAGGTCCATGACAGTATACCTGCATTTCCGCAAAGCACTCAAAACTCACCTCTTCACCCAGGCATTTCCCCTATAGTAACTCCCCGGTGCTCCCCTTCCTCCGTCTATCAGTCTCCCAGTGCCAGGAAACCGCTTGGTAGCAGAGCGCTTTATAAATCTTTTTAAATTCAATTCAAATTCTCGCCCTGACCTGCCTCAATCTTCACTTCACTTTGCCAGCCTCACTTGCTCTCCTCAGTATATTCACCATCTATTTGTCTCACCCTCTCCTCTCTCTGGTACACTCCTAGCTATCCCTCCTCTCTCTCTCTGCTTCAACATCCCCTCTCTGAAACACAACCTCCTGTCTCTCCGAATCTATGACGTTACTTAGCATGCTATTACTTAGCATGCCTTTTCTACGCATTTTTTACTTTGCAAATGCCTATACTTACCCGTTTTTTACTACGCATACCTTTACTTCGCAAAATCAATTTAAAGCATTAAATTGGCATTACTTAGCAGTACTTTACTTCGCAGGATTTTACTACGCATAAAGATTTTTTTATGTTATTTCCCTACACACCAACACTACCCTCAACGCCCCTACACTTCCCAAAACCCTAAAACACTACCCTGCACTACACATACACTACATCACTACCCTAAACCCTAATACACTTCCCCTACACTACACATACACTACAACACTACCCTAAACCCTAAAACACTACACCTTACACTACACATACACTACAACACTACTCTAAACCCTAAAACACTACCCTACACTACACATACACTACAACACTACCCTAAACCCTACAACACTACACCTTACACTACACATACACTACAACACTACCCTAAACCCTAAAACACTACCACCTACACTACACATACACTACAACACTACCCTAAACCCTAAAACACCACCCCCTACACTACACATACACTACAACACAACCCCCTACACTACACATACACTACTACACTACCCTAACAACACTGCCCCACTTCCTCTCTCTGCCAGTGGTCCACTCTTCTCCTGCGAAGAAACGGCATATGCAAAGTAAAGGCATATGCAAAGTAAAGGCATGCTAAGTAAAAGCATGCGAAGGAAAAGTCAATGCTAACTAAAAACTGCTAAGTAACATACCTGCGAAGTAAAAGATGCGAAGTAAAGGTTGTTTCCCATCTCTCCATCTCAACCTTGACTCTCTCCACCTCACCTTCTTCTGTCATCCTTACCGTCATTGCTGCTGCCTACAGGGTAATAATTTTATGTATGTAAAGGAACCTCAAATTGATCCTGCTCAGGCGGTTGTGCTTGTGCGGATGTGCGGTTTAGCTGAGGTGGGGGGCTACCGCCCCAGGCGGCACTATTTTGGGGGCGGCGGCCTTTGTAGTTTATTATTACTGACACTACTGTCAGTCAGTCTAGCTACGCCTCTGGTTTTACTGCAGATAACCAGGAAATGAATTTGAAATAATAATGAAGGAATGTGCGGTCGGATTAATACATTATTATCCATCCATGTGTGCCGGCTCTGTTGCTCCCGCAGACATGCTGCCAGCAGCTGGGCTCAGTAAAGTAATAGTTAAATATCTGCTCTCTGCGCTGGAGCAGGCAGAGAGTGCTACAATGCAGCATATTTCATGCATCCAGCGCGCCGCATGGCACTGAGACTGACTAGGGGCCCGAGATTAAATCCGGATGTGACCCCCTTAGTGCCTCGTAAGGTCGTGAAGAAAGAGGAAGTGAGGTAGGTCAGATTCGGCGGGGAACTTCAATATGAGTCTGAGTCTGGATGTTAGTGACGTTAGTTAGTGCTTTTCGGTATATAGAGATAACTCTAATCACTAGTATGTGCAGTAGATCTTTGTACTCTCTACCACTCCTATGTGACTCGTAGAGTATATCCATTCATATCCCTTCCCTATGTATATAGAGATAACTCTAATCACTAGTATATGCAGAAGACCTTTGTACTCTCTACCACTCCTATGTGACTCTTAGAGTATATACATTCGCATCCCTTCCCTATGTATATAGAGATAACTCTAATCACTAGTATATGCAGTAGACCTTTGTTCTCTCTACCATTCCTATGTGACCTTTAAGAGTATATCCATTCATATCCCTTCACTATGTATATAGAGATAACTATAATCACCAGTCTCTTCTTTGTGTGACTTTACATCTTGTACATTTGAAATTGTTTCTGTGTGTATCTTTTATGTAACGCATGTAATCCTAAATCCTTATGTTTTGCAACTGGTTCTTATGTAAAGCGCTCTGACACCTTCGGGTAAAGTTCGCGCTATATAAAATCGCATTAAATAAAAAAAATAAAAAAAAAAACCGGGCCTGGCATCATTTCACACAGACATTGGGCTGGCTGGACTGAGCTCTGCACCAGACACCAACGTTGCAGGCGATTAGCAGTCTGTGCTGTGCACTCTGACTCCTCTGCCCCAGGGTCAAGAGAGCCTCTTCCTGTAGCACCACTGAGGCCACTAAATTGGGAAAAACTGGACTAATGTCTGCCTTGCGACTGCGTTGTGCCCCGAGAGAGAGCCCCTTCCGGTGCCCCTGCCTTGCTGTGGATGCCAGCAGCACTGAATTGAGACAACACGGAGAGCAGCACTGGAGCCATTCTGGCACATTCAGCGTTTCCCGCTCTCTGGTAAGGTTGATAAATACTGCCATACTGGCCATTTTTTTCGTGTTGATTTAAAGCTTAAGCATGACAAAATTAATTCAAAAATCATTGTCTTCATGAAATGTATACATTTTACAATTAACTTTGTCTTTATTTACTTTAATTATGAGACAAACTTTGCAGCTTTAGAACACTGCAAAGTATGCACTGATGCAGGAAAAAATCTCAGCTTTTTGTATGACCCCGACCCCAGCCAGGACAATACAATACCGATCATGTCAGTAAAAAGAACTGATTGGTGGTAACCCTATAGTGCCTGGTACAGTAGGACCTACCTGGGATCTACTGCAGTAACAGTGAGCAATAGTGAAGGCAACAATCCAAACAGGCCAGTACAACCCTGGTCAGGCTCAGGTTCTTCTTAACCCCTTCACTGCGGCGGCTATTCCGCCGCAGTGCTAAGGGGGTGGGGGGGCCGCGCGGCGGTCCCGTGCTCGTGACGGAACCGCTCCGTCACGGCACGCGGGTGAGCTGTGCCTGTGACGGAACGGTTCCGTCACGGCCCCGCCCACGCTACAGAACGTTAGCGCAGGCGCGGAATACGCGCCACGCAGGCGCGGCGAGAGGGCCGTGACAGAACCGTTCCGTCACCAGCACAGCCCACCCGAGGCTCGTGACGGAACGGTTCTGTCACGAGCATGGGAAGGGTTAATGGCAGGAGGGTGACTGACTGAGCAGCATTTACTGCTGCTTTTGGGCCAGTCCAAGCCTGGTTGGAGCTTCTTATTATTGTGGTGGGGAGAAGGCTTTAAATGACATTTTTGTCAGAGGGTGTCTCTGAGTGTCACTTAACACCTAGTACGATAATGTGGCCCATCCATAGCTGCTTCCTGTTGTGTAGTTTCATGTGAATTGTAACACTGTAAAACCTGACTTGTTAATCCTAAACACTTTGCATGCTGAGATTAATAGTTTTCTCTTTTCCTATCAGAATGAAGGCACATACAATATCCACAGTACAAAATGCACCTAGTTATGAAAAGCAGATGTGTTGTGATCAATAGGAAGTGCTCTGCAGCAGTTTAAAGATATTTTTAGAGTTTCTCACAGCTCAAAAGGGTATAATTTGTAATGTTTATCCATTTCCATGGACTTCATTGCTTAGTTTTGCTCGCGAGAAATTGTCACTCATATTGGTTGAAATGTCACTCATAATTGCAGTGCAATTTAAAAAATGTCACACATAGCAATCTGAAACCTAGTCAGCTATGCGAACGTGGCTGCCACACAGTGACACACTTTCTGGGATAGGAGAGCAGTTGAGACTCGGACCGATGTGTGGGAAGGGCACACATTGCATTGGGTGTGTTGAATGCTGTGGTGAGAAGGATTTGAGGGTGGCTGCGCCCACCTATGGAATTGTTCTGTGGGGGTGGTGAGGTGGGACATAGGCTGTTCGGCACATGGGTCTTGGCGGTGAGAGATGGGTCCAGACTGTGGCGGGGTGTGGGAGTCCCTGGCATGGATATTGATTGCCTCTGGCCTATACCGTGGATTAATTGGAGTCAGCTGAGCATGTGCGTGATGGCATGGTTGCTTGGTGGGCCTCGGGAGAGCCTGTGAGACGCGCATGCCGATCACAGTCAGGCAGGCTGACGGATATGTTTGGAGGTATTAGGAAGAATCACACCAGTATGGTTGGGCGAGTGGCCCCGGGGTGCTGTGCGCGGCCCTCTTCGGCTGCGAATTCAGATGGTTCGCACTTTCTTGCACTGGTTGGTGGACCGGTGTAGAGCTGGCATTCTGGTGATACATGTGAGAAATATTTGTGCCCGAGGTTTGACAGTGGGGTGAGATTCGAAATTCGAGTCGAGACTTGGCCTCGCACGGTCATGGGGCTGCGAATGCCATGGGCGGCAGTCTGTGGGATGGCCCCGGGCGCCACAGGCTCTAGCTACGCAATGGACTTTGTAATCCTGCTGCCCTGTACCTGTTCTCCAGTGGCAGCTCTCAACATTTCAAACAGCAGCAGCACCAAGGCCTGGATTATACAGTGTGTGTTTGCAGAAGAACTATAAAAACTTGGGGGACATGCATATTTTTTTTTTTCAGAACAAATTTATTATTTAGCTGACAAATTACATACGGGACACTGTCCCTCAACACATCAAAGGACCAGTGAGCAAATAATGAATCATCACATATAGTCAGTTCAATCAGCATTTGGTATTGAAATGGCCCTGCCAACTCCCAACTCCCTACCCTCCCTCCCGGGCCCCACCCTTACCCCCACACAGTGTCTACATAGTCCCAAGGCACAGGTTAACGAATCACTAACAGTGCGTGCACCTTTTCACCCATGGTCAACCAGTAAATGTTCTGCTCCAGCATCTTGTGACGCTGGTGGCTCCAGCCACAGCCCTCTATAGTCCGCCCATCGCTTCCATATCTTAAAATGCTTCCGGGGGCAGCCCCTGGCCTCAAACACTGGACGCTCCAGCCCCATACAAAAGTCCAATCCCCTCCTCCACACTTCCAGCAAGGGGGCCCTGGGGTCTTTCCAGGCCCGAGCTATATCACGTTTGGCCACTACAAGGCCCAAGACTAAAAGATGACGTTTATATATGTTGCCTCCAACCTGTTCCATGACATGTAAAAGGCCTAGCTACGGCGATCGGGGGAGGTCCCAGCCCAACACCTCAGACAAGCAATCCCAGACACCCATCCAAAACCTTGATAGCTTCTCGCACGACCATACTGTGTGAAGAAACGTACCCACCGCCCGTTCGCACCTCAAACACTCTGGGGAGGCAATCAAACCGGCCTTCCAAATCCAATCGGTATCTGGTATAATAGGCCCTATGCAAGTATTTAAATTGAATGAAACGTAATCGCATTGCTATCGATGCACCCCTCGGGGCCTCCAGGGCCTCCCTCCAGTCCTCCTCCTTGAAAGCCCCAACATCTCCCTCCCACACAGAGCGCAATTTATCAAGGGAAGAGGAGCAGTGCGTGACCAGGGTCTGATATATGTTAGAGATTTTCTTTTCCTCCAATTCCCCCATAAACACCTTAGCCTCAAGGGGGCTAAATTCAGGCGGACGAGCGCAGCGGGTGCGACGATTGCGCGCCTAAGGCAAGGCCGTCTGCGCCCGTCCGCGCCTGACCGGACCAAGGGCCACCCTCCCCTGCCCCAGCAAGACACTACACCCCGGCCCAACTTCACAGTCTTCAAGGCCCATGGACGATTGATGAGTCTGTGACTTCCCTTATTCACAGCTTGGGACTCACATCTTCCTCACCCTCCCCCCTTCCCCATCCCTTTTCCCTCTGCTCTCTCCCGCCTCCTGCTCTAAGCACCCGACTGCACCCCCACTTGCTTCTCTCTCTATCTATTACCTTAATACGCGTTCCGCGGTTAAGCACTTTCATGAGCTCTTTGTTCTTTTAGATCTACATAAACCTGATCTCCTATTTCTCACAGAGACCTGGTTTCGTGATAGTTCTCTTCCTTCCCTATTAGCGGCTCTCCCTGCCACCTATTACGCGCTCCGGGCTGATCGATCCTCGGATAAAGCAGGCGGGGGTGTCGCATTGATTGCTCGGAAGGAATTTCTCTTCCAGCCCCTCTCTTTCTCCCCTATTGGCACATCGGATTTTCTAGTAATCCGCTCCCTTTCCTTCAAAGTTCCTCTTACTTGTCTACTTATGTATCGCCCCCCTCAACCTTCCCAAGCCTTTCTCCCTGGGTTCCAAGACCTGGTGGCCACCCTAGCGGTTAACAACTCCTCCATCATGGTGCTAGGCAACTTTAATTTTTGGCCCTCGGACCCAGCTGAATGTGCTATTTCCAAAGAATTCTCGGACACCCTTCGTTCCCTTAACTTTAATTCCCATGTTCATTCCCCCACCCACACCAAGGGACACACCCATGACCAGATCTGGTCTCTGAACTGTCCGGTTATGTCCCTCTCTATTTCCCCCTGTCCCTGGTCCGATCACTTTCTGATTTCTTTTTCCTTACCCCTTGATTTAACCTCCAAGCCCCCACTTCCCAAAAATATTTGGGCACGCTCCTGGGGCTGGATCGATTCACACTTGGTGGCCTCCACTCTTCTTCCCCTATGTCCAGACTTACTTGGATTACCACTTACAACCCAAGCTGATTCTATCAACTCATGGCGCGTGTCAGGCTGCGACTCTATTGTTCCCCTTAGACGAGTCTCCTCCAAACGGCCCAATGATTCTAACCGTTGGTTCAGTGATGAACTGAAGGCACTGAAACTCTCAGTTCGCCATGCCGAACGCGCCTGGCGACGTCAATACTGTCCTATCCTCAAAATACAGTATACCTCTCTTTTGTCCAAATATAAAAAAAAACATTTTAACTACCAAAACGGAATATTTCTCCTCTAAAATCATAACCGCTGACAATCAGGCCAAAGAAATATTTTCCATAGTCCACAATCTTGCCTATGCCGATAGAACCTCTCTCAAACCCCCCCCGTCACAGTCCCTATGTGACTCACTGAATACTTATTTCTTGGACAAAATTGAAAAAATCAAAGTCAACATTCCTCCCCCATCTCCCTCCTTCCACAATCCTCCTAGCCCTTCTCAAAGGCCCGCTTTGACTCATTTCCCCCTTAACAGAAGAATCTCTTCTCTCTCTTCTACCTCTGGTTAAATCAGGTTCCCCTCTAGACCCTTGTCCTGCTCACATCCTCAGGCTCATTTTTACAACTTGTGTGCTACCTCCACTTTCTTTTCTCAACTGCTCCCTATCTCAGGGCGTTGTTCCTCCGATTCTTAAAACAGCCATTATTCTTCCCATCTTGAAAAAACCTGGTGCCGACCCCTCTGCCCCTGCCAACTTTCGACCTATTTCCTTACTTCCCTTCTTAGGGAAAGTATTGGAACGGCATGTAACTCGAGCCCTTACCTCATTTGTGGAAGAAAACCAGGTTTTAGCCCCCTGTCAGGCCGGATTCCGGCCTGCTCATTCCACCGAATCCGTGGCGCTCTCCGTGCTTGACAACCTTAGAGAAGGTATGGATACCAACCATCCCCAGGCCCTGGTCCTCCTCGACCTGTCCGCCGCCTTCGACACGGTGACCACTCCATCTTACTATCCAGTGTCCGGGCGGCTGGGGTCGGTGGAGTAGCCTTGGTCTGGCTATCCTCCTTCCTAAGAGACCGCACCCAAGCAGTGCGGCTGGGCGAGTTTTCGGCTGAGCCGCGCAAGGTTTCATGCGGGGTTCCCCAGGGTTCCTCCCTTTCCCCTTTACTCTTTAATCTTTATATCGCCCCTCTTATTTTCGCCCTTCAACTAATGGAGGTCTCCATATTTAATTATGCGGATGACCTCCAGCTCAATTTTTAATCTTTCTTCATCCTCTGATTCTATATCCAATTTCCAGACCATCATGATTTTCATCCGGGACTGGATGAGCCACAACCACCTGAAACTTAACCCGGATAAAACCAAACTGGTTTTGACAGGTGATTGTGCCAGTCCCTGGTCCTCTCTTTTTTGGACCCTTTCCCTGGGTTCCCCTCCTTCTCCCTCCCCTTCTGTTAAAGCGCTTGGTTTCAAGATCAACGATCAACTCACTCTGCACTCCCAGGTGAGTTCGGTGGTGTCTTCTTCCTTCCTTTCCCTCCTCACCATCCGTAAGGTATCCCGCTTTTTCTCTTTCCCCACTCTAAAACTCATTGTACTGGCTATGGTCGTTTCTAAATTAGACTATGGTAATGCCCTATAGTGCGGTATGCCTGCCTACAGTATTCGACAGCTTCAACTGGTCCAGAACCAGGCCGCTCGACTAGTCTATAAGTTGGCCAAGTCACAACATGTTACTCCACTCTTGAAATCCCTGCATTGGCTCCCCATCCGTGAACGCTCATTGTTCAAGATGGGTTGTATTACCTTTCAGGCTCACTCAGGATTCGCCCCGGCCTTTATCTCTTCAGAGTTAAAGCTCTATTCTCCGGCCAGAGAATTATGATCATCTTCCCAACATCTGCTGGTTGTCCCCCGGTTTCGTCGAAAAAAATGGGGTGGCTCCACATTCTCCACCATCGCTCCTATTTTCTGGAATTCACTTTCCTTTCAACTTAGGTCCCTCATGCAATATCCTCTGTTCCGAAAAGCGTTAAAAACTTTTCTTTTCTCACAAGCCTTTCCCCAATGAGTTACCTTCTGTCTCCTGGCTCCTTTTCCTGCTAATTGAGGCTTAAGTGAACCCCAGCGCCATGAAACCGTCAGGTGTACGCGCGCTTTAGAAGTGATTTAAACTTAAACTTAAACTTAGCATCACAGGGGAGTGGTCCGAGATACCCCGAGGGAGCACAGACGTAGAGGCAACTCTCGCTATCCAGGGAGACGGAATGAACAGGTAGTCTAGTCTGGAGAAGGACCTGTGCACAGCTGAGACATAGGAGTATTCGCGGCTATGAGCATGCTGGTATCGCCACGAGTCAATCCATCCCATTCCCTGTGCCAAGCCACTAAGTTTCGTAGGAGTGTCTGCTGGGAGCCCCCCTCCGGGCCTATAGCGGTCCACTCGTCCATCCATCACATCATTCCAATCACCACCCACGACCGCCAGTACATTCGGGATCTCGGCCCACACCTCGAACAGCTTTTCAATGAGCGCCTGTTGCAGCGGGGGCGGGGCACACACACTACCAAAAACCATCGGCTCATCCCCAACCATACCTTTAACAAACACAAATCTACCATGGGCATCGACCCATTGCCTCTCATGTACACAAGAGAGCCTGCGATGCACTAGGACTGCCACCCCTCGAGACCCTCTCACAAAGCCTGCATGAAACACTTGTTGATAGCCATACCGCTGTAAGCTGAGGGTTTTAGTGCCTTGGAGGTGCGTTTCCTGCAAGAGGAGGACGTCCGCCCATTCCCTTTTCCCCAGCCGCAGCACCGCCCCTCGTTTTATTTTATCTAGCATCCCCCGGACATTCCAACTCACCACTCGTAACAACGCCTGTGGAAGGCCTGTTCACTGTACGTCAGCCATTGTCAATGGGGAGAAAAATCAACATCCTGGGCTCTCGGAGCCACACACACACACACATTTTTACAGCCGAACTCGCGCAGAAACTGTGTCGAACCTAACTACCCCCCCAGCAGCCCTCCCCCCTTCTCTCTCCTCCCGTCCCACCCAACTATATCCACAACACCCCCCCCTCTCCTCCCCCACTCCCAACTGCCCCAAAAACAACCCCTCCTCCCCCACCCCATACCTCAGCAACATTGAAGTACCTGTCGCGGTATAGATCGTCGCCGGCCCCCAACGGGAGGTCCGGTACGGACTATCCCAATGGATCCCCAAAAGACTACCCACACAGTTCCCACCTACCCCCACTAACAAACCCTTCTGAACTAAGGGTTCGAGTCCGCCCTCCTTATGCCATCCCCCAGCCCGGTTCCCAAAACCACAGTTACTTGTACAGCCAGAGTCTCAAACTGCAATCAGCAAGAGTCGTCCATAGTCAGGAGGAGCGTAGTCATCTCCCTGGATCCTGACTGAAAGTCTGCCACAACCCTCGGAGACTATAATGTCGGAGGTTGAGTCTGTAGTCCCAGCGGCCCGGCCGCTCCAGCCTCCGAAGGAGGATTCTTCTTAGTGCGGGATCTCCAATTACTTCTGCTACACGACCGTCGTGGGGTCCGAGGGGGCCCAGCTGTGGAGGATGCATCCGAGTCTTGACCCGGGGGAGTATGCACCCTGATCCGGACCGTCTCATCCGTCCACCCAGGCACCCGGTCCAGGGCGACACGGGAGTAGTGATCCGGGTATGAGTGGCTGCCCCCAGTCCGGTCGTCGTCTCCGCCGGCGTTGTGTCTCCTCTTATTAATCTCTACACTATTTCCATCACCATTTTCTCTTGTCAAGAATCTAGATTTTTTGATTAAGGTCACTAACCTATAGAGTCACGGTTGTGGAAGCTGTGGACCTAGGTGTTTGAGGACTTCTGCCGAAAGGGCACCACCACATCCAATTCTGCAAGTTCATTTATAGTTAATAACATTAGAGGTCTAAGCAGGTTATGTACTCAGCCTTTCAAAACGTGCCAAAACACAATTGTTTGCAGCTCAAATAAGTGTGTTTATCAGGAATCAGGGCCACCTAGAAGCGCAAAATGTGTATATTGATGACAGGACATTTACAGTGTTTGCTGTCCTAATCTTTAGTCGAAAATGAAAAGGCTGAGTAGCAATATTTGACCCCCACAGATTCCAGGAACATCTTGGCAACAAGCGCATTCGCCCACTATATTATGTTATTGGTTTAGGACTAAGGTTTTGCAGCAGCCCTCTAATCCATTTCTTTCCATGTGACATAAAGAGAGACTTTGTTGGAAGGTAAGAAATGCACAGTTCACTGCTCCCCAAACTGTGCCTTAAGGTCCTTCTAGTTATGTTGGACTCACCAAGCACCTCTGGAGATTGTGAGTAGGGAGAAGGCAGGACATTGGCAGTACATGATGCCAGTTCTGCCAGAGAATAGCTGCCAAAACTAAGAAATAAATTAGTTGTATGATATGTTCAATTACTTTTCTTAGGATGGCAAAATCTTTTCAGATTGTTTCTGCCATATGCAGGGCAACTGTAATTCCCTGGAAAGGGAGGACCAAATAATGCAGCAAGGTGTACTAAATTGAGTGACAAGAAAAGGCAACTTATGCCGCATAATGTGGCATATTTCGAAACAGTAGTCACCATTTTCTTGGTTTTACACGTTAACTCTGTGTGAGCAAATATTTCACCTCCCTAATATCAGTTTAACACCTAAATACAGCTATCTGCAAAAGAGAAGTGACCTACCTATTCATAATAAAAGACCTGCTACTGCGCTGCAACATACATGGTAGTGTTTTTTGTAACTTTTGATCCGTTTGTACTAGAAATCATTTTTTGTTAAATTGAGGAAATTCTTGGCACTATGTGACAAATGCAGCCAACCCATAACTATACAGAAATCACCACACCCGCAGAATCACAAATTCCCAGCAGCTCTGGCCATATTTCCTCTCTTAAGTACTGAGTATCTCTATCCCAGGCACTTCCAGTAGTAGCCCACCACACTGGTATTTGTCAGGAAGTTTATCAATTAAACTCAGAAAGTGAGGTTGTCAGGCATATGTGGATCATTAAAACAAGCATTGGAAATGCAATAGGTCTCGCATTAGGAAAGTTTGAGCTATTGGTCTTATAAATTACATTTTTTTAATTTATGTTTTGTTTTTAAAAAAAAGCTAAATTAATAGCTTTGTCATTTACAATGCCAATAGTTATAACTTTCGCAAATGTGACACCTATAGCATTTGTAATGCAACATGTTTTGTATTTACGTGACTTAGATGTATTGATATTACGAATAACAATGGTTTTTGATTTTTTTAAATAATTAATACTTAAGTAATTTATTTAATTTGTAATGGCAATAGCTTAAACTTTTGTAAATAACATTTTTGAAGATTATGTTCAGTGTTTTTTATTGTGACGAAAATCCAAGAACAGAAGTGAAATATTAACATCTTTTTGTGATTTATAATAAAACTTGAAAACAGCTTGAAACATTGAAAGAACATATTTGAACCAGTGATGCTGTGGTGGTGCAAAGTGATGCTGTTGTTGCTCTGAGTGATGCTGTGGTTGCGCTGAGTGATGCTGTGGTTGCGCTGAGTGATGCTGTGGTTGCGCTGAGTGATGCTGTGGTGGTGCTGAGTGATGGGGTGGCGCTGAGTGATAATATGGTGGTGCTGAGTGATATTGTGGTGGTGCTGGGTGATGCTAAGGTGATGCTGAGTGATGATGATTTGGTGATGGTGAGTGGTGCTGAGTGATGCTGGGGTGGTGCTGATTGATGCTGTCGTGTTGCTGAGTGATGCTGTGGTGGTGCTGAGTGGTGCTGTGGTGGTGCTGAGTGGTGCTGTGGTAGTTCTGTGGTGGTGCTGAGTGGTGCTGTGGTGGTGCTGTGGTGGTGCTGAGTGATGCTGTGGTGGTGCTGAGTGATGCTGTGGTGGTGCTGAGTGATGCTGTGGTGGTGCTGAGTTGTGGTGTGGTGGTGCTGAGTGATGCTGTGGTGGTGCTGAGTGATGCTGTGGTGGTGCTGAGTGGGAGATGGGGAGAGGGAGAAAAAGGAGAGCAGGGAGAGGGTAAAGAGAGGGAGAGAGGAGAGAGAGAGGGGGAGAGAGGAGAGAGAGACGGAGACGGGGAGAGAGGAGAGAGGAGAGGGAAGAAAGGGAAAGGGAGATAGGGAGAGGGAAGTGAGGGAAGGGAGAGAGGGAAAGGGAGAGAGGGTAGAAGGAGGGTAAGAAGAGAAGGGGAGGACGAGAGCAAAGGACGGAGGGGAGAGAGAGGCGAGGGAGAGAGAGGAGAGCAGGTAGAGGGGGAGATGGGGGAGGGAGAAAAAGGAGAGCAGGGGGAAGGTAAAGAGAGGGAGAGAGGAGAGAGAGGGGGAGAGAGGAGAGAGGAGAGAGAGAGGGAGAGGGTGAGAGGAGGGAGGAGAGAGAAAGGGTGAGAGAAGAGAGAGTAGAGAGGGAGAGGGAAGTGAGGGAAAGTGAGAGAGGTAGATGGAGAGAGGGAGAGTGAGAGAGTGAGGGGAGGGAGAGAGAGGGAGGACGATAGGGAAGGAGGGAGAGGAAAGGGAGTGGAGTGAGAGAGGGAGAGAAAGAGGGAGGGGAGCAGGGAGAGGGATAGAGGAGGAGAGAGTGAGAACTATGTTATCGACTCCAGCACCATGAAATACCAGGAAGGCACGTTTGGTTTAGGAGCTTGATGCATAATAAAAAAAAAACAAGCAAATAAATGGAAGCACTCCTCATGGAAACGGGGAACCTTACAGGCTAGATTTTAATTGGGGTCAGGAACTGTGAATTAAGGGGATTCCGCCACGCAACCTTACACTGTAGAAGTTGTGAATACAACGTAACTGTATGTAGGCAGAGAAATTAGGTCAAACAAATGATATTCCGGAATACACTTCAGTCTTGAATCCGAAAATTTACCATGCAGGTAGTACACTGTAAATAAACATTTAGGATAATGCTAAGTTGGGCAGGCACATTTTTGCTGAGCAGCCGAGTGCTTTGCAGTGGCATACTCAGTGTGAGGCAGTACAATTTACACAGCGACTACAACAAGCATTGGGGTGTATTAGTCAAACAAAGATGCAAACAAAGATGCAAGTGTGAGGGTGAGGGGGCAACGCAGGGGGGAGGATTACAAACGCCACGGGAGAGGGGAGCAATTGGAGTGCGGCGGAAGCATAAAAGGGCTGGGAATGCGTGGGGGAAAGGGGCGCAACACGGTGAAAGGGAGCAAGCTGGCCACGCTCACGTGCACGCAAGCTTGCAGCCATGGAAAACAGGGGTAGTAATTTGAAAAGCCCCTGTACAAAATGTTGAGCAAGCTCGACCTAAAAAGACCATTATGCTGCTTATATGGAGGGCTCTGGCTATCCAATCCGAGCATGCTGACTCCACCCGCATTTGTATTGGAATGCATGATTCTTACAGCCCTTTAAAACCTATCGTTTAGATGTTTGTTTAAAGGGACCTTTACCAATCAAGTTTGAAATAATGCAGTACGCGTGGTACTTTCAAGCTGACAAATCATATGGCCAGGCCTTTTGTACAATATGGTTTAATGCATATACAGTCGAAAAAGTATTGTAGACACTGTATTCAAGTTAAAATTACCTTTGTTTAAATGCATGCGCGGCACTGCATCCCCAGATGTTGATCGGAAATGATTTTTCGGCATGGCGTATGTTCAGCCCTCAGTTCCTGGCACAAGAGTAGCGGAAGAAAGGAATGCTGCACTGGACGTTCCATGATAGCTAGCCCTGCAGTGTGTTTAAGACATTAACAGGTTGTTCATGTAACATATGATGCTCTGCTAAATTTTACATCGTGGCTGGCATTGCATCATATATGTGACGTTAACGTGACATGTAATACTGGTGAGCAATAGAAGGAGCTGGTAAATGAATTATCAGTAATATGCTCCTGCTCCTAGATTCACCTAATGGGCAACGATATTGGATGCGTGAAGTCGTGGTGCGGTAATGAAATACCCATTCCCGACAATGATACAGCGTATGTGTAGCTCTAATATATAGTTATCACGGAGGTGATGGTGCAAACGGAAAATGGCTGCGAGGAAGACGGCCTAATGCTTTGTTAATATAGCGCTTTTATAGCCAACAATAGACTCATTCATTACGGAGAAGAGGGGCTGCGCGTCAAAAAAAAAAAAAGTATTGGGCAGGCTGGTGGCCTGAGAAGCGTCCGTGAAGCAGGGGGCGGGGAACCAACCCTTTGATGTAGCTCACGGTCTGGCGGCCGTGAAAACAAGAAGCCATCAACACACGCGGTTATCGTGACTGTGCACAAATTTTGCCCAACCAAGCAAACAGAGTCAGACAAGTCATTGGGCGACATTGCTCGTTTAGCTATAGAAAGTATTTCAAACATGCACTGTCTGCCTGGCCTGTGTTAATGTTGCAGCCAATCAAACCCTAAACTCAGCATGAAGGTGGCTTTCATAAACGAACGAACTTAAAATTTCGCTCACAGACACTGCTTGGAGCTGAATTCAACTGGCTCGGTGAAAGTCATTCTTTGAAGCTGAAACTCTTACTTCCGAAGTTAGCTTGAAAGTTGCAGTTAGCCTTAATCAATTACAAAATGTAATCAAAATTGAAGAACGTGGGTGAAAGTACGGCCGGCCGGCCGCTCGATGTTGTTTGGGAGGAGGGAGGGGTGAAAGTGAAAGTACGGCCGGCCGGCCGGCCGTGACAGTGAATAATTAGGGGAGGAGAGGCAGAGCGCACGCTGGGGAAAGCTTGTGGGAGGGAGGCTGGTGGCTTTGAAGTGCAGCGCACAGCTTCAAATGCCTGTGGGAGGGAGGCAGGTGGCTTTGATGTGCACGCGCTTTTTGCCAATGCGCTTGCGCATTAAGCTTGCTTTTCACGGGCACTGCATGGAATCGCCCGATAGTTAAACTCTGGATAAGCCCCTATATTCTCGCAAGCTCAATGCGCAAGCACATTGACAAGCGAAACCTAAAAAAGATGTGTATCTATATATATGTATATATATCCCAATTGCTCATCCCACACTCCTTTCTCTTGTAGAAAAAGACGATATGGACCCAAATTTACTGGTGCTTTTTGTTGTTTATTTAGCTCTGTGCCCCTCACCAACTGCCATTACGCGTTTCGGCCTCCCAAAGGCCTTGATCACATGACACGCGTCATTATCCCCACTAGTTATTTAAAGTGACAGTGCATAAAACTCATGACTAATCTGTTAATAGATATTGAAGAGTACTTTCAAAACATCAGCACATGTAACTGCATATATACATATATATATATTATTTTATTTTAAAGTTTTATAGAGCGCTAACCAGACCTGTGAGTGTATCGAGCGCTTTACAGGATTGACGGGTGGTATACGAAAGACTTATGAGGGGAGGATAACGTTGGGATAAAAACAGGTAGATACATTATACAAGAAAAACAAGCAGTCTCAAATCCCGGATACATTTGGGATAAAAACAGGTAGATACATTATAAGAAAACAAGCAGTCTCAACTTCCGGATGGGATGCCCAGAAGTGCTGGGAAGGTATCATCCGGAAAAGCCACGGATAATGCCGTAATGGTGGGTGGAACAAGGTCGCTGAGGTGATTGTAATGTGATCGTTAGGCGAGGAATTCCCCATTAGGAAAGTTTTGGTCTCCTTTTTATTTATTTATTTTTTAAATTTTATTTGGAAAACCTCAACATTACATCACGAGCAAGGCAAGAAAAGGGCGAGGAGCCACTAAACAATAACATTCAAGGAGTCAAAATCTCGCGCAGCGAGGGGTAACAACACAGTGTTCCTCGGTCAGGCCTACCACAATAAATCAGGATTGACGAGCAAAATTGTCCACAATGTTCCAGGATATGGGAGGATTCCAGTTTATAATAAAGTTGAAGGATCGGACATCATGCAATATTACGACATCGCATACTAAGCAAGTCACATAACAGGATATTAGTCTTCAATAGGGCGCACCATTGGGAGAACAGTAGCAGGATATGAAGCCATAATCGCTCACACTGAACCACAGTATCCTACTCGTAAGAGCAAGAAACGGCAACAAATTTCGTAGTTTTAAAAGGACACAAACAATGATCCTCCCAAGGAAACCGAACCCCCATCCCTCACTTTAAAGAAATATATATAAGAAAGGAAGATGTACAAAGAAAGAACAAGAAAAGAAGAAAGGAGAAAGTAGGGCCATAGAGACAAAGAAGAAACAAAAACACGTCCCATCCCCCAACCCCCACCCTGCATGCCGCGGAAGGCCACGGCCCACCCCCCCCCCCATAGGCATGCCTGTCGCCCCAGAAAACCCCGAAAAGGGAAATACGGAGGAGGGCCCTAGCTCCGGCCCCAAACACGCCCCCCCCCCAACCCGAAAAGCATGTAAGCCCACCATGATGAAGGGCGAGCAGCAATTTACAGTCATCCCAATCACCCTGAGTCACCATCACAAGCCATGTTGCTTTTCGTCACCAGGAACATCCACCGAGTACTAAAAACAGCCCAAGTTCAGCCCTGGCCAGTCCGAACCGAGGTAGACAAGCGCCGCATACCATGGACAGGCAAATTCGGTGGGCCAGCAATCCCTGTAGGAGCCATCACGGCTGCAAGTAAAAGCAGAAGAGTTGATGTGATAACGCATCTCCATGATACTCTCGCCGTCGAGAAAACTAGGTGCTGCAGAGCAGGAGAGGAGATAACAAGCTGGAGGATAGGAAGGGCAGCAGGCACACAAACTCAGCCGTATGGCCCACTGATTCCACAATCCAGTACTACACACTCCAGGGAGTCCTTAGCGTCAGCAAACTGGGAAAGGTCGGGCACCCGATCGTCATTTTGTCCGCCCATCGTTGTGGACCTTGTGGCCGTCTGCGGGTCGTCCACGACCAGCCACCGACATCTCAGGGCTTAGTGCAGATCTGTGAGGGCCAGAAGGATGTCCTTCACCGTAGGTTCCATCACCCCTTCGCCGATTTTCACAGCGCACCTCTCCTCCAGGAATCTTCCGAGCAGGATAGGGAGCAAACCCTTAAAACATCGATATTATTGTATATCGATATTTTAATTTCGATATTTTGTCTGCCTACCGTTCTGCACTACTCCTTTCTCCTCTCAATCACGGACCATCTTCACTTTCCAGCTTCGATCTTATAGCTCAGTTTCTGTTTGTTCCCTCAACTAACTACTTCACTCTGTATGCTCTGATCTTAATGTCAAAGCTCGCCAGCTGCTCCAACTAAAATAACTTCAATCTTTCTAAGAGAGTATCAGCTTCTCGGTCTTTCTCTGACTTCAAAATGGCGACTGCCTGCCTTGGAATAAAATTAATGGCATTGATGCTAATGACTAGCTGCCGCCTACAGACTGACTCATTCACTGCCTCATGCTTTCACTAATATGGAAGCTTGTCCCTTCATGGAAAGTTACGGCCAGTAACCTGCCGCCCACCAAATTCTTGTACCTCCCCGTACCAAGGACACGTTCTCAGCCGGCCGGCCTGATGTTATGTCTTCGACACGGAGACAAATACAGTCTTTCGATAAGGGCCAGCCTGAACCGGTTCTCTCCAAGCCAATCAGATTCAGTAGGGTATTTGTGATTACAGCCATCAGTCGCTAACTGGAGCAGACTAGTCTGACCAACACCTCGTAACTAAAACATTACATTTGACCTAGAAGCATCTCAAGCTGCCGGGCAGAAAGAAAGATGGAGTCTCTCCCGTTTAAGGCCTACAAGGGCCGAAATAAGCATAACTCCATGGAAAGCATACTAACACTCTTATAAAAGGACGGATTATCACTAATACTAATGAATCTATCCCTTAACATAGGTTTATAAGCCCTGATCTAAGGAAAAGGGTACGGTATTGTATCAACACGCCTTGTGAATAGGCTCTATTTACGGTTCTAATCCTTCTATTAGAATGATAGTAGGCTGCAGTCACCTCCAATCACCTTCCCTCAAGGAAGGGCCAGAAAAGTCGGTCAGAACACACGTCAATGTGAGATCCATGGTCAAATGAATTTTTGCTGGTTTGTGTTTTAGATCTCCTGCTTCTCGGTTCCCAAATGTTGGGATATATATAACAGGGAGGGGATTTAATTGTTGCTGCCTGTGCTGTAGCTAACCTGTGGCTAAAGGATGAACTGCATTTATCTAGAGTTAAATGGGTACCAATGGTGACAAGGCATCCCAGATTGGCCAGGACAGTCTCAGTTTTTCAACAACTGTCCCGGCAGAGAGAGACGGAGACGGGGAGAGAGGAGAGAGGAGAGGGAAGAAAGGGAAAGGGAGATAGGGAGAGGGAAGTGAGGGAAGGGAGAGAGGGAAAGGGAGAGAGGGTAGAAGGAGGGTAAGAAGAGAAGGGGAGGACGAGAGCAAAGGACGGAGGGGAGAGAGAGGCGAGGGAGAGAGAGGAGAGCAGGTAGAGGGGGAGATGGGGGAGGGAGAAAAAGGAGAGCAGGGGGAAGGTAAAGAGAGGGAGAGAGGAGAGAGAGGGGGAGAGAGGAGAGAGGAGAGAGAGAGGGAGAGGGTGAGAGGAGGGAGGAGAGAGAAAGGGTGAGAGAAGAGAGAGTAGAGAGGGAGAGGGAAGTGAGGGAAAGTGAGAGAGGTAGATGGAGAGAGGGAGAGTGAGAGAGTGAGGGGAGGGAGAGAGAGGGAGGACGATAGGGAAGGAGGGAGAGGAAAGGGAGTGGAGTGAGAGAGGGAGAGAAAGAGGGAGGGGAGCAGGGAGAGGGATAGAGGAGGAGAGAGTGAGAACTATGTTATCGACTCCAGCACCATGAAATACCAGGAAGGCACGTTTGGTTTAGGAGCTTGATGCATAATAAAAAAAAAACAAGCAAATAAATGGAAGCACTCCTCATGGAAACGGGGAACCTTACAGGCTAGATTTTAATTGGGGTCAGGAACTGTGAATTAAGGGGATTCCGCCACGCAACCTTACACTGTAGAAGTTGTGAATACAACGTAACTGTATGTAGGCAGAGAAATTAGGTCAAACAAATGATATTCCGGAATACACTTCAGTCTTGAATCCGAAAATTTACCATGCAGGTAGTACACTGTAAATAAACATTTAGGATAATGCTAAGTTGGGCAGGCACATTTTTGCTGAGCAGCCGAGTGCTTTGCAGTGGCATACTCAGTGTGAGGCAGTACAATTTACACAGCGACTACAACAAGCATTGGGGTGTATTAGTCAAACAAAGATGCAAACAAAGATGCAAGTGTGAGGGTGAGGGGGCAACGCAGGGGGGAGGATTACAAACGCCACGGGAGAGGGGAGCAATTGGAGTGCGGCGGAAGCATAAAAGGGCTGGGAATGCGTGGGGGAAAGGGGCGCAACACGGTGAAAGGGAGCAAGCTGGCCACGCTCACGTGCACGCAAGCTTGCAGCCATGGAAAACAGGGGTAGTAATTTGAAAAGCCCCTGTACAAAATGTTGAGCAAGCTCGACCTAAAAAGACCATTATGCTGCTTATATGGAGGGCTCTGGCTATCCAATCCGAGCATGCTGACTCCACCCGCATTTGTATTGGAATGCATGATTCTTACAGCCCTTTAAAACCTATCGTTTAGATGTTTGTTTAAAGGGACCTTTACCAATCAAGTTTGAAATAATGCAGTACGCGTGGTACTTTCAAGCTGACAAATCATATGGCCAGGCCTTTTGTACAATATGGTTTAATGCATATACAGTCGAAAAAGTATTGTAGACACTGTATTCAAGTTAAAATTACCTTTGTTTAAATGCATGCGCGGCACTGCATCCCCAGATGTTGATCGGAAATGATTTTTCGGCATGGCGTATGTTCAGCCCTCAGTTCCTGGCACAAGAGTAGCGGAAGAAAGGAATGCTGCACTGGACGTTCCATGATAGCTAGCCCTGCAGTGTGTTTAAGACATTAACAGGTTGTTCATGTAACATATGATGCTCTGCTAAATTTTACATCGTGGCTGGCATTGCATCATATATGTGACGTTAACGTGACATGTAATACTGGTGAGCAATAGAAGGAGCTGGTAAATGAATTATCAGTAATATGCTCCTGCTCCTAGATTCACCTAATGGGCAACGATATTGGATGCGTGAAGTCGTGGTGCGGTAATGAAATACCCATTCCCGACAATGATACAGCGTATGTGTAGCTCTAATATATAGTTATCACGGAGGTGATGGTGCAAACGGAAAATGGCTGCGAGGAAGACGGCCTAATGCTTTGTTAATATAGCGCTTTTATAGCCAACAATAGACTCATTCATTACGGAGAAGAGGGGCTGCGCGTCAAAAAAAAAAAAAGTATTGGGCAGGCTGGTGGCCTGAGAAGCGTCCGTGAAGCAGGGGGCGGGGAACCAACCCTTTGATGTAGCTCACGGTCTGGCGGCCGTGAAAACAAGAAGCCATCAACACACGCGGTTATCGTGACTGTGCACAAATTTTGCCCAACCAAGCAAACAGAGTCAGACAAGTCATTGGGCGACATTGCTCGTTTAGCTATAGAAAGTATTTCAAACATGCACTGTCTGCCTGGCCTGTGTTAATGTTGCAGCCAATCAAACCCTAAACTCAGCATGAAGGTGGCTTTCATAAACGAACGAACTTAAAATTTCGCTCACAGACACTGCTTGGAGCTGAATTCAACTGGCTCGGTGAAAGTCATTCTTTGAAGCTGAAACTCTTACTTCCGAAGTTAGCTTGAAAGTTGCAGTTAGCCTTAATCAATTACAAAATGTAATCAAAATTGAAGAACGTGGGTGAAAGTACGGCCGGCCGGCCGCTCGATGTTGTTTGGGAGGAGGGAGGGGTGAAAGTGAAAGTACGGCCGGCCGGCCGGCCGTGACAGTGAATAATTAGGGGAGGAGAGGCAGAGCGCACGCTGGGGAAAGCTTGTGGGAGGGAGGCTGGTGGCTTTGAAGTGCAGCGCACAGCTTCAAATGCCTGTGGGAGGGAGGCAGGTGGCTTTGATGTGCACGCGCTTTTTGCCAATGCGCTTGCGCATTAAGCTTGCTTTTCACGGGCACTGCATGGAATCGCCCGATAGTTAAACTCTGGATAAGCCCCTATATTCTCGCAAGCTCAATGCGCAAGCACATTGACAAGCGAAACCTAAAAAAGATGTGTATCTATATATATGTATATATATCCCAATTGCTCATCCCACACTCCTTTCTCTTGTAGAAAAAGACGATATGGACCCAAATTTACTGGTGCTTTTTGTTGTTTATTTAGCTCTGTGCCCCTCACCAACTGCCATTACGCGTTTCGGCCTCCCAAAGGCCTTGATCACATGACACGCGTCATTATCCCCACTAGTTATTTAAAGTGACAGTGCATAAAACTCATGACTAATCTGTTAATAGATATTGAAGAGTACTTTCAAAACATCAGCACATGTAACTGCATATATACATATATATATATTATTTTATTTTAAAGTTTTATAGAGCGCTAACCAGACCTGTGAGTGTATCGAGCGCTTTACAGGATTGACGGGTGGTATACGAAAGACTTATGAGGGGAGGATAACGTTGGGATAAAAACAGGTAGATACATTATACAAGAAAAACAAGCAGTCTCAAATCCCGGATACATTTGGGATAAAAACAGGTAGATACATTATAAGAAAACAAGCAGTCTCAACTTCCGGATGGGATGCCCAGAAGTGCTGGGAAGGTATCATCCGGAAAAGCCACGGATAATGCCGTAATGGTGGGTGGAACAAGGTCGCTGAGGTGATTGTAATGTGATCGTTAGGCGAGGAATTCCCCATTAGGAAAGTTTTGGTCTCCTTTTTATTTATTTATTTTTTAAATTTTATTTGGAAAACCTCAACATTACATCACGAGCAAGGCAAGAAAAGGGCGAGGAGCCACTAAACAATAACATTCAAGGAGTCAAAATCTCGCGCAGCGAGGGGTAACAACACAGTGTTCCTCGGTCAGGCCTACCACAATAAATCAGGATTGACGAGCAAAATTGTCCACAATGTTCCAGGATATGGGAGGATTCCAGTTTATAATAAAGTTGAAGGATCGGACATCATGCAATATTACGACATCGCATACTAAGCAAGTCACATAACAGGATATTAGTCTTCAATAGGGCGCACCATTGGGAGAACAGTAGCAGGATATGAAGCCATAATCGCTCACACTGAACCACAGTATCCTACTCGTAAGAGCAAGAAACGGCAACAAATTTCGTAGTTTTAAAAGGACACAAACAATGATCCTCCCAAGGAAACCGAACCCCCATCCCTCACTTTAAAGAAATATATATAAGAAAGGAAGATGTACAAAGAAAGAACAAGAAAAGAAGAAAGGAGAAAGTAGGGCCATAGAGACAAAGAAGAAACAAAAACACGTCCCATCCCCCAACCCCCACCCTGCATGCCGCGGAAGGCCACGGCCCACCCCCCCCCCCATAGGCATGCCTGTCGCCCCAGAAAACCCCGAAAAGGGAAATACGGAGGAGGGCCCTAGCTCCGGCCCCAAACACGCCCCCCCCCCCAACCCGAAAAGCATGTAAGCCCACCATGATGAAGGGCGAGCAGCAATTTACAGTCATCCCAATCACCCTGAGTCACCATCACAAGCCATGTTGCTTTTCGTCACCAGGAACATCCACCGAGTACTAAAAACAGCCCAAGTTCAGCCCTGGCCAGTCCGAACCGAGGTAGACAAGCGCCGCATACCATGGACAGGCAAATTCGGTGGGCCAGCAATCCCTGTAGGAGCCATCACGGCTGCAAGTAAAAGCAGAAGAGTTGATGTGATAACGCATCTCCATGATACTCTCGCCGTCGAGAAAACTAGGTGCTGCAGAGCAGGAGAGGAGATAACAAGCTGGAGGATAGGAAGGGCAGCAGGCACACAAACTCAGCCGTATGGCCCACTGATTCCACAATCCAGTACTACACACTCCAGGGAGTCCTTAGCGTCAGCAAACTGGGAAAGGTCGGGCACCCGATCGTCATTTTGTCCGCCCATCGTTGTGGACCTTGTGGCCGTCTGCGGGTCGTCCACGACCAGCCACCGACATCTCAGGGCTTAGTGCAGATCTGTGAGGGCCAGAAGGATGTCCTTCACCGTAGGTTCCATCACCCCTTCGCCGATTTTCACAGCGCACCTCTCCTCCAGGAATCTTCCGAGCAGGATAGGGAGCAAACCCAACAGGCAGCCGGGAAGTTAATCGCTGCTCGCGGCACGCGAATGGGTCATAACTAGGCAAACTCGAGTCCACAAACACACACCGCGCTGCACACCGCTTACCAGCCGTAGCCAGAATCTCCCACAGGAATCAGCATCACAAGGAGAGCGGTCGCTCACCGGCAGCCTCCGAAGTAGGTCAAATTCTGGCCGTGTGTTGAAAAGTGCAGCCGATTTTGCACGCAGTCACAGGCACTGGCATAAACATTTGTAGCGATGCTCGGGGCTCCAGCGCCAAGCTCCGCCCGATCGTCTATGGCCGTGTGCAATTACAAGTCCCGGTCCGGGTCACCGGACTAACATGGCCGATTGGGGCCGATGTTGTTCACTTCTGTGTCGGCTGCAGCGCCACTCGAGGTCCCGGCTCGCCCACTATAAGGGCCGGGAATTTTAGGACGGCGGTTCTCGGTCATCCGGGGTGGATTTCATGCCGGAGTCACATGGCCGGGCTCCGTATGCCTTCATCTGTACGGGAATTTTAACAAGAGGGGGGAGAGAGAGAGTCAGTGGATTCAGTCTCCCTAAATGTATGAATAAACAAAGTGGAATCCACTCAAAGTGATAGTGATCCCTAAAGTGATGGGGAAACACACAGTGTTGTTTAAATGCCCCTCACACACCAACAGGTCCCTTGGTGTCATGCTTCATCATCGGGGCCTTCGCACCCCTCTACGGGATGCGGCGTGCCACGACTCGCGGATACGCAGGAGCACTTAGAAGTGAACTATGTGTGGGGGTGTGTGTATATAACCAAGGTGTGAGTGAGGTGAGGTGAAAAAAGTGAATAGTTAAAAAATACCTGGCACGTGGGAGGAAAAAATATTTTAATTTAATCCCCGGCTGGTATTGTTAAAAGAAGTGCAGGGCGTGGTTAGGTAGATACGAGTTAAGGTATCGAAAACCACTATTTAAAGTGTCAAATAGTGGATACCTTAACTCGTATCTACCTAACCACGCCCTGCACTTCTTTTAACAATACCAGCCGGGGATTAAATTAAAATATTTTTTCCTCCCACGTGCCAGGTATTTTTTAACTATTCACTTTTTTCACCTCACCTCACTCACACCTTGGTTATATACACACACCCCCACACATAGTTCACTTCTAAGTGCTCCTGCGTATCCGCGAGTCGTAGCACGCCGCATCCCGTAGAGGGGTGCGAAGGCCCCGATGATGAAGCATGACACCAAGGGGCCTGTTGGTGTGTGAGGGGCATTTAAACAACACTGTGTGTTTCATCTGTACGGGGCCACGATTGGGATGCAGGATGGACGCCAGGATGGTACGGGAGGCGAGGGCGAGCGGCGGAGCCGGGCGTCTAAGCGGCCATTTTGGCCGCCGTCGTGGCTCCTCCCACTTTGGTCTCCTTTTTAAAGCATGCAAAAAAATAAAGTCTTCTGATGGCGGGCGGGAGAGAGTTCCATATTCTTCGAGCGGCCCCAGAGAAGGCCCGATTGTAGGTTTTTTTTTTCGGAAGCGAGCTGGTTGGAGCAAAAGGTCTCTGGCAGACTGGGAGTTCCTGGCACCTCCGGATATCACGAGTTTCTGGGCGAGAAATGCAGGGGAATTGGAGTATAGAGCCTTGTGAGTGATGAAGGCCAGCTTAAGTTGAATTCTGGCCTCAAGAGGAAGCCAGTTCAGAGCTTTAAGGTGGGGAGAGATGTGGTTGAATTTCTTTGAATAGGTTAGGAGTCTGGCGGCGGCGTTGAGGCAGGCTTTCAATGGGGCCAGAGAGTTCTTGGGTAGACCTGCGAGACTAGAGTATCCATATTCTAGTCTGGAGATGACTGGTGCCTGGAGTGCCATTATTTTCTACTTTTATATGGATCTTAGGAGGGCCAGGAGGCTACCTTGGCTACCTTGGGCAGGCCTGGCCCATCTGCACCCTCCCCAGCAGAAACCGGTCTGTTTCTCATACATAAAAAAATCTAACACGTTGTAACGACCGGATTTTCGGGCCAGATAGAATCAGCTCACCAGAGCACCACCAACCCAGCCGAAACGTAATCACCTCCCTCCTTAGGACCTATTTACAACAGGTATCTATATATATCCTACCCAAGGATGGGGAATAAGCAATATACATGCTTAGGTTTTCTATAATACCACACTCATACAATATAGTCTCGTGGCCTGATGGGCCCAGACTAATCTACCCTAGGGCAGTTCTGATTACTTACCATTACACACTGACCGCAACCAGTGCTCTCATTAGATCCACACCAGTATCCTCCCTGGTGCTCTCTTAAACATCAGTATCCCCCCTGATGCTCATATTAACGCCGCTTCACAACGACGTTCACTTTCCTTACAAGCCACAATCCTGTGGGTATAAACATCAGTATTCCCCCCTGATGCTCTCATTAACGCCGCTTCACAACGACGATCACTTACCTATGAATACTGTTAGCTCTTCATGTTGGGGAATCTCTCATTATCTACTCAAGTTACAATACTACAATATTATGAATCACACAAGAATGGCCAAATTACACGGTGTACAACTTATTCTCTATTTCAAGGACTCCTCTCTCCCTCATTATTCAGTTACCATTTGCCTGATCGGGGGTAGCATCCGCTCGTGCAATAGCACCTGACTAGTAGAACAGGTTACCTTTACTGTATAAGAACAAGAGGCACATACTGGTTCACTAAGAACTGGGGTACTTTATTATAATAATAACAATAACAATATAATACTATACTATAACATATAGCCTGCAAAGGAAAATGAAAGGTTAGAATATGTGAACGCTAATAAGAAAGGGTCGACGTCACCTTATTAGAATGAAGTCTGGACTCGGTAGTCATCTGGGTTCCCTTCTCGTCTGTGCCTTGGCTCGTCTTAGGGTCACACCTCTGCAGTCACGGATACACGTCTGCACCGCTATGCTCTGTCTCCTCCGCTTCCCTCCAACTCACTGGAACCTTCCTCTCATCAGCTGCTTTCTCTCTGGCTGTTCTGCACGAATGTCTGACATAATATCGACAGACAGAATATCTACATACAAAAATATCGACACAAAAATATCGAAACCCAAAATATCGGAATCATATCTTCATAAAGGTAAGTACAAAAATATCGAAAAATTAATATTGTAGTACAAAAATATCGAAATTAAAAATATCGTTTTTTTAAATGTATTAATAATAATGTAAAAATAATTTTAAAATACATATAATTTTACAAATATTAAATAAAAATATTAAAACATAATAAAAAAAATAAAACTAATACATATACATTTAAAATAAATTAAAAACTTAATAATTTAATGTAATTTTTTTTTTTTTAATTTCATTTAATTTAAATTTATTTTATTTTTACCCTGTACGACTGTACCCCAAAAACCCAAAACTGACCCTGAACCCTAAAAATACCCCTTTACCCAAAAACCCAAAACTGACCCTGAACCCTAAAAATACCCCTTTACCCAAAAACTGAAAACTGACCCTGAACCCTCAAAATACCCCTTTACCCAAAAACTGAAAACTGACCCTGAACCCAAAAAATACCCCTTTACCCAAAAACTGAAAACTGACCCTGAACCCTAAAAATACCACTTTACCCAAAAACTGAAAACTGACCCTGAACCCTAAAAATACCCCTTTACCCAAGAACTGAAAACTGACCCTGAACCCTAAAAATACCCCTTTACCCAAAAACCCAAAACTGACCCTGAACCCTAAAAATACCCCTTTACCCAAAAACCCAAATCTGACCCTGAACCCTAAAAATACTCCTTTACCCAAAATTAATTAATATTATTTAATTACCAATTAATTAACAATAACAATAAAGTAAATATATTAGCACATTAGCTGTAATTAATTAAATTTAATAATTAATATTATTTTTCCCAATTAATTAATTTACAATAACAAAAAATTATATATATAAAAAAATTACTTTAATTAATGTAATTAACTAATTAATATTAATTAATTACCAATTAATTATTAATTAAAAATATGTACAACATTATATTAATTAATTAACTAATTAATATTAATAAATTACCAATTAATTATTAATTAAAAATATTTACAAACATATATTAATTAATTAATTATTATTAAATGACTTCCCACCCTATTCCCCTATAAACCCACAACCCGCTCTGATACTAAAACGCAAAATGTAAACAAATTTACAAATTTTCAAACATACATTACAAAACATGTTCAACAAACATATAAACAACATAATAAAATACATAACACTAAAAAAAAAATCGATATTAGTAAAATTCGATATTAGTAACATACATACCGTAAAAAAACGATATTCTGTCTGTCGATATTTTGGACATCGATATTCTATACTGTCGAAATTAAAACATCGATATTATTGTATATCGATATTTTAATTTCGATATTTTGTCTGCCTACCGTTCTGCACTACTCCTTTCTCCTCTCAATCACGGACCATCTTCACTTTCCAGCTTCGATCTTATAGCTCAGTTTCTGTTTGTTCCCTCAACTAACTACTTCACTCTGTATGCTCTGATCTTAATGTCAAAGCTCGCCAGCTGCTCCAACTAAAATAACTTCAATCTTTCTAAGAGAGTATCAGCTTCTCGGTCTTTCTCTGACTTCAAAATGGCGACTGCCTGCCTTGGAATAAAATTAATGGCATTGATGCTAATGACTAGCTGCCGCCTACAGACTGACTCATTCACTGCCTCATGCTTTCACTAATATGGAAGCTTGTCCCTTCATGGAAAGTTACGGCCAGTAACCTGCCGCCCACCAAATTCTTGTACCTCCCCGTACCAAGGACACGTTCTCAGCCGGCCGGCCTGATGTTATGTCTTCGACACGGAGACAAATACAGTCTTTCGATAAGGGCCAGCCTGAACCGGTTCTCTCCAAGCCAATCAGATTCAGTAGGGTATTTGTGATTACAGCCATCAGTCGCTAACTGGAGCAGACTAGTCTGACCAACACCTCGTAACTAAAACATTACATTTGACCTAGAAGCATCTCAAGCTGCCGGGCAGAAAGAAAGATGGAGTCTCTCCCGTTTAAGGCCTACAAGGGCCGAAATAAGCATAACTCCATGGAAAGCATACTAACACTCTTATAAAAGGACGGATTATCACTAATACTAATGAATCTATCCCTTAACATAGGTTTATAAGCCCTGATCTAAGGAAAAGGGTACGGTATTGTATCAACACGCCTTGTGAATAGGCTCTATTTACGGTTCTAATCCTTCTATTAGAATGATAGTAGGCTGCAGTCACCTCCAATCACCTTCCCTCAAGGAAGGGCCAGAAAAGTCGGTCAGAACACACGTCAATGTGAGATCCATGGTCAAATGAATTTTTGCTGGTTTGTGTTTTAGATCTCCTGCTTCTCGGTTCCCAAATGTTGGGATATATATAACAGGGAGGGGATTTAATTGTTGCTGCCTGTGCTGTAGCTAACCTGTGGCTAAAGGATGAACTGCATTTATCTAGAGTTAAATGGGTACCAATGGTGACAAGGCATCCCAGATTGGCCAGGACAGTCTCAGTTTTTCAACAACTGTCCCGGCAAAATTCCCTAAATACTATGTTCCGTTTTTCATACATGGTGGGTGAATGCACAGAGGGTCAAGTTTTCGTATCTTGCAGTGCAGAAAAAGTAAGCAGCCAACAGCAGCAAGAAATTTAGTTAAGAACTAATATTGTGTTATTAAAAGTTGCATTGAATGCAAAAAAAAAGTTTTCAATGCTATTTGTTCAAGGAAGGGTAGAGGCAAACTCAACTCAGACCTGCCAACTCACACGATGCCACTGTGTGATACACAATATCGACGTAAATGAACGTCAATTCATCAAAATGCAGGGCTAGTAGCCAGAGACGTTTTAAGGCATGGGCAAAGTGGGCTCTGGCCCAGGGCCACAGCCTTCGAGGGGGCATCCTAATAGAGGCAGAGCTGTTCTGCAGAGTCTTGGCCTGAGTGCCTTGAACAATTCTTTAGCGGATTGTTTTAAATAGTGTTTGACTTTAATTTATTTTTAATATGGGTGATGTGTGAGAATCTATTAAAGACATTTTACAGATAAATATTGTGTTTATGTTTCATGCAACATCCATGAAAAAGTTTCTTTTAGATCAAAACAGGACCTCACATATGAGAAATGATAGGTTGTCACAGCGATTATTTGTAGTAATACTAGTGAGCTACTGACGAATTAGCACCCTTGAAAAACAATCACACCAAACAAGACAGCAAAAAGGCCCCCTGGCTCAACGATGACCGTAAGAAATCCAAGAAACTATGCCGTACTCTCGAGAAAACATGGAGAAAAAACCCAACCGCCGACAACATGACCACCTTCAAGATAGCCACCCGCAAACACCACCAGCTGATTCGATCCACCAAGAAATCAGCACTCAAGAATCGACTCGACAACAATGCCCATAACAGCAAGGAACTATTCAACATCATCAAAGAATTTACCAACCCCACCGCAGCCTCAAACGACATCACTCCCTCCCAAGACCTCTGCGATTCGTTATCCTCCTTCTTCTACAACAAAATTGCCGACATAGATAACAGCTTCGAAAACAGTTCCAACGAACAATCCTCCCCACCCCCTCAGAACCTAAACCGCCCTCTAACACTCTCAGCTCCTGGAACCCAATCACCACCGAAAACACCATCCGCCTAATGAATTCCATCTACTCTGGCTCGCCAACCGACCCATGTCCCCACCACATCTTCAACAAAGCAGACTCCATCATCGCACCCCATCTCCGTGATGTGATCAACTGCTCCTTCAACTCTGCTACCTTCCCAGAAAGCTGGAAACATGCCGATGTCAGCGCCCTCCTGAAGAAACCCACAGCAAACCCCTCTGAACTCAAAATCTACCGCCCAATATCCCTCCTCCCTTTCCCGGCAAAAGTCATCGAGAAAGCTGTCAATAGCTAACTTGCCGCCTTCCTCGAATCCAACAACTCCCTCGATCCCTCACAGAACGGCTTTCGAGCCAAACACAGCACCGAAACCGCCCTCATCGCAGCCACAGACGATATCCGAACACTACTGGACAACGGAGAAACAGTGGCCCTCATTCTACTCGACCTCTCCGCCGCCTTCGACACAGTCTGTCATAGCACCCTCATACAACGCCTCAACAACATCGGAATACAAGGTAAAGCACTGGACTGGATCATATCGTTCCTCGCCGGAAGAACCCAGAGAGTACGACTTCCGCCATTCAAATCAGAGGCTACCAAAGTCATTTGCGGTGTACCACAAGGATCATCACTCAGTCCCACCCTCTTCAACGTATACATGAGTCTCCTCGCATCCATCGCGCGTCATCACAACCTTAACATCATCTCCTACGCTGACGACACCCAGCTGATCCTTTCCCTCACCAAAGACCCTAACTCCGCCAAAACCAACCTCCACGAAGGCATGAAAGAAGTAGCCGAATGGATGAAAAACAGCCACCTAAAACTTAACTCAGACAAAACGGAGGTGCTCATCCTAGGATCATCCCCCTCTGCCTGGGACGACTCATGGTGGCCTTCAGCTCTGGGCACAGCACCCATACCCACAGATCACGCAGGCAACCTGGGCTTCATCCTAGATTCCTCACTCTCGATGACCAGACAAGTCAACGCCGTCTCATCCTCCTGCTTCAACGTACTTCGTATGCTCAAAAAAATCTTCCGTTGGATCCCCTCCGAGACAAGAAAGACTGTCACCCACGCACTAGTCACGAGTCGACTGGACTACGGAAACACCCTCTACGCCGGAATTACAGCCAAATTACAGAAAAAACTCCAACGCATCCAAAACGCATCAGCGATACTCATCTTGGACATCCCTCGCCAAAATCATATTACCGGCCACCTGAGAGACCTCCACTGGCTCCCCGTCAACAAGAGAATAACATTCCGTCTCCTCACCCACGCACACAAGGCCCTCTACAAACTAGGACTCGAATGCCTCAACTCTCGACTATCCTTCTACACACCCACCCGCCAACTAAGATCCTCCAATCAAGGCCTCGCCGCAGTTCCGCATATCCAAAGATCCACCATGGGAGGCAGATCCTTCTCCTACTTGGCGGCCAAGACCTGGAACTCACTCCCCACCCACCTCCGCCTTACACAGAACCACATCTCCTTCAGGAAAGAACTTAAAACCTGGCTATTCGATAAATAATGATCCCATCCCCAGGCGCCTTGAGAACCTCTGGGTGAGTAGTGCGCTATATAAATCCTTGAACTTGAACTTGAACTGCTGTGTTACAATATTGAAAACACAAGTCACTATCCCTGAATATTAGATGCAAAAACATTTAGAATTTGGCCTAAGTGCCTGTGCACTGTCAATGACCTGATCCAAAGAGGGCATAAAAGAGCTGGAACATAAATCCAAAGCTGTTCTGAACAGGGAACCCCAAAAAACGTTTGTCCCAGGTGTAGGCGAGTAGGGTCTGCAATCCTATGATCACCCGGACTTTTTGCTTTTGTTTCACTAGTTTACGACTTTCTCGGGCTGTGGGCCTGCTAATCAGACCCACAGCCTAGCTGTTCTCTCTCTAAATTGATGCGTGTACCTTAGGTGCATTACCCAATTGGAACTGGGCCACCCTGTCAGACCCTGTAACTCAGGGCATCGGTGTACCCAGGGCCTACCAGGGGCTGAAGCATGTATTATGCCACCCCTGGATGGCCATCTAAATCTGACACAACTGGCTGCACGACAGCTGGAGCAACGTAGCGTACCCGCTCGTTGCTTTAGGTATAGTAGCCCTATATCTAACCGTACCATGGACACCCGAGTTCCTATCAGTCACTCCTATGGCAGGCCTTGACAATCCTGAAGGCAGAGTGGTTGGAATCGTGTGAATTGGGTTCTGGCCCGAGCCGAGCCCGGTTGCAGCTTGCGGAACCAAGACCCAATGGCTGTTCCATGATAACGCGTACCATATCGGTAACTTCGGTATCGCGTTATCAAGGCATGTCGAGTAAGGTGTCATACGAATCGGGATACTGCCCCCTCACCAATTCTGGCGACGAGGTTAGCATTCCGCCCTTCTAGAGGGACACGACATGTACGTAACTGTGAACCCCGGTTAAAGTTAACTAAAGCCTCAGCTCCACAAAATGGATGCTGCCACCACAGACACGAGTCTGACCTCCTGCTGCTGGGAGTCCTTCCAGCGAGGAGAGCTTAGACAAAGGGTTTCCTGTCAAG
Source organism: Lissotriton vulgaris (assembly GCF_964263255.1). Lineage (NCBI taxonomy): Eukaryota > Metazoa > Chordata > Amphibia > Caudata > Salamandridae > Lissotriton > Lissotriton vulgaris. The sequence continues at coordinate 585,951,131 of NC_141697.1, read as the reverse complement.
GGCGGTGTTCGCACCGTCCCAGACAGGGTTTGTGTATTCTGGGTAGGTAGGGCTTTGCGAGAAGGTGACTGCGGAGTGGCACCCCGGTGCTCACTACGCATCTGCCGGTCAGAACCAGTTCCAGGGGCGCCAGCCCCTGGCCTGGGGAAGTCCGGCAGGGGAGAGGGGTGTAACTACCCCCCTTCCTGGTCCCACCCTTAGGGCAGGACCTAGTCATGTACCCACCCCTTTCTTTAGGATAAAGGCCGGAGCAGGGACCCTTCCAAATTAGATCATCTTTGAATCAAGAACTACTTTCTACGAAAGGACATTCGAGACTCTTCTCAAGATTTCTCCCTTGTGACTAAGGAGTAGTCACCCTGCATCCGCAGGCACCATCTAAGAACTCTGCGGTTTGCTGCAAGTCCTTCCTCAGGAATCCGACGGCCCAGCTCGACGAGAACCGGCTTCCCTGGCACCTCTGACCTCTACCCACGTCATCAGCTCAGCTGTGATCTGCGGGTGCGACGAGACCTCGAGGGACCGTCCATCATCAAAACCTGCACGCTTTCTTAATCAGCACGACCATCGAAGTAATTCTCTGGTGAGTGCTCTGGGGTCCGAGAAGCCCCGACCCTGAGCAGCTCCAGCACCGAAGTGCAGTCTCCCAGCATCTCCACGATCTGCGTGGGGCCCTTCTGCTCACTGCTCAGCACGTTGTCTGGTCACTAGCCGCTGGCTTGTGCCCTTCTTTGACGACATCCGACAACCAACGCTGCTGGTCTGGTTGCTCCAGACTGGCCCTTGCTTCCATCTTTGAGAGAAGCATCCCGGACCCTCCTGGTCCACTCAAGACGCCATTTTAGGCCCACCACGTGGCCCTGAAATCTGCCAAGGCTTGTTGCCCAATCCTGGGCCCAGCGACGCCGACAGCATCAACCTTCGTGGGACAGCTCGCACCTCCATCCTGGTAGCCGACAACGCCTCCTGGTCCGTGTGACTGCAGAGCCTAGCCTCGCCCACTCACCTAGTCGAGGTGACGGCCAACCGGTGCCTTCCTGGTACCCTCTGACTACTGGCTAGTAGTACAAACTTGGTCCCCTCTGCTTTCAGGTATCAACGATCTCTGATCCAGGCTTGGATTCCTACGAACTATTCAGCACTGGTCGCCGGCCAGCAACTCCTTTTCTTCCGGCTCCTGGCTCGTCAGCGAAGACCCCGACGCCTGTAAGACTTGTGCAGCCGCAGCCCTCGTGGCTAGGTAACTTCGGCATTTCGGTTCCTGCATAGCCTCGTTATTCTAGGGTCCCGAGTCCCTCGCTTCCGACTTGCCTTATCGGGTCCGCCCGAGACCACTAAACTTTCCGTGTCCTCGGACACTTGTTTTAATTGTGCACTTGAAGTATTTTCCTAAGAGTTTTGGTTTGTGCTTAGTACCCTGTCCTCATAAAGAGTCCAGGGCGGTGGTGATTCTTAATAAATATTCTGTTTATTTTCATAACACTTGTGTGGTGTCCTTTCACTTGGGGTTCAAGGGGTATGTGATGGTATAACAGCTGGCTTAACACGCCCTCTAGAGTTTAGCCCGAAGACTGCTCGTATCCACGCTACTAGGATAGCTGGTCTAAGGTTGACTTACAACCAATCACCATATGGGTCGTTTGGAACGATACATAGCGGTCGCTAGAATAGCGAACGTTGCATATCGGGCCAACTTCTCACATTGGTGGCAGCGGTGGGATTTGAGCTTGCTGTTGTTTTACCACGCGTATCCTAAGAACATCTTGTGAAAGATCGCATAAGTACTCCAGGTACATATAACCTAGCTTAGAATACTCTGAGTTCTACTGAACCAGCTGTTGTAGCTCTTCAAGGCTTAGCACACCTTGGCTGCAACTCTTAGCAAGGGCTCAGTAGGTAAACCCATAGTGTAGGTAGGTGCATCACTTACACCACACTAGAAACAGCATGTCGGACAAAGGCGGAAACTTTGAGTCTCCCCTCGTGTCAGTCGACCTTCCACAGGTCACCTCCAGATATGCTGCGCTTAGCTTTCATGAGATGCGACAGATCTGTACGTCTCGAAAGATAAAGCAGGGTGCAAACCCTACCATTCCGTTTCTGATTGGTCTCTTGGAGACTTATGATGCCAGGAAGGCGGGTAACACCGACCCTTCTCATCCCGAAATGGAAATGCCTCCCCTCGAGGGAACCCGAGGTGACCCTGACCTTATCCATCTCTCAGCCGAGGGCGAAGAGGAGGACGAGGAACCAGAGACATCTGGGGACGAGGCAGACAAAGGTCCAGTCATAGTTAGTCAGCTAACTCAGGACAACTTAAGCCGGCACGAGATTGGTACTAGGAGACCCCTGGGGCCTCTCTCTGGCCAGCTTAACATTGGGAACGGACGAGTTAGGTCTCTATCGAGAGGCTCTAACAGATCTGTTCGAACCAATGGCTCTCGAGGCTCTGCTCGAAGAGGGATGACATTGCCTCAGAGAAGAGTGTACGAAGCAAAGGAGCGGGAAGTCAATCTGCGGATCGAAAGGGAAGAACTTGCCCTAGCCAAAGAGAGACTCGCCTTTGCTCGAGAGCAAGAGTTGAGTGGGACGATTCCCACTGGTGGCAGCAGTCCCCCACGGGAATCCAGGAGTTTAGACACTAAGCACCTGAATAAGATAGTGCCCCCCTTTAAGCAAGGGGACGACATCCACAAATGGATTACTGCTTTGGAGCGGGCTTGCACTGTACAGTGCGTCCCCCAGAGTCAGTGGGCAGCTATCTTGTGGCTCTCCTTTGAAGGTAAAGGTAGAGATAAGCTCCTCACCACAAGGGTCGAGGACGCTAACAATTACCAGGTCCTGAAGAACACACTGATTGACGTGTTTGGCCTAACCACTGAGCAGTACAGGTTGCTGTTCAGGGATACCCAGAAAACTCAGTCTCAGGACTGGTCTGATTTCGTTGATTGTGCCACTAAGGCTTTTGAGGGCTGGTTGCTGGGCAGTAAGGTTACTGATTACCAAGGATTGTATAATTTGATCATGCGAGAACAGATTTTAAACAATTGTCAGAACCAGTTGTTGCATCAGCACCTTGTCGACTCGGATCTGACCTCTCCCCAAGAATTGGGAAAGAAGGCAGACAGATGGGTCAGAACAAGGGTTAAGCAAAACCAGGGCCAGAACCAGGGTGGTCAGAAGAAAGCAGACCAGAAGGGTAAAGATTCAAAAGGGGAACAAACTGACCAGAAGTCTTCGACAGGTCCCCAACAACCCAAAGAGGGGAGGGGTCAGGCTTCCCAGAAAAAGAAGAATCAAGAAGGTCAATCGAAAAGGTGGTGCCAATACTGTAAAAGTAAAACTCACTGGTTTAGTGAGTGCACCAAGAAAGGAGGGCAGACTCCTGCTACTGCAGCCCCTACGGCACCTGTGCCCCCTAGTACAGCCAGCAGTAGTAGTGCGCCTCCCAAGGGACTAGTTGGGTTAACCTTGGGTTCTGAGGGGTGTGACGGCTTAGCTGGTACACTCACTCAGGCTGTCCTTGTCTGTACAGGGGATGTGGATATATCCCCTGATGTCAGTCCCAATACTTTGGGCAAATACCGACAGACGCCTTTAATAAATGGAAGAATGGCTCAGGCCTATAGGGACACTTGTGCCAGCGTCACCATGGTGACGCCTAACTTTGTGGACCCTGGACAGATCATGCCAGGTACAGAATTCCTGGTGACCAATGCCAGCAACGTCACTACCAGTCATAGTATGGCGATTGTTGCTTTCTCCTGGGGAGGGGTAAATGGCCAGAAAAAGGTTGTTGTTAGTTCAGACCTCCCAGTGGATTGTTTGTTGGGCAATGATTTGGAGTTATCACGATGGTCAGAAGTGGAGCAACGGACTCACATGGAGATGTTAGGCTTGCCAGCACACGTGTTTGCTGTGACCAGGTCACAGGTCAGACGATGCCCCACCGAACAGGTGCTGGATCCTGGAACAACGGACCAGACACCTCCCAAGAAGAGGAGCAGTCGGGTTAAGGCTTCGCCTTCCCCCTTGCCCCAGGTCGAGGATCAGGACTCAGAGGAGGCTGACCTCCAAGAATTGCGGGAAACTGAACCTAAAGAACTCGAACTTGATCAAGTTGAGTTTCTGGGCTCAGGGGGACCCACACGAGAGGACCTGGGGAAGGACCAGTTAGGCTGCCCTTCTCTTGAACCCCTCAGACAGCAGGCTGCTGCTGAGGCTGCTGGGAACGCCACAGATACCCACAAGGTATACTGGGAAGATGGACTCCTGTACACTGAGGCAAGAGACCCCAAGCCTGGCATGACCAGGAGGCTGGTCGTCCCCTTGTCTCAGCGTGGTTTCCTCCTTACCTTGGCCCACGAGATTCCCTTAGCAGGACACCTAGGCCAGACGAAGACGTGGGACAGGCTTGTCTCACACTTTCACTGGCCTCACATGAACGAGGATACCAAGGAGTTTTGCCGCTCCTGTGTCACTTGCCAAGCCAGTGGTAAGTCAGGTGGCACGACAAAGGCCCCCCTTATACCAATGCCTGTGGTGGGGGTGCCCTTTGAACGGGTGGGGATTGACATCGTCGGTCCCATGGAACAACCAACAGCATCAGGGCACAAGTTTATACTGGTGGTAGTGGATCATGCCACCAGGTATCCTGAAGCTATTCCCCTTAGGACCACTACAGCACCTGTTGTGGCAAGAGCCCTAGTTGGAGTATTCTCCAGAGTGGGCTTCCCTAAGGAGGTCGTCTCCGACAGAGGTGCAAACTTTATGTCGAGCTACTTAACTGCTATGTGGAAGGAATGTGGTGTCAACTACAAATTCACTACACCCTATCATCCACAATGCAATGGGCTTGTTGAGAGATTCAACAGGACCCTGAAAGGGATGATTCACGGACTACCTGAAAAGCTTCGGCGTAGATGGGACGTCCTGATCCCCTGCCTTTTATTCGCTTACAGAGAAGTCCCACAGAAGGGGGTTGGCTACAGCCCTTTTGAACTTCTGTACGGGCATCCTGTAAAAGGACCCCTGTGTTTGGTGAAGGAAGGATGGGAGAGACCTCTCAAAAAGCCTGCAACCAGCATAGTGGACTATGTGCTGGGCCTCCGCTCGCGGATGGCTGAGTACATGGAGAAGGCATCCGAAAACCTTAAGGCCAGCCAAGAACTCCAAAAAGCTTGGCATGACCAAAAGGCTGTCTTGACTGTTTATCAGCCCGGACAGAAGGTGTGGGTGTTGGAGCCAGTGGCCCCAGCAGCACTCAAGGACAAATGGTCCGGGCCCTACACCATCCTGGAGAAAAAGGGAGAGGTCACCTACCTGGTAGACCTGGGAACTCCCCGGAGCCCCCACAGGGTGCTCCATGTCAACAGGCTCAAGGCATATGTCGACAGGAAGGACATGAGTTTGCTCATGGCCATGGATGAGGGACAGGAGGAGGAGAGTGACCCTCTCCCCGACCTGCTCACTCAGAATCCTGACGATGGATCGGTAGATGGTGTTGTCTTTTGTGGCAGCCTCTCCGAACATCAACAGGAGGATTGTAAACAGGTTCTTCAATCCTTCCGGCATATGTTCTCTCTAACACCCAGTCAGACCAATTGGTGCACCCATGAGGTCGACACTGGTGACAGCTTGCCCGTGAAGAGTAAAATCTACCGGCAGCCAGATCACGTTAGAGACTGCATCAAGAATGAAGTGCAGAAAATGTTGGAGCTGGGAGTCATTGAACCCTCGGACAGCCCCTGGGCTAGTCCCGTAGTTCTAGTGCCGAAACCTCACACCCTGGGCGGTAAGAAAGAGATGAGGTTCTGCGTAGACTACAGGGGTCTCAATGCAGTCACTAAGACTGACGCCCACCCAATACCAAGGGCAGACGAGCTTATCGATAGATTGGCTTCGGCCAACTACTTAAGTACGTTTGACCTGACAGCTGGGTATTGGCAAATCAGGTTAGCTGAGGACGCCAAGCCTAAGACCGCATTTTCTACCCCTGGTGGGCATTATCAGTTCGTGGTGATGCCCTTTGGTTTGAAAAATGCACCTGCCACCTTCCAACGGTTGGTGAATCACGTTCTCACTGGGCTGGATGACTTCTGTGCGGCGTATCTTGACGATATTGCTGTCTTTAGCTCCACCTGGGAGGATCACCTGGTCCACCTGCGGAAAGTGTTAGAGGCTCTTCAAGCAGCAGGTCTCACTATCAATGCTACCAAGTGCCAGATAGGGCAGACACAGGTTGTATACTTGGGCCACCTCGTCGGTGGAGGCCAAGTTCAGCCACTGGAGAGCAAGATACAGTCAATCAGGGACTGGGCTCCTCCAACCACCCAGACTCAGGTTCGAGCTTTCTTGGGCCTGACTGGTTACTACCGGAAGTTCGTCAGAAATTACGGATCGATTGTGACTCCGCTCAATGAACTGACGAGTAAGAAAATGCCAAAAAAGGTTCAGTGGACAGCGAGCTGTCAAAAAGCATTCGATGACCTAAAACAGGCCATGTGCACGGCACCTATCCTCAAGAGTCCAGACTACTCCAAACCATTCATTGTCCAAACAGATGCTTCTGAGTTGGGTGTGGGAGCTGTTCTATCTCAACTGAATTTTGATGGTAATGACCAGCCCATTGCTTTTATAAGCAGCTGGCTGACCCCCAGAGAGAAAAATTGGTCAGCTATAGAGAGGGAGGCCTTCGCTGTGGTGTGGGCCCTGAAGAAACTGAGGCCATACTTGTTTGGCACTCATTTCAAAATTCAGACCGACCATAAGCCCCTCTTATGGCTAAATCAGATGAAGGGTGAAAACCCCAAACTGCTTAGGTGGTCCATTTCCCTACAGGGGATGGACTTCACAGTGGAGCATAGACCTGGCACTGATCATGGCAATGCAGATGGGCTCTCCAGGTATTTCCACTTAGAACAAGAAGACTCACCTGGTCAAGGTTAGCTTATTGTCCCAACGTTTGGGGGGGGTCATGTAGGAGAGTAGGGTCTGCAATCCTATGATCACCCGGACTTTTTGCTTTTGTTTCACTGGTTTACGACTTTCTCGGGCTGTGGGCCTGCTAATCAGACCCACAGCCTAGCTGTTCTCTCTCTAAATTGATGCGTGTACCTTAGGTGCATTACCCAATTGGAACTGGGCCACCCTGTCAGACCCTGTAACTCAGGGCATCGGTGTACCCAGGGCCTACCAGGGGCTGAAGCATGTATTATGCCACCCCTGGATGGCCATCTAAATCTGACACAACTGGCTGCACGACAGCTGGGGCAACGTAGCGTACCCGCTCGTTGCTTTAGGTATAGTAGCCCTATATCTAACCGTACCATGGACACCCGAGTTCCTATCAGTCACTCCTATGGCAGGCCTTGACAATCCTGAAGGCAGAGTGCTTGGAATCGTGTGAATTGGGTTCTGGCCCGAGCCGAGCCCGGTTGCAGCTTGCGGAACCAAGACCCAATGGCTGTTCCATGATAACGCGTACCATATCGGTAACTTCGGTATCGCGTTATCAAGGCATGTCGAGTAAGGTGTCATATGAATCGGGACACTGCCCCCTCACCAATTCTGGCGACGAGGTTAGCATTCCGCCCTTCTAGAGGGACACGACATGTACGTAACTGTGAACCCCGGTTAAAGTTAACTAAAGCCTCAGCTCCACAAAATGGATGCTGCCACCACAGACACGAGTCTGACCTCCTGCTGCTGGGAGTCCTTCCAGCGAGGAGAGCTTGGACAAAGGGTTTCCTGTCAAGGGCGGTGTTCGCACCGTCCCAGACAGGGTTTGTGTATTCTGGGTAGGTAGGGCTTTGCGAGAAGGTGACTGCGGAGTAGCACCCCGGTGCTCACTACGCATCTGCCGGTCAGAACCAGTTCCAGGGGAGCCAGCCCCTGGCCTGGGGAAGTCCGGCAGGGGAGAGGGGTGTAACTACCCCCCTTCCTGGTCCCACCCTTAGGGCAGGACCTAGTCATGTACCCACCCCTTTCTTTAGGATAAAGGCCGGAGCGGGGACCCTTCCAAATTAGATCATCTTTGAATCAAGAACTACTTTCTACGAAAGGACATTCAAGACTCTTCTCAAGATTTCTCCCTTGTGACTAAGGAGTAGTCACCCTGCATCCGCAGGCACCATCTAAGAACTCTGCGGTTTGCTGCAAGTCCTTCCTCAGGAATCCGACGGCCCAGCTCGACGAGAACCGGCTTCCCTGGCACCTCTGACCTCTACCCACGTCATCAGCGCAGCTGTGATCTGCGGGTGCGACGAGACCTCGAGGGACCGGCCATCATCAAAACCTGCACGCTTTCTTAATCAGCACGATCATCGAAGTAATTCTCTGGTGAGTGCTCTGGGGTCCGAGAAGCCCCGACCCTGAGCAGCTCCAGCACCGAAGTGCAGTCTCCCAGCATCTCCACGATCTGCGTGGGGCCCTTCTGCTCGCTGCTCAGCACGTTGTCTGGTCACTAGCCGCTGGCTTGTGCCCTTCTTTGACGACATCCGACAACCAACGCTGCTGGTCTGGTTGCTCCAGACTGGCCCTTGCTTCCATCTTTGAGAGAAGCATCCCGGACCCTCCTGGTCCACTCAAGACGCCATTTTAGGCCCACCACGTGGCCCTGAAATCTGCCAAGGCTTGTTGCCCAATCCTGGGCTCAGCGACGCCGACAGCATCAACCTTCGTGGGACAGCTTGCACCTCCATCCTGGTAGCCGACAACGCCTCCTGGTCCGTGAGACTGCAGAGCCTAGCGTCGCCCACTCACCTAGTCGAGGTGACGGCCAACCGGTGCCTTCCTGGTACCCTCTGACTACTGGCTAGTAGTACGAACTTGGTCCCCTCTGCTTTCAGGTATCAACGATCTCTGATCCAGGCTTGGATCCCTACGAACTATTCAGCACTGGTCGCCGGCCAGCAACTCCTTTTCTTCCGGCTCCTGGCTCGTCAGCGAAGACCCCGACGCCTGTAAGACTTGTGCAGCCGCAGCCCTCGTGGCTAGGTAACTTCGGCATTTCGGTGCCTGCATAGCCTCCTTACTCTAGGGTCCCGAGTCCCTCGCTTCCGACTTGCCTTATCGGGTCCGCCCGAGACCACTAAACTTTCCGTGTCCTCGGACACTTGTTTTAATTGTGCACTTGAAGTATTTTCCTAAGAGTTTTGGTTTGTGCTTAGTACCCTGTCCTCATAAAGAGTCCAGGGCTGTTGTGATTCTTAATAAATATTCTGTTTATTTTCATAACACTTGTGTGGTGTCCTTTCACTTGGAGTTCAAGGGGTATGTGATGGTATAACAGCTGGCTTAACACGCCCTCTAGAGTTTAGCCCGAAGACTGCTCGTATCCACGCTACTAGGATAGCTGGTCTAAGGTTGACTTACAACTAATCACCATAAGGGTCGTTTGGAACGATACATAGCGGTCGCTAGAATAGCGAACGTTGCATATCGGGCCAACTTCTCACACCAGGGCCCCCAAAATCCTTAAGATGTCCCTACGGACCATGTGAACATTTTGATACCAATAAAGTTTTGTGCCACCTTTATTGACTATTTTCAAAGTGGACAGGCACTGTCTTAGTCACGATCGTGAAAAAATATATATCATATCATTTTATTTCACATTGGCAACGTGCTTCATTGCATTTGTCAGTACACTTATAATCCAAGAGCAGAGACTCCAAAATAATCAAAAAAGACACAAACTTCCGTCTTTCTATTTTCGTCACTTATTGCCCAAATGGGCGTATGCTCACATATCTTATAACATTTAAGGAGGTCAGGAAAATATTGAAAAATCAAGATTATATATGTCAAGAGCAGACCAACATAGATTTGTTTACTGGCCCACTAGGGCTTGATAGGCAGTGAATGCAATGTTATAAGATATGTGGACATAAGCGCAACCTACATCACAGCACACTTGAGAGTGAGATCCATATTGCAAAAAAATTGGCATATAATCAAAGGAGATCCCATTATAGGTATAGACCTACAAAGAAATCCCCAGATTACATATAAGAAAGGCAGACTCTATAAGAGACAAGTTGGTACATAGTGACGTAAGGATGGAAAAGAAAATGTGGTTACATCCAATGGAAGGATTTTTTAAGTGCAAAGCCTGTATAAATGGGGAAAATCTGAAAGAATTTACATTGCAAAATCGAACACACAAGATTAGAGAGCACTACACATGTAAAAGTGAATTTGTTGTGTACCCTATCAAATGTGATTGTGGGAAGGTCTATGTAGGCAGTACAACATTATAAGTCCACAGACGCATCTTACAGCATTTAAGAGCAGTCAAAAACAGTGATCTCAGATATGCACTAGCCAAGCATTGCAAAAACTGCCTTAATCATGATTTTAATAATCTCAAATGCAGTGTCATTGATGGAGTTAAGAGTGAGGAGAGAAGAGGGTATAGAGAAAACAGACTCAGAATTCTAGAATCTAAGTCCATACTTGCACTAGATAGTATGGAACCGAAGGGATTCAATGCCAGCGAAGAAATGTAAGTCCACTTGTAATCTGTTTTGATGCTTCGAGTAACATGTCAGCTTTTGTAGAGAAGTTATTATCTGTACATAGGTGCTAGCAGCATGTTATATGATCCATTTTATATATAACAGTTTAAAATTTGAATATGTTGGTTGGTGATCAGTCAACTAATATGATATTTCTGTTTTTATATTTTTCCAGATTATAGAGAATGTAGGTGCATTCAGAGTAGTCATGGACACCAGTAAGAAACACTGGAAGATTTCCTACATAATGGGCAGAATAACAACTACTAGTTGGGGTGTTAGTAAGAATTATTTTTTAACCTTTAAGTAAGGAGCTTTGAGACAGTGTGTCATGTGAACATTTGTTTTTGTTCAAGATCTCAATCGGTGGAACTTTACTACATACAGATTCTGCACAGAAGTTACAATTTCCTGTAGAAATTAGGAATGTACTTATTTGTTTATTTACTTTACACTACTTAGGAAGTGACGAGGGGGTCAATCTATATCTAGAGATTGGCATGACAGCAGGCCCACTAGGGCTATATTTTGCTTTAGAGTTGCCTATTAGTTTAATATAGACCTTTTACTTACTCTGCTTTGGCGTCAATAGCAAAGTTTGCTAGACAAGACCACAGAAACTTCGATATGTTTTTTGGTGATGGTTGTTCTTGCTCTTACAGGTCTAACACCTTTACAATGATTTACGATTTGATGCATCATTTATTTTTGTCCATGCCCGAAGCCTACTAAGGCAGAATTGTGTATTATTTACTTTGGTTATGTGCCGTAAACATAGCATATTTTTGTCAAAATTCTTCTATGTCTGCTAAGCACTGCCCTGCAACGTGTATATGTCACTATAATTTGAAAACAAAATGGTAACTCACCTGTTGATGAAGGCGAAAAGCTGAAACGCGTCCTGTGAGACCATGTTGTACGTTTGTGAAGTGTGAAAAAGAAAAAATAAATCCACTTGGTTACAGCTTGGAGTGCCCCACCTTCTTACTGTAGTGTTTGTGGAGGATCGGAGAAAAAAAAAAAAAAATATATATATATATATATATATATATATATAGATATATATAGATATAGTTGTACTGTGTGAACAAGGCTGAGGATTCTGCTGAAACGCGTAACAGCAAATAAAAAACTTGCCTGAATACGAATTGAGCCTGCTGTGTTGGTGTCTTAAGAGAAACCGGAGTTGGAGTGTGTGTGTGTGTATGTACCAAAAAACGGCGAGAGCGGTGCATCAAAAGTCTACAACACTGGCATGGGAAACAGAGGCCAGACCCAGAGAGGCAAATAATGGCACAACAAGCACAGGAGCTAACAGTAATGAACCTTTCAAGTAGACTATTAACCGAAAGTGAAGAACAAGTCCTTAAACTGGGATTGACTTTTTGTCCGGACTCACCTATAGACTATGCACAGACACGAATAGATATGTACCTGTTTGTACGTTAGTTGAAATTGTTTAAGATCCATCAGAGTAGACAACAAGGTCTCAGTAGACAATATGAAAGCGTAACCACATCTCAAAGTGATGTAGATATTTTAGAAATACTAGAGAGCCTCAGCAGCGAAGAACCTGCAGACTTAATACAAACAGCTCTCCTTCCTGACTCAGCTCTTGACACAGTGACACCCAATATAGAGCATATCCAGCAAACTAAAGTGAGTACACCCTTTAGAGCCAAATGTAAATTTAGACCACATCTACCCAGGGATAACACTGATGTATTTCACGATCTTGTGAATAATGACATTTTGAGGATTCTCGAAAAACCAGTTGGAGACAGAACCTTACCGTAGAACACAGAGAAGCCCTAAGGAACTTACCAAAAGATGACACCATTATAATTAAACCCTCTGACAAAGGGGGAAACATTGCAATTTGGGAACAGAAAAGCTATATTAAAGAGGCTATGAGACAGCTCTCCAACACCACATGCTACACCAGAGTAGATGTATCATATCCTAACAAATTGCAAACAAGAATTTTCCAACATCTCCAGGAATGGTCTAACAATGACCTCCTAAATTTCTTAAAAATGAGACAACAACTATTTCAACCCTTTATCTACTTCCCAAGGTACACAAAGATCCTGTACAACCACCAGACAGACCCATAGGGTCGTCCAAGAATAGTCTGCTGGAAAATGTCTCACGGTACGTGGAGCTTTTTTTAGCAGAATATGTTAAAGACTTAACATCACACATTACGGACACTAATGATTTTCTCCAAAAAATCGAAAAAACATTAATTGGGAAGAACATTTCTGGCTGGTATGTCTTGACGTAGAAAGTCTATATACCAGCATCAGGCACAGTGACGGGCTTAAAGCATGTGAATACTTTTTAAAATGAGGAGTATACATCTTGAAGCACATTCCAAAATGCTCCTCCAAATGATAGAACTTTGCCTGGTAGAAAAAAAATGTCTTTCAATGGGGTGTTATACAAACAATCAGAGGGTACCTCGATGGGCACCTGCTTTGCCCCCAGCTACGCCAACTTGTTGGTAGGCTGGTAGGAGGTGCAGGTGCTCTAGGGTGAAACCTTGGAACCCTGGAGTAACAAGGTAAATGTCTGGCTCAGGTACATGGACAACGTCTTTTTCATCTGGGTAGGCAATGAGAGAGATCTCCTAAGCATGCTCAATCAGAACACTGTCAACCTAAAATTCTCCATGCAGCATAGTCAGGAAAGTGTTGATTTCCTTGACATTAAAGTAACAACTCATGGCAACAAACTAGACACTGAAGTATTCAGGAAGAAAACCGCAGGCAACTCAGTATTACATTCTGAGAGTTGTCATCCTCCTAACTTCCGATGGAGCATTCCATTCAGTGAATTTCTTCGTGCTAAAAGAAACTGTAGCACTGACGTTACTTTTGAAAAAAACAAAAAAGAGATGTTCAAGAGATTTCAAGCCAGGGGCTATTCGACTAAAATGCTCAAAAAAGGAGAACAAAGGGTTGAAAAAATCAAAAGAGAAGATGCATTGTATAAAACTGCCAAAACCAAACCAACCAAGTCAGATTCTGTCATTAGACTTATCACCGCCTACAACTCCCAATCACCACAACTCTGCCAAATAATTAAAAAAAGGTGGGATATACTCTTGCAAGATAAAATCCTGAAGGAAAAACTAGGCACCCACCCATCTATAACCTATAGGAAAGGGCGCTCAATAAAAGATCAGATTGTGAGAAGTCACATGGAGAGCAAAAAAGTTACTTGGCTAGAGAAAAGAGGAGGATTACACAAATGTGGAAAATGTAAAGCGTGTAGTCACAGTGATAATGTGAGGGAGGTCACGTTGCAAAGAACTAAAAGAAACTGGTGTATCAGCAAAAACATACAATGTAGCACTGAATTTGTCATATATGTAATCACTTGTCCATGTGGAAAGTGGTAAATAGGCTCTACAACAGGTGTCTCCAACCGGTCGATCGCGAGCTACCAGTATCTCGCCGACCCCTTGGGAGTACTCGCCCAGCATCTGATAATTAATCTTTCGTTCGGCGCTCCAGGATGTATTTATTAGCCCTTCATTGTCTTTTAATGTTTGTTATTAGTGTTTGCCCGCCCTCTCCAAAACCAGCTGCTCAGATTGCCTGAACCTAGCTTAGCTGGAGCGGGGCAGACAGAGGAACATGATGCTCTTCCTGTAGTCTGGCACAATCAGGAATCGCGCCACCAGCCTTTTTCAGACGAGCACCGCGCCTTACATGGATCTTTTGGGCGGAGTGGAGCAGCAGATCGGTAAGTGAGCCTCTGGCATAGTGGCTGCATAGTCGGCAAAAGCGGTTCAGTGCATGAAAGGACCTTTTGGTTTTCACATGGGATGGCACTGCGCTTCATATCTGCCTTCCCTAGTAAGAAGCACGGTAGCAGAAGATGTTAAAATCAAAGGGCCTTGCGTGCAGTCAGCCGCTTTCACTGACTACACTGCGCTTTATATTTGCCATCACATATTAGTCAGTGAAAGCAGCTGAATGCATGCAAGGCCCTTTGATTTTATCGTCGGCTACAACCATTCTTTACTAGATGGAAAGCAAGGTGCTTACTACCCTTGCTTCCACGTTGAAAAATGCAAATGCAGACATAAATTGAATTGTGTGATTCTGCAGCGCAGTGGTTATAATCCTATGGTGCGAGGAGCAGGGGCAATGTGGGTCGTTAGCTGAGGCAGAAGTGGAGCCTTTTCTAGAACAGGCAGCAATTCTTCAAAGGCTTCAGGTGAGACGTCGCTGCTGCCTTTCCTGCCCTATTTTAAGCTCCCCTGTTTAATATGTGGCACGCTAAACTTAGCTGGGCAAATCGATTTCTCCCTGGTGTATTCATTAAAGCAGTCATTCCTTTGGTTGAGGTTGTCTTCAAGCTGCACATTCACATTTGTTGGCCTCTCGAAATACTGTGTTATGATGGCATGCACTATGGGGGGGAGAGGGAGAGGGGGCTATACATTGAAAAGAAGGGCTTAGTTTGCACCGCGAGCTAAAGCAGTTTTCAGTTAACTGTGTTGCCTGATTAGCTGTGAAAATATTTTAGCTCAAAGTTCTGGCTTTTACTTACTGAATTCATGGCCCAGTTACAGCAAGATCAGAGGGGGTCGCAGTATGCATGAATTGAGTATGCAGTTAGTACGATGTTGTTTAAATAACCAGGGCAACTGACCAGAGTATGTGTGTATGTCTGGTCAGTGCGAAGCAACTGCATTTCTTTATTTCATTAAGGTGTAATCAGGACCATGAACTTGAATCCTGATGAGGGTGAGCAGCCGTTTACTAGCCATGTGGAGACAGTGGGCTGCTTATGAAGGCTATGGACAGGCTTCACAAGCAAACCTTTCCCATTGTGGGTCATTGTACTTGTATGCACTTATGTAATTACAGTTCAGCAGCTCCAGTCAATCACTGATGGCTGTACTGTTGAAGTCCTGACCTGGACACTCAGCTGAAGGGTAAGGTTTTGAGCCCAAGCATCAATTAACTTCTCAATTGGGGAGGAGGTGCCGTTAGGGTCCGAGCTACCAACTTTCGAAATGGGGAACGGGCTTCGAGTCTCCATGTTGTCTCAACATACTGTAATTCTGGGAAAACGCCTCAAAAATGAATGTGTCCTTGTGTAATGTATTTGGTGTATATATAAAGTGCTTCAGGAGTTTTTGGTCAAGTTTGCTGTATATATAAAACTGCAAAAGTATCAAGTAATAATGATCTATGACGTCGATTAGGATGGCGGACGGACGCAAGTCCGTCCGCCACCCCCGAGGTGGAGGGACCGTCCGCAGGGGCAGCGGCGTTCCCTCCATAGGAATTAGGTTGTGACCGCCACCCTGGTGGTCACATCCTGTATATTTAAAATTGCGGCGGGTGCTGCTTAAACCAGCACCCGCCGCAAAGTTAAAAATGCATGCTTTGCATTTGCATGCACAAAGCGGCAGGCACCGCCCGGTGCCTGCTGCTTTGTGCATGCACATGCAGGGGGGTACCATAGGTACTCCCATGTGTACCCCCCACCCACCAACATCTTGGGGGCCCGCAAGGGGCCCCCAGAGGCAAAGGTCCACATGCTTTTCCACGGCGGAATATCCGCCGCAGAAAAGCATGTCTCCGCACCCATCATAATATGGCTGGCGGTGTCTTGCAGACACCGCCACCATATTGTGGTCCACACCCGGTGGATCAGCGGCGGACGGACCTGCCGTCCGCGGCTGATCCCACCGCCATCATAATCTAGCGGTGGGTGTTTTCAAGAACCGCTGCGGTGAATCCGCATTCTCCGGGCCGTCTGTGGCTTCCACCGGCCCGGAGGATGCCGATTCACCGCCATCATAATCGACCCCTATGTTAGAAAATTAAATGCTTTCCCAAAATAAAAACAAAATAAGTGGGAAACGCTGCCTATTTTTGACACTACAATTTTAACATCTGCTGGCACAGCGCTTTATATCCCCTACTCTTCTTTATTTTAAAATAAAGGCTTCCCCACAATAAAAAAAAGTTCCCATTTCATACATAGGATATACCTCTCTAATACCATGTGGTGATATCAAATGGTGTGATAATCAATACTGTTTTGTTTCCTGGGCAGTTGTCTGGCTATTATGAAGTTCAAACTAAAAACAAGGCCCAGAATACACCATTCCTCACTGTAACTAATAGTCTGCAAATGCTCAGACATGAAAGGAGATCCTATGTATTAATTTGTAACATAACTTTTCTCTCTTTGTTTATTTGATAATGAAGAAGAGGGGGGTGGGGGCACTGTGTTGCAGTATTTTTATAGTGCTTACCAACGTAACCAATGTGTTGCGCTGAAGCATTGACTTACAATGGTCAGCAAGCTATGGCATGTGTAGGCAGGTGGTTGGAAGTGTTTTCTTTGTTGGTTTGTGCGCCTATGTGGGAAGCATTTCCTTGTTTTGCCTGGCGAACTTACGAAATTAAGCTTAAAGTAAATGAAGCTGGGCGTGGGGTACTCTTGAAAAAATGCACAAGTTGTTTGGCCTTTAGTAGCTCACGACAATTTTCACTGTTCAGAAGTAGCTATCTCTACTGAAAAGGTTAGAGACCCCTGCTCTACAACTTTTCCTGTGAAAAAGAGAATATTAGAACATTGGAGGGCCATTACAAACAAGGATTTTTCCTACAGTACTGCCAAACACTTCAGTGCTCACCACAACAGCGATTGGACCAAAGCAAAGTATTTTGCACTTGATACAATTCCCAAAAATCCCAGAGGGGGTAACAGACTCTTAGCTTTACGTAGATGGGAATCTTAATTCATTCTCCAAGCTGGGAGTGTCGCACCGATGGGGATGAGTATTGATGAAGAAATGCATGTACATTTCTGATCTGTGATTTATATATTTGCCTCTCGCTACCTAGAAGGAATGCAGTTCCTGAATTATAGGTTTATAAAATATACTTATGTTCCACCTCCGCCCCTTTCTTTCCCCCTCACTGTGCTGGACCCTTTCTAAATTCTACTTGCTTACATGTAATCAGTTGACAATCCTAGTTTAGTGATGGTTTTATCGCTCATGATGTAGCTTTTTTCATAATCATTGGATTGATTGTATATTTGATATCAAGAAGGATTGATACTAATCACTATCTTCTCTGTTTTCTCTTATCCAGATGGTACGATTTGGAATGAGTGTGTCACGAAATACGAATAACCTTACGAGCACGGAGTTAAGTGTCGGTCTTGACCACATTCTCCTTTGAAAAAATTTTGGGGGAGTATTTAGTATTCATTTTGACTTTAGTGCCTCAGATTTGGATTTACTCTACCTGAATAGACAGAGACTAGTATTGAATGGATAGGGTACTATACCCATGATTTTCTTTTAAAATAATTGATTGAAACCTTTTCCTTCTATCCCTTTCCACTTATAAGTATTGCAACAGAATAATATTTTTAAAAAAGCTAATCTAGTGTACTACAACAATGCCGATTTACTGTTAAAAATGTGTTTGGGTCAGTCGCACATTTTATTTTTTAACATGTAACTAAATCGAAATGTTACTTATGTTTTGTTATTTAATGCACTGGGACTCTATATGAATAGAATATCGAGTCTGCTTTCTACATTTATGTTTGGTTTCTCAAAAAAATGCATTTAACTTCCAGGATCGGGATAGTGGTCATGTGACCAAGAGCAGGATTGCTCGAAACGCGTCTGTTGTTTTGACCGAATAAAACTTATAGTTATCTCACTGGATCGGCGTGGCTCGTACTTTGTGGTTACGGAAGTGGAGTTTTTGTTGTATATATATATATATATATATATATATATATATATGAACCACGTGGCTCCTCTGGATCTCTCGGTGTTTCCATCGCCTGCTCAGCACATTCAGCACACCAGCAAACAGAAAGGAGACGGACCACGTCACATCAGCATATCGTAGTTTATTCGGTACACAGAAAGCAGCCAAGCGTTTCTGGCAAGGTATGCCCTTGTTCACGCTGCAACATGTGCATAAGACTGAATGCTTTTTAAATGCGATTTCAAACAGTGACCACCCCTTCACAGTGACATAGTGAGTCATGTGACTTAATAGATATAGAAAACATACTGCCACAGTAAGTGTGAGTACATCTGACAGTAATATACCAAAAAGATACATCACTGGTTAAATCCATATTCAGACAACAGTAGACACAATAAATAACTGGTTAAATCCATGAATGTAGATATACATTTTAGGGCTGTCAATATATTACTAACATTTTTGCATCACATCTTATCTAAATATGACCCAACTTGATTTCTATGGGTGAATAATGACCAGCTGTGGATACCAGGAAACTCCCTCATCAGCAAATGTACAATTAGTTTGTCTGATCACATAACCATGGCAGTTATGATAAAGTGCTAAGTGAAGGTTAAAAATAAAGTGCAAGGTTATGAAAAAAGTGCACAGGAAGAGAAAGCTATACGAGATAAAGTGCAATACCATTCATTATCTCAAGTACGAAAAGAATATATCTAAGCACACTTCAATCTCATATGGGTTTAGATTACCACAACATTCTATGTGCGTATTTCGTACCTTAATAATAATAAATAGTATAAATAGTTAAAAGCTCCATGAACAACAATAAATACACCTAGATTTGTGATAATCAATTGATGATATATATACACACAAGTTTAAATGGCATATATATACATCTGTATTACATATTTACAACCCACAACACTTTGTGTGTGGTGTTTTCATGTCCATATCTGAGATATCTGTCATCTTATCAAGTAATAAACGATGTAAAAAAGTAGAAAAGTGGAAAAATAGAAGGGTAGAAAAAATACAAATATACATATGTAAAAAAAAAAGGAAGCCTAATGGTGCTAAAAGGGTGAAAATTGATTTAATCACGACCTCTCAAGGTGACACTGCAGACATTGCAACTTCATCTGGGGTTTCTCCTACTAGGAACAGGTCGGATCCAGCCAGCCCCTTACTCGCCTCATCGGTCCCCGTGTGTACTGGGCCATTCATCTTTGGAAGGGCCTCTTCTTCTAACACCACAGACTTGTTCATCAGCTCGCTAACGGACATTGTTAGAAATCTTTTGAATCCCCTGACCGTCAGGCTGGACTTTATAGAAAACAGACTGTCGGCCATAGAAAAATTTTGCATTGATAATAATGGCTTGGATCCTGGGGTGAGAACAAACTCAAGTGGGGCTCATAGGTCCAGTGCTGGGTCCAGTCAGTTACCCCCAGTCCTAAACATCCAGGCTCCAAATATTCAAACAGCTCATGTGAGGGTAATGTCCAATAATAGCTCTGTATCTGCTCCCCCTTCAGTTGCTCCAGCTGGCCCTAGTCACTTGTCCCAAGTTTCAAACAGCCAGGCCTCCAATCTCCCAACATCCCAGCTGAGGGCAGTGACTAATAATAGCTCTGAATCAGCCCCCTCATCGGCTTCACTGGTGCCCCATGTACAGAGGCCACCGGTACCTGCCCCCAGAAGGTCAAAACAGCATGTTCAGGCACACCAACTCGGTCAGGATAGACCAGTTACTGGGCAGGCTGGCTGCCCTACTAGTCCTAATACAAGGCGTATGGCAGTCAACTTGCCCCCTGAGGCAGTAGCTTACACTGCAATTCTGGTGGGAGTACCAGAACTTATCGGGGGCGCAATGGAATCGCAGGATTCCCTGCGCAATAAGGTGATTAGTTGGTTAAATATCCATAGACCTCTCCCACTTCATCTAAAGGGAGCGGTTCTTATGGTAAGAAGGGTCCCATGGATTGGGTACACTCCCAAGAAATGTGTGGGGGACTGTATAATCGTAAGCTTCAAAAGTCCACAGGTCGCCCCATACATTTGTAACTGGCTCGGCAGTGCAACTAAAACAGCAGTTGATTTGGTGCCCCTTTCATTTTTCTATCCAAATGCACCCAACCTAGCTGTGAGGAGGGATGAGGGCTGGACCAGGGTGGGCTTTGCAGTGGATGGCTCATGTTACAGGCCCAGGCACAACGAGTTTCCCACTTACGGTAATTTCATTCACCCAAATAGATACTCCTGTTTGGACCAGGTTGATTGAACACAAAAGGGTGTCGCTTTGCAGGTCGCCAAGGAAACTGATAACGGCAAGGAAAGTATGGGGGGGACGAGAGTTGTGAGTGAGACCAATGTCAGGGCATATGAATGCCATGGTAGGAGAAATATAGTACTTGGGAGCCCAAGTGATCTAGCAGTTATTTCATCAAAGGATCCAATGGGTACTAATTTGACAACAGCAGTGATAAGCGCTCTGTCCCTCGAACCAGCTGAGCCAGCTACCAGTGGAACTCCTGATCCGCCCTTAGCCATTGCATCAACCTTACCTGAACGGCCAGGGACCAGGGCAGGTACCCAATGTCTGAAGGTCCTCTCCTGGAATGTGGCGGGGATAGTAAATAAGGTGCATTCAACTGATTGGGACCTCCTGATACAGGGCAGTGATGTCTGCCTCTTCCAGGAGACGTGGGTGAGGGAATCCCTGAGTAGAATGGGCTATGAAATTTTCGAAATTCCGGCCAAGTGGATTGGGAAAGGGAGGCCTTCAGGGGGACTGGCAATCTGGGTAGCTACTCACATTGGATGTCAGGCGGAAAATATCCCTACGTTCTCGCAGGACATCCAGGGTGTGCTGCTTAGATGGCCCGGTGCAATAACCCTGGCAATCATCAATGTATACTCGCGCCCAGTTCCCTTGGCCAGGGAATCATCAACGCTTGATGACTTATCGTCCTTTCTGGGTCAACTGTCTGGCGATTATAAGATAGTGATGGGTGGGGATTTTAACTGCCACTTTGAGCCCCTAGAAGGGTTAAAGGAGGGTGCTCTCACTACTGAGGATGATTTCTGGGGAGTCCCACCATGTTCATCTCCCCAACCTAAAAATTGGTCCCCGCTTGCAGTACAGATCATGGCCCTTATCCTAAATTTTGGAATAAGGGCCTGCAATGGGCGTACCCCGTCAGATACCCCGTCACTGTGTACATTTAACAGGAAGGACCACGAGTCGAGAATAGATTATATCTTCTTAGACATTAGTATGTGGTCTAAAGTCCAGGATTTCAGGGTGGTGCCAAGAATAGACAGTGATCATAACGCTCTCCTACTGGAGATGCAACATCCTGCTCCTGAAGTAGGGTCTTCAACTCTTACTGATAGTGATGACCCTGGGAACTTGGTTCTCACTACAAATAGGCGTCGTGTAAAATGGGGGAAGTTGCTAAATACGGAAGGTAGTTTGGTTAAACTATATGAAATAGCACTCCCAAAGTTTTAAAAAGTGGATGACCTTATACATTTTCAGAGACCCATAGATTACAACAAGCAACTAGCGCAAATTCATGCGGAACTAGTAAGTGGTCTCGCTGAGGTCTTTTACCCATTGGTAGCATCACGCCGAAAGAAGACCCGAACCCCGACCTGGTACAATAGTAGCTGCAAGAAGATTAAGTCCGACTTAGTTGCTACCATTAAAATCGGATCCAATAAGGGCAGGGTGCAAGAACTAAGAAGGGACTACAAAGCGGCAATGAAAATTGCAAGGGCTGAGTGGGATTGGGACCGCTGGCATGATCTATCTGATGCCCTAGATGCCAAAGACTCTAGGAAATTCTGGGCCCTGGTGAACACGGGAACAGGTGAACTTAAATCTGCAGTGGAGCCTAATATTGCTCCCGCTGTTTGGGAGGCTCACTTTGGGGGACTCTACCGGGATATTACCCTGCCATCCGGCGATGTGGAGCCTGAGGTCTCTGCTTCTTCGGAAGCGGCCTTAGAATTCACCCTTGGTGAGGTGGCGAGTGCTATTGAGAGACTGGCGAGGGGGAAGGCCCCTGATTTAGATAGGTTACCTGGGGATCTCTTTAGACACCATCCTGAGATCTGGGGCCCGTACCTCCTCATCCTCTTTAACGCCATATTGGGAGGGATGGCGATCCCCTGTTCTTGGCTGGGGGCAGAGATTGTACCTGTAGGAGAGTAGGGTCTGCAATCCTATGATCACCCGGACTTTTTGCTTTTGTTTCACTGGTTTACGACTTTCTCGGGCTGCGGGCCTGCTAATCAGACCCACAGCCTAGCTGTTCTCTCTCTAAATTGATGCATGTACCTTAGGTGCATTACCCAATTGGAACTGGGCCACCCTGGCAGACCCTGTAACTCAGGGCATCGGTGTACCCAGGGCCTACCAGGGGCTGAAGCATGTATTATGCCACCCCTGGATGGCCATCTAAATCTGACACAACTGGCTGCACGACAGCTGGGGCAACGTAGCGTACCCGCTCGTTGCTTTAGGTATAGTAGCCCTATATCTAACCACACAATGGACACCCGAGTTCCTATCAGACACTCCTATGGCAGGCCTTGACAATCCTGAAGGCAGAGTGCTTGGAATCGTGTGAATTGGGTTCTGGCCCGAGCCGAGCCCGGTTGCAGCTGGCGGAACCAAGACCCAACGGCTGTTCCATGATAACGCGTGCCATATCGGTAACTTCGGTATTGCGTTATCCAGACATGTCGAGTAAGGTGTCATACGAATCGGGATGCTACCCCCTCACCAATTCTGGCGTCGAGGTTAGCATTCCGCCCTTCTAGAGGGACACGACATGTATGTAACTGTGAACCCCGGTTAAAGTTAACTAAAGCCTCAGCTCCACAAAATGGATGCTGCCACCACAGACACAAGTCTGACCTCCTGCTGCTGGGAGTCCTTCCAGCGAGGAGAGCTTGGACAAAGGGTTTCCTGTCAAGGGCGGTGTTCGCACCGTCCCAGACAGGGTTTGTGTATTCTGGGTAGGTAGGGCTTTGCGAGAAGGTGACTGCGGAGTGGCACCCCAGTGCTCACTACGCATCTGCCGGTCAGAACCAGTTCCAGGGGCGCCAGCCCCTGACCTGGGGACAGTCCGGCAGGGGAGAGGGGTGTAACTACCCCCCTTCCTGGTCCCACCCTTAGGGCAGGACCTAGTCATGTACCCACCCCTTTCTTAGGATAAAGGCCGGAGCGGGGACCCTTCCAAATTAGATCATCTTTGAATCAAGAATACTTTCTACGAAAGGACTTCGAGACTCTTCTCAAGATTTCTCCCTTGTGGCTAAGGAGTAGTCACCCTGCACCAGCGGTCACCATCTAAGAACTCTGCGGTTTGCTGCAAGTCCCTCCTCAAGGAATCCGACAGCCCAGCTCGACGAGAACCGGCTTCCCTGGCACCTCTGACCTCTACCCACGTCATCAGCGCAGCTGTGATCTGTGGGTGCGACAAGACCTCGAGGGACCGGCCATCAACAAAACCTGCACGCTTTCTTAATCAGCACGACCATCGAAGCAATTCTCTGGTGAGTGCTCTGGGGTCCGAGAAGCCCCGACCCTGAGTAGCTCCAGCACCGAAGTGCAGTCTCCCAGCATCTCCACGAACTGCGTGGGGCCCTTCTGCTCACTGCTCAGCACGTTGTCTGGTCACTAGCCGCTGGCTTGTGCCCTTCCCTGACGACATCCGACAACCAACGCTGCTGGTCTGGTTGCTCCAGACTGGCTCTTGCTTCCATCTTTGAGAGAAGCCCCCCGGACCCTCCTGGTCCACTCAAGACGCCATTTCAGGCCCACCCCGTGGCCCTGAAATCTGCCAAGGCTTGTTGCCCCAATCCTGGGCCCAGTGACGCCGACAGCATCAACCTCCGTGGGACAGCTCGCACCTCCATCCTGGTCGCCGACAACGCCTCCTGGTCCGTGAGACTGCAGAGCCCAGCGTCGCCCACTCACCTAGTCGAGGTGACGGCCAACCGGTGCCTTCCTGGTACCCTCTGACTACTGGCTAGTAGTACGAACTTGGTCCCCTCTGCTTTCAGGTATCAACGATCTCTGATCCAGGCTTGGGTCTCTACGAACTATTCAGCACTGGTCGCCGGCCAGCAACTCCTTTTCTTCTGGCTCCTGGCTCGTCAGCGAAGACCCCGACGCCTGTAAGACTGGTGCAGCCGCAGCCCTCGTGGCTAGGTAACTTCGGCATTTCGGTGCCTGCATAGCCTCCTTACTCTAGGGTCCCGAGTCCCTCGCTTCCGACTTGCCTTATCGGGTCCGCCCGAGACCACTAAACTTCCCGTGTCCCCGGACACTTGTTTAAATTGTGCACTTGAAGTATTCTCCTAAGAGTTTTGGTTTGTGCTTAGTACCCTGTCCTCATAAAGAGTCCAGGGCTGTTGTGATTCTTAATAAATATTCTGTTTATTTTCATAACACTTGTGTGGTGTCCTTTCACTTGGGGTTCAAGGGGTATGTGATGGTATAACAGCTGGCTTAACACGCCCTCTAGAGTTTAGCCCGAAGACTGCTCGTATCCACGCTACTAGGATAGCTGGTCTAAGGTTGACTTACAACCAATCACCATAAGGGTCGTTGGAACGATACATAGCGGTCGCTAGAATAGCGAACGCTGCATATCGGGCCAACTTCTCACATTGGTGAGCAGCGGTTGGGATTTGAGCTTGCTGTTGTTTTACCACGCGTATCCTAAGAACATCTTGTGAAAGATCGCATAAGTACTCCAGGTACATATAACCTAGCTTAGAATACTCTGAGTTCTACTGAACCAGCTGTTGTAGCTCTTCAAGGCTTAGCACACCTTGGCTACAACTCTTAGCAAGGGCTCAGTAGGTAAACCCATAGTGTAGGTAGGTACATCACTTACACCACACTAGAAACAGCATGTCGGACAAAGGAGGAAACTCTGAGTCTCCCCTCGTGTCAGTCGACCTTCCACAGGTCAACTCCAGATATGCTGCGCTTAGCTTTCATGAGATGCGACAGATCTGTACGTCTCGAAAGATTAAGCAGGGTGCAAACCCTACCATTCCGTTTCTGATTGGTCTCTTGGAGACTTATGATGCCAAGAAGGCGGGTAACACCGACCCTTCTCATCCCGAAATGGAAATGCCTCCCCTCGAGGGAACCCGAGGTGACCCTGACCTTATCCATCTCTCTGCCGAGGGCGAAGAGGAGGACGAGGAACCAGAGACATCTGGGGACGAGGCAGACAAAGGTCCAGTCATAGTTAGTCAGCTAACTCAGGACAACTTAAGCCGGCACGAGTTTGGTACTAGGAGACCCCTGGGGCCTCTCTCGGGCCAGCTTAACATTGGGAACGGACGAGTTAGGTCTCTGTCGAGAGGCTCTAACAGATCCGCTCGAACCAATGGCTCTCGAGGTTCTGCTCGAAGAGGGATGACATCACCTCAGAGGAGAATGTACGAAGCAAAGGAGCGGGAAGTCAATCTGCGGATCGAAAGGGAAGAACTTGCCCTAGCCAAAGAGAGACTCGCCTTTGCCCGAGAGCAAGAGTTGAGTGGGACGATTCCCACTGGTGGCAGCATTCCCCCACGGGAACCCAGGGGTTTAGACACTAAGCACCTGAATAAGATAGTGCCCCCCTTTAAGCAAGGGGACGACATCCACAAGTGGATTACTGCTTTGGAGCGGGCCTGCACTGTAAAGTGCATCCCCCAGAGTCAGTGGGCAGCTATCTTGTGGCTCTCCTTTGAAGGTAAAGGTAGAGATAAGCTCCTCACCACAAGGGTCGAGGACGCTAACAATTACCAGATCCTGAAGAACACACTGATTGATGGGTTCGGCCTAACCACTGAGCAGTACAGGTTGCTGTTCAGGGATACCCAGAAAACTCAGTCTCAGGACTGGTCTGATTTCGTTGATTGTGCCACTAAGGCTTTTGAGGGCTGGTTGCTGGGCAGTAAGGTTACTGATTACCAAGGATTGTATAATTTGATCATGCGAGAACAGATTTTAAACAATTGTCAGAACCAGTTGTTGCATCAGCACCTTGTCGACTCGGATCTGACCTCTCCCCAAGAATTGGGAAAGAAGGCAGACAGATGGGTCAGAACAAGGGTTAAGCAAAACCAGGGCCAGAACCAGGGTGGTCAGAAGAAAGCAGACCAGAAGGGTAAAGATTCGAAAGGGGAACAAACTGACCAGAAGTCTTCGACAGGTCCCCAACAACCCAAAGAGGGGGGGGGTCAGGCTTCCCAGAAAAAGAAGAATCAAGAAGGTCAATCGAAAAGGTGGTGCCAATACTGTAAAAGTAAAACTCACTGGTTTAGTGAGTGCACCAAGAAAGGAGGGCAGACTCCTGCTACTGCAGCCCCTACGGCACCTGTGCCCCCTAGTACAGCCAGCAGTAGTAGTGCGCCTCCCAAGGGACTAGTTGGGTTAACCTTGGGTTCTGAGGGGTGTGACGGCTTAGCTGGTACACTCACTCAGGCTGTCCTTGTCTGTACAGGGGATGTGGATATATCCCCTGATATCAGTCCCAATACTTTGGGCAAATACCGACAGATGCCTTTAATAAATGGAAGAATGGCTCAGGCCTATAGGGACACTTGTGCCAGCGTCACCATGGTGACGCCTAACTTTGTGGACCCTGGACAGATCATGCCAGGTACAGAATTCCTGGTGACCAATGCCAGCAACGCCACTACCAGTCATAGTATGGCGATTGTTGCTTTCTCCTGGGGAGGGGTAAATGGCCAGAAAAAGGTTGTTGTTAGTTCAGACCTCCCAGTGGATTGTTTGTTGGGCAATGATTTGGAGTCATCACGATGGTCAGAAGTGGAGCAACGGACTCACATGGAGATGTTAGACTTGCCAGCACACGTGTTTGCTGTGACCAGGTCACAGGTCAGACGATGCCCCACTGAGCAGGTGCTGGATCCTGGAACAACGGACCAGACACCTCCCAAGAAGAGGAGCAGTCGGGTTAAGGCTTCGCCTTCCCCCTTGCCCCAGGTCGAGGATCAGGACTCAGAGGAGGCTGACCTCCAAGAATTGCGGGAAACTGAACCTAAAGAACTCGAACTTGATCAAGTTGAGTTTCTGGGCTCAGGGGGACCCACACGAGAGGACCTGGGGAAGGACCAGTTAGGCTGCCCTTCTCTTGAACCCCTCAGACAGCAGGCTGCTGCTGAGGCTGCTGGGATCGCCACAGGTACCCACAAGGTATACTGGGAAGATGGACTCCTGTACACTGAGGCAAGAGACCCCAAGCCTGGCATGACCAGGAGGCTGGTCGTCCCCTTGTCTCAGCGTGGTTTCCTCCTTACCTTGGCCCACGAGATTCCCTTAGCAGGGCACTTAGGCCAGACGAAGACGTGGGACAGGCTTGTCTCACACTTTCACTGGCCTCACATGAACGAAGATACCAAGGAGTTTTGCCGCTCCTGTGTCACTTGCCAAGCCAGTTGTAAGTCAGGTGGCACGACGAAGGCCCCCCTTATACCAATGCCTGTGGTTGGGGTGCCCTTTGAACGGGTGGGGATTGACATCGTCGGTCCCATGGAACCACCAACAGCATCAGGGCACAAGTTTATACTGGTGGTAGTGGATCATGCCACCAGGTATCCTGAAGCTATTCCCCTTAGGACCACTACAGCGCCTGTTGTGGCAAGAGCCCTAGTTGGAGTATTCTCCAGAGTGGGCTTCCCTAAGGAGGTCGTCTCCGACAGGGGTGCAAACTTCATATCGAGCTACTTAACTGCTATGTGGAAGGAATGTGGTGTCAACTACAAATTCACTACACCCTATCATCCACAATGCAATGGGCTTGTTGAGAGATTCAACAGGACCCTGAAAGGGATGATTCACGGACTACCTGAAAAGCTTCGGCGTAGATGGGACGTCCTGATCCCCTGCCTTTTATTCGCTTACAGAGAAGTCCCACAGAAGGGGGTTGGCTACAGCCCTTTTGAGCTTTTGTACGGGCATCCTGTGAGAGGACCCCTGTGTTTGGTGAAGGAAGGATGGGAGAGACCTCTCAAAAAGCCTGCAACCAGCATAGTGGACTATGTGCTGGGCCTCCGCTCGCGGATGGCTGAGTACATGGAGAAGGCATCCGAAAACCTTAAGGCCAGCCAGGAACTCCAAAAAACTTGGCATGACCAAAAGGCTGTCTCGACTGTTTATCAGCCCGGACAGAAGGTGTGGGTGCTGGAGCCAGTGGCCCCGGCAGCACTCAAGGACAAATGGTCCGGGCCCTACACCATCCTGGAGAAAAAGGGAGAGGTCACCTACCTGGTAGACCTGGGAACTCCCCGGAGCCCCCACAGGGTGCTCCATGTCAACAGGCTCAAGGCATATGTCGACAGGAAGGACATGAGTTTGCTCATGGCCATGGATGAGGGACAGGAGGAGGAGAGTGACCCTCTCCCCGACCTGCTCACTCAGAATCCTGACGATGGATCGGTAGATGGTGTTGTCTTTTGTGGCAGCCTCTCCGAACATCAACAGGAGGATTGTAAACAGGTTCTTCAATCCTTCCGGCATATGTTCTCTCTAACACCCAGTCAGACCAATTGGTGCACCCATGAGGTCAACACTGGTGACAGCTTGCCCGTGAAGAGTAAAATCTACCGGCAGCCAGATCACGTTAGAGACTGCATCAAGAACGAAGTGCAGAAAATGTTGGAGCTGGGAGTCATTGAACCCTCGGACAGCCCCTGGGCTAGTCCCGTAGTTCTAGTGCCGAAACCTCACACCCCGGGCGGTAAGAAAGAGATGAGGTTCTGCGTAGACTACCGGGGTCTCAATGCAGTCACTAAGACTGATGCCCACCCAATACCAAGGGCAGACGAGCTTATCGATAGATTGGCTTCGGCCAACTACTTAAGTACGTTTGACCTGACAGCTGGGTATTGGCAAATCAGGTTAGCTGAGGACGCCAAGCCCAAGACCGCATTTTCTACCCCTGGTGGGCACTACCAGTTTGTGGTGATGCCCTTTGGTTTGAAAAATGCACCTGCCACCTTCCAACGGTTGGTGAATCACGTTCTCACTGGGCTGGACGACTTCTGTGCGGCGTATCTTGACGATATTGCTGTCTTTAGCTCCACCTGGGAGGATCACCTGGTCCACCTGCGGAAAGTGTTAGAGGCTCTGCAAGCGGCAGGTCTCACTATCAAGGCTACCAAGTGCCAGATAGGGCAGACACAGGTTGTATACTTGGGCCACCTCGTCGGGGGAGGTCAAGTTCAGCCACTGGAGAGCAAGATACAGTCAATCAGGGACTGGGCTCCTCCAACCACCCAGACTCAGGTTCGAGCTTTCTTGGGCCTGACTGGTTACTACCGGAAGTTCGTCAGAAATTACGGATCGATTGTGACTCCGCTCAATGAACTGACGAGTAAGAAAATGCCAAAAAAGGTTCCGTGGACAGCGAGCTGTCAAAAAGCATTCGATGACCTAAAACAGGCCATGTGCACGGCACCTATCCTCAAGAGTCCAGACTACTCCAAACCATTCATTGTCCAAACAGATGCTTCTGAGTTGGGTGTGGGAGCTGTTCTATCTCAACTGAATTTTGATGGTAATGACCAGCCCATTGCTTTTATAAGCAGACGGCTGACCCCTAGAGAGAAAAATTGGTCAGCTATAGAGAGGGAGGCCTTCGCTGTGGTGTGGGCCCTGAAGAAACTGAGGCCATACTTGTTTGGCACTCATTTCAAAATTCAGACCGACCATAAGCCCCTCTTATGGCTAAATCAGATGAAGGGTGAAAACCCCAAACTGCTTAGGTGGTCCATTTCCCTACAGGGGATGGACTTCACAGTGGAGCATAGACCTGGTACTGATCATGGCAATGCAGATGGGCTCTCCAGGTATTTCCACTTAGAACAAGAAGACTCACCTGGTCAAGGTTAGCTTATTGTCCCAACGTTTGGGGGGGGGTCATGTAGGAGAGTAGGGTCTGCAATCCTATGATCACCCGGACTTTTTGCTTTTGTTTCACTGGTTTACGACTTTCTCGGGCTGCGGGCCTGCTAATCAGACCCACAGCCTAGCTGTTCTCTCTCTAAATTGATGCATGTACCTTAGGTGCATTACCCAATTGGAACTGGGCCACCCTGTCAGACCCTGTAACTCAGGGCATCGGTGTACCCAGGGCCTACCAGGGGCTGAAGCATGTATTATGCCACCCCTGGATGGCCATCTAAATCTGACACAACTGGCTGCACGACAGCTGGGGCAACGTAGCGTACCCGCTCGTTGCTTTAGGTATAGTAGCCCTATATCTAACCACACAATGGACACCCGAGTTTCTATCAGACACTCCTATGGCAGGCCTTGACAATCCTGAAGGCAGAGTGCTTGGAATCGTGTGAATTGGGTTCTGGCCC
This sequence comes from Lissotriton vulgaris, assembly GCF_964263255.1. Classification (NCBI taxonomy): domain Eukaryota; kingdom Metazoa; phylum Chordata; class Amphibia; order Caudata; family Salamandridae; genus Lissotriton; species Lissotriton vulgaris. Next base: position 585,920,416 of record NC_141697.1, on the reverse strand, counting down.
GAGCCGAGCCCGGTTGCAGCTGGCGGAACCAAGACCCAACGGCTGTTCCATGATAACGCGTGCCATATCGGTAACTTCGGTATTGCGTTATCCAGACATGTCGAGTAAGGTGTCATACGAATCGGGATGCTACCCCCTCACCAATTCTGGCGTCGAGGTTAGCATTCCGCCCTTCTAGAGGGACACGACACGTATGTAACTGTGAACCCCGGTTAAAGTTAACTAAAGCCTCAGCTCCACAAAATGGATGCTGCCACCACAGACACGAGTCTGACCTCCTGCTGCTGGGAGTCCTTCCAGCGAGGAGAGCTTGGACAAAGGGTTTCCTGTCAAGGGCGGTGTTCGCATTGTCCCAGACAGGGTTTGTGTATTCTGGGTAGGTAGGGCTTTGCGAGAAGGTGACTGCGGAGTGGCACCCCGGTGCTCACTACGCATCTGCCGGTCAGAACCAGTTCCAGGGGCGCCAGCCCCTGACCTGGGGACAGTCCGGCAGGGGAGAGGGGTGTAACTACCCCCCTTCCTGGTCCCACCCTTAGGGCAGGACCTAGTCATGTACCCACCCCTTTCTTTAGGATAAAGGCCGGAGCGGGGACCCTTCCAAATTAGATCATCTTTGAATCAAGAATACTTTCTACGAAAGGACTTCGAGACTCTTCTCAAGATTTCTCCCTTGTGGCTAAGGAGTAGTCACCCTGCACCAGCGGGCACCATCTAAGAACTCTGCGGTTTGCTGCAAGTCCCTCCTCAAGGAATCCGACAGCCCAGCTCGACGAGAACCGGCTTCCCTGGCACCTCTGACCTCTACCCACGTCATCAGCGCAGCTGTGATCTGTGGGTGCGACGAGACCTCGAGGGACCGGCCATCAACAAAACCTGCACGCTTTCTTAATCAGCACGACCGTCGAAGCAATTCTCTGGTGAGTGCTCTGGGGTCCGAGAAGCCCCGACCCTGAGTAGCTCCAGCACCGAAGTGCAGTCTCCCAGCATCTCCACGAACTGCGTGGGGCCCTTCTGCTCGCTGCTCAGCACGTTGTCTGGTCACTAGCCGCTGGCTTGTGCCCTTCCCTGACGACATCCGACAACCAACGCTGCTGGTCTGGTTGCTCCAGACTGGCTCTTGCTTCCATCTTTGAGAGAAGCCCCCCGGACCCTCCTGGTCCACTCAAGACGCCATTTCAGGCCCACCCCGTGGCCCTGAAATCTGCCAAGGCTTGTTGCCCCAATCCTGGGCCCAGCGACGCCGACAGCATCAACCTCCGTGGGACAGCTCGCACCTCCATCCTGGTCGCCGACAACGCCTCCTGGTCCGTGAGACTGCAGAGCCCAGCGTCGCCCACTCACCTAGTCGAGGTGACGGCCAACCGGTGCCTTCCTGGTACCCTCTGACTACTGGCTAGTAGTACGAACTTGGTCCCCTCTGCTTTCAGGTATCAACGATCTCTGATCCAGGCTTGGATCTCTACGAACTATTCAGCACTGGTCGCCGGCCAGCAACTCCTTTTCTTCCGGCTCCTGGCTCGTCAGCGAAGACCCCGACGCCTGTAAGACTTGTGCAGCCGCAGCCCTCGTGGCTAGGTAACTTCGGCATTTCGGTGCCTGCATAGCCTCCTTACTCTAGGGTCCCGAGTCCCTCGCTTCCGACTTGCCTTATCGGGTCCGCCCGAGACCACTAAACTTCCCGTGTCCCCGGACACTTGTTTAAATTGTGCACTTGAAGTATTCTCCTAAGAGTTTTGGTTTGTGCTTAGTACCCTGTCCTCATAAAGAGTCCAGGGCTGTTGTGATTCTTAATAAATATTCTGTTTATTTTCATAACACTTGTGTGGTGTCCTTTCACTTGGGGTTCAAGGGGTATGTGATGGTATAACAGCTGGCTTAACACGCCCTCTAGAGTTTAGCCCGAAGACTGCTCGTATCCACGCTACTAGGATAGCTGGTCTAAGGTTGACTTACAACCAATCACCATAAGGGTCGTTGGAACGATACATAGCTGTCGCTAGAATAGCGAACGCTGCATATCGGGCCAACTTCTCACAGTACCTATATATAAGAAGGGCTCTCCTCTGCTCCCAGCCAATTACAGGCCGATCAGCCTTATAGATGTCCCCCAAAAGCTATTCGCCCGCCTCATCTTGAACCACCTGCTAGACTGGGTGGAGGCCAATGACATCCTGAGCCCCCTTCAGGCTGGCTTCAGGAAAAACACGTCCACCATGGACCAGATCTTCCGCCTCGCCTTTACTGGAAGACGGTGAGGATAGAGGGGGGAAGGCTGTACATGGTGTTTGTGGACCTGAGGTCAGCCTTTGACCTGGTCCCTCGTAAGAAACTGTGGGAGGTCTTGTTAAAGCTGGGGGTACCTGCCCAGATCCTAAACATCATAATTAGGTTACACGATAATAACTATGCGCAGGTTAGGTGTGGGAGGGACGGCAGCCTCTCACCTAGTTTCCCTGTCCGCAGAGGGGTGAGGCAGGGTTGCGTATTGGCGCTGACCCTGTTTTGCCTCTTTATCAATAATGTCATATCCCACCTGGAAAATGTTAAAGACAATGATGCCCCACGTCTGGCAGGCAGGAGGGTGCCGGCAATCATGTTTGCCGACGACACCCTCCTGCTTTCCAAGTCCCCGATGGGAATTCAGAGGATTCTGGATGGATTTGGTCTCTTCTGTAAACAACATGGTCTAGAGATCAATACAGAGAAGACCAAATTCATGATATTTAATCCACCAAAAAAAGCCAGACCTAACCCCATTCTGGGTACCGCCAGCCTTGAAAGGGTAAAAACTTTCATGTATTTGGGAGTAACATTACAGGAAAATTTATCATGGGACCCCCAGATAGCAAGATCACGTCTAAAATTATCCCAGCTGTCGGGTGCAATCTTGAAGGTGGTCAACACCTCTTCCTACAAGCCTATCAGCCCGGCGCTCGAAATGTATCAACCCAAGCCAAGGCAGCCGCAACCTATGGGAGCGAACTATGGGGGCATAAAGCAGGCCAAGAACTGGCAAGAGTGGAAAACAGCTTTTTAAGACGCCTCCTGGCTCTACCGCGAGGCTCACCGCTCTTGCCTCTGAGACTTGATATGGGTTTCCCTTCCATTGCAGAGGAGCTAGAGTCAAAGCCGGTGAGGTTCTGGCACAGGCTTTGGTCCACCAGTGAACTTATTCACTATAGGCAGGACCTTATCCACGCCATGAACCTGAATCTAGGCGATAAAATTCCTTGGCTAGCTTTTGTGAAAAAAGAACTGTACTCCGTGAACCTATCTGAGTTATGGGTGGATCCCGAACAAGGTTGCAGAAGGGTTCCTCGCAAAAGATTGGTCCAAATCTGTAAAGACTATAGACTAGCACTCCTGCTGAATGCACAAAATAGCGCCACCCTCACAGACCGATTTTTGGAATCCAAAAATTCTTATGTTTTTGAACCTTTTATGGATTTTATTTATCCCATTCTTGCGAGGAAACTGTACGTACAATGGAGGCTAGGCACTTTGCCCATAAGAACATTTACCTCTAAATGGTTAATGGGCAACGATAAAATGTGTCCAAGCTGCAACACTTACGAGGAGGATGAATTCCATATCATGTTTGTCTGCCCTGCCTACATTAAAGCCAGGAAATATTGGCTAGCGCCTCTCTGTAGAAATTTGGGGTTCAGCAACTATTTACAAGCACATAGAGTAATGAAAACCAATACTTTTGCTCATATTGTGTTTGCAGTAGCCAAATTCCTAATGGCAGTTTGGTTGGTAAGGAAGAAGAAAATCCTCTAAATGTGTGAACATTGCTATGATCTGGTTTTACCTTCTGTGTTCTTTTAGCGAGGTGGGAAAATAATGCTTTTTATTGTATTAAATGTAAAAATTGTATGAATTGTATTTTTAAACTAAACTGTATGTGTTTTATCTGCATCTTTTATGGTCTTAACGACCGAAATAAAGAATTTTTGGATTGGATTGGATATATACATATATGAATTATTTCACCACCCACTTTTAAAGTGCCTATGCATAGAGTAATACTGGTCACACGGCATAGAGATAGAAGATAGATTACATATGTTTTAACAAATACATGACAATGCTAAAACCATAGTGGCTGTTACCAATTGACCATGTGGAAAATAGTACACTAAAACATTGTTGCTTTAAAGTGCAAAATAGTCAATTTGTTGTGCAAAGATGCGAATATGTACTAATATTGTGCAAAATATCACTTTAGCTGCCGCAGTTAAATAACGCCTCAATACATTTAATATACTAAAATGTAAATAATACTTATGTATCCTACAATATTCAGTATAAATATGCAAAACATTGCAGATGGGCATCAAAGGTTAAAACTACTGAATCGTTATTGATCAGTGGTAGTATTAGGTAATAGTCAGTGAACTACTCCTTCAGTCCACAGATACTGGCGAAAACCTAAACCCAGCGGAGCAGCAGATTAATGGAGAGTAAAGATGCCTGCATATTCAATAGTTGCATCTGCTACATGTAAATGTGCACAATAATCATCATGGGATAAATCCCCAGAATGTATAATGTGACTGTCATTCTAATTTCAAGGACCATGCCCATACTCATAGGTGCAAAAACCCATTAAAGTGCAAATGTAAAGTGCAAAATTGCGAAGTTAAAAATATATAATATCATCATCATAAGTAGACTGAGCCCAATAATACCGATCCAACATATCAAGGTTATTAATAACTAATAGTAGATCCTGTTTGGCAATAGTCATTGTTGATAAAAATTCATTGGCCTTTTTTATCACAGTAAAATACGGTATTATTGATTGTATCACTCATTGTTCCCGAGGCTGGAATATGTAAGACTGAAGAACCATAAGAATACAGTGTAAAATACGGTGTAGAATACATCAATACGGTGACCAACAATTACAACACCCTGTGAATTGGTTTCTATAATATATACCACTGGGTGTGCAGACCTAGTGTTTCATTGCAAGCTGGAAAACTGTATGCCTGGGAGCTAAAAACAGTAGGAGATATGAGTATATGAACAATTCTATATTATAACAATAAATAATTATCAAATAGTTAAGACCACTCTAAGAAATTGCCTAATGTAATAAAGAATTGTTACATGGACAGAGTAAAAAGTAAATCCATGTGATTACTGATATAGACTTGTATGTAAATCTTCTGTTAAATTAAGGCCCCCTGGCTGTTTGGTATCGAGCTGCAGTATGTACTTGGTTTCCAACTTACGAAGTTTGGATACTCTGTTGCTTCCCCGTCTGCTTGCACTGACTGCATCTATGACATAAAATTTTAGACCTTTGCTGTCACTTTGATGATATTCTCTAAAGTGCCTAGCCACCGGGTATGTATTATCTTGATTAACAATGGCTCTCAGGTGCTGTAGGATACGCATGTGAACTGCGTGCTTGGTGCTACCTACATATCTGAGTTAGCATGGACATTCTAGGATGTAGATGGTGTACTCAGTCTTACAGGTATGAACCTTGCTAATCCGATGTTCCTTACTGCTAAATCCATCTGTATATGTCTTTTTGTAAATCCCATGGGTACACGATTTAAAGGTCTTACATTTAAAAAGCCACTGTTGGTTTGCATAGGGGAAATGCTCAAACAAAAAACCAAGGACATAACAGGACACAAAGGAACAATACCTTACAATAATTTTGGCAATTGTAATAACATCATTAGTGGAAACGTGATATCACATCCGATGAAAGGTTTGAAAATAAAATTGACGGTCACAGCCACTTGTGACACTTCTAATGTGGTCTACGCATTGAAATGCCTGTGTGGCAAGGTATATGTAGGCAAGACTGAAAGGAAAATAAAAACGCGGATTACAGAACATAAATCAAACATCCGTACAAAAAGCATGAAGTCTCCAGTTGCGCAACACTTTGTTGAAGAGCACCATAACATTTCACAATTAAAGTTCATCATTTTGGAATGTATTGAGAAAAAAGAAGGAAGAGACTATAATAAATATCTTTCACGAAGAGAGAACTTTTGGATCTATAGACCTAATTCGATCAAACCAAATGGTCTTAATGATCACATTGAATTTGCTTGTTATCTTTGATTCATACACTCCCTGATAATATATTGTATATACTGATTATATCCCACATTGTTGAACCGTTTAGAGCCTATAGGCGTTTATTCCTTGGCTCGTTTAGGAGCTTACTGTGTGTTTGATTCTATCATCCATTGTGTACAGATATGGTTCATTTTTTGATGTTTTGCAACCTTTGTCCACCCTAGAGCACCATATTAATACACGTGCCCTTCCACACTCCCCCATCTCATTCTATATTCCATTTCACTTTTATTATATTCCTCTTATATTTTATTTTACTTCATTTTTCATCTTTCTTATCACCCTTGAATTCAGCATAGCAAGTTTTATATTTGTCGTTTATTTTCTTAATTCGAGTACATGATCGGTGCAGTCTTTCTTCCATGCCTATTCTGAACTCTGCAAACGTGATGAGGAAGGGGTTCCGCGGCTTTCTATACCGCTTTCGTTGATATATTAATGGAGACGTGGTTGGGCGTCCCGGCGAACTTTTTGCAGAGCGTCACGATAGATTCTTCTTTTTAAGACCCTACGGATTCACATGGTGAGAGTTATGATGTAAAACTAGCTATTGGCCGTTTATTTAGTTGTTTATATCTTCGCAAATTTCCTTACTTTGCTTTTACTTTCGTCTTAAGGATTGTAAAGGCAGCCATTGACTATATTCATGTAAGACTTTACACCACATATATAACGCTTTTTCTCTGTATCTCACGTGGCACAATTTAGTTCCCCACACGGCACGATCACGGTTATTGCACGTTCGTCCTTCACACAACACGATCACAGTGTCCACACTTCTGCACATTGCAGCTAAAAGGCATAATGAGTTATGATTATATGTTATTATGATTTTAGACTTATGTACATATTCTGTATTTACAGTGTTTTCTCCCTGAGGAAGGGCAATTATAGGCCCGAAATGCATTGGAGCCAAGATAAAAATCATGTGATGTTATAAATGCAAGAGAATGAAGCAATACAAAAGGATGAAATGATTACATTATTTCATTTATAACAAATATGAACTATTGAGAATAAAACACAAAAGTCAAACGACATTATTTGTGGAGTCCTCATTGAAAGAAACCCAAAACAGTGTGCCCAAAGGGGATGCCACTAATGGTTCATTAGAAGCACACTTTGTCTATATGCATACTGACGTCTAAGACGGAAGACGCCACCATTGGAGCACCTCTAAAAATATCATACAAAACACAGATTACATGTGACTATACCACTTCAAATTAACAACACAGGCTGTGCATCTGTCTCTTACTTACCCAGACATTATTGGTCTGCCAGGGGGGTTTGTCAGGTCTTTGTGTACTTTTGGTATAAAGTAGATCAGGGGCGTCGTAGGGTTGTCCATTTTCAAGTACCTGTATTCCGCTTCTGACAACAATTTGTTGCTCCTCCATTTAGCGAGCTTCTGGTGAAATTCAAGTTGCATAGTTTTTAATTGAGCCATATTCACTCTTTCATAGTGCTGCCTATCGTTAAGTTGTTTGTAGGCTTCCTTATCATAATCATTTTGAGTTAAAAGTACAACATTTCCTCTTTTGTCGCTTGGTCAGATGACAATGTTTTTGTCTTTACTGAGTTTTGCCACCAATTGCTCATATTGGAATGTCAGTCTGACTGTCAAATCTGTGTTTACTTTTATAGATCCTTTTCTGTAGGCCTTTGAGTTTTTTATATATATATATATATATATATATATATATATATATATATATATATATATATATATATATATATATATTCTGCGTCTGTGTCCCCCCCTCCCCCCAAATGCCAGCCCCAACTGTGTGGGCCCTGTAAATTAAAGTCATTCTATAAATGCCCCTCAGTCGATTACAAATTGCAGTCCTATGTCTATGTTTGTGGAATGTCTTGGACGTTTGGTTTCAAAATCTGGCCACCCTATACATAAATGCCAACAGACTCCATTCAGGTGAAGTCTCATGATTTTTCAAGCCAAATGGCTTTATTTTTAACTATTTTCCGCCTGAAATCGTCTCTGCTTCAGTATATGTCAAAGGAGAAAGTACCACCCTCACCCGGATATTTCTTGCCATATTTCGCACTTTTCACTTTCAGAACGTTGTCATGTTGCGTGCCCATACACCAGAACAACATTGGAATCCCTCATGATTTTTCAAGCCAAAATCCCTTTATTTTTAACTATTTCCCGCCTGAAATCGTCTCTGCTTCAGTATATGTCAAAGGAGAAAGTACCACCCTCACCCGGATATTTCTTGCCATATTTCGCACTTTTCACTTTTGATACGCTGTCATGTTGCATGCCCATACTGTATACAGCAGAACAACATTGGCATCCCCTCATGAACTGTAATGGTTGTTCTTTGCCAATGCTTGTTCGCACGTAACACGTCTCCGTCAGTTTGGAGGGGGGGGGGGGGGGGTCTAAAACGACGTGTTTACTCTAATCTATAAATCACCCGTACACCATCTCATTTTGAAAAGAGAAACGTAGCCAGTCTAAAATGGCCGCCTAGTGGCGTGCTGACGTTTTCAAGCTCCTCCCAGTTTTCCTCAGCAAAGTCCCCCCAGCTTCCGGCGGAAGTTCTTGTTCACCATTTTGTTGCTCACACTGCGAGGAGAGAGGCGCGGAGCGGAAGGTTGCTGAGTTGTAAAGAGGTGAGTTTACCTTTACCCTGCCTCGAACCGACCAAGATTATGAGACAACTGCCGTGAGGGTGTATTGACGAAGAGAGAGTAATTATTTACTTAGAAAAGAGAGTCTGAGAATTGAGGCCTGAGGCTTTACGGGAATAGAGCTCGAACAGAGACCGCGAAATGGCCGCGTTTCCTGTGCACAAAGTAGTTAGTAGTTGTCCCTATCGGAAAAAAGGCCTGTTTTCGATCTTCACTCACTACTGTAGTACGCCTAGTCTACCGAGGCCTCCGCCTCCCTGGCCTTTTTTGTGTGTCCTAGGCACAGTTTCCCAACGCCGCAGACGGGCCTACGCCCGCCTCACCACACCTATGAGGTCGGGTTTTCGCCCATTTTTTTCCCGCCTAATACCCAGACTGTTCAGAAATTACCAGCAGGGACATGTGGGACGGGCAGTCTGTTAAGTCTTGCTTAATTTGTTCTAAACTGGCTTCATTTTTTAACCGAGGTACCCGCTCCTTGGCGTATAAAGTAAACATCAGGTTTTTATAGTGGTAAGAGAACTATGGTTAATGCGATTGCTGACGCCATCCATGTTTTCTAGTCTTAAAGTTCCCTCAAGATAATAAGGGTTAATGCACAGAGGATTTAATGTTCTACCGGCGTGAGACATTTTGCAAACTCTGAAGGATTTCACGATTTGCAAAAAACGCAAATTCGACAGTTATGAAAAGACCGCGCTTTTTATAAAACTGCCCGCGAAATGTGGAGAGTACATGAACTGATATGATTTGGTGTCCACGAGGCCGACAAAGGCTCGTGTAAAGATTAAGATTTTTTTTGTCGCTTATATTCCCAACTTTTGGTAAACGAGGACATCTTGTGGCCATCTTGTAGGTGTACACCCACACGAAATGAGGCTAGGCAACCTGGTTTGCAATGCGTGTTGTAGGGAGCGAGGCCCCGGGAAAAAAGTCTTCAAACTATGGGGCGCGCCCCCTTGGGTCTGTTACTGCATTCCGGGGGGGGCTGCCTCACACACGTGCATGAAAAAGTATAGGAACTGTGATCCCGAGTGTTATGGGGACTGAGCTCATTGAGTGTGGTGGCAGTTTCAAAAAGGTGGCTAAAAAGAAACCCTTTTGTTAGGGTTTTGTTATTTAATGTGCAGATCCGTGAAGGCAAGAAAGTAGTTAACAAAGTGAAATTAAAAGCTTAACAATAAATGACCTTGTGCCACACTTTTTTTTTTTAAACAGTGCAGAGACTCCACCCAAAGGTGTTGGAGCACTTTGCATGAGCCTAGTTGCGTTAAACATGGTCACAATTTTTTAGGCACATGAGATTACGTGATTTGCCCAGAATCAAAGTATTTTGAGCATGATTCCCCACATTTTAGGAAGTGTCTTAATCACTCCCTCTGATAACCTTACATAGCCTCTTTAAAATTACAATTTTGTAACCATGAAGTTTAAAGCTACTCCAATTAAATGCTGGTGAGAAGGTCTATTTAGGTCGTTGTACCACACCGCCCCCTTTGTTTTTAGGCAAAAGCACCTAAAGTTCGGCATTAAACGCTCAGACGGCTGTTTTGTAAATGAGGGAAGAGGCAAACAGGGATGCATTCATATGCAGCATAGCCCATCCATTGGATCCTTTAGCCTCAGAGTAATGAGAGGAGAAACTCAAAATGATTCATTTCTCAGCTGCTGAACTGAAAATAAATATATATTTGGATGCGTGAGTATTTCCTTTCAGGGATATCCTTATGCATTCCTTTGTGATGGCTGAGGCAAAGCTGTACTTTCTGGTCTGATCATCTCGAAGTAATATTTGTATCGGAGTTACCGTATGCCTATGGAAACCGTACTCCACTACCACAAGTTTCTCCACCCACTATGATTCTGCGTCTAGGGTTCCTGAGGAGGCGGTAACATGCCCCAAGGATCCAGGAGGCACTGCTTTCCGGCAGGGGTGCATGCATGTGTGTTGGAACATCCCAGGGACTATGGCCCCTCCCCGCAAGGTTAGGATTGGAGTTGTGCTTCTGCAGAGCGGCAGAAACTGTAAACGTGCCTATTTCAATGTGGAATACTCTGCTAAAACGTTTTATTGATTTGAAGCTGAAAAGGAATGATTCGGAGTAAAATAAGGTGCAGCAATAATGCCGCAAAATTGTCATTTTTGTGACGCAAAAATTGCATACTTATGCCGCACTATCCTGGTGGGGGGGGGGGGGGGGCAGATTTTCTACTGCGCAGTACATGCACGGAGAAAGTTTTAAGGATTTAAGATAGTATAAAACCAACGCTGAAGACCTGTTGAATTTCTGCCATGTACACATCCCATCACTCTTAAGACATTACAACAAGAGCCGTAGAGCAAATAGTGAGTGTACATTGGTTAACAGTCATAAGTGACTGGTCGGATTTTTGGGTCAACGTCTAAAACGTGTACTTCATCATGGACTTCTGCACAAGGGGGAGGTGTAGCTAGGTCTTTTTCCTTCAGTCTTTTATTCCTCCTGCGATGGTTATAATAAACACTGGGAATCATTTAAAAAAATGGGGTGAAAATCAAAATATTCAAAACTGAATACTCCTAAATTACATTAATTTTCAACGTTTGAATGCACTTGGGCGAATAAATTGACCAACCTACATTGTTATGCGTAACATGTATTAGAGGGTGTGATAGTCACAAAAATATTAGGTCCTATGAAAATATGTAACTTTGCTATTGGAATCAATTTCAAACAGCCTGTTCATTAAGCTTCATTAATAATGATCATAGTTGGAGAAATTAGCACATATTTATTTGAGAAATGAGAACATATTTAATTGCCAAGTTAAAAGGTCATACGGCCTACAGAGAACATGGCTCACTTTTTTAATAAACGTCTTGTCCCAAGCAATTGGTTAAATAGTCCCATGTGATCTGAAACTCCAACATCAGTTCTAGGATTTGAAGCAAACATTTATTAACATCTGGAGTAAAAGCTACATTATATTATTTAGCTCTTGTTTTTGGGCATGCTAAAAGTAATAATATAGTTAATCGTGTTAAATCCAATATTTGGTGAATAGCGGCACTGGAGTACTACAGGGAAAGGTGCACTTTTTTATGTATTACTTAAATTCACGAGGTACATTGAATTTGCACTTTTTTGTCACATTTTTGCCTTCTCGGTATTTGATTATCATAACAGGGTAATCCTTTCCGCAGGTAAGGCAATTCCTTACTTCTGCACCTAGACATTTTGTGCAGATCGCAACTTTTTAGGTTGAATCTAACCCGACATTTGGCTAACGATATCTTGGGGACATTTGAAAAGATTCCCTGGTAATTCGTTTCTGCCCTTTGCTTACTATTTGCTTTGTAACTCACATTCACTTGATGGCTTTGTGTTAGGCTGTCCGGCTTGAGTTCGTCCCTCCCTTAGAAGATATTCTCTTTACTGTGTTTCTCTACCAGGGCTTGCTTTTGGTAAACGGGCCTTTAAATCTTGTTTTTATCTTGCCACGTTTACTTTGCATTCAAAGATGGAGGTCCAATGTCAGGCTGTCTTCTGAGGGAGCTTGGTGTTAACTTTTCTTTCTCCAACTTCAGTGAGGCTATTTGTGACAATTGCTGGGGCTGTGAAAGGAAAGGCTTTTTTTCTACCACACAACAACATTTAGATGTCTGTTAAGGAACTGCAGATAATTCAGAATATATCGGAATTAGGATGGCACAAATTGCCAATGTTTTTAAGTGTTGTGAAATAAGACAAAAATCAGACCAACAGGTGATGCTGTTTGCAAATATTGTTTGCACCCTGTATAATTTTCATTAAAACTACAGTCCTTTGCAAATGTAATGGTCATTTCAATTGAAAATGTGTTGTCTGTAGTTGCATTGCGCTACCACATTAGTCTACGACATGACACTCCAGTCCGTCCACTATGACACTCACGCCCCTCCATGACCCTGCGCTTTGGCAACCGCTCTTCCCAGCTAAACGCCACTGCGTGCCGCTTTCCTCCCCTCTAATCTACTCACTACTTCACTCTACGACACTCCATGCCATTCCTCTCTATGCCACTCAATTTTACTTCACTGGGCTTATGCAATTCTGCTCTACTACACTCCGGCACTCTACGACAGTCTACTTCTCAATAGACCACTCTTCGACCCTTTGCGCAACTCCCTTTGCCCCACTCCACATTAATATACTCCCGTACACTCTTCCACCCATGACCCTCTTTCACGACGTACTGTTCTATACCAAGGCTAGAACACTTTAAGAAAGCGAATAGCTCTTGCGTCTGTATCTGTTTACAGTTCATTGTCAACCTAAAATGGATCGTATACGCTACATTTAATGTCTAAATGTTTGTTCGCACTCTTAATTTCTCTGAATGTGCTTTACTTAAAAACGGTATCCACGTCCTTTGGAAGATTCTTGTCCTGCAGATGATGTATATTTTTTCACCTTGAGTCTGACAACACCTTTCTTTTTTCAGGAGCACAGTCTATTGCATCTCTGACGTGTTAACCAGTGTTGCAAGATGGTAAAGATCTTCGTCGGAGGGCTTTCCTCCTCGGTCACCAGCGAGGACCTGAGAGGGCTCTTTGAGAAACACGGCAAGGTAAACGAGTGTGATGTCCTGAAGAACTATGCCTTTGTGCACATGGAGCGTGAAGCCGAAGCCAACAAGGCGATCAATGAGCTGCACAAGCATTCCTTCAAGGGCTCCACTCTAACGGTGGAGTATGCCACTTCGAAGATTAGAAATGCCACCAAAATCTACGTGGGAAACGTTTCCAGCAAGGTCACCACTTCTGACATCAAGGCCCTCTTTGAGAAGTATGGGAGGGTAGTGGAGTGTGACATTGTTAAGAACTATGCCTTTGTCCACATGGCCAGAGAACGTGATGCCATGGATGCCATCGTGAACCTCAACGACCACCGTCTAGAAGACCAAAAGCTCTTTGTAACCCTGTCCAAGAGTAATAATGCTAACAAAGGGGAAAGAGGTGGCCCAGGTGGCCCAATGTCACACTCTCCTCCACCATCCTCTAGCTATTTCTTCCACCGGGAGCGTATCCCTCCACCACCGCCTCCATCCTATTCGTCTAGGTATGACCGCGATTACTTGGAGCGGTACGCCTATGATCTGTACGACCGTGCTTCATTGCGGTCTGCCTACGACAGGGTCCTGGGCTCTTCTTCATTGTCTTCAGATGCAGCCTTGTCTGCCGCCGCCTCGGCCTTGTTGCCCTCCTCTTACAGGGAAAGGAGTCCTATAAGCAGAAGATCATTGTCTCAGTATGCTGACCATTACAGCCTAAGCCCAGGGTATGGCCAAAGCTACAGCCAGAGCTACACCTCCCCATACTCTCATTATAGTGTGGGGGCTGGCTACAGTGCCGAAGATTACTATGAGAGATACAGCAATGGATATACAAGTCATTCGTACTAAAGTATCATGGCCTTTAAGCAGTGGGGTAGTGATAAAAGCTTAAATGTCTAGAATTGCGTCTTTGTCTAGATCTCAGTAACGAGGATTGGTAATGTATATGACCTCCTCTTAAAACTTAACATTTTCACAAGATGTAGTTGTTTAATGTTCGCATGCACCAAACTATGGTGCCCTGCTGTTAATGCAAGTAAACTAGAAACTGTTTTTGTGGCTTTCGGCCCTAACTCACCACACAGACACACTTTGACTTGAGCTGAATTTTTTTTTTAATTTTGGTTAATTCATCAGTTTGCCTCGGAAGTCATCTAAGCAGCAGCTGAATCTGTAAGTAATGTTTCACTTGTATTTTTTTCCTCGTGGGATGTCACTAGTTTAGGGGAGTGGTTGTGGGTATGGCGCTGACCGTTAACGCACACCACCGTGGTACTCTTAACACGAAAAAAAGAAAGCGCAGACCCTGTTTCCCGAGCGCCAAATGGGTCTGCCTGTTTCATGGGTGACCACAACATTCGACCGTCATCTTAAAAATGTCCCCATGGCAGCGGCATTGGTATTGAGTGCTGATAAAAGAGAACCGCTGTCACACGAATAGCTGGAGAAACCGACTATCCAAAAGTACCTAAGATGACCGCTGTCTTCCGAACGTTTAAAATGTGACCGCTGCGTTTATTGCGAAATCTGCCGAGATGACCCGAATGTTTGAAACTTCGCAGCCGCTTCGCCAGTTACGAAAAAAAGAGAGCCGCTAACGGATGAACCGTGGACGTTATTTTTTCCAATATAATTATGGTTGTTGGTATTTTTTTAATCAATTTTAGGGGGGAGTTTACTGTTGAATTGTTTTCATTGCCTGGCTCTGCAAGCCCCCTTTCTTTCTAAGCTGGAATTGGGTCCATCTAGGGTTTATTTTTTTTTAAAAGAAAAACCTGGAATTCAATGTAGAGCATTATGTTCTTGTGTCTGTAGCTTCAGTTATTAAAATGACGAGGTTTTGTGTGAATGATAAGTTAGATTTGTCAACTGTCCCACTTTATGTGCATTATTAAACAAACCACTTTTACAGACCGCCTATCATTCTAGTCTCCCTTTGCCATGTGCGCTTTTTACCGCTTAAAATGTAGTTATCTTGTGTGTGAAAACATTTACTCTAAACTTGGTATCCTGTGGTATCCATCAAGGAACAGTCAGAAGCGTCTGAGTTTCCCACAGAATTGTAAGTATTAAACGATCGTAGTAAGTATGTCTTCCGCCCTTCCACCTTTAGAATCTCTTGCCGATGGACTGTTTTCGTTCTCGAACGCCTTTATGGTGCACTTTAGGTACATAGACTAGTTATGAATTAGCGCTCATTGGTGTGGTGTTCTCTTTAAACCCTCTCCCATGTTGTGTTGAAGGGTGCGATGATTCTTATGGGGGTCGATGGTTTTCACGTGATGTGGACAAGCAAGCCCCTTCTCTAATTGTGGTTAAAGACCATAACACTCACTGATCGTTTTAGGCTTCATGCTAGGCGGCGAGGATTACCTGTGCGCTGTACAGTAAACAATGTTTCTGTGGCTTATGGTTTTGTTTTATTAGCATTGCCTACATAAAAAACAGGTTTCTAACCTGTTAGGGACTCCAAAGTCTCCTTTTATCTAGCTAGAATGTGAAACTGCTCGTGTCAATGATTTTCTCGATGACCAGCACCATATGTTGTCCTATATGTGCCCTCCCATGCTTTCGAATTCTGTTTCAACGAGTGCCCTTTTCAACATTTAGAGTTCAGGTGAGGCCACTGTCTTGAGTCCTTTTGATCAAGATTTGTTGTGACCACTTTTTCTTGTTCCCTGAAGATTTTGAGTGTGCATTGCGTTTCATAGAAGACTAAGTCAACTGTAGCCATTGGCTTCCTTTACAAGTGTGGTCCCCTTACCTCTGAAATGCTCTGACATCAATCACAGGTTTTCCACTTATGTAGCTTTTAGAGTAAGATGTTGCATCGTTTTAGGCAGAACGTGAAATATAGAGGCTGTGCATGGCAGCCTTCCTTTGACATTGCTTTTGGCAGGCATATAACACTTTCTTTCATTAGCCTGTTTTTGTGTAAGACTTATTTGAAGTGTTTTGATGCAGATAGATGCTGGTGCACACACGAGTTAAGCATGTGCAGATTATCACTTATACGAATTCATCTCACTACGTACATTGTTAAAGATAGACCCACATTCATCACCAGTCCGAATTAATGAATAATTGGTTTCCATACTACTTTACTCCATGCTAGGCTACTCTTAGTGAATTATAGTTTATTTCTATTGTCTTTTGAGCAAATTAAATTACTATTTTAAGACTACCACAGTACGGTCCCTTCAGTTGTCTCACCCACATGTTGAAATTAATTTTGTTTAATTTTCTTTAAAGACACCTGGTTCGCTGTACCCACATCGTATTCATAAACTCCCTAAAATGTCTGCTGAATAAGTTAAATTGTTTATATCGGTTTCCCACCTCTCCTCTATATACATCATATAGAGATACGTTTTGAGAATGGCGCCTCTATCAAGGGGCGTAAAGGGCCAGGATTGGGAAATTTTGATTGGAAGGGTGGCGTAATAGGTCTGAGGCCGAAGACTAATTTGGCTGGCTTACATTTTAGTTCCCGGTTTTTATTTCCAGTTCTTCGCCATTCAGATCAGCTCTCATAACTGCTGTTTGTGTTTTTTTGTGTTAGTATTTCTGCCTGCATGTCCGACAGCCTTGTGCAGCTTTACTTTTGTGCTATTATCATTGGTGGTAATGTGATAGGAAGTGTCCCTTTACTGCCACCATCGCTGTGCAGCAACACCGACCCTCAACAGAGCTATAATCTGTTGAAAGCTGTAGAGCAGACTAGCTGGCGCAACCTCCACATGTCACCAGCATGAATGGCCATCAGTTATGTTAATTTCGATTTATATAGCGCCAAATCACCGACAGGTCTCTTACGCTTGCTTTGAGAACTCATCCTGGCTTTCCCTGCAAGATAACCCCTACTGGGCATCCCCAAGGTGAAGACCAGGCATCCCATCGCGGTGGGGCCGTAGTGGAGATTAAGCAAGTTATTGCCCAGAGTTGCAGAGTGTGAACCCATGATTCAAGTAGGCACCGAGGCGAGAATTATCGAGTCCGTGGACATTTTTGAGCTCAAGACCCTGCCGCGTCTGGAATTTAACCCTGGTCCCGGGTCTGACCTCTGCATCAGGGTCTGCCTCCTAACCAGTGAGCCACACTTCTCTGGTCAGTCTCAGTGCAGCAAGTATGAGCTCCTTTGCACCTGGGCTGTAAGGCCAACTGCAACATCCTGAATGCAAACATGAAAATAGCTGATAGATATTTTTTAGAATGCGCACATTGAGTTGAATTCTACAATACATGCAAAACAAGCATTGGCAAATACATTAGGTCTGGCAAGCTTTAGCAGTGATCATATTTTAATTATTTGTAGCAAGCATATGCACAAAGTGAAAAATATGCCACAAAATGGCAACCATGTGCTTGCCAGAAAAAGTATAAATTGTTTATAGCATGCCATTTATAAACCTAATTACTTCCTAGCAGGCATGTGAACTTAGCACACAGGTAGACAAACGCATTCTAGTTTTAATGCACATCACAGAAAAATATTCTTATTGGTGCAGGGAAAGGGCGCTATTGCTTTAGAATTATTGGGACCTGAACACCGTTTACACACATTGATAATTCAAAGGATTGGCGCCACAACATCAGTCACACTGAATGAAGTGCCTCTCATTTGGGGAGGATTTGGACATGTGATCAGGTAAATGCGTCAGTACAATAGAACCAATGGATGAAGTGGATTTACTCGTTTCAGTGTTATATGCTGTGGCGGGCAAAAGCAAATTATGAATGCCAGTTGAACGGACATAGAACAAGCATTTGCAAAGCCAATAGGTCTTGCCTACAAGATCTATTAGCCATGAAAAGGTTTTTAATTGTGCTGTACAGCATCCCCGATAGTGTGCCCCATGGCTAAATAAAAAAAGTTTGTAATTTTATATGGGCATGCACGCTCACCCACATAAATGACCCACTCATTTTTTTTCGTTTCATTTCCCGTTCCAAACCTGGTTGGCAAAAAGATAAATGGAGTTAACGTGTAGAGTAAAGTGTCGTAAATGAGTTTGCGGTGTCTGCTGCATTTAATAGACTAAACTTTTGCTCAATGAATAAAAAAAATGTTGTCCGCAAACCATGCACACATGGATCCGAACGTGCCTCTTAAAATGGTTGTTCTCAAGGACAAGAACCGGTACGGCTGGTGCAGGTAAGATCCCGGGGGTTGGGGGGTCGCCGCCAACAGATGACAGAATATGGAAAATAAAAAAACCACTCGCCTTGCGTTTGCCTTAATACTAGTCTGTCGACTCCCCCCTTGTCCTGCCCCAGCGCTCTTGCCTGCACCAGAAATAGTCTGCCTCTGGTTGGTGCGGTCCAAGCACCCTACCAGGGTCCATGTAATGGACGAAAGACCCCACGCATGATCACCAGCACCGCACCACAGCGAACTGGGCACCTTTGATTGCAGAACTGAATATGGCTGACTCAACCAAGGGAGCTACGGCGGAGGAGCAACTGCCATCACTATTTAAATGGATGCAACCAGTAGGTATCGACCCAATCCTTGGCCCCTCCGGGCCCGCACCTACATTCTACTTCTGCGCTCCAGCAGGGAACAAAGTGACAATCATTCTGTACCCAACTATGCTCAACCGGCCCGCCTCCTTCAACATTGCCGCCAGGACAAAAGTCCACTCACGTCACGTCGCCTGGTGCCACTCCTGCTCTGGCCCCCCCTCCCCCCCACAAAACATGTCCGGTAGCCGTGGCCCCATGGGCACACTCCACCCGAGAGATCACACTCACCAGACAACTGGAATAACATATCCCAGAGCAAGACTCTCCCTCACTCTGACTCAGCTGTGAGGAAGGGTTGAGGCCACCTGCGGTGCCCAACACTTGCATCACCCTCTCTACCTGTGATTGCGCTCTGTTCTATTGCCGTCCCGGTGCCTCCTTGCCCCAGTGAGCAAATTACTCCTGCCATTGTAATAACTGCCGCCCATTCCTGCTCTCTGCCATGGCTGGTGGAACAGCCCCCGTACCGACCCAATTCGCCAGCCCGCCCCATAAACCATAACCGGCCCTCCCTGTTGTCCTCTGATAAATTCCTTTACTCGGACAGCCCCCTTTCCCTGTGTCTAAGCCTCCCACGCTGTGCCTTGTCTGGCTGCTTAGGTTGGTGCCCCCACCCCTCTGCTTAGGTTGGTGCCCCCACCCCTCCTTGCAACCTTCGCACTGCGCCTTCACCTGAGCACTGACAAATCCCAGCTGTCCCCCACCGAGGTGGGGGGAACACCCCCTTTGCAAGCCACCACCGTGCAACGCTGCACTGCACACTTCCAAATCCCCCAACCACTAGGCCAGCGCCCCACATCCCTTCTAACCCGCAGTAGCCCTAGGACTCTCCCAGAGTCTCCCCTGTCACCATGTCCATCTCTTAGACTGCATTCCATTAACCCCTCATCTCCGCACAGCCAGCAACCCCCAGTTCTCCCCACCTGGAAACTTTTTTCTTCTGGATGACACCCGTGTCACCTCATCTGCCCAGAAACAACCCCCCAATAACGCCATGCCATCCTCCACCCCTCCATCGCCCAACTGCACCCAGACCCCGTCCCCCAGAGATCTGCCGGGATCAGTGCGAGCTGTCCGCAGAGCAATGCCACACGCTGGTCTGCCGCACGCGTGTCCAAAGAATCACCCCAAACCCTCATCTCCCAGCACTCCCGCATGGCCATGCCAGCACCTTGCACAAAGGCTTAATCAGCACTTTTACACCAAGAGCTCAATCAGCACCCCGCACAAAGGTCGCCTCCACAATGTTGCACAACCACATCTAGCACTTTTACACAAAGTGCTCACACACTGCACAAAGAGCACGTCCAGCACTTTTAAACAAGGGACTCCGCACGTTTGTGCAGAATGTTGCAGAGCACACCGATCACCTTTACACAACTTGTCCAGCCAGCCTCCTGCACAAAGTTCGTACCCATGGCGGTGCACGTAGGCCTCAGCCACACTTTACTAGTGAGGCATGCTTGGAGTTTTCTGAAGGAGGCCTCCTGCGCACGGGATAGGGGAAGCTCGGGTGGGGAAGTGATGCTTGTGTTGTGCAGCTGTGTTTGCAGTATTGCTCATCTCGTCCTCCAAGACACGCCACAGAGGATGTACCTGCCATAAAATGTATTTATCTAAAATGGAACGTGTTCTGCTTTCCCCCGTGTCATGTGCTGGCTCCTCTTCCAGCTTGCCTCAGAAGCGTGAAATAGGGTCTGTGCGTTGTGAGGGCGTCCTGTTTCTTCGGCCTTCATTTCTAGAGCACAGTTTCAGCGAACACAAACACTTTTGTGGAGCTGTGAAGGTTCAGCCCGGCTGTGTGATAAATGAAGAGGGGAGGGGGCTGGAAGAGAGCTCTTGTTTTGTATTAACTCAATGAAGCATGCCTAAAGAACACCCCATGCTGTTCCAGCTACTGATCTAACATATCTCAGCCTTCCAAATTCCCTTTAGTTACACCTTAATCCCACCCTCTCTCACCCCCTACAGGCGGGGCTGTGGGGAAAAGTCACTCTAACATCCCCTTTTAAACGCTGAGGTTCGGCGTGCATTTTGCACCTGCAGATGGGGCACACGCATGCAATGACGTACTGAACACGCACGTGCCTTTTTCTGGTGGGAGTGTTGAGGCTTCATTCTGGTGCGAGTTCCTCTGCGCTGAACAAGCATTGGCTAAGCCAATAGGTCTCATTTATTTTTCCTTTTTGGCTTTGCTATGGTTTCGGCCTTCAAAAAATAGCACAATGACTTGTTATGTGCTTGTAAACGTCATGGTATGATGGCGCCCAACGTCATGCGTTATACATTTACATGTATGCCACGCATACAGCATGACGCTGGTCATTTTCTTTCGTTATTAGTTTCAAGATGGTGGATGCCACTCGCAGCGGTAAATAGTACATACATTAAACGGCACCCACCAGCCAAACCCAAAAATTTAAAACCAACCCCCTTTAAAAATAAAAAGGCCGAAAACGGAAGGGAGCAAGGGTGGTGGTGGGGGGGGGGGGGGGGGGGGGGGGGGGGGTGAAGTTAACACTGGGGGAGGTAGGAGCAGGCGAAGGAAGAACAATTCAAGCATTAAAAGTGCAGTTGGTCTCTCCTTTCATTAAGTTAAAACCATTAGCTTTACTATACAATACCATTAGTAAAGCAAATGGCATTAACTTAATCTAAGGTTAGGCCTGTTGCATTTTCAACAAAAGAGAGAGTTTTCCCTTACACACCCAGAAAGGACTGGGAAAAGTAGCAAAACAAGAAAAAATTGGTTCCTTTCTGTGGTTCTTGTATTTGAAGTACAGTTTACTTTTAAGGACTTAGACACCTACAACATTTCTAATCTCAATGATATGTATCCAAGACTTGTTCCACAGTTATCTCTCAAAAAACAAAATTTTCTTTAAAATCAAATTTATTAAAAACTTCATCAGAATCAAAATACAGTATGTACTTAGTAATTCTACATTTAAAAACAATCACAATGTGTTAACATTCAGTACAAAATCCAAGTTCACAAAAATTCGCAAAGAGTTAAAAAAGGTAGCCAAGTTGTCGACGCGTTTCGGTGTTTTAAAATTGATGATACACCTTCCTCAGGACTACAAACACATTTCTTCAATTCAATTCGCTGTATTCAATTTGCGTTCTCAGGATAAGATTTATCTATCCCCAGGATTTAGACTGAGAACGCAAATTGAATACTGCGAATTGAATTGAAGAAATGTGTTTGTAGTCCTGAGGAAGGTGTATCATCAATTTTAAAACACCGAAACGCGTCGACAACTTGGCTACCTTTTTTAACTCTTTGCGAATTTTTGTGAACTTGGATTTTGTACTGAATGTTAACACATTGTGATTGTTTTTAAATGTAGAATTACTAAGTACATACTGTATTTTGATTCTGATGAAGTTTTTAATAAATTTGATTTTAAAGAAAATTTTGTTTTTTGAGAGATAACTGTGGAACAAGTCTTGGATACATATCATTGAGATTAGAAATGTTGTAGGTGTCTAAGTCCTTAAAAGTAAACTGTACTTCAAATACAAGAACCACAGAAAGGAACCAATTTTTTCCTGTTGCATTTTCAATGCTTGTTATGGCGGCAGCGCACTTTAATTTCTCTCTGGGGGAAGGAACCAATGGCGGCCCGATGCCTTTTTTTTTTTTTTCAAACCCCCACCCCAAATAGAGGTCGGTACTGAAAGAAGGCAACTCCGTGGCAAACAGCAGCTGCGAGCAGTCACACTTGGCGACAGATTTTACTTTTATGGGTAAGTAGAAATGCTTGTTCAATGCAATAGGACCCGCATTTACGTGAATTTCAGCTGTTAGGATTGTAAATGACTGCCTTTTATGTTTTTGATTTTAAAAACTTAAATAAAAGGCTTTTTCAAGTACAATGCCAATAGCTTAGTCCCGTAAATGCAAGACCTATTGCATTGCAAATGCTTTTTTAGGCCTCGTCCTATTAATCGCGCAAGCGATCATAGGACGAGAGTATAGAGGCCCAACTAAGCTCTGAAACCATCGCGGATTATGTCGAGTGCATGTGCTCATGCACGCGCTTTTTACCATTTGCTCCCCGAGCTGCCTGCCTCGGAGCATCACGTCAAAGGGATCCGCTCCCCGCCTACTGCTTTACTTTTCACTCTCGCATTTCTCCATCCCCCCCCCCCCCTAATTATTCACCCCTGCTTTTGCTGCCCACGGCCTCCCCACAGCAATGCCAAGAGCTTGTTTCTCTTTTTTCCACAAAAGGAGAGGGAGGATTGAATAAGATTAAGTTAATTTCACGCAATATTGCTCAGGCTGCGAAAGAAGCCGAATGCCTTTTACATAAGCCGAGCGAGGAAAGGCTAGCGGCCCAGCAGAAGGGTAGGAGGCAGCTGCTGTGTCTACGTGTGCTCCTGGGCATCCACCTGTCTGCCACGGCTTATCCCCCCATCCTGTCTGTCTGCCTGCCTGTCTCGATCATGTCCTGTGTGCCCCCGCTCTCTAGCACTCCCAGTCCGTCACCTGCACCCCAAATCTCTGGCACCCCGCCCACCACCTGCATCTTGCCTGCCCCCCTCTCTGCCACTCCCTTGATCTCCTGCTCCCCAGCTCGGTGGCACTGCCACCCACCGCCAATCTCCCGGTGCCTCTACTCTCCGGCACTTCCGCCGAGTACTCCTGCGCCCCGTGTGCTCTGCGGCACCCCCACTGCTTCATCTCGTGTGTCCTGTGTGCACCCCATCCCTGCCAGCCCCGTCGCAGTTTCCTCCATCCACCCCCAACTCTCTCCCTTCACACTCCCATCTGCACCCCTCTCTGTGGCATCTCCGTCCCACCTCCAATCTCTCGGCGTCCCAAGTATCTGCCACTCTCACATACCATCTTATGCTTCTAGCCATTATTTGTATCTGTCTGTACCCCAACATTTTGAGACTGCCACTCGCTTCGCCCATCAATCACCCCCATCCCGTCTTCGGCCCAACTCTCGAACATTTCTGCCCCCCCCCCCCCCCCCCCCCCCCCTGCCCTTAACCACTCTGTCCCCCGCATCCCTAATCACGTCTAACTTCCCTGCACCTGTCCTCCTGCTGCCTGGCACCCCCATACACGGCACCCCACCTGCTGCCCTGCCCCACTTCTGCTCTGTCACTTTACCCCAACCACCCGCAGTCCCCCGCTTTGCCAGTTACTGTACCCTAACCACCCGCTGCCCCCACCTCCGCTTTGCCCGTCACCACCGGTCCACCGCTATTCATGCTGTCACACTACTGCTCTACCCCACTGACTCACCCGTATGCTGCCTGCCCACTCCCCACCACCCTTTTACCTTCATTCTGCCTGCCCCCCTCTACCCTCTGCCCACCCCCATACACAACCCTGGCTTCTCCCCACTGTTTTTGACACTACTCGTCCACCCTACTGCCCTTCACCCCCAATTTGCCACACTGCTTCCTTCCTTCCACCCCAGTGCACCCACCCTCATTCTGTCACATTACTCTAAAACTCCTCTTCCCTCCACCCCTATTGCCAGATACCTCTTCCCTCCACTGCCCTTCGCCCCATTCTTTCTGACCTCTCTTGCACCCCCACTGCCATCACATCTATTCTGCCGGTACCCGGCCCTCTTCTTGCCTCCTCTCCTCCCGCCTCCCTCCTCGTGCCCCGCTCCCGTGTCCAGCGGACCCTTCCCTGCCACCCACTTCTGCACTCCCCTGTTTCCGCCTTTCCCTTATGGCTTCCCTCCACATGGGGTCCGCGGTTTCTGCCCCACAGATTCCTTCATGCATCCTCCCTCCCCTGATGTTAGTCCCCCCCCCCCCAGGTCTCCCCCACCGCTCCATGCCACCCCCCTCCTCTCCACACCCCCACTGGGAACGCCTCAGCCCGCCCTCGGTGTGTTCAGTTCCCCGATGAGCGCTATTTCAATGCTGCTCCCCCCTCTTCTCTCTGACTCCCACACGCTCTTTTCTCTCATTCTATCTTCCTCACTTACAGCTTCCTGTTTCTTGACGCATCCTCCTCTGTCCCGCCCCCACAGTCTGTGCTCCCCCATCCCCAGGCCTTCCTCGCTCACTTTCACGTTCCTCTCATCCTCTTACCTCTCTTGCTCATCCCTCCACCCATTTCATGAAGAGCTAGCAAGTGCCCCCCCCCCCAACCCTGCCCCCCTTCACCCCCACCCATCCATCATGTGTGACGCCTCCACCCACTCCGGCTTCCCGTTTACAGCATTCGTGTGTCCATAATGTGGTGGGAAAAGCGAAACTACAAGTCCCAGAATGTAATGCACTGCTGCTTGAAAAGATAGGACTGTCTGAAAGTGTCACACATGGCATGGGCGATCTTTACGCTCTTACCGCCCTTGCATTTACTTCTCTCCCTTAGCAGCCCTTGCTTTCATTCTACCCGTCTATAATTACATCGTCTCCCCTACATCTCACATCCTCTTTTCTGATTAAGTTCGCTACTCTTCCTGCACTCTCTCCTTCTTAGATGACCCACTCTCCACCTGTTCCTTCTCTCCCCATGCCCATCCTCCTCTTATTCCATCCATAGGTCGTTTTACTCCCCCTTTCTCTGCGCCATCCTCCCCATCTCTCTCTGGGGTACCTCCACTCAGTTTCTTCTCTCTTCACCTCCTTGTTTCCCTCTCTCTCATATTTTACACTGTCCCTCGCATACGTTACCCCTCTCCTGTTCTCACCTTCCTTTCCATTTCAATTCTTCCCCCTCTGCCACCCCATTATCACTCGGGGCCACCCCATTATCACTCGGGGCCACCCCATTATCACTCGGGGCCACCCCATTATCACTCGGGGCCACCCCATTATCACTCGGGGCCACCCCATTATCACTCGGGGCCACCCCATTATCACTCGGGGCCACCCCATTATCACTCGGGGCCACCCAAGCACCACTCTGGAACACTCAGTGGTACCACAACATCACTATGCGCTATCACAGCATCAATCTGTGCAACCATTCAACAACTGGTTCAAATATGTTCTCAGCTTTATTACAAATGTCACAAAAAGATGTTAATATTTCACTTCTGTTCTTGGATTTTCGTCACAATAAAATTCACTGAACATAATCTTCACAAAAGGTATTTACAAATGTTTAAGCTATTGCCATTATAAATTACAATACCTTTTTATTTAAGAATTAATTATTACAACAATTACAAGGCACTGTTATTTGTGATATCAATACATCTAAGTCACGTAAATGCAACACATTGCATTACAAATGCTATATGTCACATTTGCGATAGGTATAACTATTGGCATTGTAAATGACAAAGCTATTTCGCTATTTAACCCCTTCGATGCTGATGACTAGCTCATCAGCCACGGGTGACGTGTGCGGATGACGAGCTGAGCTCGTCATGTAACGCGGTAATTAGAAAACAGCCGCACAGCGCAAAAATAACCGCAGCAGCGATGCGGTTTAAAAAAACACAAATAAAAAATTTGTCATTTGCAATAACAATAGCTCAAACTTTCCTAATGCGAGACCTGTTGCATTGCAAATGCTTGTTTCTTCTCTAATTAGGCATGGTAGCTATGGAGGCTTTCCCTGTTACAGAACAATTTGAATCCTCCTTTTTAGGTCTCGCAGACGTAAAAAGCAGGCGTAAGCCTGCTGTCTGCGAGACATCTTTTGTTGGCGTGTTAGAAGGAATCTGAGACAGAGCTCAAGCACGAGCGTCGCTGTCTCAGATTCCTCGGGGGTGCGCACGGCACCACACCCATGCGCATAGACAGACACACAAGCACCCATGCACGCACCAATACATACAGAGAACCCCCCCCCCCGCCGTCGCATACACACACACATGCGCGCGCGCACACACACTGCATACACACACACACGCCCCCCCCCTCCCTTCACGGCGCTGTGCCCATCTCCTGCCTCGCAAGCACCACACACGCATGCGCATTCACAGACACACAAGCACCCATGCACGCACCCATACATACAGAGAACACATCCCCGCCGTCGCGCACACACACACGCATACAGAGACACACACACACACACACAAGCACGCACCCATACATACAGAGAACACACCCCCGCCGTCGCATACACACAAGCGCACCAAGACCCCCGCCGCCCCACTCACCAGGTTCTTTGTTCGTGTCCCTCGGCAGCCATCCGGTCATTCTGGGCAACAGGCGGGTGCCGCGCTGAGACGCAGTCACGCAAATCTTCCGGCGGGCACTGGAGCGCGGGGTAGACTCCCGTCTGCTTCCTGTATTTCTCTGGCCCCGCCCCCGTCCCAACACAGATTGCCTGGCTTCCTGTTGAAGCCGGGCTGCGGCGTTTCATTATTTTTCTTCTCAACGGCAAAAATATTAATCTTCACTGGCTGACTCCATTGCAGGAGTTGTAATCTTGGCTCGCTTTAAATTAATTGGAATATAATCGTTTTTAAACGAACAAATTGAATAAAGCCTTCACTGGAAATGCTCGCATTTTGCTCCCCCCCACCCACTTCTGCCTCAATTGGCACCTCCCCTTCCAATCTACACCGTCCCGCCTCTCTTGTGCACCCTTTTTCGTCACTGCCCCCCCATTCCCCCTCTAAATCGGTACTCCTTATAAATTGTCTCATCCTCTTACTGTCCAGATAATGCTCCAGATACATCACAGCTGCCATCTTGATAGAAAACAAACAGCCCTTTCCGGCTCCCGCCCCTTTTCTGTTCGCTATCTTCTCCGCAGGTGACGTTACTTCCGCACCTCAGAGCGCGAGCCTGCCGCCATCTTTTTTTCGGGCAAAATTTTACCTTCGTTTCTGCACATGAATAGTGAATCCTTTCAGGAGGGGTGTGTCCAGTTAGCGTTGTTTTGTAGCTGTATCCTCGCGGTGTATGGACTAATCAAGGCAAACCGTTTTCACAAATAAATACCAAACATAATGGATCCCTCCTCTGCCTGGGAAATACTTTGTTTGCGTGACTTTCCTACACTGAATACGAGAAGGCACAGATTACGTGAAGAAATTGCCATAATTGGATATTCCTTGTCATTGGATCATTATTGGGTATTTATTGGAACATTGGATAGCCTCATCGGAGCAGCTTTTGAGCGTTTGAAATTCGGCCATTAGTGTTGAACGATGACTGGGGTTTGTTAAACTTTTTTCTCTTTTGACTACGTCATGCATTGCTTCGGTCTTATTGGCCATTGACGGTGTTGTGTCTTCATTGGTCGACTGTTCTAAGGCAGCGTTCGTTGCTACACACGCTGCCGGCTGCTTCAGCCTCACAGGGAGACTTTAGACAAATATTTTTTTTATATGTTTCATCTTTTTCTATTCTCTCAAATCCGTCATTACTTTAGCAACACGTTAATAATAAATGTAAAACGCAGTATATTGTTTTGCTGAGCTGCTTTTAAAACAAACAGGAACCAGATTATTGCTGCATAATTTTCATTCTGTTGCCCCACAATTTAGTCACCCTGCTGCATAATTTTAGACTCCAGTTCTGTATAATTCCAGTGGCCCTCCTCTTACTGCGCTAGGCTGTTCCCTGCTTGCAACAACTAGTAACATCTCTGACTGCTTCTTTCTGCTGCTGCATCACTTACAGTTCTAAAACACGTCTCAGTCAAATTCAGCATTCAAGCCCCACCTGCGTGGTTCTCACTACATTGAGGGTTCTTATTTAATGGCCCTAGAAGATAATAAGTGTGTTCTCTCTATCCCCACTTCAGTGTCTTCCCAATTCTCTTTCTCTACCCAGTCATTCACCACACACTATATACTCATCTACAACTTCTTTTTCCCCAACTTCTTTTCTTTTGTTAGTTTACTCTCACCTAATAAAATGCGTTTCTTCCTGTACTGCACCTTTTCCTCCCTCTCACATCCTCTAGGAGCCCTTTCTCCTTCAGGGCTCTCATTTGTTGCCCTTGGTGTCCTTTGATAAGTTGCTTCTGTTCACACTCTCACCACACTTTGTCGCCCTCCTCCAATGGCTTTTTCACTGTCATCTGCCCACTGCACCCTCCTCGGCACCCATTCCTCACTGCGTTGTTTCCCCTCGGTTCCTTGCAACCCTTTCCTCGTTCTCAGTTCATAACTACATTCTCTCTTCCTGATCCCTTCCTGAGTTATTTTTTGTTTTTCCCTTCCGCGATACACTCCCGTTTTCTCTTATCCTCACTGCGCCATCTATTAAATATACTGGCTCACAGCACTTTTCCCCTCTTGCACTCTCACACTCTCTTAACACTATCTCTTTCTTCTAACCTCCTTAAAACACTCTTTCTCTTTTACCTTCCCCTTTCTTCTCCACTTTCTCTTTCTTTATCACAGCTATAATATAGCGCTAAATGCTAACTTTCCATCTCACAACATTTTGCATATTTTTTTTTAATTACCATGTTAAAATCTAAAGCGCGGGTGCCAAAATGGTCTTGCATTTGCTTGTTTTCACCTATGCTGATCTGCTATTCCCTTCCACCACCTCCTTCTCTAACTCCCTGTTCTCTTCTCCCATGCTAATCTGCTGTTCTCTTCCTCCCGCCTCATTCTCTAACTCCCTGTTCTCTTCTCCTGTGATGATCTTTCTGCTATCTTCCATCCGCCTCATTCTCTAACTCCCTGTTCTCTTCTCCTTTGCTGATCTGCTGTTTACTTTCACCCCGCCTCCTTCTCTAACTTCCTTTTCTCTTCTCCTGTGCTGATCTGCTGCTCTATTCCACCCACCTCCTTCTCTAATTAACTGTTCTCTTCTCTTCTCCCATACTGATCTGCTGCTCTCTTCCACAGCCTCCTTCTCTAGCTCCCTGTTCTCTTCTCTTCTCCTGTGCTGATCTGCTGCTCTCTTCCACCCGCCTCCTTCTTTAACTCCCTGTTCTCTTCTCCTGTGCTAATGTGCTGTTCTCTTCCACCGCCTCTTTCTCTAACTCTGTTCTCTTCTCCTGTGCTGATCTGCTGCTCTCTTCCACCCCGTCTCCTTCTTTAACTCCCTGCTATTTTCTTCCGTGCTGATCTGCTGCTCTCTTCCACCCTGCCCCCTTCTCCAACTCCCTGTTCTATTCTCCCTGCTGATCTGCTGCTCTCTTCCACCCGCCTCCTTCTTTAACTCCCTGTTCTCTTCTGCTGTGCTGATCTGCTGCTCTCTTCCACATACATCCTTCTCTAACCGCACACACATACATACAACCACACACACATACAACCACACACACAACCACACCACCCCGCACACACAACCACACCACACACACAATCACATAAACAACCACACACACAACCATACACACACAATCACACACAATC
Organism: Lissotriton vulgaris; assembly: GCF_964263255.1. Taxonomy (NCBI): domain Eukaryota; kingdom Metazoa; phylum Chordata; class Amphibia; order Caudata; family Salamandridae; genus Lissotriton; species Lissotriton vulgaris. The sequence goes on along the minus strand of NC_141697.1, from coordinate 585,890,264 downwards.
ACACCCAACCACACACAACCACACACACAATCACACACAACTACACACAACCACACACACAACCACACACATAAAACCACACACACCCACAACCACACACATCTATCGCCCTCACTCTATCTATCTATCGCCCTCACTCTATCTCTTGCCCTCTATCTATCTATCTGCCGCCCTCACTCTATCTATCTATCGCCCTCACTCTATCTATCTACCTATCTATCGCCCTCACTCTATATATATCTATTGCCCTCTATCTATTTATCTATCTATCGCCCTCTATCTATCTCCCTCACTCTATCTATCACTCACTCTATTTATCTATCTATTGCACTCACTCTATTTATCTATCTATCGCCCTCACTCTATCTATCTTTCACCCTCCCTCTAGCTATCTATTGCCCTCAGTCTATCTATCGCACCACCACAGCATCCCTCCGGGGCACTACAGCATCACTCAGGGGCACCACAACATCACTATGCGCTACTACAGCATCACTGAACACCCACAGCATCACTTGTTGCCACCACAACATCACTCAGTGCCACCACAGCATCAATCTGTGCAACTATTCAACAACTGGTTCAAATATGTTCTCTCAATGTTTCAAGCTTTATTACAAATGTCACAAAAAGATGTTAATATTTCACTTCTGTTCTTGGATTTTTGTCACAATAAAATACACTGAACATAATCTTCACAAGTTATTTACTAAAGTTTAAGCTATTGCCATTATAAATTACAATAACTTTTATTTAAGTATTAATTATTTAAAAAAATTAAAAGCCATTGTTATTTGTGATATCAATACATCTAAGTCACGTAAATACAAAACACGTTGCAATTAAATTTGCAAAAGTTAAAAGTATTGTCATTGTAAATGACAAAGCTATTAATTTTGCTATTTTCAAAACCAACACATAAACAAAAAAATTGTCATTTACAAGACCAATAGCTCAAACTTTCCTAATGCGAGACCTATTGCATTGCAAATGCTTGTTTACCCTTACTGTTGCATGAATACTGTGGGTTAAAGTGGAAAGCCAGCCCTAAATGCCAGTTTCAGATTAGTGAACTGGTTGTTCTAGTAAGTGCTCTTCAGTTGATAGCGCCAACTGAATCTAGATAGTGGCAGTCTGGTTTACAAACCAAGCCCTGTGACAGCTTTGCTTCGGAAACCGTATTATTCCTAACTTGATATTAGTGGGACCCGTAAAATTTGCAACTAATTTCTTCTGAATGTAGCCTACTGCCTTTTAAGAAGACTCCACTCTTCCACATCAGTCTTGGTTGAGTGGTACCATTCATTTTAAATGGTATTTGTTTGGGTGTCTTCAGTCACTTTTGTAGATTTTCGGCCACCTGGGCTATGGCAGGTTAAGTTGTCCACACTCCTCTTTACCAACTGATAGTCTGGCAAACGTTTGCTAGCTGATGTTGCATTTTGTAATGTATCGGACACATTTTGGCCATTAACTGGACACTTATAAACCTATGTTAGAATGCCCTGGAGTCTAGTGTGGCGGCCCAATGACCTGGACCTGTGCTTCCACCATCAGTAGCAACACAAAAACATGATGGGTGGAATGGTGAACATTTTCAAACATTCACCCAGTCACAGAGCTGGATTAAATCCATTTTTTCCCACTCACCATGCCACTTCATTTTAGACTCCACCAAATGCAAATCAGTCTTTACCTTTCTGCCCATGGGAACAGTCCAGCCCTAACTGCCAGGCCCTCCCTGGACTGGAAAACGAGCATTCTGAGATTGTGTTCGGGGGGTATCTCCCCTCATCAGCCAGGCTAGCTTGAATCCAGTGGCATAGCGAGCACAGGACCCACATCTGGGGCATGCCCTCCCCACTTAAAGCAACTATAGCAATACTGAAATGAGTGGTGCTTAACATTGTCACGCATTTGTGCGCAGTCACAGATATGGGTTAAAAAAATGTTGGGTTTTTTTGCCCACCATGCCACCCCTTTTTGGACCCAGCCGTTTGCAAATCTGTCTTGAGTCGGCTCTCCATTGGAACAAGTCTTGCCCGAACTGCAAGGTCAGGTCCTGCCTGGACCAGAAAAAAAATCATTCTGGGGCCGTTTTTGGGGTACCTTCTCATTAACCATCCACCCCGGCTGGGCTGTTAATCTTTCATTCTGCCCCCTGGAGGGCATTACATCCAGTGGACATCAGGGATGTATGTTTTTTGTGTGTAGTGGATCAGTCTGATTTAGGATATATTCACCAGCCCTAAAACAAACCCCAAGAGTATTTCTGCTCACCTGATGCTCAGAGCCTTGTTCCTGTGGCAAACAAGGACATTTTGATAGTATTGTCAATTGTTTTTACATATGAACCAGCAGAGTAGGAGTAAATCGAAATTTCCTCCAACTTGCCATGTTGAATGGTTGCACCATACTGCTTGTGCCACCCAGGGGCAACCAGCTAAACTCGGCCATTTTAAAAACTAGACATCCAGGGGACTCCAGGGTGGTGTCCCTTGCATGGATCACACAATGATTTCTTACAATGCCTTGGAAACCTTAAACCCTGCTGAAAACCATGCATTTTCCTCACATTTCTGTAAAGGAAAGCTTCAGAATCTGTGTGCAAACTCAAACTTACTGCTACCCTGCATTCCCCCACTTATCCCAGTAAAACAGTAACCCACTTGCAGTGCTTAATTTAAGCTGGTTCTTTCTGGTGCTCGAGCCCAGCCTTTAAATGGTTTCCGGTGCTCAGCACCTAACTGTCAACAGGATATTTAGAACAGTCTACCACAAGGTGGCGCTGCTCATCTAATTTAGAGATGAGCAGAACCGTGGTTGTTTAGGAATAAAAAATACATTTAAAATTGCTCATAACTACCTCCCCTGACATTCCTTTAGTGACCTGGAATAAGCTGAGCTGTCGCATTTACATGCAATAGTGATGGTTAGTAGTTTTGGCAGCAATTAAAAGGGCAATGGGTGGTGCAAGCTGCAGTGGCCTCCTGGTCAGAGCCTGGCACTTAATATTTTACAAATTAAGCACTGTCCACTTGTGTTGCTGACCGCAACACAACCCCAAAATGCAACATTGAGAAATCTGTAGTAGAGGGTAGCGTTGAATTTCGTCCTGGGATGAACGGCAATCCTGGGAAACCTACCAAATCTAGACATTCTCAAAAGTAGACACCTGGGGGAGTCCACGGTTGGGAGCTTCACATGGATCCCATGACGTTTTCTAATTCACAGTACCCTGCATACCTACAACTTTGCCTTAAATTGCAAAATTTTCGTGAATTTCTGTTACTTAAAGTTCCAGAATCAACAGGGTTTTACAAAGTTTCTACTGCCAAGCGTCCCCCCTCATGTGTCCCGATATAAAATTGACGCCACTTGTGGTGCTCCACCTAGTGCCTGCAACAATAAAAGATAAAACCAGGGTCAGTTAGAGTCCCCTCACAGGTACCCATAAATCCAGTGTTGTACAAGTAACTACTGCTCTTAAACTCTGTTTCTGCTGTACGTTTTCTTCCTACCCATTTCCCTCTCTAATTACGAAAAGTGGGCTACCTCTTGGAAAAATGCCAACACTGTGGTAAAACATGTTTTTGAGGGATGGGAGGATGGTGATTTTAGCACATGAAACCTTTTGAACGCCATGTTTAGGAAAAAGCAAACTTTATTGGAGAACACTTTCCCAACATAAAACAAACAAAAAAAATATTTTGGCTATTTTCTTAGTATCCTCCAGGAGAAGCCACAAAGCTTCCCCGGAGTACCTTTTACATTCTCTATGATGTTGAAAAAGGATGCAAATTTGGCATGCATACCTTATGTGAAAAGTTATGGGGGCGTAAGTGTGAAATAACCCAAACAGCAAAAACGTGGCACTGCACAGGGGGTTGATGAGCAGTTAAGCACAATATATTGTGGTAATGTCTCTATCGTAAGATGTGCCCTCAAGTAACTAACTTATGCGCTAAGGTAATTAACTCTCACCCCTGCCATGCAAATGTTGAAGTGATGTCATAGAAGATGCAATGAGTGATGTAATATATGGGTAATTGCCATTGCACGGTGAGGGCTCAAGTTAGTTACCTTGGAGAGGCTGCATGGCCCTCTGTTAGAGCCTTGTCAGGCCAGTGGTCCCCATCCCAGGGGCCACGTGTTATTGAAAGTGGAGGGAGTCTACGCCTCCCCCAAGCTTTCACAGCTCCGGGAACCCCATCCCTCTGGGCCAAATATACTTAAAAGGGGCGGGGCTGTGTGCCCTCCTCTCCCCAGGGTCAGTGGTAGGTGCTTCACCACCACAAACTTTATTTTGGCCCGGGGTCCCCATAGCCTCCTTGGGCTCAGGGAGGGGAGCCCATGTTGTCCCCCCCCCCCCCCCCCCCCCCCCCCTTTTTTTTTTTTTTTTTTAAAAGGTCTTGTGGCGTTGAACCGCGCAGTCTCGCCAGAGACCTATTGTGGGCACTCTGCTTCCCAGGAGAGGGGACATGAGCTGGCCGCGCTCATCTTGCAAAAGGTGATCGGAGAGGGCAGCGCGTGCTAGTACGCGCTTGCTGAGGCAGCGCAAACATACACAGGCACACCTCCCCCTGCACGCATGCGCAGACACACACGAGCGCACATGCACGCACACACAGACTCCCCGCCCGCCGTCGCACAAGCACACCGCCCCCTCCCACTCACTGCCAATCCGGTGTTCTGTAGGCTCCGCGGGGCTCTCCCTCTGGCATGGGAGCCCGCGTCACTGTGAACTATGTCCGCCCTCCAGCCTGCAGAACATCCGAGGCCAATAGACTCCGAGAACGAGGCTGACGTCACAGCAGCCCTCCCTCACCCCCTCCTCCGACGCCAGACGAGGCAGACTGCCACTTGTGCCGTGAAACCCCTTGCACTGTTCCTGGTAACTCGTAATGGTATGCAGGGAGTGCTGGCCCTTTAAAAAAAAATAACATTACAGGAAGTGTTATTATTTAGTTACACTTATGAGGTGCTGCGTAATATTACATCCGGCCACAGCCATTTTAAAGCTGATTTGGGCGTGTCTTTGCGTCTGCCCTGTGCCCCTCTGCCGACTGTAGCCACTTAATGCCTGTGGCCCTACAACATGCCGCCTGTCACAAGAGATTTGGCTGATCTGGGCGGAGGAGAGCTCGCTGCCCCCGGGCTCCTATTAGCCTCAGCTGTGGCACCGCAACAGGTCGCGTTCGTTGCAGCCGGAGCAGGAAATGAACCCACTCAGCCACCCAGCCTGCAGGAGCGTGCGGACATGAAGAGCACTAGCATGAGGGCAGGGGCGCACGCTCCGGCTGGGGCCTCCGCAGGCTGGTTGATGCCCGTCCAGCACGAGACTGACGTTTCAATCCGGGCTCCTTTTTATGGTTGAAGGTTCAAAGCCTGGGAAGCCCTCTTGGGAGGAGGGAGGGGGGTCCAGTCAACACAATCCAGAATTCCAAGTAGAGGACTGACAAGTGAGGCTCCCACACGTGGGCTTCATGTTTGTGTCGGTGGTTTGGGGGTCAGAGGGGAGGTATAACATCTGATTTTAAAAGGGAAGATGGCAGTAGCTTTTAAGGTACTCATTTTCAAGCTCTGGTTTTGTATGTAAACTTCAGTGTACTTTTTCTACCACGAGAGTCCTGCTTGAACAACCTATGACTTCACTTAGCAAATTCGGTGAATATTCTGCTAAACTTTAGAATGTGCAGCTTTTTTCATTCATTAAGTGAGAGAAAATTCAGTGAAATGTTCTCTCTATTGAATCCCTTCAGCCCATCCATAATAAACTCCTCTGGGTTTTCTTTGGGTCTGGTGTTAGCAAAGACCTTTTGATTTTAGTAACATTTTATGTGATATACATACTTATTTATAGAGGCTCTCATGCAGAATCTTCTTCCATGGGTCTGTTGTCTCCTTAGCGTTTATCTTTCACCAGCTGCAGCATGGGGCAATGGGTAGCCCACGTAAGCCATTGGCTAATCACTAGTTTATGCAGTAGACCTTTGTACTCTTTACCACCTTTTTCTTTACCTCCCATCAATCAAACATCGTGCTTCGGGCCCCCCCTCTCTCCTCTTGTCTCTGTTGGAAACTCTCTCTGCTCCTCGCTCTGTCTCTCCACCCCGTGGGCTCCTCTGTGTCTCACTACCTCTGGCGCCCCCTGTCTCGTGGTCTTATTTACCATCTGTGCCTTGAGCTAAAGCACCCTGCAAACACACCAATACAAATAACATAACGTAACCTAACATAACATGCGTATTTGTTAAGCACACATTCACCCTTGGTATCTTGGCGCTGATTAGATGTTTATAGTTACCCAACTCAATGAGACTCATTTTATCGTCCAACTCAATGAGACTAATTTTATCGTCCTCGAAAGGATGAATTGCTGAGTGGACCCAGTCTACTTACCCCTCTGTCGGTGTCTGACAGTGCTGTGGGTCTCGGAGTGTGAGTAAACTGACAGTGTCTACCCGTATAACTATGCCATGGGTCTCGGAGTGTCTGCAAACTGTCTAGTTACCTCTGTGTCCGACCATACTGTGGGTCTCGGTATCTGTAAACGGTCTAGTAATGTCTTCCTGTCTATGTCTCACCCTGCTGTGTATCTCAGAGTGTCTGTAAACTGTCTAGTTACCGGGATCTGTCTGTGTCTGACTGTGCGGTGGGTATCTGAGTGTTAGTAAACTATCTTGCTACTTTCCTCGGTCCGTCTGTGTCTGACTACTCTGTGCCTAACTGTGCTGTTGGCCTCAGAGTGCCTGTAAACGGTCCTCTTTAGTTTCCACTGTCTGTCTCAAATAATGTCAGCCCGCCTTCAGGTGTCTCTGAAGCACCTTCAGCCATGCCTCCTTTCCTCTTTCTATTCTTGCTTCCTTACACTCATCCTCCCGTTCCTTGGTGCATTTCTTCCTCCTTCCTCCTTTCATTCAATACTTTCTTTTTATCCTGGTCCTTCCTTTATCTCTTCGTTAATTTCTTCTTTTCTTACCATCAACCCTTCCTTCTGCTTTTCTTCCTCATTTCCTTTCTTCTTTCTATTCATCCATCACACATCATCCACTTCCTTTCTCCCTCATTCCTTCTATCCCTTCATTTCTTCCTTTCACATTCTTTTCTTATTTCCTCCTTTACCCATTACTCATTTAATTCCTCATTCCGTTACTCACCTTCCTGCCTGAATTTGTTGCTGTCTTCTTTGATGTATTCCTTCCTTCATACCTTTCTTTTAAACAGCACAGTACAAGCACATTCTCTAGTGTATTTATGGACAGTACAAGCACATTCTCTAGTGTATTTATGCATTTATTTAAGTGATGCTTTTTGTAAAGCACCTATAGCTCCTGAGCCTTTTTCAGACCACTTAACTGACTTGGGAAATGAATATGCTCAGTCGGTGTTTCCAATGTAGTGCCTTTTCAGAGTCTTCAAAATGAGGTTAGTGTGCATGGTGTACTTTAATTCCACTGGGTGTCATGTCCTCCGCCTTTTTGTTTGTTTGTTTGTTTTGTTTTACCTGTCGCCTGCCCAAGATCAGGAAGCAGGCAAACCGAACCGGCACCTCCTCACCACTTCTTGTCAGTCAATAGCAACCCCCATACCCAGCATACACAAAGAACTACACTGCTATGGCACAGCACTACCAACTGCCTGCCTTCCTACCCCTACACTGTTACCCTGCAATGAAGCCACAGGACAGTGGCTACATTGCCTGTGTCTGCCCTGCAACACGTTCCTGCCATGGTGGTTTCCCACAGCTGGGTGCAGTTAAAAAGTACAGGGACCCAAAGATATGTGGTATCGCAGAATAAGAACGAACGTGGTACGGGTAGGCTTTTTTTATTTATTAGTTTTTACTTTTATGTAGCGCAAACTTTACCCGCAGGTATCAGAGCGCTTTAACACCTTGGCTGCTAGGTGTTTTCCCCCCCGGTGCTGGGATCCCAGATTTTCCATTGTTCATGACGAGCTCAGCTCGTCATCAGCACAGCTCAACCGTGCATCATGACGAGCTGAGCTCGTCATGAGCATGGAAGGGGTTAAATCAGCATGCTTATAACAAGCAACATTAGCACTCTATATTACTGCCAACTTTGCTTAGCATAAGCAACAGCTAACCATTCACAAACTATGTTTATATACCAATTGCAAATAATAAAAAAAAATAATGCAAAGCATTGTCATTTACAATGCCAGTAACTCAAACTTTAGTGCTGCGAAACCTATTTCATTGTAAATGCTTGTTATTTTTGGACATGGCCATAGAGGATTTGGTCCTGGGGCCTTTGTAGGCTCATGGAGGGGGCTCTGCGGCTCCTCTGTTCTATAATTTCTGATTTAAGATGGGCTTCCAGGGGCCTTAGGAAGGGGAACGCAGACCTCTGCTAATAAATGCATATGGTTCTAGTGGATTGGGTCTATGGTGCCAACACCGGCTTGTGGAGGGGGCGCGTGTTTTGCGGCCCCCTTTTGTATTTATTTTGTTTAAACAAAATCACTGGGGTGTGGGATCCCCAGGGCCACCATTGGCTCAGGGAGGGCGAGCTGTGCGCCCTCCAGTTAATTAAACCTATCCAGACCCAGGTGATGGGGTCCCTGGGGCCGAAATGGACTGATGGAGGGTGGATCTACCCACGTCACACATATATACAGCCATCCCCACTCGTCAGGGTTTAGCCATAACGTTTGGCCCCATGGCACCGGCCAGCTCACTGCATGCAGTGGGTGCTGGCATTGCTCCTGTTTAGAGGGAAAAACTACTACTGCTGCTCCCTCCAGACAGGGATACTGAGCAAATGTCTACTCCCAGAGAGCAGTAACATTTTAGAAGCTTCCACTCACTGGGAGCATACTTGGTGTTTGCTCCCTCTTGGCAAGAGTTTTTGGAAATTGACAAGTGAGTAAACGCAGGTTTTCCTGCATGTGGTGCTGCAGGCGGGGAATCCGCTATGCCAAAGGGGATGATGGACGGAGTGCTGAACATTGAAAGCACTCGCCCCAGTCAACTGACCTGGGTTTAATCCATCATCATTCTTTAGCTCTCTCCGCGACCCCAGTTCAGACATGGCCGTATGCAAATCAGTCTGACCCTGTGCCTCAAGGGAACAGTCCAGCCCAGACTGCCAAGGCATGTCCCTGGACCAAACAAAATAAGATAAAGTACATTCCATGCCTTTTTCGGGGATCTATATAAAAAATAAACAAACCATGGATCCGGAGGATTGCTCTAAATACCTAGTCACTGAACCTATCAAAACTAACTAAATCTGACAGATCTGCATTGAGGACCCCATTTCTGAAAAAGAACTCTCAATTGCTATTAAATCCCTCAAAAACAATAAAACCCCAGGCCCAGACGGCTTCTCCGCCGCCTTCTATAAGGAGTTTGAGAAGTCTCCAAGACCTACCGTACTAAAATTATTCAACTCTATAGCCAAGGAGGGCTGGGTCCAAATCGATGGGAGAAGCCAATATTATTGTCATTCTGAAAGGGGGAAAAGACCCCCTCTTAACAAATTTATAGACCAATCTCTCATCAATTTAGACTGCAAGATCTATGCAAAAATCCTAGCCAAACGACTGAACACGATCCTTTCAAAAGTGATCAGTAACTCACAGGTGTGGTTCCTCAAATATTGCATGTCTAATGACCACACTAGATTACTGTGTCACATTCTAAAGAAAGCTAAAATAATGGGCACCCCCTCTATTGCCATTAACCTGGACGCAGAGAAAGCGTTCAACAGGGTATCCTGGTCATTCTTAAAACAATGCATGTTATCTTTAAATCTTGGTGAGACATACATCAACATGGTGTTGGCACTCTACTCTAACCCCACTGCCCGAATTGCTATTAATGGTACCCTGTCTGATTCATTCCATTTAGAACAAGGCACCAGGCAGGGTTGCCCTCCCTCTCCTGCACTGTTCCTCTTGGCCTTAGAACGTCTAATCATGGATATCAAACACAACAAAGAAATTATGGGAATAAAATTCTGAGATACTTGTGTGAAACTGGCCGCATACACGGACGATATCCTCGTGGTTACAGAGAACCCGGGTTAATCCATCAAGGCACTCATGACCACCATAGAAAGATACTCTATCCACTCCGGATAGAAGTTAAACTAGGATAATTCCGAAGTCAAACCGTGGAATATTCTCATCACTCTGGAAATGCTAGGTGTCTCTGGCCTCTCATGGCAGCCAGGATACATTAAATACCTAGGGATTTAATTCGGCAGCACAATATTAGACGCTCCAGAGCAACGAAGCCAACACCCTATAGAAAATTAAAACTTATAGACGCACGGTCACCTAGATTTAGAACATGGTGGGGTAGGATTGAGGCCATCAAGTGAACTATCGTATTACTATGCTACCTTGTACTGTCTGAGGAGTTCCGCCATAAGCTGGACATCTTACAGTTGAAATTTTTATAAAAGTAGAAAAAAGCAAGAATTAATATGAAAATTAACTAGATAAATCCTTGGGCGGGGTCAACCTAGCTGACTTTAAGCTCTAGCAGCCTCCATTTATGGCAAAACAAGGCTTTTACTGGCTGGTGCCACCCGCTAACTACACACCTGTATGACTAGACATTGAGAAATCACTTCTTATGAATCTTACCCCAGTGGCACTACTGACCACAAATCTAAATACGGTCACCTGCTCAAAACCCCTATTCAAGAACACAAAATCCCCTCTACTGAAGAATGACATTAGCGTTCAGCGGTCTAATCTTGAATCTCTCTGGAACAATCATAAAATACTCTAGAAGGGGAAAACCTTACATAACTCATGGGTTAATGAAGGTATCTATTTCCCCCAACAACTCTTTAACGGGGCCTACCCTCTTTCCTTCAAAGAAATACATTCCAAACCTGCACTCAGTAGAATTCTATAACTTCTTTAAAAAAAAAATCAGTAACTAAAGCAAAACTTTCATCCGTACCCCCTTCCCTCCCGAGCTACCTATCAAAACTACATAAGCTAGGTCACCAGGTTTCCTGGATCTATAAATTAATACGCCCACAACATTCTACCCTCAATAAGAAACCGCATCTTTATGAGTCACACGCATCTTTTCCGATCTCTGAGTTGGAATGGACCAAAACTTGGAAATCAATCATGAGATCTAAGATCAGCCCAGCACTGTACCAGATAAAGTTCTGGTTACTACATAGGGCCTTTTGGACACCAGCCCGACTGTTTGAATCGCAATGACAAAATAGGTGACCTACAACATATCTAAACTCTTCTCCTATTCTCCTAGTAGGGATCTTTCGACACAAGCATTCGGTCCCCTTAAAGATTAGTCACTCAATGAAAATGATGGGGCGCTCCTAGACCTACTCCTAATAGCAGAGGGCAAGATTATTCTCAGCAATTGGAAAGGCACACGCAAAGCTTCCTTTAGTTGTTGGCTAAACTGGGTCACCAACCTAAGCGGGGCTGATAATGTAACTGCAGAACTCACCTTGGAAATCTTCTACCAGACATATGTGGAACACTCTTGATCTCTACTTAAGCTCGCACACACCGCCATGAATTTCACCATTTGTAGTAACTATCCCCGGACATGATCTACTTATACTATTGGTCGCATCTCCTGTGCCCTAGTGCCACTAGGTGAAGCATGCTCCTAAGGTCTATACTTTGTGCTAGAGCTCTCCCTGATGTTTATTGGATACCACTCATGATAGCCATAACTGATCTAGTCGCCTGTGGGGCAATACACTGATACTAAATGTGTTTAATCTGTGATGTTCCGCCATATAATTCTGTTTACTAATAACTTCTGCTGGCCATGTAATTACTGTTTTATTCTCAATGTTTATTTTTGTATGTCTATTTCATATAGCCCTCATCTGAATTATTGTATGTATTGTTTTATTTGGAAACCACCAATAAAAAACATTTGAAATAAAAAAATTTGGTGTTATTCCGTTCAGTTTTTGCTATAGCCTTGTCTAAAGAAAATGCATAGCCATTTTACTTTTTGGGACCTCCCCTTTTTCCTGGTCCCCTGCTTGACCGATCACCCCAAAACGTTCCAGAAAGAAGCTTAGGTGATGAACCTTTTTTTCTTGAAATTGGTCTAAACTTGTTAGCAATCAAAAAACGCTCTTTCTACGGAAAAGCAGACCTAACTGTACCTACCTTGTGGTGACCCCACTAGATAGTGTGTGTAATGTGCACGAGTATGCCCACGGAAGACTCTCACACCAGGGTCACTGTAAATACACTTGGATTTTTACAGTAACCCTGGTGTGCGAGTCTTCTGTGGGCATATTCGTCCACATTAATTATTAATCTACCGTGCTCCGGACCTTGCACCGACCGCGGTTGAAGTGGAACCAGTTCTGCCTGAAGTGTGTGTGTGTGTGTGTGTGTATATATATATATATATATATATATATATATATATATATATGTATCACAATGTTCTGATCATATCGAACAAGAAAGCTCATACATTTCAGTATGCTTAATTCTTCAATTTAATGACTTTCCGACGCATTTCTGCAGTATGCCTTGCTCATGGCCATAGTGTACAATCCAAAAGCTTCCGTGTTTAATAATGTGCAAACAGTGAAAACAGACTTCAACTCACGTATGAGTGAGAGACTGAGTAGCTGGGTCAGCCATCTTTGCACCGAGCTGCATTCCTTAATTCTATGCAGAAGGGCAATGAAACAATGGTAATTCATGACACGTCTATTCTTGTTAACTGCCTTTTATAGCGTATGGATATAGCTATACAAACTCAATAGTATTGTTTAATAGCAAACATGCAAGACGTTCTGGCAATAAATGATTACCAAAAAAGAACTCCTCATGCATAAATATTAATGCAAGGAGATTAGAAAGAGTATGCAGTACACAAATAATTGAAATATCAATTTGAATCTAAAACATCTGGTTTTCCCCTTGTGGGCCTAGCATGTACCATACCAGCAACAATGCAAATAATAAGAAATTTCGACACATGATTGTGATGGATGCAGCAGAGATTTATGTACGGGGTGGCAATTGTGAATTAATATTGCGTAAACTGGAGTCCAGATACATTATTGACTTTGAAACCCTGACCTCACAGGGATTGAACTCTAGTGAAGAATTGACTGTCCATCTGGGTTAATATGATTATAGTAATACATTGTACTTTGTAGTTTCTGATATTTTAAAACTTTTTATTGAATTTTATCATTTCTATGTTACATACACGTAAAAGCACTTTTTGAGAGAGAATAGCTGGGAGTCTTCGGTCTTCTTAAACATCAGGAATTGAGTGGTGTTCACGTCATGACAGGACTTTGATCTTAACTCATTCGATTTACTTCTGAGACATTGAGCATAACCTTACCGTGACAATGTCTCCTTTTACAGGGGTTTTGATGTTGCATGCAAATGCCCACTTGGGCACAATCAGTTGGATTGTATGGCATCAATTTATGCATCTGAAAGAAACACGTAGTGATAGATTCCTGCCGTCAGACTGGGTCCAAAAAGTTTTTCGTCAGCAGTAACCCTGCGCTTCGGTAGGCGTCGTCGTGTGGCTCCACCTGCGTCGCTGGCGTCTGGATGACGTCGCTCGAGCTACTTGAATGGGCCCACTTTTTTTTTTCTGCGCCAGCAAGCGCTGATTTGGGAAGAGCACGTACCCAATGTCAATTATTGACTGAGCTTTTCGAGAGCTTTTGCCTCATCTTTTCGAGATCGCTCCTGGTGTCGTAGGGATGCCCGGTTTCAAGAACTGTTGGGACTTGTCATTGCATGATGTCGGTGACGAATCCCCACAGCGTGTGTCTCTACTGCCTGGGGTGCGACCACGACCCCAAGTCGTGCTCCGACTGCCGGGCCATGGTGCCGAAGACATTCCGGAAGCGGTCCCGAAAGCTGCCTGAAGTCCGACAGTAGGCTCTGCCGCTCAAGGTCCCGTGGGAGGTCGAGGGACTGGTCGCAGTGTCGTCCTCACCATTCTTCTGGATCTAAGTCTTCGCACTCTGGGTCAGGAAAGTCGAAGCATTCCAAAAAGAAGCACTTTCCAGGTGTGGGGGCGACTCCTGCTCAGGTGCAAGAGTTTCTTGCTGCCATGGCCTGACTCTTTTGGATGTCTGGCCCACCAGTGCGCCTGCGGGCCAAACATGGGGGGAGGGTTCTGCTTTGCCTTCTCTGGTGGCTCCGGCGCCGCAGGCACCCCAGGGATCCGGGATTGGACCCTGATAGATGCCGGTTGACCTTGTGACACCTCCACCGGTGCCGATCTCCCCGGCACTGCTTCAGACGTCGCCTGCTCCTCGGGACAACGTCGTCCCCAGGTTCAGCCCTGACCCGGTGCTGGATCGACGACCCCCAACGCCGATGGGGCCTTTTGTGCCCTATATCCGTCCTCCTTATTTTGAGCCTGTTCCCTGTTCCACAGACTTCGGAGGAAGGGGAGGACTGGGAGGGGTCTGAGGACCCTCTAGCACAGGACTGTGCTTATGATGCGGACTGGCCAGAGGATTTGGGTGAGGCCAGTGGTCTTGACACCTCATCTGACCGTGGCATGCTGTCTTCTCCTACCGTGGCTACGGAAGAGGGAGCCAGTTACGCAGTGTTGTTGCGTAGGGCATTTGAGGCTCTTCACCTCTAACTTCCTACGGTGGCCGTCAGGGCTAACTTCCTGACAGAAGTGCTCCAACCGGCGGCTACCTCTTCGGAGCCCTTGCTGCCTTTTAATGAAGCACTTTCAGATGTTCTTTTGGGCACCTGGTCCAGGCCTAACACACGGGCTCCTTAGGCTAGGAACGTGGCCTGACGTCATCGCCCGGCTCCGGACGACCCCCTCTTTCTTACCCAACACCCCACCCCTGAGAGCTTGGTGGTCCAAGCCTCAACATCCGAGAGCGTGTTCCCTACCGCACCTCCGGATAGGGAATCCAAGAAGCTGGATCAGCTTGGCAAGAAGCGGTTTTCATCTGTCAGCTTAGGGCTGTGGTCGGTGAACACCTCATGCCTCTTGGGCCGCCATACCCGCTCTCTGTGGGACAAGGTTGTGCAGGTGCTGCCCAACTGCCCGGAGAAGGCCCAGCAGTTCTTTCCCAGGCGATTGCGACCGGGAAAGACGTAGCGCCGTTCACCATACGTTGTGGGCTGGATACCGCCGACTCACTGGTCAGGTTGACTTCCACGACCTGGTTGAGGACAATTGGCTTCTCAGGGGATGTCAAACACCTTGATGGACATGCCCTTTGATGCTTTCGCCTTTTTGGCAAGCTTCAAGGACTCCCGGGCTATGGCAAAGTCCTTCGGCCTGTCGGCCGCTCAGCTTCCTCCGCCTTCTGCTTTTTGCTCCTTTCGTGGCCATGGAAGGGGCGCCTCACAATGTTTGCAGAGCCACAGGTCACAGCAGCAACGACCTCAGTGTGGCCGCAGGAACCAGCGTTTCAGGGGGCCATTGGACGGGTCAGTCCACCACCACCCCCACAGCATCCGCGTACTAGTCTGACCTTTCAGGCCCATCAGACGCCAGTGGGTGGACGCATACGCTATCATCTCTACCACTGGCGCAACATCACTTCGGACAAGTGGGTGCTGCAAATTGTCCGAAGGGGCTACACCCTCCCCTTCGAGACCACCCCTCCAGCCATGCCACCTCAGTGCCACCACATGTCGGGGGATCACTTGGCACTTCTCCAGCAGGAAGTTCGGGCCCTCTTGGCAAAGGGTCCATCAAGAGCTTTCAGACGCCAGAAGTAAGTTGTGGTTGTTGTTCCCACTAATTTCTGGTTCCAAAGGACAAGGGCCTGCGTCGTATCTTAGACCTTCTGAATGTCAATCGCTTCCTCCGGAAGAAGTTCAAGATGCTCACACTTGCTCAGTTCTTGTCTGCCCTGGACCCGTTGGACTTGCAGGACGCATATTTTCATATTCCCATCCTGCCTGCCCAGAGGCGCTACCTGCAATTCACGGTAGGCGACGAGCCACCGTGCTCCCCTTCGGCCTTACCAGCACCCCTTGGATGTTCATGAAATTGATGGTCGTCGCAGCTCCTCTGGGCAGATCAGGTGTGTCAGTCTTCCCCCTATCTCGATGACTGGATGTTGAAGGCGAGATCGCCCCAGGCAGTTGTCTACCACCTCCAGACTACGGCTGGCCTCCTGCATTTGCTGGGGTTTACCATCAATGTGCCAAAGTCGCACCTTATTCCCTCGCAGGAGCTCCTTTTCATCGGAACTGTTCTGTACTCTGCGCGGTTTCGGGTTTGTCCTCCCGAACAGCGAGTCTGGGACATTCAGGCTATGATTCTGATCTTTCAGCCTCTGACCCGGGTTTCGGTCAGGATGACCTTTCGGCTGCTGGGCTTGATGGCCTCCTGCATCCTGCTTGTGGATCATGCCAGATGGCATATGCGGGCTCTGCAGTGGGACCTGAAGATCCAGTGGGCACAGCATCAGGGCAACCTGTCTGATCACGTCAAGATCTCGGAGGGCACTGCACATCAATTGCAGTGATGGCTCACTAATCTCGATAGGGTCAATGGCAGATCCCTCTCCCTTCCCCAACCAGAACTTAGTTGTGACGGACTCGTCCCTTCTGGGATGGGGCGGCCACAAGGGATGTGCGGAGATCAGAGGCCTCTGGTCTCCGGCTGAGTCCAGGCTCCACATCAACCTGCTGGAGCTTTGAGCGATTCGACTTGCACTGAAGGCATTCCTCCCCTCTGTCATGGGGAGGGTAGTGCAGGTGTTCAGACAACACCGCCATGTGGTACTGCAACAAACAGGGCGGGGTGGGGTTGTGGACTCTATGCCAAGAGGCTCTGGGCTTGGCTAGAACATCAGGGCATGTCCCTGGTGGTTCAACACCCCGCAGGTTCTCTGAATGCCTGAGCGGACAAACTCTGCTGCTGGTGCATGATGGATCGCGAATGGTGCTGAACTCTGACGTGGCGCAAGGTCTCTTTCAGCAGTGGGGAGAGCCTTGGTTAGATCTATTCGCCACTGAATAGAACTCGCAATGTCATCAGTTCTGCGCATTGGAATTTCCAAGGCGGCAATCGCTCGGCGATGCTTTTCGTTGTGAGTAGAGTTGCGGTCTGTTGTACCACTTCTGCCCATAGTGCTGAAGATCAGGCGTGACCGGGCCCAAGTTATTCTTGTGGCCCCGGACTGGGCTAGAAGAGTATGGTATCCTGAGCTACTCAGTATGAGCGTTGATCCCCCGATCCGTCTGCTTCTTCGGGAGGATCTTCTGTCCCAGCAGCAGGGGACGGTCCTCCACCTAACCTGTCCAGCCTCCACCTCCTTGCGTGGAGATTGAGCGACGGCAGTTGACGTCTTTCGACCTGCTCGCAGAAGTCTGTAATGTTATCTTGGCAGCCAGGCGTCCCTCCACTAAGACTGTATACGCCTGCAGGTGGAATAAGTCTGTGGCATGGTGCACAGCAAAGGCTGTGGATCCCCTTTCTGCCCCTCTTTCAGAGGGCCTTCTTTTTCTTCTGTCTTTGGCCCAGCAGGGCTCTGCTCTGGGCACTATCGGAGGCTATCGCTCACCCATTTCCACTTTTTTTAAGGTTTCCAGATCAGCCTTCCCTTTTCAAGGCCCCTGTTGTAAATATATTCTTGAAAGGCATCACACACATGTTTCATCCTGTTCCTTTTGTGATGCCTCAGTGGGACTTGAATTTAGTTCTTACCTTTCTGATGTGTGCTCCCTTTGAGCCACTTCATAATTTCCCTCTTCGTCTTCTAACTAAAGACTGCTTTCCTTGTTGCCATCACCTCTGCCAGAAGAGTGAGTGAGCTCCAGGCTCTTTCTTCTAAGCCGCCTTTTTTCTCTGTCCATCCGGAAAAAAGTTGTTCTAAGGACTCGTCCTTCCCTTCTGCCAAAGGTTGTCACTGCCTTTCACATTGGGCAGACCATCACTTTGCCCACCTTCTTTCTGCCTCCGCATTCCTCTAAAGAGGAAGAGAGGCTTCACTGACTGGACCCAAAACGTACGCTCTCTTTCTATCTGATATGCACACAACAACTCTGGGTGGATGACAAGCTCTTTGATGGCTACGTGGGTGCCAAGAAAGGTCGGCTCTGCACAAACTGACCATCACATGGTGGGTTGTTCTATGGATTAAGGCTTGGTACTCCTTGGCTAAAAAGGAGCCTCAGTTGGGGTTGCGCGCCTACTCTACTAGGGTGACCGCATCATTACTGCTCTGGGACGAGAAGTTCCCTTGCAGGACATCTGTCAGGCAGCTACATGGGCTTTGCTGCACACGTTTACCAAGCTTCTGCCTGGACAGCCAAGTCCGGAGAGACGGCTTCTTTGGCCGTTCTGTTCTCCAGGACTTTATGGTGTGATCCTGGTTCGCAGACCCACCACCGGGGTTGGTATTGCTGTGGTATCTATTCTAAGGTAAGGAATCTATCACTACGTGTTACTTTCAGATGCACAAGTTACTTAACCTTCGGGAACGATATATCTGTAAGAAACATAAGTAGTGATAGAAGCCTTACCGCCCACACCCATCCTCCCTGTTCTGTAAACTGATTTCTAGGGTTAAGATTATCCCTTTCTGGGCCCTAGTTTCATGGCACCAGTGGTCAGTATTCTGCATGGCTCTGCGATCCTGGCCCAGAAAGTAGTGTACAGAACTGACGTGAGCGTCTAAGTAGCTCCTGCGACGTCATCCTGGCACCAACGACGCACGTGGAACCGCACGACGCCGCCTACCGACGCGCAGGGGGTACTGCTGATGAAAAACTTTCCGGATCCAGTCTGGCGCCTGGGGGTAATTCTAAGGTAAGGAATCTATCACTACTACTGTTTCTTTCAGATATATCATTACTGAAGGTAAGTAACTTGTGCTTCATTGTATGTAGGTAATACATTATTATTTGCATTGATACTGGTTTGATACATTCTAGGTCCGCATGATATTTCATTAATTTGTGTACTTCATGATCTTTCTAATTGCTTGCATGAATATTTATGCATGAGTTCTTTTTTGGTAATCATTATTTATTGCCCAAAAGTCTTGCATGTTTGCTACTAAACAATACTATCAAGTTTGTATAGCTATATTCACTGGCTATAACAAGGACTTTTCCAATAATAGATGTCATGAATTACCATTGTGTTTACAGGCCCCTATGCATACCATTAATGAATGCAGCTCTGTGCCAAGATGGCCGACCCAGCTACTCTGTCTCTCACTCATGTTGGTTGAAGTCTGTTTGCACGCTATTAAACACGGAAGCTTTTGGCTTGTACACCATGACCGTGAGCATGGTGTAATGCCAAAACACGTTGTAAAGTCATTAAATTGAATTAAGCATACTGGAGTGTCTGAGCTATCTTGTTCGATGTGAGTAGATAATAGTGGTAAATAAGTGAGGGACTGCTGGTGTCCCATCTCAGACCGCCACTCGCCAGCCTTGCACAAACGAACTTGGGTGGATGTATTTATCTGTGTATTTCCTACTGGGAGTTGCTCGTAGGTAGTTAGTTAGGACCTAGTTTCCATAGGAAAATCGTTTGACGTGCTTCTATTTTTGTGCCATTTGATGAATCTACAAAAGATTTTCCAAAATGTGTGACTGATTCTTGTTGCGCATGGGAAGTTTTGGGGTTATTCGTCAAGCAGGGCTGAGGAAAGGTTGTACGTTTCCCATGTTAATTCCCTTAGGAACTTTAGACGCAGCTGCAGCCTTAACTGCTGAACGGAATTGCACCAAATTTGGCAGGAAGGTAGATGTTGGTCCAGGGAAGTGCCTTTTTTGGGAGCTGCTGTTAATCCGTTCAGCAGTTGCAGAGTTATTAATTGAAATCCAAATTTGTATATATTGGGATGCGGATTTGACAGTCCCCTTGCTCAAACCTGATTGGTTGCCAACACATCAAACCAGGAAAGGTTGGCAGTAGAGTCCCACAAAAAGCATAAAAAATAAGGAAACTGGGGCAGTATAGGACTACTTCAGTAGGAGTAGCGTAGAATCCCGCAGCTCCTGCTGAAAATGTAAAAAAAAAAAGTTTATAATCTTGAGCGCAGGGTGGGCCAGGTCCTGTGGGCATGCACAATATGAGGGGCGAAGTGCATAGGCCACTCCTAGGGCTCATAATGCCCTGGGTACTGCTACCTCCCCGATGCACGGTTCTTAATTTATGTAGCGGTTGCTGACTCTGCAATCCTTACACCCTGGCAACCTCCACCCCATAGGCAAATCTGCATTTAATATGTGTGACTCGTGCAGCCCTGGAGCAATTGTCTACAATTAAAGTCAGGTGTGCAAGCCCTCCTGTAGCCCCAGGAATCACCACCTCCTGGGGCTCAGTTGTGCAATGGATGGGGGCCATAGTTGGCCCTAGGGACTGCCACCCCCCCAGGGCTGGCTCCTGCTAGGCCCCGTACTTCCCACCCCTGGGACATAGCTGTTTGGTATGGCTTGGCGGAAGCTTTACCGCTCCCACCAAGACAGCAAACACTACTTCCAGCAAGCGAGAGCATCAAATATGCTCTTGCGTGCTGGAAGCAGAGCAGAGAGGGAGCTGCATCACGAGCTGGGCTCATCATAACTGCTGCGGTCAGCCCATGCAAAATTGATTTCCCGCCTGTGCAGGAGAATCAATGAGTGGGCGGAGTCGTGACGAGCTCAGCTCATCATGAGCACAACTCTACTGTTCCTCATGACGAGCTGGGCTCGTCACGAGCACCGCAGGCCGCTGCCCCTCCCCCCGCGCCGTGTGGGAATTACCCCCGCAGAGAAGGGATTAAACCTCTTAAACTAAAGGGCGGGATCATGTCATGAGGGATGTTGATGAGAGGTCATAAGCAGTGCCCGCAGGGGTATAAGTTACAGTATGCTCAGCTAACTATAAAACTGCTGAATGTCACTTGCTTTGTACGAGGGAAATCTGAAACTAACTAGAACATCCCTGCAGCAGCCCACCCATGGAAATTTGAATTTGTCCTCTCTTCGCCACATAGTGGTTACTTCTCGAACTTGATGGTGGTCTGTTTTCATGATCTTCTTTAACGAACGCACTGGCCTGGGAATGGGCAGGAGCGGGGAGATGCTGGCCATTGGTACCCTTCTACTAACTCACTAGGAGCATATCGCTCTGGACTTCAGTCAACAGTACGATGATTGTTTATTGGTTCATAGTTCCACTTGTGTTTTTGTTCTCTCCTGGGCTCCTCGCATGCTTGGTTCCAAGCCCAGGTTACTGCTTTCCGCCGGGTACACACACTTGGCACCTTGGGGACATCTGGGGACGGGGGTACGCACAGGCTCCTTGCTTAGCTCCCAGTCTGGGTCTCTACCCATATGGTAGCGAACACTAAAATTCTTACATTAAACGTGAAGGGGTTAAATAATCCGATTAAAGGGGCATTTTATCCTATCTAGAGCAATCTGGTGCACACATATGCCTGCTACGTGAAGCCCACCTCCTCGCCAGGGACATTCAGACTTTGATCGAAGGCTTTCCCGCAACAATATTTTTCCTCACACACAACCAAAACGGATGGAGTTGCCATCCTTATCTCCTGTACTTTTGGAGGGAAGGTGGGCGCACAATTGGCTGAAAATAAAGGGTGACTTTTAGCTATCTTGGTGACCATTAACACGCATTTTCACTCTCTGTTCTGTATATGCACCCAGTGAGGAACAGGAGAAATCCCTTGCAGAGCAGTGATGGAATTAACAACTTATCCGGACAGGCAAGCTATGCTGGGGGAGACATAAACATAGTATTCGACAATCCGCTGGACCATTCAGCCCATCGGCAGGGACAGACAGGGGCCATTTCATGGAAAGGGAAGGAATGGCTACATGACCTGGGGCAGGTGGACATCTGGTGCTCCCTACACCCCCACGCCACAGATTACATGTTCTGTTCTCATGAGCACAAAATCTACACTATAATTGACTGCTTCATTGGGTCTCAATCCCTGCTTCCTTTAATGTGTGCCTCTGGCATTGAATCCCGCTTGCTCTCGGATTCTGCTGCACTGACTCTTACACTAGCAATCTTCCCTCCGACAGGGCACCATTCTCTTGGCGGCTACGTGACCTACTATTACATCGCCCGACAGTGGTATAACACCTAACTAAGACACTAAGGGAGTTCCTGGCTTTTAATGACCCCCCCCCGATACTTCGATTACTACCCTATGGGACACACTCAAGCTAGTCGTGAGAGGGAAACTTATTGCCACTTCCTCGATGGGGCCTTACCATGCAAATGCAAGAATTAGAGCGCATCCACAAGCGGACAGGGGCACACTGTGTTTGGCGGCATTTAGAGGCGGTACGTTTGAGGCTCGCCGGACTTGACTTGCACAGAGCGGAATACGCCGCCCTAAGACTGATACACTAATTTTAGGGGGGGGGGAGCAGATGCAGGCTTCTTTTGGCACATAAACTACGTGCTCAGTGCCAGACAGCTACAGTCCACACAGTCCTGGAGGCGACCAGCTCTGAATGTGTAAATGACGCAGATATAACCTGCGCGTTCTGTGACTTCTATGCTAAACTTTACACTGCTCAACATCTCCCAGAGCAGGCTTTCCTAAACAATCTACAAGGGATAACCCACTCTAAATCAACCCCGGGGCAGTCATCCAGCCATGACAGCCCGATCCGTATTGAGGGAGTGATTTCGGTCATAGCTCGACTTAAACATCTTAATTCCCCTGGCCCTGATGGGTTCTCTGCTATTTTTTATAAGACTTTTTGCACTATCCTAGCGCCCATCATAAGTAGACTTTTTAATGCTATAGGCGTCACCTCTGACATCCCCCACCACACACACACAATGCTCCTGGCTTTGGTTGTCGTCCTCCCAAAACCTGGCAAAGATGGCCAACTCTGTGCCTCCTACCGGCTGATATCCCTTCTCAATATTGACCTAAAGCTTTTTACAAGGATTTTGGCAGCCAGACTCGGGCCAATGATGCCGGGACTGGTGGACCAGGATCAGTCTGGGTTTGTAGCTACTAGGCAATGCAATAACAATTTACGGAGCCTACTCCATCTCATTGATAAGGCTCTGCATCAGGGGGTAGAGCGGGTAGTGTTGTCAATTGATGCTGAAAAAGCATTTGACCGGTGCATTGGAAATATCTGGAAGCCACACTTGCGCAGTTCAGAATAGGGGACTTAATTTGCAAATGGGTATTTAGAAGCTACAGTAGCCCCACGGTACGGGTGAATGGGCCATTTCGGACCCCTTCCCAATCTCGCGGCACGAGACACGGGTGCCTGTTCTCCTTGCTATTAATTGCTCTTTATATGGAGCCTATGGCCCAAGGAGTGCGAGAGAACCCACTGATCGCAGGGATTTAGTTTGGGGGAAAAGCACCATAGCAAAAGCCTCTATGCTGACTGTCGTCTCCACACTGGAGGACCCCTGGACCTCCATCCCAGCATATTTTGCCGAGCTCGAGATCTTCGCAGGTCAATGTTTCTAAATTGCAAGCCCTAGGGGTTTCCCTCGAGTCTTCCACTATGGAGGCCCTTAGACAGTTATGTCCGATTCAATGTGAGACTGGATCAATTCTGTGCCTTGGCATTAGATTGGCAAGATCAACTCAGGCCACTTCACCTTGAAAAACAGTCCCTGCCTTTCCCAAACTCGACAAGACTAGTGCTGCTGGAGGCCATTTGGCCTCTCTTGTTAGGAGTGTGGCGGCACTCAAAATTACCATGCTACCGACAATTTTATTCCTCTTTCAGACTCTCCCTGTGGAGCCACCTCCCCCTGGTATCCTTCCATCGCTCCAACAGGAATTCCTCTTTTGTCTGGCCAGTAAAGAAACCTAGGATGAATAGGGAGCTAAGCTATAGACCCCCGCGGGGAAGTGGTCTTGGAATTAACAATATAAGTTGTTACTACCAGTCTGCCCAGCTTCGAGTCTCGCTGGAATGGCCTTGTAGTGAATCAGAAAAGCATTGGCTTTTTATGAAAAGAGCAATTGCCAGCCAGTCTCTGTGGAAGATCCCCTTTCGCCACCAAACTCCACGTCCTGCAGGGCTTTACAGATCACTGGCCATTCGAGCAACATTAAAAAATTGGGATTCAAGTGCTGTGAGATGTAGCCTTACCGCCTTCCCTTCACTCCTTACACCTATAGTTAACAATTCGGATTTCACACCGGGTCTTGACCTGGTGGCGTTTAAATATTGGTATAAAGAGGGGTGCAGATCAATTGGACATCTCTTCGATGCAGTAGGTCCTCTGACCTTCCTAGATTTTTGCTCCGACTTTGCGCTGCCCAAGACCAATCGCTACCACTTTCAATAAGCGCGGGACTGGGTCATACACCCCTCAGTACGCCTGCTGGCCCAGAGACCCCTCACCCCATACGGAAAATAGCTGCACACAATCACTAGCACACGCCTCATCATTGGTGAGGCGCTAGCTAGTTTATTATCGAGCCCCTCTGCTTAGCTATTTTGCACAGTTGCTGGTTAAATATTTCTGCTATTTGCACAGTCATGGAATAAATTTTTACACCCGACCGGAGCTACATGCTGCTGCCTGCACATGTAATATCTTTATTTTAAACCTTCCTGAGCTTTTACTCTTTTAAATTGTTTCCGTGTTGTGTGTGGTTTTTAGGCAAACTTACTCTGCACTTTCCTTTACTTGCTTTCCTGGTCATTAGTCCCGGTCCACCACGGCTTGTGCCGTTTGAGTGGAGGGCTGGTTGACCAATAGCCTGGTCTCCCCTCGGAGCTTCACACTTCCGGGGACCGAGCAGGCGGGCCTTCCCATGTCACTGCTATATCAGGGAATGACGGCGCTGATGCTCAGCGGACACGCTCTCTGGTGAGGCGCTAGCTGTTTCATTATCAAGCCCCTCTGCTTAGCTATTTTGCACAGTTGCTGATTAAATATTTCTGCTATTTGCACTGTCGTGAAATACATTTTTAAACACGACCGGAGCTACATGCTGCTGCCTGCACATGTAATAACTTTATTTTAAACCTTCCTGAGCTTTTACTCTTTAAAATTGTTTCCGGGTTGTGTGTGGTTTTTAGGCAAACTTACTCTGCACTTCCCTTTACTCGCTTTCCTGGTCATTAGCCCCGGTCCACCACGGTTTGTGCCGTTTGAATGGAGGGCTGGTTGACCAATAGCCTGGTCTCCCCTCGGAGCTTCGCACTTCCGGGGACCGAGCAGGCGGGCCTTCCCATGTCACTTCTATATCTGGAATGACGGCGCTGACGCGCAGCGGACACGCGCCGGGAGCGCGCCAAAGGCGAGCCCGTCTGCGCCTGGCCGCGCCCAGGGGCTAGTACCCCATGTCCTTCTATGGTCTATCTTAGGCAGGATTTGCTTGGCCTGAAGTCTGTAGCTTGCCCACTATCCAACAGAGTGGTATCTAAACTTGAGCGGGAGGGGTTGTTGAGACCTCTTGTAACCTCGAAGACCGCGCCCATGGCCTCTCCACGTGCTAGTCCCTCAAAGCAGGTGGACGATCAAGAGTGTAGATTCTCACTACTTAATACGCGCTCGCTACAGAGGCACTGCCTTGAGGTCTTTTCGCTTTTGCAAGAGGACAATGTGGACCTGTTTTGTGTCACCGAATCCTGGCTAAATGATTCATCTATGCCGGATCTGGTGGCAGCTCTACCCCCTAATTTCTCTGCCATCTACGCTAATCAGCCTAATAATATGAGAGGAGGTGGCGTTGCCTTCCTTTTGTTATGTTATTTTGTTATTTTTTGTCTTGTATAGCGCACGGCTACTCAAAGAGTGTCCCAGCGCTTTATTGCAAACCTGTATCACAACATAACGGCAGAAAAAAACAGAAAAGTGGGGAGATCCCTGACTAGCGGTGAAAACTGATATCTACAAAGTAAAAAGCCAGGTTTTAAGGCCCTTCCTGAACGCCAGTAGATTGGAGGTACTACGCAGTGACACTGGCTGAGAATTCCAAAGTTGCGGAGCGAACAGTCTGAAAGATCGACCTCCTATACGTGCCCTTTTTATACGAGGGACCACGGCAAGAAACAAAGAACCCGATCTCGGGGCCCTTGCAGGATGGTAAAACGCTAGCCTTTTTTGAAGGTACTTTGCTCCTGAAGCATGTAGAGCTTTATGGGCCAAGGTCAGGGCCTTGAAGACTATCCGCTTCCGGATAGGGAGCCAATGGAGTGACTGCAGGAGGCCCGAGGTTCTAGCACAGCCGGGTAATCCAAAAATGGGCCGTGCTGCCGAGTTCTGGACCACCTGCAGTCGTTGCAGCAGATACTCCAGCAGGCCGAGATAGAGGATATTCGAGTAGTCCATTCTCGAACCGATTATAGCCTGAACCGTTATCTTCCTATGTTCCTCCGGTAATATAGGAAGAAACTTGCGGAGCATCCGGAGAAGCCCGAAGCAGGAGCCAGTAAGACCAAGAATCTGGGATCGCAGAGTAAGGCCATTGTCGATCTTAATCCCCCGGTTCTTGGCTAACTGGGAGGAGCCTGCAGGAGGAAACATATTCGCAGGCCACCATTCCTGCCAGTCTGGGTCCGATCTGCAGCCGAAGAAAAGTACCTCCGATTTATCCGAGTTGCACTTGAGACTGTTGAGCTGGAACCAATTAAAAATAGCCCCAAGGCAACCCCGGATACTCTCTCCATCAAAATCCGACACTTTTGCGACAGACACTCTGTTCTGAATGCATTGAAGGGGCGGATGTACTGGGAGTTAAGTTCTGTTTCCCCACAAATTGCATGGCCTTCCTCTTAGTCTACAGTCCACCTAATACAACTGTGGGGTTCTTGGAACCTTTTCTGAAACTGGTTCATGACCTCCGCACCCGCTATAAAGGGCTGGTGGTGCTCAGGGACTTCAACCTTCATTGGGAAATTACCCCGAAGGATGGTCAAACAAAACATCTAGAGGAGGCTCTAACATCCTTGGGACTTAATCAGATGGTGGGGGGCCTACACATGAGTGGGGTCACACCCTGGATTTGGTCTGGTCGACCCATCCACTTTTAGCGCCTTTGGTGGTTCCCCCTGCTCTTGGTCAGACCATCTGATTGAAGGCCAATATCCACTCTTCACAAGAAGAGCAAAAGCTAAACCAGAATGGAAACTGTTATGCAGCTGGAAACAGATTAAAGGAACTGACCTAATATCTATTTTACTACATTCTGACTATTCCTCATCCATGAAGGATGATCTGGAAAGTGGTACCCTACTATCTACAATCAAAGACTCCATTGAGGTAGTAGCACCAGCTCATAGTTAGGCTGATAGACAAGGGCAAGGGGGCACCTTGGTTTAATAATGCCCTTAAGGAACAAAAACAAGTCCTCCGCCAATGCGAGAGGGCATGGGGTAAGGGCCGCCAACCCAGTGCTTTTGTGGTTTATACATTGAAGTTCACTGCGTATAAAAAAGCCATCCGCCTGAGGAAGGCCGAATTTTATGAGGCGATAATCTCTGAGGCGGCTAACCCACAGAAAGAAGTGTTTAAGGTCCTAAACGACTTGCGGACGACTAGGACGCCAAATCTGACATTTAGTCAAAAGGACTGCCAAGACTTCCAAATCTTTTTCATCGACAAGATATGGACTTGATGATAGAAATCAGTCGCATCCCAACTCTTCAATGTTCAATTGAGTCTTCGACCCCTCCTCCTAGGCTAACAATGGATGTTCTGACTAGGCTGCCTGCTTTTAACTAAGGAGGTCCCTGTCCACTATAATGGGCCGGGTGAAGTCAGGATCTCCAGTGGATGCCTGCCCGCCCAAAATCTTTAGGCTGGGATGGAGGGTAAAATACTTGCCCTTCTAAATCGGTCTCTGGAGATGGGAACTGTCCCTTCTAATTTTAAGGAAGCGCGGGTGGTCCCTCTCCTAAACAAGCCAGGCGCAGACCCCAAGAACTTTAAGAATTTTAGGCCAATTTCTCAGCTGCCTTTTTTGGCAAAAATTCTAGAGCAGCATGTCTTAAATTCCCTTACCCATTTTCTGGAAAGCAACCACCTTCTCGAGCCTAATCAGGCGGGTTGCAGAGCTCACCACAGCACGGAATTGGTCATGCTTTCCGTGCTGGATGACCTGAGACTCGGGCTGATAAGAAAACTGTGTGCC
Source organism: Lissotriton vulgaris (assembly GCF_964263255.1). Classification (NCBI taxonomy): domain Eukaryota; kingdom Metazoa; phylum Chordata; class Amphibia; order Caudata; family Salamandridae; genus Lissotriton; species Lissotriton vulgaris. The sequence continues at coordinate 585,862,182 of NC_141697.1, read as the reverse complement.
CTGGTCTTACTGGACTTATCCGCGGCGTTTGACACCGTTAATCACGGCCGATTAGTGTCACGGATAAAGGACCTAGGGATACAGGGCACGGTTCTGGCCTGGCTGACCTCCTTCCTTGCAGAACGCTCGCAGCGAGTTCAACTAGTAGATCTGGTGTCTGAGCCAGCTAATTTGACTTGTGGTGTGCCCCAGGGTTCAGCTCTATCACCCCTGCTTTTTAACATCTATCTGCAGCCTTTGATAGCAGCACTGAACCAGATGGACTGTAGGGTCTATAATTATGCCAACGATACGCAAATTCTGATTCAGATTGACCACTCATCATCGGCCTACTTGAGAATGCAAGACATTCTCAAGTTTACTATCAATTGGATGTCGGCCAATTCACTAAAAATAAACCCGGATAAAACTAAAGTCCTAGCTGTCACCTCAGTTGCAAACCCATGGAGTGATCTGTTCTGGCCGGCCGAATTAGGGCCGTTTCCAGAGACTGCTGGGGTAGTAAAAAGTTTAGGCATCAAAAATGATGCCCAATTATCTATGACACCGCAAGTGTCGGCGGTGGTGGGCACATGTGTTAACCTGCTACGCCAGCTCCGGAAACTATCTTCCCTGCTGTCTTTCTCTACTCTTAGACTGGCGGTCGCTGCCCTGATCATGGCACGCCTAGATTATGGTAATTCCCTGTACTATGGATTACCGAAGAATCTTTTGGCTAGGCTCCAGGTTGTAATGAACGATGCGGCTAGACTGATTTTTTTTAAAATCTAGGCAGACCCGGGCCATGCCGTTGTTGCAGGAGTTACATTGGCTTCCAATTGCTCATAGAACCAAATTTAAAAGCCTTTGTATAGCACATAAGGCCTTTTACGGCTCAGCCCCTAGTTATATTAAGGACCGGCTGACCAAGTATGTGCCAAGTAGGTCTCTTCGGTCAGCAGGGGCATGTAATCTAGTCTGCCCCAGGTTCAACCTTGCCTCCATTGGTGGTAGAGCCTTCTCTAGTACCATCCCTCAGGCTTGGAACCGCCTACCAGCTGATCTCCGGATGGAAATGAATCTCCTCCCTTTTAGGAAGAATTTGAAGACTGTGCTTTTCCTGGAGGCATGGGGGCCTCTTTGAGCGGGTAGCTCGGTGCTCTGCTAATGGCGTATGTCTGCAGATATCGCTTGGGGACCTCTGGGTGATAAGGCGCTCTACAAGTGTATGATAACATAACATTGAGCTCTTCCACGTCTTGCGCCCTCCAGAACCGGCAGGCAAAACTGCAGGGCAGTGGCACTGGAGGCAGAATTAGGGCGCACACTTTCTCAGAAGGAATGGGGCAAAATTTTTTATTGGGTGTGCCACACCGCGCAGAATGTTTCTAGCATAGAAACGGTGACTAAGGTCACCACATATGGATACTTCACGCCCCCCACACTGCACAGAAGCAACCCCACCTGCAAATCGGACTGCTGGGGAAACTGCCGGTCTGAAGGCAGGCTCACACACTTACTATGGGACTACCCTACCCTTTCTCCATATTAGGAACAGATCCTAGACGAAATAGACAAACACTTTGACACACAGATACTCAGCTTCACGGCGTATGTTGTCCTAGGCCTACCCAACGAGCTCAAGTTCCCCCTCAAATCGAGCAAATACAGACAAATGGGTATAGCTTTGGGTGCTGCCTTGCAAAATATACTATCTCACTGGGGCACAAACTGGACTCCTACATACCAGGGGTGGTTACATAGACTGTGACATATACTGGGCATGGAGTGTATATCCTTCTCGCTTCAGGGAGATTATGCCTCCTTTGCAGACATACGGTGCCCATTCCTCTCCCTACTGAGCACAGAAATACGTGGACTTAACTGTCCCAAATACTTACGTCTTTTACGTCTCATAATGCCCCCACAAGATATCGCTTAACCTGCATCACTAGGCAATACATTTTGAGAGTCCTGACTCTGTTTTATTGGCTCCATACCAAATTGGCCTAGGGAGAGATTGAGACGTGTGTTGGGTTGGCGGGCGGCACGGGTTGGAACCTGGCGGGGAGTGGAGTTGGGGTTTTTCATTGTGCCCTGCTGTACATGTATGATCTACTTGGCTGATTACAAGTGCCACTGATGTATAAACTAAATGTATCAATAAATAGAATTAAACCTACAATGAACATCGAGCAATTATTTGTCTAGTGTTCAGATGTCAAACGATCACCTCCTAATGTAACACATGGCTGCCCATGTTTGCTAAACCGGTGGACTTTAGTGTTCTTAGGAAGGCACTACATTATCTATTTTCAGTCAATTACTTCTACACTGGTTATAGAAATCCCTGGTATACCAGTAGGGAATGACCGTATCCACTCCTGTTACTGCTCAGGTCCCATTTAAAATGCCTTTGAGTTCAAAGACAGTTGTTCCCAGTACCATGACATCCCCATTCTTCAGTACACTTTATTATTGTACAGTTTTTCCCATTGCTGTTCTCTACTGTTTGCATAATGCTAATTGGTACATCGGAGCTTCAGTAAGTGTGAGCCAGCATTTATTTTACTATATGGTCATTATTTGTTGAGTATTCTGTCAGTCCCTGTGAGAAGTTGGCCTCGCATATGATGTCCACTAATCTAGTGGGCACTTTGCACCAGTCCAAACGTCCATTATTGATGGTAGGTTGTAAAGTCAACCTTATAGAAAGCTATCCTAGTGGTAGCTGAGGAGAGCAGCCTTCAGGCTAAGACTTAGAGGCGAGTTAAGCAAGTTGTTTTACCAATTATAATCTCTTGAATGACCAAATGAAAAGCACCACACAAGGTATATATCAAATATATATGTATTTAATCTAAACACAGCCCCTCTAGTCTCTTAATGAGGTCAGAAGCAAAAGTACAATACAAGGAACTTAATTAGCATAGGATAAGTTGCACACTATACATTATGCCCTAGGGGACTCACAAACCATATACTAAAATAGTGGTATAAGAACCATGTGAGAGTTAGAAAGCAGGCCTAGGGCCTGTAGAACCGCTGGGGCTACCTGGAACTACCAAAGGTTAGGATGCAGGAGGCCCACGGGAGACGTCTGCAGTGTCTAAACACAGCTGCGGATCACCATTTGATTTCTATGGAGAACGAACAAGTTACAAATTTAAAGATTAAGGGCACCTAGAGGTGAACTACGATGGAACCATTTTAGACTTAGACACTCTACCCACGGGAGCACCGGAGTACTTGAGTTACCTCACCCACGGAAGCCGGGTGCATAGGTGTCTTTTAATGTCAGGCTTCGTTGTCGATTCCAATGGAGAGCTGCAAAGAAATGCTGCAGGTGACCAGAGGAAAAGTGAAGTGTGAGGGTGGATCGAACATGTGAAGAACCTGAAAGCAGAAGAGACAGAGTCTGGGTCACTAGCCAGTGACCAGGATGGCGAGGAGAAGCTGCCAGCTGATGTCTGGTGATTTCAGGTGAAAGTGGTGAAGCTTGACTCTTCAGCCACGAGGACCAGGAGGCGACGACGACCAGGAGCTGGATCCGAGCTGCCCCACAAAGAATGTAGAGTGCTGCAGCGTCAGGATCCGGATTGGATCCAACAAGCCTTGGCAACAGCAGCCCATGCTAGATGACAAGATTGGCTTCGGTTCAGACCAGCAAGGCCTGAGGGACTCCTCCGTTGGAGAGGAGTGAGAGCAAGTCTGGAGCAACCAGGATAGCTCAAGAAATCAAAGATGGCCCTTCGTGGGGCCTCGCTAGCCAACGGACTAGGAACTGCGAAGGGGCCTCGGGCGGAAATGCACAAAGCGAGCCCACGGGACACTCCTAGAGTGTAGGCCTCTGAGCTTTGGTGCAAAAGGTGCTCGGGAAGGGGCTTCAAATACCCCAATGCACAACTTCAGGATACCTCAGGAAGTAGGTGCAGTTGCAAAAAAGGCAGGATGTCCAGGAGTTCCGGTCCCATGTCTCTCGTGTTCGCTACAGGTCTCAGCTTTGCTGGGAGGGCAGGTCAGCGTCCGATGTCTGGAAGTCCGTGTCCTGTGTCGCAGATTCTTCGGGATCCGGCGGGAGCCTTGAAAATGCAGACCAGCAAAGATGCATTTGTTGCTTGTTTTTCCAGTCGATGTGGAATGTTGAAGGTTCAAGATATGTTGCAGAGTTTCGTCCAGAGTAATCTTAAGTTCTAGGGACTGGTATCCTATTCTTATAGCAAGTTTAGGGGTTGGACTAACTCTAGGGTCCCACCTATGGGAAGACCTGGGAAGGGGGTGGTTACACTCCTTCCCCTTTGTCCAGTTTCGCGCCAGGGCTGGGGCAAAGTGCCCCAGCAACCGGTTTGAACTGGGAAGTGCATGGACCACGTTGTGTGCCCCAGGCAGTGTCTGAGAAGCATTCACTGAATGCAACCCACCCTGCCCCAATACACTAAAGCCTGTCTGGGGAGGTGCTGGCACCTCCCTGGACAGGAAATCTTTTGTCCAGGCCTCCCCTGCCGGAGATTCGTCCAGCAGCAGGAGGGCAGACTGATGTCTGTGGCAGCAGCATTCATTTTGTGATGCTGGGGCTCTGTTTAACTTCAACCAGGTTAACCATTAACTACATGTCTCCTCCCTCTAGAATGGTGAAATGCTACCCCCGCCGCCAGAACTGGCGGGGGGGGGGGGGGGGAGTATTCCAAAGTGTTTGACACCTTACACGACGTGCTTTGATAAAGCCAAATCAAAGTTCGCATTAACCGCTAGGATTATAATTAAAGCTCCCAGTTTTCTGTTTTTACTGATTTTTACAGATGAATACAGACCAAAAACCATTTATGTTCCTGTCTGTATTTATTTTTAAATGTGGATAAAAACGGAGTTTGGGTTGTTTTTGAGTGATTCTGAACTAAATCAGTCATGACTGCCAGGCTAATAGCTGTTCAGATTGACAGGCAACGGGATTAAAAAAATAAAGGAAAATTTGCACAACCTTGACAATAAAATGTGCATGAATTTCTTATAAGTGCACATTTTATCATCTGGGTGTGTGTATATATCATTAAAAATTGTCAGGCGTTCTGGCATGAGTGTACATTAATTGGTTAAATGCAAAAAATACACATTTCAGCTTCATTTTTTTCACAAAACCGTAAATAAATATGGATAAATACTGGTAAAATTAGCAAAAAATAAATATGGATAAACACAGACGGAAATGACTGAAATATAAATACCATAAAACCGGGAGCCCTAATTATAATGCACTTACGAATATATGGTATGGCTAGATCATAGAACAGCTATAAGGAGATGGTTCTGAAAGCTGCAGAGGGGCTCCGCTCATGCTAGGGCACCCTCACACAAAACCAAGCACTCTGCCTCCAGGATTGTCAAGGCCTGCCATAGGAGTGACTTATAGTTTAATGTGTGTATAGATATATATAAATATATAAAGGTTTACTATATCTAAGTAAGGGGTGATTACACCACCATACGCAGGCTGCAATTACAGACCTGTGGTGTCAGTTTGGAAGGCTAACCAGGGGTGGCACAATGCATTCTGCAGCCCCTGGTAGGCCTCTGGTGCATCTATGCCCTGTGTACCTAAGGTACCATATACAGGGGCTCCCAAGGGTGACCCAGTAACCAATCTGGTATGCACCTAAAGTACATGGTATCAATTTAGAGTGAGAACAGCTAGGCTGTGGTCCTGATTAGCAGGGCCACAGCGATACTAAAGTCGAAAAACCAGTGAATCACAGCAAAAAGTGGGGGTAACCATTGAAAGCAGACCCTACTCTCTTACACAGTCCCCATATGAAGAGCCCAACTAGTTGAATTCAATACCATAGTAATAGTTTGAACAGGATGTCCAGGAACTCTGTGTTGAGCTTGCGTGCCTGTGTTTATATAAAATTCCTTGTGAAAGAATCAGCAGTTCTCTTTTTAACCAAGGTTTTAGTGATAACGGGTAAATACACTCCTACTCTAGTGTTAAAGCGGTGCACTTTGGGCTCATACAGACGTCTCTTACTTCTGCAAGTTCCCTTTTAGATAGCTTGTTACACTGTCATCTTAAAAAATAGTGGATTGACTGAATGACATTTGTAAAGACGATCCTGAAAATGAGGCTGACTACTGATATTCTCTCTCTATGTATTTGTATGTGTGTATATATATATCTCCAAAACAACTCTTCCCGAAGAAAAGAGATGAGGCCAAAATGAGGAAACAAGGGGGTCTTTATTCACAGCGTAGGCAATGGAAAACTGCACAGATATTCAGGCGTATGCATTTCGGCTCCTGCCTCTTAAGCGCCTGTAGTAAAAATGAGGAAAGGGCGATATTTCCGGATATAAATATCCCGCCCCCTCATTACTGATAAGCCGCTCTGCCCCCAGGTGAATGAGTCCAACACCTGCGATATGCGTGGTGCCCCTGGTGTCCTGGCGCCTATATGTCCCAAGATGCAGCATTCTGACAGCATTCTGGAAATGGGGCTGAACGAGCGTGCTGGGTAAATGACTCCAGTCCAGCGCCGTGAAGCACAGTCCCCCAAGTCCTCAAACCCACACCAACCTCCAAAAGCACAGGGGTCCATCTCTGCGGGGGCTCAGCGGGAGTGTGCCTCGCCCGACATGCAGCTGATAGCTGCAACACTGCTGCAATCTTTCCCGGTGTGAGGAGGTGGGCCCAGTTCATCCATTCACCTGGAAAAAGTAGCAAATCCACCGGAGTGGGAGACCAATAGTACCAGGGCCAGCTTGTGGAGTGGTGGCCTCATGCGCGCGATACTGGTCACTCGCGCTGACAAATCCAAGATAACTCTTCCCGAAGAAAAGAGATGAGGCCCAAATGAGGAAACAAGGGGGTCTTTATTCACAGCGTAGGCAATGGAAAACTGCACAGATATTCAGGCGTATGCATTTCGGCTCCTGCCTCTTCAGCGCCTGTAGTGCAAATGAGGAAAGGGTGATTATTTCCGGATATAAGTATCCCGCCCCCTCATTACTGATAAGCCGCTCCGCCCCCAGGTGAATGAGTCCAACACCTGCGATATGCGTGGCGCCTACAATATATATATATATATATATATATATATATATATATACACACACAAACACACATGTATATGTGAGCACCAGTTATGTTACAGACAGACAGACAGTCAGTTTTGTTAGGCACAGGGAGATTACGTGATTTGCCCAGAATCACAGGATGTTGAGCGTCCCTGGCGAGACTCGAACTGGTTACCCAGCTTCGAGGTCGACTGCTCTAGCCATTAGGCCACATCCTCTTATTGTGCCATCCACTATAGTGGCAGTGCAAACATGGCTATATAGGCCTACCAATGTAGCCTGACTGTAGCAGTGTAAAAACTATAGTTCGGCATGTCACTATAAACCCATTTGACCAGTCAAAACCTTCCTTTTAAATGTATGAGTCACCCTAATGTAGGCCTTGCAGCCCATAAGGCAGGGTGTATGATATTTAAAAGTATGACATGTTAAAAGTGTAAACATGTTCGTACAGTGATTAGCACCCAAAAGCTATTTTCCACTGTGGCAGGCCTAGCTGTCCTATATAGAAAACCAGAGCACAGATTAAAATCCTAATACTGTATCTTGGGAATTGGACTCGCTAGAAAGATAATTAAACTACTATTTTTTTATAGTTATTAAAAATCACATTCTGCGTTTGTTTTCAAAAAAACATATTAAGGCACAGTAACTTTTAGAAGGTTACCTGTTCCCCGTCTGAAGTTTCTAGAGGTCAATTTGCATGTGCTCCCCAATTTCTCCCAGTTGGGGATTAGCATTTGAATAGGTGTACCAAAGGGTGAAATACCTCACAGGAGCCACATAATAGCCAACTGTGATTAACCGGTCAACCTGAATGGGCAGGGATGACTCGTTTTAGCTCAGCAGAAGGGGTCTCTAAGCATTTTATTTGGCATAAGTGTTAAATCCTGTTTAACAAACCTGCTGTGTTTGCATATGCAACTTGTGGCATACTTGAAAGGAAGGAAACAGGATGCCAAGATAATTCTTGTGTATCCACTGTCTGGTTACTGGAAAACTCTGCTTTTATTTTACCAGAATTCTGTTCCTGGGTTTATTGGGCATACATTGCTTGCTTCAAACTGCATTTTGGTGTTAGATTTTCGAGGATGCTGGTATTACCATGGTACACTCCCCTCACACACCCACAGCTCAAAATTAGGGTGGCTGAAGACTGCCGCTATCTTGAAAATGTACAAAGTGGGTAGTGTTGGCCCTGGAACTTTTACCCCGTTGGGTTATGTCATTCCACTCGCTGTCTAGTGCCAGGCATAAATGGGGCACACCTATACACCCCTTCAGAACACTGATAGACCTTAGGGAGAATCATTCATTTATTTTTCTGCGTAGTTGCTAGTAGAACTGAATTTGTTTTAAAGAACATGTTTTATTGAATTTTGCCATCATTTTGCTTAACGGGTCACTAAATACATATACAAGTATACCTGCAAAATCGGATTATTATCTCAACATAATATATAAATTTTACCATAAAACAAGATGCAAATGAATTAGTCTGTGGCCTCTCATCGCAATCCCATGCAGTAACACCTCCCACCGAGCTGTTGGTATTTCATCATTTTATGCATTGTGGGCATAGGATCGAACCTCTGAATCTAGTGTTAGTCATTTATGGTGGTGTGGCTAGAGTATGGCTGGATGATCTCCTATGAGATTACATCTATGATGTCATCAGTGATGTCACTGGCCATGTCATGAATGATGTAATATGTGATGTCATCAGCAGTGCATTGCGGTAGCGAGTTATAGTTAGCCTAACTAACGATAATAGATGAATTTCTCAGGTTTTGTACGAGTAAAATGTCCAACTAACTAGAACGTCCCTGAAACCTGGGTTTTTTTTCAGTGAATTTCTAAGGTTTTTTTAATTATATTTCCCACGTATACAACCTGTAATTGTATTTGCGGTATCACGGTTTTTAAATGCTATGTGGCATATTAGGAGTAGTTTGTCTTTAAGATCTGTGTAAGTGAGGATTAACTTGAAATCTACTCAAATCTTGTATATATTATGAAATTGGAAAGAATGTACAAATTGGATGTATACGTGGGAAATGTTTTAACCCCTCCCCTGCTGGTGATGGAACCACTCCGTCATCAGCCGCGGTCGCGCTGTGCTGACGGAGCGGTTACGTCACGGCCCGCTCGCAACGCCTGCGCGGCGCGGATCCCGCGCCTGCGCTGAACGTTCTATTGAGCGGGCGGGGCCGTGACGGAACCGCTCGGTCATGAGCACAGCGCAACCGCAGCTGGTGACGCAGCGGTTCCGTCACCAGCATGCGCCCGCCGCTCTTCCGCCCCGCCCCCTCAGCACTGCGGCGGAATAGCCGCCCCAGTGAAGGGGTTAATTATGTACTTTTTATGGCTCTGGTGGCCGAAATAAAGTTTTAACAGCCAGCCAAATTATATTTTCTAACTATTAGTCCTAGAAACCTATGGTTTTTTCAGTACATTTCAAAGGTTTTTTTTTAATGCTAATTTCCAACTGTGCCTACAGAGGTAGGACATGTGCAGAAAGAGGTGAAACACTTAGAAAGAAGCAAGAGAAATTCAGAAAAAGGCAACAGAAGTCGAGAGACTAAAAAAGGTTCAGAAAGAAGCAAGAGATATGCCGAAAGAACCTACATAGGTGCAGAAAGAGGCCTTGTTGCAAAGTCATCCTGTGCCCCAACTTTTTGCTGACTGGTACTGGTGGTAACTGACTGACTAACCAGGCCCGGAGCCAGTGCTATCCTGAAAGACACTTAAAATACAGTGCATACACTACAGGTTGGGGTACCCCTGTGATTGGCATGACCGTCCGTGTAAGGCCATGTTACATAATAGGGCAGGGTTTAAAACTACCTATAAGTCAGAGGTGCAGAAAGAGACTACAGAAGTGCATAAAGAAGCAACAGAGGTGCCGAAAGAGGCAAGAGGTGCAGAAACAGGCAAGAAAGGTGCATAAAGAGGGAACAGGGGTACAACAAAAGGCAAGAGGGATCCAGAAATTTTCAACAGAGGTACAGAAAGAAGCAAGAGCAGTGCACAAAGAAGCAAGAGCAGTGTAGAAAGAAACAGAAGCAGTGCAGAAAGAAGCAAAAGACATGGAGGAAGAGGGTGCAGAAAGAGGCAAGAGGGATACAGAAATATGCAAAAGAGGTGCAGAAACAAACAAGAGAAGGGCAGAAAGAGGCAAGAGAATTGCTGAAAGAAGCAACAAAGGTGTAGAAAGAAGCAAGAGAAGTGCCGATGGGGGCAAGAGAGGTGCAGAAAGAGGCCAGAGAGGTACAGAAAGAAGACCTTTCGCAAAGCTTGACTGGTTGATATTCTGTTGCTTATATCTATATTTGAGTGATAAGCTGGAACAAATGAGGTGCAACCAATCCCATTTTAAACAAGTGCGAAAATAATGATGTAATACTGTCATAAAATACACCGCATAATTGCCTTTCCTTGTCACATAATTTACTCAACCCTGCCACATCATTTTGCACTCCCCACCGCATAATTCAAGGCAATGTGTAGTGGGCAGTATTGATCCAACACGGACAGCTTAAGGATTGTCTCACCACATGGTAGAGAAAGGAATGGTGGTTCATAATGTGCTGTTCTCAAAAGAAACCTCTTCTCACTGTTCTCTCATGGTGGGAACAGAACTCTCTCACAAGGAAAAAGTGCACCCCAATGGTTGTCAAAAGTGATGGGAGGGCCTAAACTATCATAAGACATATGGGAGCTTTCAGTGCTTTCAACTGCCTTGATTTCTCTTCACTGGTCCCTTATCCACTGTGCCTACAAGGGTGTGGTGTAGGCAATTAACAGGGTATGTAATCCTAGCTGCTCTTTGGCCTGTTGGCTAGGTTTCCTATCCCAGACACAGACAACTGAGGAGCCTCAAGTTGCATCTGTGGCGGGCCCACAAGCATCTTCTCCTGTGCTTCTCTCACTCTCGGCCAGGCTACAGGGGTCCCCGGAAGGCAATAAAGGGCATTACAAGGGTATCCCTAAATGCGCTTCTCAGGAAGCAGTCATCTTGAGTGTGGCTATGCTACACACTCCTCTGTATATTGTCTTAATGTGATGCATAGAGTTTCTTCACTTTGTCTTGGGAAGCATTTTTCTTTTTCAGAGATATTCAGTAAGTATATTTTTGGCATACTTCTGTATCCTGGTGGCAAAAAGTGAAAGATGCTCAGTTTCTATTCCAGTTCTGTCTATCTATTTTCTGTCACACGGGGTGTAGAGCCTGAACTTGCTGGCTTTCCATGTTCATTTTGGTTTACCTCTTTTGAACCCCAGTTTGTTGTACCACTTCTGTACCTTATGAATGTCTTCTAGGCTGTAGATTCTTGACAAGCAAGGTATTTTTCTGTTCTGTAGGGAAGTAGTCTATGCACATGACATTGCTCTGTATTTGCACCCTCCGTTGGGCAATGGGTTGACTTCCTTGGCCTATCTATAGTTTCTGGTGAATGGCCAACTTTTGCGCTGGTTTATGCATTTGATAGACTTGGTTGGTTGTATAATGTCATAGCCTGTTAATGTTATGACACATGGTTCTAGACTGGTAGAACTGTGACTTTGTGTCACGTTTAATCAGATTGACCATGTAGCCACTCCTTCCAGTTTTCTCATTCTTTGCTTTTGTCTCGCTCTCTTTTTTCCTTCCATGACACTGCTGCGCCTAATCCCTTAATTTTTCTCTCCCTCTTTGTCTCAATGTTTGCTTCTTTCCTGCTCTCCTACTCACTTTATTTCCCTCTTACACTAATATTTGCCCTATTCATCATTTTCAATATTTCTTTTTCCCACCCTGACTTTATCCAATCTTTTCTCTCGTTCACAAACCCTATTATCCAGTATTAGGGGTGTCTTTCATAGATTCACATGCCTGAATCATTCCCCGTCGTCGAGACGGGAGCCTCCGGTACATAGAAAAGTAATGTCCTATAGACATACATAGAGACAATAGGCCTAAGGGCCTCACCTTAGTAGCCTATCCTTGTCCTTATGTAAAAAGGACCAAACTCTTAGAGCCAGCCAATCAGCTATGACCTCCCTCTAGAACCTTCCTGGCAGGAGCCTCAGTCCCTCAGATGTTCTACCGCACGTTGTGCTAGGGAGTCTCCAGCCTGAGTTCTCCTCAGGATTTCTTTAAAACCATCTACTTAACTTTTAAAAGTGGTTTCTTCATTCTACATCTCGTCAAGGATTACTTCAGTCCACTTATTTCTGCAGTAAGCGCTTTCTTTCTACTGCTTTCTACAATGTCTGAATCCCAGAATAAAGCCCTTTTCAGGGCCTGCTCTTCATGTGGGAAGAAAAGGCTACATGTGGAGGATAAGCATGCCCTGTGCTTATATTGCCTTTATCCAGACCACGTCCCTAAAGACTGCAAAATATGTAGGTCTTTACCCAACAAGACCTTAAGGGACAGGGAAGGTCGCTTGCTCATCTGGCTTGACAGGCTCAAGGAGAGAGACAATGTGGAATCTTCAGAGGGTAGCGTTTCAAGGACCTCCGAAGTCTCTCTAAAGAGGCCAAGGGTAGCTTCCCCTGGCCCCTCAGACACTCCTCCTAGGAAGGCACAAAAGAAGTCTTCAGAGGCAAGATCTACGACATCTTCAGTGTCTGCCAAAGATACCCAGACTTTTAAGAAGCCTGCTCAGTCATCTAGCAGGCATGCGCAAAGGATTACCACAGCGACAACCACTGTGTCGACGACGACAGCGTCGTCTGTTTCCCCATCGACGACGACAACTCCATCATCGTCGTCAGCAGGTAGACCTATTCCATCTATTATCCTGCTGAAACCGTCGTCGACGTCGAAAGCCTCGTCGACGACGAAGATCACACCGTCGACGGCGTCGTCGATGAAGAGCCCACCGTCGATGATCACGTTTACGATGAATGCGTCGACGAGGGCATCGAAGACGTCGAAGACGCCGACGACAAACTTCGACGACGGGCTCACCGTCGACGAGGAATAACGTGCCGACGAGCGCACCGACGACGACCGCACCGACGTCGAGGACATCGGCGACGATCAAAATGCCGTCTACGGAGATACCGTCGACGAAGACCTTACCGTCGACGAAGACACTGTCGACGGATGACTCGTCGTCGACGCTGGCCCTTTCTGAGCCGTGGAAGAAGTCCAAGCTCGTAGAGATGTCGTCTCTAACGCTGCCACCGTCGACGACACCAGCGACGACGGCAGGGGCTTCTACAACAAGTTCTGCGTCTGGCAAGATTGCCAAGCAGCAAATTACGCCGGAAACAACGTCTCCGAGTAAAGTGCAAACGCAGTTGCCTTCAGAAATCTTCCAGAGTGAAGAATCTGAGGAAGAGGAACTCCTGGATCCAGCTACTTCCATTTCGGACCTTCATGTCAAATGCCAGAGCACAGACGAGGAACAGGAGGAGATGACTTACCATGAACACTCTGTCCACACTAGTGTTCGCACGGAGGTCATCCCAATGGTATGCCTGCCGGTTTCTATTGTTAATGACCTAAAATACCTTATCCAGGATTACAAGCAACGCTTCCCGGAAACACCGGCAACGGAAAGTGGGAGCCAGACGCCTACCATAAATAATCCAGCGTCAGCCCCAAAACAGTCTCGGCCTCTCCCTCAAGTCCGCCATGAGAGAGTCCAACCTCAGGTGGTAGTGTCATCAGATGACGACGATGATGATAATGAACTGGAGGAGGGAGAAGTCCAGGAAATCCAGTCAGACCATGGTGACGAGGAAGAGTATGTGGCGTCTTCCCCAGCTTCACCCCAACCACGCCAGGCAGATTCACCACCTGTGGATATTGGTGGTTTCCATAAAATTGTGGAAAGGGCAGCAAAGCGTTTCCATATGGTTATGGAATCGACTGAAACTGAGTGCTTCTTACACGATTTCAAGGAGCAGACGCAGAAGACAACGAAGTCTATTCCAATAATAGAATTTCTATGGGACCAAGGCAAGAAACTAATGCTGACGCCAGCTTCTGTACCTGCGTTGTTCCACGCCTGGACAAGAAATACAAAGCCCCACTTACAGCGGCAGCTTGCCTCAATGGGCACCCGAAACCAGATTTGGTGGTTACACAGGCGGCCCAAAAGAACTCCCGCAACCCTTCCTCTCCTCTGTCGGCCCCTCCGGACAAGGAAGGCAGGAAGTTGGACACGATCGGTAAACGATTTACGACAACGTCGGCCATGACCATCAAAGTGGCCAATTCCATAGCTCTGTTGGGGCGTTATAACCGCCAACTCTGGGAAGATATAGTCCCCTATTTAGCGGAACTGCCTGACGCAGTGCAGGGAGAAGTCCAGGCACTGCTTACGGAGGGTCAAACCTCAGCGGCTGAAATTATTGACTGTGCCATTGATACAGCCATGACCGGCTTTCGTCAACTTGCTGGAGCAGCAGTCCTACGCTGTCAAGGATGGCTTAAAGCAACGTCGTTCCGACAGGAGGTGCAGGCGAAAGTGCTGGACATGCCCTTCGACGGCCAACACCTTTTTGGGGACAAAATTGATGAGGCGCTACAAACCATAAAAAAGGACACCAATACGGCCAGAGCACTGGGTACCTTGCAGGCACGGAACCAGTCGTTTCGAGGCAACAGATCTAGGTTACAATCCTCTTACAGAGGTTCCTATCAAAATAGGTCCTCGTATTCCTACCAAAATAAACATCAATACCAACAGAAGCAGCAACAGAGTCGTCAGTCTTCTTACGGCAGGTCAAGCTTCAGGGGCAAAAATCAGAAAAGGGGCACTGGCGGCCGCCAGTGACCGATTACTCCAGCCAGTCCAGCCACTCTATCCCTCATTACAAATTGGAGGAAAATTGACCCATTTCCTCACCAATTGGCAGCTCATCACCACAGACCGGTGGGTTCTTCAATTAATAAGATTCGGCCATTCCCTGGAATTCACCACCATCCCTCCTACAACACCTCCCCGCAGACTGCCACACAAACATCTACGCCCGCTTCTCCAGGAAATATCTGTGATGCTGAAGAAAGGAGCAATCGAACGAGTTCCATCAGCTCTAAGAGGAAAAGGCTTCTATTCCCGCTTCTTTCTTGTACGCAAGAAGGAGAAGAAATGGAGGCCCATTCTGGACCTCCGAGCGCTCAACTCTTTCCTAAGAAGCCAATCGTTCAGGATGGTGACGATCCAAGAAATACTAGGCTTGCTGGAAAAAGGAGATTTCATGACCTCTTTGGATCTCCAAGATGCCTACTACCACATCCCCATCCTCAAGTGTCACAGAAAGTTCCTGAGATTCGAAGTCGCAGGACAACATTACCAATTCAAGGTCCTGCCGTTTGGCCTCAAGTCCGCTCCGCGGATTTTCACAAAGTGCCTTGCACCTGTGGCAGCTTTCCTGCGTCAAATGGGTCACCAAGTCTTCCCCTACCTCGACGACTGGCTGGTAAAGGCACCCTCAGCTACAGGCGTGACCGAATCCTCCAACGCCTGCACCAATCTTTTTCAACGGCTAGGATTAACTCTCAATCTCGAAAAATCCTGCATAATCCCGACGAGGAACATTACCTTCCTCGGAGCAACCTTGAACACGGAGTGCGCAAGGGCATTCCCTTCGATGGAAAGAACAAACAAGATAATATCTCAGGCCACGGCTGTGGCGTCGAGGAAGTCCTTGAAAGTTCGGACCTACAAGTCTCTCCTGGGCATGATGTCTTCTTGTATACTCCTCATCCCTCACTGCAGACTCAGGATGCGCCCATTGCAAGAGGCCCTCACGAACCAATGGACACAGAGTACAGGTTCTTTCGAGGACATTGTAAAGATAACACCAAAAATATCCAAGAGTCTGGACTGGTGGAGGTGTCGCAAGAATCTATCTATAGGGCTGCCATTTCTACTTCCAGCGGCACCTCTGGTGATCACCACGGATGCCTCCCTGGAAGGCTGGGGCGCTGTCCTCCAAGACCTTCGGATAAGCGGCAAATGGACCACTCAGGAGAAACAGCTCCGTATAAATCTTTTGGAGCCGAGGGCTGTGTATCTGGCACTACAAGCCTTTTTACCACGCATCCAGAACTCCCAGGTGCTCGTCAAAACGGACAACACCACGACGATGCACTATCTCAACAAACAGGGAGGAACGCGTTCGCTCACTCTATCACGCGAATCGCAGAAGGTCTGGAACTGGCTGGTACTACATGGAATCTCGCTCAGGGCGGACTATGTCCCGGGCAAGGACAATACCATTGCGGACGCCCTAAGCAGGCAAAGATCCCTCTCCCACGAGTGGGAACTGGACAAGAGCGCACGGGACCACATATTCTCAAAATGGGGAGTCCCAGGAATCGACCTGTTTGCCACCAGGGGGAACGCCAAATGCCCAAACTACGCAAGCTGGCATCCCCATCAAGGGTCACTCGGAAATGCTTTTTCCATCGGTTGGTTCAGCGTATTTGCGTACGCTTTTCCTCCGTTTCCGATGATCCCAAGAGTCCTCAGGAAGATGAAGGCGGGGCCTTGTACCCTGATCCTAATTGCCCCGTTCTGGCCGAGGCAGCACTGGTTCTCGGATCTTAATCGCCTCTCCATCAGGACACCGATTCGTCTGCGGCAGCATCCGAACCTACTGACCATGTCCAACGGGCAGGTACAACACCCGAACCTGCAATCGCTCAGGTTATCGGCCTGGCTCCTGAGCACAGAGAGTTCTGTAGCCTGAATATCCCGCAGGAATGCAGGGACGTGCTGGCAAAAGCGAGAGCAGACAGTACCAACAAAACATACTCTCTCAAATGGAAAAGATTCTGCATTTGGTGTTCGGAGCAAGGCCTGCGACCGCTGCATATCACACCCGAACAGATATTGACATATCTGCTGCATTTAGCACGGTCAGGACTGGCGCATGCATCCATAAAGGTTCATCTGGCGGCTATCTCACGATTCACCAGGACTTTCACAGGACCATCTCTGTGGTCCAGTAGGCTTCTAAAGCAGTTCCTAAAGGGACTTTATCGATCCTTCCCGAGACCTCGGAGGATCCCTCCGACATGGCATCTCAACTTGGTCCTCAACCAACTCATTAGGCATCCTTTTGAGCCCATTCACCGAGCATCCAACAAGTACATCTCATGGAAGACGGCTCTGTTACTTGCTCTAACATCTGCCAGGAGAGTAAGCGAGCTACAGGCTCTATCCATTCAAGAACCTTTCATGCAGTTCAAACAGGACTGGGTGGTGCTGAGACCGAATCCGAATCGGACTTTCATCTCAATGAACCGATAGTCCTTCGGTCTTTCTTTGCGAACCCTTCCACCGCAGCAGAAAGAACACTACATTCTTTGGACCTCAAGCGGTGTCTAAAGTTCTACATAGACAAAACTAAGACTTTCAGAAAATCATCACAACTGTTTGTGGCCTACAGTAGACCAAGAATGGGTATGCCTCTCACGAAACAAAGCATCTCAAGGTGGATCTCCTCAGCGATAGCATTCTGCCATGACAAGGCCGGACGGCCTTTGAGTGATCATGTTACAGCGCATTCCACCAGGGCGATGTCCACATCAGCAGCACTGTTCGCTGGAGTGCCGATCTTGGACATATGCAGAGCGGCGACCTGGAAGTCACCGCACACTTTCTCCAGGCACTACTGCCTGGATATTGAACTTCAGAAGGATGCAGCAGTGGGCCAGGCGGTGCTTCGCCATCTATTCCAGTGAGGTGAGCCTTCCAACATCCCGCCATCCTGGTATGCACATTTTTTATCTTTCTGATATTCTACTTTATGCTATCGTTCCAATGTTGTATGATAATATGTGTATTATCTAACATGCCTGTATAGCAACATTACATCAGAAATGTGCATAATGTATTGCTGACTACTCTGATTCAGGCATGTGAATCTATGAAAGACACCTCTAATACTGGATAAGAAATGCGTTACTTACCTGTAACAGCAGTTATCCAGTATTGGTGTCTTTCATAGATTCACATGCAACCCTCCCGCCTCCCCTGGAAGGACTCACATCCCTCTCTAACTGTATTACGCCTACCTAGCTGGGTGCGTACGAAAATCTGAGGGACTGAGGCTCCTGCCAGGAAGGTTCTAGAGGGAGGTCATAGCTGATTGGCTGGCTCTAAGAGTTTGGTCCTTTTTACATAAGGACAAGGATAGGCTACTAAGGTGAGGCCCTTAGGCCTATTTTATGTCTAAAGGACATTACTTTTCTATGTACCGGAGGCTCCCGTCTCGACGACGGGGAATGATTCAGGCATGTGAATCTATGAAAGACACCAATACTGGATAACTGCTGTTACAGGTAAGTAACGCATTTCTTCCACCTGATCACTTTCGCTCTTTCACTTTCCCCATATCGTTCACCATCTCTCTCGGTTCCTTTTATTCACTCTCCTCTCTCCTTTTATTATTCATCATCCCTTTCCCTTCTTCCCTGTTATTTTCTCTGTGTCCCACCTTTCTCCCCCTTTCTTCCTCTCCCACTCTCAGCCTCTGTAATTGTTATCTCTTTCTAACCTCTTTCTCAAACACACGTCTTCTCTCTGTCTCTCTCATTCTTCAGCTGTTTTCTCCGTCTTTCCTGAAGAAAGATAGGTCTTTGGTCATAAAGGCCTTTTTGCCAGTTAATAAAAGTGCGGTCCTATACCATGTAAAGCTTTGAAAGCTAGACATTGAGATTTAAACTCCATTCCGGTTTTTCATCGGGAGCCAATGAAGGGCTCTTAAACCGTGAGAAACTGATTGAAACCTAGGAATGTCTAATACCAATCTTGCAGCAGCTTTCTGCAAATGTTGCAGTTTTATTAGATGCTGGTATTGAATTCCAAAGTACAGTGCCTTCCCATAGTCCAATCTCGAAAGGGCCAATGCTGTGACCAAGGTTTTAATTGCATCAGGAGGAATAAATGGGCGGATTTTTCGAATCCTTTTTAGAATTAACCAGATAGTGGAGGAGAGCTTGTTGATATGATTACTAAATGTTAATTTGTCATCGAAGATGAAGGTTTTTAACGTTGGACACTGGGGTAGGACCAGATTAGCGGGCCACCACCTGGGCAACCAGAAGGTTGTATCGGCGCCCAGCAGCAGGACATCAGTCTTTCCGCCGTTCAATTTAAAGCAGTTAGACTGCATCCATTGGTTGACTTGTGACATACAGCTCTTAAATCGGTTGGCGGTCTCCTTCACATTGCTTGAGATTGACACCACCAGCTGTGTGTTGTCTGTGTAGGAGACAACCGAAAACCCAGACTGCCGTATAATTGAAGCAAGAGGAGCCACATATACATTAACCCCTCCCCTGCGCGGCTAATTACCCAGCTGTGCTGGGGGGTGCGTGCAGTGCCGGGGTGCTCATGACGAGCCTAGCTCGTCATTCAGCACGGTGGCGCTGGGCTCATCATGACCACGCCTGTTCCAATGGAACGCCCAGCACAGCAGGGAAATTATACCCGTGTGGGCGCGGCGCAACGGTCATGAAGAGCTCAGCTAGTCATGAGCACAGCACGACCGTGCCTCATAACGAGCTCAGCTCGTCATGAGCACGGAACGGGTTAAATAATGTAGGACTCAAAGAAAAGCCCTGAGGCACCCCACAAGGCAGTTTGATGGGTTTGGATTTGAAGGCTCCCAATTCAACGGTGAAGGTTCTGTTGGAAAGATAGGACATTAACAGTGAGAGTGCAGTATCTTGGATCCCCAACTCCGATAGTCTAACTGCTAATATTTCGTGATTCACTGTGTCAAAGGGTCCTGATAGATCTAATACAATTAAGGCAGCCTTGCCCCTGAATCTAGTAGTATTGTCCTAAGTTCTTCTGCTGCCATAACCAGAGCTGTCTTCTTTCCATGTCCTTCCCGAAACCCATATTGTGAGTGATCCAAAAATTTTTGTGAGGAAATATGTGCTGTGAGTTGTGCGTTAAGAAGTTTGTCAAGTACTTTTGCGGGAAATGGGATCCTAGAGATAGGACGTTACCTGCTGGGGTCCTTAACCGAGGCACGAATTCCGCCACGGTGCGTCACTTTAAAGAGTGGGCAGGGCCGCATCGGCCAACGGACGTGCGCAGCACTACCGAGGTAGTGCTCACGATGGCAGTTGGCCGATGCATGCAGCAAAGGGGTTAAGATCGAGATTTGTTTTTTTTAGCAGCGGAAGAAGTGAAGCTATTTTACAGGAGTCTGGAAATATGCCTGCCTGAATTATCTTGTTGAACACCAAACTTCTGGATTCGCTTAGTAGATCTGAGACCAAATTAAACACTTTTGGAGGGCAGGGGTCTGTTGCAGCTCCTGATCTAGTGGTCTTCACCACCTGACTGATTTGTTCTGGTGTGGGGTTCGAGAAAGAAAACGCTGGAATGGTGGCAGCCTAGAGGGAAGATGCAATGAAATACAGAAAGCTCAGTGACCGCTTTAGCTCTCATGCGAACGTCCCTGACTGGGGCTGCAGCTATCTCAGCTGAGGAGGGAGGGATCTGTAAAGATATGTACCCAAGGGTGTTCATATCGAGGACTTTCATTACAGATAAAAGGGGTGGCCCTTCTTTGACTTGGTGCCTACTGGCACACTGTACATATAAAAGGACGACATTGAAACGTATGCAGTGTGCAAGTAAGACCTACTAAGCTTATCGCCTTTCCTCGGTCATGGACACTGCTTAGTACTGACCCTTGGAGAAGTCTTCTGCCGGATGTTGGATAGCACTATAGCACTTTCCTTCTGTGAATCGCAGCATGGCCATACTTGTATAACCTTAGGATGCATTCCCTGCACTGGAGATTTTGGTCTGATTTTACCTTACTGGTGTTCATGGTTATATAGGCGGTGCTTGTGTCTGTTTTGGGTCGGTCATTCGGAACTTTAATGGGTCTGAGATATTTTGTTATGTGATGGAGAAGAGGGTACTATGAGGCGTCTCAGATGCAAGGGGGCTGCCTCTTGGTGATTTCTCACGTCTTCAATCCTGTTGTGTGCTCTAGGAGGATATTTATTGATGCTGTAAGTGTAGGAATTGAAGCAATGTGTTGCTTCCTTTTTAACTATATAATAGCATTCTAGTAGTGCTCGTTATTGTGGTATACTGATCTAGTATTGCCACTGGGATTTTTATGGTGAGGGCCTCTGTTTAGGCAGTTTCTCCATATGTTTGTCTTTACTCTTGGTGACTTTCATTTAACACCGTAGCTCATTTTCCGATATTGTTAACTGACCTTGTGCATGTCTATGTGGGCCAAGAACTTCAATTTGTTGGGTAAGGAGGTTGTTTTGCAAGTGGGTCTCCACATTTCTAAAGGCGGATAGGATCAGAAAGCTGCTTAAAATTGGGGTATTTATATAGTGTCTTATTTTGAAATACACTTGTTTCATGGGTGTAAGAAAGTCGCATTTTTCTGGACTCTTGTCTTTGATGGTTTTAGAAACCTTTGCACTTTGCTCCTGCTCCCCCTTTAAAAAAAATGTTGTTTGGGAAATCTTTTTTTTTTTTTTTTTACAAAAGTTTGAGTTTGATGTATATGTATGTGTGTATATAATTAAGCTTCAAGTATTTATAAACTTTGTTTTACTCCTTATAGCGCTATCCATGTCTCCCTTCTTCGGGACAGTAGCTAGTGATAGCATCACTGTTAGATTTGGGGGTCTCTAGTTGGCACAGGTAGGTACTTGTGACAAATAGCGACCCTCTCCTCTAGTCAGGACAAGTGGATTAAACACCATAACCCCTGCTCACCCTCTAGGTTGCTTTGCGCGAGCAGCCAAGGCTTATTTCAGAGGCGTTGTAGGTTAAGCAGTTGTGACCACATACAGTAACCCAGTGACAACACTACAAATGGACACCACACAGGTTTTATATAAAAACTAAGTAGACTTTATAGAGTTATCACAAGACCATAAACAAAAATACACACTATGATTACATTTAAGATGGTAGATTTAAGCTTAGTTCAGTTCTTAGATGCGACAATCTGCGTCAATGTCCCTTAAGTTGCATTGCGCGTCCACGACAAGCAATGTCGCAGCGATGGGAAATGCGGCAAAATCAGATGCAAAGAAATAAAGACGTGAAGATCTTCCAGTTGTGGCGCGCTTCTCGGGAATGCGAGAAACTCTCGGTTCGATGCGTGGACTGCAGCGGCGAAACTCTTACGATGCGACGGCAACAGCTCCAGTGGCGACGCTCTTCTCCACGATGCGTGAAGCTTCCGCTCGATGCGACAACCAAGATGTGACGGCAGCAGCTCCGGCGGCGTGCTTCTCCGGGATGCGAGGTGCTCTTGGTTGATGCGGTGCAATGCGACAGTTCCAGCCTCCTTCGGAGTAGCGACGGCAGGCACAGCGACGGCAGGCACAGCGACGGCGATACGCTCCAACCTCATTGCGAGATTCTTCTCCTGATGCGGTGCAGTGCCACAACCACAGCAGCGAAACCCTCCTTCGGAGTTGCGACAGCAGCAGCGACGGCGACACATTTCCTCTTCGTTGCGGCACGCTTCTCTCCGATGCGGTGCACTGCGACAGTTCCAGCGGCGACAACCTCCTTTCTCCGGAGTTGCGACGCCAGGCACAGCGACGACGACATGCTTCTTCTCGTTGAGTCGCGCTTCCAGCTCCTGGCGACACGCAGTTCCTCAGAAGACCCAAAACAGCAGCCGGCACTTCCACAAGAACTCTGGTGAGCTGGGTGGTGAGTCTGTTGTCCCTGAGACTTCAGCAGGAGGCAAGCTCTTTTCCAAGCCTTTGGAGATCCTTCACAAGTTGAAAGCAAAGTACACAAAGTTCCTTTCTCCTTCCTTTGGCAGCAAGGCAACCACTGCAGGCCAATCCCCCAAGCAGCACTTCAGCTTTGGAATAGTCTCTCCTCAGTTTCTTCAGGTTCCTCTCATCAGTAAAGGCTTCTTCTTGTAGTCCAAAGTGATCTAATTTCATGGGATCAGGGTCCCAATATTTATACCCAGAAATCCTTTGTTCTCTGAGAGGAGAGGGGCCTTTGCCCAGTCTAAACCAGTTCTGAAGCACTCTGTTTACCAGACTTCTCCTTTCCTTTCACAGTGCAGGGCATGCACATCAGACGCCCCACTGGAGGTGGAGCCAGCATTGTGGAAGGCAAGTAGTGTCTTGGAGCACTTTGTTTACAGGACTCCTTTTCTTCTTCCAGTGTGCAGGGCAGAGACATCAGCCGCTCCCCAGGGGGTGGAGCCATAATTGTGGAAGGCAGGCACAGCCCTATTCAGAATTCAGGTGCACTCCTCGCTCCCATCTAGATGCAGATCTCTATATTCACCACTGGGTGACTCAGCCTGTCTCCTAGAATTCCCCAGCCCTGTCACTCACAGAAACCAGACATAGGAATACACAAACTAGCAGAGGCAGGCTTGAATGGTTAGACAAGCAAATACCTACTTTCTAAAAGTGGTATTTGCAAACACAGAATATTAAAATAAACTTTACTAAAATATGTATTTTATTCTGAATTCAGGCATACTAAACTCGAATTTTTACCATGTTCTCTGAGCCTGTTAGGAATATAAACTGTAACAATTCTAACAGCCCATTCTGACCTATGGAAAACAGGTAGCCTTGCAATAGTGAAAAACGAAAATGGTGGTAATTCACTATTAGGACATGCCACACACATCAGGGCTTGTCCTACCTTATACTTGCAATGCACCCTGCCCTTGGGCCTACGATAGGGTTGACTGATATGAAGAAAAGGGAAGGTTTCGGGACTGGGAAGTGGGTGCAATTGCCCAGTCAGCATGACAGTACCAGACTACACGCAGGCTCTGCAATGGCAGACCTTAGACACATTTTACAAGGCTGCTTCTGTGGGTGGCACAACCAGTGCTGCAGGCCCACCAGCAGCATTTGGATTACACTCAGTGCACTAGACTAGGGTCTGACAAGTAAACCAAATAGCTAAACATGGAACTACTGATTAGTACATCAATTTACAGTAGGGAGCACTTGCACTGTGGATAGCAGTGGCACAGTGCCCAAAGCATCTTGTACCAGCAAAAATACATGAGGCAACAGCAAAAATGGAAGGGAGATCCACGCCAATGGTGCCAGGTCTAACAATCACCAACACATTTGCTTACAAATAATAGCTTTTAATTATAATTTCAACATAACCAAAAAAAACTGCCCAGTCTGCGATTGTCACAATAATGTTGATACAGTTATCTGACAATAACATAGTCAGAATAGCACTGTTGACAAAAATTAACAGCAAACAACAACAAGCATTTACAATGCAATAGGGCTCGGGTTAATTAAGTTTGAGGTATTGGCATTGCTAAATATTGCAACACCAACTGCAACCAAAGTCTATAAATTGTAGGCCAAAAAAAATCTGTATTTATTTTTGTAGCAATGGTGGCATGCTGTGTGTTAGACGGGGACCCGGAGGGTCGGCCGAGTACAGGGGGAGAGGCCTCCGGTGAGGGCCGTCTCCGGCGATCATACAGACAAGTAACTCCCCCCCCCCCACAGATGGACACCACACAAGGATGAGATCTACACACTTTATATAAGGTTCTTGAGGCAAGGTTATCAACGATACAGTGGGGTCAGGACACGAGGATCCTCCCAATTCTAGTCTCTGTAGGGAAAGGGGTAGCGGGACAGTCTTGGTACCGGTCTGGTACAGGGGCGGCAAGAAGGAGCTCACAATCCTCGAGCTTAGGGGTCTGCAAGGTCGGGCCGCGGCAGCGCCAGCAGGCTAGGATGATAGTTCTCGGCAAGGTGGGCCGCGGCAGCGCCAGCAGGCTAGGATGATAGTTCTCGGCAAGGAGGGCCGCGGCAGCGCCAGCAGGCCAGGACGAATGCTTTACAACGAGGAGGGGCGCAGCAGCGCCAGCAGGCTAGGATGATGGTTCAAGTTGCAGAGGGGCAGCGCCAGCAGGCCAAGGCGATGGTTCACAAAGATGGGCCGCGGCAGCGCCAGCAGGCTAGGACGAAGGTGCACGTTGCAGAGGGCCGCGGCAGCAACAACAAGCATTTACAATGCAATAGGGCTCGGGTTAATTAAGTTTGAGGTATTGGCATTGCTAAATATTGCAACACCAACTGCAACCAAAGTCTATAAATTGTAGGCCAAAAAAAATCTATTTATTTTTGTAGCAATGGTGGCATGCTGTGTGTTAGACGGGGACCCGGAGGGTCGGCCGAGTACAGGGGGAGAGGCCTCCGGTGAGGGCCGTCTCCGGCGATCATACAGACAAGTAACTCCCCCCCCCCCCCACAGATGGACACCACACAAGGATGAGATCTACACACTTTATATAAGGTTCTTGAGGCAAGGTTATCAATGATACAGTGGGGTCAGGACACGAGGATCCTCCCAATTCTAGTCTCTGTAGGGAAAGGGGTAGCGGGACAGTCTTGGTACCGGTCTGGTACAGGGGCGGCAAGAAGGAGCTCACAATCCTCGAGCTTAGGGGTCTGCAAGGTCGGGCCGCGGCAGCGCCAGCAGGCTAGGATGATAGTTCTCGGCAAGGAGGGCCGCGGCAGCTCCAGCAGGCTAGGATGATAGTTCTCGGCAAGGAGGGCCGCGGCAGCGCCAGCAGGCCAGGACGAATGCTTTACAACGAGGAGGGCCGCGGCAGCGCCAGCAGGCTAGGATGATGGTTCAAGTTGCAGAGGGGCAGCGCCAGCAGGCCAAGGCCATGGTTCACAAAGATGGGCCGCGGCAGCGCCAGCAGGCTAGGACGAAGGTGCACGTTGCAGAGGGCCGCGGCAGCGCCAGCAGGCTTCAGAGATGGGTTCACAAGGCAGGGCTGCGGCAGCGCCAGCAGTCCGTCAAGGATGAGTTCTTCTCTGTGTCTCTCGACTCCAGGATACAACTGCCTTCCTGCTCTGTAGCTTCCCCAGTTATAGGTCTGGTCTCCTTTGATGTCCGGACCCTCGCGCTTGGAGGTCGGGAGGTCCGGGATGAGGGAGTCCAGACACCCAGCAGGGGGGTGGAGCCAGCGCCCGGGGAGGCCGGGGGCGATCGACACCTGGCGGAGGAGAGCCATTGACACTCCTTCTCCCATTGACCTGCCAAGTGGTCTCTTCACCTCCTGGGTGGATGGTGGTGCCTCGATGTCGGGGCCTGGCCAGGCCCAGGGTTGGGGTCGAGCCGAGGCCACGCAGCCTCGTGATGCAGTGTCCAAAGATGGCGGCTGGGCCGGGGCTATGGTGCTGACGGGGGCCCGGGCCAGCCGATACTGGGGTGTTCGGGAGCTGGAGTCAAGTAAAGTGCGCCATACTGCGGTTGCTACAATAGTTAATTGTGGATGTGTTAAATGATTTGTGCATGGATGGCTGGTGGTGTGTGCCTGTAGAAATTGTGCACTGATGGTGTGTGTGTGTGCCTGGTGGAAGTGTGCACTGCTAGTGGTGTGTGTGCCTGGTGGAAGCGTGCACTGATGGCTGGTGGTGTGTATTCCTGGTGAAAGCGTGCACTGACGTCTGGTGGTGGGTGCCTGGTTGAAGCGTGCACTGACGTCTGGTGGTGGGTGCCTGGTTGAAGCGTGCACGGACGTCTGGTGGTGGGTGCCTGGTTGAAGCGTGCACTGACGTCTGGTGGTGGGTGCCTGGTTGAAGCGTGCACTGACGTCTGGTGGTGTTTGTGGCTGGTGAAAGCGTGCACTGACGGCTGGTGGTTGTGCCCGGTGAAAGCGTGCACTGACAACTGGTGGTGTGTATGTCTGGTGAAGGCGTGCAGTGACGGATAGTGGCGTGTGCCTAGTAAAAGTGTGCACTGATGGCTGGAGGAGTGTGCCTGCTGAAAACGTGCACCGCCTACAGCACCACTCAACCCCCAACGCCTACATCACCATTCAATCCCCACCGTGTACATCACCTCTCAACCCCCAACGCATACATCACCGCTCAACCCCCAACGCCTACATCACCGCTCAACCCCCAACACCTACATCACCGCTCAACCCCCAACGCCTACATCACCGCTCAACCCCCAACGCCTACATCACCACTCAATCCCAACCACGTACAGCACCTGTCAATCCCCACCGCGTACTGCACCACTCAATCCCCACTGCGTACAGCACCACTCAATCCCCACCGCCTACATCACCACTCAACATGCATTGCCTACAGCACCACTCAACCCGCAACGCCTACATACCACTCAACCCGCAACGCCTACATCACCACTCAACCTGCAAAGCCAACAGCACCACTCAAGCCCCACCGTGTACATCACCACTCAACCCGCAACGCCTACATCACCACTCAACCCGCAATGCCTACATTACCACTCAACCCACAATTCCTACAGCACTACTCAATCCCCACCATGTACATTACCACTCAATCCCCACCGCGTACAGCACCACTCAACCCGCAATGCCTACATCACCACTCAACCCGCAACGCCTACATCACCACTCAACCCGCAACGCCTACATCACCACTCAACCTGCAACGCCTACACCACCACTCAACCTGCAACGCCTACAGCACCACTTAAGCCTCACCGCGTACAGCACCACTCAACCCGCAATGCCTACATCACCACTCAACCCGCAACGCCTACAGCACCACTCAACCCGCAACGCCTACATCACCACTCAACCCGCAACGCCTACATGACCACTCAACCCGCAACGCCTACACCACCACTCAACCTGCAACGCCTACAGCACCACTTAAGCCTCACCGTGTACAGCACCACTCAACCCGCAACGCCTACATCACCACTCAACTCGCAACACCTACATCACCTCTCAACCCACAACGCCTACATCACCACTCAATCCCCACCGCGTACAGCACCCCTCAACCCGCAACACCTACATAACCATTCAACCCGCAACGCCTACAACACCACTCCATCCCCACCACGTACATCACCACTCAACCCGCAACGCCTACATCACCACTCAACCCGCAACGCCTACAGCACCACTCAAGCCCCACCGCGTACAGCACCACTCAACAACACCTACATCACCACTCAACCCGCAACACCTATATCACCACTCAACCCGCAACGCCTACAGCACCACTCAATCCCCACCGTGTACAGCACCACTCAACCTGCAACGCCTAAATCACCACTCAACCCGCAACGCCTACAGCACCACTCAATCCCCACCATGTACAGCACCACTCAACCCGCAATGCCTACAGCACCACTCAACCCACAACGCCTACATCACCACTCAACCCGCAACGCCTTAATCACCACTCAACCCGCAACGCCTACATCACCACTCAATCCCCACCGCCTACAGCACCACTCTACCCCCACCGCCTACAGCACCACTCAACCCGCAACGCCTATAGCACCACTCAACCCGCAACGCCTACATCACCACTCAACCCGCAACGCCTACATCACCACTCAACCTGCAATGCCTACATCACCACTCAACCCGCAATGCCTACATCACCACTCAACCCGCAATGCCTACATCACCACTCAACCCGCAATGCCTACATCACCACTCAACCCGCAATGCCTACATCACCACTCAACCCGCAATGCCTACATCACCACTCAACCCGCAACGCCTACATCACCACTCGACCCGCAACGCCTACATCACCACTCAATCTGCAACGCCTACAGCACCACTCAATCCCCACCGCGTACAGCACCACTCAACCCGCAAAGCCTACAGCAACACTCAATACCTGACACGTGCAGCACCACTCAACCCGCAACGACTACATCACCACTCAATCCGCAGCGCCTACATCACCACTCGACCCGCAACGCCTACAGCACCACTCAACCCGCAATGCCTACATCAGATCACTGACATAATATAGAATGCCAAAATATCGACCTACCAAAATATCGAGGTAAAAATATAGAATGCCAAAATATAGACCTCCTATCTCCAAACAGGTAAGTACAAAAATATCGAATCAAAAGTAACGATGTAAGAAATAGTTAGTCAAAATATCGAATTTTTTTAAATGCTTTAAATTAATTAAAAATTAAATAAATATAATGAACTTACACATACTTTAAATACTCAAATAACCTTAAAATTAATAAATAATTAATGTAAGTAAAAAAAAAAACATACAAATTGATTTGTTAAAATATATATATATATATATATATATATATATATACACACACACACATCCAAAAGCAACCTTCTTGAAGAAAAGGCAGAGGCCAGCAGTGGGAGACACCATGGATGAAATTTATTAAAGACACATCTTAACGAGCGAATGCATTTCGGCATCTAGCCTTCATCAGCGCCCTCGATGTTATCAGCAACAGTCAAAGTGGCTTTGGCCTCACTTTCAGTGTCCTGCTTCGCACGGATTGTATGAATGTCCGCCCCCCCCTGTAATGGTACAGCACACCTGTGGCACTCCTCGAAGCCTCGAGGAACTGCAAATCCCAGCATCCCATGTCCGGAGCCAGGTAAGAAGTGCAGGGAAAAATGCCGAAGTAAATGTTCGTGTACTCAGGATGGTGTGAAGCGCTGCTGAGGAATGTTCCATCTGACCTCTGACTTGCGAATTCCTCCTCGGGTCTCCCAAACCGCATACCGTCCCGGGCTGGTGTAGTTTCAGCGGGGGCTGGAGACAATGCTGCCCGCCCGGCGTGGAGTTGGATAACTCCCTCACCGCCTTCTCAATCTGCGAGCAGGGACAGGGGCCTTGGCAAACCAATACCTTGGTGAAAAGAACACAGCCGAAGCAGCTCCAGAACGCCAAGGCCAACTTTACATGCGGGGGCCTCTGTAGCACGATTCTGGCCCTCGTGCATGATATCCAAAAGCAACCTTCTCGAAGAAAAGGCAGAGGGCAGCAGTGGGAGACACCATGGATGAAATTTATTTAAGACACATCTTAACGAGCGAATGCATTTCGGCATCTAGCCTTCATCAGCGCCCTCGATGTTATCAGCAACAGTCAAAGTGGCTTTGGCCTCACTTTCAGTGTCCTGCTTCGCACGGATTGGATGAATATCCGCCCCGCCCCCCGCAATGGTACAGCACACCTGTGGCACTCCTCGAAGCCTCAAGGAACTGCAAATCCCAGCATCCCATGTCCGGAGCCAGGTAAGAAGTGCAGGGGAAAATGCCGAAGTAAATGTTCGTGTACTCAGGATGGTGTGAAGCGCTGCAGAGGAATGTTCCATCTGACCTCTGACTTGCGAATTCCTCCTCGGGTCTCCCAAACCGCATACCGTCCCGGGCTGGTGTATTTTCAGCGGGGGCTGGAGACAATGCTGCCCACCCGGCGTGGAGTTGGATAACTCCCTCACTGCCTTCTCCATCTGCCAGCAGGGACAGGGGCCTTGGCAAACCAATTCCTTGGTGAAAAGAACATAGCCGAAGCAGCTCCAGAACGCCAAGGCCAACTTTACACGCGGGGGCCTCTGTAGCACGATTCTGGCCCTCGTGCATGCTATCCAAAAGCAATATATAAACTTCATATTAATAAAAAATAAAAATATTTTTACCGTAGGATAGTGGAAAGGGTAACATTTACTATTACCACTCCAGTGAGTGCAACAGTAGGGAAAGCGTTGGATAGCGTAGGGGTAAAAATGACCAATCCCACTCCAGAGAGTGCAACAGTAGGGAAAGCGTTGGATAGCGTAAAGGTAAAAATTACTATTCCCACTCCAGAGAGTGCAACAGTAGGGAAAGCGGTGGGTAGGTGTAAAAATTACTATTCCCACTCCAGAGAGTGCAACAGTAGGGAAAGCGGTGGGTAGGTGTAAAAATTACTATTCCAACTCCAGAGAGTGCAACCGTAGGGAAAGCGCTGGATAGCGTAGGGATAAAAATTACTATTCCCACTCCACAGAGTGCAACAGTAGGGAAAGCGTTGGATAGTGTAGGGGTAAAAATTACTATTCCCACTCCAGAGAGTGCAACAGTAGGGAAAGCGTTGGATAGCGTACAGGTAAAAATGACTGTTTCCACTCCAGACAGTGCAACAGTAGCAAAAGCGTTGGATAGCGTAGGGGTAAAAATTACTATTCCAACTCCAGAGAATGCAACAGTAGGGAAAGCGTTGGATAGCGTAGGGGTAAAAATTCCTTTTCCCACTCCACATAGTGCATCAGTAGGGAAAGCGTTGGATAGCCTAGGGGTAAAAATTACTATTCCCACTGCAGAGAGTGCAACAGTAGGGAAAGCGTTGGATAGCGTAGGGGTAAAAATTACTATTCCCACTCCAGTGAGTGCAACAGTAGGGAAAGTAAATACTTCATATATAAATAAAAATTTTATAAATAATAATACCAATTACAAATTAATTCAAATACTTAACACTTATATAATATATTAATTAATCAATTAAAAATGCAAATACAAATTATTTTTTTTAATTAATTTATTTATTTATTTATTTATTTTTTGGGTAATCCTCATATATCACAGATGGAACTCTTGATGGGAAACTGGCTCCTCCATGCACCAATGGTCGTTCTGTACCGGCCCTCGTTGATTTCAGCCTGATGCAAGTTGGTTTACCGTACCCTCAAGTAGCCTCTACCTTCCCCTCCGTTCTCCTTTATTCGCCGATCTTAGAGCGCCCCATGCTACTCAGGAGATCGGGGAACCAGCAGGGCTCTAGACAAATCATTGGAATACCAATCATCGAGATTGCCATGCCGCCAAGGCCGCCCAAACGTTCGTCTCGCTTCTGGGATCACATGCCACATCTGATTTACTAGTTATCATAATCTGCCTCAGGCAGTTAGCAAAAGTGGGGGGAGTTGGATCTTTCCATGCCCTGCAAATATCACGCCTTGCTAACAGAATGATGTAGAATACAAATTTCGTGGGAAGATCATTCACCTGATAGTTCGTGACAAGCCCAGACATTACTGTAAACCTTGAGACTGATATAGACATTAAGAGGACTTCTTCCAGGAATTCCCTTATCTTACTCCAATAATCCACCAATTCAGGGCAGTCCACGAACATGTGCACATCTTCTGCCTTTGAAAGGCCACACCTTGGACAGTTGTAGACTATATTTGAAAATGTGGCCAGTTTTTTCCTAGTTATGTAAACCCTGTACATGGTGTATATGTGATTTCTTTTCAACGCTGCCGGCTTAATTACAGCATTTAATACCCTGAAAGAGTCATGCCAAAAATCCAAAAAGAGACCCGCTGGCCGGGGTAAAAGCGTTAGTCCACAATTTCCTAATTTCAGCCTCTGTGACTTCCTCACCCTCTAACATTGCCGAATACCAAAAAGATATTTGATTCTTCCACTTACCCCTTCTATCTACCGCATCAAATTTAGGGTTAGGGAGGTTATTGTCTCCGGGAGTCACAGGTCTCGTTGCCCACCAACCTGATAGTTGATAATATTTGAACCGCGTCAGGGATCCCCTAGTTAAATTCGACAATATATCCCAACTTAAAAGTTGGCCATCTCCCTGCAGGTCTCCCCACCTCTCCAGCCCTGCCTGTTTCAATGGTAATGATAGTTGATCATTTAGACAGGCTGGAAGGCCTGGTGAGTCCCATATGGGTGCCTGCGGCGCATAATAAGAAATGTTTAATTTATTCCTTACAAATACCCAGTTTTTCAAAGCTGACCTCAAGATCTTCAGCCTAACTTTTTTAAAGAATTTTGGGTCCCCAAACTTATAAAGGAAGAAACTTAATCCCTGAGGGACATCTTTTAACAAAGCAGAAAATAGCAAACCCATTGATGATTGGTCCAAACGACCCGCCATGGTTCTAAAATGCTTAAAATGAAAATCGTGGCAATACAACAGTAGGTCCGGGAAGGCTAGCCCTCCTGTCTTGAGACCTCTTCTTAATTTTTTTCCACACTATTCGGGGGCCTTTTGCATTCCAAATAAATGAACCCAGTTTTCCTTGGAGTTTTTTAATTAAAGGTACTGGAAAAGATAATGGAATAGCGTTAAATAAAAAAGTAATTTTAGGGAGAACTATCATTTTCAAGAGGTTCACTCTCCCATAGATATTTAAAGGTAGAGAGGACCAGCGTTGTAATAGAGCGATTGTGTCTTTCATAACCCTTTCTAGATTAGTTTTGGGGATTTCTTCAATTTTGTTGACCAGGTGGATTCCCAAATACCTCATTTTATTCCTTTTCCCCATCGAGCTAGTCAGCTGATTCCATTCCGTTATTTCAGTTTTTTCAGCATTGATGGAATACCCTGAAATATTACGTTTATAGCGTAGGGGTAAAAATTACTATTCCCACTCCAGTGAGTGCAACAGTAGAGAAAGCATTAGATAGCAGGAGGGTAAAAATGTACTATTCCCACTCCAGTTAGTGCAACAGTAGGGAAAGTAAATACTTCATATATAAATAAAACTTTAATAAATAATAATACCAATTACAAATTAATTCAAATACTTAACACTTATATAATATATTAATTAATCAATTAAAAATGCAAATACAAATGAATTAATACAAATAATTACCTACTAATACAAATTATTTACCAATTAACAATAGATTAATTAAAAATTAGAAAATAATTACAAATTTGATAAAATAAAAAAATAATTTAAAATTTGAATTACTTACAATTAAATTACTCCCCACCCTATTCCCCTATAAACCCACAACCCACTACATAAACTACATTCTTAAAATTAACATAATTTTCAATTAATAAATAATTACCCATTATATTTTATTTAATTAGCAATTAAGTAATAATTTATTAACTATTTCACAATAAATACAAATAAATAAATTACCATATTTAATTATTTATAATTAAATAACTTCCCATACTATTCCCCTATAAACCCACAACCCGCTACAGAAAATAAATTACTAAACTTAACATAATTATCAATTAATTAAAAATAATTACCAATTATATTTTATTACCAATTAATAATGAACAATTAATTCAAAATGAATACCAATAAATAAACATTTAATTAATTATAATTAAATTACTTCCCACCCTATTCCCCTATAAACCCACAACCCGCTACAGAATTATATCACGCAAAAATTAAATACCATAAAAATAATTAATTAATATAAATAAAATAAATATACACTTTTCAAACATGTACTAACATAAAAAACACTTTAAAAATTGATATTAACTTACTTACCTCAAATTCGATATTTTTGTAGTCTATATTCTGTCCAATCTATATTTTTGTAGTCTATATTCTGTCCGTTCTATATTTTTGTAGTCTATATTCTGTCCATTCTATATTTTTGTTGCCAATATTCTGTCCATTTGATATTATGTCCATTCTATATTTTTTAATTCGATATTAATGCTGTCCTATTCGATATTTGTAGTCCATATTCTGTCCAGTCGATAGTCTGTCCATTCTATATTTTTTTTATCGATATTAATGCAAATCAATAACTCGATATTTTGACTGTATACCGCCTACATCACCTCTCAACCCGCAACGCCTACATCACCACTCAACCCGCAACGCCTTCATCGCCACTCAACCCACAACGCAACGCCTACATCACCACTCAATACCCACCGCGTACAGCACCACTCAACCCCTACCGCCTACATCACCACTCAATCCCCACCGCGTGCAGCACCACTCGACCCGCAACACCTACAGCACCACTCAACCTGCAACGCTTACATCACCACCCAACCTGCAACACTTACAGCACAACTCATCCCGCAAAGCCTACAGCACCACTCAACCCGCAACGCCTACATCACCACTCAACCCGCAACGCCTACATCACTACTCAACCCGCAACACTTGCAGCACGACTCATCCCGCAGAGCCTACAGCACCACTCAACCCGCAACGCCTACATCACCACTCAACCCGCAACGCCTACAGCACCACTCAATCCCCACCACTTACAGCACCACTCAACCCGCAACGCCTACAGCAACACTCAATCCCCACCACGTACAGCACCACTCAACCAGCACCACTCAACCCGCAATGCCTACATCACCACTCACCCCACAATGCCTACAGCACCACTCAACCCGCAGCGCCTACATCACCACTCAACCCGCAATGCCTACATCACCACTCAACCCGCAATGCCTACATCACCACTCAACCCACAACGCCTACAGCACCACTCAATCCCCACCGCCTACAGCACCACTCAACCCCCAACGCCTACATCACCTTTCAAACCCCACTGCGTACAGCAACGCTCAACCCCCAACGCCTACAGCACCGCTCAACCCCCAACGCCTACATCACCACTCAATCCCAACCACGTACAACACCAGTCAATCCCCACCGCGTACAGCACCACTCAATCCCCAATGCGTACAGCACCACTCAATCCCCACTGCCTACATCACCACTCAACATGCATTGCCTACAGCACCACTCAACCCGCAACGCCTACATACCACTCAACCCGCAACACCTACATCACCACTCAACCTGCAAAGCCAACAGCACCACTCAAGCCCCACCGTGTACATCACCACTCAACCCGCAACGCCTACATCACCACTCAACCCGCAACGCCTACATTACCACTCAACCCGCAATTCCTACAGCACCACTCAATCCCCACCGTGTACATCACCACTCAACCCGCAACGCCTACATCACCACTCAACCCGCAACGCCTACAGCACCACTCAATCCCCACTGCATACAGCACTACTCAATCCCCATGTAAGCGTGGGTTGGTAGCGGACCGGAATAGCAAGCGTGGAGGCCGTATGTAGTGGGCTATCTCGTAGCCGGTGTTTATTAAAGTACAGTGTTCCAAGGGTAGGGTACAAGGGAAAAGAGAGTTCTGGATGATTGCGGGTTCCGGCTCCGAGGCGGTGAGTCTTCCTGTGGGGAAAGTTCAGGGACGTGAGCTGGTCTTGGCGGGTCCGTGAAGCAGCAGTCGGTTCAGCTCCAGGACAGTGGATACTCGGAGGTCTGGAAAGGAGAGAGAGAATAGTGGCCGTTAGTTCTTCCGGTCAGACCCAAGGTTAAACTGTTTCCTTCACCAGGTGTGTGGGGACACGAGCGAGCGTGAGGATGGGAAGGTACGAGAGGGGAAGAGATAGCCCGGATAAGAAAGAGGGTGATAATGTGCCGAGATGTGTGGGATTATTATCTACAACCGTGATAGTGACACGCACACACACAACTTATATACTCTATTCACAGTGCAAGGTGGAAGGTGAGGGTAGACGCTACTTTACAGGGGTCGTATATACAGGCTACTATTTACACACACGCGGAACTGGTACTCACTTGGCCCGCCGCAACTCCGTCCTTGAGTTGTGGCCGCTCTCCAGCTTCCTCCTCTGGACTCCACCAGTCCTCCGACCAGACCTCGTCTCCTGTTTCGGGTTCGTCTCTCTTCTCCCGGGGTTCGTCGCACGCCGTCTCCTGCCACGAGTCTTCCTGCTTGAACGCCCTGTTGTCCGCTCTTCCGGCTTTTCTGTGATCCGCCGCTGGACAGGGGGCGGGACTTCCGGGGTCACGGGGAAGCACTTCCGGTTGGTCCCGCGTCGGGACTGGGTCCTGTAGGGAAAAAGAAAGGGGTGGAGTCCTGGTTGTTATGGACTCCCGTGAAACGGGAGACTGCTGCCGGGACCGGGAGGGGAGGCTTGGCATCGGCAAGGTAGGGATCGTGGTCCCCTCACATCCCACCACGTACAGTACCACTCAATCCCCACCTTGTACAGCACCACTCAACCCACAACGCCTACATCAGCACTCAACCCGCAACACCTACATCGCCACTCAACCCGCAACACCTACATCACCTCTCAACCCGCAACGCCTACATCACCACTCAATCCCCACCGCGTACAGCACCCCTCAACCCGCAACGCCTACATAACCATTCAACCCGCAACGCCTACAACACCACTCCATTCCCACCGCGTACAGCACCACTCCAACCCGCAACGCCTACATCACCACTCAACCCGCAACGCCTACATCACCACTCAACCCGCAATGCCTACAGCACCACTCAATCCCAACCTCGTACAGCACCAGTCAATCCCCACCGCGTACAGCACCACTCAATCCCCACTGCGTACAGCACCACTCAATCCCCACCGCCTACATCACCACTCAACATGCATTGCCTACAGCACCACTCAACCCGCAACTCCTACATACCACTCAACCCGCAACGCCTACATCACCACTCAACCTGCAAAGCCAACAGCACCACTCAAGCCCCACCGTGTACATCACCACTCAACCCGCAACACCTACATCACCACTCAACCCGCAACGCCTATATCACCACTCAACCCGCAACGCCTACAGCACCACTCAATCCCCACCGTGTACAGCACCACTCAACCTGCAACGCTTACATCACCACTCAACCCACAACGCCTACAGCACCACTCAACCCACAACGCCTACAGCACCACTCAACCCACAACGCCTACAGCACCACTCGATCCCCACCAGTTACAGCACCACTCAACCTGCAACGCCTACAGCACCACTCAATCCCCACTGCGTACAGCACCTCTGAACCCACAACACCTATATCACCACTAAACCCGCAATGCCTACAGCACCACTCAATCCCCACCGCATACAGCACCACTCTACCCCCACCGCCTACAGCACCACTCAACGCGCAACGCCTACAGCACCACTCAACGCGCAACGCCTACAGCACCACTCAACGCGCAACGCCTACATCACCACTCAACCCGCAACGCCTACATCACCACTCAACCCGCAACGCTTACAGCAACACTCATCCTGCAAAGCCTACAGCACCACTCAACCCGCAACGCCTACATCATCACTCAATCTGCAACGCCTACAGCACCACTCAATCCCCACCGCGTACAGCACCACTCAACCCGCAAAGCCTACAGCAACACTCAACCCGCAAAGCCTACAGCAACACTCAATACCTGACACGTGCAGCACCACTCAACCCGCAACGACTACATCACCACTCAACCCACAATGCCTACATCACCACTCGAACCGCAGCGCCTACATCCCCACTCAACCCGCAACGCCTACAGCACCACTCAACCCGCAATGCCTACATCGGATCACTGCATTAATATAGAATGCCAAAATTTAGAGGTAAAAATATAGAATGCCAAAATATAGACCTCCTATCTCCAAACAGGTAAGTACAAAAATATCGAATCAAAAGTAACGATGTAAGAAATAGTTAGTCAAAATATCGAATTTTTTTAAATGCTTTAAATTAATTAAAAATTAAATAAATATAATGAACTTACACATACTTTAAATACTCAAATAACCTTAAAATTAATAAATAATTAATGTAAGTAAAAAAAAAACCATACAAATTGATTTGTTAATACATATATATATATCTATCTATCCAAAAGCAACCTTCTCGAAGAAAAGGCAGAGGCTAGCAGTGGGAGACACCATGGATGAAATTTATTAAAGACACATCTTAATGAGCGAATGCATTTCGGCATCTAGCCTTCATCAGCGCCCTCGATGTTATCAGCAACAGTCAAAGTGGCTTTGGCCTCACTTTCAGTGTCCTGCTTCGCACGGATTGGATGAATGTCCACCCCCGTAATGGTACAGCACACCTGTGGCACTCCTCGAAGCCTCGAGGAACTGCAAATCCCAGCATCCCATGTCCGGAGCCAGGTAAGAAGTGCAGGGGAAAATGCCGAAGTAAAAGTTCGTATACTCGGGATGGTGTGAAGCGCTGCAGAGGAATGTTCCATCTGACCTCTGACTTGCGAATTCCTCCTCGGGTCTCCCAAACCGCATACCGTCCCGGGCTGGTGTAGTTTCAGCGGGGGCTGGAGACAATGCTGCCCGCCCGGCGTGGAGTTGGATAACTCCCTCACCGCCTTCTCAATCTGCGAGCAGGGACAGGGGCCTTGGCAAACCAATACCTTGGTGAAAAGAACACAGCCGAAGCAGCTCCAGAACGCCAAGGCCAACTTTACATGCGGGGGCCTCTGTAGCACGATTCTGGCCCTCGTGCATGATATCCAAAAGCAACCTTCTCGAAGAAAAGGCAGAGGCCAGCAGTGGGAGACACCATGGATGAAATTTATTTAAGACACATCTTAACGAGCGAATGCATTTCGGCATCTAGCCTTCATCAGCGCCCTCGATGTTATCAGCAACAGTCAAAGTGGCTTTGGCCTCACTTTCAGTGTCCTGCTTCGCACGGATTGGATGAATATCCGCCCCGCCCCCCGCAATGGTACAGCACACCTGTGGCACTCCTCGAAGCCTCAAGGAACTGCAAATCCCAGCATCCCATGTCCGGAGCCAGGTAAGAAGTGCAGGGGAAAATGCCGAAGTAAATGTTCGTGTACTCAGGATGGTGTGAAGCGCTGCAGAGGAATGTTCCATCTGACCTCTGACTTGCGAATTCCTCCTCGGGTCTCCCAAACCGCATACCGTCCCGGGCTGGTGTATTTTCAGCGGGGGCTGGAGACAATGCTGCCCACCCGGCGTGGAGTTGGATAACTCCCTCACTGCCTTCTCCATCTGCCAGCAGGGACAGGGGCCTTGGCAAACCAATTCCTTGGTGAAAAGAACACAGACGAAGCAGCTCCAGAACCCCAAGGCCAACTTTACATGTGGGGGCCCCTGTAGCACGATTCTGGCCCTCGTGCATGCTATCCAAAAGCAATATATAAACTTAATATTAATAAAACAAATCTATATTTTTACCGTAGGATAGTGGAAAGAGTAACATTTACTATTACCACTCCAGACAGTGCAACAGTAGGGAAAGCGTTGGATAGCGTATTGGTAAAAATTACTGTTCCCACTCCACAGAGTGCAACAGTAGGGAAAGCGTTGGATAGCGTAGAGGTAAAAATTACTATTCCCACTCCAGAGAGTGCAACAGTAGGGAAAGCGGTGGATAGGGTAGGTGTAAAAATTACTATTCCCACTCCATAGAGTGCAACAGTAGGGAAAGCGTTGGATAGCGTATTGGTAAAAATTACTGTTCCCACTCCACAGAGTGCAACAGTAGGAAAAGCGTTGGATAGCGTAGGGGTAAAAATTACTATTCCCACTCCAGAGAGTGCAACAGTAGGGAAAGCGTTGGATAGCGTAGAGGTAAAAATTACTATTCCCACTCCACAGAGTGCAACAGTAGGGAAAGCGTTGGATAGTGTCAGGGTAAAAATTACTATTCCCACTCCAGAGAGTGCAACAGTAGGGAAAGCGTTGGCTAGCGTAGGGGTAAAAATTACTATTCCTACTCCATAGAGTGCAACAGTAGGGAAAGCGTTGGATAGCGTATTGGTAAAAATTACTATTCCCACTCCAGAGAGTGCAACAGTAGGGAAAGCGTTGGATAGCGTAGGGGTAAAAATTACTATTCCCACTCGAGAGTGCAACAGTAGGGAAAGCGTTGGATAGCGTAGGGGTAAAAATTACTAATTTCCACTCCAGAGAGTGCAACAGTAGGGAAAGCGTTGGATAGCGTAGGGGTAAAAATTACTATTCCCACTCCAGAGAGTTCAACAGTAGCGAAAGCGTTGGATAGCTTAGAGGTAAAAATTACTATTCCCACTCCAGAGAGTGCAACAGTAGGGAAAGCGTTGGATAGCGTAGAGGTAAAAATTACTATTCCCACTCCAGAGAGTGCAACAGTAGAGAAAGCGTTGGATAGCGTATTGGTAAAAATTACTGTTCCCACTCCACAGAGTGCAACAGTAGGGAAAGCGTTGGATAGTGTAGAGGTAAAAATTACTATTCCCACTCCAAAGAGTGCAACAGTAGGGAAAGCGTTGGATAGCGTAGGGGTAAAAATTACTATTCTCCACTCCAGAGAGTGCAACAGTAGGGAAAGCGTTGGATAGCGTATGTATGTATGTATGTATGTATGTATAAACCGTTTTGTAACGCGCTCCGTTACTTGGGAGTATCCTGGCGCGAATGGGAAGAGGCAGAGAAAAGAGAAGCAAGAAAACAACTTAGGTTACACTCCTGAACAAATGGGTTTTCAGGTTTTTCTTGAATTGAGCAACAGATTGCATGGAACGCAGATGAAGAGGGAGAGCGTTCCAGGCCCGAGCCGCGATCACAGCAATCGACTGACCGCCTAGTCTGGCTCGCTTAAAGCGGGGAAAAGACATTTGAAACCGAGTAGATGATATGAGGGTTCGGGCGGGGGCATAGAAGGCAAATCTTTCTCAAATATACAGGGCCTTGATCGTGGATTGCTCTAAACGTGAGCACCAAGGATTTAAACAGGATGCGCTGAGATACAGGGAGCCAATGAAGAGTACGCAAATCAGAGCGCACACTCTTCCATCTTGGCACGCTAAATAAGAGACGGACAGCAGCATTCTGAATAATTTTCAGGCGTTTAACCAGGTATGCCGGAATGCCACTAAACAGGGCATTCGCGTAGTCCAGCCTTGCCAGTATGAGAGCCCGAGCAACAGTCTCCTTGGCATCCCTAGGGAGCAATGGGAAGAATTTGCGAAGCATTCTCAACGTGGCAAAGCAGGTTCCCGAGAGCTTCTTTATATGGTCCTCGAATCTTAGGTCCTCCCCAAACCAGATGCCAAGGTTTTTCGCGGGCCCCCCATCTCTTTGGGGCTAGGAATGTTTGGGGGCCACAGCGTATTCCTGAACAGGGGTGGGGGAAGGAACCATAAAAGAGCACCTCGGATTTGTCCTCATTGCATTTCAGCTGGGCCAAGGTTAACCAGCGGAAAACTGAGGACAGACACAGATGAACTGCTGTAGTATCCAGATTGTCGTCTGGCCAAGTGAACAGCAGCTGAGTATCATCTACATACCCTATAATCTTAGCCCCATACTGTTCCGCTAAATAAACCAAGGGGGTGATGTAAATGTTGAACAGTAGGGGACTAAGAGTAGAGCCCTGAGGGACCCCCGTGAGGAGTGGTTTAGGCTCCGAGGTGTGGGGCGGCATCCAGACCTGCTGTGTCCTATCCGATAGAAATGAGGACAACCAGGCCAGAACACCCCCACCAATACCAATAGCAGACAGCCTGGCGAGGAGGAGCTTGTATGGAACGGTATCGAACGCAGCAGAGAGGTCCAATAAAATCAGGAACTCTCTGCCGCCTCCGTCCAGACATTCCCGGATAGACTCCGTCATCTCCACCAGCGCAGTCTCAGTGCTATAGGTCGCCCTGAAACCAGATTGGGCCGGATGAAGAGCATTGGAGGTTTCAACAAAACTCTCCAGTTGCTGAAGGACCACTTTTGTCACAGATTTTAGCGAGTGCTGGCAAAAGGGATATGGGACGATAGTTCCCAGGGACTGTAGCGTCCAGTCCCGGTTTTTTCAGAAGCGGCAGAAGTTTGGCTCGTTTCCAACTGAGAGGAACCACACCTGACGCCAGGGAAAGATTCACTATCTGGGTGGTCTCACTATAGACAATTTCAGCCACCTCCGAGAGCACCCGGGCTGGGCACGGGTCAGCGGGAGAGCCGGATTTCAGAGACTGAAGGAGAGGCAGTACATCACGCTCAGCAACTTGCGCAAAGTTCATAAGCTGTTGCCCAGTGCACGGGCATTGTGTGGAACAGGAGTCAGCCGCTGAACAGTCCATGGGCAGCGCCGAGAGTAGGTCTTGTTGAATCCTGGTTATTTTGCTGATGAAAAAGGTGGACAAATCCTCGCACCATTGCGCAGAGGAAGGGAGAATAGCAGCATCAGCAACAGGGGACACAAAACTTTTAACAATAGAGAAAATCTCTCTGCTATTATTTTCTGCTTTGGCGATACGCCCTGCATAATAATTCCCTTTAGCTACCTTAATGGCGGCATAATAATCTATTTGGGCTGTGCGCAGGACGGACTTGGCCTCAGAGCTATACCCACATCTCCACGCTCGTTCCAGTTTTTTGCAGCCTAGTTTCAGCTCCCTCAGCTCAGGGGAGAACCAGGGTTGGGAGGGAAAGCGTCGGAGTCTAGACACGGTAGTGTATTTAGTGGATACAGTAGCCGCCTGCAGCACCCACTCATTAAACCCGCTGACCGCTTCATCCAATACCACAGTGGGTTACGGGCAGGCTCCAGATAGCGCCTTTATGAACGCGGGCAGGTTGACCTTTTGGGTGTGGCTCGTGGGGGGTGCTCGACCAGTTTCCAACATCTCCCACGCGAACCTGACCAGGTCATGATCAGACCACGTTACTTTTTCTACGCTCACAGTCTTAATGGGGAAGTTTGAGCAGACCAAGTCAAGAAGGTGACCTCCCACATGCGTCGGAGAAGCCACCCATTGCTTGAGCTGTGCAAGGTTGAGAACTTCGCCAAGCCTACGGGCTTCAGATGAGTCAAGAGCATCAGCATGAATATTTAGGTCGCCGACCAAAAGAAATTTTGAAAAACTTAAGGCCCGCGGCACTATATATTCCTCTGGAGAGTCAGTAAAATGACTAGCCTGGCCCGGGGTCCTGTAAATTAAAGACCCTCCTAAGGTGAAATGCGGGGAAATTATAAGGGAAAAGTGGAGAACCTCGCCCCAGCATCCGCGGCGGGCTGCTCAGAGGCGAAGCGCCACCCCTCCTTAAAAATAACGGCTAGTCCGCCCCCTCTGCCCAAAGGCCTATCTACCCTGGCAATCTTGAAACCTCTGGGGACGGCAAGTTCCACACTCGGGGCGGACGTGCTGGTCATCCACGTCTCCCTGATGAACAGCGCCTCCAACTGGCCATCCACCAGTAGTTCAAAAATATCGGCGGCATGTCTCACCACGGATCTAGCATTAATCAGCCCAGCCCTAATGGTTGTACAGCCGGTGTCACTGATTAAACGTGGGGGTAAGGATGGCTGGGGAAGAAAACCGCAACTGGGGCACTTCACCATGGCGCAATCCAGACCCGCGCGCAAGCAAGACCTTCTTCTGACGGGAAGGGCAAGTCTCAGGAGGTCATCACGAGAATACCTGATCTTCTCTAAACTGGCCGGACCCGGAGGTAGTCTGGCAGAGTGGCTGGCTCTGGGCCCGTCCGGGGCACGGACGGGCACAGACGGGCCCTCCTTTTGCGCTCCTTCGGCGCGCCCGCTGCGCGTCCGATGAGGCATCGCTATTTGAGGCCCAAGCCCCTCCCCGAGCCGGACCGCTAACTCCAGACCAGCCGGGGACCGGGACTCACCAAAGATGGCGCCCGACCTGGCCCTCCACAGCAATCGGCACTGGTAAACCGCGGTGGAACAGGGCACAGGGAGACCGGGAGGCAGCGCGCAGGGAGTA
Source organism: Lissotriton vulgaris (assembly GCF_964263255.1). Classification (NCBI taxonomy): domain Eukaryota; kingdom Metazoa; phylum Chordata; class Amphibia; order Caudata; family Salamandridae; genus Lissotriton; species Lissotriton vulgaris. The sequence goes on along the minus strand of NC_141697.1, from coordinate 585,818,019 downwards.
TAAAAGGTACAGTTTAAAATACAACACACAACACAATTATCAAATCAATTGGATGTAAAATGAAGTATTAAAAATTATCAGTGAGCACAGTGCAGTGCGGAGTAAGCAAGCAGAAGAGAGATTCTCGCAGTCTGCTCGCCTTTCCCAAACAAACTCTCAAGGTGCTGCCACCACCCTGATTATTATAGCGTATGGGTAAAAAGTACTATTGTAAATCAATAAAGGCTAGCTAGTTTAAGGGGAGTATTAAGGAGACTCTGGTACGTCAGCAGTGACAATATGTGGGAAAAACACTGTTTTCCTTTGAAAGCCCTCACCCACCGACCTAGTCGGTGGCATGCTTCATCATCGGGCCCACCACAGTGGCACCGAATGTGCCCCGGGTGTGCTTCAACGCCAGGTGACTGCGGAGCTGGTATGTTGCTGAGTGTGCAGTGAAGGGGTGTGAAGGTGAGTAATTAAAATGCTATACAGGAGGTCCCAGCACCCGAGGGTATTAGCAATATTTAATGAACTGGGCCTCTGTTAGCAGGTTAAAAGGCAATAGGACGTTTTAAGGGAGAGTTACAATGACCTCCAGCGTCCAGTGTGGTCTACATGTTTCAGCCAGTGCCTTTGTTATAAGCTGGCTTTCCTCAGGACCAAAAAAGGGTGAAAAGTGCAAATAATAAAAAACTATATTAAGTGAGTGTTGTTGTTTTCTCTATGTGTCGCGCACGCTAAGGCGCTATAACTGTTAGAGGGGGATTCCCTCAAGCTTTTTCTGTTATTTCAGTGTAAAAAGCCTCATGGGTCGCCTGGCAGAGAAAGAGACCGAGTAGTTCGGTCTGGTTCCTCCTAGGACCTATTCATCCATCCGCGGCGCCCGAAATGCACGCCGTGCATTTCGGGCGCCGCGGATGGATGAATAGGTCCTAGGAGGAACCAGACCGAACTACTCGGTCTCTTTCTCTGCCAGGCGACCCATGAGGCTTTTTACACTGAAATAACAGAAAAAGCTTGAGGGAATCCCCCTCTAACAGTTATAGCGCCTTAGCGTGCGCGACACATAGAGAAAACAACAACACTCACTTAATATAGTTTTTTATTATTTGCACTTTTCACCCTTTTTTGGTCCTGAGGAAAGCCAGCTTATAACAAAGGCACTGGCTGAAACATGTAGACCACACTGGACGCTGGAGGTCATTGTAACTCTCCCTTAAAACGTCCTATTGCCTTTTAACCTGCTAACAGAGGCCCAGTTCATTAAATATTGCTAATACCCTCGGGTGCTGGGACCTCCTGTATAGCATTTTAATTACTCACCTTCACACCCCTTCACTGCACACTCAGCAACATACCAGCTCCGCAGTCACCTGGCGTTGAAGCACACCCGGGGCACATTCGGTGCCACTGTGGTGGGCCCGATGATGAAGCATGCCACCGACTAGGTCGGTGGGTGAGGGCTTTCAAAGGAAAACAGTGTTTTTCCCACATATTGTCACTGCTGACGTACCAGAGTCTCCTTAATACTCCCCTTAAACTAGCTAGCCTTTATTGATTTACATATATAAACTGGGGATACAGGCTAGCTTATCTAGTCCTCTCTCTCTTGTTGATCTGTATACTAAAAAGTACTATTCCCACTCCAGACAGTGCAACAGTAGGGAAAGCGCTGGATAGCGTAGGGGTAAAAATTACTATTCCCACTCCAGAGAGTGCAACAGTAGGGAAAGCGTTGGATAGCGTAGAGGTCAAAATTACTATTCCCATTCCAAAGAGTGCAACAGTAGGGAAAGCGTCGGATAGCGAAGGGGTAAAAATTACTATTCCCACTCCACAGAGTGCAACAGTAGAGAAAGCGTTAGCGTAGGGGTTAAAATTACTATTTCCACTCCAGAGAGTGCAACAGTAGGGAAAGCGTTGGATAGCGTAGGGATAAAAATTACTATTCCAACTCCAGAGAGTGCAACAGTAGGGAAAGCGTTAGGTAGCGTAGGGGTAAAAATGACTATTCCCACTCCAGAGAGTGCAACAGTAGGGAAAGCATTGGATAGCGTAGGGATAAAAATTACTATTCCCACTCCAGAGAGTGCAACAGTAGGGAAAGCGTTGGATAGCGTAGGGGTAAAAATTACTATTCCCACTCCAGTGAGTGCAACAGTAGGGAAAGCATTGGATAGCGTAGGGGTAAAAATTACTATTCCCACTCCAGAGAGTGCAACAGTAGGGAAAGCGTCGGATAGCGAAGGGGTAAAAATTACTATTCCCACTCCACAGAGTGCAACAGTAGAGAAAGCGTTAGCGTAGGGGTTAAAATTACTATTTCCACTCCAGAGAGTGCAACAGTAGGGAAAGCGTTGGATAGCGTAGGGATAAAAATTACTATCCCAACTCCAGAGAGTGCAACAGTAGGGAAAGCGTTAGGTAGCGTAGGGGTAAAAATGACTATTCCCACTCCAGAGAGTGCAACAGTAGGGAAAGCATTGGATAGCGTAGGGATAAAAATTACTATTCCCACTCCAGAGAGTGCAACAGTAGGGAAAGCGTTGGATAGCGTAGGGGTAAAAATTACTATTCCCACTCCAGTGAGTGCAACAGTAGGGAAAGCATTGGATAGCGTAGGGGTAAAAATTACTATTCCCACTCCAGAGAGTGCAACAGTAGGGAAAGCGTTGGATAGCATACGTGTAAAGATTACTGTTCCCACTCCAGACAGTGCAACAGTAGCAAAAGCGTTGGATAGCGTAGGGGTAAAAATTACTATTCCAACTCCAGAGAATGCAACAGTAGGGAAAGCGTTGGATAGCGTAGGGGTAAAAATTCCTATTCCCACTCCACAGAGTGCAACAGTAGGGAAAGCTTTGGATAGCCTAGGGGTAAAAATTACTATTCCCACTGCAGAGAGTGCAACAGTAGGGAAAGCGTTGGATAGCGTAGGGGTAAAAATTACTATTCCCACTCCAGCGAGGGCAACAGTAGGGAAAGCATTAGATAGCAGGAGGGTAAAAATGTACTATTCCCACTCCAGTTAGTGCAACAGTAGGGAAAGTAAATACTTCATATATAAATAAAACTTTAATAAATAATACCAATTACAAATTAATTCAAATACTTAACACTTATATAATATATGAATTAATCAATTAAAAATGCAAATAAAAATTAATTAATACAAATAATTACCTACTAATACAAATTATTTACCAATTAACAATAAATTAATTAAAAATTAGAAAATAATTACAAATTTGATAAAATAAAATGAATAATTTAAAATTAGAATTACTTACAATTAAATTACTCCCCACCCTATTCCCCTATAAACCCACAACCCACTACATTCTTAAAATTAACAATTTTCAATTAATACATTAATTACCCATTATATTTTATTTAATTAGCAATTAAGTAATAATTAATTAACTATTATTTCACAATAAATACAAATAAATTACCATATTTAATTATTTATAATTAAATAACTTCCCATCCTATTCCCCTATAAACCCACAACCCGCTACAGAAAATAAATTACTAAACTTAACATAATTATCAATCAATTAAAAATAATTACCAATTATATTTTAATTAATTACCAATTAATAATGAACAATTAATTCAAAATGAATACCAAAAAATAAACATTTAATTAATTATAATTAAATTACTTTCCACCCTATTCCCCTATAAACCCACAACCCGCTACAGAATTATATTACGCAAAAATTAAATACCATAAAAATAATTAATTAATATAAATAAAAGAAATATACACTTTTCAAACATGTACTAACATAAAAAACACTTTAAAAATTGATATTAACTTACTTACCTCAAATTCGATATTTTTGTAGTCTATATTCTGTCCAATCTATATTTTCGTAGTCTATATTCTGTCCATTCTATATTTTTGTAGCCTATATTCTGTCCATTTGATATTATGTCCATTCTATATTTTTTAATTCGATATTAATGCTATCCTATTTGATATTTGTAGTCTATATTCTGTCTAGTCGATATTCTGTCCATTCTATATATTTTTTTATCGATATTAATGCAAATCGATAATTAAAACTCGATATTTTGACTGTATACCGCCTACATCACCTCTCAACCCGCAACGCCTACATCATCACTCAACCCGCAACGCCTACATCGCCACTCAACCCACAACGCCTACATCACCACTCAACCCGCAATGCCTACATCACCACTCAATACCCACCGCGTACAGCACCACTCAACCCCTACCGCCTACAGCACCACTCAACCTGGAACGCCTACATCACCACTCAACCCGCAACGCCTACATCACCACTCAATCCCCACCGCGTACAGCACCACTCGACCCGCAACACCTACAGCACCACTCAACCTGCAATGCCCACAGCACCACTCAATCCCCGCCGCCTACATCACCACTCAATCCCCACCGCGTACAGCACCTCTCAATCCGCAACGCCTACATCACCACTCAACCCGCAATGCCTACAGCACCACTCAATCCCCACCGCCTACAACACCACTCAACCCGCAATGCCTACAGCACCACTCAACCCGCAATGCCTACATCACCACTCAACCCGCAACGCCTACATCACCACTCAACCCGCAACGCCTACATCACCACTCAACCCGCAACGCTTACATCACCACCCAACCTGCAACACTTACAGCACCACTCATCCCGCAAAGCCTACAACACCACTCAACCCACAACGCCTACATCACCACTCAACCCGCAACGCCTACATCACCACTCAACCCGCAACACTTACAGCACCACTCATCCCGCAAAGCCTACATCACCACTCAACCCGCAACGCCTACAGCACCACTCAATCCCCACCTCGTACAGCACCACTCAACCCGCAACGCCTACAGCAACACTCAATCCTCACCACGTACAGCACCACTCAACCAGCACCACTCATCGCGCAATGCCTACATCACCACTCACCCCACAATGCCTACAGCACCACTCAACCCGCAGCGCCTACATCACCACTCAACCCGCAAAGCCTACAGCACCACTCAACCCGCAATGCCTACATCACCACTCAACCCACAACGCCTACAGCACCACTCAATCCCCACCGCCTACAGCACCACTCAACCCCCACCGCCTACAGCACCACTCAACCCCCAACGCCTACATCACCATTCAATCCCTACCGCGTACAGCACCGCTCAACCCCCAACGCCTACATCACCACTCAATCCCAACCTCGTACAGCACCTCTCAATCCCCACTGCGTACAGCACCACTCAGTCCCCACTGCCTACATCACCACTCAACATGCATTGCCTACAGCACCACTCAACCCGCAACGCCTACATACCACTCAACCCGCAACGCCTACATCACCACTCAACCTGCAAAGCCAACAGCACCACTCAAGCCCCACCGTGTATATCACCACTCAACCCGCAACGCCTACATCCCCACTCAACCCGCAACGCCTACATTACCACTCAACCCGCAATTCCTACAGCACCACTCAATCCCCACCGTGTACATCACCACTCAACCCGCAACGCCTACATCACCACTCATTCCCCACCGCCTACAAAACTACTCATTCCCCACCGCATACAGCACTACTCAATCCCCACCACGTAGAGTACCACTCAATCCCCACCGCGTACAGCACCACTCAACCCGCAACGCCTACAGCACCTCTTAAGCCCCACCACGTACAGCACCCCTCAACCCACAACGCCTACATAACCATTCAACCCGCAACGCCTACAACACCACTCCATCCCCACCGCGTACAGAACCACTCAACCCGCAACGCCTACAGCACCACTCAATCCCCACTGCGTATAGCACCACTCAACCCGCAACGCCTACAGCACCACTTAAGCCCCACCGCGTACATCACCACTTAACCCACAACGCCTACATCACCACTTAACCCGCAACACCTACATCACCACTCAACCCGCAACACCTACATCACCACTCAACCCGCAACGCCTATATCACCACTCAACCCGCAACGCCTACAGCACCACTCAATCCCCACCGTGTACAGCACCACTCAACCTGCAACGCCTACTTCTCCAGTATTAGGGGTTTCTTTCATAGATTCACATGCCTGAATCATTCCCCGTCGTCGGAGTGGGAGCCCACGGTATATAAAAAAGCAATAAAATATACCATTTGTACATAACAAATAACAGTATACCTAACCAGGAAGTAAAGTAGCCCCAGCTACAGCATATAAAACTTCCACATTAGTGACTATCCAGGTCATTATGTATAGACCAAACTGCAGCCAATCAGGCCACAGCTCCCACCAGAATGCTCTCCCCAGAGACCCAGGCTCTCAGATTTTTTACCGCACGTCGTGTGATAGGGAGTCCCTCTGAGCTCTGCTCAGTTCTTTCTCTACTTGTAAGGAATTTCTTTTTTCTACAATGTCTACTTCAAAGTCCCTGTTCAGGGCTTGTGACTCTTGCGGAAAAGCGAGGCTGTTTAAGGAAGATCCACACACTCGCTGCATCTACTGTTTGTACCCTGACCATCAGGCTAAGGAGTGTAATGCGCCACTTTCTGAGGTAGGAAGTTTTGCCTCAGGGTCAACTAAGGGGTCAAAAAAGAGGAGGGCTGAGAGTGCTGTGCCTACTCCTAAGGCTAAAGTGGCGAAGCAGGCCCAGATCGCTTCAGATGCTGGTGAGCCTTCTACTTCTAAAAGTAAGAAATCCTCTGAGAAGTCTGTGAAGCTTCCAGATTCGAAAAGAACAGAGTCTTTAGTGTCTCCTCAGAGACCTGTGACTAAGGCGCCTACAGCTCTGCCAAATTCCAGTCAGGCTGCCTCTGCTACGACTTCTACTATGACTTTCTCCTCACCTAAAACGTCTATGGTGATGTCCTCAGCCTCCTCTCCAACTTATGTTCATGTCCAAATTCGTCCCATCTCGTCGACGAAGATTGTCACACCTCTCGTCGACGATCAGACTTCGACAAAAATGAAACAATCGTCGAAGAAACCCTCGTCGTCTAAGACATTGCCGACGTCGACGTCATCGTCGACGAAGATACCGTCGACGGACCCTTCGACGAAAAAGACCCCGTCGACGGACGCGCCGACGAAAGCGTCGTCGACGAAGATGAAGATTGTCTCGTCGACGGCCCCGTCGACGATGAAGATAGCTCCGTCGACGGTTCCCACGTCGACGGCGAAATCCACCACGCCGACGAAAATTACACCGCTTCTGAAGTCGAAGGAACCGTTGTCTTCAACGTCGATGACGACGTCACAAGGCTCGGATTTACCACTATTACAAGACAATCCACCCACACCAAAGCTGTCGTCTTGTACAGACCTGCAAGTTTGGTCAGCAAGAAGCACTGCCATACCTCTGCCATCTCCAGCCACAACTGCAGCTCTGTTGCAGAAACGGTCATCTCAATCCACATCTTTGTCGCCACTCCAAATGCCTGACAGGCTCTTAGATTCTGAGGAAGAATCTGGTGATGACATGTTCCAAGCGGCTGAAAGTCCTTCTGACTTACTTATACAGGTCAAGGATCAGGAGGAGGAGGAGCAGCAAATTCAGGCACCTACGTTGGTGGATACACCAGCGCCAGGGATGCAGATGCCAATGGCACTTTTTGAAAATTTGCAATATATGCTAAGCGATTATTATCGCCGCTTCCCGCCTTCGGAGTCAGGCGACTCTCATGTTACCTCCCCACAGCCTCAAGTAACTCAAAATGCAAAGGCTGGTATGTCGAATGAGACACAGCATGCCCGGCCTTCCACACCACTCTCCTACCACCAACAAGAGGATGTCAATTCTGATGAGGAAACCCATGAGGAAGGGGAATTGAATAAATCGGACTCGTCGGAGTATGAAGATTATCAAGCAGATACGCCATCCCCTGATGAACAACCGAAGGCTGAGTCACCACCGGTGGATATAGCAAACTTCCATAGGATTATGGACAAGGCTACTAAACGATTTCTTATTTCAATGGAGTCAAAACAAGATGAATGTTTTCTGTACGATTTTAAGACTTTGTCTCAAAGGCAGAGTTGGTCTATTCCCATTATAGACTTTATCTGGAAGGAAGGGCTTAAGATCATGGCCACGCCAAACTCTTCTCCTGCGGTATTACCGCGAGTAGACAAAAAATATAGGGCGCCCGCCACTTCACCTGCTTGTCTCATCGGTCAGGCAAAGACGGACTCGGTTATTGCGCAAGCAGCTCAAAAGAGGGCAAGGAATCCTTCAACTCAGATCTCGGTTCCTACGGACAGGGACGGGAGACGCCTCGATACCATTGGAAAAAAGGTATCTACTATTGCGGCCACCACAGTTAGAGCGGCTAATTCGCTAGCAATTCTCGGTAGATATGATAGACAAATGTGGTCTGACATATCGCCATACATCCAGAAACTGCCTGAGCCAGACCGCTCTGAGGCCACAAAAATTTTGCAAGAAGGCGAATGTGCTTCGTCTGAAATTATCGACGCGGCAGTGGACGTGGCGGCCACAGGATTCAGACAATTGGCAGGAGCTGCAGTGCTTAGAAGAGAGGGTTGGTTAAAATCTACGTCTTTTAGACAAGAAGTACAAGCCAAGGTTTTAAATATGGCTTATGACGGCGAATTCCTTTTTGGCACACATGTGGACGAAGCCTTACAATCCATTAAGAAGGATACGGAAACCGCACGATCATTAGGTACTCTGCAGTACTGTAAATCTTCCTTTCATGGTGCAAAAGGAAGGGGTAACTTCTCCAGTAGAGGAGGATATTACCAGCAACGCCCATATTCTAACAACCAAGCAACCAAAGGTACCAGCCTTATAAACAACAACCTTATGGCCAAAGACGGAGTAATTATACACAGTCCCGAGGTAAAACAACCTATCGGGGCAGGGACAACGCCAACAAGAAGTGAGAAGAGCGTCCTGCCACCACTTTGCCCAAGCCAGAAACGAATTGGAGGAAGAATATCCCTGCATTACTCACAATGGTCAAATATTACAACAGACAGATGGGTCTTGGACGTAATCTCAAGAGGTCACATATTGGAATTTGTAAAGACCCCTCCAAATTCACCCCTAAAAGGACCGCCCCCAGCACATCTCAGGGAGCTATTCACCCAAATCAATGCAATGATTCGGAAAGGGGCAATCGAGAAAGTGCCTCAGCATCAGAGAGGAAAAGGATTTTACTCTCGTTTTTTCTTGATACGCAAGAAATCGGGGGAATGGCGCCCCATCCTCGATTTGCGTGCCCTCAACAAATTTATCAAGAAATTAACGTTCAGAATGTTGTCACTCCAAGAGATCCTCCAGTTTCTGACAGAAGGCGACCACATGGCAACAATGGACCTTCAGGATGCTTACTTCCACGTACCCATCTTTCCCAGGCACAGGAAGTTCCTGAGGTTCAGAGTGGCTGGCAGGGACTTCCAGTTCAAGGTCCTTCCCTTCGGGCTACGTTCGGCCCCGAGGGTATTCACAAAAATGTTGGCACCGGTGGCGGCCCATTTACGATTGCAAGGTGTCCAGATTTACCCATATCTGGACGACTGCCTTATCAAGGCCAATTCCTTCGCCACCGCAAACAAACATATCCAGACATGCCTTTGCCTGTTTCAAAGTCTGGGTTTCTCAATAAACTTCAAAAAATCGGACCTGATACCATCTCAAAGGACGTCTTTCCTGGGAGCAACTCTGGATTCCAAACACGCTCAAGTCTTCATTTCAAGCGGAAGACAAGCAAAGATTCAGGAAATGGCGATTGCGCTCCTCAGAAAAAAGTAAGTTTCAGTTCGGAGATTCAAGTCTTTCCTAGGGATGTTATCATCGTGCATTCTCCTATCCCCAAACTGTCGCCTGAGGATGAGACCACTACAAGAGGAACTCAGCCACCAATGGGTGCAAATGTCCGGTTCCTTCGAAGATATCATAGTCTTAACACCTCGGATGAAGAATGCAATCCTGTGGTGGACTCAAGAACGCAACCTGCAAGTAGGCTGCGCCTTTCTCGCAGAAGTCCCCAGTTTCGTCGTAACCACGGATGCCTCGCTAGAAGGTTGGGGCGCTCACCTTCAAGGGATGACAATCAGTGGCAAATGGAACGCCCAGCAAAAGACATGGCACATCAATTTATTGGAATTGAGGGCCATTTTCCTCGCCCTCAAATCCTTTCAAGCGTCTCTGTCAAACTCGTCCGTGTTGATCCGTACAGACAACACGACGAGCATGCATTACCTGAACAAACAGGGGGGCACAAGATCAGCCCGGTTGTCCCAGCAAGCTCAGGAAATCTGGAACTGGGCCCTGGCCCACAACATCAACTTGACAGCAGTGCATGTCCCAGGAGTAGCCAATGTGCTAGCAGATTCCCTGAGCAGATCCAAATGCAGCACTCACGAGTGGGAGCTGCATCAACCGGCACTAGATCGAATTTTCCAGAGATGGGGTCGCCCCGATCTAGATCTGTTCGCGACCTACCACAACAAGAAATGTATCCACTTTGCGAGCTGGATTCCCCACAAGGAATCTTGCGGGGACGCTCTCTCAATGAACTGGGAACGACTCTTTGCCTACGCCTTCCCTCCGATTCCTTTAATTCCCAAGGTCATCAAGAAAATGAGGAGGCAACCGTGTCGTATGATTCTAATCGCTCCACGGTGGCCCCGGCAGTATTGGTTCACACAGCTTCTTCTCCTCTCAGAGTGCGAACCAGTTCAGCTGCCTCAAATTCCGGATCTTCTAACACTTCAGGACGGCAAAATATATCATCCAGACCCTCATTCTCTGAAATTATCAGCTTGGCTCCTCAACACCATGAGTTTGCGCACTTGAACATTCCACAAGACTGTCAAGAAGTCCTGAACAATGCTAGAGCACCTTCTACAAACAGAACGTACAGGCTTAAATGGAAGCGTTTTGTGCTTGGTGCAAAACTATGGATTTACATCCTATGCAAGCTGAACCAGACAAGATTTTACCTTTCTTTTTACATCTGGCTAAATCAGGATTGGCACACTCAACACTTAAAGTGTTTTTAGCAGCTATATCCAGATACCGCCAAGACGGCACGAATTCATTATACTCCAAGAATAATCCAGCAATTCTTTAAAGGTTTATTTCGTATGTTTCCACCAGTACGTCGGCCACCTCCATCCTGGCACTTGAATATTGTATTAGCTCAACTCATGCGCCATCCTTTTGAGCCAATTCATAAAGTTGATCTGAAGTTCATCACTTGGAAAGTTGCATTGCTACTGGCATTAACATCAGCCAGAAGGGTCAGTGACATGCAGGCGTTTACATCTAAACCACCCTTCTTGCAATTCACGAATGACTCGGTGATGCTGCGCACCAACCCAAAGTACATGCCCAAAGTACCATCGGATTTCCATCTGAATGAACCAGTCATACTTAAAACGTTTTTTCCAAATCCGCAGACACCAGCTGAACGAACTTTGCACTCGCTAGATATCAAACGATGTCTTAAATTCTATCTTTCAAGGACAGCTGCCATCAGAAAGACGGATCAGCTATTTGTTGCGCATGGCAGACCGAGGCAAGGCTGTGCAGTGACAAAACAGACTATCTCTAGGTGGGTCTCTTCAGCGATAGGGCTCTGCCATCAACAGGCGGGAAAACACTTACAGACCTTGCCTAGAGCCCATTCTACGAGAGCAGTCTCCTCTTCAACTGCCTTGTTTGCTGGTGTGCCTCTGCTGCAAATCTGCAGAGCTGCAACTTGGTCCAGCAGGCACACATTCACGAGGCATTACTGTCTGGATTCTTCAAGCGATACCGATGCCTCGTGGGAAGAGCAGTCCTGCGTAATCTTTTCCAATAAGGTGAGCCTCTGCTATTTCTCTCCCACCTCCTCTTGCTCTTTTTGACGCCTATTATGTCATTGCTTTTCATTATGTTCTTGCATTACTACTGTGTACCTTGGCGTCCAAGAGCTATGTATGATATTACTGCTACTGTTACTGCTCACTACTCTGATTCAGGCATGTGAATCTATGAAAGACACCCCTAATACTGGAGAAGAACAATAGTTACTTACCTGTAATCTGTGGTTCTCCAGTATTGGTGTCTTTCATAGATTTACATGCACCCACCGCCCCTCAGAGTCTCACTCAGGCTGTTCATCTATACTTTTACTCCGGTACACTCCGGTGCTACAAAATCTGAGAGCCTGGGTCTCTGGGGAGAGCATTCTGGTGGGAGCTGTGGCCTGATTGGCTGCAGTTTGGTCTATACATAATGACCTGGATAGTCACTAATGTGGAAGTTTTATATGCTGTAGCTGGGGCTACTTTACTTCCTGGTTAGGTATACTGTTATTTGTTATGTACAAATGGTATATTTTATTGCTTTTTTATATACCGTGGGCTCCCACTCCGACGACGGGGAATGATTCAGGAATGTGAATCTATGAATGACACCAATACTGGAGAACCACAGATTACAGGTAAGTAACTATTGTTCATCACCACTCAACCCGCAACGCCTACAGCACCACTCCATCCCCACCACGTACAGCACCACTCAACCCGCAATGCCTACAGCACCACTCAACCCGCAACACCTACATAACCACTCAACCCGCAACACCTACATCACCACTCAACCCGCAACGCCTATATCACCACTCAACCCGCAACGCCTACAGCACCACTCAATCCCCACCGTGTACAGCACCACTCAACCTGCAACGCCTAAATCACCACTCAACCCGCAACGCCTACAGCACCATTCAATCCCCACCATGTACAGCACCACTCAACCCGCAATGCCTACAGCACCACTCAATCCCCACCACGTACATCACCACTCAACCCGCAACGCCTACATCACCACTCAACCCGCAACACCTACATCACCACTCAATCCGCAACACCTACATCACCACTCAACCCGCAACGCCTATATCACCACTCAACCCGCAACGCCTACAGCACCACTCAATCTCCACCGTGTACAGCACCACTCAACCTGCAACGCCTACAGCACCACTCAACCCGCAACGCCTACAGCACCACTCAACCCGCAACGCCTACAGCAGCACTCAATCCCCACCACGTACAGCACCACTCAACCCGCAACACCTACATCACCACACAACCCGCAACACCTACATCACCACACAACCCGCAACATCTAAATCACCACTCAACCCGCAACGCCTATATCACCACTCAACCCGCAACGCCTACAGCACCACTCAATCCCCACCGTGTACAGCACCACTCAACCTGCAACGCCTAAATCACCACTCAACCTGCAACGCCTAAGTCACCACTCAACCCGCAACGCCTACAGCACCACTCAATCCCCACCATGTACAGCACCGCTCAACCCACAATGCCTACAGCACCGCTCAACCCGCAACGCCTACATCACCACTCAACCCGCAACGCCTACATCACCACTCAACCCGCAACGCCTACACCACCACTCGATCCCTACCAGGTACAGCACCACTCAACCCGCAATGCCTACAGCACCACTCAATCCCCACCGCGTACAGCACCACTTTACCCCCACCGCCTACAGCACCACTCAACCCGCAACGCCTATAGCACCACTCAACCCGCAACGCCTACATCACCACTCAACCCGCAACGCCTACATCACCACTCAACCCGCAACGCCTACATCACCACTCAACCCGCAAAGCCTACATCACCACTCAACCCGCAACGCCTACATCACCACTCAACCCGCAACGCCTACAGCACCACTCCATCCCCACCACGTACAGCACCACTCAACCCGCAATGCCTACAGCACCACTCAACCCGCAACACCTACATAACCACTCAACCCGCAACACCTACATCACCACTCAACCCGCAACGCCTATATCACCACTCAACCCGCAACGCCTACAGCACCACTCAATCCCCACCGTGTACAGCACCACTCAACCTGCAACGCCTAAATCACCACTCAACCCGCAACGCCTACAGCACCATTCAATCCCCACCATGTACAGCACCACTCAACCCGCAATGCCTACAGCACCACTCAATCCCCACCACGTACATCACCACTCAACCCGCAACGCCTACATCACCACTCAACCCGCAACACCTACATCACCACTCAATCCGCAACACCTACATCACCACTCAACCCGCAACGCCTATATCACCACTCAACCCGCAACGCCTACAGCACCACTCAATCTCCACCGTGTACAGCACCACTCAACCTGCAACGCCTACAGCACCACTCAACCCGCAACGCCTACAGCACCACTCAACCCGCAACGCCTACAGCAGCACTCAATCCCCACCACGTACAGCACCACTCAACCCGCAACACCTACATCACCACACAACCCGCAACACCTACATCACCACACAACCCGCAACATCTAAATCACCACTCAACCCGCAACGCCTATATCACCACTCAACCCGCAACGCCTACAGCACCACTCAATCCCCACCGTGTACAGCACCACTCAACCTGCAACGCCTAAATCACCACTCAACCTGCAACGCCTAAGTCACCACTCAACCCGCAACGCCTACAGCACCACTCAATCCCCACCATGTACAGCACCGCTCAACCCACAATGCCTACAGCACCGCTCAACCCGCAACGCCTACATCACCACTCAACCCGCAACGCCTACATCACCACTCAACCCGCAACGCCTACACCACCACTCGATCCCTACCAGGTACAGCACCACTCAACCCGCAATGCCTACAGCACCACTCAATCCCCACCGCGTACAGCACCACTTTACCCCCACCGCCTACAGCACCACTCAACCCGCAACGCCTATAGCACCACTCAACCCGCAACGCCTACATCACCACTCAACCCGCAACGCCTACATCACCACTCAACCCGCAACGCCTACATCACCACTCAACCCGCAAAGCCTACATCACCACTCAACCCGCAACGCCTACATCACCACTCAACCCGCAACGCTTACAGCACCACTCAACCCGCAACGCTTACAGCACCACTCAATCTGCAACACCTACATCACCACTCAATCTGCAACGCCTACAGCACCACTCAATCCCCACCGCGTACAGCACCACTCAACCCGCAAAGCCTACAGCAACACTCAATACCTGACACGTGCAGCACCACTCAACCCGCAACGACTACATCACCACTCAACCCACAATGCCTACATCACCACTCAATCCACAGCGCCTACATCACCACTCAACCCGCAACGCCTACAGCACCACTCAACCCGCAATGCCTACATCGGATCACTGACATAATATAGAATGCCAAAATATCGACCTACCAAAATATTGAGGTAAAAATGTAGAATGCCAAAATATCGACCTCCTATAGGTAAGTACAAAAATATTGAATCAAAAATAACGATGTAAGAAATAGTTAGTCAAAATATCGAAATTTTTTAAATGCTTTAAATTAATTAAAAATTAAGTAAATAATAAATATAATGAACATAAGCATACTTTAAATACTCAAATAACCTTAAAATTAATAAATAATTAATGTAAGTAAAAAAAAACATACAATTGATTTGTTAATATATATATATATATATATATATATATATATATATATATATATATATATATATATATATATCCAAAAGCAACCTTCTCGAAGAAAAGGCAGAGGCCTGCAGTGGGAGACACCATGGATGAAATTTATTAAAGACACATCTTAACGAGCGAATGCATTTCGGCATCTAGCCTTCATCAGCGCCCTCGATGTTATCAGCAACAGTCAAAGTGGCTTTGGCCTCACTTTCAGTGTCCTGCTACGCACGGATTGGATGAATGTCCGCCCCGCCCCCCGTAATGGTACAGCACACCTGTGGCACTCCTCGAAGCCTCGAGGAACTGCAAATCCCAGCATCCCATGTCCGGGAAAATGCCGAAGTAAATGTTTGTGTACTCAGGATGGTGTGAAGCGCTGCAGAGGAATGTTCCATCTGACCTCTGACTTGCGAATTCCTCCTCGGGTCTCCCAAACCGCATACCGTGCCGGGCTGGTGTTGTTTCAGTGGGGGCTGGAGACAATGCTGCCCCCTGGCGTGGAGTTGGATAACTCCCTCACCACCTTCTCCATCTGCGAGTAGGGACAGGGGCCTTGGCAAACCAATACCTTGGTGAAAAGAACACAGCCGAAGCAGCTCCAGAACGCCAAGGCCAACTTTACATGCGGGGGCCTCTGTAGCACGATTCTGGCCCTCGTGCATGCTATCCAAAAGCAATATATAAACTTAATATTAATACAAAATAAAAATATTTTTACCGTAGGATAGTGGAAAGGGTAACATTTACTATTACCACTCCAGTGAGTGCAACAGTAGGGAAAGCGTTGGATAGCGTAGGGGTAAAAAAGACCAATCCCACTCCAGAGAGTGCAACAGTACGGAAAGCGTTGGATAGCGTAGAGGTAAAAATTACTATTCCCACTCCAGAGAGTGCAACAGTAGGGAAAGCGTTGGATAGCGTAGGGGTAAAAATTACTATTCCAACTCCAGACAGTGCAACAGTAGGGAAAGCGTTGGATAGCGTAGAGGTGAAAATTACTATTCCCACTCCAGAGAGTGCAACATTAGGGAAAGCGGTGGATAGGGTCGGTGTAAAAATTACTATTCCCACTCCAGAGAGTGCAACAGTAGGGAAAGCGTTGGATAGCGTAGGGGTAAAAATTACTATTCCAACTCCAGACAGTGCAAAAGTAGGGAAAGCGTTGGATAGCGTAGGGGTAAAAATTACTATTCCCACTCCATAGAGTGCAACAGTAGGGAAAGCGTTGGATAGCGTATTGGTAAAAATTACTGTTCCCACTCCACAGAGTGCAACAGTAGGGAAAGCGTTGGATAGCGTAGGGGTAAAAATTACTATTCTCCACTCCAGAGAGTGCGACAGTAGGGAAAGCGTTGGATAGGTTACGGGTAAAAATTACTGTTCCCGCTCCAGACAGTGCAACAGTAGGGAAAGCGTTGGATAGCGTAGGGGTAAAAATTACTATTCCCACTCCATAGAGTGCAACAGTAGGGAAAGCGTTGGATAGCGTATTGGTAAAAATGACTGTTCTCACTCCACAGAGTGCAACAGTAGAGAAAGCGTTGGATAGCGTAGGGGTTAAAATTACTATTCCCACTCCAGAGAGTGCAACAGTAGGGAAAGCGCTGGATAGCGTAGGGATAAAAATTACTATTCCCACCCCACAGAGTGCAACAGTAGGGAAAGCGTTGGATAGCGTAGAGGTAAAAATTACTTTTCCCACTCCATAGAGTGCAACAGTAGGGAAAGCGATGGATAGGGTAGGTGTAAAAATTACTATTCCAACTCCCTAGAGTGCAACAGTAGGGAAAGCGCTGGATAGCGTAGGGATAAAAATGACTATTCCCACCCCACAGAGTGCAACAGTAGGGAAAGCGTTGGATAGCGTAGGGGTAAAAATTACTATTCCCACTCCAGAGAGTGCAACAGTAGGGAAAGCGTTGGATAGCGTAGGGGTAAAAATTACTATTCCCACTCCAGAGAGTGCAACAGTAGGGAAAGCGTTGGATAGCGTAGGGGTAAAAATTACTATTCCCACTGCAGAGAGTGCAACAGTAGGGAAAGCGTTGGATATCGTAGGGGTAAAAATTACTATTCCCACTCCAGTGAGTGCAACAGTAGGGAAAGCATTAGATAGCAGGAGGGTAAAAATGTACTATTCCCACTCCAGTTAGTGCAACAGTAGGGAAAGTAAATACTTCATATATAAATAAAACTTTAATAAATAATAATACCAATTACAAATTAATTCAAATACTTAACACTTATATAATATATTAAATAATCAATTAAAAATGCAAATAAAAATTAATTAATACAAATAATTACCTACTAATACAAATTATTTACCAATTAACAATAAATTAATTAAAAATTTGAAAATAAATACAAATTTGATAAAATAAAAAAAATAATTTAAAATTAGAATTACTTACAATTAAATTACTCCCCACCCTATTCCCCTATAAACCCATAACCCACTACATAAACTACATTCTTAAAATTACCATAATTTTCAATTAATAAATTAATTACCCATTATATTTTATTTAATTAGCAATTAAGTAATAATTAATTAACTATTTCCCAATAAATACAAATAAATAAATTACCATATTTAATTATTTATAATTAAATAACTTCCCATCCTATTCCCCTATAAACCCACAACCCGCTACAGAAAATAAATTACTAAAATTAACATAATTATCAATTAATTAAAAATAATTACCAATTATATTTTAATTAATTACCAATTAATAATGAACAATTAATTCAAAATGAATACCAATAAATAAACATTTAATTATTTATAATTAAATTACTTCCGACCCTATTCCCCTATAAACCCACAACCCGCTACAGAATTATATTACGCAAAAATTAAATACCATAAAAATAATTAATTAATATAAATAATAAAATAAATATACACTTTTCAAACATGTACTAACATAAAAAACACTTAAAAAATTGATATTAACTTTCTTACCTCAAATTCGATATTTTTGTAGTCTATATTCTGTCCAATCTATATTTTTGTAGCCTATATTCTGTCCATTCGATAATTTTTTAATTCGATATTAATGCTATCCTATTCGATATTTGTAGTCTATATTCTGTCCATTCGACATTCTGTCCATTCTATATTTTTTTTATCGATATTAATGCAAATCGATCATAAAAACTCGATATTTTGTCTATATACCGCCTACATCACCTCTCAACCCGCAACGCCTACATCACCACTCAACCCGCAACGCCTACATCGCCACTCAACCCACAACGCCTACATCACCACTCAACCCGCAACGCCTACATCACCACTCAATACCCACCTCGTACAGCACCACTCAACCCCTACCACCTACAGCACCACTCAACCTGGAACGCCTACATCACCACTCAACCCGCAACGCCTACATCACCACTCAATCCCCACCGCGTACAGCACCACTCGACCCGCAACACCTACAGCACCACTCAACCTGCAATGCCTACAGCACCACTTAATCCCCACCGCGTACAGCACCACTCAACCCACAACGCCTACATCACCACTCAATCCCCACCGCGTACAGCACCTCTCAACCCGCAAACGCCTACATCACCACTCAGCCCGCAATGCCTACAGCACCACTCAATGCCCACCGCCTACAACACCACTCAACCCGCAATGCCTACAGCACCACTCAACCCGCAACTACTACATCACCACTCAACCCGCAACGCCTACATCACCACTCATCCCGCAAAGCCTACAGCACCACTCAACCCGCAACACCTACAGCAACTCTCAATCCCCAACACGTACAGCACCACTCAACCAGCACCACTCATCGCGCAAAGCCTACAGCACCACTCAACCTGCAACGCCTACATCACCACTCAACCCGCAACGCCTACATCACCACTCAACCCGCAACGCCTACATCACCACTCAACCCTCAACGCCTACATCACCACTCAACCCGCAGCGCCTACATCACCACTCAACTCGCAACGCCTACAGCACCACTCAACCCGCAACGCCTACAGCACAACTCAACCCGCAACGTGCATTTTTATGAGTTTAATCATCTGTGGGTCGCAAATATGCCTGGCATCCGCTGCTTTACTGTTATAGTCCTACTGATTTTAAGAGTGGAGGAGCACGGTTTCTGCAGTATAAGGTAACAGTGAACACTGTTATCTTATGAGACCGACAAATGTGTTCTGGTCTCATGAAAGGTAAACGTTTATACGGTATGCGACATTGTCATGCGCTCAACCCGCAACGCCTACAGCACCACTCAATCCCCACCGCGTACAGCACCACTCAACCCGCAAAGCCTACAGCACCCTTCAACACACAACGCCTACAGCACCCTTCAACCCGCAACGCCTACAGCACCCCTCAACCCGCAACGCCTACAGCACCCCTCAACCCGCAACGCCTACAGCACCCCTCAACCCGCAATGCCTACAGCACCCCTCAACCCGCAACGCCTACAGCACCACTCGACCCGCAACGCCTACAGCACCACTCGACCCGCAACGCCTACAGCACCACTCGACCCGCAACGCCTACAGCACAGCACCACTCGACCCGCAACGCCTACAGCACCACTCGACCCGCAACGCCTACAGCACCACTCGACCCGCAACGCCTACAGCACCACTCGACCCGCAACGCCTACAGCACCACTCGACCCGCAACGCCTACAGCACCACTCGACCCGCAACGCCTACATCACCACTCGACCCGTACCGCCTACATCACCACTCGACCCGCAACGCCTACATCACCACTCAACCCGCAACACCTACATCACCACTCAACCCGCAACACCTACAGCACCACTCAATCCCCACCGCGTACATCACCACTCAACCCGCAGCGCCTACATCACCACTCAACTCGCAACGCCTACAGCACCACTCAACCCGCAACGCCTACAGCACAACTCAACCCGCAACGTGCATTTTTATGAGTTTAATCATCTGTGGGTCGCAAATATGCCTGGCATCCGCTGCTTTACTGTTATAGTCCTACTGATTTTAAGAGTGGAGGAGCACGGTTTCTGCAGTATAAGGTAACAGTGAACACTGTTATCTTATGAGACCGACAAATGTGTTCTGGTCTCATGAAAGGTAAACGTTTATACGGTATGCGACATTGTCATGCGCTCAACCCGCAACGCCTACAGCACCACTCAATCCCCACCGCGTACAGCACCACTCAACCCGCAAAGCCTACAGCACCCTTCAACACACAACGCCTACAGCACCCTTCAACCCGCAACGCCTACAGCACCCCTCAACCCGCAACGCCTACAGCACCCCTCAACCCGCAACGCCTACAGCACCCCTCAACCCGCAATGCCTACAGCACCCCTCAACCCGCAACGCCTACAGCACCACTCGACCCGCAACGCCTACAGCACCACTCGACCCGCAACGCCTACAGCACCACTCGACCCGCAACGCCTACAGCACAGCACCACTCGACCCGCAACGCCTACAGCACCACTCGACCCGCAACGCCTACAGCACCACTCGACCCGCAACGCCTACAGCACCACTCGACCCGCAACGCCTACAGCACCACTCGACCCGCAACGCCTACAGCACCACTCGACCCGCAACGCCTACATCACCACTCGACCCGTACCGCCTACATCACCACTCGACCCGCAACGCCTACATCACCACTCAACCCGCAACACCTACATCACCACTCAACCCGCAACACCTACAGCACCACTCAATCCCCACCGCGTACATCACCACTCAACCCGCAACGCCTACATCACCACTCAACCGGCAAAGCCTACATCACCACTCAACCCGCAACGCCTACATCACCACTCAACCCGCAACGCCTACAGCACCACTCATCCCGCAACGCTTACAGCACCACTCAACCCGCAACGCTTACAGCACCACTCAATCTGCAACGCCTACATCACCACTCAATCTGCAACGCCTACAGCACCACTCAATCCCCACCGCGTACAGCACCACTCAACCCGCAACACCTACATCACCACTCAACCCGCAACGCTTACAGCACCACTCATCCCGCAACGCTTACAGCACCACTCAACCCGCAACGCTTACAGCACCACTCAATCTGCAACGCCTACATCACCACTCAATCTGCAACGCCTACAGCACCACTCAATGCCCACCGCGTACAGCACCACTCAACCCGCAACACCTACATCACCACTCAACCCGCAACGCCTATATCACCACTCAACCCGCAACGCCTACAGCACCACTCAATCCCCACCGTGTACAGCACCACTCAACCTGCAACGCCTACATCTCCACTCAACCCTCAACGCCTACAGCACCACTCAACCCACAACGCCTACAGCACCACTCGATCCCCACCAGGTACAGCACCACTCGATCCCCACCAGGTACAGCACCACTCGATCCCCACCAGGTACAGCACCACTCAACCTGCAACGCCTACAGCACCACTCAATCCCCACTGCGTACAGCACCTCTGAACCCACAACACCTATATCACCACTCAACCTGCAATGCCTACAGCACCACTCAATCCCCACCGCGTACAGCACCACTCTACCCCCACCGCCTACAGCACCACTCAACCCGCAACACCTACATCACCACTCAACCCGCAACGCCTACATCACCACTCAACCCGGAACGCCTACATCACCACTCAACCCGCAACGCCTACATCTCCACTCAACCCCCAACGCCTACATCTCCACTCAACCCCCAACGCCTACATCACCACTCAACCCGCAACGCTTACAGCAACACTCATCCCGCAAAGCCTACAGCACCACTGAACCCGCAACGCCTACATCATCACTCAATCTGCAACGCCTACAGCACCACTCAATCCCCACCGCGTACAGCACCACTCAACCCGCAAAGCCTACAGCAACACTCAACCCGCAAAGCCTACAGCAACACTCAATACCTGACAAGTGCAGCACCACTCAACCCGCATCGACTACATCACCACTCAACCCACAATGCCTACATCACCACTCAATCCGCAGCGCCTACACCATCACTCAACCCGCAACGCCTACAGCACCACTCAACTCACAATGCCTACATCGGATCACTGCATTAATATAGAATGCCAAAATATCGAGGTAAAAATATAGAATGCCAAAATATCTACCTCCTATCTCCAAACAGGTAAGTACAAAAATATCGAATCACAAAATAACGATGTAAAAAATATAGTTAGTCAAGATATCAAATTTTTTTAAATGCTTTAAATTAATTAAAAATGAATTAAATAATAAATATAATGAACTTAAACAAACTTTAAATACTCAAATATCCTTAAAATTAATAAATAATTAATGTAAGTAAGTAAAAAAAAAACATACTAATTGATTTGTTAATACATACATATATATATATATATATCTATCCAAAAGCAACCTTCTCGAAGAAAAGGCAGAGGCCAGCAGTGGGAGACACCATGGATGAAATTTATTAAAGACACATCTTAACGAGCGAATGCATTTCGGCATCTAGCCTTCATCAGCGCCCTCGATGTTATCAGCAACAGTCAAAGTGGCTTTGGCCTCACTTTCAGTGTCCTGCTTCGCACGGATTGGATGAATGTCCGCCCCCGTAATGGTACAGCACACCTGTGGCACTCCTTGAAGCCTCGAGGAACTGCAAATCCCAGCATCCCATGTCCGGAGCCAGGTAAGAAGTGCAGGGGAAAATGGCGAAGTAAAAGTTCGTATATACTCAGGATGGTGTGAAGCGCTGCAGAGGAATGTTCCATCTGACCTCTGACTTGCGAATTCCTCCTCGGGTCTCCCAAACCGCATACCGTCCCTGGCTGGTGTATTTTCAGCGGGAGCTGGAGACCATGCTGCCCACCCGGCGTGGAGTTGGATAACTCCCTCACTGCCTTCTCCATCTGCCAGCAGGGACAGGGGCCTTGGCAAACCAATACCTTGGTGAAAAGAACACAGCCGAAGCAGCTCCAGAACGCCAAGGCCAACTTTACATGCGGGGGCCTCTGTAGCACGATTCTGGCCCTCGTGCATGCTATCCAAAAGCAATATATAAACTTAATATTAATAAAAAATAAAAATATTTTTACCGTAGGATAGTGGAAAGGGTAACATTTACTATTACCACTCCAGTGAGTGCAACAGTAGGGAAAGCGTTGGATAGCGTAGAGGTAAAAATTACTATTCCCATTCCAGAGAGTGCAACAGTAGGGAAAGCGGTGGATAGGGTAGGTGTAAAAATTACTATTCCCACTCCATAGAGTGCAACAGTAGGGAAAGCGTTGGATAGCGTATTGGTAAAAATTCCTGTTCCCACTCCACGGAGTGCAACAGTAGGAAAAGCGTTGGATAGCGTAGGGGTAAAAATTACTATTCCCACTCCAGAGAGTGCAACAGTAGGGAAAGCGTTTGATAGCGTAGGGGTAAAAATTACTATTCCCACTCCATAAAGTGCAACAGTAGGGAAAGCGTTGGATAGTGTAGAGGTAAAAATTACTATTCCCACTCCACAGAGTGCAACAGTAGGGAAAGCGTTGGATAGTGTCAGGGTAAAAATTACTATTCCCACTCCAGAGAGTGAAACAGTAGGGAAAGCGTTGGCTAGCGTAGGGGTAAAAATTACTATTCCTACTCCATAGAGTGCAACAGTAGGGAAAGCGTTGGATAGCGTATTGGTAAAAATTACTGTTCCCACTCCAGAGTGCAACAGTAGGAAAAGCGTTGGATAGCGTAGGGGTAAAAATTACTATTCCCACTCCAGAGAGTGCAACAGTAGGGAAAGCGTTGGATAGCGTAGGGGTAAAAATTACTATTCTCCACTCCAGAGAGTGCAACAGTAGGTAAAGCGTTGGATAGCGTAGGGGTAAAAATTACCATTCCAACTCCAGAGAGTGCAACAGTAGGGAAAGTGTTGGATAGCGTAGGGGTAAAAATTACTATTCCCACTCCACAGAGTGCAACAGTAGAGAAAGCGTTGGATAGCGTAGGGGTTAAAATTACTTTTCCCACTACAGAGAGTGCAACAGTAGGGAAAGCGTTGGATAGCGAAGGGATAAAAATTACTATTCCCACTCCAGAGAGTGCAACAGTAGGGAAAGCGTTGGATAGCGTAGGGGTAAAAATGACTATTCCCACTCCAGAGAGTGCAACAGTAGGGAAAGCATTGGATAGCGTTGGGATAAAAATTACTATTCCGACTCCAGAGAGTGCAACAGTAGGGAAAGCGTTGGATAGCGTAGGGGTAAAAATTACTATTCCCACTCCATAGAGTGCAACAGTAGGGAAAGCGTTGGATAGCGTATTGGTAAAAATTACTGTTCCCACTCCAGAGTGCAACAGTAGGAAAAGCGTTGGATAGCGTTGGGATAAAAATTACTATTCCCACTCCAGAGAGTGCAACAGTAGGGAAAGCGTTGGATAGTGTAGAGGTAAAAATTACTATTCCCACTCCACAGAGTGCAACAGTAGGGAAAGCGTTGGATTTTGTCAGGGTAAAAATTACTATTCCCACTCCAGAGAGTGAAACAGTAGGGAACGCGTTGTGGCTCAGGGGTTAGAGGCGGCAGACCCGGAAGCTGAGATCGGTCCTGGACCAGGGTTCAATTCCCCGCCTCGGCGGGTCTTGGGCTAAAAATTCCACGGACTCGATAATTCTCGCTCCGGTGCCTTCTCGACTCACGGGTTCACACTCTGCGACTCTGGGCAATAGCTTGCTTAATCTCCACAACGGCCCCTCGCGGCGGGATGCCTGACTTTCACCTTGTGGATACCCGCTGGGGCTATCACACAGGGGAATATCAGGACGGGTTCCCTAAGCAAGCGCCGGGACACCCACTGCGGGTAGCTGTGCGCTATATAAGCTCAACTACATTTACATTTACAGTGCAACAGTAGGAAAAGCGTTGGATAGCGTAGGGGTAAAAATTACTATTCCCACTCCAGAGAGTGCAACAGTAGGGAAAGCGTTGGATAGCGTAGAGGTAAAAATTACTATTCCCACTCCAGAGAGTGCAACAGTAGGGAAAGCGGTGGATAGGGTAGGTGTGGAAAATTACTATTCCCACTCCAGAGAGTGCAACAGTAGGGAAAGCGTTGGATAGCGTAGGGGTAAAAATTACTATTCCCACTCCATAAAGTGCAACAGTAGGGAAAGCGTTGGATAGCGTAGAGGTAAAAATTACTATTCCCACTCCAGAGAGTGCAACAGTAGGGAAAGCGTTGGATAGCGCTGGGGGAAAAATTACTATTCCCACTCCATAGAGTGCAACAGTAGGGAAAGCGTTGGATAGCGTAGGGGTAAAAATTACTATTCCAACTCCAGACAGTGCAACAGTAGGGAAAGCGTTGGATAGCGTAGGGGTAAAAACTACTATTCCCACTCCATAGAGTGCAACAGTAGGGAAAGCGTTGGATAGCGTATTGGTAAAAATTACTGTTCCCACTCCACAGAGTGCAACAGTAGGGAAAGCGTTGGATAGCGTAGAGGTAAAAATTACTATTCCCACTCCAGAGAGTGCAACAGTAGGGAAAGCGGTGGATAGGGTAGGTGTAAAAATTACTATTCCCACTCCAGAGAGTGCAACAGTAGGGAAAGCGTTGGATAGCGTAGGGGTAAAAATTACTATTCCAACTCCAGACAGTGCAACAGTAGGGAAAGCGTTGGATAGCGTAGGGGTAAAAATTACTATTCCAACTCCAGACAGTGCAAAAGTAGGGAAAGCGTTGGATAGCGTAGGGGTAAAAATTACTATTCCCACTCCACAGAGTGCAACAGTAGAGAAAGCGTTGGATAGCGTAGGGGTTAAAATTACTATTCCCACTCCAGAGAGTGCAACAGTAGGGAAAGCGTTGGATAGCGTAGGGGTAAAAATTACTATTCCCACTCCAGAGAGTGCAACAGTAGGGAAAGCGTTGGATAGCGTACGGGTAAAAATTACTGTTCCCGCTCCAGACAGTGCAACAGTAGGGAAAGCGTTGGATAGCGTAGGGGTAAAAATTACTGTTCCCGCTCCAGACAGTGCAACAGTAGGGAAAGCGTTGGATAGCGTAGGGGTAAAAATTACTATTCCCACTCCATAGAGTGCAACAGTAGGGAAAGCGTTGGATAGCGTAGAGGTAAAAATTACTATTCCCACTCCATAGAGTGCAACAGTAGGGAAAGCGATGGATAGGGTAGGTGTAAAAATTACTATTCCAACTCCCTAGAGTGCAACAGTAGGGAAAGCGCTGGATAGCGTAGGGATAAAAATTACTATTCCCACCCCACAGAGTGCAACAGTAGGGAAAGCGTTGGATAGCGTAGGGGTAAAAATTACTATTCCGACTCCAGAGAGTGCAACAGTAGGGAAAGCGTTGGATAGCGTAGGGGTAAAAATTACTATTCCAACTCCAGACAGTGCAACAGTAGGGAAAGCGTTGGATAGCGTAGGGGTAAAAATTACTATTCCCACTCCAGAGAGTGCAACAGTAGGGAAAGCGTTGGCTAGCGTAGGTGTAAAAATTACTATTCCCACTTCATAGAGTGCAACAGTAAGGAAAGCGTTGGATAGCGTATTGGTAAAAATTACTGTTCCCACTCCACAGAGTGCAACAGTAGGAAAAGCGTTGGATAGCGTAGGGGAAAAATTACTATTTGCACTCCAGAGTGCAACAGTAGGGAAAGCGTTGGATAGCGTAGGGGTAAAAATGACTATTCCCACTCCATACAGTGAAACAGTAGGGAAAGCGTTGGATAGCGTAGAGGTAAAAATTACTATTCCCACTCCAGAGAGTGCAACAGTAGGGAAAGCGTTGGATAGCGTAGGGGTAAAAATTACTATTCCCACTCCATAGAGTGCAACAGTAGGGAAAGCTTTGGATAGCGTAGGGGTAAAAATTACTATTCCAACTCCAGACAGTGCAACAGTAGGGAAAGCGTTGGATAGCGTAGGGGTAAAAATTACTATTCCAACTCCAGACAGTGCAACAGTAGGGAAAGCGTTGGATAGCGTATTGGTAAAAATTACTGTTCCCACTCCACAGAGTGCAACAGTAGGGAAAGCGTTGGATAGCGTAGAGGTAAAAATTACTATTCCCACTCCAGAGAGTGCAACAGTAGGGAAAGCGGTGGATAGGGTAGGTGTAAAAATTACTATTCCCACTCCAGAGAGTGCAACAGTAGGGAAAGCGTTTGATAGCGTAGGGGTAAAAATTACTATTCCAACTCCAGACAGTGCAAAAGTAGGGAAAGCGTTGGATAGCGTAGGGGTAAAAATTACTATTCTCCACTCCAGAGAGTGCAACAGTAGGGAAAGCGTTGGATAGCGTAGGGGTAAAAATTACTATTCCCACTCCACAGAGTGCAACAGTAGAGAAAGCGTTGGATAGCGTAGGGGTTAAAATTACTATTCCCACTCCAGAGAGTGCAACAGTAGGGAAAGCGTTGGATAGCGTAGGGGTAAAAATTACTATTCCCACTCCAGAGAGTGCAACAGTAGGGAAAGCGTTGGATAGCGTACGGGTAAAAATTACTGTTCCCGCTCCAGACAGTGCAACAGTAGGGAAAGCGTTGGATAGCGTAGGGGTAAAAATTACTGTTCCCGCTCCAGACAGTGCAACAGTAGGGAAAGCGTTGGATAGCGTAGGGGTAAAAATTACTATTCCCACTCCATAGAGTGCAACAGTAGGGAAAGCGTTGGATAGCGTAGAGGTAAAAATTACTATTCCCACTCCATAGAGTGCAACAGTAGGGAAAGCGATGGATAGGGTAGGTGTAAAAATTACTATTCCAACTCCCTAGAGTGCAACAGTAGGGAAAGCGCTGGATAGCGTAGGGATAAAAATTACTATTCCCACCCCACAGAGTGCAACAGTAGGGAAAGCGTTGGATAGCGTAGGGGTAAAAATTACTATTCCGACTCCAGAGAGTGCAACAGTAGGGAAAGCGTTGGATAGCGTAGGGGTAAAAATTACTATTCCAACTCCAGACAGTGCAACAGTAGGGAAAGCGTTGGATAGCGTAGGGGTAAAAATTACTATTCCCACTCCAGAGAGTGCAACAGTAGGGAAAGCGTTGGCTAGCGTAGGGGTAAAAATTACTATTCCCACTTCATAGAGTGCAACAGTAGGGAAAGCGTTGGATAGCGTATTGGTAAAAATTACTGTTCCCACTCCACAGAGTGCAACAGTAGGAAAAGCGTTGGATAGCGTAGGGGAAAAATTACTATTTGCACTCCAGAGTGCAACAGTAGGGAAAGCGTTGGATAGCGTAGGGGTAAAAATGACTATTCCCACTCCATACAGTGAAACAGTAGGGAAAGCGTTGGATAGCGTAGAGGTAAAAATTACTATTCCCACTCCAGAGAGTGCAACAGTAGGGAAAGCGTTGGATAGCGTAGGGGTAAAAATTACTATTCCCACTCCATAGAGTGCAACAGTAGGGAAAGCTTTGGATAGCGTAGGGGTAAAAATTACTATTCCAACTCCAGACAGTGCAACAGTAGGGAAAGCGTTGGATAGCGTAGGGGTAAAAATTACTATTCCAACTCCAGACAGTGCAACAGTAGGGAAAGCGTTGGATAGCGTATTGGTAAAAATTACTGTTCCCACTCCACAGAGTGCAACAGTAGGGAAAGCGTTGGATAGCGTAGGGGTAAAAATTACTATTCTCCACTCCAGAGAGTGCAACAGTAGGGAAAGCGTTGGATAGGGTAGGGGTAAAAATTACTATTCCCACTCCAGAGAGTGCAACAGTAGGGAAAGCGTTGGATAGCGTAGGGGTAACAATTACTATTCCCACTCCAGTGAGTGCAACAGTAGGGAAAGCGTTGGATAGCGTAGGGGTAAAAATTACTATTCCCACTCCAGAGAGTGCAACAGTAGGGAAAGCGTTGGATAGCGTAGGGGTAAAAATTACTGTTCCCGCTCCAGACAGTGCAACAGTAGGGAAAGCGTTGGATAGCGTAGGGGTAAAAATTACTATTCCCACTCCATAGAGTGCAACAGTAGGGAAAGCGTTGGATAGCGTAGAGGTAAAAATTATTATTCCCACTCCATAGAGTGCAACAGTAGGGAAAGCGATGGATAGGGTAGGTGTAAAAATTACTATTCCAACTCCCTAGAGTGCAACAGTAGGGAAAGCGCTGGATAGCGTAGGGATAAAAATTACTATTCCCACCCCACAGAGTGCAACAGTAGGGAAAGCGTTGGATAGCGTAGGGGTAAAAATTACTATTCCGACTCCAGAGAGTGCAACAGTAGGGAAAGCGTTGGATAGCGTAGGGGTAAAAATTACTATTCCAACTCCAGACAGTGCAACAGTAGGGAAAGCGTTGGATAGCGTAGGGGTAAAAATTACTATTCCCACTCCAGAGAGTGCAACAGTAGGGAAAGCGTTGGCTAGCGTAGGGGTAAAAATTACTATTCCCACTTCATAGAGTGCAACAGTAGGGAAAGCGTTGGATAGCGTATTGGTAAAAATTACTGTTCCCACTCCACAGAGTGCAACAGTAGGAAAAGCGTTGGATAGCGTAGGGGAAAAATTACTATTTGCACTCCAGAGTGCAACAGTAGGGAAAGCGTTGGATAGCGTAGGGGTAAAAATGACTATTCCCACTCCATACAGTGAAACAGTAGGGAAAGCGTTGGATAGCGTAGAGGTAAAAATTACTATTCCCACTCCAGAGAGTGCAACAGTAGGGAAAGCGTTGGATAGCGTAGGGGTAAAAATTACTATTCCCACTCCATAGAGTGCAACAGTAGGGAAAGCTTTGGATAGCGTAGGGGTAAAAATTACTATTCCAACTCCAGACAGTGCAACAGTAGGGAAAGCGTTGGATAGCGTAGGGGTAAAAATTACTATTCCAACTCCAGACAGTGCAACAGTAGGGAAAGCGTTGGATAGCGTATTGGTAAAAATTACTGTTCCCACTCCACAGAGTGCAACAGTAGGGAAAGCGTTGGATAGCGTAGGGGTAAAAATTACTATTCTCCACTGCAGAGAGTGCAACAGTAGGGAAAGCGTTGGATAGGGTAGGGGTAAAAATTACTATTCCCACTCCAGAGAGTGCAACAGTAGGGAAAGCGTTGGATAGCGTAGGGGTAACAATTACTATTCCCACTCCAGTGAGTGCAACAGTAGGGAAAGCGTTGGATAGCGTAGGGGTAAAAATTACTATTCCCACTCCAGAGAGTGCAACAGTAGGGAAAGCGTTGGATAGCGTATTGGTAAAAATGACTGTTCCCACTCCACAGAGTGCAACAGTAGAGAAAGCGTTGGATAGCGTAGGGGTTAAAATTACTATTCCCACTCCAGAGAGTGCAACAGTAGGGAAAGCGCTGGATAGCGTAGGGATAAAAAGTACTATTCCCACCCCACAGAGTGCAACAGTAGGGAAAGCGTTGGATAGCGTAGAGGTAAAAATTACTATTCCCACTCCATAGAGTGCAACAGTAGGGAAAGCGATGGATAGGGTAGGTGTAAAAATTACTATTCCAACTCCCTAGAGTGCAACAGTAGGGAAAGCGCTGGATAGCGTAGGGATAAAAATTACTATTCCCACCCCACAGAGTGCAACAGTAGGGAAAGCGTTGGATAGCGTAGGGGTAAAAATTACTATTCCCACTCCAGAGAGTGCAACAGTAGGGAAAGCGTTGGATACCGTAGGGGTAAAAATTACTATTCCAACTCCAGACAGTGCAACAGTAGGGAAAGCGTTGGATAGCGTAGGGGTAAAAATTACTATTCCCACTCCAGAGAGTGCAACAGTAGGGAAAGCGTTTGCTAGCGTAGGGGTAAAAATTACTATTCCCACTTCATAGAGTGCAACAGTAGAGAAAGCGTTGGATAGCGTATTGGTAAAAATTACTGTTCCCACTCCACAGAGTGCAACAGTAGGAAAAGCGTTGGATAGCGTAGGGGTAAAAATTACTATTCCCACTCCAGAGAGTGCAACGGTAGGGAAAGCGTTGGTTAGCGTAGGGGTAAAAATTACTTTTCTCCACTCCAGAGAGTGCAACAGTAGGGAAAGCGTTGGATAGCGTAGGGGTAAAAATTACTATTCCCACTGCAGAGAGTGCAACAGTAGGGAAAGCGTTAGATATCGTAGGGGTAAAAATTACTATTCCCACTCCAGTGAGTGCAACAGTAGGGAAAGCATTAGATAGCAGCAGGGTAAAAATTTACTATTCCCACTCCAGTTAGTGCAACAGTAGGGAAAGTAAATACTTCATATATAAATAAAACTTTAATAAATAATACCAAATACAAATTAATTCAAATACTTAACACTTATATAATATATTAATTAATCAATTAAAAATGCAAATAAAAATTAATTAATACAAATAATTACCTACTAATACAAATTATTTACCAATTAACAATAAATTAATTAAAAATTAGAAAATAATTACAAATTTGATAAAATAAAAAAAAAAATTTAAAATTAGAATTACTTACAATTAAATTACTCCCAACCCTATTCCCCTATAAACCCATAACCCACTACATAAACTACATTCTTAAAATTAACATAATTTTCAATTAATAAATTAATTACCCATTATATTTTATTTAATTAGCAATTAAGTAATAATTAATTAACTATTTCACAATAAATACAAATAAATAATTTACCATATTTAATTATGTATAATTAAATAACTTCCCATCCTATTCCCCTATAAACCCACAACCCGCTACAGAAATTACTAAAATTAACATAATTATCAATTAATTAAAAATAATTACCAATTATATTTTAATTAATTACCAATTAATAATGAACAATTAATTCAAAATGAATACCAATAAATAAACATTTAATTAATTATAATTAAATTACTTCCGACCCTATTCCCCTATAAACCCACAACCCGCTACAGAATTATATTACGCAAAAATTAAATACCATAAAAATAATTAATTAATATAAATAAAATAAATATACACTTTTCAAACATGTACTAACATAAAAACACTTAAAAAATTGATATTAACTTACTTACCTCAAATTCGATATTTTTGTAGTCTATATTCTGTCCAATCTATATTTTTGTAGCCTATATTCTGTCCATTCGATATTATGTCCATTCTATAGTTTTTTAATTCGATA
This sequence comes from Lissotriton vulgaris, assembly GCF_964263255.1. NCBI lineage: Eukaryota > Metazoa > Chordata > Amphibia > Caudata > Salamandridae > Lissotriton > Lissotriton vulgaris. Next base: position 585,785,394 of record NC_141697.1, on the reverse strand, counting down.
TTAATGCTATCCTATTCGATATTTGTAGTCTATATTCTGTCCATTCGATATTCTGTCCATTCTATATTTTTTTTATCGATATTAATACAAATCGATCATAAAAACTCGATATTTTGTCTGTATACCGCCTACATCACCTCTCAACCCGCAACGCCTACATCGCCACTCAACCCACAACGCCTACATCACCACTCAACCCGCAACACCTACATCACCACTCAATACCCACCTCGTACAGCACCACTCAATCCCTACCACCTACAGCACCACTCAACCTGGAACGCCTACATCACCACTCAACCCGCAACGCCTACATCACCACTCAATCCCCACCGCGTACAGCACCACTCGACCCGCAACACCTACAGCACCACTCAACCTGCAATGCCTACAGCACCACTTAATCCCCACCGCGTACAGCACCACTCAACCCGCAACGCCTACATCACCACTCAATCCCCACCGCGTACAGCACCTCTCAACCCGCAAACGCCTACATCACCACTCAACCCGCAATGCCTACAGCACCACTCAATCCCCACCGCCTACAACACCACTCAACCCGCAATGCCTACAGCACCACTCAACCCGCAACTACTACATCACCACTCAACCCGCAACGCCTACATCACCACTCAACCCGCAACGCTTACATCACCACCCAACCTGCAACACTTACAGCACCACTCATCCCGCAAAGCCTACAGCACCACTCAACCCGCAATGCCTACATCACCACTCAACCCGCAACGCCTACATCACCACTCATCCCGCAAAGCCTACAGCACCACTCAACCCGCAACACCTACAGCAACTCTCAATCCCCGACACGTACAGCACCACTCAACCAGCACCACTCATCGCGCAAAGCCTACAGCACCACTCAACCTGCAACGCCTACATCACCACTCACCCCACAATGCCTACAGCACCACTCAACCCGCAGCGCCTACATCACCACTCAACCCGCAAAGCCTACAGCACGACTCAACCCGCAATGCCTACATCACCACTCAACCCACAACGCCTACAGCACCACTCAATCCCCACCGCATACAGCACCACTCAACCCGCAACACTTACAGCACCACTCAATCCTCACACATACATCACCACTCAACCCGCAACGCCTACATCACCACTCAACCCTCAACGCCTACATCACCACTCAACTCGCAACGCCTACAGCACAGCTCAACCCGCAACGCCTACAGCACAACTCAACCCGCAACGCCTACAGCACAACTCAACCCGCAACGTGCATTTTTATGAGTTTAATCATCTGTGGGTCGCAAATATGCCTGGCATCCGCTGCTTTACTGTTATAGTCCTACTGATTTTAAGAGTGGAGGAGCACAGTTTCTGCAGTATAAGGTAAAAGTGAACACTGTTATCTTATGAGACCGACAAATGTGTTCTGGTCTCATGAAAGGTAAACGTTTATACGGTATGCAACATTGTCATGCGCTCAACCCGCAACGCCTACAGCACCACTCAATCCCCACCGCGTACAGCACCACTCAACCCGCAAAGCCTACAGCACCCTTCAACCCACAACGCCTACAGCACCCTTCAACCCGCAACGCCTACAGCACCCCTCAACCCGCAACGCCTACAGCACCCCTCAACCCGCAACACCTACAGCACCCCTCAACCCGCAACGCCTACAGCACCCCTCGACCCGCAACGCCTACAGCACCACTCGACCCGCAACGCCTACAGCACCACTCGACCCGCAACGCCTACAGCACCACTCGACCCGCAACGCCTACGCACCACTCGACCCGCAACGCCTACATCACCACTCGACCCGCAACGCCTACATCACCACTCGACCCGCAACGCCTACATCACCACTCGACCCGCAACAACTACATCACCACTCGACCCGCAACGCCTACATCACCACTCGACCCGCAACGCCTACATCACCACTCGGCCCGCAACGCCTACATCACCACTCAAATCGCAACGTGTATTTTTACGAGTTTAATCATACGTGGTTCGCACATCTCCCTGGCAACCGCTGCTTTACTGTTATAGTTCTACTGATTTGAGTGGAGGAGCACGGTTTCTGCAGTATAAGGTAACAGGGAACACTTATCTTATATGAGACCGACAAATGTGTGCTGGTCTCATGAAATGTAAACGTTTATACTGTATGCGACATTGTCGTGCACCATGTTTCAGTTATTTGTCATTTGTGAATACAATACCGGATTTTACTGTTTATGGGCATATGGAATCAGCTGTGCTAAATAGGCCAATGTGAAAATTGCAGTCTGCTTGACGCATATGCCAACGAACTTCTGGTAACTAGTGCACAATTATAGCGATAAATTGATTGCTTAATATGAACATATTTATATATTTAAATAGTTCAATCATTTGCCAAGTGCTGACACAATAACAGGAAAGGTAGGTAACCTCACAGGGCGGCAGGCTGTATGAAATGCTGTCAAAGTGAATATTAATGTCCTTTTTACATAATAACTCCAGATCTGGATTGTCCTAAAATGGCAAAAATTGTTTTACTTTGCTCATCTTGTAGCAAGCATATCTACAGTTCTGGAAACTAAAGGCCACTGTGGAAGATACCACTAGCCTAGTCCCCTGAAACTGCAGATGTTAATTCAGTGGTACACTGTCTTAATTTTTTGTGTCCGTTAAGGAAAGGTGAATTTAACAAAATATAATGGTTGCAGTTTTAAGGTATTTTTATAAAGTGTTGATGCACATATTTTTGAAGTTGCACGATGTTTTGCAGTTGGGTCGTTGGCTTCACAGTACAGGGGGTATATATAAGCTGGGCCTCAACGAGCACTGGGATTTCTTTAGATCTTCCCTGGTTGAACAGCGTCTTAATCTGTGTGTGGGTGTTGTATTCTCTGTACTGTACGTCATCGGCATTGCAAATTTGATGCAAGCCTGTGTGAATTTACAATGCTTTCTCATGCAAACTTCCCTTAGACCAATGAATAATACCTTTGCTACAGATAGGTCACACAGTTCTCCACATGTAAGTTTAAGTTTTGGACAAAGAATCAAAATGGTTGGAAAGTTAACTTGCAAGGATCCACATTCATTTTTTGCACTTACTAGCACTCATGAGTAAATATTGCCAGTTTTAAGGGAAAAATATGCAAGTTTGTTGATGTTGGAAAAGTGGAAAACTCTGCGAACTACGGATAGGACAATAACCAGGATCTTTGATAGACTTATTGAAAATGTCTCTCGTTTAATAGTGGGGCCTTGTTGCGGTTGGGTAGATTAACGGATCAAGACACCTACCACATATTTGCCATGTGGCGAAAACTGCGCTTATGAATTGGTACAATGTTGTGATGTCTCAGCAGTCTCGATATATGCATAGCAAATAACGTAGATACGTGAATATGCGCTCTCAATATATAACATTGCAACCTCTCCTTAGTCTTTGGAATCCAAAAATCAACTGCATTTCGGCCCTTGGCTTATACCCCAGTACAGTGTGTTTTTTATATGCAGCTTACATTCACAAAGTTCTAAAAATAAATTGGAGGCTGTAGAGATCGAGGGGGAGGAAGAGTGGGAGGAGGGAGTCGAGTTAAGTTCAGGAGCAGAACAGGATTGCAAAACAGCGGGGTGGGGCGGGAGGGAACCTGGCCATGGGCCCAGTTCAGGAAGTCCAACATTAGCAACGACAGCAACAACCGAAACAAGCAGCAGTGAAAGCGATCGCGAAAGCGATCGCTATTATTGTTTAAAAAAAAAACGCCTGTAAGTGGTGCGCGCGCCACTGCAAAGCATATGTCTGGGCACCATAATTGAAGACCTATCGGCTTTGGTGCGCGTAACAGACACCAATAGGCCATGGGCAGAGCTACGCGACCGCCCGTGGCCTATTGCGTGTTCTGTCAAAAAACTACACGCACGTAAAGGCCAATCAAAATGGACCATGGAAAATAAACACGCATGAGCGCTGTTATTTTCTAGGTCCATTTTCAAACCCCCCAGAAAAGGACTCTGGCTGCGTGAACACTGCTGCGCAGTGTACGGTAGGCCGAAACCTAAAAAGCATTAGGCTTCACCTGTAAAACCTATTGATTTTATTCCTGTTTTTAGCCGTGTAAAACAGCATCGAGATTCCTGTGCACCAGGACGAAAAAAAGAGCTAATGACGCATTATTTTATAGGCCATTACATGAGTTAAACACACTCCCATGAACTAACAAAGGACACTGTTTTATCGCAATTGTACAGTGATCACAACCCCATCATGGTTAAACTTTCTGTCCCAATAATAACTAATTGTATGAAGCACAAGCCATTCAAATTAATTACAGTTTTGTTGAAAGACAGTCAAAATTGGTACATAGCAAAACCGTTTTATTTTCTTGTCTTCAACCTTGATCTCCAAATATACAGTGGCCAGGCACAGTACCTTTTATATGGCATTCATTGACCTTTCATGCGCCTTTTAATAGCGTAGCATAGTCCAACCTGTGGGGGATTTTGGATAATATGCAACACATGGAACAACTCCATGGTCACCAGACCTAGGAACCGCACCCACTCCCTCGGACCACACCAGGAAACTCTGAATCATCATTGACAACAAGCTAGCTATGAAATCACATTAACACTGTCTCCTCTGCCTGCTTCCTCACACTGCGCATGCTACATAAGATCTTCAAGTGGCTACCACTGCACATGACACGCACCATGACGTACGCCCTTATCACCAGGCGTCTGGACTACAGCAACACTCTCTACGTAAGACTCACCACACACCTCATACAGAAACTTCAAACCATACAGGACTCCGCAGCCAGGCTAGTTCTCGACATTCCTTGACAACCCCACATCACAGCCCACCTCGGGCAACTCCACTGGCTCCCTGTACAGAAGAGATGGCAATTCAAACTGCTGACCCATGCAAACCGAGATTTACACAATCAAGAACCCGCCTACATTAACCACCGCCTGAACTTTCACCAACCGTTGATTACTGCGCTCCGCCTCCCGTTCACTTGCCCACACTCTGCATCAACCGAAGCAGAATTGGAGGACGCTGCTACTCCCACATCACAGCAAAGACCTGGGACGGCCTCCCCACTCAACTCTGGGCCATCAACTCTCTTCTGGAATTCCGAAGAGCCCTCAAGACCTAGCTGCTCAGATGAGCCTTCGGGATCTGCGAGTGCCTGGATACCGTGTCAGGTGATTAGTTGCACTTTACAAATCCCGATTGATTCTGATAACATGGGTAAAGATTTTGAACTAGTGAACTTCTGCCTGCTCTTTATTTTAATTTGACAGCCTTTGTATGTTTTGGTCGTAATGAAGAGTGTACTGACTCCCTTAGCTAGGCGCGGGGGTCTGGCAGGGTTCTGTTTTAGCCCCCTTTTTAGGTTTAGCCTGGCGAACAGCTGCGCAGCAGCGTTTCGCGCAGGCGAAAACATTTGTTTACAAGTATGTGCCCGTCCCCCCTCCCGCTGTCCGTGAGCCCGTCCCCCTCCCGCTGTCCGTGAGCCCGTCCCCCCTTCCAGTTTCGAAATATATATGTTTGTATCTGTATCCTCAATGCAGACTTTTCCCGGGGAGGGAGGTAAATTAACACCATGCTGCCCGCAGACCGGCAGTCCGGCATCTCTCACTGTCTGACCCCCAGTCTGTTGTTGTTCGTCCCGTTTGGGGTCAGTTCTGGCCTTTCCCAGGACAGTCTGGCAATGGATGCTTGTGGCAGTCAGGAATCAGCTCAAACTGAGAGGTGGAGTCAGGAGATCGGTGGTACTAGCTAGCTCACTGGCACGTGTTTTCTCATCAATGGAAGGATAAAATGCTGAGCCACCTTCCCTCAAAGCAGACTTTTCCCATGCATGTTACAGAACGGTGCTACATTACGAGCAGTTAACACCCCCATAACTCCCCCCTGTGAGCGAGCCAAAGCTCAAGTGAACCCTGTCGTAACTAGCCTCTGGCTAACAATTTCACTCTAATAGCACGGGGACACTTGGCAGGTGTGATATACTGCAAACGGTTGTGCTGACGTGCACATTGGTAATATATTATGGATATGTTATGTGTAATTTGCCTGCCCCCAACGAACCTCCCTGGGCAAGAGAGGCCGAAAGTGGGCAACCCAGAGGCAAGGGGTACACATGACAACATGTAGCGGGACGAGGCGCACTGCGCCACGTCGAGGTAGCTGTCCTGTTCTTGTAAACAGACACCTGATGGCGACCAGGGGTATGAGTCTTTCATACATGTCATACGAACGGACAGCACTTTAAAGGCCGGGATTTCTGAGTCCGCGCGCACAACGTGAAGTTACAACACCCTGGACGTGTAACAAGCCTCTGGCTGCCAGGTGGTGCTGCAGCTGCGAGGGAGGGCCGGAGTAGACCTGGAAATGCCACTGTGAGTGACAAGTATACTTCTGTAGTAGGGGATCTCTGTGTATACGTGAAACAAAAGAGAGAAGACCAGGTCAAGGTGGTGTACTGATTTGGAAGGTGCGTGGGAGTCAGATGGACACAATGTGAAAAAGAGTATTGAGTCCTGCTGGGCTGAAAAATCCCATCAGACCACCCATTTGGCGGCATATCATCATATGGGCATAAGTGGTCGCTCCCAACAACGCCTAAACCTTCAGGTGGCGTAGCATACATGTAGAGCGGCAATTTCAGCCACAGTAGTGCTCAAAAAAAGAATGGAAAGATTGAATGAGTTGTATCAATATCATGTGGTATACTTAAGAGAAACATATCTGCCCCTCAAAGCTTAGAACCCCAGTGTCCACTGATCACAGGAAAAATCTTCTTCCCAGCTTTGTGTGGGTGAAGACCTCACCTCGCCCGGCAACTGCTCGGGAAATTGAGGCCCCGCTCTATCCGTCGGTACCCAACGATCCGATCCGAGCGGAAGGGGAGGCCGAGCTGGGAAGAAGATTTTTCCTGTGATCAGTGGACACTGGGGTTCTAAGGTTTGAGGGGCAGATATGTTTCTTTTAAGTATACCACATGATATTGATACAACTCATTCACTCTTACATGTGTATACACACCTCACACTGTTTTGCAGTAGCTTATTATATGATACAAGGTCCTGATGAAAGCTGGAACAACTTTTCTTTTAAGCTGAAACTAGTCGACCACTTTGCACAGCGCCATAATGTAGTTGTACTCACCCACTACTAGGCGTGTTTTTTAACCTTGACACCTAGATTTATTTCTGCAAGCTGTTCCCTAATCTAGGTAGCTAATTTTATCAAGCACTTTTTCCATAGCACTGCAATCTTTCCATTCTTTTTTTGAGCACTACTGTGGCTGAAATTGCCGCTCTACATGTATGCTACGCCACCTGAAGGTTTAGGCGTTGTTGGGAGCGACCACTTATGCCCATATGATGATATGCCGCCAAATGGGTGGTCTGATGGGATTTTTCAGCCCAGCAGGACTCAATACTCTTTTTCACATTGTGTCCATCTGACTCCCACGCACCTTCCAAATCAGTACACCACCTTGACCTGGTCTTCTCTCTTTTGTTTCATGTTGCTATTAGGGGCATGAGTAGACAGGTCGTAAAATTATTCCCCCTTTTTGACCCTCCGCACATTTGTATTTACGATCTCTGTGTATAGTCATAATCTAGTAAATAGTCCCGCCCATGTGCGTGGACCCCGGCAATCAAAAATAATCTCTTAAGTTGTCAAAATAATGCAGAAACTGCAAAGACACTTAAGAGAGAATTTAAAGACAAATAATGCAGCCTATATCCACAGGCTACACTGTCCAGTACTTCAACTAGAAATTCCACCAAAAAACACTACACATAATACAGCCTGCCAGTTTCTACCATAGAGAAACTTGCCTCCCCCAGTAAAAGACTCTGGAATGATAGAGAGGAAGGTAGGGACAGACCCATAGGCTGCCATTATGTGGCTTAAATAGGATACTGTGCCTTTAAGAGAACTTTCCAGAACTTCTCCCAGTATCCCAGAATGCCTAGCAGGTCCCTCTACTTTCAGGTCTTTTTTCCGGCTCCTGCTCACAGGACCCTGGCATTGAGCTCTCCCTTGTTTCAAGGCTTTATTGGATATTTTGGCACTTTTGTGTTTTAAAAGTGTTTCAGTTTACTTTCTTGGTGTTCTCTTTCTCTTTTTTGTGCTGTTTCAGGCGTTTTAGGGCTCTAAAATGCCTGGCCTTTTTGATAAGTGCCCAGCATGTGGGAGGAAGAAGGCCAAGAGTGATCCCCATGATGTCTGCATCGTCTGCCTCCCTGAAGATCATGTCCCTGAGGATTGTGTCATCTGCCAGCAGTTTACTGCTCGGACTCTGAGGGACAGACTGAAGATCATGGAGAAGTCGCCGTCGAAGCCACCGTCGACGTCATCGTCTTCGTCGACGTCAAGGTCTTCCTATCGAAGGCGAAGTGACAAGCATCGACGCTCGCCGTCGAGGCGACACCGTCGATCGCCGTCGAGGCGACACCGTCGATCGCCGTCGAAGCACCGGTCGACGTCGAGGGGCTCCTCGACGTCGAGAGCATCAAGAAGACGGCGACGCTCGTCGTCGAAGACGGAACGCTCGACGTCGCGGAGGCGGCGTACGACGTCGCGGAGGAAGAGGTCGACGTCGAGGGATCGGCGTTCGGCGTCGAAAAGAGGGACGACATCGCGGAGGCGGCGATCGACGCCGGAGTCACAGAAGCGTCGTTCGACGCCAGAAAAGCGACGCTCTGCGTCTGGCAGAAAGCAGTCGGCGTCTAGGAGTCGTTCAGCCTCTCCGAAACGGCGCAAGAGGGATTCTAGTCCCAGGAGTCGCGCTGCTTCTAGTGGAGGACGCAAGAGGAAGCGATCACCTGCTGATGGGGCTGGCTCTCCGCCCCCTTCGCCTAAGGGGTCACCAGGCTCGGTGTACTCAGAGGTGTACACGCCATCTCGGCCTTGGACTCCGACTCCCCCTCCGGTTCCTAAAGAGGATCCTCCACCCAAACCTCCACTTCCTTCAGACGACCCGCCACCACCTCCTGTTCCTCCACATGGGCCCACCCCGCAGCCGAAGGTTCCTCCGCCGAGGTCCACTTCCCTGCCGTCTTTGCCTGTTCCTCCTAAGGGGACCCCAAAACCGAAACCCCGTGAGGAGCCAAGGAAGACCCCGCCACAAAAGCCGGCGGAGCGGCCACGGGCTGGCAGGTCTCGCTCTCGCTCTGGGTGAAGGGAGAGATCGCGACGCAGATCATCCACGAGGTCGAGACGCCGCCATAGGAGGCGCGAATCTCGCTCACACACAAGGTCCTCTGGGACCCGGGACTATTCTCCTACCCTGTCGGGGTCACTGGACACGAGGGTGTCCCCAATTGATGACCTGGTGGCGTTCCATGACGTCCTTTTGAGGGGCGCTGCGAAGTTGGGCATATCCCTGACGGTGCCTAGACATTGCATCAAAAACATCTGTCTCGTCCTCTCCTACCTCTGGTGCCGGGCCTGGAGGAACCGGCTATGGCCCTGTTTCTCACCCCTGCGGTGATGAGGGCGGCTCCATCGAGGTTGCTGAAGAAGTACCGGGCTCCCGATTCGGACCCGGCCTTTCTGAGAACGGAACCCCCTCCTGACTCTGTCATTGTGACGGCGGCCCGCAAGCAACATGCCACCACTCCGTCCTCCACGGTTCCCCCGGATAAGGAGTCCAGGTGGATGGATTCGGCGGGGAGGAAAGTCTGTGGAACTTCCGCTACCTCCATGAAAGCTGCGAGTGCCACGGCGCTGTTGGGCCGATACGACGCACCCTCTGGGACTCCCTCGAGCGGTTTGCTGAGCATTTACCTCAGGAAAAGCGTGAGGACTTCATGGAAGTGCTGAATGAGGGGATGCTGGTGGCGAACCAGATTATCAGCGCTGCGGCGGACTCTTCTCTGTTGGCTGCTCACTGATTTTGCCACGGAGTCAACCGACGACGCCACGCATGGCTCCGCCTTACGTCCCTGAAACCGGACGCACAGCAGAGGGTGGCCAACCTACCATTCTCCGGTGAGACCCTCTTCGGGAAACATGCGGACGATGAGATGGCCCGCATGAAGGCGGAGGCCGAGACGCTAACGGCTGTGGGCCTGGAGAAGCCTAAAGAGACCAAGAAGACGTACCGCCCTTTCCAACGGCGGTTCGGCGGGCAAGGCCGAGGACGAGGCCAGGCTTCGGGGCAATCGCAACAGCAACACCAGTTCCGTAAGCCGTTCCAGAAGGGCAGAGGAGGCCAGCAGTCAGCCCCGGCGCCCAAGGGCCAGGCTGGGTCTAGGCCCTAGGAACCTACTTCCCCCGGATCTGTTACCCACTCCGGTAGGGGGAAGCATTAATTTTTTTCTGGCAGAGTGGAGAAAAATTACTCAGGACAAGTGGGTGCTGAATATTATTTGCAATGGATACAGTCTTCGGTTCACCAGCCCTCCTCCAGCAATTCCCCCGGTCAGCTCGCAGTTTCAGCTGCGCGAGCTTCAGGCGGAAGCGGATATCCTGTTGAGGAAAAGGGCGATAGAAGACGTACCTCTGTCTCAGAGAGGAAGAGGTCTGTACTCCAGGTTCTTTCTGGTTCGCAAGAAGGACAAGAACGAGTTCAGGCCCATTCTGGACTTGCGGCAGGCAAACTAATGGATTCACAGGGAAAAGTTTTGCATGCTGTCATTGCATCAGATTTACCCTCAGTTGCAACAGGGACACTGGCTATGCGCTATAGACCTACAGGATGCTTACTTCCATGTGCCCATTGCACACAAACAAAGGAAGTTCCTGCGGTTCCGAGTCGGCACCAATCACTATCAATACACAGTACTCCCATTCGGACTGAAGTCTGCGCCGAGAACATTCTCGAAGTGCATGGCGGTGGTAGCAGCACACCTGAGGAAGAACAAGGTGTTCGTCTACCCGTACCTGGACGATTGGTTGATCAAGGCATCCTCCTTCTCGGAAGCGCGAGCACACTTCCAGAAGACGTGCATTCTCTTGAACAAGCTGGGGCTGCACATCAACATGGCCAAGTCTGTCCCGACTCCGGTCCAATGCATACAGTACTTGGGAGCCTCCATCAATACGCTGTCAGCAAGCGTGTCCCCTTCGGAAGAGCGACGATTATCACTCCTTCGGAAGGCTCAGGCTCTTATGACAACTCCATCTACAACAGTGAGGACGGTGTCTTCTCTACTGGGATTGATGGCCTCTTGTATCTTCCTGACGCCACATGCACGGCTGCACATGAGACCGCTGCAGGAGTGCTTGGAGGACCAGTGGGATCAGAGGAAAGGATCTTGGGACGACAAGATTCGACTGTCGCTGCATGCTCTTCAGTCTCTGAAGTGGTGGTGTTCGGCGGAGAATCTCCTCACAGGGGTTCCCTTTCACAAGGACATTCCCACGCAGACTGTCGTGACGGATGCTTCTCTCCTGGGATGGGGAGCGCACTCCGGGACTCTACAGATTCAAGGAACGTGGTCGCCGATGGAGGCCACGTATCACATCAAATTCCTGGAACTCAGGGCTGTTCACTTGGCACTGAAGACCTTTCTTCCGTCCTTCCAGACCAACTCTCTGCTTGTACAGACAGACAATACCACCACGATGTATTACCTCAACAAGCAAGGGGGCTCGAGATCACGCACTCTGTCACAGGAGGCGCAGACGATCTGGCACTGGCTCCTAGCCAGAGGATTGACGATAACGGCCACCCATCTACCAGGTGTGCAGAATGTTCATGCAGACGCACTGAGCAGACTGGTTCAGGAAAACCACGAATGGGTCATAAACGACGAAGTACTAGGAGAAGTCTTCGCAAGGTGGGGAACTCCAGACGTAGATTTGTTCGCCACCGCCGAAAACAGCAAGTGCGGAAACTTCGCCTCCAGGTACTTCCAGCAAGGGACGCTGGGGAATGCGTTATGGATCAACTGGACGAACAGCTTTCTGTACGCCTTTCCTCCCATTCCCCTGATTCCGGCAGTGCTCATCAAGCTGGCCCGGTCCAGGGCTCGGATGATACTCATTGCCCCGGAGTGGCCCAGGCAGTGGTGGTTCACGGACCTACTTCACCGATCTCTCCTTCCTCACATTCGGTTGCCGTGCAGGCCGGACCTTCTCACGAAGTTCGGGGGACGGATGTTACACCCCAAACTCTCGTCTTTGAGTTTGGCGGCATGGCTCCTGAGATAGTGCAATATGGCCATCTGAATCTGCCCGATGATTGCATGGACATACTGAAGGAGTCTAAGAGACCTTCCACTCGAACTTCATATGCTTACAAGTGGAAGAGGTTTTGTATCTGGTGCCAGTCTAAGAACCATGACCCTACGACCTGTAAGGAAGATGTCATCCTTCCTTACCTTTCACATTTGGCGCAGTCTGGCCTTAATGTGCATTCCATTAAGGTTCATCTTGCTGCATTGACTGCCTACAGGAAATGTCCTTCACAGACTTCTTTTTTCCAGATCCCTGTGATCAAAGATTTTCTGGAAGGATTGATGAAAGTATTCCCTCCTGTCAGCCTTCCTTCGCCTTCATGGGAATTGAATGTGGTGCTGTCCAGATTGATGAAGGAGCCTTTTGAACCTATTCATAAGGCTTCGTTGCAGCACCTGTCCTGGAAGGCGGCGTTCCTCATGGCCATTACATCGGCACGCAGGGTGAGTGAAATTCAGGGGTTGTGTTGTACTGAACCTTATACTGTGTTTCATGCTGCTAAGGTTGTTATGCGTACTCACCCTAAATTTCTTCCCAAGGTTATTTCTGATTTTCATGTCAACCAGACCATAACTTTGCCTACGTTTTTTCAGAACCCTTCCTCCCCAGTGGAGAGGTCTCTCCATTCCCCGGATGTTAGAAGGGTGTTGAAATTTTATCTGGATAAAACCAAAGATATTCGTAGGTCTGACCAGTTGTTCATCAATTATGGATCGGTCAGGACGGGTCTTGCGACCTCTAAACAGTCCATCTCTAGGTGGATTGTGTCCTGCATACAATTGTGTTACCAGAAGGCTAATAAGACCTTAGGGGGTAAGCCTAAGGCTCATTCCACCAGGGGCAAAGCTGCCACGACTGCTCTGCTCCGTAACGTGCCGATTGCTGAAATCTGCAAGGCAGCCACTTGGAAGTCGGTTCATACCTTTGCTAAGCATTACTGCCTGGACACTGACGCCAGGGCAGACGCTCAGGTTGGGCAGGCTTCGCTGCGGAATTTGTTCGCACAGTAGTGGCGTTATGTATTTGTTCTCCACCGCCGCTTGGTGTGGGGATGGGCTTGCCATTCTATTCACTAGATTATGACTATACACAGAGATCCCCTACTACAGAAGGAGTAGTTTCTGTCCTGTAACTCCAGTTTTGTAGTAGGGGTATCTCTGTTATAGTCATAAGCGCCCGCCCTCCTCCCCAGTGGAGATATTTCATCATGTAAGGAATGCGACAGGTCTGGCGTGCTTCGCCTTCAAAAAGAACTGAAAGTAGAGGGACCTGCTATGCATTCTGGGATACTGGGAGAAGTTCTGGAAAGTTCTCTTAAAGGCACAGTATCCTATTTAAGCCACATAATGGCAGCCTATGGGGCTTGTCTGTCCCTACCTTCCTCTCTATCATTCCAGAGTCTTTTACTGGGGGAGGCAAGTTTCTCTATGGTAGAAACTGGCAGGCTGTATTATGTGTAGTGTTTTTTGGTGGAATTTCTAGTTGAAGTACTGGACAGTGTAGCCTGTGGATATAGGCTGCATTATTTGTCTTTAAATTCTCTCTTAAGTGTCTTTGCAGTTTCTGCATTATTTTGACAACTTAAGAGATTATTTTCGATTGCCGGGGTCCACGCACATGGGCGGGACTATTCACTAGATTATGACAATAACAGAGATACCCCTACTACAGAACTGGAGTTACAGGACAGAAACTACTCCTTCTTGGGGGTGTCTCTCTGATTGACGTAAACTGTTCGTGGTTCACTTTTGTGGCCTTTGATGTCCCTCGGTCAGTGTCAGTGGGATAACAACCTCTTTGTTGGCTCTTGCCCATTCGTAATTCTATGTTTGCCGTTCAGTTACCCCTCCCCCATCCCCTATCTCTTTTAGTTATCTCGAGCCATGCACCCCACCCCTTCCCCCACGCATGTCTGCCTTTTTCTCTGGCAGAACGTCTTTTCACAAGAACACAGAACGTCATCAGATGGCATCTTCTAGCACCGCAGCTCTGTCACCTTAAGCCTTTTGGTAGCACAGGCCACGCGGCCATTTGCCGGATTTCAGGGCAGGGTTGGTGCCGCCTCTGAGTCGTCATCCCTATCTGCCCATCTATCCCTCAGTCACAGCATGTAATTATTACCTTCAGCCTGACATCTATCTATTGGTAAACCTTAAGCTGTTAACTGCCCCGCCTGCTGCATGTTCTGATGTGGCGGATTCTGTATTGCTGAAAATAAGTTACCCTTTGAAGTAAGTGATTTTTGGCACAGCGATTTCCTGCTTGCAGCATATAATGCATCAAGGGTAGTAGTAACTGAAGGTTAATTCCATTGTGACTACATCACCTCGAGTAAGGCACATCATTTATAATGTGGTGCAGGTATTTGCACATCCGGTCTTGAGGTCCATCAGTTTTGCCATCAAAAGTCCTGTTTCACTATATTTTAAATAATTCTTGCTTAACTGCTCTGAAAATAATTTTTTTAAATATTTTTTTAACGTTGCAGTCTCTTTTCTTATTTTTGGTGGAGCTTGATTGACTCAGTAGGAATGCCAGCATGCGTCATTGTTGGCTTTGCAAGTGTTCACTTTGCAAGTGTCTCCTCCCTCATTGTCTGCTCTTAGATGCCTTGTCATCCTTAAATAAGAAAACCTGTGAATCTGGTAAGGTCGTTAGATAAAGGTGGAGAATAAAGCTTAAGTAGGGATCAGCTAGGGTAGGTGTAGAGTGGCGCGGTAGTGTTACATTACCTTCGCTGTGTACAGCAGTAGTGTTAGCTTGTTAATGTTGCCATGGTGCCCTCTCGAAGTCAGCCCTTATGCTCTGTTCTGCGCCTTGCAAAGCTGCCGCATGCTTGGTATGCGCAAGATTGCTTTGCACGTTCAAATGAACAGAAACATTATTTGTTTACTTACATTTCCTTGATGATACGTTTCTAATGCGTGCGTCTGTATAGTGCTCCATCGGGTGTAACTTGGCAAGCTTTAAAAAAATGTCCAACAAGAGCAACTTCAGGAGTGAAAAAAAATAAAGCTTGGGAGAGGATGTGGTCTGACGGCAAAAACTGAGGCTCGACCAAGGTTCGAGCCTCAGGATTGACTCCACATCCTGTGATTCTGGGCAAATTACTTATAAAATGTTATAAGTAGAGCGCGGGTGCCGCGATTACACCAAAATGAAAGAAATAGATAGAACATTTGGGTTCCGCGATTACAGACCTGAGAAAAGTGGAGTTGTTGGTGTCGGCACATTTTCCAAACCAGAGTGCGACTCTAGGGAGCCACCCTTGTTCCACTACAGCCTTGAATGTTATGTAATGTAACTGGTCCTTTTATAAAGCTCTCTTACTCCTTCGGGTACAGAAGCTCGCGCTATATAAAAACGCAAAGCACATTAAATAAATAAATGTCACTTGTTAAGGGGCCCGGGGGAGGAGAAGCGAGCAGCTGCACCTTCCAGTCACGGTGGGCCGTGGCTTTGCCTTTTGTGTCTCCCCTGGGTCTGTGGAGATCTGATTAGGGTGGGGGGAGGGGGGCCTGTTACTCTGACAAAGGTGCTGAAGGCTGGGGGGGGGTCACAATAGATTCATCACATTGCACCCAGTGAAGAGGTATGGAGAGGGTCCAGTGTGACCATCAAAAAGTTTGAGTTCAAATATAATAGTAGGTCATGGGGAGGGCCACTGGAATTATGCGATCCTGTGTTTGCTGCTTCTGCTTTATTTTGCATAATTATCCCTCATCTGGCGCATAATCTGTAGATAAATTGTTTCTAACTCAAAAGGATCAAAGCTTACTGAAAACGGTGGCTGTTTGTGGCTGTGGCTGTGTGTGTGGCTCTGTGTGTGTGGCTGTGTGGGTGTGTGGCTGGGTGGGTGTGTGTGTGTGGCTCTGTGTTTGTGGCTCTATGTGTGTGTGTGTGTGTGGCTGTGTGTGGCTCTCTGTATGTGTGTGTGTGTGTGTGTGTGTGAGGCTGTGTGTGTGTGGCTCTCTGTGTATGTGTGTGGCTGTGTGTGTGGCTCTCTGTATGTGTGTGTGTGTCTCTCTGTATGTGTGTGTGTGGCTGTCGCTCTCTGCATGTGTGTGTGTGGGAGCGACAGCAGTGTGAGGGCGACAGCAGTGTGAGAGAGACAGCAGTGTGAGTCTTCTAGGGAAAGCATGGTGTGTGGGAGAGCATGGTGTGTGAGAGGCAGCAGTGTGTGAGAGCAGTGTGAGAGACCTTTTATTTATGTTTTGGTTTTTGAAACATAAATAAAACGCATTGTTAGCTGCAATATCATTAGCTCAAACTCTCGTAAATACACGACCTATTGCAATGCAAATGCTATAGGTCTCACATATTTGAGAGATTAAGCTATTGGCATTGTAAATGACAATGCCATTTATTTATTTATTTTCAAAACCAACACATAAATACAAATTTTGTCATTTACAATGCCAATAGCTCAAACTTTTCAAAAGGCGAAACCATTGCATTGTAAATGCTTGTTGTTTTTGTTACATACCAATGGGTTGGCGGGGGCACTGGTGACAGAGAAGCAGGATAAGTTATAAATCAACTGTCGGACCTGTGCTGTTATATGCAAACAATGCTGTTATCATGGCAAGCACCCCAATGGGTCTAAAAACTATTTTGAGGTCATTTGTGGAGGAGCTTAAGTTGGAGACAAATTTTTCTTAAACCTTTGTCATGACAAGTCACCCAAACAATTTGAAGTCCTCATTGCTTTTTGTTAACGGGAAAAAAATCGATAAGATCCTTTTTTGTCCTATTTAGGAATCCTATTTGACTCCAACTACGCATGGGGTGCCTGCCTTCCCTTCAATCAGCCTTGCTTCCTCAGCATTGGATTGTGCATTCAGACTCAAGTGTGTGGTGTGACCATTGGGCATACCCTGCTCCCAGAGTATGACCAGTCCCCTTGCATCTCCGGGCCATTGGCTTAAATACTATCCCCAGTACAATGCAAGTACCTTTCCGGTAACCAGTTTTTTGTGTTGCTATCTCAGTTTTTTTTGTGGTTTAAAAATGATTCAGGAACCTTTCTGTGGTTTTTAGGGCTCACACCTTTTCTATTTCGCAGAAATAGAAAACAGGGGTGAGTCCTTATGTCGCTGATCCAGTTCTTTCCCCAAAGGCTCTCTTCAGGTAGCTGATTGGCTCTCTTCAAGGAGGATTTCAAACAGTTCACGTGAATCCCAATTACGTGACCTGCTCTCATGCACGAGCCTTCAAAGCCTCAGCCATTTGCTTCCCAACCGGCGCTGCAGGCCGTGACTCGCATCAAAGGCAGCCCAGCCCAGCTTCTCCCAGCAGGCAGCCCACTCCCCTCCCTCTCTTGACTTTCAGTGACTTCACACTTTGTGCCCCTGTCCCTGTCCCTTCAAGGCAGCCCAGCCCAGCTTCTCCCAGCAGGCAGCCCACCCCCCCTCTCCATATGGTCGAAGCCTGCCCAGCCTGTGCCGTCTCTCCCTACCCCTTAACCCTTCACCCTGCCCCCACCTCCTTCTGTCTCCCAGTCCCTTGCTGTCGTCCAGTTCAGGCCGTGATCTACATCAAAGCGATCCGCTCCGCCCCCTGCTGCACCCCATATGGTTTTGTTGATTGAAGCACCTCGCCTCCCTCAGAGCGTACTGTTTCCTCCGTTTTAAAAACATCACATTCTAAAGCAGCCCCGGGCGTGTACAGTTTCAGCCCTGTACTCCCGGGGCTGCTTGTCTATCATTCATAAGAAGCTTTTCAGCACTCCTCCCTTTACCATGTTGTCACAGTGACGACATGGAATGGGAGGGGTTATCTGCCCTCTCACCTGCCCATTACACGGCGCATACTTATGCGCCTCGTTATGTTTACAGCATTAGGGCCTGAGTTGTGATTTTATGACCTGCAGTAGCTGGGCCTCGAGCAGTCAGCAGGACAGCTTTAATGGAAAGACAGGCCTGTTCTTCAACAGACATGGCGGCCAGGAATTGGCTTCAGAGGCACGACTTTGTTATTGAAGACATTCATGTGAAAAAACAGCATCCAGTCACATGCGGTTGGTGCAGCGGGGCACTGCGTGCAGCAGAATATGTAAATCATGTTGAGTTCAGTTTTCCAGTAATCCATTGACTCAGAAGTCTCTAGGTAACTCCAGGAAGTGGCATCCTTCAACTGGATTCTGCACGGCGTAGGAGGAAATTAATTTCCACATTGCAAAATGCTTTAAGGCGGCAGGCCAAGATGAGCGCTTGTGTCCTCGATGAAAAAACGCACTGCGAGCGCAGAACTGGCAGAATAATTCACCACTTGATTTATCAATAAGAAGTGGACGTAGGTAACTATAATGCCAGTCATTCTATTAGCATAGTCATTACGGGCAAGAAATCAGGGCATTCACTACAGCTGTACTACTGTTTCCCATTCCATTGCTTTGAGTGATGTGTGTGCCCCAAGTGAGCAGCACACCAGGAGTCACAAACTGTGTCCAGGCAGCTGGGGGTCTTGAAAGAAATGCCACCTTCTGCCACATCGCACGTCCTTCAAAAACATTGGCGCAGAGCGCCCTCTCTCCACCTCCCGCCCCCATTGCTGCAATCACAGGCTGCGAGAAGCTCACCCCCACCACACACACTCTTCAAGAGCGCCTGACCGGACTGGGCAGCTGTACCCCGCCCCCCCTTTCCCGCTCCAGAGACAAAACACCCACGGAGCTCTTCCCTAGAGAATCTTAAGTGGAGAAGTGTGGCTCAATGGTTGGAGCGGCATACCCTGATACCAGGGTTCAATTCCCCGCCTCGGCGGGTTTTGGGCTCAAAATTCCTCGGACCTGATAATTCTCGTCTCGGTGCCTATTCCAATCATGGAGTCCCACTCTGCAACTCTGAGCAATAGCTTGCTTAATCTCTACAACGGCCCCCACAACGCTAAGGATGCCTGGCCTCCACCTTGGGGGTGCCCAGGAGTGGACGCCTCACAGGGAAAGCCAGGATGGGTTCCACAGCGGTATTCGTACAAGCGCCTTGAGACCCTTGCGGGTGAGTAGTGCGCTATACAAGTATCAATTTTTTAAGAGAAGGGCGCTCTTAGCTGCAAAGTCATAAGCAGAGAAAATAGCTTTTCTGCAAGCCCACAGGAGGGAAAAGATCTCTTTACGGGTACATTTCGTGAGCAAGAAGCAGTGACCGAGAGCCCAGGTACTGATAGCTAATTAGATCTGCTTACAACCCAGGCGACCATATTAAATTTCAACATAAACAGATTTTGCCTCTCCTCATCAACTGATGCAATCAAAATACGACCACGTTCCAGCCGCGTCCATTGCACCTGAACTGCCTGTCCGTGAATTACCCTGCGTCACAAGGCTATTTATAAGTACGCCATTTCCGGTTTCTTTGCTGGGTCGAGCTCTGGAAGATTATGGCAACGCATTGCTGGTGGCTGGACTCCAAGGTTCCATAATGCCCTGGAGTTAATTAGGTGGTCACAGAGGATTCACCGACTGTCTATGTTTCTGCATAAACAGGGGTTAAGGATTGGCTGAAAGGACCATGTATCATAGCGCCTTATAAACATCAGAAGTCCTGCATCCTGGCCTGCATTCATCTACATACATGGACCAGGGCAGTTAAAATTGCGACTCACTGCGCCGTTTTCCACATAAATATGGAAAACCTACCCTTACTACACGATCCACCAACAGCGGCATAATGTACAGATTCCGACACAAACAAAGTTGGCTCCAGCTGAAATGGATCAAAAGTTACAAAAAAAGGTGTCATAGCTGGTCACACGCACTGACACTCCTTACAAAAAAGTAACTGGTCACCAGCCAGTTGTGTATTACTTTAATCAAGTATTAATGTGTTTTAATAATAAAATAATTCTGCCACACAATGTGATGTTTGAAATCAAATAATTTTTCTCTTATGCTAGCTTAACTAATTTACCTCTGCCGCATAGTTGGTCCTCCATTGCAGCTTAATTCCAGTTTTCCTGACTGAAATTCACTATTTAGGTAACATACACTAACAAGCATTTGCAATGCAATAGGTCTTGCATACGGGAGTGAAGTGCCCTGTAGATCTTCCTGTACTTTACGGCATTACATAAGATTACAGAATTTATGGTTGAAGGAAACAATGCGCACCTGAGCACCTTTGATAAGAGATCACAGTGGCAGGACACTGAGCCTCACTTATCTTCTCCCCCCACCCCGTGTTTCACACCTGGTAAACTGAGGCGCCAGGTTGTGGCATTCTCTCCCCTTTATGAGTTTCATAGTAAGAACAAAGAGTTAACAAGGCAATACTGCACGTTTCCCACACTTTGTACTGCAAAACTAGTCAGGAATTCTAGGTAAAATGTGTTGGGAGAAGCACTCCTATAACCATGCAAATGCAGGGCCCCAAGTGGGATGAAAAAAAACGGAGGGGGGGTGTCTCAAAGTGCGTGGCCGATGCAACAAAGGGCGTGGCCTAAAAAACTCAAGCCAAAAATCCGTGCCTAGCACAGTGCTCTGCCTGACCCACCGGCAAAAAAATGGTGGGGAGCCACGGCCAACCGCGTCAAGGGAGCCACGGGTCAAAAAAGTTTGGGAACCACTGCTTTAATAGTACACGGAATTGGGCTCTGGGAGTTTTTATTTTACGAATTTAAGGAGTGGTAGTTTACGAAAATGGCTATTCAAATTTCATGAGCCTAAATCACACTCCAAAATCCACGCAGGCCCGCCATGTTAAAAAGGCAGCAAAAGAGGTATGATAGTGTTTTGATACTTGATCAGGTAGTGCAAAAATGCACCTTTGAGCATGTGTATAGTTCAAAATTTGCAAACATGCAAACATTCGTGACAAGAATTTTCAATTCTATTAAGGACTAGGAGGCGAGGATTATGCTAGTCTCATTTCTTTATTGAAATGCTCAGCAGCCAAGTAAAAAACCACATTACCCAGAAACACTTGGGTAATAACCATAGAGTCTTGTTAGTATAAATAGGTGTACAGACGATCCCACTTCCTCTTTCTTTGGTGAGGAGAATCCAGGAAACAGCAAACAATCCAAAAGTCAATGCAACAGCAAAGAACCGTCCATTGAAGGTAACGAAGGGAGACATCCCAAACAGCCGAAGGCAGAAAACAGGAGACTTCTTCAGAGAAGATAACAGGTGCTCCTACGAGGAACCGGAGGCGCATCACTTGGGATCCGAACCTGAAAAAAGACACAAAGTCGTAATAGCCATTCCAACAAAATCAGACATATTCCGAAGTAAGGGTGGGAAAAGAAGACAATGCAATATATACTGTTGTAACAGACTAATGCAAAACAATTGTCAGTAACACAATGTACAATCTATGGGTGGGATAATCCTCGCCTCCTAGTCCTTAATAGAATTGAAAATTCTTGTCACAAATGTTTGCAAATTTTGAATTCTATTGCAGGACAGGAGGCTCCGATTATGCTTGTTCAAAGCTCATCCAACACCACAGACGCAACCGTAGGTACAGGTTTAAAGTAAAAAGTCTTAAACACTGAATCTGTTGACCAATCAGCAGCTTTCATAAGGTCCCCCAAGGTGACCCCCAATGAAAAGGCCTTAGAGGCCATGGCTCCACGAGCTGAATAAGCCCCAAAAACAGAAACATCGATCCCTGCCTCTCCCATAAGCCACCGTACCCAGCGAGCCAACGTAGCTGGAGTAACGGGGCGGAAAGGCTTCAGCAATGCAATCAACAGTTGACCATGCATATCAGAACGAATAAGAGAAGTACTCACCTCATAAGCTTTCAGGCATTGGACCACACAAAGGTTGGGATGAGCCGGAAAAGAAGGGTAAGTGATAATCTCAGTATCAGTCTTGGTGCGCCGGGAAAGGCGAAATGTAACCCCTTCAGGAGTAAAACTCCGACCAGCAAGATCCAATGCGTGAACGTCAGAAATCCGTTTGCAAGAAAGCAAACATAGCAACATGGTAAGCTTGGCCGAAAGTTGCTTGCGCGAAAGCAAGGAATTAACCGGCCAGGCTTCTAAAAATCGCAAAACAACCGAAACGTCCCATAAGGCCACATATTTGGGACGCGGAGGGACAGCCATACGAACGCCCTTAAGGACCTTGGACACCAAAGGATGTTCCCCTACAGGCTTACCATCAATCGGAACATGACCTGCCGAAATAGCAGAGCGGAAATTATTGATAGTACGGTACGCCAGACCAGAAGCCGAATACAGGGAGGCCAAAAAATTGACAATTAAAGAAACATCCGCTGATGTTGGATCAGCTTGCCGTTGAGCACACCAGTCACTCCAACGTTTCCAGGAACCCCTGTAACGCTTGTGGGTATTTGGTGCCCAGGCGTTGCTGAGGAGTCTGGTAGCGTCCAAAGAAAGGCCTGACACAGCCCACCGTTCCCCGAAATCCGCCACGCCAGGAGAAGGAGAGAGCCTGACTGAACCAGGGGATGTGGATTCTGAAGCGGATCTAACAGGAGATTCCGCTTCTGAGGCAGAAGAAATGGCAATGCGCAAGTCATTTCCAAGAGAACAGGGAACCAAGGCTGAGCCCACCACAGAGGAGTGATCAGAATCAGCTCCGCCTGAAAACGTTTCACATAGGCCAGAACCCTGGGGATCATCATAAACGGGGGAAACGCATAACACAGGGAGGTCGGCCACGGTTGAAGGAAGGCATCCGTTGCCAGAGCCTTCGGGTCCGGTCTCCAGCTGAAGAACCGGGGAAGTTTGGCATTGAGCCGGGACGCAAAGAGGTCGATCTGACAAGGGCCCCAGGTCCGTAGAAGTTGCCGAAACACACGCGGATGGAGTCTCCAGTCGCTGAAATCCCTCAGGTACCTGGAATTCCAATCCGCCACCACATTGCGACAACCGGGAAGGTACTCCGCAATAACTGTGATCCCGTTGTGTAGACAGTAATGCCAAAACTCCTTGGCGATCTCCGCCAACAACCTCGAACGAGTCCCTCCGAGCTTGTTGATATAACGGACTGCTGATACATTGTCCATTCGGAGAAGTATACAGCAGCGGGACTGAAGTGGAGACAGACATTTGATCGCGAACTATCCCGCCAGTAACTCCAAACAATTGATGTGGAGATAGCGTTCTTGGGGGGACCACCGTCCCCCTGTCGTGACTGAACCGCAGCGGGCTCCCCAGCCCCATTGACTGGCATCCGACTCGATCACAATCTCCGGAGAAGATCCGAAGAGGGCTCTGCCGTTCCAGGCCTCCATGTGATTCAACCACCACGTCATCTCCGACTTCGCCTCCTCCGACAGAGGGATGCGGTCGGAGTAGCGAAGGCCCCTCTGAAGATGCTGAATCTTCAAACGCTGCAACGCACGGTAATGCAGCGGAGCCTGAAATATCGCCTGCAGAGAAGACGCTAAAAGACCGACAACTCGAGCTAATGATCTCAACGACACCGTCGGACTCGAGACAACAGACTTCAATTCCCGTTTGATGTAACGAACTTTCTGACGAGGTAGCAGAAGTTGACAAGAAAGGGAATTGATTTGAAACCCCAAGAAATCTATCACCTGTGTAGGTTGAAGTACAGATTTGGGAACATTCACCAAAAACCCCAGAGACTGGAGCAGGTCTACGGTCCACGTCAAGTGAGTCATAAGCTTTATCGGACAATCCGCTAACAGGAGGATGTCGTCCAAATAGATGATCAAGCGAACTCCGCGACTGCGGAGAGATTCCACGACCGGGCGCAATAGTTTCGTGAAGCACCACGGTGCTGACGAAAGGCCGAATGGAAGAACCTGATATTGATATACCATATCCCCAGCCACTGGAATTGAAGAAAACTGCAATGGGGTGGAAAAATCAGAACCGAGAGGTATGCATCCTTGAGGTCTAGACGGACCATCCAATCCTGTTCCCTCAGGAGATCCCTCAACAGATGGATTCCCTCCATCTTGAAGTGGCGGTAAACCACTCCCGCATTGAAGTCCTTCAGGTTGAGGACCAACCTCGATCCCCCTCCCTTCTTCTCCACAAGGAAGATTGAGCTGGCAAAGCCCTGAGGATGGCGCACCGTCGGCACAATCGCCCCCTTGGCCTCCAGAGACCTGAGTTCCTCTGTGATGAACTCTCGACTTTGGTTTGAGAAATGGAGAGGAAAAGGCAGACGGGACTGATGAACAGGATGATAAAACTCTAGCTTGAAGCCCTGAACTGTCTCCAGCACCCATGCATCGCTGGAGATTGATCGCCAGTTCTCTAGGAAAAGGCGAATCCTGCCCCCCAGAACAACACTGCATGCAGGAAGAATGCTCACCTGAAGTGGCGGAATCGTGGTAGCCGCCGGCGGATCCACCAGCACGTCCTTTTTTGAACTGGCCACGTCCTTTTCTTGAGGGATAGAAGTTTGAACGAGGGGTATATCCCGAGTCCTGCTGACCTCCCCGCTGGGACTGGTACCCCTTCTGGGAGGGCTGCTGCTGACCACGGCCGGAGGAACGCCCCCTACTTCTTCCGGCCCTGTTGAAAACCGGACGAAGGGTCCGGCGGAGAGACGCTTGAGCCTTATCCAGGCCGCTGAAGGTATTTACAAAGTTGGTCAGCTCCTTCAAAAATGGTTGCCCAAAAAGAAGACCCTGAGCCGCAGGACCCGACTCAGAAGTGGCCAATTCTTGCAATTTAGGATCCAGTTTTAGCAAAATGGACCTGCGCCTCTCAGCAGAGAGCGCACAGTTGGCATTACCCAACTGGCAAATGGCGCGCTGAGCCCAATTAATCAGCTCATCTGGATCCACCATCCGGTTAGTACTCTTAGCCAGGAAACCAAGGTCCAACATTTTGGTGAGGGGCCCCAGGAGATCTAAAATCTTGTCCTGGCAAGCCCGCCAGGACCTATCCAGACCCTTTTTGGGATCCTTCGCAAATTTGCGGAGGTACGTCGTCATAGTGGGATCCACCTCAGGGGTCTCCGCCAGATGATCAGCCAAGTCTGGTCGCAGGCACTCAGACCGGAGACAGGCACGTACCTCCTTCTCAAAGGGCTGGCGTATGTGCTGCTGGACGTATTCCGTCACAGCCTGGGAAGGAAGCCAAGCCGTGGACTGGGGGTGGACAATGTCCTCCGGCTCAAACGTCAGGACAGGTGGATGCAAAGACGCATCGACAAAATGCTCCTTGCATTTCTTTTTCTTGGGAGGGGGAGGAGCGGGATCCGAGGAAGAGGAGGACTGCAGGTCATCGCTCTCATCTTCCTCAACAACAGCGGCAGGTTTTGCAGAGGACAAGGACTGCGCCAATTTCTTGAAGACAGAAGAATGTGGAGTAGCAGGAGAAGATGACGACTTCTTAGCCGCAGGGACCCAACCCTGCTGTTCAGCATATTTAGTCAAGTGCCTTTTGAGAGGCGTGATAGCACGCACCAGTGCCTTATTCATTGAATGTTGGACTCCACGGTCCAAAGCCTCTACCAGATGTTGCTCCATGGAGTCTGGAGCCTCCTCATCGTACTCTTCCTCATCCTCATAGAAATAGTCACTCATGATTCACAAGTAGTGTGAAAATATATGCCCACAAATGAGGAATGTAAGGTATAAATAAGCCAAAGGCTCAAATAAAGGGGGGTGAAAAACCCTCACAGTAAGCCAAAGCTGTAGAGACTACAGGTTAAAATATGTAGAGAGTGGAGGGAGGGCTTACGGACACCAAAAACGTCACCCTAGGCAAAGCCTATGCCAAATTTTACAACCAGTATCCTATTCTAGAGACTGGCGTCGACAGGGTCAATCCTGGAGGCTTGTGGGCGTTAACGCCGCAGGGGACGTCCTTCAGAAGAGCTCCGGTGAAGAAACAACACGGAGCGCCGGAAATATCAAAACGCGCATGCGCGTTGAACCGGCCGCCTAACAGGAAGGAGAGCAGCTCGCGCGAACAGCGCGAGGCAGCCCTGACCCCAAAATCCACTCCACAATAACAAGAGAACCCAGGCACAAAGCGCCCGACCTCAGGGTGGAGATGCCTCGCACCCAGCCGCGCCGCCACCGAAACGCAACACGAACGGAATGGCGAAGGCAAGCGCAAGCAGCGCGATAAGCGCGGAAAACAAAGCGGCAGGAAATATTAAACAGAAGCCGCGCAAGCAATACAAAGTGCAAGGCAAACAACAATAGTAAGGTAAGAAGCACTTAACTGGCTGCGGAGCAGCAAAGAAAGAGGAAGTGGGATTGTCTGTACACCTATTTATACTAACAAGACTCTATGGTTATTACCCAAGTGTTTCTGGGTAATGTGGTTTTTTACTTGGCTGCTGAGCATTTCAATAAAGAAATGAGACTAGCATAATCGGAGCCTCCTGTCCTGCAATAGAATAAAGGATCTCTCCTCAAACATGCAACTTCCTTGATCTCACGAGAAAGTCGGTGTTTGGGATCATCTTTCATAGAACGGACATCCAACTCAATTTTAAATTAAGATTATTCTGTTTAAACGAAGGGCCAGTCTGCACCACCTTTAATAGCACTGGTTGAAAGATCTGCTGTGCACTGTTGGTGTGCAGCGTCTCCGTCTACTGCGACACCATGACCTGATTAGACTTCCTTTCCTACTCCAAACATAATGTGAGTACAGCTGGTCTCTAAATTAAGGTGCGCTTTAATTCTACTGCAATAATGCTTTCTTTTATCTTTGGTTATAGGCTGAAGCAAAGTGCCAAAATATCGTGTTTTTTTCTCTTTAAAGTATAAAATAGTGCTTGTAATTTGCAGGCATTTTGTGCCATAAGCCCTAGCTTGCATAGATTATTGCCAGTGCCGTGAAACTGTGTTTTTAGTGGTGTGCTTGTTGGGTGTGAAATACATACCTTGTTAATTGTTTCCTGACTATTTCTCGGAAGCCCTGTTGCACTAGCAACACTCAAGCATTTTGTAAACAAGTGCATAAATTAGCTTTTTCTCGTGGGTGGCTCTCCATTGATGACGAAAGGTACATCAACTTACACCTGCGTACAAAATACTTACACATTTGCATATAACTTCTTGACCTTCACATAGTTTTTAGGTCTCGCCTTTACCATTCCGCAGGAATGGGAAATGGGGAGAATTCAAGTCGGCTATTTTCTCTTCAAACCAAAGGGCTTTCAGCCGCGGTTTTCTTGCAGTTCACGTGAATCACGTGAGCAAACATGCACGAGCATTCACTCCTCTCCTAGCAGCACTCCTCCCACACCAGCAACTCCCCCCTCCCACACCAGCACCTCCCCTCTCCCACACCAGCACCTCCCCTCTCTCTCCCCGCAAACACAGCCTTGCCCTTTCCCACACCAGCACCTCCCCCCTCCCACACTAGCACCTCCCCTCTCTCTCCACGCAATCACAGCCTTTCCCTAGCAGCACTCCTCCCACACCAGCACCTCCCCCCTCCCACACCAGCACCTCCCCTCTCTGTCCACGCAATCACAGCCTTGCCCTAGCAGCACTCCTCCCCCTCCCACACCAGCACCTCCCCTCTCTCCACGCAATCACAGCCTTGCCGTCTGGTATCTGCCTCATCATCCTTGTCCTCTAGTTCCAACTCTCCATTGAGGTGCGGAGGTTCTTCAAGCAGCGATTGATGCTGTTTCACTGCCGCCATGTTCAAGAGAGAGAGCCTAGGTCTGACCGGAACACTGTGGATCCTAAAACAACTCTGATTCAGGGGACCCGGGTTTCCGCTCTAACATCACTCTATGATTCAGCCATCACCAGTCAAAGGGGATGCCGGGACAGCTGCACACAACATTACGGAGCGCTCATCTGTAAACATACAAAACGGACTTCACCACTTTTTTTCCACCGAGGGCTCCTTATAAAAACACGGTAAAAATAACCAATTAAAAACAAATGACATCATATTTGTAACTGCAGCTCGTGAGAACCCATTTCAAAATGAGCTTTAAGTTTTCATGAGCAGCTGAGCTATACTATTTTCGATATGACAATCACATTGGAATATAGAGATCGTAATAACCATGCACGTATTCTGACGCTTTTAGCTAGTTAGGAATAAATTTTCACAAACACTTGGAAAGCTCAGAGTATTCGGTTCTCGCATTCACGCCCCCCACCAGGCTCTCCCGCCCCCATCAGGCTTCCCTCCTAATCCGCCTGCCTCCCCTCGCGCATTCACACCCTCACCAGGCTCTCCCGCCCCCATCCGGCTTCCCTCCTAATCTGCCTGCCTCCCCTCGCTCGCATTCCCGCCCCAGGCTCTCCCGCCGTGGAAAATAAAACCTGAAAACTTTACTTTTTTCTTTGTTAACACTTCATAGACTGGCCCTGCTATTCATTTTGTAATTCATGTTTTTCGGATATGAGAACATTAAGATTTACTTTTCGTCACTTTAAAACCAAAGCTCCCTTTAATCGTTTTGGAATATTGCCATTTAATGCGACACAGTGACAATAATCCCTAGCTGTTCTCCTCCCCTGCACTGTCCCCCCCAGCATCTGCGCTGTAATCTCACACCAACCTCTGCCTACCTCCCCATAGCCACTGAACCTCCGCAGCCCCGTCTCCCGCCGGCTTCCAACTGGCCTCCAATTTGTCCCAAGATCGTATTGGCAGCAGGATCTCGTGTGTGTAAGGAATATCTTAACGCATGGACACGCAGTTGCCCCGGGGCGCGTGGGCCAGACATGCGATGTCGCCCTTCCCTCCTGTAGTTTTGTATCCACAAGCGCTATGGGAGTCTGTGGGCAGCAGTTTGGACTGTGTTGATGCATATTTTGAAAGCCTGTTGCTCCCTGACTTTGCTGCTGTAGGTGAGCAGTCCCAAGTCCATTTAACCCACTATCTGCTATATTCCAGCAACTAAAAGCTACACATTTCCTGTGAGGAACAGAGACCACAGAGACCCCACATTACGTTGAATTCGGACCGTTTACACCATGTTAATTGCACTCCCGCCCCCATCCGGCTTCCCTTCGGCCTCTCTCCAGGCCATGTTCCCTCCCCTGCCAGAGTCCACCCCGCCCCTAATTTATCTCTCACATCAAAGCCCCCAGGACCCCCTCCCCCGCTCCTGATCATCGCAGACTCCCACCAACCCCCCCCCCCGTCATCCACATCCTCGCGTTGCAGCTCTCTCGTCCCGGGCTGCTCGCCCTCTCCTTCGGTCCTTGCAGACCCCCTTACTGTCCGCCACATCCCCTCATCCCGACCACCACAGAACTCCGCCGTTTCTTCATGGACCCTTCAAAACACCAGATGCCATCGCCCTATAACCCTAGGAAACTACCCAGCTCCCCCTCTAACTACCCAGACTCAGTCATAACCCTTCCCCTCAGCCCTCGCTCACCCCCGCAAGACCTCCAGCTCACGGCGCCCCCCCTGCAGACTCCTGCAGTATCTTAAAACCCCCCTCCGCGCATCAAGGAACACTACGTTTCATTGCCAATACTACACCTGCCGTAGAGCCGATTCATTGTAAATAGAATGTTCCTCCCGCACTGGCGGTGCTCCTAATAACGATGCTATCTTATTTGACAAATCATTAATAAAAATAGTTTTCTTCCCAATACACTAATATTTAGTGTAAATTTAGTCCGCCGGTGAGTCAGCCCGGATCGGCTGCCCTCCCCCCACCTGTGTGTCTCCGGGACACCACCACACTACTCAGGGACACCACCACACCACTCAGGGACACCACCGCACCACTCAGGGACACCACCACACCACTCAGGGACACCACCACACCACTCAGGGACACCACCACACCACTCGGGGACACCACCACAGCCCTCAGGGACACCAACACACCACTCAGGGACACCAACACACCACTCAGGGACACCAACACACCACTCAGGGACACCACCACATCACTCAGGGACACCACTACATCACTCAGGGACACCACCACATCATCCCTCAGGGACACCACCACACTACTCAGGGACACCACCACACTACT
Organism: Lissotriton vulgaris; assembly: GCF_964263255.1. NCBI lineage: Eukaryota > Metazoa > Chordata > Amphibia > Caudata > Salamandridae > Lissotriton > Lissotriton vulgaris. Next base: position 585,755,299 of record NC_141697.1, on the reverse strand, counting down.
CAGGGACACCACCACACCACTCAAGGTCACCACCACACCACTCAGGGACACCACCACACCACTCAGGGACACCACCACACCACTCTGGGACACCACCACACCACTCAGGGACACCACCACACCACTCAGGGACACCACCACACCACTCAGGGACACCACCACAGCACTGAGGGACACCACCATAGCCCTCAGGGACACCACCATAGCCCTCAGGGACACCACCATAGCCCTCAGGGACACCACCATAGCCCTCAGGGACACCACCACAGCACTCAGGGACACCACCACAGCCCTTAGGGACACCAACACAGCACTCAGGGACACCACCACACCACTCAGGGACACCACCACACTACTCAGGGACACCACCACACTACTCAGGGACACCACCACACCACTCAGGGACACCACCACACCACTCAGGGACACCACCACACCACTCAGGGACACCACCACACCACTCAGGGACATCACCACATCACTCAGGGACACCACTACATCACTCAGGGACACCACTACATCACTCAGGGACACCACCACATCATCCCTCAGGGACACCACCACATCATCCCTCAGGGACACCACCACACTACTCGGGGACACCACCACACCACTCAGGGACACCACCACACCACTCAGGGACACCACCACACCACTCAGGGACATCACCACACCACTCAGGGACACCACCACACCACTCAGGGACACCACCACACCACTCAGGGACACCACCACAGCCCTCAGGGACACCACCATAGCCCTCAGGGACACCACCATAGCCCTCAGGGACACCACCATAGCCCTCAGGGACACCAACACAGCACTCAGGGACACCACCACATCACTGATGTACACCACAAAATCAATCAGGGATACCACCACACCACTCAGGGACACCACCACACCACTCTGGGACACCACCTCATCACTCACGGACACCACCTCATCACTCACGGACACCACCTCATCACTCACGGACACCACCTCATCACTCACGGACACCACCTCATCACTCACGGACACCACCACATCACTCACGGACACCACCACATCACTCACGGACACCACCACATCACTCTGGGACACCACCACATCACTCACGGACACCACCACATCACTCTGGGACACCACCACATCACTCTGGGACACCACCACATCACTCTGGGACACCACCACATCACTTTAATACACCACCACATCACTGAGCACCATAACAGCATCACTCAGCACCACAACAGCACTGTCCTTGCTGGCTAACAACAAGCATTCCCATAGCCAATAGGACTCGCATTAGGAAAGTGTAAGCTATTGGCTTTGTAAATAACAATGCTATTAATTTATATATTTTCAATGCCAACACATATTAAAAAAAAAAAAATTGTCATTTACAATACCAATAGCTCACACTTTCCTAATGCGAGACCTATTGGCAACGCCAGTGCTTGTTTTTATAGTGTTTGTGACAAACAGGCGAAGTTGGGAGAAAACAACTTTGCACACAGTTTCTACTGCAAGTACGTGCGACGTGTGACTTGAATATGGTTCAGAAATATTGGTTGTTATTGCATTGATGTCTACCAATAAAAAATGGTGTAACATTTTTTTTTTTTTGTATATGCTTATTTCTGACATTCAGTTTTTTAATTAGAAAATGCAGCGCTCAAAACTGCTTCCCCTAACACTGTTTTTTAAACCCCCAGGAGAACACAGCTTTTGGCGAGGGGTACACTACTGATAGCAGGAAGTCTGCTGTCTTTGGCTCCCTTGTGCCACTGCCACATCTCACATATAAAACAGCTGTGTTACTGTGTCCTAACTTATGATCTCCAAATAAAGGGAAAATAGAAGCAAACGGTAGGAACCCTGCTGCTAGGCGACCTTTAAGCTTACATTACCCTAGGTACATTGGCAACTAAATACATACACCAGGCCGTCTTGAGAACATCCACGTGTATTGCACATTTAATTACAGAGGTGGCTTGTCATTCATGAGTAAGTTTTGGCGATGCCAAATTAAACATGTTGATTATATTTAGATCATAAACACATATATGTCCATCTTGTAGTGCATGCCCCCTCCCCCCCAACCTTCCGGAGGTTGTTCAGGTTCGCCCGCTACCCTTGCTCGCCGCAGTGCAGTACGCCAATAATTTTATGCCCTACCACTTTCAAATCTCACCAGCCGCCACTGCAAAGGGATCCGCTCCCCCACTGCTTCACACTTCAAAGGAATGCGCACCCCGCCCCCGCAATGCCGAGAGCATTTACCGGCCGCATTTAATTTCAAGCAGTTCTAAATTCATGTATTTAAGTGATTACCGTTGTAACTAAAGCACTGTAAATGGCCATTAAGTTATTAAAGCGCCAAGCACGTGACTCTAGAGGTTTTCAACTGCATGTGTCATTACGGTTTGGGTGCACACTTGTATCCTCTTATGCAGTGCTAACTTCCAGCAGTTCTGTTATTGGAGACTATAGACTTTTTTTGCTTGAAACATCACAAGTCGAGCACTGTAGAGATCTAAGTGGTTGTCATGTAGTTAGTTTGATTCTGGAAGACATGCTTTAATACCACCTTCGCATGCCTACCTTAAGTGCAGTTTGTAAAGGGAAGTGTCCAGACTGTAGTTCAAAAGCTCATATCCCACAAAATGATCTGCGTTGTAGGGCATAAACCTTATTAGGAGACTGCAGAATCGAAAAAACCCTGCAAAAGGATTTAACCCCTTATGATAATATTAACTTGCTTTCTGTATAGTACTTTATACCACACTACTGTCATTAACAAGTGTTGTTAATAAAATCTGAAAGAGACACGTTAGTGATAGATTCCTTACCTTAGAATATCCCCAGGCGTCAGACTGGATCCGGAAAGTTTTGCGTAGCAGTATCCTTGCGCGTCGTCTGCGGCTCCGCGTCCGTCGTCGGCGTCGTGGGCGCCGTGATGACGTCGTCGGAGTACTTAGACGCCTCCTCCGCGTGCTGACGTCAGTTCTTTTTTTTTTTCCGCGCCAGCCAGCGCAGATCTGGAAAGAGCAGTTCCCTAGTCACTTTTTGACTAAACTTTTGTGATCTCTTTTGATCCATTTCGAAGTCTTTACGACTCCGACGGTGCCGTTAGGGATGCCCGGATTCAAGCATTGCGACAAGTGCGACCGTACCATGTCGGTCACGGATCCCCACCGCCTGTGCCTGATGTGTTTGGGCGTCGACCATGACGACGAGGCCTGCTCCGACTGTCGGGCCCTTTCGAGGAAGGCCAGGCGGGAGCGGTCCCGCAGGCGACTCGAAATCCGCCAGTCGGCCCCGCGCCGAGTGAAGTCCTGGTCCCACGGGAGGTCGAGGGACAGGTCGCGGGGACGGAGCCGTCACAGCTCCGGGAGTCGGCGCCACTCCTCCGGGTCCAAGTCGTCAGGTAAGAAGCACAAGAAGTCGAAGAGACATCATCGCTCTTCCGACTCCCCCCCGACGCTCGCGCGATGCGGCCGGGGGTTCGGGTGACACCGCCCATGCGGCTCCTCGGGAGTCGCGGGCGCCGCATTCGGCCCCATACCCCCCGGTCCCTGGGCTGAACGCGACGCCGGAGGAGATCGAGCGTTTCCTCATGGCCATGAGGTCCCTTTCTCCTCCGACGGATTCCACGGCGCCTTCGGGCCCAGTGAACCCGTCTGGGAGCCCTAGTGGGTCGGGGGCTACGACCCGGACGCCGTCGGGTGCTTCGGCCTCGACGCCGCCGGAACCTTCGGGCCCGGCGCCGCAGGGCTCCACGATCCCGACACCGCCGGTGCCCTCGGGCCCGGCGCCGCAGGATGCAGCGGCCCCGTCGTCGTCGGTGCCTTCGGGCCCGGCGCCGCAGGGTGCCGCTGGACCCTCATCGGGCGATGGACCGTCCCCGGTGGACCTTACGACCCCCCCGGGGTCGGTCCGTATGGTGTCCCCTCTGGCGTCGTCCTCGGGCGGCGCCGGCCCCGATGCCTCCTCTCACTGGGTTCCGACGTCGGGTCGACGTCTACCGACGCCGCTCTCGACGCCGTGCGGAGAATTTCAATTCTATGAACCCACCTCATTTGCTTATGACCCTGAATCTCAGGAGATGGGGGACGAGGAGAATTGGGAGGGGTCTGAGGACCCTCTGACAAGGGAATGTCAGTCTAACATGGACTGGACAGGAGACCTTGGGGAGGCCAGTGGCCTGGACACCTCTCCAGACACTGGATTCGTCTCTCCTCCGACCGTGGCTTCGGAGGAGGGCGCTACATATAGTGTGGTGTTGATGAGGGCTGCTAAGGCCTTGGGCCTTGAGCTCCCCGTCGCGGCCGTGAGGACTAACCTCCTCACTGAGGTCCTTAAGCCGCAGTCATGCTCCATGGAGCCTCTGCTGCCGTTTAATGAGGCCTTGACGGACGTTCTTTTGGGCACTTGGTCCAGGCCCGCTACAGGTTCGCCTGTCGATAGGAACGTGGCCAGACGCCACCGCCCGGCCCCGGGCGACCCATGTTTCCTGTGCACCCACCCTACCCCCGAGAGTCTGGTTATCCAGGCCTCTAACTCCCAGACCGCCTTCCCTACGGCTCCTCCCGATCGGGAATCCAAGAGGTACGAGGCCTATGGCAAAAAGGTGTTCTCGTCCCTTAGCTTGGGACTGCGGTCTTCCAACACCGCATGCCTCTTGGGCCGTTACACCCACTCTCTGTGGGAAACGGTGGCGGAAGTGCTGCCAGAGTGTCCGTTGGAGGTACGGGCCAAACTCGGCCAAGCCCTTCTGGAGGGCCGGGACGCAGCGAAGTATAATATCAGGTGCGGACTGGATACTACTGACTCGCTGGGCAGAGTGATGGCTACGACGGTGGCGATACGACGCCACGCCTGGCTGAGATCCGCCAACTTCTCGGCAGACGTCCAGAATACACTCATGGACATGCCGTTCGATGGCCGTCGCCTCTTTGGCGACAAGGCAGATCACGCGCTTGAGCACTTTAAGGACTCCAGGGCTACGGCCAAGTCCTTGGGCCTCTCGGCCCGCGCCAGCAAATGAGTGCCTTTCGCCCCTTTCGTGGCCAGGGAAGGGGCGCCTCCTCACGTGCCGCCAGCCAATCGCCGCAAACTGTCGTCCAGCGCGGCGGCGGCCGTGGAAACCGCCGTGGAGGTGGTCGGGGAAACAGGCGGAGCCAGTCCACACCTGCCCCGCAGCATCCGCCTCTAAACCCTCCTAGTCCGTGCTTTTCGGCCCATGTGACGCCAGTGGGAGGCAGGGTTCGCCATCACCACTCTCACTGGCGCACAGTCACTTCGGACAGGTGGGTGCTGCAGATCGTCCGAAGGGGCTACTCCCTCCCCTTCGAGACGACCCCTCAAGCCATGCCACCGCAACACCACCGCGTATCGGGGGATCCCTTGCGGCTCCTGCAGGAGGAAGTTTCGGCCCTCTGGGCCAAGGGGGCCATTGAGCGCGTTCCTGGGCCAGAAGTAGGACGTGGTTGCTACTCCCACTACTTCCTGGTACCCAAGAAGGGCAAAGGGGGCCTACGCCCTATCTTGGATCTGAGGAACGTCAACGGCTTCCTCCGGAAGGAGAAGTTAAAAATGCTGACACTGGCTCAGGTCTTGACTGCCCTAGACCCAGGAGACTGGATGGTAGCGTTGGACTTGCAGGATGCGTATTTCCACATCCCCGTCCTGCCGGCCCACCGGCGTTACCTGCGGTTCACGGTAGGCCTCGAGCACTTTCAGTTTACCGTGCTCCCCTTCGGCCTTACCAGCGCCCCACGGGTGTTCACGAAGGTGATGGCGGTGGTCGCAGCTCACCTGCGCAGGTTAGGGGTTTCAGTCTTCCCCTACCTAGACGACTGGTTGTTGAAGGCGGGCTCGCCCCAGGCAGTCGTCAACCACCTCCGGACTACGGCGGATCTCCTGCACAGGCTGGGATTTTCCATCAACGTGCCGAAGTCACACCTGTGCCCCTCTCGGAAGCTCCTTTTCATCGGAGCGGTTCTCGACTCGGCGCAGTTTCGGGTTTACCCACCCGAACAGCGGGTCCGGGATATACAGGCCCTGATTCCGATCTTCAGGCCGTTATCTCGGGTTTCGGTCAGGTTGACGCTGCGGCTTCTGGGGCTGATGGCCTCCTGCATCCTTCTGGTGCATCACGGACGGTGGCGGATGCGGGCTCTGCAGTGGGACCTGAAGTTTCAGTGGGCCCAGCACCGGGGCAACCTGTCCGACCATGTCCTGATCTAGGAGGGCACTGCGAGACAGCTGCAGTGGTGGCTCACGGACCGCGATTGGGTCAACGACAGATCCCTCTCCCTGCCCCAACCGGAGTACGTAGTTGTGACGGACGCGTCCCTCCAGGGCTGGGGAGGCTACTTGGGAGAGGCGGAGATCAGAGGACTCTGGTCTCCGGCGGAGTCCTGGCTCCATATCAATCTGTTGGAGCTGGGGGCGATACGTCTGGCACTGAAAGCATTCCTCCCGTCTGTCCGAGGGAGTGCAGTGCAGGTGTTCACAGACAACACCACCGCCATGTGGTACTGCAACAAACAGGGCGGGGTGGGGTCGTGGACCCTATGCCAGGAGGCTCTGCGCCTCTGACAATGGCTGGAACATCAGGGCGTGACTGGTGGTTCAACACCTGGCAGGTTCTCTGAACGCCAGGGCGGACGAACTCAGCCGGCGGTGCTCGATGGATCACGAATGGCGTCTGAACTCTAACATGGCGCAAGGCCTCTTTCTGCGATGGGGAGAGCCTTGGTTAGATCTATTCGCCACCGAAGAGAACGCGCAATGTCATCAGTTCTGCGCGTTGGAATTTCCAAGGCGGCACTCGCTCGGAGACGCTTTTCGTCGCGAGTGGAGCTGCGGTCTGTTGTACGCCTTTCCGCCTATACCTCTTCTGCCCAGAGTGCTGAAGAAGATCAAGCGCGACCGGGCACAAGTCATCCTTGTGGCTCCTGACTGGGCACGAAGGTACTGGTATCCCGAGCTACTCAGTATGTCAGTCGAGCCCCCGGTTCGTCTGCCTCTTCAGGAGGACCTTCTGTCGCAGCAGCAGGGGACGGTCCTCCACCCGAACCTGTCCAGTCTCCACCTCCATGCATGGAGATTGAGCGGTGACAGTTGAGGCCATTTGACTTGCCTCCTGAAGTTTGCAACATCATTCTGGCAGCCAGGCGTCCCTCCACAAAGACGGTATACGCCTGCAGGTGGAACAGATTTGTGGCATGGTGCACAGCAAAGGCTGTGGATCCCCTCAATGCCCCTCTCTCTGAGGTTCTTCTCTTCCTTCTTTCTCTTGCCCAGCAGGGCTCTGCTCTGGGCACTATCAAGGGCTATCTTTCGGCTCTTTCAGCCTTTCTGAGGCTGCCTGACCAACCTTCTTTGTTCAAGTCCCCTATCGTAAATCGATTCCTGAAGGGCATCACTCATACTTTTCCTCCTGTTCCCTTCGTGATGCCTCAGTGGGACTTGAACCTGGTTCTAACATTTCTGATGTGCGCTCCCTTTGAGCCACTTCACAACTGTCCACTTCGCCTTCTTTCTTTGAAGACTGCCTTCCTGGTAGCCATCACCTCTGCCAGGAGAGTGAGTGAGTGAGCTCCAGGCCCTCTCTTGTAAGCCTCCTTTCCTTTCAGTCCATCCGGACAAGGTTGTTTTGAGGACTAGGCCCTCCTTCTTGCCAAAGGTGGTCACGGCCTTCCACATTGGGCAGTCCATCACATTGCCCACCTTCTTTCCGCCTCCGCACCCCTCGAGAGAGGAGGAGAGGCTCCACCGTCTGGACCCAAAACGTGCGCTCTCGTTCTATCTGGATCGCACACGCCAGTTCCGGGTGGATGATCAACTCTTTGTTGGGTACGCGGGCGCTAAGAAAGGGAAAGCGGTGCACAAGAGGACCATCTCCCGATGGATTATCATGTGCATTCAGGCGTGTTACTCCTTGGCTAAGAAGGAACCACCTGTTGGGCTGCGGGCTCATTCTACTCGAGCCACGGCCACTACAACTGCCTTGGGCCGAGGTGTGCCCTTGCAGGACATTTGCCAGGCAGCTACGTGGGCCTCGTTGCACACGTTTGCTAGGCACTACTGCCTGGATAGTCAAGTCTGGAGAGACGGCTACTTTGGCCGCTCCGTTCTCCAGGATTTTCTGGTGTAAATATTGGTTCGCAGACCCACCACCACGGGGATGGTATTGCTGGGGTATCTATTCTAAGGTAAGGAATCTATCACTAACGTGTCTCTTTCAGATGCACAAGTTACTACTTGTGTAACGATATATCTGTAAGAGACATTAGTTAGTGATAGATTCCTTACCGACCCACCCATCCTCCCCGTTCTGCGAACCGATATCTAGGGTTAAGGTCATCCCCTTTCAGGGCCCTAGTTTCTTGGCACCAGTGTCGGTTTTTGTCATGGCTCTGCGCTTCTGGCGCGGAAAAGCTGTGGCTAAGAACTGACGTCAGCACGCGGAGGCGGCGTCTAAGTACTCCAACGTCATCACGGCGCCCACGACGCCGACGACGGACGCGGAGCCGCAGACGACGCCTACCGACGCGCAAGGGTGCTGCTACGCAAAACTTTCCGGATCCAGTCTGACGCCTGGGGATATTCTAAGGTAAGGAATCTATCACTAACTAATGTCTCTTACAGATATATCGTTACACAAGTAGTAACTTGTGCAGCAAATTCAATCAGCCTGTTTAATAGAATTCCATTTATTGACTACAAAAGGGAGGAAGGCAGAGCTGGCCTTGCCAAGAGCTCTGGCTCTGCAGATATTTGCAAATGTCAGGTGAAATTAACTCAGTGAGTCAGCTTGCTATCCCGGATGCTGAGGCAGTCTTTGCCAGGATCTTGCTTTATGCACCACACGCTTGCTACACTTTTTAAGTGCCCATTTTTCTCCTAACTTTCTGTAGGATCTGTATATTGAACAAAGTCCCCATGAGCTCTATCGAAGAGCTAAGTGATTGTTCTTCCACCCCTAATAATAACCTTTTATCACTCAGCACCACCACACCACCACCACCCAGCACCACCTCTCAGCACCACCACAGCACCACCACAGCATCACTCAGCACCACCACAGCAGCACTCAGCACCACCACAGCAGCACTCAGCACCACCACAGCATCACTCAGCACCACCACAGCATCACTCAGCACCACCACAGCATCACTCAGCACCAGCACAGCATCACTCAGCACCAGCACAGCATCACTCAGCACCACCACAGCATCGCTCAGCACCAGTACAGCATCGCTCAGCACCAGCACAGCATCGCTCCGCGCCATCACAGCATCAATCTGTGCAACCATTCAACAACAACTGGTTCAAATATGTTCTCTCAATGTTTCAAGCTTTATTACAAATGTCACAAAAAGATGTTAATATTTTACTTCTGTTCTTGGATTTTCATCACAATAAAATACACTGAACATAATCTTCACAAAAGTTATTTACAAAAGTTTAAGCTATTGCCATTATAAATTACAATCATTTTTATTCAAGTATTAATTTAAAAAAATTAAAAGCCATTGTTATTTGTAATATCAATACATCTAAGTCACGTAAATACAAAACATGTTGCGTTACAAATGCTATAGGTGTCACATTTGCGAAAGTTATAACTATTGGCATTGTAAATGACAAAGCTATTAATTTAGCTATTTTCAAAACCAACACATAAATAAAAAAAAATGTCAGTTATAAGACCAATAGCTCAAACTTTCATAATGCGAGACCTATTGCATTGCAAATGCTTGTTCTTCTTTCCGTGTCAGTTTTTATGGTATGCCCCATTATTTAACTACCTGTGCATGGTTACGTTGTGCCCTCCTCTCTCCACTTCCTCACCACTGAACCCCAAACATGTTGCACCCAAGATTCTTTTCTTCAATGGGCACATCATGTGATGGCGGGTGGAGCAAATTTTTAAGTCATTCAAACACAGCAGTTCTCAGACATTGCTAGTATCTTTCAAGAACCGAAAGCTGGAAAAGCACTTCACTTCTAATATGATTTGTTAATCAGTAATGCCCCCTTGATGCACCCCCCAAAAAAGTGGTGCACAAGTAAAGCACATAAATGCCCTTGGAGCAAGTGTGCCCGTTATGGCACTTTAAAAAAAAAAAAAAAAGCATTGTGGGGTGCTTTTTTCAAATTGCACATTGATACCATTGACTTGGAGTCGATGGTAATAGCATTTCCTAAATGAGCTTTTAAGAAATGCTTTGTACACGTGCTTAGGAAATCGCAAATAGGAAATCGCTATTTGCAATTTCCTATTTAGGAAATCACAAAATGCAATTTCTACTGGGTAGAAATCGCGTTTTGTGATTCCCTATCTGTACATATAGAAATGCAATTTAGCATTTTTTAACTGACCAAAATTGTGATTCGGTCATTTAAGAAATACTAAATCCTTTCATAGATCTGGCCCATAGTCCTTTGCTTTATATATTATTATATATGGCTTTATATTACATATTGATATTGCTTAGTATATATTCATTTAAATATTCATGCCACAGCACATCTCATCCAGGACCTGAAAAATACGAGCAGTCAAAAAAATAAAAAACAAGGCGGTAGGCATTTTCCATCTATGGATCAAGGATTTGTAGCAGCATTCCCATATCCATAATCCTCCAACACTGCTTCAATTTAGGAAAGAATTGAACACTTCCCTCCTTAAAGAACACTTCATCACAATGCAATAATGGTAAACTTCTGCTCCCAGAACCCAGGCCCCTCTTCTATCATTCGTGGACAGTATGTTTGCCTTTATCACTGTACAGAGAGCTATACAAATACGCCTTACATACATACATCTCAGTAAGGTGATGTGCAACAGTTGTTCGAAGCTTCAAGTGATTTCTTGCAGACCTTTTGGCTTCATTCTTACCACGTAGTAACAAGGAACCAAGGGTGTAGTGCTTGAGGGTGCCTGAAATATAGAGGGATGGTGATGATACTTTTCGCTGAGGACAACCCCTCATATTTGAGAATACCAACACAGGTTCTCTAGAAAGGGAAATCTGTGCCCTCCTATACATGTCCTAGTTTTTCACACTGTACTTGGTGGGAAGGGATTCCAATTATGAAGGAACAAAGCATGGGGGGAGCACTAGTGTTTCCGTACCAGGGACCCCAGACAAAAAAGGGTTGTGTCCATGCTGTTATAGAACTGCCACCTACTGTGTGGCTACAACCTGGTTAAAGGAGACAATAGGGACTGTGGCTAAGAGTGGGGTACCATTTTACACAGTAGTTTACCTTTCTGCTGGCTAAAAACACTATCAATATATGCTGATCAATACTCAGTCGATCCCCAAACATTTTACCCTGCACAGAAAAGAGTATCAGGATTCCATGAATGGTGACAGAATCGGGGAACTATGTAAGAGGTATTGCACCTGAAACGTCGAACCCTGCAGGCTGCCATCAATATTGTCCTTTCCTCTGTGGATACATTTTGTGTACAAGTTTGAGGTTGGCTCCACTAGGTTTCGTGGCACAGAGTTGCCCTCTTATGCATATTTGTGACATTCTCTTTTTCTTCATTTGTTTTGCATAGTTTCAAATACACAATAATAAATGGATCTAAATTTGATGTCCTAGTTGACACCTTTCATTTTAAAACCATGCACATGGGCAAAAAATGTCTGGATGATTATCAGTGACAGCAAAGTGTGTTTTTATCTCTGATAAGCAAATTGACCAAAGCTCAAAGGAGTATAGTTTTAAGGCCCTTCGAATTGTCAAGGTTTTCGTTATGTGAAAAGATAAAAAATACTTGTGAGAAATGGGTATTCAGCTGCGCCCTAAGAGATACCAAATTGAGGAAGGAAGCCCAGGAATGTTTAGGTAAATATCATTTTTAAATAGACCTAGCACTTCTGGGAATTGGGAAACAGACCTTTTGGAAAAGCTTCTGAAGCCCACTATTAAATTCTGCTTTCGTGCCTTGTGTTTTTCTTCAAGATGAATACATGTATGCGTCGCTCGCATCTATTCCAATATTAAAACATTAGTAGTAAATGTCTTTCTTCGCCATCAGATAAAATGATCTGCTTTTGGACGAACCCACTCTCTCAACCGATTGCAGGAGGCTTTATTTGTTAATGGCTGTGCCAGAGAAAACAATATTTGTCTTCTTTCTAGACGGGATTGTTTTGTGGTTGTTTTTTCCTCTTTTACTGTTGTATCCTTATTATTCCATTGTATAATTTTGCAGGTGCATCATGACTGGTTGAAAACTCTTACTACATGAGTAGAAAGGAATTCACTCCGTCACAAGTCTCGAAGTTGACTGATGCGTTTGAACAGTAAGTAACTTTTTTATTTTGTCTGTTTTTACTCTTGCAATGTATAATGAAGAGACATTGCCCTAAGCCGCCAACATCCAATCAGTATACACACAAGATGTGGTCTTTTATACTAGGTAGTGTTTACTTAGGCTAATCTAATATAAATCATATGAATTAAGATTATCACCATATGAATGGATGACTGTCACTGTGAATGTTATCAAAGTTAATAAAATATAGACTCACACTATTATCCACCACACATCCTGTACCAATATAACTAGAATTGCCTATCTTCCTTGCCGCATTTTGCTAGTATTTTGTTTGTTGCAGAGTCATTTAACACCCCAGCATAGGTGTTGTAAACCAGAGGGTCCTCATTAAAACGAAAAGCTGCAGGAGGTAGCATATGCCCTGTATCTGGTTTCTTTCCTTCTACCCCTCTCTAGATAAACAAGCATTTGCAATGCAATAGGTCTCGCATTATGAAAGTTTGAGCTATTGGTATTGTAATTGACACATTTTTTATTTATGTGTTGGTTTTGAAAATAGCAAAATTAATAGCTTCGTCATTTACAATGTCAATAGTTTTAACTTTCGCAAATGTGACACCTATAGCATTTGTTATGCAATATGTGTTGTATTTACGTGACTTAGATGTATTGATATTACAAATAAAAATGGCTTATTTTTTTAATAAATAATACTCAAATAAAAGTTATGGTAATTTATAATTTCAAATGCTTTTGTAAATAACTTTTGTGAAGATTATGTTCATTGTATTTTCTTGTGACGAAAATCCAAGAACAGAAGTGAAATATTAGCATATTTTTGTGACATTTGTAATAAAGCTTAAAACATTGAGAGAACATATTTGAACCAGTTGTTGTTGAATAGTTGCACAGATTGATGCTGTGGTGGCGCTGACTAATGTGGTGGCGACGAGTGATGCTGTGGCGTTCAGTGATGCTGTGGTAGCGCATAGTGATGTGGTGGTGCCCCTGAGTGATGCTGTGGTGGTGCTGAGTGATGCTATGGTGATGCGATAGATAGATAGAGTGAGGGCGATATATAGAGTGAGGGCGATAGATATAGAGAGTGTTAAGTGGCACTGAGTGGTATTTGGGGTGTATATTCCATTGCAGAGTGTGTGAGGGTGCGCAGGGTGTGCAGGGTTTGAGGGTGCGCAGAGTGTGTGAGGGTGCGCAGAGTGTGTGAGGGTGCGCAGAGTGTTTGAGGGTGCGCAGAGTGTGTGAGGGTGCGCAGAGTGTGTGAGGGTGCGCAGAGTGCGTGAGGGTGCAGTGTGTGTGAGGGTGCAGTGTGCGTGAGGGTGCAGTGTGCGTGATGGTGCAGTGTGTGAGGGTGCAGTGTGTGTGATGCTGCAGTGTGTGCAGTGTGAGGTTGGGGTGTGCATTGTGTGTGAGGGTGCAGTGTGTGTGAGGGTGCAGTGTGTGTGAGGGTGCAGTGTTTGTGAGGGTGCAGTGTGTGAGGGTGTAGTGTGTGAGGGTGTAGTGTGTGTGAGTGCAGTGTGTGTGAGGGTACAGTGTGTGCAAGGGTGCAGTTTGTGTGTGGGTGCAGTTTGTGTGAGGGTGCAGTGTGTGTGAGGGTGCAGTGGTTGCAGTGTGTGTGAGGGTGCAAAAAAATGAGAAAGGGGTGTAGAGAAATTAAAAGGAGGTGAAAGAGAGGGGAGCTATGACAGAAGAGAATAAAGGATTTAAGAGGTGTGAAGACGAAAAAGGAGATGAAAGGGAAAGAGGGAGGAAAGGGTGGGGCTGTGGACAGTGGGAGAGATAAAAGCCATAAGGAGAAATTAGTAAAATTTAGGGGCTTGAACTGGAATTAGAGAAAGAACTAGGCGAGAATGGAGACAGCGAAATGGCGGTACAAGAGAGTGGGGGTATAATCGAGTAGAGATCAGTGAAATAAAGTCTGACAGAAGAGAGCGGCGGCAAACCTCTCCCTGCACCTTCAGCGTGTTGCATAACATTAACCCAGCAGTTTATAAATTGACTGTGCGCCCATGCTGTTAATCTAAAAGTGTGAAATGAGAGCGTCTGCATGTAATTTAAATAAAGATGCAAGACGAGCGCGGCGCGTTGTGAAAGTTAAATAAAAGTTGTACATACACAATGGCCCTTGCAGCATACCGCTTCTGAGCCTTTGTAAGAGTTGAAAGAACAGGAAACATGCGCTTTCAAAATTGGGGGGAAGGGGGAGCGCTGATGCAAGCAGAGGCTCCAGAGTGGGTATAACAAGGAGTCCACAAACAACAATAATGAAAGTTTAAAAATTGACTGTGTGCCCGTGTTGTTAATATAAAATGGCGATATGCGTGTGTTTGCAGGTAATTTAAATACAAATGCAAGAAGAGAAAAAGCTGTGTTGTGAAAGTTAAATAAAAGTTGTACTTACACAATGGCCCCTTGCAGCTCGACCTAAACAAGCATTGGCGGCCCCTTTGAAGTGAAGCTCTAATTGGGGGGCAGGAGAAGTGAGGCCAAGCGCTCGCTGGGGTGAATGCCTGAGGCCGAGCGCACACTGGGGAAGCTTCAGATGCCTGTGGGAGGGAGGCTGATGGCTTTGATGTGGACGCGCGTTCCGCACGAGTGCACCACACGAACTGTCCAAAATCCGCGATGGTTTCAGACCTTGGTTTGCCCTCTATACTCACGTCTATTATCCCTTGCTGGATTAATAGGCGAGACCAAAAAAGGTTATACACCTTTTTCAGCAGCCGCTGGCAACTAGGAAGAGTGGGGGGGGGGGGGAGTAAATGGGAGGTGGCTGGGTGCATGCATGCAAGGCGAGTGGAGACTATAAATAAAAAGAAATAGCCACTTACCTTGCTTGCTGCACGATGTCCTCCTCGCTCCAGTCCATCTTCTGCTTCTGTCTCCTCTACGCTCTATTGGCTCCAGCTAATTCCCCTAACCAATCCTAGCACTGCTCTAATGCTGGCCGGTATGAAGAAGCACCAGGATTGGATGGAGCAGCCTCTCTCGGCACTCTCAAGAGCACTAGAGGCCTGTGCTTTCTCTAACCCAGCTGACTAAGGTAGCAGGGTTAAAGAGGTTTAAAATATGCATGTCTGGCTGGCCCTCACAAGACAGCCAGCCAAAGAGACATACACACTTTAAACTTAAGTGCACACAGGGCCGGATTGGCTACCGGGCATTTTGACATTCTACAGAGCTGGGGGCTGATTTCGTTGATGGGGACCTGCGTGTGCAAAACGAAATTCGTTTCGCATTGTTGATTTTGAAGCACACGCAGGTCTCCATCTACGAAATTAGCCCCCACCGCAGTGACATCAGCCCCCAGCTCTGCAGAATGCCCGGTAGCCAGTCCGGCCCAGAGTGCACAGCCAGCACACATCTCCTCCCTGCTGCAGCAGTGGCCCGGCCCCTTCCTAACACACTGTTCGGACAGGTTGATAAAAAATAAAATGGTAATATACGTTATCACCATTTAATTTTTCATCTCTGGGGCTTTTCTGGGGAACATTTTGTTTAGTGGGTGAAGCTTCTCTGCCCTACTTCTTCTCCATAGAATGTTTATGTAGCTGGTGGAGGTCCTGTCATTTGGAGCCCAATACATCTCCCAGTCGAACATGACCCTTTTATTTGAAAGTTTTGGTACATATTGACTTTCAGATTTCAGTTATTGTGAAAATCAAAGACTTAGCAACGGCATTCTGCAGGAAAAGTTTGATTTCCATAACTGCTGTTGCTGGCATGGAGAAATAAATTATGTGATAGCTGCTAGCTATTTTCATATTTAGTAGCCACAGTCAACTCACACCCACCTCGGGCTTGCAAATTAAAAACTGGTTATTCAAAACAGAATAGTAGTTCAAGTTCAAATAACTTTATTTGATTCAGTTGAATCATAAAAGTGTACGTACATACATTAAAAAAAGCAAGACAGAATATGCATAGGGAATTAATGTGCAAAGATTAAATATATAGTACATCTATTTTCGATTCCTAGGTCATATTATCCCATCACTGAATCTATAAGTTTGAAGAGGAACCTCCTACCATTCCACAACATATGTAGACAAGATATTAAAAACGCCCAAAATTACTGCAATTTATATTCATACATTAAAACATTAAAACATGACTTAATATGCATAGGAAACATTTGTGCAAAGAGTAAATATGCAGTAAACCGAATTTCTTCTCCTAGGTCATATTATTCCAGCACAGATTATATGAATTTGAAGAAAGCCTCCTACAGTTCTACAACATATTTATGCAAGATATTAAAAACCCCTAAAATCACAAAAAATGTAAGTTCATTTCATGATTCATAATGTTTCCTGATGAAAAGTGCAGTTCTAAAGATAACTGCAGCAGATAATGACCGCCAATAATTAAAACCCTCCTAACAGTAACAGGGCCGGATTTCCTTTAAAGTGTCCTTGGGTCTTTATAAAGCGTGCAAAACAACATAAAGTCCATTGTGCTCTTTTGGGCTAAATTATTACAGGGACAGTGGGTTAGTCTCCCACACCAGCCTGCCCGATTGGGGAAAGCCACAAGAAAGTGTAATGTGCAAAGGCGAAATCTGGTCATTAGGAAACGTGATTGAACATGCGTGGTAAAAGACAAGTAAAATTGCGGTTGGCTTTGAAACACACAATCTATTAATCCATGATCTGGGTTAGACATACACATTTCAGTACCAAATGCATTTTTTATAACCTGTTTCATGTCTTGTTGGATTCCCTCCGGATTATCATAGTAATTTTCCAAGCCAATTTTATAAAAGGTATCTTTGATATAACGTAACCAAGGGATTGACATTGCGTTATCAAGATTCATACAATCTCTTAGGATACTTCTTGAAAAAAATAAGTCCTCCGGGGTCCAGATTTCCCCCCATAGAATCAATGGGGCAATGTTTATTTTATCTTTTACATAATCCAGACCCACTTCAGAGTGACATAAAAAGTGAAAAAAACTGCTGGGAATTCAGTAACCTTTTTAAAAATGTGTTCTCTAGAATCTGGTTCTGGAAACTTTTTTTTTTTTTTAAACCTTTATTGACATTTAAACCAAATACAAGTATGGGCCTACAACCCCGGGGGCCGGCCGCTAAGCAGTTAGATTAACAGAGAGCAATTTTAATCACATGCAGCACCTCGGGGAGCAGAATCTCCATGCTAGCGTACTCTTGGCCACTGAACAGCCCAATTAGAAAAACAGGATATAAAAGGTTTTCATTTTATAATATAGGATGGAAGGATCAGGTGCCGAACAATTTCCCAGCAGCGAAAATGGCAGGCAGAATAGTAAACGTATCGACAATAAACAGTAATCGATCAAATCAATGGCGCTGAAACAAGAGGTCAGGAAGTGAAGGAATATTACGGTCAATTCGCGCCTGCAGTTACCTGCCCTAAGACCCAAAAAACACCACGAACATTGAGGCACAGATGAAAAAGCAGGGATTGATACCAAAGGAAACCCACTGCACTGACCCAGAAAAGAAAAAGACAAAGAAAGATAAAAGAAGAGAAAAAAGGCCATAGAAACAAAAATAAAAACGAAAGATCCCCTCCCCCAACCCCCCACCCTGCACCCCTGCAGAGGACTACGGCCCCACCCCCCAGCAGTGTGCCTGTCGCCCGAGAACCAAACCCGAAATATAGAAGACGAAGAGAAAAAAGAGAAAGAAAGGAAACCCCACCTAACGGGGAAGCGGAGGAGGGCGATAGTCTATGCGCTCCCGGTCTCTCCCCCCCCGCCCTATCAAAGGGGCCCCCCTAAGCCAACACAAGTAAAGTTGTCCACCATACAAAAATACCCCGGGGGGGAACCACAAACCCCCCGCCCCGGAATCCGTCTGTTGATGAAGCAGTCCCGTTACCAATAGATCCACCGTAAACGATTCAACCCACAATCTCAGCCTTGGCCCTGTCTAACAAAGTTGCCGTGTCCCTCGGATAAGAAAAGCCGCATCCCCGGAAAGTCAAAGTTCACCCAGAAGCAGCCGGAGCTTGAGTCAGCAATTAGGAGAGGAATGGCAGGTCCCAACGCACACAGCTTGCACCAACGATGTCCCTCCCCGTCCCCGAAGCCAAGCATCGTTCCATCCGCCATATTGGGAGACCGATTGGGGAGGGGGTGCGACTCGTTCCGACACAGATCAAAGTGTGGGCCAACAGTGTCCAGGATGGGGGAAGCAGTGAAATGCTCCGATAACTGTAGGACCGATGTTTCCGAGAACTTAAGAGAGTCACTAATCTCAGCACACACAATGAATTCCGTTTCTTCGGGGGCAGGCACAGCTTCCAGCACCGGGTCCAAACACACCAGTAGGGCTTCCAACAAGGGGCAAGTCGGCTGCCGGGTCTCAAAGAGCAAGTCAGGGCTCGTTCCCGGTCCTATGATTCCATCTGTTGCCGACAGCCAATGATTGACCTGGGCCCTCACCATCGCGTGAAGCGCCGCAACTTCCGCCATTAACATCCGCAAGGAAGGGCCACATTGAGTCCGTTCCGCCGGGTTCCATTCGGCCGCAGGCATAACGATCCCCACGGAGAGGCTCCCTCTCCGGGGCAGGATACGCCGGAGCAGGAACAGGCCGTGAGGGACGGGCCAGCAACATGCAGCAACGCGCGGCGGGACCCCTACCCCGGGGCACCAGCGGTGCTAGTGCCGGGCCTCCGGGCCGGGGCCCCCGCGACGCAGCACCGCGCACCACCCATCGCCTCACCTCAGGTACAGCACCAGGCAGCAAATGGTTGCAAAGTAGTTCAGAGAAATTTTCGAAAGTTCCAGGGACCGGACCCAACCACCCTCGGCAGTCCGTTGTTGTTCACTTTGGACCCGGGTAGACCAGAAATCGAGACCCCGGCTTCCAGTCTGGGTTAGGCCTCAAAACATTTTCGATGTTACTTCACACCAGAACATCAGAAAACTTCCGCGATCACACCATCGGGATGCAGACTAGTTTACCCACACGAATCCGGGGCAGGAGATCAGGATATTCGACAGGAGAAGCGAGCGGAGGGCGGGGGTCAGCGGAGCCGGGAGACTATGCGGCCATCTTGGTTGGTGTCGTAGCTCCTCCCCCGGATCTGGGAACTTTGATGGTAGCCCCATACTCCTGGGCCAAAGGTGGCTACTGACAGACATTTCGATTTATATAATGTTAACATTTCTGCTACCAGTTTATGTCTGAGTTTACCAGCAAAGCGAAAAAGCCCCTCTATTATTCTGCTAGTATTTTGACTTCTAGCCACAATTACATTATTCCAATTTAATTTGTTATTAAAAACATTCACCAAGGGGGGAGGAGCCAAGACAGCGACTGTGATGGCCGCTTAAGACCTCGGCTCCGTGGCCCTTCTCCTCCCGATTGGATATCCTGCAATAGATCCTGGACTTATTTCATGCTCCTGCGTCGGTGAGGACGCCCGGTCACAGGTCGCGTGACCCCGAGAGCTCTCCCGGCCGCACACCCGGAGAAACATCCATTTACATCTTGCGGCCTGCAATGACGACGGAACCGGGACAGTGCGTTGAAGACGGGGCCAGGCACTAAGTGAACAACAGCGGCCACCCGTGCGGGGGAGGAGTCGGTCAGCTGGAGTACTGGGATTATCGGCTTGCTTCTTGCCGAGGACAGCTAGAACAACTAGCGGTGCGGATCGGAATGTGCTCAGCGTGGGAGTCTCGAGGGATGGTGTAACTACGCGTCTAACTGCAAGTGAGCCGATCGGACGCTGCTGGCCGCCCGGCCCGCTTTTGGCGGGCTGTTCCCGAATTTTTGCATGAACTGTTCCCTTTCACGGATGGCTCGTATCGGATGCCGCCAATTAGGCATTTATTGACACTGCACTCCCAGAATTGCTGCAGTACTATGGAGCCTGACATGCCTTTGTTTGGGGCTCGGTCCCACACGTTGAGGGAACGGCTTGCTGCCCAACTCGATAATGTGGAGTGTACCGCCCGAGGTGCTGGCTTGCAGCAAGGAGGGGAGTGCATGGAGGTGAGGAGCGTGGAAGTGATGGCACATGGAGTTGGATTGACGTGTCTTGACCTTCTGGCGGCTCTTGGTGCCCTACACTCCACCCTGGAACAAGGCGCCCAAGCACTGGGGACTAAATTGGATGCCATTGTGTCTACCTCGAGACTCCCGATGCCAGACGGTCTTCAGGCTCACGATGACCTGCCTGGTTCTGTACCCAAGAGAAGAGCGATGGCTGCCCCTGTGAGCATTGCAACACCGGAGGTCCCGGTTCGTGTGGTAACTAGTGCGCAGGCTTCCGGATGTTCGGACTGTTCGGTGGGACTAACACTGGATCCGGAGGTGGCAGTGTCGCTCTACACTATGCTCCTGAAGACCCTGGAGATGCCTCAGATACTGTCGGACATTTTGTTTCCCTTCTCCCTCCCGGATATTGTGCATGCGACCTGGAAGGCATGCTCCGAAGTGGTGTTGAGATCGTTGGACTACCATGTTGATGACTGTATTTGTATTCGGATATGTCGCCTCATTGTGTGTGGACTGCAGTCTGGGCTAGATTTGAGACTCCGCTCCCTCGCAATATTTGTTGTGGGAATGGGTCGACTGTGGTTGGACTCCGTTGGTACATCAGTTCGCACGGGACAGGGTTGAGGTTGTGTCCTGGATTGCTGGAGTTTGATTTCCTGGTGACTATGTCTGACATGCCTTCTGTTGATTGAAATGATGGTCGCACGGGTGCCGGTTTGAATAGCTGGGGTTTGGACGGGTGTGTGGCTGGGGGCCAGTATAATAATTTTGTCTCCTCCTCCACTTTCTTTCTCTTTTGTCTAACTATATTTCGGGTCTCATTTAGGGCGACGGGCACACTGCTGGGGGGGTAGGCCATGGCCTTCTGCAGGGGTGCGGGGTGGGGGGTTGAGGGGGGGTTTCTTTCTATTTTCTTGTTTCTTCCTTGGTTCTATGGCCCTTTTTCTTTACTCTTTTTCTGCCTTATCGTTCCACAGGGTTCCTGTAGCGTACTCAGTTTTTGTGGGGTGGGGCACTGGTTTATCACGTATAGTGATTGTATTGATGGCTACTTTGTATTGTTTATTTCGCCCTTCACTCCCACTTTAATTGCTAAGCTGGTTGCCTTTGCACATTTTGATGGCCAGCTGTAGGTCCTGAAACGATCGCTTGGCACTGATCCTGTAAAAAAAAAAAAGAAACCTCATCCATCCTGGTATCGCACTGGTACGGTCAGTTCAGTTCATTTTTGTCTTTATTTCGAATAAAATTCATAAAAGACAACATACATAATAAAATATTTAAAAACCTATACAAGCCAATAAACATACAATCATTTCATAATAATTAATTTAAAAGGGTTTTCGATTTCTTTGCACGAATCAGCCACACCCACCCCAAAAATTTGGCTACACAGATCACAGACAATTCAGTTCGTATATCACGTAATTTCAACAGGGCTTCACGATTTCCCCCACAATTCAAGGTTTTGCAAATAGGTTTCAACCATTTCAGTCGAGGCGATCGATATGCTGGGCATGCGAAAAACAGATGACCAATACTTTCTACCTGGTCAGGACAAAAAAAACATTTATTACTTGTTTCTTTCGCCCACTTTGCAGTAAAGGAGTTGGTCGGCAAAGTGCCCACCCGAAACTGATGATACAGCTTACGGTCTAGGGTTTTGCAGATCAAGTCCCAATAGGGCTCAAGGGACGGTGTTACCTTATATGTTAGAAAAAGTCCTGTTAGGCTGTTGTCAGAGGAAAGAGTGACCAGTGCAGATTTCTTTGCAGCCCAGAACTGATCTTTAAACTCTTGTTTGGATGGGAACCTAGAGCATTCAGGTTGTAACCATAATTCGGGGAGGCCCATTGAATACAATATTTGTTTTACTTCCCAGAGCCATGGGATTTTGTGAGCACCCCACAATGATTTGACCTCGCCCAATTCATGAGCGAAAAGGCTAAGCTCTGGAGTCGTCCAAAGGCGACACCAGAGTGCTACGAGACGATACTGCGCCGTCTCGTTCAAAGGTCTACAACCTAGATCTAAAAGCAATGGTTTTATTGGTGATGATTGTGGAAGCCCCACCAGGTTCCGCAGAAACCTATTCTGTGCTGTGTTTAGTGCTGACAAATCTTTGTAACCCCATATGTCTGCTCCATACAGGGTAGCAGCATTGGCCTTGGCCGCATAAATTTTTACCGCTGGTATAATGCGTTTGGTCAAGGTTTTTTTTTGTTCCTGCAATAAACATCCCGTAAGGCGAACAAATTTAAGTTTTAAAACCTCCAACTGGGGGTTCCAGGTAAGTTGGTGATCAAGAGTCACGCCCAAATATGTCATGACCTTGACCTGTTCAATTGGGGCACCATTCAAAGTAACCGAACTTTTAATAGGTTTGTTTTTGTTAAAAACCATGAATTTGGTTTTGTCGACATTGATCTGTAGGTCATTGTTTATACAAAACTCAGCAAATCTATTCAGGGCTACCTGTAACCCGCTCCGGGTTTTAGAAAGGAGCAGGGTGTCGTCGGCGAATATTAACATGGGATACTTTAATCCCGCCAGGGTAGGTGCATCTGTTTGCGTATCACTAAAGAATGCAACCACCTGGTTGATAAACAGGAGAAACAGGGTAGGGGCCAACACGCAGCCCTGGCGCACCCCCCGTTGGACTGGGAAGCTGTTGGTCACCTGACCCTGTCTCCCCCATCTTACCTGGGCAAAATTATCCTCATGTAAGCGCCTGACTAGTTCTAAAAGTTCAACGGGGAGACCCATAAGTCTGAGGGCTTCCCATAGTTTTGTCCTAGGGACCAAGTCGAAGGCCGACCTAAGATCAACAAAGGCGGCATAGATGACCCCACCGCCCAAGAAAACCACCTTCCAATACAGCATGGTAAGTCGGAACACCTGATCCAGGGTGCTGGTGCCTGATCTAAACCCTGCCTGCAAGGGGGAGAGTATGTTATTCTGCTCGATCCACCCCTGTATTCTTGCTAGGGCCATTCTTGATACAACTTTTTGAATAGAGTCGATCAGGCTAATGGGGCGATAGTTGTTCGGTGATGATCGGTCCCCTTTCTTATAAACTGGAAGTATCTCAGCACCTTTCCAGGATTGTG
Organism: Lissotriton vulgaris; assembly: GCF_964263255.1. Classification (NCBI taxonomy): domain Eukaryota; kingdom Metazoa; phylum Chordata; class Amphibia; order Caudata; family Salamandridae; genus Lissotriton; species Lissotriton vulgaris. Next base: position 585,731,871 of record NC_141697.1, on the reverse strand, counting down.
GTATCCTTGCCCCTGCTGCGATAGAGTTTGCTAGAGTTGTGATATATGGAACCCACAGATCAAGGTTCAATTTAAAAAGGTCCGCTGGTATGGCATCTAAACCTGGGGCTTTGCCAGACTGGACAGAACCTAGGGCATGTACAGTGTCTGAGGTGCAGAAAGTAAGCCTATCCCCATACAATATTGGTGTTATCCCCACTGTAGGCTCAATTGGCAACTCCTGTTCAATATTTGTAGCTTTAAATTGGGCGGAGAAAAATTCCACCCAATCCATAGCGGAAACATGATTTACAGGGATTTGGGAATCCGAATCCCTGCCCCATCTACCTATCTCCCAGAATTTTACTTGATTAGACGACTCACAGGCTTTGAGGAGATATAGCCAGTATGAATCGTCCCAATCCCTCTTAGCTTCCCAAAGGGTGTGTTTATAAAACTGTCTAGCTTTCCTGATATCAGGGGTTATTCTGGTTTTAACAGCTGCTATTAGTTTGCTGTGGGCTTCTCTGCAGTTCCTATTATACCATCTATTGTGTGGATTGACTTTCTGGTTTTTAGATGGCCTGGTGAGAAGATTTTTGAGAGCCGCAAAACATTTCTCGTGGAGATCAATAGTAATGGACTCTACCCCGCCATTGGGAGATAATACAGTCATCCTATTTCTTGTGTCTAGGACCAACTCCTCTATTTGACAGATAAGCTCTGGGTCAGCTGTGACCCTTGACCATTTGACCCGTCTTCTGTTATCACACAGGACTAGGTCAGATGTTATACAAGCTGTTTCTGTTTGGGGGACACCTAATCCAGGAACCCTGAGCCCCAGGGAGAGAGGATTATGATCACTCTCTGGCCTGGTCTCTATTAACATATCTATTACGCGTGACCAGGATTCTATATTGACCAATATATAGTCAATGCGACTTGCACTAATCCCATTATCGAAGGTTGGTTTCCCCAGTTTGTCAGACGGACTACGGCCATTCACTGCCCGAAGCCCCCACTCCAGGCAGAGCCCCAGCCAATGGAGGGCAGCCTCCGTTCCCCTAACACCCTTAGTTATAGCTAACGGGGGGATATTCCAGGCGGTATCTTCATCAATCCCCACATCCTCAGCTAAACTCAGGATGGGTTCGAATGAGCAATTCAGATCACCAGCCACTAAGACAAGATGATCACTTTTATACTTATTCAGGAGGTGTTCAAGGTCATTAAGAATGGGTTGCTTCCTCCCACCCTGACAACCTCGGGCATAGATGTTAATTAACTCTGGTACGGTCATTATCCTGAGCTACAATAGGGCAATTGGAAGATGTAATGTTGCATGCTTATGTCTTTATTGATTTGCTTGCCCGTGATTGTATCTGCTTTATGTACAATAAAGGTTTACCAAAAATTAAAAAAAAAAAAAACATTCACCAAGAAGGTAAAATTTGTCATCTTATCAATCATTTTTTCCTTTACAATAAATGTCCTTGTTTTTGTCGAATTGGGACCGCAGACCATAATAAACGATTTACTGAAATGTACCTTTAAATCCAATTCCATCATAAATTCAGTAAATGCGTTCAAACATTTTTGGAGGCTATTGGCTGTTAAGGACATCAACACTGTATCGTCTGCATAAGACAGCAATGGAACCCGTTTACCTTCTATGCTTGGGGAAATCCAATTGCTGTTCTAACAGGAATAATTCTAATCCATTTGTATATATTAGGAATAAAAAAGGGGCCAGATTGCATCTCTGGCGTACTCCTCCGTAGAAGCAATGGGCCTAGTCTTCTTTCCTCCAGTGCCAAAGCGAATGGCTACGGTAGTAGACACATGTAGCCTACGCAACAGGGTAATGAGGGGTTCTTCAAAACCCATATTTTCCATCAGTGTCGACAAATTCCCACGGCTCACTGTATCAAAAGCACTGGACAAGTCCATGAAGGCCAGGTGGATCAATCCCCTCCTGGCCTTCATGTACTTGCCTATGATCATGGATAAGTTGAGGCACTGTTCATTTCTTCCCTTCCCCTGTCTAAAGTCATATTGGAACTTCGATATAAGTCCAGAGGCATTGGCCCATGACTCCAAACGTGCAAGGATTACCCTCCCCATTACCGTGCACGTGGCGTCAAATATAGAGATCGGCCTATAGCATGTGGGGTCATTCCGGTTACCTTTTTGGTTTCGCCTGGCGATCCGCTGCGCAGCAGCGTTCGCCAGGCGAAAACTTTTGTTTACAAGTATGGGGCTTTGTTCCGCCTCTCTGTTCCATTGGCTAGCTCCATAAATGGAGGCTAGCCATTGGAACAGAGATGCGTCACTCATTCCCCGAGCAGATTCGTGGGCGTTCCGGCGATTTTCACTCCTCCCGCCCATTTTCGTGCGTCATGTGGCGGTGGACGGTTGTTTTTTTTCTTCTTTCGTATCGGCATGTTGGTTTCATTTCCAACGTGTGCTTTGCAGGGGTGGGCTGCGCGATTTCACTTTCCAAGAGTTGCTAACAGGTAAGCGGCATATTTTACCATTTTTTATCCCGTTCCCGCGCCCCCTCCTGCTGTCCGTGAGCCGTTCCCGCGCCCCCTCCCGCTGTCCGTGTGCCCGTCCCCGCCCCCCCTCCCGCTGTCTGTGTGCCCGTCCCCGCCCCCCCTCCCGCTGTCTGTGTGCCCGTCCCCTCCTCCCGCTGTCTGTGTGCCCGTCCCCCCTCCCGCTGTCTGTGTGCCTGTCCCCCCTCCCGCTGTCTGTGTGCCCGTCCCTCCTCCCGCTGTCTGTGTGCCCGTCCCCCCTCCCGCTGTCTGTGTGCCCGTCCCCCCTCCCGCTGTCTGTGTGCCCGTCCCCCCTCCTGCTGTCTGTGAGCCCGTCCCCCCTCCCGCTGTCCGTGAGCCCGTCTCCCCTCCTGCTGTCCGTGTGCCTGTCCCCCTCCCGCTGTCCGTGTGCCCGTCCCCCTCTCGCTGTCCGTGTGCCCGTCTCCCCTCCCGATGTCCGTGTGCCCGTCCCCCCTCCCGCTGTCCATGAGCCCGTCCCCCTGCAGCGCTGCAAGCCACGCTGGAGTGATGGCCCGGTGCACCGCACAATGTGTGCACGGTTACTTTCCCTTTAAGAATCCTTAGACTCATCATTACAGAGAATAGTGGAGGTGGGAAGAAAAAAGCAAGTTCAAGGCAGGAAAAAAAGTTTCCTTGGAGAAAAAATGCAGGGCCTGTCCCTCTGCCTGATGTCAGACCCGCCTTTAATAAAACCCTAAAGAGCCGGGGAAAGGACAGAGCTGGGTGCCGGGACCAGCCAGGCCGGGATTGCTGGGAACTCTCTTAAGTGGTGTTTTTTTGGATTTTAAAGCAAGGGTGCCATTCTAGGTCCAATCAATGTATCTAGCCCCGGCTGACAGGGATGAGGTGGCTTCTGTCCTGGGTCCTAGCAGCACACAGTTTCTGCCAGGTGAGTGAGGGGCGAACAGGAAGGGGGGGTGTGGGGCGAGGGGGGGGGGGGAGACTGCTGTCAATGTTCACACTGAGAGGGCAGGTCGGTGCACTTCCAGAAGTGGGAAATCTGGCAGTGCTGGATTTATTGCATTCACGTGTGTATTGAGGTGTGAAGTTAGAGGTCCTTGCGTGACCCGATGCAACTTTTATTCCAGACAGTCTGAAAAGTTAATTACTGCTGAGTGTGAAGCGTGAGGCGCGCGCCACAACTGTGCTCGGCAGATTGGTAATGGTGTTTCCATGGGCTGCGCAGCAAAGGGTGTTATTTGAATGGGAAAGTAGGTGTTTTAAATGCTAATTTTTGTGGAAAGGGCACAGGCTGGAGTGAGTGGCTGCGTGAGACACGACACACGCGGCAGCAGCTGCAGTGACTGGGGGGGGGGCGGGGGAGGAGAGAAAGGCATGGCTGGGAGCACAGCTTGACAGATGCACCGGCGGACTCAGCACTGGGTCACTGTCCCCCCTCTGCGCTCTGGGCACGAGAGCCCCTGGCACAATGCCTGTTCCAGGCACCGACAAGGAGGCAGGGGCTGCCACAGAAGCCAGGCATTCGGACCTGGAGGGCTGGAATGCTCTACCACCAGTGCTTACTGGGCACGGAAGCCCATGCCAAATGCCTGTACTGAAGTGTCGGGAAGCGCTCAGCTGGGGCGCAGACTCTACACCAATGCCTGCCCAGATCATGTCCTGGCAGCCTTGGGCACTCTGTTTGCCTTTTTTTACAGCCGTCTTCAGCAGGGCATCCAACCTGCACTGGGTACAGCAGGTGCTCAGTGCGCGGCTACACCTGGCACCGAGCAAACCCCGGTCACTGTAGTCTTTGCACCCAGTCAGGCATTGGGCACTGTAAACGATGGTACCCAGCCAGACAAGAGCACAGCATCTCTGCCACCCGGAGTCAGTAACCGAAGGACGGGAGCCCCCGGGCAGCCTGGCACGCAACCTGCAAGGGCCACTGCCAAAGGTGGAAACCGGCTGTTTCTGTCACCCTCCCTAGCCAAGGAATGACAACATCTGGCACTCAGCCTTATCCGGGCAACGTTCCAATAATACATAGCCTGAGCTGAGCATGGCAACCTTTGATACCCTCCTTGGCTAGGGCATGGCAACCTCTGGCACACAGCCTACTCACGGCAAGGTATCGCTAACACCTACCAAGCCTGACCTGAGCGGCTGAGCCTGGCAGCCTCTGGCACCTAGTGTGGCATGGGCAAGGTGCCTCTAGCACCAGCCTGGCATGAGCATGGCAGCCTCTGGCACCTAGCATGGCAGTGACATGATGCATCTGGCACATAGGCTGACCTCAGCATGGCAGCCTCTGGCACCTAGCGAGGCAAATATGTGGTACCTCTGGCACATAGCCTGACCTGAGGATATCAGTCTCTGGCACTTAGTCTGGCAGGGACACGACACATCTAACAGCACCTAGAGACATTAGCAGGACAGCCTCGCGGGGATCATTGTCTAAAAAACGCTCTCATTGTTCTGGATTCGGACAAACGCGGGAGTATAGACAAACAGACAAACAAAAGACATGACGTGCCCAGCCCACGCGAGGAAGATGTGTGTATTGAGGACTGGGCACTGCTCTTTGTACAGAGAGACCCCCCCCCCCCCCCTACCCCCCATCCAGTGGGGTGGGGGAGGGGGCTTTACACGGTGCGCTTGAAAAGGATTTATTTGGAGGTTTAATCAGGGCTTTAAGCGGGTGGGTCTCACGGGTCTGAGCACCGGCAGTTTTTAGATTTCGTCTGGCGATCCGCTGCACAGCAGCGTTCGCGCAGGCGAAATCTTTTGAGAACAGTCTGGGGCTTTGTTCCGCCTCTCTGTTCCATTGGCTAGCTCCATAAATGGAGGCTAGCCATTGGAACAGAGATGCGTCACTCATTCCCCGAGCAGATTTGTGGGCGTTCCGGCGATTTTTACTCATCCCGCCCATTTTCGTGCTTGCTCCCCTGCACCCTGGCTGTGCTTGCTTCCCTGCCCCCTGGCTGTGCTTGCTTCCCTGGCTGTGCTTGCTCCCCGCCCCTGGCTGTGCTTGCTCCCCCGCCACCTGGTTCCCCTTCCCCTGGCTGTGCTTGCTCCCCTGTCACCTGGAAATTATATGTAGTTAAGACTGAAAGAAAACTGAAAGTACGAATTTCTGAACATAAAAGTACTATTAGGAATAAAAACATGAAGAGTAGCCTAGCATCCCATTGGACTCAAGAAAGACACTCTGTATCTCAGATACAATTTTCTGTGTTTAAACAAGTTTCTCATTCTGAGGGCACAGTTTGCACCCGATCCCTCCTCCAGAGAGAAACATTCTGGATAAAAAAACTGGGTACTCAGGACCCGAAAGGGTTAAATGAAAGAATAGATTTTGCATGTTTTCTGTAATTGAGGCAATGTGGTTACTGTTGATACGTGTACATGCTTGAGAATTTAACACCTTAGATGCGGCGCAAATATCCCTCCCCAGTGCTGCGCTGTCCATTGGAACTAGTGCTGAATGGACGTCCAATGGTCGTGCGCAGCACTGGGGAGGTAGTGCTGCCGTCTGCCAACGCCCCGACGCAGCACTTAAGAGGTTAAACATTTTTGTGACATCTGAATATTGACCATCATATGTGTTTATTGAAAGCCAGTTCACACCATAGTGTTTATTCTTTACAAAAATGCACGACCTTTTCCACACATCATTTTACTTTTCACCTTTAGAGAGTAAGCACACCTGAATAGTTCTCTCTTAGTTTCACTTTTTTAAGGTTGGCGTTCCGTTACAGGACGGCTAGTAAATATGGACCTTTATTGTTTTATCACCTGAGATTGTTGATTCTGTGGCCCTGTAAAGCTTCGCTGCAAATATTGTGTGTATCCGATTGCGAGTGAGGATTTGCGTTTACACTTTGTTCGAGATCGTGTTTACTGTTCAAAGATGGTGGCCGTTCTTAGTCCGCCGTTTGTTTTAATTGAACATTAGAGCCGCGTTTCAGAACCATTGATGAGAACCGCGAAAGAGAGCAAGGAGGCGAGGAGTGGATAGAAGGAGTCAGAAACTTCATTTGTGAGTATTTTATTGCGGGGAGTGTTTACACGGACTTGTTGGGCGGAGATATAGTTGAAACTAAGGTTTTGGCACGATTGTGTTTTATGCAGGCACAGTAATCAGTCTGAGTAGACCTTCGGGGGAGATCGACATTTTGGAATACACCAAGTGAAAGAGGGCATTGTCTTGTATCGGTAAGATTATAGTTTGTTAACCGGTTTATTTAGAGAGTTTATGGTTACATGAAGAGAGTAAGTGTTGATATACAATGGTTTTTTCAGAACTCGTAGAAATCTTTTGATGTGAGGACCAAGTAAGTATCAGCATGATTTTTTTTTAATGTTCTTTTGAGCACCAAGGTGTGGAAAAGGGTCTGTTTGTTACACTCAAAGCATGGAATTATACACACAGCAAACACTATTCAGATTCACTATTATTGTAAATACAGTTTTTTTGATACTGTTTCTTGAAACTTCAGCATGGAAAGGTTGCTGCTGATTGTGTTGCATTGTTATTTTTTAGATGAAAAAGGCTCCCGATGAAGGGTCTTGTATGACCCGAAATGCATTGAGCACTTAAAAAGGAAACACAGAAGAAATTGTGGAAACCAATTCCCTTATGAAAAAAATGTGTGAAATGTAATGTGACTATATCTTCATGAATAAGCATTGTTTTTTTGATGATGTATGTCTAAAATTTACATTTTGGTGTCGAAATAAAACACTAAGAATGTGTAACTTATAAATTACTTTGAGAAATTTGTGTTACTTTAGAAAGGTACAACCGATTGCTATAGTGCGTGGGGGTCGGGACCTTTGGTCTCGAGATAGGGATGTGCTTGCTTCCCTGCCACCTGGCTGTGCTTGCTTCCCTGCCACCTGGCTGTGCTTGCTTCCCTGCCACCTGGCTGTGCTTGCTTCCCTGCCACCTGGCTGTGCTTGCTTCCCTGCCACCTGGCTGTGCTTGCTCCCCTGCTCCCTCGCTGTGCTTGCTTCCCTGCCCCCTCGCTGTGCTTGCTTCCCTGCCCCCTCGCTGTGCTTGCTTCCCTGCCCCCTCGCTGTGCTTGCTTCCCTGCCCCCTCGCTGTGCTTGCTTCCCTGCCCCCTCGCTGTGCTTGCTTCCCTGCCCCCTCGCTGTGCTTGCTTCCCTGCCCCCTCGCTGTGCTTGCTCTCCTGAGTGTGTGTGTGTGGCTCTGGGTGGGTGTGTGTGGCTCTGGGTGGGTGTGTGGGGCTCTGTGTGGGTGGGTGTGGCTCTGGGTGGGTGTGTGTGGCTGTGGGTGTGTGGGGCTCTGTGTGTGTGTGTGTGGCTGTGTGTGGCTCTGTGTGTGTGGCTCTGTGTGTGTGTGTGTGTGGCTCAGCGCTCGTGTTATTGAACAACTGACATTGATTGCAATTAGCTCTGTGTATAGCGCTACTTACCCCACATAAACCTCTGCTGGCGCTTTCATTGTGGTGCACCTCAAGGTGTGTAGCGCTTTGGATATTTCACTTTCGTGCATCTGTTTACCTTGCAGCCATTTTGTATTGACCCCTTGGCCCGTCCCAGACCCTCCCTGCACCTAGATCCCGCCTCCCAGCTGACCCTCCCACCCACAGAGGTAGAGCCTGCGCTTGCCCTCGTGTAGAGCTGTGACCATCCTGCTCCACGCAGTAACGGTCGCTCCCTTCACCTCCCTCTCCTGGTGGTACAGTATATACTACTGCTATTCAACTTGCTGTACTGTTTATATCTCGCTTACATCTCATTAGAATAGCATTGAGTAGCGCTCGTGACTTCTGCCTGCATTTCATTTTGATCAGCTGTGTGCAGCGCTCGTGACTTCTGCTGGTATTTCATTTTATTAGCTGTGTGCAGCGCTCGTGACTTCTGCCTGCATTTCATTTTGATCAGCTGTGTGCAGCGCTCGTGACTTCTGCTGGTATTTCATTTTAATGAGCTGTGTGCAACGCTCGTGACTTCTGCTGGTATTTCATTTTAATGAGCTGTGTGCAGCGCTCGTGTTATTGAACAACTGACATTGATTGCAATTAGCTCTGTGTATAGCGCTACTTACCCCACATAAACCTCTGCTGGCGCTTTCATTGTGGTGCACCTCAAGGTGTGTAGCGCTTTGGATATTTCACTTTCGTGCATCTGTTTACCTTGCAGCCATTTTGTATTGACCCCTTGGCCCGTCCCAGACCCTCCCTGCACCTAGATCCCGCCTCCACAGACACGCCATTGACCTCTGGAATCTACTCGACACCATCTCTCCGGACGTCGCCTTCCTAACAGAAACATGGATGAATGCCTCTTCAGCCCCAGACATCACCATTGCCATCCCGGAAGGCTATAAGATCATTCGCAAGGACCGTACCGGCCACACAGGAGGAGGCATCGCTATCGTCCATAAGAAATCCATCCGCATCTCAACCAGCTCAGACGTCAATCTCGCCAACTCTGAACACCTTCACTTCCAGATCCACATCGACTCCAAGACCACACTCAGAGGCACCCTCCTTTACAGGCCACCAGGACCCCGCTCACAATTTAGTGAAGACATCACGGACTTCATCACTCCACACGCGCTCCCCTCCGAGGACTACATCCTTTTGGGAGACCTCAACTTTCACCTTGAAAAGAACAACGACCGCAACACCACCACCCTTTTGGACAACCTCGCAAACCTCGGACTTAAACAACTTGTCACTACCCCCACCCACATCGCAGGTCACACACTCGACCCTATCTTCACCTCCAGCAAGCATGTTTCCTTCAGCCACACCACAGCTCTCCTTTGGACTGACCACAGCTGCGTTCACTTCACCTACAACAAGCCCACATCCAACAACCACCCCCAACACACTCTGCAAAGAAACTGGAACAAAATCACCATCTACCAGATCTCCTCATCGCTTCTTCAAAAGCCCCCCGCCCACTCCTCAAACCCAGACCAAGCAGCCACCAACCTCACCCAATGGTTATCCAACAGCGCCGACATCCTAGCACCACTGAAAAAACGACAAATCAAACTAGGCAGCAAGAAGGCCTCCTGGTTCAACGATGACCTTAAGAAATACAAGAAACTCTGTCGCTCCCTCGAGAAGGCCTGGAAAAAAGACCCAACCACCAGCACCAAGGACGCCTTCAAAAACGCCACCCGCATACACCACCAACTAATCCGAAATGCCAAGAAAGCAGCCTTCAAGGACCGTCTAGATAACAACGCCCACAACAGCAAGGAATTATTCAACATCGTCAAGGAATTTACCAACCCCTCAGCCAACTCCAACGACATCACCCCCTCTCAAGCCCTCTGCGACTCCCTAGCCTCATTCTTCCACAACAAAATTGCAGACATCCACAACAGCTTCGACAACCAACCCGGAGACCAACCCACCCAATCCCCTGCAGGACCCCCACCCCCCCTGAACATCCTCAAGACTGGAAGCCAATCTCCACTGAGGACACCATCCGTCTGATGAACTCTATCCACTCAGGATCCCCCACAGACCCTTGCCCTCACCACATCTTTAACAAAGCAGACTCCATTATTGCACCGCACCTCCGAGACGTCATCAACTGCTCCCTCAACTCCGCAACCTTCCCGGAAAGCTGGAAACATGCCGAACTCAGCGCCCTCCTGAGGAAACCCACAGCTGACCCCACCGAACTCAAAAACTATCGCCCTATCTCACTCCTTCCATTCCCGGCCAAAGTCATCGAGAAAGCTGTCAACAACCAGCTCGCCGCATTCCTCGAAACCAACAAATCCCTCGACTCCTCACAGTCCGGCTTCCGAGCCAAGCACAGCACCGAAACCGCCCTCATCGCAGCAACAGACGACATTCGAACTCTACTGGACAATGGAGACACAGTCGCCCCCATCCTCCTCGACCTCTCCGCAGCCTTCGACACAGTCTGCCCTAGCACCCTTCTACAGCGCCTCAAAAACATCGGAATCCAAGGAAAAGCACTGGAATGGATCACCTCGTTCCTCTCCGGAAGAACCCAGAGAGTCCGCCTTCCACCATTCAAGTCAGAGGCTACTAAAGTCATCTGCGGCGTACCTCAAGGGTCCTCACTCAGTCCCACCCTCTTCAACGTTTACATGAGCCCCCTCGCGGCCATCGCACGCCAACATAACCTCAACATCATCTCCTACGCCGACGACACTCAACTGATCCTATCACTCACCAGAGACCCTAACACGGCCAAAACCAACCTACACGAAGGAATGAAAGAAGTAGCCGAATGGATGAAGCACAGCCGTCTGAAACTGAACTCAGACAAAACAGAAGTCCTCATCTTAGGTACCTCCCCCTCCGCCTGGGACGACTCTTGGTGGCCAGAGGCCCTTGGAAAAGCACCCATCCCGACGGACCACGCACGGAACCTGGGCGTCATCCTGGATTCCTCACTCTCGATGAACAGACAAGTCAACGCCGTTTCTTCATCTTGCTTCAACATTCTTCGCATGCTCAAAAAAACATTTCGCTGGATCCCTACCGAAACTAGAAAAACAGTCACCCACGCTCTGGTCACGAGCCGACTGGACTACGGAAACACCCTCTACGCCGGCACCACCGCAAAACTCCAGAAAAAACTACAACGCATCCAGAACGCCTCAGCCAGGCTCATATTAGACATCCCGCGTAAAGAACACATCTCTGATCACCTGAAAAACCTCCACTGGCTCCCCGTCAATAAGAGGATCACTTTCCGGCTCCTAACCCACGCACACAAAGCACTCTACGAAATCGGACCCGAATGCCTCAACACACGACTATCCTTCTACACCCCCTCCCGCCAGCTACGATCCTCCAACCAAGCCCTTGCCACTGTACCTCGCATCAACAAAACCACCATGGGAGGTAGATCCTTCTCCAACCTAGCAGCTAAAACTTGGAACTCACTTCCCACTCACCTTCGCCTTACTCAGAACCACCTAGCATTCAGAAAGCAACTCAAAACGTGGATATTCGACAAGTAACTCCCCACCCTTCTTCAAGCGCCTTGAGACCCTCTGGGTATGTAGCGCGCTATACAAATCTTTTGACTTGACTTGACTTGACTTGTGTGTGGGGGGGGGGGGGGCTCTGTTGGTGTGTGTGGGTCTGTGTGTTTTTGTGTGGCATTTGCCAGAGATTAAACTATTGGCATTGTAAATGACAAGGCCGTTTATTTATCTGTTTTCAAAACCAACACATAAATACAAATTTTGTCATTTACAATGCCAATAGCTCAAACTTTTCAAAAGGCGAAACCATTGCATTGTAAATGCTTGTTTAAAAAGCGGGACTACCACTGCACTTCTCCATGATAACTGGATATGGCCCACTATAACCTCTTTAAAAACATTTAGCATCATCAGGGGGCCCCATAGTTGAGGATTGCTTTTGAATAAATCCAAAGGCACCCCATCTGGTCCTGGGGCTTTCGCGAAAAAGCCCTTTGCGAGGGCGTCCTCAACCTCATTTAAGAACAGGGATGAACTAAGTTGACAAGCTGTTGGTAAATTAATGGCTATTTCATCCCTTTGCTCTTGTGAAGAGACACCTTTTGGGTTAAATATACTCAGAAAGTGAGACTCCTTGGTTTACCCTGTTATAGTAGAATCCATACTCCTAGTGTCGTTGGAGAAGAGAGGGCGATTTATGACCTCCCAGAAACTCTTGGAGTCCTTGAGAGCACTAGCTCTCTCAAGGTCTTCCCAGGCCAGTCTTCTCAGCTCAACCTTTCTACGCTTAATAGTACTTTTATAGGTCTGTCTAACAGTCTTGATCAGAGCCCTATCGCGGGGGACTGCGTGCAAAGCTTTCTTTAGGTCTTTACACGCTTTTGAACATTCAGCATTAAACCATCTTGTTTCTGTTAAGTCCTGCTTCCTCATTGCTTTAGATAGGTTTTTAGCCGCGTTTTCACAGATAGATTCAAAACATTGGATTATAGCATCTGGATGGGAGTCATACACTAAACATGTCATAATTTTACTTAAATTTGTTTTTATAATCTCAAATTTAGCTGGATTTATAGTACTCCACTTTAACCTGGCGCCCTGATTGCGAACAGAATAGTAATATAAATACTTTCAGAAGTGCCAAGAGGAACTTACATGCGCAATTTGATTGCAGCTGAGTTTCAAGAAAGCATTGTATACTGTCTGTACTCGTGGCCGGTGCTGGTCTTGTATGGGTGTCTGGTGCTGTATAATGTTGAAGGGTCAATCTGGTTTGCATGCTATCATAATCCTACAGTCTGGTGGTTTTATGGTTAATTTAATGGCCTTCAAAAGTTTCAATTTGTAGATATTGTCTGTGGTCATAATGTTGACATGACCTCTGCATTGTTCGACAGATGTGCCATCTTCCTGTTTTGAAACCAATATTGTTTTCCATATGTGTTAAATGCATCTGTGAACTGTTCTACCACTGAAGTAGGATCACATGTTGGAGGAGTGGCTGGGTGGCTTAAGATGGCAGATTTGCCACAATTTACAGGAAATGTAATTCACTCAAATGTTTCAAACATCAACAATCCATCATCAAGCGCACAATAATAACAATTCTAATCCCCAAAACGTTGAAATTGCAGTATGCAGCGTTGGTGCAAGCTCTGCCCAGTGCTTGGAAGATAATTCGTAGACAGCTGGTCGGCCGGACCCAAAGCGCACTACTAAATTAGCCTTATGGCTACCAATAAAAAGTCTCAGATGCTTTTCTTCGATAACCAGATCATTCTTTAAAATAAAACAACAGTTTTTGCACTGGTGTGAACAGTTTATTTGTAGAGAAATTGCGTTCTCGTTTCTATGATGTCAATACAAGTGTTGCTCCACACTTGTAGAAATGAGGTAACAGAATATATCACTTAAGCAGTCTTCTTATGAAAATGTTTGACGACACAACCCAATGCAGGTAGAAACACTTAATCAGGGGTAACTTTGGATAAAATGAGAAACATTTTAGGTCAATGAGGGGCAATATGTTGGGAAATAAAAGATGAAAACTGGAGAAAGAGATGAGAAAAAATAGTTGTGTGTATTGCAGCACGTGAAGGTCGGAATTCCACTGAATGGTAAAGTTTTCACTAGCATCTTCAATGGTGGTGTGTCGGTTTAGAGCAGCGTTTTCACAAACCGGTACAACCTTGATATGCACCGCAAGCGTACGCTTGATTGACTTATGCACTCTTTAGCTGTGGACACAGTTTTTAGGTCGAGCCTTGGCAGCGCATGCGCTGCTCTGCGAGCCATGCTGTATTCGAGTATAGACATGAAGCCACGCCCACACTCCGCCCATATTTGTGATTGGCTTGTCATTGTCCTTCATAAATGCTGACTTCTGATTTGTTAATAGGTTTGTTATTCCCTCCTTAGTACCACCTTGTCTATATTTGTAACCTCCCATGAGGACAAGCCCTTTTACTTATGTTGTTACACAATATGCCCTATTTTGTTTGTAAGCACGATTTTCTTTAATGAGTTTCTCCTACTTCAGGCACAACATACTTTCCTACAGCATGGGCGCTTTCAATTTCCAAGCAGCCCGGGACAATGGCGGCCGCTTCTTTGAAATGAAATAGGTCTCACATTTACAAGAGTTTGAGCTATTGGCATTGTAAATGACCATTCCTTTTATTTATGTTAATTATCAATACAGATAAATAAAAAGCAATGTAATCTACAATGCCAGTAGCTTAAACTCTTGCAAATGGGAGACCTATTGCATTGCAAATGATTATTGCAGTTTGTTTCTTCGATCGAGAAGTTTCCAGATTGGACACGATTTGGAGAAAAGTACCGGCGCCCCTAGGTACGGATCTCAGACTGATACAAATATAATTGATACATCACTCAACGGGATGCTCGATGGTTCACGTACTCTCTGTGATTTCGTAAATATGGGCACATTTGGACCCTCTTTCTTTTTGGCAATTTATTGTATCTCTGGAGGGGATGGGTTTTCATTATGCAATGTGGTGTGGCACGTCTTGCATTTCTTGTTAATTTTTTCGGACTCAGATGATTGTATGAAAATATTTTCACTCATGATTTTTGTCACTTTGGATGCATGTAAGGTATATGTCAGTACATTTCTGATTGGGGGGGGGCCTTTTGTTTTTTCTTTTCCATTCAGTGGAATTGCGACCTTCGCGTGCTGCAATACACATGTTCCTATTTTTCCTCATCCCTTTCTCCAGTTTTCATCTTTTGTTTCCCTACATATTGCCCCTCATTGACCTAAAATGGTTCTCATTTTATCCATAGTTACCCCTAATGAAGGGTTTTTACCCGAAATGCATTGCGTTGTCATCAAACATTTTCACAAGAAGAATGTTTAAGTGATGTATTCTGTTACCTCATTTCTACAAGTGTTTAGCAACACCTGTATTGACATCATAGAAACCGAGAATGCAATTTCTCTACGATAAACTGTTCATACCTGTACAAAAACTCTTGTTTTATTCCAAAGAATGACCTGGTTATAAAAAAAAAAGCATCTGAGACTGTATATATTGGAATCCATAAGGCCAATTTAGTAGTGCACTTTGGGTCTGGCCTACTTTTGTTGACCAGAGGTCTACAAGACATATCACAATAGAACACTCGACCCAGCCCATGCTATCCACCTTTATCCTGTAACCTGTAGCCCGGAATTAGCTTGTAAAAAGCTGTAGCAGAGGCCATTGACTGACCTTGCTTCTAGCCGTCTCCAGTTGTTGGCCGCCTTGCATGAAAGGCGCGTGGTGTGTGGACTGCATACTAGCCATATGCTGAGCAGCTGGGCTCCATTGTGGTAGCCAGACTTGGTGCCACATGGAGTAACTGTGACCGCCAACCAACATCTTGGTTTTAGCGGGTGATCTCCATCTCAGTGCTAGAGTGCTAGAATGTGCTGAGGGAAGGAGCAAGATATGTACCTGAATGCTGGGCTGGCAGGCAGTGGGGATTGACTGGAGGAAACCGAGATTCATGAGGCTGCATACTGTAGGCTCTTCTCCATTTATTTATTTATTTAAAAGGTTTTATATAGCCCTGGCTAGACCCGAAGGTATCAGAGTGCTTTACATGGGTATCAGACAATAAATGGCAGGTTGCAGCTTTACAAAGGTTACACAGTTATTAGAGCATGGCAATTTTAGTTACAAGTATGGTGGAGACAAACAAAAAGGAACATATAGGTAGGGGGAAAATCTGGCATGGGGAGATATTCCGGGGAGTGGGGGCAGGAGCAGGGGAAGTAGACAGAGTGGAGGAGGGAAAGAGGAGGGGAGGGTTAGAGACATGGCATGGCAAGAGGAGGGGGGTGACAGGGACACAAACCGGTAGGCAGGTCAAAGCTGCGCCCAAAGTCCAGTCGCTGTGATCCCAGGGGGAGTGGTATCATTTCCCCATCTCTGTTGCGAGAGGCTCCCTAAGCGCAGTGGACTCTCTCAGAGGGGTCTCTGAGACTCCGCCTATTTACTGGATCCTTCCCCAAAAAGGTGAGAGAGAGTGCTTTTGCAAGGGGTGCCATACCATACCTCAATTGTGAGTGGCTCCCTTGGCGCTGTGGACTCTCTCAGTGGGTATTCTGAGACTCCAGCGTGTATAACTTGGATCTTTCCCCAAAAAGGGGAGAAAGAGTGCTTACTTTAAGGGCACAAAAGAACAGGGGGCTAGGTGGTGAAAGCAGGCAAGGGGAGATATTCCAGGGAATGGGGGGTAGGAGCAGGAGAAGTAGACAGAGAGTGGAGGAGGGAAAGAGAAGGGGAGGATTAGAGACACGGCACGGCAAGAGGAGGGGGAGGGTGACGGGGACACAAAACGGTAGGCGAGTCCAAGCCTGCTCCTGGAACTCCATGGATTGATACACCCAGACCAAAATGGATTTATGCCAGGCTGAAACACCTCCCTTAACATTAAACCTTTACATTGTGTGGTGGAGAATGCTTCCATGAAATAGCCACATGCAGCCTGCTTGGTATTGGACCTTGAAAAGTCTTTTGAAACCCTTGAGTCGGAAAATAAGTTTGCTGCCTTGGATTGATTTGGGATTATCCCTAAAATGCTTTGTAGATAAACTTTGGTACAGCGACCCAACAGGTAGGATCTGTACAGGTGAGCTTATGTCTGAATCACTCGCCCAATATCACCCCTCTTGTTAGCCCTGGTATAGAGTTGCTAGCTACAAAGCGTTGTCTGATGAGTGGTATCTGGAATATCACTTTGGATGAAATGACTTGTGTTGTTTCATTTTATGCAGATGCCAGACATATTGATATACTTGAAGGATGCATGTAATGTTATCGCCCCAATTTTACAGATCATGAATGGTTGTAAGGTGGCATTGGGTGTCGACTGATGGTGCCTTTTTCCGGTACACCCTGCTTGTCCAGAACTTGTAATAAAGATGTACAACAAAGTAATTAAATGGAAACCTGTAACATTCCGTTATCTAAGAATTAACATATAGCCTTCCAACGAAGATCTACTTGATGGTAATTTAACAAAACTGATTGATTTGGTCTCAATTAGCTTTTTGGAAGTCTTTACCTGTGTCCACAATCTGCAGGATTGGCCTAAGCAAAAAGGGTCTACTTCCCACTTTGCTATATTTACCTCTTCCACTTTCCATTAAATTATTTCTTGCCTTTGACAGGATGTTGGGAGACAGTTTGGAATTATGGGCAGGCATAGTGTCATTAGCCAAATGTAAAGCTCCTGGCGGACCAGGCAGACCTAGGAGCTCCCGATAAAGAACACTAGCGGGTTTCCTGTTGCTTTGCTGGCTGATCATTAACGGAAGTGGGGTTTGCACCAGGCAGCTTCAACAAAATCGAAATACAAAAACTGTTTCTTTCTGGAGCCTCTCTTCTGAAAATACTACCCGTTTGTTGCTCATAGCAATGCACTGTTATAACAGGAGTCTAATCCCATGTGCCCCTGTAATTCCTCTACAAAATATTCCTAAATTTAGGCTTCACTTCTAAACCCTCATTGGAACTCTGGATGGGCGTGGACCTTCTGGTGGTGGGCGTCCTCTTCCATAATGGAATCCTGTTCCCATTTTCCACTTTCGTGAACAGTATGGCCAACACCCGGGGCAGTTCCTGATCCTTTGGTAGACTGGGGAGGGCTATGAACACTTAGGGGGTCATTACGATCGCGGACGGACTTGCGTCCGTCCGCGACCCCAGAGCATGAGGGAACGTCCGCATGGGCTGCGGCGTTCCCTCTGTGCAGATTAGGATGTGACCGCCAGGGTGGCGGTCACATCCTCTATTTTAACATTGCCGCGGGTGCAGCTTCAAGCTGCACCCGCGGCAATGTTAAAAAAGCACGCATTGCATTTGCGTGTACAAAGCGGCAGGCTCCGCGCGGTGCCTGCTGCATTGTGCACGCAAATGCAGGGGGGTACCATAGGTACCCCCCATGTGCACCCCCCACCCCCCACTACACCTAGGGGGCCCGCAACGGGCCCCTGCAGTGCAGTTACACATGCTTTTCCACGGCGGAAAAGCCGCCGCGGAAAAGCATGTTCAAAAGCACATCCTAATCTGGCTGACGGTGTCTGAGAGACACCGTCACCATTTTAGTGCTTTTCCGCAGCGGTTGTAAGCCAGCCGCGGCGGAAAAGCTGCGGACCTAAACCATGACCCAACAGCCATCCTAATGTGGCGGTGGGTCCTGGTGGGTCCGCAGAGGATTTTCCGCATCCTCCGGGCCGGCGGTGGCTTCCGCCGGCCCGGAGGATGCGGAAAATCCTCCATCGTAATGACCCCCTAAATGGCTAATAATACACACAGAACCTCGGACACATGCCATAATACTGACACACTGCAATATGGGAATTTTGAAAAAGTTAATAGGTTGGCTAAGGAATGCTATTCAGTCTCATGTAGGGGACCCCCTGTTAGGGTTTAAGGAAGGCTGGGAGGCAAACCTAAGTAAGTCTTAGTGCGGAGTGGAGCAAGATCCTAGCTAAGCCTCACACAATATAATGTACAATGCGCTCTAAGAATGTTCAGCTTTACATAATGTACAGAGCATGCTTGACCCCTCCGGCACTCCTTAATATATTTCCGAACACAACGTGTGACTGCCCTAGATGTCATGCTTCTTTGTCATGCTTCTTTGTAAGGGATAAGACCGATGTCTGGGATTGCTGCTACATGGCTGCCTCCTGTCGGGAGGTTTGTTAAGTTTCCTCAACTGCCACTGAATTTCACAATCTTTTCAGCCTACAGTGCGGTCTTTATAAATGTTAATGCCCATGGGCAACAGAGCAGGGTCCAAGCGTATAGGTCTCACCCTTCTGTCAGCCAAGTCTTAAGTCTCTGAAAAACTCTCTCTCACTCTCTCTCATATATTGAGGTCGATCCATTCCTACCCAAGACCTATGCAACGGACTCTCTGACTTTTTTCAGGACAAAATCATCAAACTTGCCTCCTCCTTTGTCTCTGTCTCTCCCAACCCACCTTCAGATGTTCCACACCCCTCACACTGCTCCTTTAATTCCTTTAGTGAACTTACTTTTGACTCAGCCCTATCACTGCTTCATAAAGTCAAGTCTGGCTCACCTTTAGACCCAGTCCCTGCTAAAGTGATGGGCAATCTTGCCCCTGTCCTAATCAATTCCCTCCTCTCCATCTGGAATTCCTCCCTGACCCACGGTCAATTTCCCTCAGTTTGGAAACAGGCCAGGTTACTTCCCATCCTGAAGAAACCCGATGCTGACCCCACTCAATTCTGCAGCTATCGACCCATTTCGCTCCTACCTAAACCTGCCAAGGTGTTGGAGAAAGTGGTTCAGAAACAACTGGCCCAGTATTTAGAAACAAACAAACTGCTTCACGTCTCTCAATCCGGTTTTCGAACCGGTTACAGCACCGAGACTGCGCTGCTGGAAGTCTCCGAGACAATCAGGGAATCAGTGGATAGGGGCGAGGAGGCCATGTTGGTCCTCCTCGACCTATCCGCTGCATTTGACACGGTATCCCATGTCATTCTTACAGCTCGACTACAACAGCTGGGGATTGATGGCACAGTCCTTGCATGGATCAAATCCTTTCTGTCCAGACGGACCCAAAGGGTACTGCTACACCCATTTCAATCCGAAGACAAACCCCTCCTGTGCGGTGTGCCTCAGGGCTCAGCCTTGAGCCCTTTATTGTTTAATGTTTATCTGGCCCCTCTTGCCGGGGTAGTTGTCTTGGGGAGTCAGAGTGGTCTCTTACGCTGATGATACCCAGCTTGTTTTTTCATTTAGAGACCATTCAGACTCCCTCTTTCTCCAACTTTCGAAACTGCCTTGGCAACATCTGCACATGGATGGCTGCCAATCATCTTGCCCTCAACACTGATAAAACTGAGGTTCTCTTTTTTAGCCAGAAATCTACTCCCCCTGCAACTTTATGGTGGCCCACCGTCCTCAATCCACCACCCATACCAGTGCAATCTGCCTGCAACCTTGGCTTCATATTTGACAACACCTTGTCCGGGAAAACCCAGGTCAATAAAGTTGCGGCGGCTTGTTTTAATAAATTGCGTATGATCAGGAAGATCTTTCCCTATCTTCCTCAGACCTCCCGTAAAACGGTGGTCCAGGCACTCATTACGGCACACCTTGATTATGCCAATAGCCTATATGCCGGCGCCCCCCAATATCTCATTGACCCACTTCAAATTATCCAGAACGCGGCAGCAAGACTCATTGGTAATATCCCTTCCTGCAACTCGGTCAGAGCGTACCGAGATGAGCTACATTGGCTCCCCATAGCCTGTCGCATTGACTTCAAAGTTCTGATCCTTGCCTTCCGGGCAATCAATGGCACTGGCCCAGGCTATCTGAGCAAAAGGCTTAAGATATCTTCCTCAGTAAGGCATCTGAGATCTAACAGTCTACGCTTGCTGATCGTCCCCAGATTCAGGCTCACGCGAAGTGGCGGCAGAACTTTCACCGTTACAGCCGCCAAGCTCTGGAATAGCCTACCTTTAGACCTTAGGTTCATCGAATCTGAGCAAGTCTTCCGTCTCAAACTGAAAACTTGGCTGTTTTCCAAACACTAACTAGCAAGGTCCCCTGCAGCCCTTGCTCCTCTTTCGGATGGACATGAACTAGGCAACCCTCTCTGTGATAAACATGTAGTCTTAGCGCCGGGACACCCCCGCTGGAGGTAGCCGCGCGCTCTATAAGCTTCATAATAAATAAATAAATAAATAAATCCATAAATGGGCTGACGCAGAGAGCATAGCCCTAAATAGAATAGGGAAGAATCAAGAGGTCTTAGAAAATATCCTGTTAGGAGGCAATGGGAGGGTATTGTGCTGACCCTTGCAAGTGACAATCAGGATGACATTAGACCTCCTTGACAAATGTGAATCTTATCTGATTAAGGAACAGTAGTGTTGTGTGTACGGACGAAGCTTCTAGACTAGAGTTGTACTGCACTCCACCTGCTGATAGGAATTACTTGACACGGGGCAGCACATCAACTCCCTTATCTTAATAGTGAATGCTATTATGCTTTCACACTCCACTTCTGGACACTCGTCCTCACAACCTTTCCACGTAACCAGCTGACTGTGCAGGGGTGGCTGCGTCCTTCGTATTGCCGAGGAATCTGTGGGGTTATTTACTTGCAATTTATCAGTATCAGACTGAGTTAATGTTATTTTTTTATTTTTATAATTTCCTCTTTTTGACCCTGTTACCTATACCTACGTGTACAGTGCCGATCCATGCCAGGCATTTATGTAGCAACACGTGTATACAGTTACTTTGTGGTACTGCTCGTACTTCATAAACATGACAGATATTCGCCTACTTGTAACTTGTAATGTCAAAAGTTATGAGATGGTTATAACGTGCTACTTCTCATTGACAACTTGTGCTAACACAATGGCTTACGTTGTTATCATTATCAAACCAAAGCAGGTTGTTAAAGAAAGCATGCATCACGTGTTAATTTATAACGAATGCCAAGCTGCACAACTATTGCAGAAGCACATACTACATAATCTGATATATTCCCTTCCTGTTGTAGTTTTGCTTTATTTTTACTATTTAATGCAGCTCAAACCTAGTTACCCTGTGCTTTACAGAGATTTTACCTCATTGGGAGCGCCTAAAACATGCTGTTGTGGATAGAAAAGTAACTTGTGGGGCTTCGGCTCTGATTCAAAGCAAATATTAGAAATTGTGATACAATTAGACCACATATACCAAGAAAACCAGCAGGTCTCAATGTGGTTACAGAAAAGGGAGGATTTCCCAACAAGGCAGTATCTTTGAAAGGCTGCTAGGGCAGGGCCAAGCACATGGATTTGTTTTCTTGCCAATTGCTAAATCAGTCCTTTCCTTGTGATTAAGTCCAGCTGTGCCCAGAACAGTGAGTGGTAGGAGAACACTTCTGTCTGCATATATTGCTTGGGTTGGTAAACATGTGACTTGATTCTATATTGTGAATATATCATTCATAAGTATTTGTAATGTAACCGGTCTTGCATTTGTGAAACTGAGAGCTACTGGCATGTAAATACATAACGTGCTATAGCACTTCATAGAAACATGTTTTTTAATTTTACAAAATCTCCTTTCCCTATTTTTGCACACTAGAAGGCTTCTGAAACTCAAACGGATGCAGTCTGGGCTGCTTGAAAGAAAACAACTGATGAATGAGAGTGCATCTACAAGATGGCTGACGACCACATTTCCTATCCGTCCTGCATCACGTGCTCGCATTGCAGGTGGCCAATCATATGACCATGCTCCATCGGAACACACCGGACGCTGGTCTGAAGTAATGCCGGCTACTGCAGCCACCAGTGTCTGCTCTCCCGGTGAAGCGACCGGCGGCTCTCTGTTCAAAGGTATGAGCTGAATCTTTGTTGACTCCTTGAATTTCTTTGTTTAGCGACCCTATCTATATCGCATTTGAGAATCATTAATGCCGCCTATATCCCCCTTTTATTTTAACAAAATGTCTACCTCACTTGGCCTATTAATACACACTGCATTTCTTCTTTTATATACTGATGACAAAGTAAAAGGCTTGTGGCTGTGTTACGTAAAGATAAATCACGACAGCAGTCGCGTGGATTATAATTAGGGCTCCCGGTTTTATGGTATTTATTTTTTTGCCATTTCCGTCTGGATTTATCCATATTTATTTTTTGGGCATTTCTTCTGTATTTATCCACATTTATTTTTGCCACAAGCAAAAGATGACTCTACAGCTAGTATTTTTTCACGTTTATTTAAATTGACAATTGTATTCGTTTTCTAGTACAATGTAGGGTATATTGTACTAGAAAACGAATAAAAATGTGGTTAAAAAAAGGGCAGGAAGTGTAGAGTGGAGAGAGAAGCGCGAGGTGGAACATGACTCTAGAGCCTTTGGTGTTTGGTAACCCGGGGGCTACTAACAAAAAATTCTGGGCCTATATAATGCAACCTTCACCCCGGGAGCACACTATGACATAAAGAAGAGCAGCATCTAATGATGGTTAAATGGTTGTAGGCCCATTTTAAGGGACTACCAACAGAGAGTGCACAGTACTAGAGCTGACTGTTAGATACAGTTGGCAGTCAAAGAAGTTTGGAACCAGTGACTCCAGTACCACTGCCTGCCCTGTAGAACCTGACCAGGAAACAAATTGGCTAGGCCGGTGCCATCTAATGCTTCAAGTGTTTGAGGGTTGTTAAGGAGAAGATCTGCATAAGAGTATTGCCTCAATCTGCCTATGCACTACATTGAGACAATGAGACACTTCACTTAGACCCTTGGCAGCCTTCTTCTCAACCAAGGAAGAGCCAGTCTTGCCTACAAGGAAGTAGAAAATTGATTGGTCTTGGCTAGCTATAACCAAGACATCCAACAGAAGTATTTAGATTTTAGTCAGTGCTTTAAGTGGGCCGGGTCTCAAGGGGTCTGAGCACCGGCAGTTTTTTTAAGAGGCCCTCGAAACGGGTCTCTATCGGGCTCTGTTTTGAGCCCTGGCACAGGCGGTCTGGTTCTTTTCCGCACTGCAGTGACAGCAGTTTGCTGTCACTGCAGTCCGGTAAAAAGTGCCAGGGCGCAAAACAACCTGAGAGAGACCCGTTTCGAGACAGCAAGCACATCAATGTGTGCTGCTCATTTCTCACTAGCAGAGAAGTTACGGCAAGACGTCATGCCAGGTGAGCGTTGTGTGGGGGAAGGGAAATCCTTTAAAGATTCATTTTCTTTCTGGATTTCCCTTCTCTTTCTGAAACGCAAGATCAGCAATATTGTGGTAGTGTCACGAGGGCTTTAATTGGAAGCTTTTTAAATATTATATGTAACAAGCCATAGTTGCAGCTTATTTATCTTATGCAACTAATAACCATTGCCAAAGCCAATAGTCCTTACTTGTTGTAGGTATGATGTTACTTGCTGTATCACATATCTTAATGCAATGAAAGAAAAAGAAAAATACAAGTCGGGCGGCACACTATGTTAAAAACAGATTTTTAGCGTTAAGTGTTTAAAGCCACGCCCCTAATTACACTGGCCACGCCCCTTTGATAGACCCCCCCAGTTTATTCATCCCACTAAAAGCCCTGATTTTAGTAATTGTTGCAACCTCCACAGCACTTACCAAGGTATGCCTGCAACCCAACAGAAGTTTGGCTAGCTGACCCACAGCAAGGTTGTAAACACCTACTCAAACTCTTTTTTCAAAAGGCCAGAAAAAAAAAGCGTAAGGTAGTACGTATATGGCAGCTGAAGCTAGAGCACCTAAAAAGAAGACTTGATTGATCACACATTGCATTCCAACGCATCTGTGAATTAGGGTCATACTTGCTCCGTCACCCTTTTAGAAAGGTCCAGCGCCAATGTATTTTTGAAAAGGTATACACCCAGGCAGACTTTGGCTACAAGGAACTGGCTAATTCGCAACACATCTGATGAACAACATATAATAGATATACAAATAGTAAAAAACAAGTAATACAATAGACTGTTATGATATCAAAAATACATTTTTAATCTCGATTTCTTTAAAAAAAAATTATAAAAAAGGGGGGTTTAGTAAATATCACTGTGTATATATGGTGTATATAGTCAGGAAATTGATACATTGATTATGAATGGCAATTCCATGATACATTGTTAAAACCAAAACAGAAAAGAAAACAATTAAAAGTTAATTTCAAAATTATTTCTCCAAAATTTTTTTTTTTTTTTTGTTAGACTTGGGCTGTGTCAACGCGTTTCGACAAATCTTTTGTCTTCATCAGGACTTTAGAATATGCAGCCACTTTTTTCTACAAAGGGAAAATTGGTAATGACCTTCCACTGTAACCTTTTTTGGAAGACTGCACAAAAATGATGTAGGGAGTGAGGCACCTTCTCTACATAAGATGTGAGCGGTATGTGATATCTGAGAAAGCAGTATTCACTGCGTACTTCTCACTTCTACCTTCGTTTCCTTCTTGACAATCTTCAATACAGAATGTAACCAAAGGTCGATTTCTTTAACCGTCGGCAAAGGAGCGGTCCACTTAATCGTTTTCACGAGGGTACGTTCCTTCTCTAGTGAACACAGTTGTCCCAAACCAAATGGTGCGTGATGAAAACCCGGGATCTGCGAGGGGCCGCGGTCTTTTAGGGCGTTTCTCAATTCTAACAGCTCCCTGCGTTTTGCAATTAACGGTGTTGAGAATTAGGGATGCTAGTGATTTTGCAGTCCACAAACCATTCTTTTAAAATCAAATCAATTCGAAAACCGGAGACCGGAGACAGAAGCGTTTTCGCGTCTTTTCGCTTCCCAGGGGATTATTTCAATACGGTATCTTCATGTGGATATCTATTGCGTTGATCAAAGTGCCCGTTTCGGTGCAGCATTGACCCGAGATCGTTTTCTCGATAGCAGAATGCAGTGCGTCTCCTTCCGTCAGGGTTACAAGTAAAAAAGTGGAAGATCACCACTTTTTTCAACACCGTTAATTGCAGTTAGTTGTGTTTGTCTGTCTGTGTATCATTTAATTATCTTTTTATTCTTTCAGAAACATAAAGCTGGATTACATGAAGAATGGTGGATATTTTATGTGCTGCTTTAAATGTTTGCTTTTGCTAAATGTCTTTTTATCAGTGGGTTAATTAATAATTAGTACAGAAGGGTTTGCTTTACTTGAATTAATCACTATTTTTGTGTTTAAATATTAGCTCAAGAGTGAGATGAGGCCTAGTCTTTGCTTTTGGAGAAAAGTTGGTCGGCCTGAACTGAGCAGAAGCTGGAGCCAAGCGTACACTTTGGAATCTTTCCATGCAAGAGTTTATTGAACTTACTTCTCGTGGCTCTGACTTATAAAAAAAAAAGAGGCTCTAACAATGGAGCTTATTTCCATGGACTGCTCTGAATGTTCTTATTCAAGGCCGAGGAAGTGACAGGCATGAATCTGCCGAGCTTTAGGTGGAAGTAGACTGGCAACTTTTTGTTGCAAAACCTCGGAAGCTGATGTCACTCTATGGACAATGGCATAGTGACGCGCATATTCTCTGGACTGGTAGCTGAGGTGGCCTGACAGCCATCATCCAATCATAGTGCTGAACTTTTCTAAAATATTACATTTAGTTAGTTTTGAGAGCGAAAAATGATATAAAATTGGCTCTCTTGAAGGGTTTGGGACTGTCTTTTCCAGAGGGGCGAAGCGCTGTCGGATTGCCTTGGGATTATTGTAAGCATTCAACTGTTCATTATTTGTTTCTCTTTCAGGTTAGAAAATTAACTTAGAGAAAATGTTTATGATTTTTTAAGTTCATCATTTTGATCAATTCTAACTTGACAGCTTACATTGTGCCAATGATTATGTGACTTGAATTAATAAAACTAAATGCTTGATTTTAATAAAGAGAGTTAATAAAGATTTTTCAATTATGAATTTTAAAAATAAACTTTTCAAAATGACAAGCTGGTCTTGTTTATTGTAGATAGTTTATTGCTTAGAGTCATACAACATAATGATCCAATCACCTCACTCTCTATGTTTTATGGGCCTGGTATTGATTGGTAAGTGTGATAGTGGATTGTGTCATCATTTATAAAGAATTTTAGTTACTGGGCTGCAACAATTTGGTAGCAGAGGATGGTTATATGTCGTTTTTGACATGCATGTTACATATATGTTGGTATAGACATAGGATTGATGTTTAACAACTGTTAATTTTTTTTTTGATTATGTCAGATTGTTATATGTAGTCTTAGGGAATTTTTCCAGCAGTGTGAAAGATTCCTGGTTAATTGCCGGGAAGGTAGTGTGACTAGAAGAGTTACACAGTGCATTTGTCTGTTTCAAAATTGTGGTATAGAATATATCACGTGTTGTGGACGTACAACACAAGTTTAGGGACCTTAGATTGCATGGTTAAATGTATAGTGAGGATTGCCTATGAAATTGTAGCATTAAGCAGAGGGACCTGGTGAGCCTGTTATAAAGCTTTCTGTGAAGAGAGTAGTAGGATTTATTCAAGCTTGAGTGAAGGGTGAGATAGCGTCGTCTATTTCTTATCAACGCCTGACGTTTTCTGTGGTTGGTTCAAGTCCTGCCAAGAATTCATGTGTGTATGAGCAGGGTTTTCTTGTTTGAAAGTGTGTGAATGGTTTGTAAAACTGAAGGGTAGGGTAAGAATTACTCTATTAGCAATTGAAACTATTCTGTGAGAATAGCGTCGTCTATTCCACACTGAGAATACTTGAATGAATGTTTAAAACTATCTCTTTGTTAGAGAAGCAGACAAATGGTTTGTTTTTAATGTTGTTATTAATTGCGTTTTTATAAAATGATTGGAAACGTTTTTTGAGCCTTATAGTAAAGAATACGCTATTTTAGGGTATTGTAAAGTGTTTTGCACCATTTAAATGCATTTAGAAGCATTGTGTGCTATTAAAATCCTTTAAAAAGTGCCCCGATCGAAAATTCTGAAGGGAGGGGCTGTTTAAGGAGTAAAGCGTGTGGGGAGAAAGCCTGCAGCCACAGCTGCTGCATGCGTCAGAGCCTGCCGCGCTCTGATTGGTTTAAATCCCTGGAGTGTCAGAGCAAGCGCTCCCATTGGTCGAAGCGTGATCAACATTTAAATACTGTTATGAGTATTTTCATTTTATTCTTTTCTCTTAAATTGCGCTATTTTAGAAAATAGTGATCTGATTAGTAGTGTAGTTTTGTGGGCTCGACCCATTCTTAGCTCACACGCGGTGTTGTTTGGTGTCGGAATCGGTGGCACGAGCTTCTTGCTGTTTGTGCTTCTTTTTTTTTTGACAAAATAAGTTTGAGCCCCTTATCTTCCTAACGCGCCTGCCTATACACGCTGGCAGATTGTTTTCCGCCAAGTTAGTGTTATTTTTGATGAAATCCGTGTCGCGCGAGCATTTTGTGAAGGAGGGGGGCTGGAGCGAGTGAAAGAGCTATCAGCGCGTCAGGCGCCGCACTGGTATTGGTTAAACGCTCCTTCGCGTCATAGCGAGACCGCGCATTCATTAGGTGCTGACGCGTCGCGTCAGAGGCAGTGCTGCGCTCTAATTGGGTGAAGCGCTTTGTGCAAATCACGAGAGCCGCGTTTCATTGGTGAGGCTCCGGTTTGTTAAATTAAAGATTTGAGCGAAGCATCGTGAGCTGCGCTTAGTGTTGCGTGCTTCGCATTGAAAGAAGAACGCGTGTGAAAGAAATTGGCTGCAGTAGTTGTAGAGGGAGACGCCCTTTGTTCCACGTGACAGAACAGGGTCGCGCACCCATTGGTTGGTGACACGCACATCCCTGATTGGCTCCCAGTGTATCCTGGAAAGGTTGGTCGCGTACCCATTGGTTGTTGACGCGTAGCGTCACACAAGGGCCGCGATCTCATTGATTGAGGCTTCGTGAGCCTCGAGGTTGTTTATTTTTTGTGTATCACGCTACACTTGTGCCTGCTGCTTGGGGATTTGTAAAATTAAGAAGCAGGCTTAGATTTCAGTGTCAGTGTTGTTAGGCTGTGACTTGGTGAAGGAAGGCTTGTGAGCTATTGAGTGAGGCTTCGTGATTGGGCGAGGCTCTACCCAGTGACATAGAAGGGCCGCAACCGGATTGGTTAAGGCTCTGGCAGACATTTTGGTTGGCTGAGCAATATAATAAACACACGCTGATTGGTTAAAACACTCAAACACATTGTTTACATTTGCCAGAAATTATTTTTCCACGCTAATAGTGCCCAAAGCTTCATTTTTTTTATTTTAAAATTATTTTTGATGTTTACCACTATTAATTAGTAAATAATACAGCAACAGATACCCTGATTAGGATAATAGCAGCAAAGGTGATTAAAGTAAGGACATTAATTATTTAATTAATACAATATTAGATAAAAACAGTTGTTTAGAGTTACAAATAAAATCATAATATTGATAGCTTTTGATAAAACAGCATTAAAATACAAACATGAGTTATTGGGATGATTATAAAAAAAAGCCTACATGGTTTCAAAAGGTGAAAAATTATTTTAAACCTGACAAGAAAATTGAGACACGTGGTGGTAAATTACTTCATAAGTACAAAACACCTGCAGCCTATATGGAAGGTGAATATGGTTATCATACTGTAATTTGGTTTGATAACTGGATGCAGTATACCGAAAAGGATGGTGTACTAGCCTGGCCAGAAGATGGGTCATTCAATATGAAAGTTTTACAAAATCTGAGAGGAAAGATGATGGATCTTGTGCCAAAGCCAAGACCTACACAATTTGAAGCCTTAGTTGAGTGGGAGGTTGAGATGATGGAACTTGAACGTGAAAGCAAGTGTTCAGCACCTAAATATTCAAAATATGTTGTAAATAAAGAAACACATGAAGATAAAGTGAGACGCTGGAGAAAGGCAGACATGTATGATGGTCTGTATCCCATAAGAATAATGATTAATGAAGATTTAGAACAAAAGACAGCTGGAAGAAGAATTGATGAGGAATTAGATGATGCAGTTTTAGAAGATATTTATGCCACTAAACCTAAACCGCCACCTTATCAAGCAGGTTCTCAATCTACCCCGAGAGTTTCTACAGAAGCTTCTCCAAGTGCACCTCCTAGAGAAGTTGAGGAAGGTTCTCCCAGATTTTTAAAATTACCTGAAAGAGTAGGCTCAGTAAATAATTGTAGTACACCTAAAAGAAGCAGAGTTGCTCATCAAGAAAACAATTCTGTAAGAAATCAGGAAAGATTACCAGCTGAGCAAGAAATTTCTAGTTACAATAAAGCAAAGCAAGATTTAATTGAACAATTGACAAAAGGCATGGAAGCAGTTACAGTACCAGTAACTATTGGTCCTGTGGTACCAGTTTTTGACCAAGGAGATAATAGACAAACAGCCTTAACAGTTCCATTAAATGCTGAAATTCAAAAGGTTGCTGAAAAATTTTATTCAGAACTTTCAGAGATTCATAGAGAAAAATCTATGATGCCAAATTTAACACTACATGGAAGTTTGTCAAGTTCGCGAACACCAACTGTGGCAGATTCAGACTCAGGTTTGTCAGAAAAAAGTTTAAACAGAACAGAATTATCTCAAAATGGAATGTCCCCTGAAGCTCCTGATTATAAAAAGCTTGATGTAGCTAAATTAAAAGCTGACCTGGAGGAATTAATCATTGGCACAATTGGTACTGATAATTTGAAGTTGTATCAGGATGATGAACTATTGTTTATTTGCAAAAGTATTCAGTGGAAAACTAAAAACAGGTATGAACAACTGGAAGAAATGGCTGCTGAGTTAGAAATTGATTTGAGCAAACAAAAACATTTACAGAAACATTACAGGGTGGATTTCTCTGAGAGGGACATTGATAATTTAAATGCTGCTGGAAGAATAACTCACATAAGAGAATTAATGTTTTCTCAGAAAATTAGGTGAATTAGGTAAATGGAGGATAAAATGGTCAAAGAAAGAACAAGATAAAAGACTAAGAAATGATGAAATTTCTGAATTTCCAATGAGAGAAATAGCTGGAGGAGGGTATGTGCATGTTCCTTGGTCCAGACAGGATATTCTCCTGTTTACCAATGATTTTCTACGTTTAAGGGAGAAACCAGTGGAGTGGTACCGACAGGTAGACAGATTCATAAGGGTGTCAAAGGTTCTGTGGATTGATCTGGATGGATTCTTTGACATTGTTGTTCCATCAGATCTTTGGACAGAATGCAAGATTTCTGTGGATTGGCCAAAAGAAGAACCTGCCCGAGATAAAATTACAGGTGCCCCATCAAAAGATGTCATGGATCTTTATAAAAAAGTAATTTATTGGCTGAAAGGG
This sequence comes from Lissotriton vulgaris, assembly GCF_964263255.1. Classification (NCBI taxonomy): domain Eukaryota; kingdom Metazoa; phylum Chordata; class Amphibia; order Caudata; family Salamandridae; genus Lissotriton; species Lissotriton vulgaris. The sequence goes on along the minus strand of NC_141697.1, from coordinate 585,701,112 downwards.
AAAATTCCCCCAAAAGAAGTGGACTGGGTTAAAATAGACAGAACAAATCAGGAACCAAAAGAATCAGTTCATTCATTTTATGAAAGGTTACTGTTAGTCTTTAAACAGTACAGTGGCTATGAAAAATTAAGTGAAAAATACATGAGCCACTTTATATACAGATTTGTATATGGCCTGAGACCTGAAATCGGTGACATGATTAGAAATGGAATTGTTTGTTGGCAATCATTATCAGTTGATGACATCCTGAGAAAAGCAAAATATTGCACTGATGAGATAGATGCAAGGCAGAAGAGTCTTAAGGAAAAGGCAATGTGGGCACAGGTGAAGGTAGCTGAGCAGCAACAACAACAACAGTTAGGCTCTATGCAACAGGGAAAGTTCAAGGGTAATTTTAATAATTCTAAGCCAAAATGTAATGTAAATGTTGAAGAGCTAAAACAAAAGCTCCCATGTTTTAATTGCGGCGAAATTGGACACTGGAAGCGAGAGTGTAAAAACCCGTCCAGAAATTTAAAAAATAATTCATTGAATCCACAGGTGCAGTGTGAGTTAAGTCCGCAGCAACAGCAACAGCAACTGAATGAGTTAAGTCAGCAGCGACAGCTTCAGCGACAGATAGTGAACCAGACACAGCAAAGCCAGTTTCAGCAACAAAATCAGGTACAGCAGAATCAAATTCAACAGAGTCAGTTACCTCAAGCACCATTCCCTGGTAGTGCTAACACACAGAGATTTTCTCCTGAAACAGGTTTCTGTGGAAATAATTCGGTTAAAAATGTGTCAAAAGTTAACATGACAAATGCTTCTCAATTTTGGTTAAGTGACAAAGAGGTGAGTGATTCATCAGAGGATTACTCATGACGGTGCTTGAAAGAGGAGGAAGAGTGTGTGCTTGGACCCACTCTTGAGGTAGATCAGTCTGGTCCATTTGTTAATGGTACAGTAAATGATAAAGATATCACTTTCCTTGTGGACACAGGTGCTACCCGTTCTACTGTTAGATCAGCAGAAATAGAAAACCTTCCTCTCTCGGGTGAAACAATTCAAGTTGTAGGTGTAGCTAATCAGCAAATTAAAACAAGTTTGACAGATCCAGTAAAAGTGGAGATAGGCAATTACAAAGACAAACACAGATTTCTAGTTTGTGACAGCAGTCCTGTGAATCTGTTGGGTCGTGATATATTATGCAAAATGAATTGCAGAATATATTGCTCACCAGAAGGCATTGAAATGCAAACAGCAGAAGAAGATGGGCTTTATAAATGGACTATGATGATGGTGGAAGAAGAAAAAACACCAATATTTCCTGTATTTGATAAAAATGATTTGCCAGAAGAGCTCAAAGAGCCAGTTAATCCAGCAATTTGGGACCTAACAGGAAATGATATGGGTCTTATGAAAAATATTGATCCAGTAAAAATCACTGTTAAACAGGGAATTGATTTTCCAAATGTTCCTCAATATAAAATGAAGGCAGAGACAATTGAAGGTGTCATTCCTGTGATTGAAAAATTCATAAGTCAAGGAGTGTTAAAAGAAATTGAAAGCAGTCCATGCAATTCACCAATTATGGGTATTAAAAAGCCGAATGGAACATACAGAATTGTTCAAGATTTAAGAAAAATTAATCAGATAGTTGTTCCCTGCTGTCCCATTGTTCCAAATCCTGCAGTAATTCTTTACCAGATTCCACATGATGCAGAATGGTACACGGTCATTGACCTGTGTAATGCCTTCTTTACAGTTCCATTACATCCAGATAGCCAGAAAATATTTGCTTTTAGGTTCCAAAATAGGATTCTAGCATGGTGTCGTGTCCCTCAAGGGTATACTGAGAGTCCATCTATCTTTAATCAATTATTAAAGAAATCCCTGGAAGATCTAGTATTGCCTGGTAATTCCACATTGGTACAGTACATTGACGATTTGCTTGTGGCAGCCAAAACACGAGAAAATTGTGTTACTGATACCATTACCCTGTTAAATCGTTTGGCAGATGAAGGACATAAAGTCTCACCAGCAAAATTGCAGTTTTGTAAACAAGAAGTGAAATATCTTGGTCACAGAATTGCAAAGGGAACCAGAAAAGTGACAGTTGAGAGAATCAAAATGATTTGAGCAATACAACCACCGACAACACAGAGACAGGTGAGAATGTTTTTAGGAATGGTTGGTTACTGTCGACAATGGATTAGTGGGTTTTCAGTCATTGCAAAACCACTTCAGAGATTAACAAAGGCAGATATAAAAGATCCAATCAAATTGTCAGAAATTGAGCTGGAAGCTTTTGAGCAGTTAAAAAAGAGCTTATGTGAAGCTCCAGCTCTGGGAATGCCAGATTATGAGAAGGAATTTGAACTCTACTGGAGTGAAAGAGAAGGTTGTGCATTGTCAGTCCTTATTCAGAGGCATGGAAACTTGAGAAAACCAATTGCATACTTTTCAGCTGTTTTGGATCCTGTTGCAAAAGCTTTGCCAGGTTGCTTAAAAGCAGTGGCCGCAACAAGTGTAAGTCTTGAACAAAGTGAGGGTATCATTATGGGTTTTCCTGTAAAGGTATATGTACCTCATTCAGTTGAGATTCTCCTTACCAGAAGTAGAACTCAAAATTTAACAAGCAGCAGACTGACAAAATATGAAAAAACAATTTTGGGTTCAGACAATGTGTCAGTTGTAAGGTGTGTTGAACCCTTCCACATTATTACCTGATGGAGTTATTACTGAGGTAAGTAATGAGGATGACATTGATCATGAATGCCTGGATATTGTAGATTACTGCACAAAACCAAGACAGGACATAAAAGATGTTCCATTACCTGAATCAGTCATAATATATTTTGTGGATGGATCTTGTTTGAGAAATGATGAAGGGATTCTAAGAGCAGCATACTCAGTGTGCACAGTTTCAGATGTTGTTGAAGGTTCACCTTTGGATGGAATTCGTTCCGCTCAAATTGCAGAATTAATCGGTTTAATTCGAGCCTGTGAAAATGCAGTTGGCAAAAGAGTAACCATAGTGACTGATAGTCAATATGGTTATGGTGTTGTTCATGATTATGGACAACTGTGGTCCAATAGAGGTTACTTAACCTCTGCAGGAACACCGATTAGAAATGCGAAATTGATTAAAAGATTGATTGATGGCATTCAGTTACCAGAACAAATAGCAGTAGTGAAGTGTTCAGCTCATAAAAAAAGTGATGATTACATCACCAAAGGAAATGCTTTCGCGGATGAGATGGCAAAATATTGTGCCAGAAACAATTACGCAATTAATCGGGAAAAAGACGAAAGTCACACAATGAATTCTCTCATGCTAATTTCTGTAGTTGAGACATGGCAGGAAGTAAAAGATTTACAGGATGAGGCAAGTGAGGAAGAGAAAAACACATGGCTAAAAGGTGATTGCAGACCAAGAGAGGAAGATGGGATCTGGGTACACAAAGATGGAAGAGTTGTAATGCCAGACAGCATGATTGCTGATATGGCACAATTGTGTCATGGTCAAGGACATGTAGGTAAAGGGTCCATGATTAGATTATTCAGAGAAACATGGTACAATGTAAAATTCAGAACAATTGCAGAGTCACTTTGTCAGAGATGTTTGACCTGCCAACAGATGAATCCCAACAAAAAAGTTGTTGTAAGCATGGGAACCATAGGACGGAGGGTGGTCCTTTTACCAGATTGCAGATGGATTTTATTGAAATGCCAAGGCATAATGGTCTACATTATATTTTGGTATTTGTTTGTCTGTTTTCAAGATGGGTAGAAGCTTTCCCAACTCGTCATGCTAATGCTGTTACTGTAGCAAAGTTACTTCTAAGGGAAATCATACCTAGGTATGGATTTCCAGTTACCATTGAAAATGATCGTGGAACTCATTTTGAGAACAGTTTGATGGAATTGGTTTGTAAAGCTTTAGACATCGAACAAAAAATGCTTTGTGCTTACAGACCACAGGCATCAGGTGTTATTGAACAGATAAATGGCACTATCAAAAATAGGATCTCAAAAATGTGTGATGCTACAGGAATAAAGTGGACAGATGCACTTCCACTTGTTCTAATGTCAATGAGAAGCATCCCAGATAAAAAGACAGGTCTTAGCCCACATGACATTTTGATGGGCAGAGTGATGAGGCAAGCATTTGTTCCAGTTGGCAAATTAATGAGTATTAATGATAGTGCAATTTTCGAATACTGCCAAAACCTATCTGATGTAGTGCATTCTGTATTTCATCAGGTAGGAACTGACATTATTTCAAAAGAAAAAGTACAAGCTCATGTTTGCAACCCGGTGACTGGGTGAGAACAAAGGTTCACCGAAGAAGGAACTGTTTATCACCAAGGTGGCAGAAGCCACGTGAAGTGATTCTGATAACAACAAATGCAATAAAGTGCAGAGGACTGAAAAGGTGGATTCATCCAAGCCATACAATTCGTGTGTCAACCCCTGAAAATTCTGATGTAGAAAGTTCAGCTGATTCAGATTCAGAAAGAGACCCAGAAGATCCTGATTCTGATTCTGATGATCAACAAGAAAATCAACATCAAGAGAATCTAGATGAAAGTCAGAACTTGAATAAAGAAGATCTGAAAACTGGAAATCGAGGTGTTGATGATGATTTGCTTGAAGAAGAGTCTCTGAGAGAAAAGAGAGATTCAGAAGAAGCAGAAAATTCTGAGCGAGACGAAAATCTGAGCGATACTATTGAAAGTGAAAGAAGTAACTCTGTGAACAAAAAGCTTGAAGCTGGGAAGCTGAAGGTGATTCCTGAAGAAGAAGAAGAATTGCCAAATACCAGTGAAGGTATTGTTTCAAACGGAGTGAAGTTGCCGAGTAAAGAAGTTTCTAGGTACAGATTTGATGTCTCTGATACAGACACTGAAAGTGATGAAGAATTTGAATTAAGAAAACACAGAAAAAGAGCTTGGAAATCTGAATGTAACGAATGTGTGCCAAAGAAAAAAGTCTTGAGAAAAGGAGACATTTGGCCTGAAGATAATTTGAAATTCAAACTAGTGAAGAAATCAAAGGAACAGGTTAATAAAATTTCTAGTCAAGGAAGTGAACTTGAAAAGAAAAACGAGGGCGAAATCAAGAAAATAGAGGTTATCACTCGTAAGACAAAAAGAGTAATTAGGCCAAATCAAAAATACAAATCTCCAGAGTGGACCTATATTGTAATTCCACCTATTGTTGAAGTGGAAAGCAGTGGTCAGGAATTTTTAGAAAGTGACAGAGATTAAAATTGTTAGAAATTAGTTGAGGATTTGTTTCCTGGCATAAGGCTGAAGAAAATATGTGTTAGGTAACTTTTTGTTTCCTGGCATAAGGCTGAAGAAAACTTGTTAGGTGACTTTAGGTCGAAGAAATTCTGTTTAGTTGAAGAAGACATATTTTGTGACACAAGGTTGAAGAAAAACTGTTTAGGGTCAAAATCTTTTTTTTTAATTTTTTAAAAGGGGGGATATAATTTTGTTAGTTATATTTACATTCTTATTTAAAATTTTTGTTTTTGGAAATGCCTAGATCAGATACTTCTAGATGCTCAATTTTTAAAAAGTGCTGCAAAATGACTTCAATTTGTGTGATATTATTAATTTTACTTTGGCTAATTTTAGCTGTGGTCTATCCTTTTGATGTTAATAAGCAAAAATCTAAGACTAATATAACTAGTAAAGTAGAGTCTAATCATGAGAAGCATGCTGGCAAGTCCAGTAGAGTTATTAATCATGATCCAGAGTCTCATCAAGATAGATCTATTGGTGATTTTTCAACCAATTCATTTTCAAGGCTTTTATCTGAATATGTCAAAGTAATGAATGTCAAAGATTGCTACGTGTGCGTAAAATTACCTGCTTCTGTTTCTGAGGGGGTGACATATAATATGTTACCTCTCACTTATGGCATTACCTGTAGTGTGATTGCTAGCCTGTTTTATCAAACTGGTCGTCTGGAGTATTATTACTCGGACTTTGATGAGGTTTTTGCAAATCTCAAAATTGTAAATAGCTTAAACAAAGTAAGGCCTGCGAAACAGATGAGGGAATTCTTTTTAGTTACTAATGAACTAAACTATGAATATGCCTATAGAAATAATTTAACATGCAAAATGAGAGCTGAAGAAAAGACTTTCCTTAACCTGGTTGAGGAGAGAAGGGCTGTTTACAAAAGAAATGAAAAACTAAAACATGCTAAATCCAAATACTGGCAGTTAGAAGATGCTAAGTTAAATGGTGTTAATACTAATGCAGCGATTCATATAGATGAACCAGTTAGTGGTAAATTTTGCATCAGAAGAGATAATACCCTTTATGATAATCTTTTTGTGGGTGCTAGTCAATGTGAAGATACTTATCGTATTGAAGGGGGATGGGGATTCAAAGGTGGAAAGGATCCAATTTTCCCTGGAATTTATTTTATTTGTGGTAATAAAGCATATTTTAGCCTCCCGGACCACTGGTACGGGACATGTTATCTTGGCCTGGTCTTTCCAAAAATATTTCATGTTGACAGAAATGAAAAGGGTACCTTTGAATTTGGTGAACACTTGAATCAGAAACAAAAGAGAAAGTTTTGTTGAAATCCTGGGAGACATTTTTGGTGCTGTTATTCCTATGGTGGGGATTACAATGAATTCAATTAAAATTAGAAAAGTTTCCACAATTGTAGATAGGTTGTCAACTGATACTGCAAGTGGTTTCCAATTGGTTAGCACAGAACTTGTTGCTACCAGAAGTATGGTTATGCAGAATCGTCTTGCTCTAGATATTCTGCTTGCAAAAGAGGGTGGCGTCTGTGGGGTCTTGCATGTCCAACATTGCTGTACTTATATACCTGACAAAAGTCGGGATATAGAGTTACTTGTTAAAAACATCACACATTTCCATGAAGAAATAGAACCCATGGAGGAAGAGACTTTTACTGAGAAAATTGGGAAGAGAATGGAGGTTATTAAAGATTGGTTTTCAGAACTTGGCAGATCAATATTAGGCAAAGTGCTCTATCCAGTAATTGTCATTATTATAGTGATAATGCTGCTAAAAATTAGTTGTTTGATCCACAAGAGGAGGAAGCATCAGAATGAAAAGAGAAGGATTTATAAACTCAGAAAGGAACAAGAAAAGGAATATGAATTAGAAGAAATGCGAAGAGTTCAGTTTGATAGAGATAATCAGACAGCTGAAACAGGGGTTTAGGGAAACTAATATCGAGAGAATTCAGTGTGTGTTGTCTCTAAAATGGGTAAAAAAAAATCTACATTTTTTGTGTGTTGTTTGGTGATTTTAAAATCACCAGATGAGGGAGTTGATGAAGCGGGCTTCAGAAAATATTTTATTCTGACTTGTGGATTCAATTCCCCATAACATGAACTAAAGCAATTAATGAGTTTTTGCATGATTTGTTTAATTAACACAACCTAGATTAAGTTTGCACCACACATATACACGCGGGAAACTAATTACATGTGCTCTTGTTGCATTTGCAAGTCTGTTTTTGTAACACATTATTAATATTGTCCTGTTTGTTATGTCTGTCCTATTGTATTTGTCACTATTAATATGCAGCTGATCATTCATGGCATGTGCTTTTTATATGTGCTTACATGTATGTCTTATGTTGTGTTTGTCTGTCTGTGTATCATTTAATTATCTTTTTATTCTTTCAGAAACATAAAGCTGGATTACATGAAGAATGGTGGATATTTTATGTGCTGCTTTAAATGTTTGCTTTTGCTAAATGTCTTTTTATCAGTGGGTTAATTAATAATTAGCAAGGGACTGTTTGCTTTACTTGAATTAATCACTCTTTTTGTGTTTGTTTAAATATTAGCTCAAGAGTGAGATGAGGCCTAGTCTTTGCTTTTGGAGAAAAGTTGGTCGGCCTGAACTGAGCAGAAGCTGGAGCCAAGCGTACACTTTGGAATCTTTCCATGCAAGAGTGTATTGAACTTACTTCTCGTGGCTCTGACTTATAAAAAAAAGAGGCTCTAACAATGGAGCTTATTTCCATGGACTGCTCTGAATGTTCTTATTCAAGGCCGAGGAAGTGACAGGCATGAATCTGCCGAGCTTTAGGTGGAAGTAGACTGGCAACTTTTTGTTGCAAAACCTCGGAAGCTGATGTCACTCTATGGACAATGGCATAGTGATGCGCATATTCTCTGGACTGGTAGCTGAGGTGGCCTGACAGCCATCATCCAATCATAGTGCTGAACTTTTCTAAAATATTACATTTAGTTAGTTTTGAGAGCGAAAAATGATATAAAATTGGCTCTCTTGAAGGGTTTGGGACTGTCTTTTCCAGAGGGGCGAAGCGCTGTCGGATTGCCTTGGGATTATTGTAAGCATTCAACTGTTCATTATTTGTTTCTCTTTCAGGTTAGAAAATTAACTTAGAGAAAATGTTTATGATTTTTTAAGTTCACCATTTTGATCAATTCTAACTTGACAGCTTACATTGTGCCAATGATTATGTGACTTGAATTAATAAAACTAAATGCTTGATTTTAATAAAGAGAGTTAATAAAGATTTTTCAATTATTAATTTTAAAAATAAACTTTTCAAAATGACAAGCTGGTCTTGTTTATTGTAGATAGATAGTTTATTGCTTAGAGTCATACAACATAATGATCCATTCACCTCACTCTCTATGTTTTATGGGCCTGGTATTGATTGGTAAGTGTGATAGTGGATTGTGTCATCATTTATAAAGAATTTTAGTTACTGGGCTGCAACACCCCTCTTAACCATCTCACAGTCACTGGACGCGCAAAGTTCTCTCTTTTAGCCCTTCTTTAGCTGTAAAATGTGCCTGTGGGGATCTAGGTGTGCGGGGGTTGTGTACACTATAGCTTCAGGAGAACTTTTAGCCAAAAAGACACACATTTAACCACATGCCGATAAACCGATCTCTAAGTGTGATTGACTGCCAGCCAGCCGCACCCGAGTACTTAACAGGTCTTTAAAAAGACCATTCACTAGTTAACAAGGCTTTGCTGTTTTTTTCACCCCCTCTTTTTTGTGCAGATTTCTTTATTTTATGGCTTACAGAGGCTGCTCAAGGTTTCTCCAACATCGCAGTGGGAGCTGGAACAAGTTTTGTCCCACCAACACACCTTGCGGATCACAAACATGCAGCTGCTGCACAATTATCTGAACAGGTCAAATAAACAATAAAACAGGAAACAGAAGCAGCTGAAGAGAGAAAGCTGAAATACAACATTGATTTAAGAGTTACCTTAGGTGGGAAGATTTGGGATCGAGGATTCAGAATAGGCGACAGACTGACGAGCTAAGGAGCAGGCTTGGGTGAACTGCCTGTAACTGTGAGAGAATGTATATGCTCTAACAGGCCGGTATTTTACACTATTCTGGGAAGTGTGGGTGGAACCCCTGTAGATCCCTCAAACAGATGCAGGGAAGTGTCCCTTAACGACACCAGAGTGGACATTGCTCCATCCCACCATTCATCATGGGAGAAGGACCACTGGGTTCCCTCTGGCTAGCCATCTCATTGTCTGGCCAGAGGTCTTTCTAGGAATTCCCCACGACAGAAAAAGCAAGCAGGTGCGAGATTAAGGGAATGTACTAACACTCGTCATGTGTCTCCAAACACTGCAACTGGCAGCAGCGGCCCTGTACATATTGTCGTCAGTGCCACTTCAGCTTTGAGCAAACCTGCAGATGTTGGGCCTCTTCCGATATCAATGCTAGCGCCTATTCAGATATCACTGCTGCAGCAACTTTTCTTTCGACACTCTATTCCCCTCCAAATATCTAGAGCCCCTGCCCAGTCAGAGGATTGCATCCTCCCTTGTTCCCCGCCCAGTCACATGCTAGCGCCCTCCCTGTGCCCCTACCCAGGCAGATGTTGGTGCCCGAAAGCTCAGATTTTGGGACTCATTCATGTTTGAGGCTCAAAAGCTACTCAAGCTGTCAGTGCCTTGGCTGCAAACAGTTCAAGGTTCCAGCTACGCCATGCACTATGGTTGTCGTCACTAGACTATCCTCCGGCTAGCTTCACAAGTCACTCTTGTACTTAGTCCTCCAGCAGTGGCTGCGGTCACTGGTCCCAGAGCTCTCCAGTCAGTGTCACGGTCTCTCCAACGCAGGACCGAAGCGGTCAATGGTTTGAAGGACGAGAGAGAGGTTGTCCAGGATGGAGTTAATAGAAACACGCAGGATCCTGGCCTCAGCAGCTTTCCACTGCACATGCAGGATGTTGTCGGTCACCAGCAGCTTCTTGCTTATGCCACCTTTTCGTGGCTTCCTGTCAGGTGCGAGACTGTTGTGTGCGATCTGCACCTCCAGGTGGGAAGGAAAAAGAACGTCCAGCTGATAGCTGAGCCCGGCCTCGGCCTCCATAGCGGACGCTGTCCCGGCTCATCCGGGTCCTGCTGCGGTGGCCAGAGCACCGGACCCTCCCCGGGGGGGAGGGTGGGCGTGGATGCGGACCGGGGGCTTTGCTAGTATTTTGCCGTTTCAAAATATAAATACAGACAAAGGAAATATAGATTTCCGTCTGTATTTATATGTAAAAATCCATAAAAACGGAAAACCGGGAGCCTCTAATTATAATAAAAATGTAAAGCGCCTGCAGTCGCGCTGATTATAATAAAAATGTACTCTATGGAAAATGCAAGTGCCGCGTTAGTGCTGATACACAAGCCCGAAGCAGATCAAAAAAAAAAATAGGGTGCGCGATGGAATGTAAATAAAAAAATTAAAAAAAGTCTGCTGGAAGGGTCTGAAACACCAAACGCTGGAACTCATTACGTATGCTGACCAAACAAAAGCAGGCATTTATGAAGGGCACGAACAGGAACGGATCGAAAAGATGGTAGGTGCTTCAAGCCACAGTCTAAGTTAAGCATGCCTTGCATAGCAGCGCATGTGCTGCCTAGGCTTGACCTAAAAAACATGATGTTCGTGACAGAGTAGCCCATTGGAGACAAACCCGTGCTGCAGAAATATGTCTTTAACCTATATATCGCAGGCGTGAGTCTTGCAAGGGTGGACGCTGCTTTTAATCCTTCCATAGTACCGTTCAGCTGGATAATGATAACATTGTATTGTAATAAGAAGAAAGTCATTTTATATTAAAGCAAGTTAGTATGTTTGTACACAAAACATAAATTTCAATGCTGTTGGAATCTAAGCAACTATGGCTTTTAACCAAATCTCTCAATAAATCTCCCTTTGAAAGTGATGTCACTTTTTGCCACGCAAAGGTTCGATAACGCTGTGTACTGTGATCATGGTTATGCTCCTGAAGACAGCCCTCGTTCTGAAGTGGCTGTAATTGACAAGCACTGGCAAAACCAGTGGGTCTCAGATTTAAATGGCCGAGCTAGTTGCTTTGCCAATGCTTGATTGGACCAGTATGTGAACACATGGGTCAAGGCACATGCACACGCACGTCCGGCAATCTGGCAATGGAAAAGCATTCCCATGTATGATGATGCATGCAAGTCCAAAGTCCATGTATCAGGATACAGCTTACATACACGTGGACACCAATCTTGTATCGCCTAAATTAAAAAATATATATATGTCTGCATAACAACATATTAAAAATGAGGAGTATCTTGTCAGCAAGTAACAGCTGCTGAGTCCTAAAAATGTTTTTTAACCAAAATGAATACAATACAACATGGAGAGATGAGGGAGCTACTCCATTATGGGCAACAGTGGGTAGAAAGTAAGAGCTGACGAGAGGCAAGAGCAAAAGGTGGGACAACAGAGAAGTTAGGGCGTTCTAAGAAAAGGAGCTGATGGAGTAAGCAGAGTGAGGTGTGGGGGCAGCATTACGGAAAGCTGTGAAAATTAAAGGGGATGTATTCTGGGGAGAGAGCAAGCAAATCCATCCATTTTCAGGGAAGGCTTTAAAGGAAAATATAGTAGTTCATTGTATAGTAGCAACATCAGCAGTTGTAAGATACAAGTCAACCAATCAGAACACTGTAATCGAAATGCTCCTAAACAGGACAAACACAAAAATAGGAAGGAAAGCCATTGAAAGAAGGCTACAGCTGAGATAGATAACTAAGCTATCCATGCAAGGGGTTGATGCAAAACCATTTCATGTATTGGAAGCAATAGATCTGGCCACAGGCAGCTAAAGCTGTTTGTAGCCGATACCTAAAAACTCCCTTCTCAAACGAAAACGTAGTTAACCTCTTGGCTGCTAATGACAAGGGTAACTCGTCATGCCCCTCCCATTCATTTCAATGGAAATCCCATTATAAAGCTTTCAAAGCCTTAGCAGCCAAGTGGTTAATTATCCATGAATTACTTCAGCCATTAGCGTTTATCTCTCCTTTGAGCTCATACAGATGGTTGGTGAAAAGTAAAATATTTTTCTGCAGAAATGATAGCAACAAAAACATGTTGCTGTACCTAAGATAATCCACTTTACTACATCCTTTTTTATCATTAACTCCCTATTAGATCCGTTCTTGGCCTTGGCTTTAACTCTCTCCGACTCATGCTTAATCAGTTAGACCAAACCAAAAACACAAAGCCAAAATATGTACTTCATTTTCATAGACTAGTAATGGTCCTACTGGAAGGGACTGGTAAGGTTGACGGCGCTGCCAAATTCTCATACATAGCATGCCCCACCTATGTGTCCGTTTTGTCTTCAGAAGTGTTTTGTAAAGAACATGCAGAGCTCTAGGTCGCTGCTTTGCTTGTATCCCATAACAGAATGTTTGAAATAAATGTGAGTCATTCCATTGACCTTTGTTGACGGTGTTGAGATTTATTTTGGGATTGTCTTCCAACCTCTGGTTTAAATCCATTTGACAAAACCCAGTTTTGCTAGTATTGCTAAATAGTACATAAACCTGTCTTGTCAAGATACAATATTAATGTTCTCTTGACATGTTACGTGTACATGCATGCTCCCTTCAGCCCTTTTTTGCAGATCTTTAAAGCAAACAGGCAATTCAAGTGCCTGTTCAACTTGGACAATTCCTCAACACCACCATATTGTTATAAAGTTATATAAAAGGTTTTCCTCTACTTATGGAAGTGGATCATCAAAAGATATTGTAATGCTGTCTCCCGGTACAATTCTGTGATGTAACCGTGCTAATAACCCCAGTGTTCCTGTTTTGGGTTTGCTCCAGTTATTCAAGACTCCCCACATGCCCATTTACTTCTGCTTTTCTTTGATCAAAGTTGGGGAGGAGCGTGTTAGTACATAGTTCTGAGTTATAATACAAAATATCAAATTTGCAAATAAGATCCCAAAAACAATCTTCCAGTCGAATGTTGTATGATGATTTTTCTTGTTATTTCAACCCGTGTATTGCTGTCAGTCAGCTCAATATAAGTTTAATACAAAGTCAACAGCCGACGCGTTTCGTCCCCTCCTGGGACATCATCAGGGCTTTATCAAAGAGTTGTTGTTTACCAAAAAGAAGAAGTCTTATAAACTCCACACGTATCCAGCAGATGACCAAAACTGTATAGCACCTCTGTCTGGTCCACTCCTCAGTCTAAACACTCGCTAGTAGTCCCTGCCATCAGTTAACCCCTTCGATGCTCATGACGAGCTCAGCTCGTCATGAGGCACGGTTGAGCTGTGCTGATTACGAGCTGAGCTCGTCGTGAACAATGGGGATCATCAATAGTCAGCACAGGAGGGGAAAACCCATAGCAGCCAAGAGGTTAAGCCCCACTAGTATTCAATACCTTTACAAACTTTCAGAATCCTTCTATCAACAATAATCCATCCCTATGAAAAATATCCAATACAGATTATGTCCTTATACACCGTCACTCTTGCGGACAGACTCGACCAGAGGTGCTATACAGTTTTGGTCATCTGCTGGATACGTGTGGAGTTTATAAGACTTCTTCTTTTTGTTAAACAACAACTCTTTGATAAAGCCCTGATGATGTCCCAGGAGGGGACGAAACGCGGCGGATGTTGACTTTCTATTAAACTTATATTGAGCTGACTGACAGCAATACACAGGTTGAAATAAAAAGAAAAATCATCATACAACATTCGCCTGGAAGATTGTTTTTGGGATCGTATTTGCAAATGTGATATTTTGTATTATAACTCAGAACTATGTACTAACACGCTCCTCCCCAACTTTGATTGATGTAACAGTTATAGAGGTTTTGGACGATGCCTCTTTAGGAAGTTGAGCGTGATCTCTGTATTATAGATAGGGTGTACAAGAATTATATTTTGGATTGTTCTCCGGTGCACCAAGTAGGAGACCCTTCATCGTCTAAATCTTAGAAAATGTCTGCTTTTCTTTGGCCTGGCTGGCTTGTTCCCACATCATGACTGCTCTTGCCTTCATCCTGAACCCAACCTTTTGTATCTTCTCTTTCTAACCAAAGGTATGCTTACTTAAATTCCCATGCTTTCAGCTCCCAAAACAGCCAGGCTTGTCCTTCCATTTCCATTCGCCATTTCCCATTCTTTTGTTCTCGCCTGGGAGTGTTACTTTGTTTCTCCTTTTACCTTTCCCAAGGTGCTGGTCAAGATCTGATCCAGTGCACCAAGATGCATTTTCCAATGTCCCGGATTTCCTTCGTTAACAGTAGCTAAGAGACAGCAGGATGGCCGAAGGATGAGAGAGACCATGCTTCTTCCTGTACAAGAAAGAGGACATCCACGTAAGGCTTGCATTCAGCAACGATGACCACCAGCCCCAACCAGCGTTCCTGTTTCCTGTCTGCTCGCGGTTCATATTTTACATGATATCCAACTGTGCCATTACTTATGCCTTTCTATACTTTCTCTGTGTCTTTCCCTTTAAGGGACATCAAATAGCTTTAATGATAATGGGCAAGACTATTGACTCTTAGGCCCTCGTTACAGAGGTCAGGAACACATCATGCTTAATTTGAGCCAGTTGGGGTCACTGTCACTCATTAGGTCTCGCCTGAGCCAATGCGCTTGCGCATTGCTCCGACGAGATTATAGTAAGCGGAAAAGAAAAGTCTACCAAAACTGCTGCGGATCGCATACAGTTCATGTGATCTATGCGCGTGCACACCATCGCCAGCCACATACCACACCACCATTTGTCCGTGCCTCGGCATCAGACTTCAAAGGCTGCCGCTCCCCCGCACCCCTAGCGTGCACATCGCGCACCACCATTTGTCTGTGCCTCAGCATCAGACTTCAAAGGCTGCTGCTCCCCTGCCCCCCGCCACAGCAATGCTGAGAGCTTGTTGCTGTTCTGTTTCTCACCTCGACTCTTCTGTCTTCCTTCTTTCCGTGTTCACCTCACTCTGTCTACCGCGCTCTCTCCCGCCTTCTTCTCCTGCCATCATCTCTCTCCCGCTCTCTCTCCATCCCTCTCTTCCGTCTTCATTTGCTTTTCTCTCTCAATTTCTTTCGCTCTACCTATATTTATTTATTTCTCTTTTGCCAGCTCTCTCTTCCGTCTTCATCTCCGTGTCTTTTTCCCCGCTTTCATGACCTTAATTAATTTTATTTCAGTAAAATGCTCTCACGGAGCCTTGATAATGTCACAGCAGACTGATGAAAACTGGCTCTTACCTGCCGGGCTTTCCACGTATCGCCCCTCCCACCCCCAACTCAGCCTCAGAGTCGTTGGTGGTGTCCAGACAATACTTACTGGGGCAGTAAGACGGCTGATCCACTCACATCTCTCCGCTTTTAAAGTGCCCCGTCTTAAACTGGCTGCCAAGATAGCTCAGTGGGCTGCGCGCCCCATCCAGATACGTACTTCTAACCTGCAGGTGAACTTTACATCGAAGCATGGCTGACTCTGCAGGTCATGCTTCCAACGTCGACACAATGTACTGTTTTATGAACACAACCCTTTCAAAATAGGCATTAAAATCAATACATACTGAAAGAACGCATTTGTTAAATACATATTTCCATTTTAAAGGAAAAGAGCAAACAAAAAAAAATTAACCCCTAACAAGCTTTCACAAGCACTTTAAGAATGCAAAACTCTCATGACTGCGCCACAGCCTTGTTATTGAAGCTATTTTTTTAAAACTAATCTTACCCTTCAAGCATTATTCTAAAATCTTTGTGTGCCAATTTCTTAAAAAATATATAGTTTATCGAAAATGCTTTAATTTCATAAAATACAATTTTGATTTCTGAACATAGCCAAATAGAAGACTGTGAAACATGTAACAAGCATTGGCATAGCCAATAGGTCTCACCTTTGGGACCTTATAAGTGTTTAGTTAGCCAGCACAATATACTTGTTTTAGTTTGCAAAGCTCATTTCTTAATAGAGTGTTCCTCTATAAACGCTTTCAAAGAGAGTGGCGAGCGCATTTGACTGCACGTCTATGGCACGATTACACAACATTCATTTGGCACAACATTCATTTGACTTTTAATGGGGATAGCAGTTCTTTCTTGCACAACTGTATGTTTGCGAGGATGGTGGCCTCTGGCTGCAGCCGTCCGCCCCTTCCTTTGCCCAACAAGGTTGGCCGTGGAGGGGAGTAATTGACAAGGCCTCATTCCCCTCCCAAGAATCAACGCTTGCTACCCTTGGCGCCAGATGGAAGCCACGTCTGTTCCAATGTTGACACAACTGGCCATTAATTAAAGAGTCTGGCCAAACCACAGGACGATTCGAGAGGTACATTTCCCACTTCCCCAGCTTGTTATTAAACACTAATATACACTGGTAACCGAAAGACACTTTCAATATGTTTCTTCAGATGGATTCCTGGAGGATTCTAAGCTCACGAGCTACTAAGGCAACAAACAATCCTTCGGTGCTGCTGGCATCCGTGTTGAAAGACTTTATGGGGACTTCAAAGCGGCGCGCTGGTTCTGCTTTCACCCACTGCTCTCCCTCCTCCTCCATTTCAATCAATCACGGGCTCCAGCTACACACCCACTAAAAAACACGCGCACTCGCAAAGACACGCACTCGCAAAGACATGCACTCACAAAGACACACACTCACAAACACCCGGACTCACAAACACACGCACTCACAAACAGGGTAGCACTTTGATGTCCCACTTGTTTGACAGCTTCTTTGGAACTGATGATGATTATGCATGGCGAAGATGTAGTGTCATGGCAGAGCTAAATATACAAACAATATCCGGGCAACCTTCTCATCAGCAGTAAATCAGCAAAGCTTCTCCCATTTAACATCGGAGCACTACATTCTCACAGAAAGAGCTGGTCTTGTGGTCTTTCTGAAACTCTAAAGGTGGTTGTAAACCAGCAGGCTTTGCTTGAGCTCACGTGCACCCATTTCCACATTTATTGCAGTGCTTATACGATAAAGGCTGCAGGTTGGGGTGCTCCTTTCAGCAAGGCTTTAAGTGGGATGAACTGGGGGGGGGGGGGTCTCTCAAAGTGGCGTGGTCAATGTAATTAAGGGCATGGCTTAAAAAAATTCTGGCCTTACACATCTATTGCCCTCACTCTATCTATCGCCCTCACTCTATCGCCCTCACTCTATCGCACTCAATGTTCTTTTCTCCCGCGCTGATCTGCTGTTCTCTTCCACCCGCCGCCTCCTTTAACTCCCTGTTCTGTTCTCCCTTGCTGATCTGCTGCTCTCTTCCCCGCCGCCGCCTTCTCTAACTCCCTGTTCTATTATCTTCTCCTGTGCTGATCTGCTGCTCTCTTCCACCCACCTCCTTCTTTACCTCCCTGTTCTCTTCTTCTGTGCTGATCTGCTCCTCTATTCCACCCACCTCCTTCTCTAACTCCCTGTTCTCTTCTCTTCTCCTGTGCTGATCTGCTGCTCTCTTTAACCCCGCCTCCTTCTTTAACTCAGTTTTCTTCTCCTGTGCTAATCTGCTGTTCTCTTCCACACGCCTCTTTCTTGAACTCCCTGTTCTCTTCTCCTGTGCCGATCTGCTGTTCTCTTCCACCGCCTCCTTTTTAACTCCCTGTTCTCTTCTCCTGTGCTGATGTTATGTTAAATTTTATTTCTATAGCGCACGGTTACTCCAACGGAGTGTCCCGGTGCTTTATATTGGCAGCTCATAAGAAGAAAACATAACAAATGAAAACATTCAGAAGAGCAAAATAACATAACTAAAGGGAAAAAAGCCAAGTTTTTAAGCCTTTCCTAAAAGACAGCAGATTAGAGGTCCTGCGTAGGGCCAGTGGCAGAGTGTTCCAAAGCTGGGGCGCCCTCACACTAAAGGAGCGCCCTCCAATACGGGCCTTCCTAACTCGAGGGACCACCGCCAGAGACAGGGAATCAGAACGCAGAGCTCTGGTAGGGCGATAGAAAGCAAGCCTGCGTTGGAGATATTTTGCTCCCAAGCCGAAGAGCCACCATGCCTGCCAATCAGGGTCTGATGTACAGCCAAAGAACAGCACCTCCGACTTGCCAGAGTTACATTTAAGGCTGTTCTGCTGAAAGCAGTTAAAGACCGCCCTGAGACAATCCCGGATGCTCTCTCCATCAAAGTACTCACCTTTCCTACACGTGAAGAGAAGCTGGGTGTCATCGGCGTAGGAAACGATCTGGGCCCCAAAAGACTCCGCCAGTGTCGCCAAAGGGGTCATAAAGATGTTAAAAAGAGTTGGGCTCAACACAGAACCCTGCGGAACTCCAACTCCCAGTGGCGGCATCTCAGCGGAGCTAGGAGGGACCCAGACCGTTTGTCGACGGCCAGCTAGGAAAGATGTAAACCAGCTGAACACCGTCCCCCTCAGACCGATGTTATAGAGTCTGGCGAGGAGCCCCTCATGGGGGACAGTGTCAAAAGCCGCCGACAGGTCAAGCATGACAAGCATGGCTTTACCTCCAGAGTCCAGAACCTCCTTAATGGCCTCAGACACTTCTAAAAGCGCCGTCTCGGTGCTCAAATTAGGCCGGAAGCCAGATTGAGAGGGGTGCAGCAGATTGTTAGTCTCCAGAAAGACAGATAGCACGCTATGTACGTGCTTTTCCATAATTTTTGCCAACGCTGGAAGGAGCGAAATGCCTGTAATTGGCCAACATCTTGGGGTCTAAGCCCGGCTTTTTGAGGAGGGGGATCACCATTGCCCGCTTCCAAGCCTGCGGGACCATCCCCTCACTCAAAGAGCGGTTCAAAAGTGGATTGACCATTGGGTTTTACCACCTCGCCATCCTCGCCAAAGATTTGTCCGGGCAAGGGTCTAACGGCGACCCTGATTTAAGATTTGCCAAAAATGCCAAAGATGTGGCAGGAGAGATAGGCGGAAAGACAAACAGGGCCAAATCCGGGGTGGGTGATGGAACTAACCCAACCCCACTGCTGGGCTGAACTTCAACTGACCTCCCAGGGAAGGAGTCCTGGATGAGTTTGATCTTGTCTGTAAAGAACTTTGCAAGGTCACAGGCCCAAGACTCAGAGGGAGCGGTTTGAGAAAGGTTAGATCTCGGAGTTATAAACTCCTTCACAACAGTAAAGATCTCCTTGCAAGAATTGGAGGCTGCCTCAATCCTCCTCGATAAATAGTCCTTTTTCTCGCGAAGGATATCACGGTGATAAGCTTTAATTGCAGTCCTATAAGCAAGTCTGGCCATCGGGTCATACTGAGAACGCCAGGCCCTCTCCGCCACCTTACACTGGCGGCGGGATGCGAACAATGCTTCCGTGAACCACGGAGCAGAAACCCGCTTAGAGATAGCCCGAGACGCGGACACAGGGGCTAAGTCGTTCAGCCTATCAGTCAGCCACAGCTGCAAGGAGTCCACATCCTGCTCAAGGTCACCTGAGAGGGGACACTGATGGTCCAAAAAAGCCTGAGCCAGCATCTCAGGAGTCACACGATGGAGTGCTCTGGAGACGGATCCCTGCGATCTGGGCTCAGTGCTCGACAGTTTCTCCCTGCCCCGTATGCAGAACCTAGCCAGCTTGTGGTCGGACCAAAGCACCGATATGCTGCTCTCTTCCACCCCATCTCCTTCTTTAACTCCCTGTTCTCTTCTCCTATGCTGATCTGCTGCTCTCTTCCACCCGACTCCTTCTTTAACTCCATGTTCTCTTCTGCTGTGCTGTTATGCTGCTCTCTTCCACCCACCTCTTCTAAATCCCTGTTCTCTTCTCTTCTCTCTTCTCCAGATCTGATCTGCTGCTCTCTTCCACCGCCTCTTTTCTAAAGTTCCTGTTCTCTTCTCCTGTGCTGTTCTGCTGCTCTTTTCCACCCCACCTCCTTCTCTAGCTCCCTGTTCTCTTCTTTTCTCCCTCTGCTGATCTGCTACTTTCTTCCATTCCGCCTCCTTCTTTAACTCCCTGTTCTCTTCTTCTGATCTGCTGCTCTCTTCCACCTCGCCTCCTTCTCTAACTCCCTGTTCTCTTCACCTGTGCTGATCTGCTGCTCTCTTCCACCCCACCTCCTTCTTTTACTCCCTGTTCTCTTCTCCTGTGCTGATCTGCTGCTCTCTTCCACCCGCCTCCTTCTTTAACTCCCTGTTCTTTTCTCCCGTGCTGATCTGCTGTTCTCTTCAACCCGCTTCCTTCTTTAACTCCCTGTTCTCTTCTCCTGTTCTGATCTGCTGCTCTCTTCCACCCCACCTCCTTCTTAAACTCCCTGTTCTCTTCTCTTCTCCTGTGCTGATCTGCTGCTCTCTTCCACCCGCCACTTCTCCAACTCCCTGTTCTCTTGTCCCGTGCTGATCTGCTGTTCCCTGCCACAGCCTCCTTCTCTAACTCCCTGTTTTCTTCTCCTGTGCTGATCTCTTGTTCTCTTCCACCCACCTCTTTCTCTAACTCCCTGTTCTCTTCTCCTGTGCTGATCTGCTGCTCTCTTCCACCCGCCTCCTTATTTAACTCCCTGTTCTTTTCTCCCGTGCTGATCTGCTGTTCTCTTCAACCCCCTTCCTTCTTTAACTCCCTGTTCTCTTCTCCTGTGCTGATCTGCTGCTCTCTTCCACCCCACCTCCTTCTTTTACTCCCTGTTCTCTTCTCCTGTGCTGATCTGCTGCTCTCTTCCACCCGCCTCCTTCTTTAACTCCCTGTTCTTTTCTCCCGTGCTGATCTGCTGTTCTCTTCAACCCGCTTCCTTCTTTAACTCCCTGTTCTCTTCTCCTGTGCTGATCTGCTGCTCTCTTCCACCCCACCTCCTTCTTAAACTTCCTGTTCTCTTCTCTTCTCCTGTGCTGATCTGCTGCTCTCTTCCACCCGCCACTTCTCCAACTCCCTGTTCTCTTGCCCCGTGCTGATCTGCTGTTCCCTGCCACAGCCTCCTTCTCTAACTCCCTGTTTTCTTCTCCTGTGCTGATCTCTTGTTCTCTTCCACCCACCTCTTTCTCTAACTCCCTGTTCTCTTCTCCTGTGCTGATCTGCTGCTCTCTTCCACCCGCCTCCTTATTTAACTCCCTGTTCTTTTCTCCCGTGCTGATCTGCTGTTCTCTTCAACCCGCTTCCTTCTTTAACTCCCTGTTCTCTTCTCCTGTGCTGATCTGCTGCTCTCTTCCACCCCACCTCCTTCTTTAACTCCCTGATCTCTTCTCCTGTGCTGATCTGCTGCTCTCTTCCACCCGCCTCCTTCTTTAACTCCCTGTTCTGTTCTCCCATGCTGATCTGCTGCTCTCTTCCACCCCGCCCCCTTCTCCAACTCCCTGTTCTCTTCTCCTGTGCTGATCTGCTGTTCCCTGCCAGCGCCTCCTTCTCTAACTCCGTTTTCTTCTCCCGTGCTGATCTCTTGTTCTCTTCCACCCACCTCTTTCTTTAACTCCCTGTTCTCTTCTCCTGTGCTGATCTGCTGTTCTCTTCCACCCGCCTCCTTCTTGAACTCCCTGTTCTCTTCTGCTGTGCTGATCAGCTGCTCTCTACCACATACATCCTTCTCTAACCGCACACACACATACATACAACCACACACACACACAACCACACACACACCACCACACCCAACCACACATACAATCACACACACAACCACACACACAACCCCACACACAACCAAACACAACACACACACAACCACACACAACCGCACACACAACCACACACACACACACAACCACAAACACACAACCACACACGCAACCACACACACACAACTACACCCGACTGCACACACAACCACACACACAGCCACACATACAACCACACACAACCACACACACACAACCAAACACAACCACACACACAACCACACACATCCATCTATCACCCTCACCCTATCCATCTATCACCCTCACTCATCTATCTGTCACCCTCACTCTATCTATCGCCCTCACTCTATCTATCTATCTATCTATCTATCTATCTATCTATCTATCTATCTATCTATCTATCTATCTATCTATCACCCTCACTCTATCTATCACCCTCTATCTATCGCCCTCTATCACCCTCACTCTATCTATCTATCTATCTATCTATCTATCTATCTATCACCCTCACTCTATCTATCACCCTCACTCTATCTATCTATCTAGCTATCACCCTCACTCTCTCTATCTATCTATCGCCCTCACTCTATCTGTCTATCTATCGCCCTCACTCTATTTATCTATCTATCGCCCTTCCTCTATCACCCTCCCTCTGTCTATCGCACCACCACAGTATCACTCGGGGGCACCACAACATCACTATGCGCTACCACAGCATCACTGAATGCCACAGCATCACTCGTCGCCACCACAACATCACTCAGCGCCACCACAGCATCACTCTGTGCAACCATTCAACAACAACTGGTTCAAATATGTTCTCTCAATGTTTCAAGCTTTATTACAAATGTCACAAAAAAATGTTAATATTTCACTTCTGTGCTTGAGTTTTCGTCACAATAAAATACACAACATAATCTTCACAAAAGTTATTTACAAAAGTTTAAGCTATTGCCATTATAAATTACAATAACTTTTATTTAAGTATTAATTATTTAAAAAAATTAAAAGCCATTGTTATTTGCAATATCAATACATCTTAGTCACGTAAATACAAAACATGTTGCATTACAAATGCTATGGGTGTCACATTTGCAAAAGTTGAAAGTATTGGCATTGTAAATGACAAAGCTAATAATTTCGCTATTTTCAAAACCAACACACAAAAAAATTGTCATTTACAATACCAATAGCTCAAACTTTCCTAATGCGAGACCTATTGCATTGCAAATGCTTGTTTTTAGTTTGAAGCCTGCCAGACAGTGCAGCTGTCTAATTTGCTAAAGACATCTTGGGGACAATCGGAGAGCGATCCTGGGAATGCATTCACCCACTTCCTAAAATTGGCTTTGCAACTCACATTTGCTTGCTTTCTATTTGCTGACTCCATTTGTTTTAGGCTGTCCAGCGTGAGTTCGCCCCTCCCAGGGAGAAAAGCCTTTTCACATTACCTTTCCTTGTATTCTTCCACAAGTGCTCCTTTCTGTAATGTGATAAGATATGGCGCTCTTGCTGTCATCTCCTGTGTTGGTGCAGTTTAAGCAGCTTTGCACTACGTACATACTCTTGCTTCATAGTGCAAGGATGCATGTGTGATGCCTAGAATAGACATTAATATACTTAGACACCATTTTGTTTGTGTGCTGTACAGTACAGCAGACATGCAAAGTTAGAAAAGTTTTGAGAAAATAAAACTTTTCTCTAACATTGTGCCTGATGAGAGGAGGCATACATTTTTGGTCTTAAGCCCTGTTCTTCTTTTTTTTTTTAGTTCTCAGCTCTAGACAGAACATGTGCTGTCTTGAAGAGACCTGTTGTATATACTTTGTGGGCTTCAGCCTGCCTATAGGCTTCCCATTTACTGACCCCAGCGTTGCTCTCCTATTCTTTCTCCCCATTTATCTATGGCATGCTGGCATCATGCCTCTTCCTTCGTTTATCTCTTCTGGAGAGCAGGGACCAATTACTCCTATCAATCCCCTCCTCTTATTTTGGGAAATCTTTTTTCTTTTTTGAAGAGCACTTCACACGACTAGTCATGTTTTCATTGGCTCCAACCTCCGTTAAACAGGCCTGTAAATCTGTTTATCTCATCCCATCTGTGGAGCATTCAAAGACCGAGATCAAATACCAGATGCTGTTTTCCGAAAGCGCTTTTTCTTTCTCTGACTTCAAAGTGATTGCCTAAATGTTAGTGTCACTGGCGCTCTGGGTGTATGGCTGCTTAGTTTACATTCTTCGAGCAGCCCAGAAATCTCTTTTTGCCTCCCTTCTCGTCTAAACTCATCAATGTTTTTGTGTAGTGTTTTGTTCCTGGTTTACCTACTTTTCTGTGATTTAAGTGTCTGCGCATTAGAGGGCAGAGCTTCAGAACTGCTAACTGGTGAAGCAAACTTGAGTACTTTTTAATAGTGAATCACCAACTTCATTTTCTTTTGATTTGAGGCATCTGTATAGTTATATTAACCCCACCCTGCTGGTGCAAGTGTTGATTCCATGGATTTGTACAGGTGTGTGTGATGAGTACGTAAATCCAGAACTGGGGATTTAGCGAGGCGGGCTAATCCCACTGTGTTTACCGCATAATCTGTTCGCTCACAGCTGAGATATGCACGTGATGCTGATCCATCGATTTGATTAATTATTAAGTGGTTTGGGTTTGTTTGTAGCAAGCACACTGGACCAGTGCTTGCTATCCATGGTCTTGGGATTCATCTTAAACCTTGAATTAAAAGTCTTGCTTGCTTTCTTTATTTCACACTGTTTGCCTCCTGCTAACCCATTAGCAGTCAATGGAAGGCTGTTGAGGTGCTCAAGGTGAGTCAAGAGGTCAAGGGGGTGATGCCATTTTTGTTCACAGGGTGTATGATGTTACTTCCACTTTTGAATTTCAGTCTTTTGCAGGCCTTGACATTCCAGACCATTACCAAACATGCAGCACATACATGAACATTAGTGACAAGTGAGTATTAAATAGTAGCATTTTCTGAAAATATTTAGGAGCATTGCATTGAGACTAAAGGCTACAAGTTAAGTCTGTGGAATTAATACAATATATTTTTACAGATGTCAGGGTGAGTATATTTAATTGGAATCCTAGGGTGTGTGATGCAAAAGAATCATGATATAAGATGTCTTCATGAGATGCTCTGCACTAGCATAAGATTTTACTTCCAGAAACATTGTTAGACTGCTGTCTGTCAGTGATGGAACAATTTTACAAAAGGTTAAGGTTTGGGATAAACAGGAGTAATGTGCACTTCCTTCCTTCTAACCCAATTCCCCACCCCCCACCCCTTAAACAATATTGAAAAACCTGAAACCTCTAACCCGGTTTGCCTTTGTTCTCCCAGACTTCCAAGTCTTCCTTCCAAACTTCATTTTCAGCAGTGGTTACACAGTGAAATGTAACTGTTAAGAAGATTCTCATGAAAGGTCACATTTTTGGCACTGTGGAGCTGTTGGTAATTTCCTGCCTCAATGGTACTCTTCCTAACCTACCTTAGTATCTCATTAATTGTATACCATGATTTAAAATTCTGTCATCGCTTGATTCTTTTCACTGGCACCCCAGCAACGCCCTTTCCTCTGGGGATCCCTCCTTCCACCCATTATTTCTCCTTTTCTCCACTTCCTTCCTGTTGCTCAAATGGCTAAGACTGGTTAACCATAAAGCACTGCTCCCTGACAAGTCAGAATCCAATGTCTTGGGGAGCACCCACTTTATCCACAAGGCTATTGCCTCATTTTCTCTGCCTTGTTTTCTTTTGCTCGGCGCTTTGACATGATATTATGATGGCTTGGACAGCTACAGAAACAAGCAACATAACATCTTAATACAAGCAGAGACAACAACTGACTTCCCTTTGTACTACAAATACACTTTTCAGAAATATTTCAGCCTGTCTCTCTTTCTGGGCCTTGTTCTTCAGGTCTCTCTCTCTCTCAACTACCCCATGTTGGCCTGTGTAGCGCAACACAATGGAAAACAAGAGCCATGCACAAGTCTTCTCTCTCAGCTGGCCGTTAAAGAACTCCACCATCAACACAAGTCTCCTGCTGTTTGTGAGGAGGGAAATAGATTCTAATACATGCAAAAGGTTGGGCTATCACAGCAGTCCCATATGCATCAGGCTGGCAATTATACAACCCCCAATGATTTCCAAGGAACCTTTGTATTGCATTGGGTTCTAAATAGTACTTTTTACACCATATTTAGGCCCTGATTACGATGCTGGTCGGAGTTGCCTCTAACTGACATCATTGCTGATTGGGAACCGATCGATCTCAGGTCGGTGGTTCCGATACATCAGTTAGGATGCAACTGCACATGTTGTGGTTGCAAACTTCCATTTTTTAATGGGATTTTGTGCGGCAGGCTGAAACTGCCCTCAGCGCAAGCTCCCATTGAGAAAATGTACGTCTTTAAAACATCCCTGCACTGTGTGGCAGGTACCTCACGATGCCTGCCATACGGTGCAGGGATGTGGCGGGGCGCACCATAGCTGCCTCCCAGGGCCACATGCGGAGAGCCAGGAAAGAAAGGGGCAGTTCTAGGGCCCCCCAAAGACACTTTCTGACAGCAGTTCCATGTTGGAAACGCCAACATGGTGCTCATGTCAGAAAGTGCCATTTTAATCTCGACGAAGGAAATGCCACCCTTAAGGAATTATGAGGCCTTTCTGACAGGCCGTCCGGCTCCTTGAGCCTGACGTCAGGGAGTTGGGTTCCTCAGCCTGTTTAAAGTCTGACCGCCGTCATTATAATACGGCTGTCGGACTTTAAACCTACAGCCTCCGACCAGAGGTCGGATGCTTTCTGACCTACATCGTAATTCGGCCTCTAGTGTTGTACTTAGCACTTGCTACAGCAAATATTGCAGATAGCAAAAAGTGATGGGTGGAATGCCTGAACTAATTTCAACTGCTGGCTATTACTGGAGCTGCATTTTTGTCTATAACTTTGTTTTGCCCACAATGCCACCTCAGACAGGAACCAGCCATATGCAATCAGTCTTAGTCATGCTCCAATAGGATCAGTTCAGCCCAAACTTCCAGGCCACGTCCCTTCTGAATGGTAAAATAAGCCACCCTAAATTGTGGTCAGTCTATGTAGGTCTCATCAGTAGAGTACAACTGGAGTTTTATGGCACACTCTTTGCACTTTGAGCATCACAATAAATAAAGCAAAAAGCGATGGGTAGAATTCTTGAGTTGTTCCCTGCCACTTGAATTTACTTGGGGCAACTTTCTAGTCTATCATTTTGTAGCCCATCGTGCCAGGAACCAGTTCTGTGTGTAAATCAGGATAGATACTGCTAGGCATGGTAGAAATTTGCATTACGCCTGTGTAATCTAGTGTAATTTTGCATTGCTCTTCTTGGGCTAAATTCCAGAAATGACGCTATTACACCACGTTGAGCAATTATGCCCCAGTCGAAGTAAAAGTTTACAGCTAATGCACGATTTGCAGTAAATATTTTCAAGAATACAGTGAACAATGCAAACAACTGAATGCAAGCAGGTGCTGTTCACTGAGCTTTTGTATGTTTGCACAATTTGTTTTTTTACCAAGAAAACCATCCTTGCATCCAAAGTGGACTCAAGGACACATTTTGTGGTAAAATAGAACTCTAAATGACAGTGTTGCATTTTGCATTATTATATGTAACTTGGCATCATATTCTGAAATTTCATGTAACTAAACAAAAGTGAATAACCCAAATTTTGCATACGCTTTGTCCTGCTCCACGTTTGCATCACTGTAAATATGTGTTCTGATGTTACTTAGTGATGCTTTAACCACAACCTTTTCCCTTATCCGGCTCCCCGTAGCGACTGGCATACTCATATTTCCTTCTTTAGATCTACCACAGAGATTTTCCTCCTTCCTCTCTGCTTCGCCCTGCCCATCATTCCACTGCCAACTTCCTTCACACTTGTGCGCTTTCCCATCATCCACCACAGTCCCTTCTACTAGTCTCTCTTTTGACCTTCCTGCACCCTTGTTCTCCTCTGTAAATCTTTTCTCTCTCCATCAATCCCTCATCTGCCTTCTCCCTGGAATTCAACATTTATTCAGATTGTGTGTAGATGTCTGCAGTTGGCCCAATAATGGTACATATTAACACCGATATGCAGTCGCCTATATTGTGCATTTAGACGAATAAAACATTGTTTTTCCTCGATGCCAAAATGCAATATTTCCCTTGTGCACTTTGTTTAAATCATTTTGTACAATATCCTTATTTTTTACAGCACCGTGAAAACATAAGACAAAATACTATTAAAAAAAGACTTTAATACACTAGGCTAACATAGACTTATGGAAGGCTAAAATCTTCTGGCATGACACTGATTAACTTTTCGCTGTTAAATGATGGATACTTATTCTCGCAATTTGGTTCGAGTTAAAGTGCTGCTGGGTACCCCTGCTGTTATTTGTCGGTGGGTGTCGAATGAGACACCTGCAGCTTTACCCTCTCAGCCCAACGGTAGTTTCGCGTCTACTGGACAAGAGGAGAGAAGCAGGTCCGATACAGAGATGTGCCCTGTAAGAATCGTTCAATAAATCAATACAACACAGTCTGTAGACAGGTTGTGAGGCCGGGCATTATGAATAAATAAAAAAAATTGTAATGTGACAAATGTACATTCTAAAATTAATTTGAAGTTACGTTAACCTGTTTTCTCCATGTTAATAATGTTATTAATGTTTTCATTAATGTTAATAAAAATATTTCAAAATTACATTACAGTTCGTTTGAAAACGCCCGGGCCTTCATAACAGCACCAAAAGCAGAATCCTTGCAACGGAACACTTATGAGGTCACAGGCCCTGCGACGTGATGTCTCGAGGCGAAGCCCTGCGACGTGATGTCTCGAATATATGATGTTACCACGAATACAAGTTCCACGCATGGCAATACCACGCGAATTTTAGTTCGCAAGTGGCTTTACCACGCTGGAATTTGCAACGAAGGATCATACCACGCATTTTTACGTCCTAAACACAAACACAAATGCTAAAGATTATTTTCTTACCTGACACCTTCCTGTCTTTCACCAGCAGCCCGTACCTTCCATCCACCATCGAAACAAGCGTGAAAACACGTCTGCCAAAATTAAAAAAGGACTGCCGTAACGGCACGTCTTTGGGGGAGGCACTTTCCTTTTACCTCAGTGCTACTGTAGTGCGTTTTTTAAAAAAATGTAATTAACCCGCTCTGGAGGAAGCCGTCGACGCCTGCTCAATTAGAGCCGAGCTCAGGGCAGTAAACTGACACTCGGACGCCGTGTGTGGCATCCTCGTTGGTACGGAAGTGCGTTTTTTTTTTATTTAATTAACCCGCTCCTTTTTTTTATTTCTGGGGGGGAGACCCCCCCAGGCCCCCCCCCCCCGCCCCTCCCCCCCGCCCCTCCCCCAGCCGACCCCCGCCAACCCCCCAATCCCCCTAATGCGTGGCAAAGACGTCGTGGAAGGAACCCTGCGTGAAAGGCACCCTGCGTGGTAAGTGTCACGTGGTAAACGTGAGTAGTGGTAATGCCTTCGTGGTAAATGATGTTTCCCGATGTCTCGAGGCGAAGCCCCCCGGGTACGTGCAGAGAGGAGGCCTCCACTGCAGCAGCGAGGAAAGGAGAGACCATTTTAGGGTGCGTTATGTTGGGTAGCATGGGGTATTCTTTCAGGCTCTTGACTGGATTCTAAAAAAAATAGATATCTTGTCAAGAAATCGGACTTTTAACTTGGCTTGTGACTGTCCTGATTCCCCCATTACCATGAAAAACGTGGTATCACCCCGAGTTGATGTACGATGACATGCTGAAAGCTCTGCATTGTGACGTGTCCTTGGTATAGAAGGCTGGTAACCAGGGACCAGCAGCATTGCACGCAAGCACACCAGACTGGGAGGACTACTGCGGGTAGCAGGGGACACAGAAGACGGAAGTCGCAGGGGTGAGCCAGCTCCAAAAAGAATGGGAACAGGGGATGGGGGCAAGTGAACAAGGTGAGTAAATGAACCAAGTGAAAACTGAACTGGAAACCAAACTGAACTCAAAACCAAACACTGATATGAGACTGACTTAAAATTCCCATTTTTTAATTTTTTTCACTGCTTTCTTTCAACTCGCAGCTCTTTCAGCCCACTTCTTCATTTCTCAACCTAACTCCAATTCATTCTCTTCCTTTTTCTCGGATCCACTTTTTCCCTTCCCTCCACGTCCTCCCTCTCTGCTTCCATTCTCTCTCTCCAGCGCTATCCCTTTGTGGATCTCTTGGAGCAGGTGGACTGACTTCCTCCCAGGGTTTTGACCTAACCTAAACGGGTCAACACACCCGTTTGTTCCTCTTCTTTAGATAACTCGGACCGCAGAGGTCTAATAAATAAGGAAATCCCTTCAAACTGCATACAGCTTAGTCATTCTGAGGGAAATTTGGAAGTAGACCCTAAGCCTGCAACAATTAAGGCTGACTCCATCCTGAACATTTTGTTCTGGAACGTAGCGGGCCTACGTCCAAAGGTCGTAAATGACATCTGGTTAGATTTCATCCACAACTACAGTATTATAAGTTTGCAGGAAACATGGGTAACGTCAGAATTACATATAGAGGGTTATAGAACTTTTTTTTCACCCAGCGTTACCTTCTCCATCTGGTAGAGCAAAGGGTGGTTTGGTTATTTACATATCCAACACTCTTCAACTCACAAGTATAGTCCCGGTCAAAATGGAACCACATTTCCAAATAGTCGCTCTTCATCAAAGTAATACCAACACCCTGGTAATAGTATAATAGTACATTTTTGCAACAACCTATTTGAGGAGGTTTTGATAAAAACAATAAAGGAAATAGGCCTTTGTCTCCACAAACTATCTATCAGGGCTAGCAAGGAGTTGACCATAATCTGGGGCGGGGACTTTAATCAAACGCTTTGCAAGCACAGCGCTAACTCACTCTGTGGTATAGTACATGAAAATAGTGATCCGATAACCTATTTCCCTCACTCTGCAGTCTGGCATATCCTGAACGATACCCTGTGTGGCCTAGACCTTGCCCTTGCCAACGACCTGGTTAATCCTCCTGTACCTGTAACACCTACCTATAATGGCAGAGGAAGACATAGCATAATTGATTTTATATTTATATCGGGGACAGCGGGAGGGGTTCTCTTAAAATGCAAAACCCCCAATATCGCCATCAGCGACCACTTCCCGAACAGCATCACCTTAAAACTTCCTAATAGCCACGTGAGGGCTAATATTGAAACGCTTCTAAGCCAAAATAACATCTTAATGGACAGATTAAATGGCTATTCACTAAGGTGGGTAAAAAATGGATCCGCTTGCCATCACAAGTCTGGTCACAAACCTTAGGCAAGCATTTGCAAATTGCCTCGATCCAGCAACTACTAGCGAGGGAATAATGGCTAATTTTTCTAAAATAATAGTTTTAATTAGGAAAACACTTTTTGTAAGCATGAAACCAGGTAAATCCAGAATCAAGGGATGGTTCGACAGTTCCTGCACAAAAGCCCATCAGAATCTAAAAACAGCCTTAAACAAAAAAGATAGAAACCTAAAGGATATCGCAACCCTTAGAAAGACCTATAATCAGGCCCTAAAATCCAGGAAGAATACTCTCAAACAAGATCTCTGGACACAACTCCACAGATCATGCACCCTGAGGGATAGCGCCGCTTTCTGGAAGGTTGTGAAGTCCCCTTTCTTATTAGACACAACGGCTAACCCTAGTATCGATGTTGCTATTGACGAACATCTGTGGGTTGAGTATTGTGAGCGGATATTCAGCCTTCCCCCAACCGCAACTCGATCACCTCCAGAGGGGTTAGATAAAGCAAACTTCCCGCTGCCTATTTATGTTACACACGAGGAGGTGGAACTCGCCCTAAAGGCCAGTAAAAACGGCAAGGCTCCGACGGGGTTCCAATTGACATTTTCAAGTTCAACACAGATCTATGGTCGCCAATTTTAACCAGGGTTCTTCAAGCTTCATGTGACTTGGGACTCATCGAATCATGGTCCCACTCAATCCTCGTTCCTATTTTTAAAAAAGGGGATTGTCAATCACCATCTTGTTATCGGCCCATTTCCCTTTTGGATTCGCTGGGGAAAGTGGCCGGTTGTTTTATCCTAGAGCGTCTCCAACACAGGGCTTCTGATACCATAGCTCTTTCTGACCTACAATTTGGGTTCCGTGAGGGACTGGGAACCACAGAGCAAGCCCTTAATCTATCCTTACTGATAGGGAAATATGTAAATGCTAAGGGGGGGCCCCTTTATATGGCATACATCAACCTCTCCGCAGCATTTGATTGTGGTCTATTCTGGCAGACATGGGAATAGAGTCTTCCCTAATAACGTTTCTCCGCGAACTATATTCAGATGCCACAGCCAGATACGGCACGGGGGGCGAGCTAACAAAGTCGTTCAGAGTGGACCGAGGGGTAAGACAGGGCTGCGTCCTGGCCCCGTTTCTATTTAATTTATATACCGTAATAAGATTTATGAAATGGGAGGTAGGGTGGGTAAGCAATTGGCACTTCGAACTCGCCAAAGTCAATCACGCGTATCGAGTCAGAAGGCCAAGAATATACAACACCTGAAACTATCCTAGAAGTTTTTCAAAATTATTACGGGAAACTGTATAAGAACGAAGATTCTGTAAATTCCAACGTAATCAAAGAAACACTATCCAAATGGGCAACCGAGCACGAAGATGGATCAGGAATGGATAATGTTACTAGGCTGGATCTAGAAAGAGATATAACCCAAACAGAAGTGGAAATTGCTCTTGCAGAGTTAGCTTCGGGAAAAGCCGCAGGGCCCGATAAAATACCACTCGAGTTCTATAAAATTCTGGGTAATATCGTAACGCCTCTACTTCTTGATTTATTTATTGGGATTCAAGTTAGTGGCATTCCTCCTAGGTCTTGGCTAGAAACCAATATTGTAATTTTCTCAAAGAAAGATAAGCCCCCTCAGCTGCCCTCTTCGTACCGACCTATCTCCCTAATACATTCTGACTCAAAACTCTATTCTAAGATCTTGGCTAATCGGCTCAGGGGGATCATCGAACATCTGGTCTCCCCTTGGCAACATGGCTTCATTCCGGGCAAGGGTACTACGGATCATATCCGACGCGCTATTGCACTGTTTGATGCCGCAAATGCTACGGCGGGCCAGATGTCGATGATCCTCCTGGATGCCGAGAAGGCCTTCGACAGGGTTTCATGGGCATTCTTGTGGGCAATACTAGAACAAAATAACGTTGGACCGTGTTTTATGAAATCTATTTAGGCAATGTATTTCTCACCGAAGGCAAGGGTATTGGTAATGGGCCAGGAATCTGGGTTTTTTGACATATCTCGGGGGACTAGGCAGGGATGCCCATGCTCTCCGATCCTTTTTGCCCTCTACATAAATCCTCTCATTTTAAAATTACTAAAGGCTGAGGCAATCAAACCAGTTACATTGGGCCCCTTCCACACAAAAATATTAGCATACGCCGATGATGTGGCAGTAATAACACCACAACCCACTGAGGCTATAATAGAAATAGAACAAATTACTCAAGCCTTCGGCCAGATATCAGGATACTCTCTAAACAGGGATAAAACGATGGTCATCTGTACCAATAATGTCTACTTCATTGATCCTAGAAGGGTAGAATCCGCTGTATATCTGGGAGTTCGAATATCTGCCAAAATAGACGAGATTGTGAAAATTAATTATGAACCGCTGCTCCAAAAAGTCAAGAAAGATCTCAAAAGGATTGACGGACTACATCTCTCAATCATCGGAAGAGGTAATTTCCTCAAAATGAATATTCTACCACGGGTCCTATACCTGTTCCGAGCGATTCCTCTACTAGTGGAAGACAAAATTTTAAAGGGCTTGGAATCCCATATGAGTAAATTTGTGTGGGGATACGGGAAGATAAGGAGATCTACCCGGAAGCTCTCTCTACCCGTCACTAGAGGCGGACTGGCAATTCCTGATTTGGGATTTTACTCATGGGCTGCTCTTCTGCAACAGATGATGTTACTATTTCATGTTAAACCGCTGGAAAATGAGGTGGGGGCTAATCATATACCTTCAATATTTGAGTTGTCCATTGGTGATAGGGCTAATGGTTTGTTATTAAAACAGGTCGATCCTTCATACTATAAGAAAGTAAAGTTTAAGGTTATATCAAGCGCCTGGGCAATGTGGAGGAAAATTAGGAGATATATGAAAATCCCTAAATATAATAGATATACTTCACTATGGCATTCATCAATATTACCACCACAAATGTATGACGCTATTTCTAGACGCTGGGAAACATTAGGAGTATTAACAATAGGAGATTTTTTACTTCCCACTTATGGCCATAGATTTCAACAACTTCAATCCAAATTTGCTATCCCAAACAATAGTGTATTTAAATTTATACAAATCAATACAATTTTAAATCCAAAAGTTGCTAATATCTCTCTGGATAATATCCCTTTAATTGATTGTATGTCTAGACCCACAACTAGGATAGGTACTCTCTACGATATCTTAATTGAAAACCAACAAGATGATTTAGAATCTACTGAAGTGGGTTGGTCGAGGAAACTAAATAAGCCTAATGTGGATATCGACATGTCTTTGATATTATCGACACAGTTGTTTATGTCTTCTAACTTGAAAGCTCAATTCTATAAAACTATTTATGATCTATATTTTACTCCCGCCAAACTTTACTCTTGGGAGAAAAGGTCTACTTCAGAGTGTCCAAGGTGTGGTAAAACAGCGGCAAATTTATTACATATGCTCTATGAATGTGACAAACTACTAGTACTGAGAACAATGATTGCTGGGTTCTGGCAGGAAGTGTTCGGGCATCCAGTAGCCGAATCTCCCACCCTTTATATTTTGGGTTACGATAACACTCTGAGTCATACTAAGGCGGAAGAAGTATCCCTCTTCCTGGGTACAGCAGTGTATAGAATAACATTAACAGCCTGCTGGAAGGATGCCGATCCCCCTAACTTTCAGATTTGGCTCTCCCGGTTGTTAGGTATGTACAACCAAGAGAAGGCGATTTTTGCCTGTAAAGGAACAAAGTCGAGAGCACGTGGTATTGAGATCTGGAAACCAATTGAAAATTGGAAAAATGACAATAGAGATTGTGGATAAATGAGAGTGTAATCAGGACAAAACTGTCATAGCTTCAGTTTCTGCTATATCCTTAGTATTACTGCTTCATTCAAGATAATTTACCTGCTTATTTAGACTGTTTATTATATTCACTGAATTCCCTTTTTAACATTGTTTTTCTCTTTATCTGTATCTGCTATTTTAAATTACCAAATAAAAAAAAATAAAAAAATAAAAAACTAATTTATATACCAATGGCTTGGAAAAAGCCATGCTGACGGGTTGCCAGGGCCTACCCTCAATAAACACGCGCCCAATCCCGGTCCTACTCTGTGCGAACGACGCTGTAATCCTAGCCCGCACCCCTATGGAATTACAGCGTGCTCTCTAGAAATACCACACTTTTATGGCCAACCTCGACCTTAAGGTCAACATTAAGAAAACGTTTGTAATGTCCGCAGGGTCGAGGATTAAGAACATCAAGCCCATATTTATTGATGCACAAAAAATAGAGAGCACAAGTACGTATCCTTACCTGGGAATTACATTTGACCACAAATGCTCCTGGAAGTACGCCATTGAATTCAGGAAACTCACCTTTATGATAACAACTGCTGCCTTAGTTAAATTTGCGAATAAATTAGGCAGACGGCCCCCGGTTGAACTTTTAGAAATTTACAGGGCTAAATGTGTATCGAGCGTACTTTATGGGGCGGGAATTTGGGGTTACGCCAAAGTCGAGGAGGTGCAAAAGGTGGAACTTTCCTGCGATTCCTTTTGGCAGTGCCTCAGGGCACATCTACCTATGCTTGTCACTTGGAAGTGGGTCTGTCCTACCTAACAGACCTGATCAGGATTCAACCCCTTCTTTTGTGGAATCTGGTCCTGCAGTGAAACAACTCTCTGCCGGGGGATCATAGAGGACTGTGTTTCCCTAGATATGGCCCTAAAGATCGATTGGCTTGGTTACATCAGAAAATCCTTTAGCGACCTCGGCATGATACAGTATTATCACTTCCCCACCTCAATAGCTGTAATCCCGTGAAAGAAGTTTAAAAAGATTTGTCTGGCCCATTTAGAATCTCTTCGGCTTGATAGTGAGTCTCCAAATGTTACAGTCCAGCACTCACTACTAATTCAAACATCACCCACGATTCAGCCCTATTTAACCTTCAACTTTACGGGCCACGAAAGATTCTTGTTAACCAGATTTAGACTGTATATTTTTTACCATCTGGTCACTTTCCCCAATACCAACACCTGGACAAAACCCCTTCAGGCTTGCCCTTGTGATGACAGCTCCCCCAATCGACGATCCACATAATACTGTTCTGCAAATTCTATCAGGAACCGAGGTATCTTTGGCTTTTGTCAATCCTTAAAGTAATGGGTTTACGTAGGTGTCGCCCAGCATTTCTTGCTCTTCAATTCCTTGATGCTGAACCCTTTGCTAGACAAGTAGTAACATTTTTTAAATTAGTCATCAAGCACAGGCAAAACCTGGGTTGAACCGGGGCTGCATTCCCCCAAATTAGTGCCCTCTTGTGATCATCAATATCTCATCATGCCGCATTGCGCGTCAGTCCTAGCACTTAGAATTTTTCTCAGCCCTTCTTTTTTATCTTGCCAGTTTTCAGGGCTATTATCACTTTTTTAGTACGTTTTTAGTATTTTTATACATTCCTATTATATTTCTCCCGACAGCTGTTAGATGGATTGCTCCAACTCTGACTGCTCTTTTATGGGTAAAATGGAATATGGTGCGAACTTATGGTGTAAATGTGAACTCGTCATTTCTTTTAAACAAATCTTCATTGTGATTTTTTATACAAAATGTATTGTGCTTTTATGGCTGTTTTGCTTACAACCGAATAAAGCTTGATTTTATTTGAACTCGCAGCTCTTCCAGCCCACTTCTTCATTTCTCAACCTAACTCCAATTCATTCTCTTCCTTTTTCTCGGATCCACTTTTTCCTTCCCTCCATGTCCTCCCTCTCTGCTTCCATTCTCTCTCTCCAGTGCTATCCCTTTGTGGATCTCTTAAGCCCCTTCCATTCTCTTCCCTCCCAACTCCACTCATTCCTCTAATCCCAATCCACATCTAAATCACATTTCTTTCTTTCCCCTCTCCATTTCCTTCTTTTCATATTCTTTGTGTTCCATTTACTTTCCACCACCTGACATCTCACCCTTTGCCTTTTTCCTTTACACTTCCCTCCCCCTCCCATTCTCTATCTTCCCTTCCACTTTCCTTTCCCTTCCATAACCTCTCTTCCCTCCTTCCCCTTCCCTCTCTTCTCTCACATCCTCTTCTCTCCCCTCTTCTACTTCCATCCTCTCCTCTCCCATCCCCTTACCTTCCCTCCCCCACCATTTCTCTTTTCCCTGTCACTTCCCCTCCACCTCTATCCACTCCTCCCTTTCATCACATCCTCCACCCTCCCATCTCCTCCTTTTCCTTCCACTTCCCAGTCCCCCTCCTCCCCTCCATACGTTCCTCTCCCATTACACCTACTCTCCTGTTCCTTCTTCCCTCCACCCTCGCAGCACCTCCTCTCCCCTCCTCATTTCTTTGCCATTTTCATTTCCCTCCCCATCCTCTCCTCTCTCCTTCCACTTCCCTTCCCCTCCACTCCCCTCCTCCTTCCACTTCTATTTCCCCACCACCCAGTCACCTCCCATCCGGGTATAGCCCTTCCCCCACTTAGTGCACATTTCCCTCCCTTCCCCTATTTTTCCTTCAACTTCCCTCCCATCTCCTTTTCCCCGTCCCATGCCTTCCCCATCCCTCTTCCCTTCCACTTTCCTCAACTCCCCACTGCAACCCCCTTGTCTACCCCATGCCCTCCTCTCCCCCTTTCCTTCTACTTCCTTCAACTTCCCCTCCCATCCTCTTGTATCCCCTCCCATCTCACCTCTCCCTCCTTGCCTCACATCTCCACTCCTCTCTTCCCTTCTACTTCTATCCCCTCCAGCCTCACATCCCCTCCTCTCCTTGCAACATTCACTCTCCTCGCCCTATCCTCTCCTCTCCCCCACCCTTGGCCCCCTCTCCCATCCCTTCCTTCCCCTCTTCTTCCCATTTCTCCCATCCTCATCCCTCCCTTCCTCTTTTCTTTTACACTTCCTTCCCCTCCTATCCATTCTCCCCACTCCTATGTCCTCCCTACTCGCTCTTTCCAGCTCCCCACTCCCCTATTCTCATCTACTTACCACTTCCCTCCCTCTTCTCTCTTTTATTCCCCCCACTGCACTCTTCACTTCTACAACCTCCTCCCAACTCTTCCCTTTAATTTACTCCTCCCCCAATCCTCTCCCTTCCTCCATTTCCCTCCTCAACCCTCCTCTCCTGTCCTCTCCCCTCCCATTACTCTTTCTGTCCTATCCACTCTACCCCCACTCCCATCTCCTCCATTACTCTTTCTGTCCTTTCATCTCTCCCCCACTCCAATCTCCTCCTCTAACCCTATTCCGTTCTACTTTACTAAACTCCCTTCCCTTCCCCTTGTGTCCTCTCCCCCTTCATCTCATTTTCTTCCCTCCCTCCCATCCTCTCCTGTCCTCTCTTCCCTTCTACTTCCCTCCTGCCTCCCATATCATGCCCCATTTCATCCCTCCTCTCATCCCTCCTCTCCACTCTTCCCTTCCACTTCCATCTCTTCTGACTATCCATCTCCTCTCCCCTACTACCTCCTATCCCCTCCTGCTCTCCCATCCAATCTTTCCCCTCCACATCCCTTCCTATCCCAATTTCTCACTTCCCCATTTCATTTACACTTCCATCTCCTCACCCCAATTCTCTCTTCCCTCCCCCTCCCATCTACTTCCTTCCACTTGCCTCTCGTCGTCTTCAAATCTCTTCTCCTCTTCATTTACATGTCTGTCCCCCCTCTCCCTCCCACTTCCCTTCCTCTCCCTTCCCCTACACGCTTACCTCCACCATTTTCTTCCCTTTTCTCCCTTTTCCATTCCCCACTCCTCTCCTCCCCACTGCTCTCTATTCCATCCCTAGTCTTCCATACCACTACCCTCCTCCCCTTTCTCTTCTCTCCATCCTTCCCCCCCTCCCCTCTCATCACTGTCTCTCTTCCCAACCACTTTCCTTCTATTCACCTCTCCCATCTCATCCCCTCCTCGCCCAGTCCCCTCCTCTCTCCTCCCATCCCCTACCATCTTCCCACCCCTTCTCCTCCTCCCCACTCCCCTCCGCTTCTCTCCCATCTCAAACTCTTCATTCCTATTTTGCTCCTCGCCAGTCTCTTCTCTGTATTCCCTCCCCTCTTCCAATTCTCTCCTCTCCCACTCAGATCCCTTTCTGTCCCCTTCGCTCTTCTCAACCAATTTCCTTCCACCTCCCCTTCCTCACCCCCTCCTCTCTCCTCCCATTCTTCCCATCCCTCCCTTGTCGTTCTCTCCCCTCCCATCCTCTTCTCTCCCCTCCCACCTCCCATTCTCTTGACTCTCCCCTTCCACCCCTTTCTGTCCCATCGACCCTACCATCCTCTCCTCCCTTCCACTTGCCTCCTATACCCATCATCACCTCTCCCCTTCCACTTTCTTCCCCTCTGCCCTCCCCATCCTCTTCCCTCCAATCCTCTACCGTCCTATCCTTTGACTCTTCCTTCATACTTGCCTCCTATTCCTTCTTCCCTTTCACTTCCTTGCCGTCCCCTTTCCCCTCCCATCCCCTCTCCTTCCACCTCGTCTTCCTTCCTGTTTTCCACTTCTCTACCCTCCCCTCTCATGCCCTCCCTTCCTCTCTTCCCTCCCACTATCTCCCCTTTCCATTCCCTATTTTCCCCTTCCTTACCTCTTCTGCATTCCACCGTCTCTCCTCTCCCTGCCTGTACACTTGTTTACTCTCATCCCATCCTCCTCTCCCTTCAGCTTCCTCCTTCCTCATCATACTTCCCCCATATTCCTCTTCCTTACCTCTCCCCTCTTCCTCTTCCCTCCGCCCTCTTCCCACTCTCCTCTTCCCCTCCCATCTTTCCTTCTATTTCCAACTTCCCTCCCCACTACCCACTCCCCCTTTCCTCCTCCCTACTTCTTACCTCACCCCTGTCTTTTCCTTTCCAGTTCCCTCTTCCCTCCCATTTCTCTATTCTCTTCCATTCCCCACTCCTCTCTTCCCCTACCATCCCCTCCTCTCCCCTCTCCTCCAAATTCCCTCCCCTCTACCATCTTCTGTTCTCCCGGCCCAATCCTCTTGCCTCCCGTGCTCTCCCATTGTTTCATTTCCTGTACCCTCTTGCCTTGCCCCCATTTCCCTTCGACTTCCCTTCCTATTCTCCCCATATGCTCCACCCAGCTCTCTATTGTCTCCCGTTCTTCCTCCTCTACACTCCCCTGTTCCTCCCCACTTCCTTCTATCCTTTTCCTAATTCCCCTGTTCCCTCTTTCCCACTCTTCCTTACCACCTATTTTCTCCCATCCCAGTACCCTCTTCCCTTCCACTTTCTTTCTCCCATCTTCTGTTCCCCTCCCCACTGTTCTCTCTCATCCCTTCCCTCTGGGGAGGCAATGGGAATTGCTGCCACCCCTCAATTCTCCTCTCCCATCCCCACTTCCATCCTTCACCAATCACCTCTTTCTCCCTCCAACCCCTTATATCTCCTCTCTTCTTCCCTACCACTTCATTCCTCACTACTCTCCCCCTTTCCCACTCCCCTCTTCCCTCCTCCCCATTCCCATTGTCCCGACTTCCCCTTCTTCCTTCTCACTTTTTTCCGAACCCCCTCCCCTCTTCCCTTCTCATGATAACCCTCTTCCCTCCTTCCAACACTTTCCTACTCTCTTCTTTTTTCCCATCCCAGTCCCCTCTTCCCATACACCTCCATTCTCCCCACTCTCCTCCTAATAAAAAGATACTATACTCTGCTCCATATCGCAGTAGTTCTTAAGCTATGGTCTGAGGATCTCTGGGGTCCACGAGGCTTACTCGGGGCCCATGACTTTTACAAAATTTAATATTAAAATGAATAAATGAAAATTAATAAAGTATATACTAATTAAGAAGCAAAAGGAGAACGTGAAATCTTTTTCTATATGATTGTGAATTACATAAAATATTTCAATATTTTAGCATTTTCTTGGTGTATATTTGTTTTTGTGTATTGTATTGAGGTTAAAATCATAGATATTGCTTAGGCCAGGTTTCCCCGGATTCCGGTATTGATCCATTGGGGGTCCACACAAGTTAAAAGATTAAGAACCGCTACCATAGCTCATAGAATCTAGAGGAGTGCAATAAGGGGAAAATCTGTAGTGAAACATAGTAAAAATATGTGAAATAAAGCTAAGCGTTTGTAAAATGAAAATTTGAAGCATATGTACATTTTTTCTAATGATCAGGTCTGTAGCCTGAATGTAATTCTTCTCAATTCAAAAGCTATGATTATCTCCCAGTAATATTCATTATTCATTTTAAGTGAACATGTGGGTGGATACTAGATGAAGGCATGCAATGTCAGTAGCTGAGCTAAAGGGGACTGATACTAAGTTCACTGATGACTCTGTAAATAGCAGTACCAGACCGAGGGGGCATCTGGAGGCTGACAGGTCACAGGAGGGCACCACCAAAGTCAGGACCACTACTATCCTGAGAAACCACATCTCAGGAAGCACATGTG
Source organism: Lissotriton vulgaris (assembly GCF_964263255.1). NCBI lineage: Eukaryota > Metazoa > Chordata > Amphibia > Caudata > Salamandridae > Lissotriton > Lissotriton vulgaris. Next base: position 585,659,495 of record NC_141697.1, on the reverse strand, counting down.
TCTGAGGCATTACTAGAAAGGAGGGGGGGGGGCAGGTCAGATGCAGAGATGTGGTCTACTGAGAATCCTTTAATACATACATCCAAGGAGCTCTGTGCAGACAAGTTGTGAGGATGGGTCATGTTTTGTTTATATAATTTATTATAAACTGAGGCAAACGTACGTTCTAAAACTCATCTGAAAGCATCCCAGGAGAAGCAGGACCCTGGCAACAGGACACTTATGAGATCACAGGTCCTGCAACACAATGTCTGGAGTGCAGGACCCGGATACGTGTGAAGGGGAGGCCTCCACTGCAGAATGGAGATTAAAAGAGAGAACACCTCTGGGTGAGTTATGTGGGTAGCACATTAAGTAAGTACAAGAAATGTGTAGAGCGCACATATACCCAAAGGTGTCTAGGCGCTTGCGTCTGTTGTGGAGCCAAATGGGAAGCCCAAAGAGCGAGAGAGCATGAAAAAAGACAGGTTTTAAGCTGGTAGCATGGAGTCCTCTTTCAGGTTCAGGCCGGATCATTTTCATTTTTAGAGACAGGAGCTGGTTCTCATCAAGAATTGGATCACGTCTCTACCTTATTCTGATCCCCATGTTAACATGAAAAACTTGGTATCACCCACAGTGGAGATGTTTGATGACATGTCGGAAGGTCTCCATTATGACATGTCCTTGGTATAAAAGGCTGGTAACCAGGGACCAGCACCATTGCACACAAGGACACCAGATGGAGAGGAGCACTGCGGGTGATTGGAGCTGGGGACACTGAGAAGTCTGAAGCCACGTGGCCTAAGGCAGCTACAGAAAGGTTGGAAACGGGGTGGGCAAGGGAACAAGGTAAGTAAATTAAACAAATGAAAACTGAACTTGAAACTAAACTGAAACTGACCTGGGACCCCATTTACCTTAATCATTCATTCCTTCACCCTATCCTTTCAAATCACAACCCCATCACAATTCTTCCAATCTCAACATAATTCTTATCTTTTCAATCTATTCCCTTTCTCTTCCATCCCCTCCCCCCCCCCCACTTCCTGCTTCCTGTCTGCTTCCCTTCGTTCTTCAACCTTGCGCCTCCACTGATCTCTACCTCCAGGCACTGCCCTTCTATCTTCTCAAGCAACCCCACACATCATTGTTAACCCCACCCCATCTCTTTCTCTTCACCACCCTCTTTCCTTCATTTCAGGTTCTTTTCCTTCCCTTAACTTCCTACCCCGTCCTATTATTTGCCGTTCACCAATACGCACTTTTCTTCACACTTCCTCCTTCCCATTCCATCTCTCTTCCCTATTCCATTCTCCCCCGTCCACCACAACACAGTTTTCTATCCCTACTCTCCCTAATACTTCACTTCTTATTTTTCCAATCCCCTTCTCTCATCCGAGCCTATTTCTCTGCCCTCTCCAGTTTCCTTCCCCATCTCTTCCCTGCCCAACCCATGTCCATTCACCCGCTTTCAATCCCCATTAATTTCTTTGCTTCTGTACCCACACTGTTTTCGTTTACCTTCCCCATCTTTTACTCCTTTCCAATTCTCTTATTCCCTTTCTTTCATGCCATCTACTTATTCTGACCCTGCCCCTTCCCTCCCTGCGCATTCCACCTACACTTACTCTTCTATTTCACTCCCATCCCCTTCCGACTCCGTAAATACCTCTCTCCTTTTCAGTTCCCCACATCACTTTCCATCCCCCTCCTGCTCCACCCACCTATTCCTTTGCATCCCTTCTATAATTTGCCTTTTCTCTCTTTAACTTTTCATTTTCCTGCCATGTTCCCTTCCCATCCGAATCTCTTACACTCCTCTACTCTCCCATTCCCTCCGATCCAACCTCTCCTTTCTTCATCCCTTCCTTCGGTTCTAACCCGTAGTTCCAATCCTCTTTTCCTGAATCCAAAAACAGGGCACGCTGTTTTGACATCCCAGCACCCAGTTCACTCAGATACATTCTGGTAAATGCAGTGCATGGTAACACTTGCATCCATTACACAATCGTTCGTTTTCACCATGGTTGGTGCAGCCAGCGCACAATAACTCTAGACATTAGCCATGTTTCAGGATAGTTGTCCTTCATCAGTAGTCCTTCATCAGTAGAGAGTGACCCATACAGTCAGAGGTGCCGGAAATGCTGCTCAGCAATTTTCTCAGGTCACAGTTCCACTCTTTGATCGCAGGTGAAAGACTTGGAGCTTGTCAGCTCAACCAGCTCAAGGGATCCTTATGAAACAAAAACAGGGCGAGAGCACACTGCTTTGACATCCCAGTAACTAGTTCACTCAGATGCATCCTGGTAAATGCAGTGCATGGTAACACTTGCTTCCATTAAACAACATTTTGTGTCCGCCATGGTTGGCGCAGTCAGTGTTGAGTATCACTAGAGATAAGCTCCAGTTTCAGGATTAATGTCCTTCATCACATGAACTGGCGAGCTGTGAGTGATGCACCTGCGCTCATGGAGTGGTACTTTAACCTGAAAAGACTAGAGCTGCATTTCCTTCGTCTCTCATCTCCTCTTGTTTCGTTCCTGTCCTTTGCTGCCTTTCTGTCCCTTCCCAACTCCCTTCACTTAAGAACCCTGTTGCCTTCCCTTCCTTTTCCTACTCTTCCCATCCTTGCACTTACCTTCTCAAACCTCTTCCCTTCTTATTTGTTTAAATCTGTTTATTTTTTTATAGTTACAGTTACGAAAGAAAAGGATTCCAGGAACACAGTTTACAATGATGAGGCCAGTTAACACTTGCATGTTATTATCTTGCAATAGCAACCAAATAAATTACATTGTTGGCAATATTTATGGAAGCAGATAGGACATTGCCACTCCGAATACCTGTGATGGCAGAAATAAACAGTTGAGGATCTCAATCAAACAACAATGAGAACACGTGGAGAAAGAACCTTAGTAATAACTAACATGTCAGGCCAAGCCTACACACTCCCCACTAACAAACCCCACCCCTCGTCTAATTGCTAAGCGAGTTACTCATGTCTGTTTCCAGGTATTACATCAGCCGGGCCATTATCTGTCAAGCCGCACATTTCATCCACGTTGAGCCTGCTGAAGGAAGTGACGATAGGGGGCAGCAACTCACATGCTACACCGTCTGATTCATCTTTGCGGGGTAATTTGGCTTCCGGCGATGAGGAGCATCTGATATATCCGTATGGAGGTCAGCCATAACTGCATCCCAGCTACCGTTTTTGCCTTGCAGGTTTAGAGCGAGTATGCACAACTCTCATGTACGAGAGAGCGCTCTCAGTGCAATGCACCGGGACCCCATGCCAATAGCGCTGTAGGGGCTTGCAAGGTCAGTGCATATTATGATATTGGCATTCACCAGCCGTCAACCGGGACATGCGGCGTCTGTACAGTGAAAGTGTCTGTTGATGCTCAGAGTAAGGTCAACCCTGTGTACGATGTATAGCTGCATTAAGCAAAAATGGACATTGCAAGGTATGCGATTAGGACCCTCCAGTACGGTGGACCACTCCCTGTCTGTATAGGGGGACGAGAAAGGTCAGCCTCCCATTGTGCACACATGGATGCAAGTGGTGGAGCCGTATGGGAGCGCAGAGTGGTAGCAAGCCAGTGCACCAACTGCCTGCCCTGGCCCAAGACATGCATGTACTGTATAGTTGCAACAAAATGTAAGCTACAGCTGACTCTATGCTGAGCACATCGATCATAAAGTCCCTTGTTAAGTGAAGTCCTGTGCCAGCCCACCTCGGGATCTGCTGCAGTTCAGTCCCACTGGAAATTCAGAAACAAAGATCAATGCAAGAGTGGAGGCAGCACCAGGGATGAAGTCACAGACTGGTCACTTTAATTCAAACATGTTCTTTATTTATCTTCATAAAAACACTCGACAACAGCCAACACGTTTCGTTCCTGTCAAAGGAACTTCCTCAGGGCAAAAAAGTGTATGAATAGATTCGTAGAATAGACCCAGAAGACTGGCCTTGGACGTAATGGTTCCAATCCTATTTATTTCTTATTCCTTCTTATTTTCCAAGTACCAATACCATGATATATCTTTTCACATAACTGTACACAGGCGTAGTTAGACAAAAAGAATATATATCTGCCTCGTCACACCTTCGCAACGTCCAGAGATGCAGCAAGTTCACGGAAAGTTTGCAAAGTAAAGCTAAAATCCAGCAGTCCCGTAGTAGGTAGTACAACTTCTACCCGGTGCTTAGGATCCATTGCGATGGTTTAGATGTGGTATCGTTTCTCATAAGCAGATGATTGAGCTACAGCAAAACACACCATATAAGGGTCTGTACTGTGGGATGCCTATATGGGCCCTTGTCTGCTTTATGGTCAGATTAGTTTTTGTCTAATTTGTTTGTGGACAACTATGCCAGCTGGGTTTCCTTTTTGGGTAATTTCCAGGTTCTTGGATTATTTTATTAATATTGAACTTCTAGGTCAAGTGTTGTCGTAGGTGTTTGCTTATAGCAAGGTGTCTTTCCCATGTAGTTTTTCATTACCTATTGCCAGCTTCTTAAGATACTTTTGGTGGGCAGCATTATCCATCTCCCAAGGTGTTTTGTGGAGGGTGCAATATTGCTTTTGATGCTATATTGTATGAAACTTTGGGGCTGGTTTTTCAGTTCTGTTTATCCATGTACAGAAGTGTGTTGCATATTTGGTTACACATGCTGTTATTTAAACAAAAAAAGTAATCTGAGATGTGATTGCATCTCTCTTCTCTTGAAGTTTGGATTTGGATCTAAATGTATGCGCGGAATTCTTTGATATAGGGCTGGACATAATTGTTTAATTTTTATGACAGATTCATGTTTGCTAATTGTTATCTTCTGTTTCAACTGGCACTATACATTATGTGAGCCTTCGGATGGTAATTTTGGCTAAAATATGTTTCTGTTTCTAGGATGAACTATGATGTTTATCTACCTTGATACTTGGCTATGTATTCCAGACTTAGCAATGAATGAGTTATTCATTTTGGATTTAATGAGAATGGGGTTGGAAGCCCTTCTTTTCTCGAGTTTTGAGGTTAGGTTCCTTCAAAGATTTATTTACTGTTTTGAGGAATGTGGGTTACATTGCATTCGTTTTGTCTTTGGCCTTTCTAGTCTAAAGGTTCTTTTACCCTTTGAGGATTGAATATTATTGTCTGACTGTTGTCAGATGTCTTCTGATAGGCTTTATTTTTGGGCCTGCAAGGTTGTTTCTTATTTACATTATCTGTGGTCATTGCTACTGTTTTGTAAGGAGCCATGCTCTTTTTCATCTAATTCAAAGGACCACTGCCTACTCTTAAAAAATGAAACTTAGAACGTTTCATTAATTTTTTTGAAATGCATACAATTTTCTATTAAGAAAAACTGGAAGCATTTAAAAAAAAAAGATTGTTGTGAGATGGATGTGTCTGGCACAATTATGGTTGAAAGGACATTGCCTGAAAATAAAGTGTTTTGGTTCATATCTTGTCCAGGCTTGATGCCTTCAGTGATCATATCCTGATATGTGCTGTGGAAGACACAATGCTGAGGACAAAGAGCAGTGGGTATAAGGGGCAACCTTGCCCCAACCAATTGCCCTGGATTAAAAGGTAGACCCGAAACTTATCTTGAACTGCGTTTTGAGAAGGAATTCCTACGTTACGTGTTTGATTGGCTTTTGTGCATTCAATTAAACTAGTACGGCTGTTATCTTTTTTCTTCAGCCTTTTTTCAGCCAGGTAGACTCTGAGCGAATATTCTCATGCATTTACTGGCCCTTAACAAACCTTAATTGGTTGGTGTGAATCAGGTCGGGAAAGAGGGTGTCGAATTTGGTTGCAAGAATTTTTTTTATTCATTTTGGCTTGAACATTTAGCAAGTCATCTCTTTCGGCAGGGGTTTAAGAGCAAGAGAGAAACACATGATAGATATGTGGATTGAGGGCGAGAAGAGCATACATTGGCGTAGAAGTCTTCAAAAGCTTCTTATATATCCCCAGGATAGTGAGTTGCATCTCACCATTCTCTTGGCTTTGCCTCAGCTGTCTCCAGGCATCGCACAAACCCAGGGTTTTTAACATATTTTTATAGGTTTTAGAGAAAGCACCCAACTGTGTTGTGGAAGCACCTGCTCTATCCTTTTATATGCCCCAGACATAGGTTTAGGTTCCCATTATTCCTTTGTCTCCCTCTTCAATGCGAGCCAACGTGTCAAAAAAGACCAGTAAGGCAGTGTCCTAGCCACAATTAGGAGTGCAGGCAGTGGCTGTTGTTACTCATCTACCCTGAATCCGTCATACAACCATAACCTACCTCCCTTCTTTATTATTATCGTTCTCTATAGGGGTAAAGCCAAGGGATTTTTGAAAGAAGAGAACCACTCCACAGTGTTTTGTTTGGGCTGAAGTCTAATAGCTATTTGGTATTGCTTATGCTTGAGGTGGAGCTCGTCTTGCCCCCAAAGGTATGTCTCTTGTTGGGGTATGATGTTTACCCAGAGAGCACCTCAGAGTCTGACTGTTAGGAGAGTTCAGCCCCTCTATGTTAAGTGAAACAATTTAGTGTTGTCTGAGTGTACTTGCTCAATAATAATCTGCAAAGGGTCATCTGCGAACCCCGGGCCCTCTACTGCCCTTCTCAAAGGAGATGCGCTACATGTAATTCCACTGAACTAATTCTGGTGACATGTAGATGTCCCCCCTCCCTCAACAAAATCCCATAACATTCCAACTTTAAAAACAGTAATCTTGTACCAGTCCACTTTTCCTCACTGGAGTGATATGAGGTGCAGGGATCGCGGTCTAGGCTTTCAGACCCTCCCGCCCTCCCGGGGTATTTAAAACGCTTTGTTTGCACTGTCTGGTGATTGATACCAGCGTGTTATTTTCCTGAGGCGAAAAGCCGGGAAACATTCTATTTGCACATCATATTTGCGTGTTGAAAGTGTGACTTTATTTTCGAACTGTTGTTCTTATTTTTAAAACTTTTAAAATTTGCTAATTTGCACATACTTAAATCGTGATACTTTCACACTGTTCCACTCCCACCTCGGACCGCACAGCAGATTGAACGCTGTGGCGGCTCGAACCGGGGGTCAGCCGCCATCTTAGGGAGGTGCAGGGATCGCGGTCTAGGCTTTCAGACCCTCCCGCCCTCCCGGGGTATTTAAAACGCTTTGTTTGCACTGTCTGGTGATTGATACCAGCGTGTTATTTTCCTGAGGCGAAAAGCCGGGAAACATTCTATTTGCACATCATATTTGCGTGTTGAAAGTGTGACTTTATTTTCGAACTGTTGTTCTTATTTTTAAAACTTTTAAAATTTGCTAATTTGCACATACTTAAATCGTGATACTTTCACACTGTTCCACTCCCACCTCGGACCGCACAGCAGATTGAACGCTGTGGCGGCTCGAACCGGGGGTCAGCCGCCATCTTAGGGAGGTGCAGGGATCGCGGTCTAGGCTTTCAGACCCTCCCACCCTCCTCCTGTATAAATGTGTATCATTTCCCGTCCGCGCAGCGGGCGGGCGCAGCGGGCGCGCCAAAGGCGTGCCCGTCTGCGCCCTACCGGGCCCCGGGGCCATAACCCCTGGTTCTTATCCTTCAGCCTCGCGCCCATACTCCAGAAAACAATTACTTGATTTAAGACCTGTCAATGCGCATATAACGCATTCCTTTGATCTGCTGGGAAATTTTCCTTTGCACTGCCCTGATTGCCCTTTCCTATTGAATACTCCTGATTTATGTAAAAATCAACAACATTTAGTCACTAATTCTTCTCCCCCTGGCTTTACCTTTATCAGCCATAATTGTCGCTCTCTACCCAAACACAAACGCAATCTTTTTGACTTGCTTACTGATGAGGCGCCTGATGCACTATTCATTACTGAATCTTGGCTCAACGACAACTCCGGTCCTGATATCGCCGAAGCACTGCCCAGTGACTATGCCATTGTTCGGTGTGACCGTCCTGTAAGGACAGGAGGCGGTGTGGCAATAATTTTCAATAAAAAATACCAATGCCATGCTGATTCCATTACTCTGAGCAAATGTGATGCTCTTCACTTCAAGCTCACTCTAAACCCCAATTCTACTATTACTGGACTTTTAATGTATTGTCCCCCTGGCACTATTAATTCTTGGTACACCCAATTTTTGGACTACATAGCTTCTGTGCTTGTGTCTTCCAGTAACTTTTTTGTCATTGGTGATTTAAATATACATTTGGACAACCCCAATGATAAGGCTGCTGATAGCTGCATCACCGATCTCGCTGCTATGAACTCAACTTTACATAATACGGGCCCCACCCATAGGGATGGACATCTTTTAGATCCCATTTTCTCAAACTCCTCACTAATAACATGTTTTCCTGCCCTACCTGTCCCTTGGTCAGATCATTATTTAGTTAAATTCACTGTAGCTATTAATAAAACTCAGACCACATCCAATTCCTCTCTCAATTTTAAAAGGAGAATCTGGAAGAATCTGGATACTACAGCTCTCAACTCAAAACTGCTTGATCTTCTGCCTAAATATCAACTTAACTTAGATAACATGAACTCAGCTGCTAATTCGGTGAACTCTTGGCTCTCTGCTGCTATAAATATCTGTCTTCCTCTTACAGACAAAAAAAATGTTGTCCATAATTCTCCCGCCCCATGGTATAATGAAACTCTTCGTCTTCACAAAGCCCAATGTAAGAGACTAGAACGGGCCTGGAGAAAAGATTACTCTACTGCTGCCGGGCTTTCGTATAAAGCCGAATTGAAACTATACCACAAGGCCTGTGTCCATACCAGAGCCACCTATGCCACAAATCTGATTACAGAAGCTATGAATAAATCAAATGTTTTATTTAAAGTGGTAAAAGACCTCGCTGGCTCACAGACCGTTGCTATACCCCCTCCTCTTTCGAGTAAGAAATGTGACGAACTTGCTCAGTACTTCACATCCAAAATTGATACAATTTATAGAGATATCAAATCTCTTGAGGAATCCACTGCCTGCCCTTGGTCACCCCCTATTTCCACTTGCCCTCCCCTGGCTTCCCTGCAGACTTGGCCTGACCTTGTACCGGCCACTCTCTTAGAAATTCTAAACAATATCAAATCTGGCTCACCCATGGATCCCGTACCTATTTCGGTTTTACGCCAGCTTGAATCTTCCCAACTTGAAGTGATCTGTTCTTTACTCAACGCTTCCCTTGCTTCAGCCACGGTCCCCCATTGCTGGAAGCATGCAATGGTTACCCCACTACTTAAAAAACCCACTGCAGATCCTAATGTTGCTGCTAATTTCCGGCCTATTTCATTGCTGCCAGCCTTTTCAAAAATTTTGGAGAGACACATTCATCTTCATCTCTCACGTTTTGTCACTTCCAATAATCTTCTTCACTCATCCCAATCTGGCTTTCGCCAAGGCTTCTCCACAGAAACCACCCTATTAGGTGTTACTGAAAACATTCGCCAATTATTGGATCATGGTCAAACAGCTGCACTGATTTTGCTAGATCTCAGTGCAGCTTTCGATACTGTCTCCCACAGTATTCTTCTTGATAGCCTCGCCTCTTTTGGCATTTGTGACAAAGCCTTACTCTGGTTTTCGTCCTTTCTTTCTGATAGGACCTTCCAAATCTTCTCTAATACTTCCACTTCGAACATCCACAATTCCCCCCACGGTGTTCCCCAGGGTTCTATCCTTAGCCCTCTCCTCTTTAATCTTTATGTTGTTCCGTTAGCTCATGTTGCTCAGCTTTCTGGTCTTAATCTTTTCACTTATGCTGATGACTCTCAGATTGTTTTTTCCCTATCTCAAGCTGACCCTTCTTCACCATCCTCTCTGCAATCCGGTCTTAGTGACATTTCCCGCTGGATGAGCCGTAACTTTCTAAAGCTCAACAGCGAAAAGACGGAGGTGCTTGTCTTCGGCAGCAAGCCTGACCTTTGGAGTCCGAGACACTGGCCGTCAACCATGGGCGTTCTACCTATTCCATCTGAACGTGCTAGGAATCTCGGTGTTCTCATTGACAGGGATCTGACGATGAAAGACCAAGTCAATAAAGTCTCAGCCACCTGTTTTACTATTCTCAGATGGCTGAGAAAGATCTTCTGGATTCTGCCATCTGGCACCCAAAGATCTGTTGTGACGGCACTGGTGACCTCTAGATTAGATTACAGTAATGTGCTCTATCTGGGGGTTACCAAGGCGATCTTGCGTCGTCTCCAATTGGTTCAGAATGCTGCTGCCCGGCTCCTGTGTGGATGCCGGAAATATGATCCAATCACGAAACGCATTAAGCAACTTCATTGGCTTAACATTGAAAATCGTGTAAAATTTAAGGCACTGTGCTTTATGCATAAGATTAAAATTGATGTTGCTCCCACTTACCTTCGAGCACTCGTCAAGCCTTATTTACCCACACGCTCACTCCGTTCTTCTTCCCAACATTTGTTCTGCGTACCTAGGTTCAGGCTTTCCAGAGTGGGAGGCCGTTCCTTTGCTGTACTGGGACCCAAACTGTGGAACTCTCTTCCTATGGATTTACGAATGGAGCAGTGCCATCTCCGTTTTCGAAAAGCCTTAAAGACCTGGCTGTTTGCCCAATAATCCTTTCTTTTCAGGATCAATCATGTTGTCATTGTCAATTAGCGCCGGGAAACCCTTACGGGTAGCTGTCGCGCTCTATAAGATTAATAAATAAATAAATATGACACTGCTAAGGTGACCCATCCCAGGGTCCAAATGTAAGAGTACAAAAGAAAGAAAAAGGGAGAAACAATAAGGAGGAGAACAGGAGAAGAGAAAGAGAAAAAATACAAAAAAGCCACCCCGCATCCATACTGTATCTAGAGCATGATCAGCTGATCTCTCACCAGGAAAAGTGGCAAACGTGTCCCGTCTTAAACTAAAGCTGCTACATAATTTTTTCAGCAATCAAGCAAAACTGTGGATGTTTCAGGAAAATGGCTAACGCAATGTCCTCTTACAAAGAGCACTCAAAATTCTGAACAGAGATCGAGTCCCTGCCTCTTGTTTTTTGGAGGGCGTTCTCCTTTTGTTTATAGTTGAGGAATTTGGCTAAGATGTGTTTAGGGCCACACATGTCTACATATTGTCGCTAACCAACTTATTGGGTCCTCTCCAGACAGATCTCCATGTGGCCGTTCCACAGTAGTGTGAAGAACAATCTTACCCATAATATCTCAAAGTCCGCCCACTCCATTTCTCCTCCATCCCCCCCAATACAAATGTTGTCCTACCATGAATACTTCTCCAAATATTTACAATGTAAGATTGCTATCCCGCTTTGTGCTTGGGGGGTGGTTATCATTGGTTTATGGAATGGCTCAGCCAGTTTAAGTCATTTGACTTTGGGTTCCAGATCAAGTACTCTCATACCCACAGAGTCAATATTAGAGTAGAGGATTTCTGTGTTGGAACCAAGACAGCACTCATATCTGAAGGCCTTTGGAAGGGTCAGTCTTGATTTCCTCTCAGTTCAGCTTTGAGGAGTTGGAGATTGGCGTGGCGGCCATCTTTAGTCATGGCTATATTCCTGCTACAGTCCCCTGTGGTGCTTCGTAATGATTTGTTGGACTGGTTGCAGCACCACCTGATCGAAGAGTAGTTATGGAGAAAATTGTTTGTGACCCTATTTTTTTGTGCTTTTTCGGTGGCACAAATTACTTGTAGTAGAGTGGGACAGTAGGGTAAGGGCAAGGACTGAATTTGTAGAGTCGGAGGTAATTATCCGCTGCAAATCATGATGAACTTCCAGCAGGTACAACCATCCCGATAGAGGTGTATAGCGATTTCCAAATAGACATCTAGGGCCCGATGTTGGTAGGCAAATACCGGTCGGTAACGGCCGAAAATCGGTAATTTCTGCCCTTACCGACCGGTATAAGAGATTCGAGATATATGTGACAAAAAATGTACCGCATCGTTAAAAACCAGTCTGTAATATTGCGATTTCACGAATCGGAAAATACCGAATTCTTATTTTCCGAATCGGTAAATAAGAAATGGTAATTTCCCGATTCGGAACTTACCGATTCCTTATTTACCGAATCGTTAAATAAGAAATGGTAAAAATGGCATATCGAGATGTAGAAAACACAAAAAATACCGAATTCCATAAAAATCGGTATTTAAGAGTCGGTAATTACCATGGATTAAAAGCAGGTGGAAACCAGGTACAGGTTATAAAAGAAGTCCCCAAAATGCAACACTGCAACCACAATGGCGGCTTTCTATGTCATTATAAGGCGGCTACGGATACAGGCAGCAGGAGAGAGGGTCTGGCTAAGGGAAGAGCAGGTGTATAGGCAGAGGATCACCCTCTTCCAACTGACTGAAGCTGAAATCCTGCAAAGGTACAGACTCCACCCCAGAACCATCCTGGACTTGATCAGGGACCTCCACCCATATCTGGAACACTCAACCCCAAGAGCACACGCCATCCCACCCCACGTGCAGGTGTTGTGCTGCCTACATCTTCTTGCTTCTGGGAGCTACCAGCATGTGATTGCTGCTATAGGTGGGGTGTCCCAGAGCTGCCTGTCACGTTTTTTTAGAAAATTCCTTGACGCCATGATGCAGAGGATGAAACACTACATAGAGTTCCCTGACACACCTGCTGAACTAGCAAAGACAAAAAACGATTTCTATCACCTTGCACAGTTCCCGCACATCATAGGCTGTATCGATGGGACGCACATCCCACTATGCCCAGCTGCAGCAACTGAACACATATATAGAAACCGGAAGCCTACGCATTCAATCAATGTGCAGGTGATCTGCAACGCTGCCAACATGATTACGGACATTGTAGCGAAATTTCCAGGGAGTACCCACGACTCCTACATATTCCAGAATAGTGGGATATACAGACGCCTTGTGGCTGGTGATTTTGGGGATGGATATCTGCTAGGTGAGTATGTGTGAGACACCCTGATAGTCAATGCAGAAGGATCAATCATGAGTATGTGACTAAAAAAAATTAAATTTTCCACCCAGGTGACAGTGCATATGCCCTGTGTTCATTTGTTCTCACACCCTACCTGAATCCATCCACCAGGAGCGAAAGACGTTACAACGTGGCACACAGAACAACATGTTGTGTTGTGGAACGCACTTTTGGACTGCTGAAAAGCAGATTTAGGTGCCTCCATAAGAGTGGAGGTGCACGGCAGTACACGCCACTGATCTGTTGTAAAAGTATTGCGACCTGCGCCGTGCTGCATAATCTTGCCACCAAGGAGGGCACAGAGGTAGAACTCACATATCATGAGGACATGAATGATGGGCCAGAACAAGCCGATGACAATGCAGCAGGTGCAGCGCCAGCAACAGATGGCAGACTGAGAGGCGCAGAAATCACGAACAGATATTTCTAATAGATTGATGATACACAGGCAGGTTTACTTCTTGAAGCACTCTGTTTAATTTGCACTACCGGACTCAACATATTCAAGACCACATGAACCAAATAAAATCCACTTTTCACACTGGGTGGCCAAAGTTCACTTCACTGTGACCTGTCCTGTGTTATGGATGAAATGTTAATGTTTGCGTTTACGCATGATGTTGTGGGAGCCATGGGGCAGGGGGCCAACTTGCATAGTGGTGCCAGGGTCATCAGCATGTAGCCTGGTGCTCCGGCGAACATCCTGTACAGGCATGCTGGATCCACTCGTGCTTGTGGACTCCTCAGTGTCCACGACACACGTGTCACCAGCAGTGGCTGTCTGCTGTGTCAGCAGTACCTCCATAGCAGAGGCCACCCTCCCCATCCCCCTGGACAAGTCACTGCAGCAGTGCACAATATCAGTCTGCATGTTCACAGACCGGCGCCATAGCAGGGTGGTTGCAGTTACCAGGCGGTTGATGGATTTATTCAGCTGTTTCAGTTTGTGCCTGTTCCTGCGCCTTTCCGTCTGGTCACTCTCCAGCCTGTCACAGAGGGTACCCATGTGCACACCCATGTCCCTCACCCCCTCTGCCATGGACTCCATTCCTTTTGCCATGGACTCCATTCCTAGGGCCATGGAGCTTATCCCCCTATCAATGTTAGACATCCTGCTATTGAGGATGCGCACCTGTCTGTGCACTGCCATGATCCCTTTGGCCTGCATGCGCTGGATCCTCACCATGGTGCTTTCCAACCCGGCAAACACCCCCTGCATTTCTTGTCCCTCCTCTTGCTCACGTGCCCTACGACCACGGGCATTTGCACGCCCAGATCCTAATGATCACTGTTGCCCTGCGTTCCCAGGCAGTGCTGGAGTGCTAGGTGTCTGATCCCCCACCTCTTCCTCATCAGAGCTCTCCAGGATCCTGAGTGGTGGAACGTCCTGCCTCATTGGCCTCAATTGCACAGAGGGCCCTGAGCTTGGTGTTGTGGCACCTGCAGGTACTGCCGTGGTCTGTGTCTCAAACAGCAGGGGTGACTGTGGCTGTGCTGTGGTGTCTTCCTCCATTGCTGGGGATGCCTGCGTAGTGGAAGTGTCCTCAGGGACAGTGCTGGGTCCTGCGTTGTCAGTGGACTTCTCCCTCGCAGCTGTTGCTGGTGCACTTGCCTCCCCTCCCTGCGCTGCACTGCGCGATGACTCTCCTGTGGGAAGACATGGACAATGATCACCTGTGTGTTTCCATTGGACACATTCCTATCACACAGTTTCCTGAGCTGCAACTACTTGTGTATGGGGAGTGTGGCATGGCATGCAGTGTTCTGTGTTGGCTGCTTTGATGTATGTTCCTATGACTATGACTACCATGATGCATTGCTGGTGAGTACTGACATGTGTATGGATTGTGCATGAGTAACCCACATTGGGGAAGGGCCCAGGGAATGGGTGGGGATTCGTGTCCATGCATCTTACCTTTCTTTCTTGCAGCTCTGGCTGAGCTGTCAGCATCCCCGATCCTGTGTATGCTTTCAGGCTCCATTGTGGATTCCACCATCTTGCTCCAGTTCAGTGAGGCTTGGTGCACGGCTCTTCCCTCCACCTGTGGCTGAAGATTCTTTCCTCTGGCTTGCTATCTTCTTTTTCGTGGTGATCCTCAGATCATACCACCTTTTGTTGATGTCTTCTATTTCACGATGTGTGATCCCAAGGGCATTTACTTTGCTCTGGATGGCCAGCCAGGTGGTTCTTTTGACAGACTTTGCTACTTGCAGGGACTGTCTCCCAAAATGTTGGCTGTAATGCTGCACTACCTCCTCCACCAGCCCCTAGAGCTCAGTTGTGCTGAATTTGATCTTCCTTTTTCTGTCCACACCATCCTTCTGGGCTTCCAGGGACTCCATGGTGATGCTCTGCTGGGCTCAGTGCAGCCTGCTCCTCTGTCTCCCCTCCAGCTCTCCAAACAGTTCTGTGGCTCTGCACCTGCATGGGTGTGGCCAACTCCAGGTACTGGGTGTGGTACTTGCATCTGATTGGTTGATTTTACATTGGCTTTGTTGTGGGGTATGGTGGGTGTCCCTGATTGGTTGATTGGCTCACATGTCTTCCATTCAAAATTTTTGAGATCAGCTTTTACCGATTCAGTAAATACCGATTCGGCAATGGCCGACTCTGTAATTACCGATTCGGTATCTCCCATTCATTCCTATGGGCCTGGAGGCCCATAGGGTTGAATGGGTGATACCGAATCAGGATTCCGACTGTTACTGATTCAGTATTTTTTTTACCATTTTTTACCTACATACTGTTTTCCGATTCATAAATACCGATTCGGTATAAATCGGTATTTATGAACCGGTAAAATGAAATTACCTACATCGGGCCCTTAGTATCCCTGTAACCCTCGACGGTTGAACCCCATAAGTGATGAGTAGTGGGCAGAGCAGACTTCGGACAAGACCCAGGCCATGACTGTCAGTAGGCCATTGGGGCCTCTGTCATGCTCTCCTCAGAAGGAGGGCCCACCTTAGGCAAATTTCAACAGGGTCTCACCCTGACCCTTCTGTGGCCATCAAGGCTGGGGTAGCCAAGGCAAATTTGTCATATTTGGTACTCTGCGAAAGATCATAAACCAGAAAATATGTACTGGATTAAGGCAAGGCCTGGGCCAGATAGCACTACCAAGATGAAACCACATTTGATGTTTTGCGGCGTATTCGCTCACCCCGTGATCATGTGCAAGCCCGGTTTCAAGGGAAATTC
The DNA here is from genome assembly GCF_964263255.1 of Lissotriton vulgaris. Lineage (NCBI taxonomy): Eukaryota > Metazoa > Chordata > Amphibia > Caudata > Salamandridae > Lissotriton > Lissotriton vulgaris. The sequence continues at coordinate 585,643,353 of NC_141697.1, read as the reverse complement.
AGATTTTCCACAGTTCAGTGGGTTGAAAATCATGATTTTATTAAAGACACGGAGGCTGATATTATGCATATTTCTTTCATTGCCAACTCAGAGCAGCAACAGCAAACAATGCAAAGAATTTAGAATTTAAAAGGTAACATTCTAAAGTCAACAAGGTTCTGTGAAGAGCAGCCATATTCCTTCTTCAAGCTGCGAACAGTCCATAGAATTAATCCATGAAGAGTAAAACTAAGAAACTTGAAATCCAACCAGAGTAGAATCCATAGCAGATTACTTCTTCTTATCAGCACCTGAAAAAGTTAAACAGAAGTTATCAAGGGTGGGAAAAAAGTCAGGAAGGGATAATATCAGCCTCCGTGTCTTTAATAAAATCATGATTTTCAACCCACTGAACTGTTGAAAATCTGAATTTTATGGCAAGGCATGGAGGCCAATATTATGCATGTTTAAAGCCTTGCCATAATATTCGAAACTGGACAGTCCAGAGGTTTGAAATAGAATTTCTTAAAAACAGAATCAGAAGACCAATCAGCTGTTGACAAGATGGCTGATTAACCACCACATAAAAAGAAGGCCTTTGAAGCCATTGCCCCCCTAGCAGAATGCGCCCCAAACTTGGATAAATCAATCCCCGCCCTAGACATTACCTCTCTAACCCAGCGAGCTAGAGTAGGTGGGGAAACAGCTTTATGAGGGTGTCTAAAGGAAATATTTAATTGTGATTCGGAATTTGCCCTCAGACATTCTGTTCTTTTTTCATATTCATGTATACATCTTACAACACATAAGTTTGCTACAATCGTCAAAGTTGGGATAGAAAATAGTCCTAGACATAGTTTTAGTTCTTTTTGATATGGTGAAACAAATACCCTCTGGAACAAACCTGCGACCAGAGATTTCTAGAGCTCTCACATCAGAAGTTCTCCGAAATGAAATTAAACATAACAACATGACTAATTTCAAGGATAGATCCTTGAGAGACAAAAATTCATTTTCGCTCCAGGACATGAGTTCTTTTAAAACGAAATCCACGTCCCGAAGCGAAGAGTATTTAGCTCCAGGTGGACCTTTAATTCTTACACTTCTTAAGAGCCTTCTTACGACATCATGTTGTCCAACAGGGAGACTAAATCGTGTTCCGAAGAGATAGCTGATCTAGCGATATTAACCATACTATATGCTTTTCCCCCCGAGGAAAATTTCTGAGAGATAGTTTACAACCTCAACTAAAGGAGCTGAAAAGGGATCCAGATTCCTTGAAGTACACCAACAGTACCATTTTTTCCAAGCCAACCTGTATGCCTTTGAGGTTCCAGGTGCCCAAGAGTCCTTGATAAGATTGAAAGCCTCCGAAGATAAGCCTGACATTTGAGAGGCTCTCCCGAAATCAAACAGGCCATTAGTCTGAGATGACCTTGAAGGACTAAATCGTGAAAATCTCCCGAGGCGTTGATTAATAAATCTGGTATGTCCGGAAGAAGTACTGGGTCGGCAATCAGCATTTCTAACAGATCTGGGTACCATACTTGAGAGGGCCAGAAGGGAATAATTAGGACAATTTGCGGTTTGTCCATTTTGACTTTGAGCAGGACTCTCTAAATAAGAGCAAAGGGGGAAACGCATAGCAAGGAGAGTCTATCCATGGTTGCATTAGAGCATCCACTGCCTCCGCCATTGGATCTGGTCTCCAACTGAAGAATCTCTAAATTTGAGCATTGGTGCAATTCGCAAAGAGATCTATGAGAAGGGGACCCCAAATCTTGTTCAGTAAAGAAAAGATTTGATTGTTGAGTTTCCAATCGCTGAATTCTTTCAGTTGACGTGAATTCCAATCGGCGATGGAGTTGTTCACGCCAGGCAAATATTGAGCTAGAACCATAATATTTTGGTTCAGGCAAAAGTGCCAGAATTCTTTTGCCAGATCTGCAAGAGCCTTCGAGCGAGGGCCTCCTAGTTTGTTCACATATCTGACCGCTGAGAAGTTGTCCATCTTTAGGAGAATGCAACACTTTACTTGATCTTGTGTGAAGCTCTACACTGCAAAAGATCCTGCCAACAATTCCAGGTAATTGATGTGCATTTCCTTCTCTTGAGCTGTCCATGTTCCTCCTGTAGTCAAGGAACCACATCTTGCGCCCCAACCCTGAAGACTCGCGTCCGACTCTATAATCATATCTGAGTTCTGACCGAATATTGCACGGCCATTCCAGGCTTCGAGGTTCTCTAACCACCAGGCTAGTTCCTCCCTGGATTCTGAATCTAGAATTACTTTCTGAGAATAAGTTACGCCTCTGTTCAAATACAAGGTTCTCAACCTTTGCATCGCTCGGTAGTGAAGAAGTGCCGGGAATATCGCTTGGATTGAGGCTGTAAGAAGGCCTATAACCCTTGCCACTTGTCTCAGGATGGTTGAGTCCCTGGAAAGTAGTTTCCTGACTTCTCTGCGAATCCTTCTCACTTTCTCCATAGGTAATCTCAAGACACAATCCGAGGTCGAGATCTGAAAACCCAGAAAAATAGTCTCTTGGCTGGGGATCAGGCAGGACTTCTTTCTGTTCACTATAAAACCCAGTTCCTCTATTATTCTCACCGCTAAAGAGGTATGTTCTTGAGCTTGAGTCTTGGAGTCTGACATAATGAGAATGTCATCCAGGTAGATGATTAGTCTTATTCCCATTGAACGCAACCAAGCTGCGATTGGGCGCATTACTTTGGTAAAGCAGGGAAAGTAAGTGGACATTGTGCTTGTCCCGATTTTCCAAAACAGGGTGTGGTATCTTGTATATGTATTTATGCTTCTCCCCTGTTGCTTTGTCCCTAGCTGCTCAGCCAGTGTGAATGTGCTGAGTGGAATGTTGGAATGGTGATGATGACTGGAATGCTTGGGTGCCTGTAAGGTGAAGTGTGACCATTGGAGTATGGGCTGAGCAGCAAGCAGGCTGCTCCTGGTGGGGCTGCTGTACATGGACTTACCAACCTGCAAGTAAGACTGAATAAATAAGTTAAAGCAACACTTCGGCTACCTGATCTTCTTTAAAAACACAGGGCTTTAGGTCCCCTAATATTTATTTTCTCCGGGCCTCATCAGGACTGGCTGAAGGACCTGGAATAAAAACTGCGATTGTTTCTGTATTACACACTTTGTATGTACACGATCTTCTACTTTCCTGTCACAGGGGACCCCATCAGCCTTATGCTCCTGGAATATCAGCGGTCTCCAACATACAATAAACTCCCCAGATATATGCAATTTCATCTGTGGATTTGAATTCCTTGCATTCCAGGAAACCTGTACCACAACTATCCCCTAAATGGATACCTGGAACACTGGAAGCCAGCTGTAAAAGACCAGAAATTTGGCCATGCCAAGGGGGACTGTCTATTTACACCTCAATCAGCCTAAAAGGCTCCATAGAATCCTTACACTTTCAGGAGAACTGGCTCCTTGGAATCAAAATCAACTCGTGGAGATCGAAGCGCCCTCTGTTACTACTTAATGCTTATATAACCTGAACATAAAGGTCTCGATTTGATTGCCTATCCACGGTACTGTGTAATTTATCAGGGGACACACCACACGCAGACTGCCTCCTCACTGATGATTTCAACACCAACCTCTTTCAAGGGACCCCGGAGGATTTAGTTTGCTTGCTCCCATTTCCTTCCCCAGAACTGAAGGTAGAGATAAATCCACACATCACAAACACTGTCGTTTAGTGAAACACTGGGTTTTACAACTCTACGGTGCGGATTTCATACCGCTGAAAGGAAAATTCCCACAAGACATCCCCCCCAAACTGGTCATGGACAAACTGCCGCACCAGCTCTTAGCTTGATTACATTTGCAATTAAGATGTGCTTCCATACATAGAAAAATATAGTATCGTACCACGCCCAGAAAGCGACCATTGCCCTCATGTTACTACCATCGCCTTGAATTTAGAGCACCACAACCTTGCTAAATTTACACACACAGGAGTTCACTCCAAAAATGTAAAACGCTTAAAATGGAATAATGACATTAGTAAAAAGACCATGGAAAAGTGTGAGTGACAACTAACATGCCTCAACCAGTGGTTCGCCTCCCCACTTCTGTAGTAGGGGATCTCTGTGTATAGTCATAATCTAGTGAATAGTCCCGCCCATGTGCGTGAACCCCGGAGCAATCAAAAATCATCTCTTAAAGTGTCGAAAAAATGCAGAACTGCACAGACACTTAAGAGAGATTTTAAAGACATATAATGCAGCCTACAAAAAGGCTACACTGTCCAGTACTTCAACTAGAAATTCCACCAAAAATCCACAAACAGCAAAGCCTGTCCAGATTTCCCTTGCCTTCAGCAAAAACCCTCTGGAATGATAGAGAGGAAGACATGGACAGACAAGCCCCATAGGCTGCCATTATGTGGATCAAAACAGGATACTGTGCCTTTAAGAGAACTTTCCAGAACTTCACAGTATCCCAGAATGCACTGCAGGTCCCTTTTACTTACAGTTGTTTTTTCCGGCTCCTGCTAGCAGGACCCTGGAGCATTGAGCTCTTCCTTTTTAGGGTTTTTGGTGATTTTTTCACTGCTTTTTCTCAAGTTAAGTGCTTTATTGTACTTTGGTGCCTTTCTCCTTGGTTCTTGCACTCTGTTTCTTGTCGAATATGCCTGCTTTATTCGATAAATGTCCGGAGTGCTCCAGGAAGAAGGCCAAATCGGATCCCCATGAGGTGTATCCTCTGCCTTCCTTCTTCACATATCCCTGAGGAGTGTGTGATATGTCAAGGCTTCTCTGGCAGGACCCTGAAGGACAGGAAGAAGATCAGACTTCAGGCCCTCGAGGAAAGAAGATTGAAGGCACAAGGTGGGTCTGGAGGGGCTTCTTCTACCCATGCTGAGGCCTCTGGGGGGCTCCCCAGGGGCAGGAAGGCCAGCAAATGCCACCATTCTCCGCCGGGGTCTTTTGCGCCCACTATGGCGTCGAGAGGGATGACTACGGTCCGCTCCCCGTCGGAGAGTAAACGACGTCGACGCTCGGCGTCGAGGGATGTTACCAGACCTTCGAAGTCCCCGGTGACTGTTTCTTCATCGTCCTCGTCGAGCTTTCGACGACGACAGGCCCGGCATCGGCGCTCGCCGTCGAGGCGACACCGCCGTTGGCGAAGAGGAGGCGTTCGGCGTCGAGGGACTCCTTGTCGTCAAGGTCGCCGTCGAGGCACAGGTCGCCGTCGAAGCATGGGTCGACGTCGAAGCCCAGGTCGCCGTCGAAACTCCGATCGCCGTCGAGGCATGGAAGATCGCCGTCGAGGCATGGAAGATCGCCGTCGAGGCACAGACGGTCGCCGTCGAGGCGCCGAAGAACGACATCGAGGCGTCGTCTATCGCCGTCGAGGCGCCGACGATCGCCGTTAAGGCGCAGAATGTCGCCGTCGAGGCGTAGAAGATCGCAGTCAAGGCGAAAGCGTTCGTCGCCGAAGAAAAGGCGCTCAACGTCGGAAGGCCGGCACTCGCCGTCTGGTCGCCGTTCCTCGACGTCGAAGAGAGGGGGAAAGAGGCCTGACGCTGTGGGAAGTTCGCCAATGTCCCAGGCTGGTAGAGGTGGAGAATCACCGGGCTCGGTGTATTCCGAGGTGTATACCCCATCGGGGAAGGTGACTCCCCCTCCTCCGTTACCGTGGGGACTCCCTCCGAGGACCCCTACTCCTCCTCCGTTGCCTCCGCCGCACCCTGGACCAGGGTTGCCAGTGAAGCCGCCTCCAGTTCCACCGAGGTCTACTTCGCTTCCTGCTCTTCCTACACCTCCCAAGGGTACGCCTAAACCGAAGGCTCCGTCCAAGCCCAAGTCACCTGCACCGGTAGACCCGGTTGACCGCCCTCGGCCGAGGAGGTCACGTTCACGCTCCGGACGGAGAGGAAGATCGAGGAGTCTTCATAGATCCTCCACCAGATCAAGACGTCGCCATAGGAGGCAGGGGTCGAGGTCCCGAACGGACTCTTCCAGGACCCGTTCCTACTCCCCGACCTTGTCGGACTCCCCAGAGACCAGGGTTTCTCCAGTGGATGACATTGCCACTTTCCAGGAGGTCCTCCTGAGGGGGGCTGCGAAGTTGGGTATCGCTGTGACGGCTCCTACACCTTCAACTTCAGTGATATTTGAGACGCTCCACAAGAGGCATCTGTCTCGCCCTTTGCTTCCGCTAGTACCTGGATTGAAGGAACCCGCAGAGGAGCTGTTCCTCACACCGGCTGTAGTGAAGGCCGCTCCATCCCGACTTCTAAAGAAGTACAGGGCCCTGGATTCGGACCCTGCCTTTCTGAGAGTTGATCCGGTACCGGATTCGGTGATAGTGACGGCGGCCAGGAAGCTACACTCTACCTCCCCGTCCTTCATCGTGCCTCCAGATAAAGAGAGTAGATGGATCGACTCAGCTGGACGGAAGGCATGTTCGACCGCGTCTACGGCCATGAAGGCGTCCAGTGATACAGCTCTGCTGGGACGTTATGACCGGGCTCCGTGGGACTCCCTGCGACAGTTCGTGGAACTGCTCCCGAGAGACAAGAGGGAGGACTTCCAGGAGATCCTCAAGGAAGGGATGCTGGTGTCCAATCAGGTCATCAGCGCAGCTGCGGATGTCTCCTTGTTGGCTACCCATGGTTACTGCCATGGAATCAATCAGCGACGACATGCCTGGCTCCGGCTCACGTCACTCAAGCCGGAGGCCCAGCAGCGGGTGGCCAACCTGCCTTTTTCCGGGGATACTTTTGTTCGGAAAACACGCAGATGATGAGATGGCCCGCATGAAGGCGGAGGCGGAGACCCTTACGGCTGTGGGCTTGGAGAAGCCCAAAGAGAAGAAATCCTTCAGGCCTTTCCAGAGGCGCTACGGCGCACAAGGAAGAGGACGGGGCAGTCTTCGGGACAGCAGCACCAACAACAGCAGCAGTTCCGGAGACCCTTCCAGAAACGTCAGAAGGGTAGAGGGGGACAGCAGTCCTCTACTGCGAACAAGGGCCTGGCCGGGTCTCAACCCTGAGCGGTTACTTCCTCTTCATCCGTTACCTGCTCCGGTGGGGGGAAGCGTTCAATTCTTTCTGGCAGAGTGGAGAAAAATTACTCAGGACAAGTGGGTGCTGAATATTGTTTGCAATGGATACAGTCTTCGGTTCATCAGCCCTCCTCCAGCGATCCCTCCGGTCAGCTCGCAGTATCAACTGCGCGAGCTCCAGGCGGAGGCCGATATCCTGTTAAGGAAAAGGGCGATAGAAGACGTACCTCTGTCTCAAAGAGGAAGAGATCTGTGCGCCCGGTTCTTCCTGGTTCGCAAGAAGGACAAGAACGAGTTCAGGCCCATTCTGGACTTGCGGCAGGCAAACAAGTGGATTCGCAGAGAAAAGTTTTGCATGCTGTCGTTGTATCAGATTTGTCCTCAGTTGCAACAGGGGAACTGGCTTTGTGCCATAGACCTACAGGATGCGTACTTCCACGTACCCATCGCTTACAAACACAGGAAGTTTCTGCGATTTCAGGTCGGCACCAACCATTATCAATACACAGTGCTGCCATTCGGGCTGAAATCTGCGCCCAGGACATTCTCGAAGTGGATGGCAGTGGTAGCGGCACATCTCAGGAAGAACAAGGTGTTTGTCTACCCGTACCTGGACGATTGGTTGATCAAGGCCTCCTCCTTCTCGGAAGCTCAAGCAGACTTCCAGAAGACGTGCGTTCTCTTGAACAAGTTGGGGTTGCACATCAACATGTCCAAGTCTGTCCCGATCCCGGTCCAGTGCATTCAGTACTTGGGAGGCACCATCAATACGCTGTCAGCAAGCGTGTCTCCTTCGGAGGAGCGACGGCGATCGATCCTTCGGAAGGCTCAGGCTCTTATGACCGCTCCATCTACAACAGTGAGGACGGTGTCTTCTCTACTGGGGTCGATGGCCTCTTGTATCTTCCTCACTCCTCATGCACAACTACACATGAGACCTCTGCAGGAGTGCTTGGAGGACCAATGGGACCAGAGGAAAGGATCTTGGGACGACAAGATACGACTGTCTCTGCATGCTCTTCAGTCTCTGAAGTGGTGGTGTTCAGCAGAGAATCTCCTCAGAGGGGTTCCCTTCCCAAGGACATTCCTACTCAGACGATCGTGACGGATGCCTCTCTCCACGGCTGGGGAGCGCATTCGGGAGACTTATAGATTCAAGAAACGTGGTCTCCGATGGAGTCCACGTATCACATCAATTTCCTGGAACTCAGAGCTGTTCACTTGGCACTGAAGGCCTTTCATCCGTCCTTCCAGACCAACTCTCTGCTTGTACAGACGGACAATACGACCACGATGTATTACCTCAACAAGCAGGGGGGCTCGAGATCGCGCACCCTGTCTCGGGAGGCGCAGATGATCTGGCACTGGCTTCTGGCCAGAGGATTGACGATAACGGCTACCCATCTACCAGGTGTGCAGAATGTTCAGGCAGACGCACTGAGCAGACTGATTCAGGAAAACCACAAATGGGTCATAAACGACGAAGTACTAGGAGAAGTCTTCAACAGGTGGGGGACTCCAGGCGTAGATCTGTTCACCACCGCCAAAAACAGCAAATGCCAAGACTTCGCCACCAGGTACTACCAGCAAGGGACGCTGGGGAATGCACTCTGGATCAACTGGTCGAACAGCTTTGTTAACGCTTTTCCGCCCATTCCCCTGATTCCAGCGGTGCTCATCAAGCTGTCCCGGTCCAGGGCACGGATGATCCTGATTGCCCCGGAATGGCCCAGGCAGTGGTGGTTCACGGACCTTCTCCACCGGTCTCTCCTTCCGCACATACGGCTGCCGTGCAGGCCGGACCTTCTCACGAAGTTCGGGGGGCAGATGTTGCACCCCAACCTCTCGTCCTTGAGTTTGGCGGCATGGCTCCTGAGATAGTGCAATATGGCCATTTGAATCTGCCCGAAGATTGCACGGACATACTGAAGGAGTCTAAGCGATCTTCCACTCGGACTTCTTATGCTTACAAGTGGAAGAGGTTTTGTATCTGGTGTGTGTCCAAGAAATTTGACCCAACGACGTGCAAGGAAGATGTCATCCTTCCTTACCTTCTGCATTTGGCGCGGTCTGGCCTTAATGTTCATTCCATTAAGGTTCATCTCGCTGCATTGACTGCCTACAGGAAAAGCCCTTCACATACTTCCTTCTTCCAGATCCCTGTGATCAAAGACTTTTTGGAAGGCTTGAAGAAAGTGTTCCCTCCTGTCAGGCTTCCTTCGCCTTCATGGGAATTGAATGTGGTGCTGTCCGGTTTGATGAAGGAGCCTTTTGAACCCATTCATAAGGCTTCGTTGCAGCACCTGTCCTGGAAGGCGGCGTTCCTCGTGGCCATTACATCGGCCCGCAGGGTGAGTGAAATTCAGGCGTTGTGTTGCAATGAACCTTATACTGTATTTCATGCTGCTAAGGTTGTTATGCGTACTCACCCTAAATTTCTTCCCAAGGATATTTCTCATTTTCATGTCAACCAGACTATAACTTTGCCTACGTTTTTTCAGAACCCTTCATCTCCAGCGGAAAGGTCTCTACATTCCCTGGATGTTAGGAGGGTGTTGAAATGTTATCTGGATAAGACCAAAGGTATTCGTAGGTCAGACCCATTGTTTATCAATTATGGATCGGTCAGGACGGGTCTTGTGACCTCTAAGCAGACCATCTTTAGGTGGATTGTGTCCTGCATACAACTGTGTTACCAGAAAGCTAATAAGACCTTAGGAGGTAAGCCTAAGGCTCATTCCACCAGGGGCAAAGCTGCCACGACAGCCTTGCTCCGTAATGTGCCGATTGCAGAAATTTGCAAGGCCGCCACTTAGAAGTCGGTTCATACCTTTGCTAAGCATTACTGTCTGGACACTGATGCCAGGGCAGATGCTCAGGTTGGACAGGCTTCGCTGCGGAATTTGTTCGCACAGTAGTGGTGTTGGTTTCTTTTCTCCACCGCCGCTTTGGTGTGGGGATGGGCTTGCCATTCTATTCACTAGATTATGACTATACACAGAGATCTCCTACTACAGAAGGAGTAGTTTCTTTTCTGTAACTCCAGTACTGTAGTAGGGGTATCTCTGTTATGGTCATAAGCGCACGCCCTCCTTCCAGGTGGAGAGATACTCATGTAAGGAATGCTACAGGTCTGGCGTGTTACGCCTTCAAAAAGAACTGAAAGTAAAAGGGACCTGCAGTGCATTCTGGGATACTGTGAAGTTCTGGAAAGTTCTCTTAAAGGCACAGTATCCTGTTTTGAGCCACATAATGGCAGCCTATGGGGCTTGTCTGTCCATGTCTTCCTCTCTATCATTCCAGAGGGTTTTTGCTGAAGGCAAGGGAAATCTGGACAGGCTTTGCTGTTTGTGGATTTTTGGTGGAATTTCTAGTTGAAGTACTGGACAGTGTAGTCTTTTTGTAGGCTGCATTATATGTCTTTAAATTCTCTCTTAAGTGTCTGTGCAGTTCTGCATTTTTTCGACACTTTAAGAGATTATTTTTGATTGCTCCGGGGTCCACGCACATGGGCGGGACTATTCACTAGATTATGACTATACCAGAGATACCCCTACTACAGAACTGGAGTTACAGAAAAGAAACTACTCCTTCCTGACTGATCAAACTTTTGTTCTCACCTTTTAAAGCAATTCCAACTACCACTGCAACACCAGGTCAGTCCCAGAAACAAGCAGGCTCCTTTTTCATCCTAAACAACGGCGCCAAAGAAAATCAAAAACACATCCCTTGGGGCTGCAAGAGACACCCTGAATTGGTAGAACGTTTGAAGAGCTATAATATTGCAAAAAGGAATTATAGACATGCATGCTGAACCGACAAACAACTCCATCTTCAACAATATTGGTGCTCTCTCCATTGTGCAAGCAAGAGCCGGAATTCCAGAAACTTCTGGGCGTTAGTAAACAACCAAACCAATGGAAACATCAGCTTAGGAACCACAAATATTACAGAGCAGGAATGGGCAACCTTTTTGGTCGGTCACTTCAAGGTAGATGAGATGATAGTACCCCTACTGTCTAATTCTTCTCGGGAACATCAGGGCAAATCACTAGGAGTACAGCAAATTTCAACAGAAGAAATCTCCTTTCTAATCACAATGCTGGTCAAAACACTAACTAAAGCCAGATCAGCTGGAGCCCTGGGCCAAAATGGCCTGCCACAGGCCCTTTTTAAAAAGAACATACCTCTCTGGTCCAAGCAGCTAGCCAGCCTGTTTGACTACTCCCTCAACTATTCTTGCTGTGGTGCAATTATCCAGCCCATCTATACGACTGGCTCTCGATCAGCTCCAAGTAACTACAGGTTGATAGCTTTACTGGATAAATGAAGTGCCAGTGTTTGCTCATGATCTTATTGATTTGCTTGCTAGCCATGGTAAATGTGGAAATGAAATGTGTAGTGCCCCCTACTGTTGTTTTGTCTGTGTCCCTAACTGCATTGTCAAGAAAGTCAACTTAATGGGCACTGATATGTGAAGTAAAAACCAGGTTTAAGTTATTGTTCTGCACTTCAGTGATACATTTGATGGTTTCCCTTTCATTGCCATCCCAAAGGATAAAAAGATCATCTATATAATGGATCGACAGAGGTTTTCTTTGGATCTATTTCTCCGTTTCTTGAGAACTACCTGATCCTCCCGTCAGCCCACCCATTGGCCAAACCTCAGTAAACAACAGTTAGGCCTCATGACACACAAGCCAGGCCACAGGGCGAACAAACCAAGCCTAACAACACACAAGCCAGGCCTCAGGATACACCAAGAAAAGCAGACAAGTGATGGATGGCATGCTTGCCAAAGACCAAGCCAATGACAATCACTCAGGGCCACATTGCAGTCCATCCTTTTTCACCCACTATGTCCCTAGAGACAGAGTCCAACCATGTGAAATACTCTCATTGTCTTACTCTACTAGGAACAGTAAAGCCATAACTACTAGCCCTGGTCCACTCTGAAAGGGGCACAAGCATCCTCAGACTGATTTTAGCCAAGTTAGGTCCAATCGGGGAGATATTTGGCCTAAGCGCTGTGGCATTGGAAGCATGGGATCCACGTCTGAGAATTCCTATCATACTTATGGAGTTGCACTCAGTTAAACACAAAGATGATGGGTCAAAGGAACACACTATGCCATTACAAGAAGAGACTAGCCATACATAAATTAGCCTTAGTACTGCTCCGGTAGAAACTACCAGGACTGATCCCCTCTGAATGGGAATATAAGCCGTCCCACACTGGTTTTGAGATAATACATACCATTTAGCTCTCAGGACATACCAGTCAGACACCAGAACCCACTCGATTGATCTTGGCACTCACTAGTCAGATGCCAGAATTCCCCAGCTAGACCCTGCATCCTCTCACCAGACTTCCTGATCCATCAGCAGGACTTAATATTTCACCAGCCAAACCCCAGTCACACTTCAGAAGCCAAACCTTGGGAACCACAAACCAGCTCTCTGCTCTCATCAGAAGGACCTCCGCTCCCAGCAGCCTAACTGATGTTTTCACCATTTGGACCACCACTCCCACTTGCCAGACCTACGTGGCCACCATATTAATGTCAGTTCCCCCAGCCAGACCTCGTGGCCTTCCAGCCTGTCCGTGTAGCTCGCAGAAAGACTATGGAACAAACCAGCCAAACCTTGTGACCCAACCATGAGCCAGACCTCATCACCTGCTAGCTGCATTTCATCAACTGTCAGCCAGCAATTAAGACACTCCAACAATACAAACCAGTATAACTTCAGAACACACTACAAAGAACTCAGGACACATCATCCAGACCTCACCACCCATTATCACCCAGATCTCAGGACACATCAGTCAAACATCACCAACAAAACACACATCAGGGAGACAGGTTCAGTAACTGGGCATCTCCACCAACCAAATGGAGCTAGCCACTCATCAGCCAGACAATAAGACACAAACAAACATTGGAAATGCAATAGGTCTTGCACCATTAGAGTTAGTGCTTTTAGAATTGTTTATGGGTTTTTTTGTAAATGTTTAGCATTTTTGTTTCCTGTAGCCAATGCTAAAGAATTACAAATAAAAAAAGCCATAAACATTTCTAAAAGCTCTAACTGAAATGGTCTGAGACCTATTGCACTGTGTGAGGGTGAGGGGTTGAGGGTGAGTGAGGGTGAGGGTGAGGGTGGGTGAGGGTGAGTGAGGGTGAGGGGTTGAGGGTGAGTGAGGGTGAGTGAGGGTGAGGGGTCGAGGGTGAGTGAGAGTGAGGGTGAGTGAGGGTGAGTGAGGGTGAGTGAGGGTGAGGGTGGGTGAGGGTGAGGGGTTGAGGTTGAGGGTGAGGTGTTGAGGGTGAGTGAGGGTGAGGGCGAGTGAGGTGTTGAGGGTGAGTGAGGGGGAGTTAGGGTGAGGGGTTGAGGGTGAGTGAGGTTGAGGGGGAGAAGTTGAGGCTGAGTGAGGGTGAGTGAGAGTGAGGGTGAGTGAGGGGTTGAGGGTGAAGGTTTGAGGGTGAGGGTGAGGGGTTGAGGGTGAGTGAGGGTGAGGGGTTGAGGGTGAGTGTGGGTGAGGGTGAGTGAGGGTGAGGGTGAGGGTGAGTGAGGGTGAGGGTGAGTGAGGGTGAGTGAGGGTGAGGAGTTGAGGGTGAGTGAGGGTGAGGGTGAGTGAGTGTGAGGGGTTGAGGGTGAGTGAGGGTGAGGGTGAGGCTGAGTGAGGGTGAGGCTGAGGTGTTGAGGGTGAGTGAGGGTGAGTGAGAGGTTGAGGGTGAAGGGTTGAGGGTGTGAGGGTGAGGGTGAGGGGTTGAGGGTGAGTGAGGGTGGAGGGTGAGGGGGTGAGGGTGGGGGGGGTGAGGTGAGAGTGAGGGGGTGAGGGTGTGGGGTGAGAGTGAGGGGGTGAGGGTTAGGGGGTGATTGTTAGGGGGTGTGAGCGTTAGGGGGTGTGAGTGTTAGGCGGTGTGCGGGTTAGGGGGTGTGAGGGTGAGTGTGAGTGAGGGGGTGTGAGGCTTCGGGTGTGTGATGTTGCGTGAGTGTGAGTGTGTGTGAGGGTGAGTGAGGGTGTGAGAGGTGTTGTTACGCAGAGGGTGTGTGACGGTGTGTGAGGGTGAGGGTGTGTGAGTCATTGTGAGGTGTTGAGGGTGAGTGAGGGTGAGTGAGGGGTTGAGGGTGAGGGTGAGTGAGGGTGAGGGTGAGTTAGGGTGAGGCGTTGAGGGTGAGTGAGGGTGTGGTGTTGAGGGTGAGTGAGGTGAGGGGTTGAGGGTGAGTGAGGGTGAGTGTGGGTGAGGGTGAGTGAGGGTGAGGGTGAGTGAGAGTGAGGGTGAGGGTGAGTGAGGGTGAGTGAGGGTGAGTGAGGGTGAGTGAGGGTGAGTGAGGGTGAGCGGTAAACATTGCATGCAGACGTAGTATTGAATGTAAGGGGACATATTTTACATTACATAGAGACAACAGCTAAGATATGGTAAATACCCTCACAGGGTAATCAAAGACAGAAAAAATTAAACCAAGGTTGCTAACAACTTGATGTCAAAGTCTGTTAAGTGCCTCAATGCTGCGCAAACCTCCAAGTTTCTATGACTAACAGAACAGTGAGATGCCCAGTAACTATACACTGCTGGAAAATTGTACCAAAGCCAAATACTTAAGCAGGATGTGCCTTTAGTAAGAAAATTACAGAAACAAATAGAAAGAAAAAATAAAGTGCTATAGTGTTGCCGGGTTAGTCAAGCCCAGTAAAATTCCAGATGCGACACAGGTAGACTAGAACCTATAATTAGGTCAGGCATGCTACTGAAACTGTTACTAAAAGCATTATGTCTCAGTTAGAACCATAGTGCCCAACCACTTACCTATGTGCATTCTACATGCGAAAGCTCCACACCAACAGACGTGTGTATGACGAGAAAAAAGTAGGTGGGTTTAGACTGCCATTTGTAGTACTCTTGATTGGTTGACCCAGAGAGATCCCACCTGTGATTTTAAGAAGGCGGCTCAGACCTTGAGAAACAGCATCAGCCATGTTTAATGGTCATAAGGCCAATCAAAAAAGGCAAAAAACAGTTGGTTCAGAAATTGTGTGCCCCGAAACCTAGAACACCATTTCGAAAACAGTTGTTGTAAAAAGCCAATTCCATGAAAATTATACCGCATAATTCTACAACGTTAATTAAAAACATAGTATAATAGAGTATCCCATATTCAACATGGTCCGAACGACAGCCATTACAATGCAATATCACGCTCTTATTTACTTTGACGAAACGGTTCAGGGCATCTTGTAACGTAGTTAAAGATAGTCAAACGAATCCACACCATGCAGCTCTACGCAGTGTGAGAGTAAATGTCCAAGTCTAAAAAAATAAAGGCGGCCATTTCAAAATGTCAGAATATCATGATTGAGTACAGAGAAAAGTTAAGAAAACCGCTCAGCTTGACCACGCAAGTGACTTACCAAAAAACACATTCCTCAAGCACTGATGTTGTCCAACGCATAATTTTAATGGTTAATCGTGACGATTAGTCGCTTGAGACAGGTATGCCGTGTCCCTGGTAATTCATTTACATGCTGTAATGTGCCAAAATAAATTAGAGACCAAACTGGAGTGTAATAACAAAAATAAAACACACTTCGAAATGTGCGTTAGTTGTATCTTAGAAACATCATTCCGTCGGAATGGTGTGCCTGCTTTACTCTGAAAAATACGAATCCTATTGAATCTAGCATCAGAGTTGTGGCACATGCTCCAACTCCTTGAAAAATGAAAAGCAAAATATGAACCATGAAGCGGGCATGGTGCTGAACAAACAAAAGCAGCGTGTGCTGATCTAACATAGGTCGCCTGGGCTCAAAAAGCATATCATTATAAAAGTGTTTTTGCACACGCTACCTTCTTGTTTTGAAAAAGCAAATTGTGTCAGCTGAGCGAGTTTCGCTTGAAAAGCATAGAAACACCAAATTCCGAAAACACAAACCGAGTTGGAAAAACAATAGTACATTGAAACTAGCGTAAAAAGAGGGAACAAGTACAAGCAATAGGGCCAGTCACCATGGGATGGAAACCAAGCACCAAAAAGATGGTGAAATGCAACCAGCACACCACTGAAAAGCCAGCATTTCAGAACGACACACAAAACAAGAGCTAAGCCGAGGGGGGAGGAGGGAGGAGAAATGCGTCTCGGCCGGAGCAGGGGGCGGAGCAGGGAGAGCGGGCTTTGTAATGCACTTCACACGGCCGGCCGGTCGTGAAACTGAAAGCATGGCAGGCCGGCCGTGAAAGCCTTTGATGCCGCAGGGGGTGGAGCGGCACCAGCTGGGAGAGTAGGCAAGGCAAGCGGCTGGGGGCATGTGCACGCGCTTTTAAGCTCAATGCGCATGCGCATTGAGCTTAAAAGTCACGGGCACTGCAAGGAATCGCCACGATTCCTTGCAAGTTGGACAAAGAGTGGATAAGTCCCCATAGTCTCGCTTGCTCGATGCGCATGCGCATGCGCATCGACAGGCGAGACCTAAAAAACGACAGGCCAGGCCTCAGAATGCACAAGCCAGACCTTCAGACACATCATTCATATATCGGGACCACCACACCTCAAGTGCCACCTCCAGCCTTTGGTACCTACCAGTCAAACCTCATAACCCACCAGCCTGATAGTCAGACTTACTAGAATGATGTCAAAACCCATTAAAACAGCTGCTTGTTGCCACCCACTTAGAGCTCTGAATATTCAGCTAGACTTCTGCTCCCAATGACAGGACTTTTGCTCTCACTTGTGGATCCTTAGCTTCCATCTGATAGATCTTAGGGCGCAACCTACTTGTTGTATACTCAGCATCGTCATAGAAGACCTCTGGACCTACCAAAAAGATTTAAGGCCCCACAGACCAGACATATGGATCTTCCAGACAGATGTAAGGCTCCAACAGGTTTTACTGGTCAGATATCAGTATTCACCAACCAAACTGCTCACCAGTAAGTTGGACCCATTCGCAAGGACTATTAAATGATGTGTGATGGCAGGTCAAGCACAGTGCTGCTGTCACAGCTGCTAAATGTTGTGCAGTGGGGTTCATCTTTCGACATGAGCCAGAAGGCTAATAAGCAATATCAATAACTCTGGCTCCTAGTACTCATCGTAGTGATCCTGCTTCTCTCGATAGTACGCCGCCTAGTTTCCTTTATATTCCTAGAGACTTTACTGCTGGCCATCTTCGTAGCCCTACTTATTTTACTCCCATTGTTTGTGCAATTTCCGATCCTTGTGCTATCCTTTTTGGACCGTGCCCCCTTTCTTGTCATGGCCCTCCACCTCTTCCTGATATTGTTTCTCTTCCTGATACCCTTCCAGGTCCTCCTCCTGATCATCCACCTTTAGGTACCAGTCTACTCCTGATCCTCTTTCTCCTCCTCGTGGTTCTTCATCAGAGGCAGGCTGCACTGCTGCTGGTCCTCCGAAGTTGCTCCTTCTTGTACTCACCATCACCTCTGTTCCTCAACCTTCTGCTGATGGTCTCCTCCACTTAGATCTGGGGGGGTCCCACTCTGCAGACCCCTGCATCCCGCCTGGAGGTCAGCCTCTCACCACCTCAAAGACAGTCATACAAATTTTTCTTTAGCCATGTTATGGTTTTTATGCTAAAGAGAGGTGCTGTCAATGCTGCCTGGACAAAACTTTGGGGGACACTCGGCACTTATCAGCATAAACTGCACAACTGGCAAACGAAATACCATCGGTCTCCCTCCCGCCGCCGCAACTTGAACCAGCGGCCGCTGAGTGGAGGGGAGACCACACCTCCCAGCCTGCCCTGCCTGCGGCGGAAGCCGCTGCCTACACTCCCGCGCCTGGAGGCGCTATAAAACAACGACAGCCCCCGCGTCGCGGGATCACGCGCGGGTTGCGCCGGGCAAAGCCCGGGCCAAGGGCGGGCCCGTTTGAGCCCGTTCGAGGCCTGAGAGGCTGGGCTGGGCTACCCGCCTTACCATCTAGACTGCCCAAGAAACAAGTGAGTTGAATCTTTACATTTACACCCTGATACTTTAGTTTACTTCATAGGAGCTAATTATTATACCATCATGGCTGAACGTTCCACAAGGTCAAATGTACACGGAGGCACTGTGTCTGGACCACTAGATAACTTTTTTACTAGAGCGGTAACAGTGTTAACCCGTGAAATCGAGCTCACAGAACGTCGGCTATGAATAGACCCTTCAATCAATAAACGGTCTTCATTGGGTAAAACTGTCTCACTAGTTAGCCCTGACAGAGAAATAGCCATTAATACAACTAATGACTCTGTTGCTATGGATCTCATTAGTGATACAGCGGACGATTTGATCAGTATTTGTGCTAATGCAGTTACAAGCATTCAAATAACAAACACCCAATGTTCCGCTATTACCCTCCCTGACGGAGTGTCTACCAGAGCACAATCATCAGCGGGAAGAGGAGGTCCGATTATTCCTGAAAATATAAGATTCGGAGCAATACCAAAACAGAAGAAGAAGCCAGGGACAACAAAAAAGGGTAGACCGGAGAAATATTTATCAGCAGACGGTACTGACCCCATACCACTCATTAAAACAACTACTGACATACATTTATCTGAACCTAACTTAAATCCAGAATCGACAACAGCGTGTTCTCATATGTCTTACGATGATACCTTTTGGGTAAAATTGACTGAGATCTTGTCACTGTCTATAAGACCAATTAACGAAAGACTGAAGCACATGGAAGAGCGCTTAAAAAAACCCTGAGCAGATGACTTTAAGTAATCTGAATCTAACTAAAAAAATAATTCCAAGAAGTCAATCGGAGGCAAAGGTCACCTCCGTCGCTCCTAAAGATTCAGGAAAAATGAAGCCTAACCAAACAACAATTAATCCTATGTGCTGTGATTTGACAGCAAAGTCACCTCGACCAAGGATCAGACCAGCTCAAAGTACATTGACTACTGATAATACATCTGTGACAAGAAATCATAATAATATTAGCACGACCAATTCAGAATATTGTTCTCTGCCAACTATAGATTTGCCCCTAGAATCCAAGCCTTATGTTGTCGTCTTGACTGGAGTCCCGGAACTGGGCAGGGGCAAAACAGAGTCTTTTATTGAGCTAAAAAATAAGACGGCATACTGGCTCAATATTAACCGGCCCCTACCCTTACACAACAGAAGTAAGATCCTGTTTGTATGAAGGGTTAACTGGGTGGGGAGCAGCAGAAAAAATATTCCGGGGGACTGTATTATAAATTTTGGAGATAGGAAAGCCTCTAGATACATATGTGACGAGTGGCATCATGTGCCAGACACTAGGATACAGCCACATGATCTGACATTCTTTTATAGTCAAGCCATGGGTGCCCCACATTTTAGTGCTCACGGTAACTACTGGGCGATGAATCAAGGCCTTAGACATCCCCCAAACGAAAAAACCTTCGAGGATCAAACCCAGGTTATGGGCTTTCCAATCAGCAACAGATTCAGTACATTAGAAATGGTGGATTGACTGCCTACAATTGCAGCTACCCCGAATAAGCCAGGGATAACAGGCATAGAGCCAAATGAAAAGACCCATGTGGGTCTTCTCCTTGATAACAGTATCCAGATTACCAGCATTAGAGCTGGACTGGAAATGCCTCTCTCAGATCTAATGACAGCTGATATGGGAACCTTCTTTGACAGCACCATGCGGAGTACATGTAGACCACCTTTAAAAAATGTAGATTTGCTAACGAGTCTAGGTCTTATGTCATGGAATATTGCGGGGCTATCGAGTAAGATTGATAATATGGACTGCACAAATTTTTTCTTAAAACACTCTATTATATTTCTGCAGGAAACCTGGGCATTTTCCCCAATTCATATTAATGGTTTCTGCACCTTCCTCACACCAGCAACCCGTATGAATAGGGGCAGAAATAAGGGAGGTCTGTGCACCTATATATCAAACTTAGTGCATGGCTTAAACGTAAAGTTTGAACCGACATTTCCAAATTTTGCTATTGACAGATGGTAAAAAACAAACAACTGTCTTGGTAAATTTCTATAACAACATTCCCTAGTCAGAGACCTCAAAGATCCTAGAGAACCTATCCCAAAACCTTATTTCCATTGTTGAAGCAGATCAGACAGGTGATATATGTGTCATATTAGTTGGGGATCTTAACTCCCCCCTATG
Source organism: Lissotriton vulgaris (assembly GCF_964263255.1). NCBI lineage: Eukaryota > Metazoa > Chordata > Amphibia > Caudata > Salamandridae > Lissotriton > Lissotriton vulgaris. The sequence continues at coordinate 585,623,180 of NC_141697.1, read as the reverse complement.
TCCACATAGCCACCTGAATATCTGCCGGCTAGGTCCAGACAGAGAAGATGGCAGCGCACACTTTCCCCACACTATATTGGGTAACCATTTTAATAACTTAATTTCTGAATTAGATTTGGGGTTCATTAATGAACTGTGCCCCGATCCAGTCCCTTTTAAACCAACTTTCATTGGTAGTGGTTGTCAAACCATCATAGATTATGCCTTCATATCCAAGCAAGGGAAACAAAGAAGGCTTGGGTCTATATACTAACTGGCCTAGACCACTCAAATTGAAACAACAAATACATTGGCCAGGTAGATTGTTTGAAAAGACAAAATCTAATACCACTTATCCAATTGATCTAAGCGGACACACTTTTCATTTAGTATTTTTTACTCAGTCTTTCGTTTTCAAAAACAACATTCATATATGTCTGAAGAATGATACCATTTCAGTAGCAAAATTCGCATAAAAATACAATATTCAAAACACAAATTTGACAATCACTGTGAATGAGACATATTTACATTTACACCATATATACAAAAACACAGACAAAAAATGCCTATCTTCATTCAATGTTTAAGGCACCAGTCCTGATATAAAACCTACAGAAAAGCAAGGGGCCGTTCAGTATTTTTGCTTGCCTGCTTGCTTGATTATGCTAGAACCTACTGACTACTAGGGTCAAAGTTCAGGTAGACTTTATCTACAATTAAAGTCCTGATATGCCCTTCCTGAATCTTGTTCCAGCATCGAGTCAACGCGTTTCGAACCCACGTGTTATTGAGGGGTTCTGCACTACAAAGACCAAGTGCCCCGTGGAGAAAAGCCCCCGCAACAGCCTCTCGCGTTGTTGCACAAAAAATCGACAAGCCTGGCCCGACGGCCTGACGACGTACGCGGAAGCCGCGAGCGGAGAGACACACGAAATGCCAAACTTTGAGCGGACACCCGGCAGGATCATGAAGTAAATCCCCTGCGTCCATCGTGATTCAATCGCGCCTCCTCCGTCCATGAGCACACAGTACCAGGCATCACCTCTACAAGTTTGAAACATCAAAGAACATTTCTACCACAAGAAATACAGAACCACAGTGCCCCTGAGAGAGAGAATACTGTTGCTCAGTCAAGGTATCATTCTTCAGACATATATGAATGTTGTTTTTGAAAACGAAAGACTGAGTAAAAAATACTAAATGAAAAGTGTGTCCGCTTAGATCAATTTGATAAGTGGTACTAGATTTTCTCTTTTCAAACAATCTACCTGGCCAATGTTTTTGCTGTTTCATATCCAAGCGGCATTCAGGCCGTATTCTTCATTTTAGTGTAAGCGAGGTAGCCATGAGTGACCATTATCCATGTTCTTTATCCTTAACATTTGGGGAAGCTGAGGGTAAATCAAATACCCTAATAGAAAATCTGTACAGCCATAAATTGACTTTGGCGAAGAAAAATGGCTATTGCCTGAAATGGAATAAAATAGAACCAGTAGCCTTTCTCGCAAACCTCATCAATAATATGCGCAGTGAGTTTGAGACTTGTCTCACAGAGGATAAGGAAGACTTCTATATATGCGAGGCCTTTATTAAAATAACTGAAAAAATACAAAATCTCCTTAGAAGGCCACAAAGAGCAGTAAGAAGCAGGGAAAATAGATGGTTTAATAGCGAGTGAAGTAAATCGCACGCGCATTTAATGTTAACCCATAAAATTTCCCCACGAAATCAAATAGCTATTAGATCTGCTAGAAGAGCGTACTATCAGGCAGTAAAAAATCACAAGCGTGAGATGAAGGAGGAAGCCTGGAAGGCGCTACATAAAGCTAGCCTTATAAAAGATAATATAGGATTTCGGAAGGCCGTGAACGCACCGTTCTTCACAGATAAATCTTCTAACACTGTAGAAATAGCTATCACAGAAAATGTATGGGTCACACATTTTACCGAGCTATATAAGAAAGATACCCTAAATGAGATTGAGAGTAGTGAGGAGATATTTGGTGCCCAGGAAAAGGCCCAAAAAACGTTCCCACTAAATGTGAAGTTCTCGCTAATAGAGGTACAACAGGCCATTAACAATAGTGCTGCTGGGAACGCCCGGGGCCCAATGGGGTACCAATAGACATATACAAATCAAACTTGGAACTATGGGCTCCACTTTTAACAAATGTCCTAAACAGCTCTAATAAGAATGGGTTTTTTATTACATGGCAAGAGGCCATTGTTATTCCAATTTTTTCAAAAGGCGACCGTAGTGATCCAAAATGTTATAGACCTATAGCTTTATTGGATTCACTAATGAAGGTCGCAGGGAGAGTCATACTAAACAGACTTCAGTTATGGGTGGAAGATCAAGGATTCTCTCACAATTTCAATATGGGTTCAGGGCGGGAGTTGGCACCACAGAACAAGGCCTGAACTTGGCTTTAATTGTTTCCAAGTATATAATGGCCAAAAAGGAAAATCTGTTTTTGTGTTTTGTGGATCTAAGTTCGGCCTTCGATTGTCTGAACCATGAAAAATTATGGTCCACATTAGCCCAATTGGGTGTAGAACCAGATCTGCTAGTCTTTATCAAAGAACTATATAGGGGTGCTGGGGTATGGATTAAAGAGAGAATGTACCGCTAAATTTGACATCCAATAGGGCGTTAGGCAGGGATGCATATTAGCACCCTTCCTCTTTAATCTTTACATAAACAGCGTAGCATCCCACCTCACGGAAGATCAGTTTGATTACCCTAGGATTAAGAAATCCCTGGCTCCAATACTCCTATATGCGGACGATGCAGTTATCATGGCCAGAACCAAAATGGGTTTACAAAAAGCAGTAACCAAATTTTCTAGGTATATGTGTGAGAGAGGTCTTAAAATAAATAAAAGTAAAACTTTCACAATGGCCTGCGCTGCCAGGAAGCCCCCTCAATGCAAGATTTTTCTCTCTGGCTTAAAATTAGCCACGGCAGACACGTTCTCATATCTGGGAATTAACTTTGATCAAAAGGGAACGTGGACCTCTGCCCTAGAGACAAGGAACATGATATTTACCAGATCAGTTGGGGCAGTGCGATCATTTGCCAATAAATTAGGTGGATGCCCAATACCAGTACTCCTGGACATCTACTGAGCGAAATGCGTGCCCACTGCGACCTATGGAGCAGGCCTCAGGGGAATAATCTAGCCTAAACTAATCCAGCTTGGAGAAAACCAATTTCTCCGCTATTTACTAGCTGTTCCTCGTAATACCTCAATGCTTGTTTGCCATCAAGAACTTGTCTTAGATTATGTTTCAGACATATTTAAAGTTGACCCCATTCTGTTGTGGCACAAAGTATGGTCAACAGAGGAGACCGGCCTAAACAGGGATGTGATACGGGACTGTTTAGATCTAGAGGGGGCTAATAGGATTCCCTGGCTTAGCTATGTGAATGGTTTCCTGGCTGATATCAGGCACTCAGATTATTTTGACACCCCAGAGTGCCTAGTCTCAGTCCCTAGAAAGAAATTAAAGCACACATGCCTTCAGTATCTTGAGAGCAAGCGCTGGCTAGCTGAGAAAAGTAAAACATCTGTGATGGATTATTATTTAATCCACCAAGGGCAGGGATTACAGAAATACCTAATTAGGGTGCCAAGCAGCTATGAGCGCATGTTATTGACCAGATTTAGGGGGGGGGGGGGACTTTCTTTAGACTGATAACATTCCCGGTGCAGAATTGTTGGTCTAGAGATTTGGATTTATGCCCCTGTGACAATGTATCAAACAGTCTACCTTACATTGCACACTCTTCTGCAAATTCTTTACTGTGCCAAGAAAGAGATTTTTGATTCCACTCTTAAAATACTGGGGCCTAAGGCAATGTAGGACTGTGTTGATGAAATTACAAATGCTTGAAGATAAACAAATTATGCACCTTGTTTCATCATTTTTAAAGTCTGTAATCAAATCCAGGAAAACTATGAACTAATTGCATATAATATGTGATTTTCATTCAGACTCATCCCTGCTGATGCTTTTTAATGTATTTTTATCTGTGCTTTTATGATGTTTTTTTATTAGAAGCGAATAAAGCTGTTTTTGACTTTGCTAAAGAGAGGTGTCAAGGTCAAGAAAAGTGGACCCAGCAGAGACTAGTCTTGGCACTGTTCTTTCCGCTTTACTTGTGCTGTACCCGGCACACTCAAAGCACTGGGTTCACTTTCCTGGCTACTATACCGCTCAAGAGGTCTGAGCAAGCCACTTTCCTGACTTAATCATTGCCTTACTCTAGGAGCCGTTATTATCCCTTTCTCCTGGACCCCTCGCCAGTAGTGGCTCCTATGCTAAAGCCGAGGCGTGTCGGCCCATTACCAGGAAGCAGCAAAAGAAATGAAAAAATAAAATAATAATAATATAATGTTATTATCCTTTTACTTTTTCCTCCTGTTGAGGCAGCGTGGCGAGGGGGCGGGGCAAGTAGAACACTCCTGTGCGCAATGACTGTTTGGTCGGCCCTCTTGGGCCGCCCAAAACAGTCATGTGCACTTCCCTGTTCTCCATGCAGACTGCATTACAGCCTGCGTGGAGAACATGCCCACCCCTCCAGGCCCTGGCTGAGCGCCGTGTCACAATCACAACGCTGCACAACACCCCCCACCCAACCCACTGCTGCTTCTAGGCAGCAGCTGCGACTGCCCTCACTTCCATGTGTGTGAGCGATCCTTCTCTTTACTTGAGAACCTGCTCTCGCCTGGTTTTCTCATGACTCTTTCACGATAGTGGTAGTTTGCATTCCATTTTTACTTTATTTGCCTTTATATCCATGAAAGGAGGTCAGGGTCCTTTTTTGCGGGGGGAGGGGGGGGTCATCATCCCGCCCGTGCTCCCTCATTCCTCCTGGGGGGTCCACATATGATTCGGCAAATTTCCTGTGTTCTTAGGGACCTCAGAACCCCATTCCCCGATATGACATCCTGAGTTTTCAGGTCTTCCAATTCCTTGTCTTAAAGGTCATCCAGTCCACGTTCGAGAATGATCAGATACTTATGCATACACCTGGGAACCTGAGAACTCTGAGATATTTCTACCCTTACATTCAATGTCTACCCCTTTCTCTGACTCCTAGTCTGGTAGTCCTTAGCGCCAGGGGTATAACCAACAGTGGTGCAACAGAGGCAGTGGCACAGGGGTCCAAGGGTATGAAGGACCACGACAAGCCTTGCACCACCTGTGGTTTATTTAATAGGCCTGCTCTGGTTCATTTTTAGGAGTGCTTGCATGGGTCCTGTATTTATGTTTACACTCCCCCATTGAACAAGCATTTGCAATGCAATAGGTCTCGATTTTTATTAAAGTTAGAGCTATTGGCATTGTAAATGGCAATGCCTTTTATTTATGTTTTTGCTTTTAAAACATAAATAAAAGGCATTGTCATTCTATGCTAATATCTTAAACTTTCGCAAAAGTGAGACCTATTGAGTTGCAAATGCTTGTTTAAAGGACGCCCCACTGTCACTCTGCACTCACTGTCACTCTGCACTCACTGTCACTCTGCACGCACTCTGCACTCACTGTCACTCTGCACTCACTGTCTCTGCACGCACTCTGCACTCACTGTCACTCTGCACTCACTGTCACTCTGCACTCACTGTCACTCTGCACTCAGTCTGCACTCACTGTCACTCTGCACTCACTGTCACTCTGCACGCACTCTGCACTCACTGTCACTCTGCACGCACTCTGCACTCACTGTCTCTGCACGCACTCTGCACTCACTGTCACTCTGCACTCACTGTCACTCTGCACTCACTGTCACTCTGCACTCACTGTCACTCTGCACTCACTGTCTCTGCACTCACTGTCACTCTGCACTCACTGTCACTCTGCACTCAGTCTGCACTCACTGTAACTCTGCACTCACTCTGCACTCACTGTCACTCTGCAAGCACTCTGCACGCACTCTGCACTCACTGTCTGTGCACTCACTTTCACTCTGCACTCACTGTCACTCTGCACTCACTGTCACTCTGCACTCACTGTCACTCTGAACTCACTGTCACTCTGAACTCACTGTCACTCTGCACTCACTGTCACTCTGCACTCACTCTGCACTCACTCTGCACTCACTGTCACTCTGCACTCACTGTCACTCTGCACTCACATTTCTATTATGATATAATGTGATTTTAAGTGATATAGTGCAGGCTCATACTATCGATTCAGTATATTATAAAGCGATGAATGAATACAACACTTTAGAATATTTCCGTTCCCCACGTGTCATGTCAAAAGTCTGGCATTTCTTGCCCACGTCGATGCCATGGCTGTCACAGCCTTCTGGGAAGCCGAACCTTTTGTTTCCCCGCCACAGAATGAGATCATGTCAAAAGCCTGGCATTTCTTGCCCACGTCGATGCCATGGCTGTCACAGCCTTCTGGGAAGCCAAACTTTTTGTTTCCCCGCCACAGAATGAGATCTGCATATTCAGTGGAATGCAGTCACATCACAGTTGCTGTTTTGGGGTGAGACGTGTTGCCAAACAGCTGCTGCTTTGTCTTGCTGTCCCAGAGGTCCCACGGGAGCGGGCCATTTTTCGGGTTGTGTTTTTTGGACACGCATGGGATACGCTGTGTAAAGGAGGGAGCTGAGTAGCAGCACGTACGCGCGCAAAAATAAACAACATGGAGTATAGGGGGTTTGGGAGTAGAGTGGGGGGTCCGTGAAAGTGGGGCTGGGTAATTGACATTGAGGGGGGTGCTAATAATGCAGGCTTTGAAGGGGCCAAACGCAAGCCAACAATAGCAAAATGTGAGCCATCACTAGCAGCTGTTAAGTACTTATGGGTCTGGGGGTGCCGTGGGAGCTTCTCTGTAGCACCCCATCCCCCAAAAGAGCACCTGAACAAAATATAGGATGCTTGTGTCGCCATTATAGAATGCCCCATTCTGTTGGATAAATTACATAAATTAGTTTATGATAAGTAATACTAACACACAAGTCTGAAAGCAGCGCCGCGAGGCAAGTAGGGTGTGATAGTAAGCGCTATCTAAAGCAGAAGCCATTTATCTTTTCAAACGTACACTCTCATGTGACAACCCAGGGCTGTACAGAAACGACGAGGCCGCCAGAGCTAATGACGCGTGTCCGCCCAAGATATGAAATGCCGTGCTATTTAGAATAAAACATGATGAGTTCAGGGTCTGAGACCCCACCATCTGAGATTGTGGCAGCCCACCTAGTCGCCACTCCGCCCCCAAAGCCTGCTCCATGATGTTAGTAAGTCCTAGTGTAGATAGGACGTGAATAGTAGCCGGGAATCTGTGTGCCCGGCCATGCTGAAGTGAGGAGTCGGGTTGTCACGAGCTAAGTTACTCTCGAAGTATTATTGTGAGGGTTCTGGGGACATGCATGTAAAAGTGCTTTGTCACGAGATAGGGTATGCTTGGAGTGCAGAGCAACCATTTGGTCTGGGGCGGATTGCATGCACTGATGCATCGACATAGCTTTCACAAATTGATTCTGGTATCACTACCTGGTCTGGATTCAGATCAACGCGTGCCTTGCTCAGAACTTCACAGCTTCCTATCAGTTTTTACTGTGCACGGCTAACGCAGCACGGTCGTGCTCTTCCTCGTCTGTTTGAACAGGACTTCCACAGCTTTAGACTCCCGGGCGCAGGCTCCTCACAACTCCAGCACACAGACTAGGCCGGACCGGGGCACCCACCGCTGGAGGTAGCAGACAGATCACCACTCCAGGCACCCGCAGCCAGGGGAAAACAAAGAGCACTCAAACGATTGTCCAATCACAGCCCAGGGTTCTACAGATGGTGTGACGGACGTCTCTGCTGGCGCTGTGGTTTTAGAGGTCTTTGGAATGAGCGGCATTTGAGATGACTGGAGACTTTCTGCTCCTTCCGTCGCAAAATAAATATGGTAATATTCGAGCAGGCCCAGATATGTTTTCTCTGCACTACCCACATCCGTGCATCCTACACAACGCATGGGAGCCGACATTACATAATTATTGGTGAGGCTACGCAATATAAACTGCTGAACTGAAGCTCAGTGAGTCTACCCATCCCGAGACTATCTTTGAAACAAGGTGCAGCAGGCAGCGCAATGGTGCGGGCCTGAGCCCGGTACGAACTGAACATCGCTGCCGGCCTGCGACCAGGAAGTCAGGCAGGCCGGGCGGGACAACCGGAAACAGGAAGTAGGAGGGATGGAGCCTACCCCGCCTCCCACGGAAGAGCCGCAGCCGAAGGAGGGAGGAAGAGTCCTGCTGCCGGTGAGATCCGCCGCACCAAGGAAGCCGGTGAGTGGGGCTTGTTGCTGCTGAGGGCGGGGGGCATGTGTGTGTGCGCGCGTGCGGCGGCGGGGGGCTGAGTATGTGTGTGAGCGTGCGTGTGTGTATGTGTCTTGGAGTCTGTGTGTGTGCGTGTGTGTGTGTGACTGTGGGGGGGAGGGGGTGTGTGTGTGCGCCTGTGTATGCGTGTGGCTGTGTATGCGTGTGGCTGTGCGCATGCGTGAATGTGGGTGCGCGTGCACGCAGTGAAATCCAGACAGAGAGAAGCGCGTGGCACTTTCTTGTCCTTCATTCCAGAGTCAGCTAGCTATAGTTCTCCACCTGGACCGCATCCTTCGGATGCGTATTCCAGGCTCGACCTAATAAAGGGGACAGGAGGGGTTCTGTGAGGTGGGCTTTGTGGCAGATCAAAAATGGGAGTGTGGAAGAGAGATAATTAAATTCGATAGAAAGAAGAGACAATGGAAAAATAATGAGTTGGCGAGGAAGTGAGAAAGGACTGGAAAACCAAAAGGGAAGTAAGTGAGAGGGGTGGAAGGAAGGCATTAAGTAGAGGAAAGAGACATCAAGGAGGAAGATACAGTATGTATAGAGAAAGAGGGAGTAAAATAGAATGCAAAGAGAGAACGAATAGAAAGCTATTAAGGTGAACAAGCATTTGCAATGCAATAGGTCTCGCATTAGGAAAGTTTGAGCTATTGGTATTGTAAATGACAAATTTTTTATTTATGTGTTGGTTTGGAAAATAGTGAATTGAATAGCTTTGTCATTTACAATGCCAATAGTTTTAACTTTCGCAAATGTGACACCTATAGCATTTGTAATGCAATATGTGTTGTACTTACGTGACTTAGATGTATTGATATTACAAATAAAAATGGCTTTTATTTTTTTAATAATTAATACTTAAAACTTATTTTAATTTTTAATGGCCATAGCTTTTGTAAATAACTTTTGTGAAGATTATGTTCATTGTATTTTATTGTGATGAAAATCCAAGAACAGATTTGAACTATTACCATATTTTTGTGACATTTGTAATGAAGCTTGAAACATTGAGAGAACATATTTGAACCAGTTGTTGAATGGTTGCAAAGATTGATGCTGTGGTGGCGCGGAGTGATGTTGTGGTGGTGACAAGTGATGCGTGGCGTTCAGTGATGCTGTGGTAACGCATAGTGATGTTGTGGTACCCCTGAGTGATGATCTGGTGGTGCTGAGTGATGCTGTGGTGATGCGATAGATAGATAGATAGATAGATAGATAGATTGATAGATAGATAGATAGATAGATAGATAGATAGATAGATAGATAGATAGATAGATAGATAGATAGATAGATAGATAGATAGATAGATAGATAGATAGATAGATGGATGGCGATAGATAGATAGAGGGAGGGCGATAGGTAGAGTGAGGGCGATAGATAGAGTGAGGGCGATAGATAGAGTGAGGGTGATAGATAGATAGATAGATGGCGATAGATAGAGGGCGATAGATAGATAGATGGATAGATAGATAGATAGATAGATAGATAGATAGATAGATAGATAGATAGATAGATAGATAGATAGATAGATAGATAGATAGATAGAGTGAGGCCGATAGATGGATAGATAGATAGATAGATAGATAGATAGATAGATAGATAGATAGATAGATAGATAAATAGATAGATAGATAGATAGATAGATAGATAGATAGATAGATAGATAGATAGATAGATAGATAGATAGATAGATAGATAGGATAGATAGATTTCTTTTACTCGCTAATATTAAGATGCCACACTGATGTAATATTGCTGGAGATTAAATCCCACTAAGGGGGGAGCGGGAAGAGGGGGGGGCGAGACAAGGTTCAACTAGAAAGTTTAAGGACGAAGTGGAGAGTTCGAGGGTATTTTTTCTAAATCCTCTCACCACTTCTCACTCTTGAAATAGTAATTTACACTTGTCAGTGGCAGCATAAATCCCTTTTGCGATGGGATTACCTGCGACTGGCGTATTTTGCACGGTACTTCAGGAAAGTGTTATGTGGCAAAATCCGTAGGTTCAGATTAACAAATTTTTGTTTGCACAATCATGCCATCTGTGTCGTAGCACTTATGTATGTATTTCATTGCAGTTGAAAACTGAGGACACCTAACATGCACCCATCGAGTAGATCTATATCTGGGGAGAGCTGGCGCAGAAACCCTCTCTCTCTGTCATGGCAGGAGCGTTTGCAGCGGGAACGTTCTGCATGAAGTGTTTTCGGCGCAGATGTGCTCCCTTTATGGCACCGAAACTTCACTTAATGGCGCGAGAGTCAGGGGGAGGCCAAAGCTATTAAGCTGTTCTTCGACAGTTTTACAAAGGCAGGAAGCGCCCCAGTTAATTGGAAAGCTGACTGGGGGGGTTTAAGAAGACTCATTAACATATCAAGAAGACGTGACCCTCCTTTCTGATTTATTTTTAAAGACGTTTCATGTGAAGGTGATAGTTCTACCAAAAGGCGTGCATTCTCAAATTCTCAACCTGTCCACGATTAGTGTTTCCATATGCACATCAGTCAGGTTCTAAGGAACGTTTGAATGTGTTGACAACAGAAGGTTACGTTTCTATTTTGCAAGAAGTGAGAACTCTCCGGAGAGTTCAACATCGTACTCATTCGGAGCCCCGCCCCTCCCAAAAAACGTCAAAGATTTTTCACTTTCTGCAGATATTACTTCAGATGGGAAAAGGTGAGTGAAGGTGTGGCGTAACAGCCAGAAGAGTTGAATTTTGAACTGTGAAAACAGATCCGAGTATCGGCATGGGGTCCAACATCCTGTGATTCTGGGCAAATCACTTAATCTCCCCTTATCTACCAAAATGATTGTGTCCTTGCATAATGTAACTGGCGCTTATGTAAAGCGCTACAGTACCTTCGGGATGAGTTCCTGCCATATAACAAGGAAAACGCAATTGCTTAAAGCGACGCAATATGAATTATGCTTTAGACTAGATCCGGCAGTACCTTAATGTTTGTACTCGCAGCATTTGTGTCAGGTCTTTTTTTTAAGTTTATACTGCAGCCACCTACATTAAACACTCGCTGCTCACCTGTAATATGTTTCTGCTTAGACTGCCTTTGTGCCGGAGGGTGGTGCGTGCGTGGAAGCAACAACGGGAGCAGAGCAACAAATTTATTTTAAACAAGTTTTCCCAAACGTTTTGCTCTTTGATAAGTGCGTATGGGGATGATTAGTTGTTATGGATAATGTTTTGTGGGTCTGTCCCTCCGTACGAGCTGGTGTTGTGTGTTGGTATCAGACCAATTTAAGAAAGCACGAAGCCCTGGGAAATAACAGACGTGGCATGTAGCGCTGACTGAACTGGTACCGCTTAAGGCGCTGGCATGTCCACCACCCACGCGAATGACCCGGTGTCAGGCAGTTGGGGGGGTTCCTTGGCGGGGGAGTGGGAGGGTCATGTTCATCAACTTAGTCCAGTGGGGGCAAGGGGCACAATGATCGTGACAGCTGCAACAAGAGACTGTTCGCTGGTGAAACAAGTCTAGCAGCTGAAAGATTCAGTAATGTGAGACCTATTGCAATTGCAATCGCGGTTGCACTGGTAATGTCATTAGTAGTAGCGATCTGTAATGACTGTAACTAAAGCACTGAAAGTTATAACTGAAATCATGACTCACCTGCCCTTTCATTGATGGTGATTTGAAGTAATGACACAGTGACGTGCGCCACAGCAGCATGCTTTCCATTCCCTGCGCTGCGGCCATAGTCAATCCCAACAACGCTTCATTAAAGTGATTATGTGAGGAGTCCCCAAGCTTAAGTGTTAAGTGCAAGTTTTACTACGTGTGTGGTGCCCAATTCTTAAATAAATCCCGAGTTGCACTGATGTGATAAAATATATTTTACACGCATTATCACTTTACTGAATCAGAGGCCATACATTTACAAATTGATTTAATCTCGATGACAGACTTTTTAGTGTGAACAGATCTGTGCACAGGGACAGACCAGAGGTGTAACTCTTTAAAAACGTATGCCAAAGTAGTGAACGCCTACAAAGTCGCAATTATTCGTGTATTTGATATTCATTGACTTTTCAGCAAGCACGCTACTGCCCTGAAAATGAGCAGAGAGTTACTCCTGTCTAACTCGCAAGTTAGGTGATATTTATGTACTTTCCACAGACACAATTTTGCCTCGAAAATGGTCAGAGATTTACTCCAGCGGTGAGGGGCTGGGTTGGTTGGTTGGTTGTTTTGTGTGTGGGAAGTAACCAGTTTGGGGAGGAGAAATCCGAGTAAGGCTGTGTGCGGGGAGAGAGGAACAGATGGCTGTGAAGCAGGGGGCGGGGCAGCGGAACCCTTTGAAGTGGCCTGGCAGCCGTGAAAGGAGAAATGCTGCTGCCAGGGGGAAGGCTCATGCATGAGAGCAGTTCACGTGATTGTGATTCACGTGAACTGTTGAAAATCCTCATCGTAAAAGTCAGCTTTGTGGATGGGCGGCATTAGGTCTCTCTGCGAGACCTAAACAGGGGAAGAAGAAGGGAGGAATGGATAAGGGAAAAATGGAAAGCAGACAGGAAAGAGAGGCAAATATGACAGTGTGTAAAGTACCAGATAGTACAAAAAGTGAGAGAAGAAAGGTGTAAGGGCCAGAGTGAGAAATGAGATAGGACCAAGCAAGAGGGCAAAGAGAGAAGAAAAAAAGACTGCATAAATACATGTGGCAGAGAGAATGGAAGATGAGCAAGAGCGTGAGAGATAAGTGAAGAAAATAATTGGATGTGAAAGAACAGAAGGTAAGGAATGACAGCAGGATTAAATAGGGGTTGGAGAGAGAGATAGGTAAGACACAGCTAGAAGAGATAAAGGGAATAATAAAGAGGAAAGTGCAAAATTAGACAGTAAAGGAGAGCAAAGAGCGAAGAAAAAGTGAGAAAGGGAGGAAGATCATAAGGACAGATGAGAGAAAGGGGTTGTACAGAGAAACAGAGGCCCTGATTGCAAGAAACACAGTTTTTTGTGTTATACTTTGTGGTAAAAAAAAGTGTTTACAGGTGGTACAGCCAATCATAAAACTGATGATTATAAGATTATAAGATTATAGGATGGGTTATAACTAAGTGCCAGCTTCACAGGGTCAAATTTGACACATACTTCTAAAAACCATGTGGATGACCGGTTCCATCTACCCCCTGCTCTGAACAGGTAGTAAATGGGAGGTGGTGGGTAGGTGCAGAGTGGGAGTAAGAGTCAGTGCTGAGAGAATCTATAGCCAAAAAATGCTATTTCCTTCTGGAGGAACGGACACTTTTCTTGATGGAGCATAAGACCATTGTCCCGCTAGCGTTGAAACGTAGCTCTCAGGCAATCAAGGTGTTCTTCCAGCGTTGGAGCATGTACTAAGATGTCATCACTGACATTGAGGACTTCTTCAAGGCCAGCCAACACGCTCCTTATAGTGTCTTGAAACACTTCAGCTGCGCTCGAAACTCCGAAGCTGAGGGGCTTGTACCTTCCTAGGCCCATGTGACTGGAGAATGTAGTTATGACACGTGACTCCGAGTCCAGCATCAGCTGGTGATAGCGAGCTCGCATGTCCATCTTTGAGAACCACTGAGAACCATTCATGTCTGCTACGATGTTATCCACGTGGGTATCAGGTGACGTTCTCTCTTAATGGCTGGATTGGATAGGTGCATGTCGAGGCATATCCAAACTTTCCGAGGTTGCTTGGGTTTGCGCGCCACCACAATCAGGGACACGCACAAAGTCGAACCGTCAACCCTCGATTATGTCAGCCTGTTCCAATCTATTCAGTTCTTCCTTGACATTCGGTCTTAAACGGAAGGCCACCCTGCTATGTTTGAAGGCAACCAGTTGCATGGACTAGTCGTCATGAAGGTATATAAGACGGTTTTTGAGGCACCTTCTAAAAAAGGTGTGAATTCAGTCACTAGACCATCCACACTTTCCTGATGCACACTGAGTGCAAAGGCGACAAGTTTCAAATGCTCTGCAGTTCGACAGCTCAGTAGCATTCCTGAGCCTCCTCTGGTGACATACACCTTGGCACGAGTGGAGTGAGCTTCATGAGCAATCTCCGTTGTGCATACTGCAGGCAATGGAAGTGGAGTGGTAGACTGATATGCAAACACCTGCTTGAAGGTGGGGCGCAGGTTGGGCTGCACAGGGAGTGTCAGCATTACTGATCGCGTCATAATGTTTATGGATGCTCCTGTGTCTATCAGCTTCTGCACTTGATGTCCAGCCAAGAGTACACTACACTTCGGGATGTCTTTTCGGGGATGTCTGCCTAGTTGTATGGCATGTATGATGAGTACTGCCCCATCAATGTCATCATCCATGTCCTCCTTATCTTCTGGGATATTCAATACTTGCATGGCATTGACAGGCTTTGGCTTTTGTCCTTTCTGGGTTATTAAGAGGCATACATTTTCTTCACTTGAACAGGACAGGGACCTTGGTGTGGGTATGAACCTCCACACCCATAGCATGTTTTGGGCATAGCACTGGACTTGGAGCTTGTGTTCCTCTTTTCAGTGGTACCGGCAGCGACAGCATTGATAGGTTCTGTCTTTATTTGGCGTTGTAGTGCTGCTTCCATGTGTGCCTCTCACACCTTGAACAGTTCTTTGGACCTGCCCATCATTAACATATCTGCCATGGGATTCTGGGAATCTGAAGAATGTTTTCTCTCAGCTGTATCGAGAAACACCCCTGAATGAATTGGCGCAGATTTCATTGTTTTCATCGGGTAGTGTGCAGGTGCCAGCTAGATCTTTTAGGCAGTCATATAAAGTATCTACTGACTCCTCTGGCAGTTGTCTAGCTTGGCATAGTTGAAAACATTCATTGTTTGGATTTTCAAGTGGCTCGAAGTGAACAGTTAGTGGTGTTTTAGTGTGCAAAACAGGACCGGTAGTCTAGCCTCCGCTACAGATTTCCCTAGCTTGTGGTTAGCTGCTCTCCCTAGGTAATAATAATAATAATAATTCCTTTATTCGGTTTTTAACAATGCAAAACCATAAAAGTTATCACAGTGTACATACATATTTAAATAAGAACAATAATATGACCGGAATCCTGTGCATTTCTTAAACGAGGTATAAAATGATAGGTCTCATCTAATATTTTTTTTTTTTCTTTTAGAGGTTATTCCTATGTCTCATAATGCATTTTAAAAAGTTAAGTACATGATAGCAGGTACGTTCAGAGTCCAACATCTGTAGAGCTAACATGGCTGGGCGACACTGTCTGTAACCCCAGCCTTTTAATAGCGGAAATAGCCAGATTTTTCTATGGGTGTGAAAATATTTGCAGAACAGAATTGTATGGATACATGACTGGTGAGACATATCGTCACATGGGCAGAGGGCCACATTTGAGTCCCAAGTGTTCTTTTCTGGAAAAGCCACTAGTCTATGAAAAAGATTCAATCTGAACCTTGTCAGGAGCATCTTGTCATATGTAGTAAGTTCTAATGTCAGATAAAGCTGAATTTTCGGGGTATGCTGTATCATGTTTGCATGGAGCACGGATTTTTTGGTTGATAGCAAAGTCAGCCTAAGGGACTCTAGATGGCTCAGTGCTATTTGGTTAAGATCTTTCTTTGATATTTCAGTTAGTTTTTCTGGGGTGGAATAATACTTTTGTAAGCCCAGGTCGGAAAAAAAGTGTCTGATGTAGGTAAGCCATGGTATTTTATGTGCACAGTCCAGTGCCATGGTGTCCTGTAGGATGTCTTTAGTCAGCAAAATTTTGTCCGACAGCCAGATGCGTCTCCAAAGTAACAATGGCTGGATCTTTATCAGGTCGTCTATATATGGGATTCCCAGTTCCATATGAGAAGCATAGATGGAAGAGCATTTTGGTGTGGATAAGAGGAATCTCATAAAAGTATTGTCTTCTATTTGCAATGAACCAATGGCTGTGTGTCCCCAAATCCCTGCCCCATAGAGGGCGATGGCTTGGCATTTTGCGGCATAAATCTTTAACAGTTCGGCTGGTGGTCTCTTTCCGAGTCTCTGTGAGAAGTTCATCAGTGCTACAATTGCTCTTTTGAACAGATGTCTCCTGGCTTCGACAGCAGCTTTCCAGTTTAGGCTTTCATCGATCATGATGCCCAAATAAGGGTACTGTGAGGTTCTTTCAATTTTTTGATCTTTTAGGTGAATGGTCTTTGTGGCTTTTCGTTGTCCGCCCACTACCATGACAAATGTTTTTTTTACATTTATATGTAGATCTAGGGCACCCATAAAATCGGCGTACTTGGATAGAGATTTCTGAAGCTCGATAGGGGTACGTGCTAAAATAACTGCGTCATCCGCATAGAGCAGTGCAGGGATCGGGCGATGTTTCAATCTGGGTAGGTCCTGCCCCCCCCCCCCCTCAGCATCGTCTCCTCCAATCCGTTAGTATACAGGGAGAAGAGGAAGGGGGCTAAGACACATCCCTGCCTTACTCCTCGCTCTACTCTGAATGATGCAGTCAGCTCTCCTTTTGTTCCGTAGCGTACTCTTGCAGAGGCTTCACCGTATAGCTCCCTTAGGAAATCCAGGAGGGGAGGTTCCACCCCTATTGTTCCTAAAAGGGTCCAAAGCTTCGCATGAGACACGCAATCAAACGCGGAGGACAAATCCACGTATACCATATACATGGTCCCTGGCTTTGCGTGAATGTATTTAGAGACTATCATGCTTAAGTTGAGGGCCTGTTCCACAGTTCCGAAGCCTTCCCTAAATCCAAATTGCAGGTCCGAAAGAATATTTTTATCTTCTGCCCATTGTTGGAGTTTTTCTAAGACTACTCTGCCAACTACTTTGCCCAGAGAGTCTAAAAGCGAGATGGGGCGATAACATTTCGCATCTTGGCGATCCCCTTTTTAGGTTTTGCCTCGCCAAAAAGATGCGCTCTGCGCATCTTTTTTGCGCAGCAAAAACCTAATGAGAACTGTAGTGTGGCTTTGGGTCGGCCCTCGTCATTCATTGGCTGGCTCCATAAATGGAGCCTAGCCATTGGATGAGGGGCCTGTCCGTCAATGCCGGACCAGACACGGGGGCGTTCCCGACATTCTTTGGCTTTTGCCGACGTCACGCGACGCCGGGAACGCCCCCGAGTCTGGTCCGGCATTGCCGGCACTTCTGCGTCTCTCCTCCCCCGTTTCCCGCCCCGTGACTGGCCGGCCGGCCAATCCTAGCGCGGCCGGCCGGAAGTGCCCGCCCCCCGCAGCCCGGGGGAAGAAGGAAGACGGCAAGAGTATACGGAGCTCGCCTGGCCGGGACCCTCAGCAGAGGCTTTGATTGTAAATCCAAAAAAAGACTGGAAAAGAGCCACTTTGGTGCCACTGCCAGGGTTGTAGGTTTTCTGTCCTAGCAGCAGTGTCTTGAAGCAGCCACGGGGAGGCACGCATTCAAAGAGAGACGGGAAGCTGGCTAGGACGTGCCTCTGTCTGGTGGTGCATCCCCTGCCAGTAGCAGTCCGCAGTAGCCCCCCAAAGTACGTCGTTTTTAGTGGGGCGCCCCTTTAGTGCTCTAACCTGCCACCTGCGGTACGGGGAGAACCCTCCTGCGAGTATCCCCGGAACAGTCTCTGAAACGCCGCCTGGCTCGCGCCAGGTGCACGCGGCCGCTCGGCTGCAGGTTGTCAAGTGACAGGTGACGGGGCTGTAGTCGGAGAGACCTAAAGCACAAAGGGGCGGGGCCACGGAGCTCGCGCTCCGCAGCCACGCAGGCGTCCACACGGGAAGGCAGGGGAGTCGAGGCGGCGAGATAGCTCAGTGGGTTAAGTCTTTGACGGTTACGGGCGAGTGTACACTGCAGCCAGGTAGGGTGTGGAGTTCACGAAGGCAGACCCATTCTTGCATCTTGACGAATACACCAAAGGCCAGGACCTCTGTGGCGCAGCAGGACGAAAGAGGAAGACCTGCAAGGAGCGCGTAAGCAGCAGGTTGTGCTCATAGTGCTGCTTACCAGAAGCAAGGCCGGTCGTAACAGAGGCGCAGTATCCACGATGCACATGTCCATATTTGATACTCTCACGCACTGTTGCTTTAAGCCCCGAGTCGTCGGAAGACGCTCTGCTTCGTGGGATAAAACACACGGCATCCACCCTGCCCCCGTCTGCAGACGCCAGAAGCGTGCCGGGCTCCGGTCGCAAACACTGATAAGTCACCCTGCCTAAGCTCGCTCCTTCTGTCGTTTGAGGTGCACCTGGGGTGATCCCCAGAGCTGGGGTGTGTCTGGGGTGGCAGGGCTCTGATGGGGTGTGCTGTGGGGGTGGCAGGGCTCTCATGGGTGTGCTGTGGGGGTCACAGGGCTCTGATGGTGTGTCTGGGGGGTCGCAGAGCTCTGATGGGGTGTCTGGGGGTCGATGGGCTCTGATGGGGTGTGCTGCAGGGAGTCGCAGGGCTCTGATGGGGTGTGCTGCGGGGGGGGGTCGCGGGGCTCTGATGGGGTGTGCTGCGGGGGGGGGTCGCAGGGCTCTGATGGGGTGTGCTGTGGGGGTGGCAGGGCTCTGATGGAGTGTGGGGGGGTGGCAGGGCTCTGATGAGGTGTGCTGCGGGGGGTCGCAGGGCTCTGATGAGGTGTGCTGCGGGTGTCGATGGGCTCTGATGGGGTATGCTTTGGGGGGTGGCAGGGCTCTGATGGGTGTTCTCTGGGGGGTGTTCTGTGGGGGTCACAGGGCTCTGATGGGGTGGCAGGGCTATGATGGGGTGTTGGGGTATGATGTGGGGGTCACAGGTCTCTGATGGGGTGTCTGGGGGGTCGCAGGGCTCTGATGGGGTGTGTGGGGGGGGTGGCGGGGCTCTGATGGGTTGTTGGGGTATGCTCTGGGTGGTCGCAGGGCTCTGATGGGGTGTCTGGGGGGTGCTTTGAAGGTTACATTTCTGTTCCATCGCTCTGTCTGTTCCTTTGTTCTCGGGTCCGGGCTCCCTCTCATCGTCCCTGCGGCGCCTCGGCTCGGCCCCTGTCGCGCCCTGTGCTCTGCTGCATGGCAGACGAATACACCAAAGGCCAGGACCTCTGTGGCGCAGCAGGACGAAAGAGGAAGACCTGCAAGGAGCGCGTAAGCAGCAGGTTGTGCTCATAGTGCTGCTTACCAGAAGCAAGGCCGGTCGTAACAGAGGCGCAGTATCCACGATGCACATGTCCATATTTGATACTCTCACGCACTGTTGCTTTAAGCCCCGAGTCGTCGGAAGACGCTCTGCTTCGTGGGATAAAACACACGGCATCCACCCTGCCCCCGTCTGCAGACGCCAGAAGCGTGCCGGGCTCCGGTCGCAAACACTGATAAGTCACCCTGCCTAAGCTCGCTCCTTCTGTCGTTTGAGGTGCACCTGGGGTGATCCCCAGAGCTGGGGTGTGTCTGGGGTGGCAGGGCTCTGATGGGGTGTGCTGTGGGGGTGGCAGGGCTCTCATGGGTGTGCTGTGGGGGTCACAGGGCTCTGATGGTGTGTCTGGGGGGTCGCAGAGCTCTGATGGGGTGTCTGGGGGTCGATGGGCTCTGATGGGGTGTGCTGCAGGGAGTCGCAGGGCTCTGATGGGGTGTGCTGCGGGGGGGGGGGGTCGCGGGGCTCTGATGGGGTGTGCTGCGGGGGGGGTCGCAGGGCTCTGATGGGGTGTGCTGTGGGGGTGGCAGGGCTCTGATGGGGTGTGGGGGGGTGGCAGGGCTCTGATGAGGTGTGCTGCGGGGGGTCGCAGGGCTCTGATGAGGTGTGCTGCGGGTGTCGATGGGCTCTGATGGGGTATGCTTTGGGGGGTGGCAGGGCTCTGATGGGTGTGCTCTGGGGGGGTGTTCTGTGGGGGTCACAGGGCTCTGATGGGGTGGCAGGGCTATGATGGGGTGTTGGGGTATGATGTGGGGGTCACAGGTCTCTGATGGGGTGTCTGGGGGGTTGCAAGGCTCTGATGGGGTGTGTGGGGGGGGGGTGGCGGGGCTCTGATGGGTTGTTGGGGTATGCTCTGGGTGGTCGCAGGGCTCTGATGGGGTGTCTGGGGGGTGCTTTGAAGGTTACATTTCTGTTCCATCGCTCTGTCTGTTCCTTTGTTCTCGGGTCCGGGCTCCCTCTCATCGTCCCTGCGGCGCCTCGGCTCGGCCCCTGTCGCGCCCTGTGCTCTGCTGCATGGCAGGCGCTGCTCCCCGGGCCCCCACCCTTCCCTCCCTCTCCGGCGGCCATGCTGCCTCGGCTTGGGCCAGCGGGGCCACCGTACAAGGCCAGGCTCCCTCCCTCCCCCGCTCCCCTCCCCCCGTGGAGCCCTATGGAAGAGCCTGTGCTGCAGGATCCACGCCATGGCCGAGGCCCGGAGCCCCCTCTAGACGCCCCCCGGCGGGGCTGAGGCGGTCCTGCCATCCCCCTGGGGGCGCCACAGCCTCCGGCCCCCCCGAGGTGAGCAGGGAGGGGGGAGGAGGCCAGCGCATCCCTGGGCCCGCCCCTGCACTCCAGCGTCCCTTTAACTGCCCCTCCGTGTCCCCAACACCCCCTCCCCCCTGGATCCCGCCAGTGTCTGCCCGCATCTACCCCAGTATCGGCTCCCTCCAGTCTCTTCCATCTGCTACCCAAAGTTCCCTCTAACTGCCCCTTCTCTTGCATCCGTACCTGCCCCAGCCCACGCTCTGCCCTTGACCCCGCCAGAGCCTGCCCGCATCTACCCCAGTGAGTGTCAGTTCTTTCTATTCTGTCCCACCACTTTCTGCCCCATCTCTTCCTTAAGTTTCTTCTAACTGCCCCTTCTCATGCATCAGTACCTGCCCCAAACACCGCTCTGCCCTGGACCCCTCCAGTGCCTGCCCGTTTCTACCCATATACGTGTCAGTTATCTCTGCTCCATCACTTTCTGCCCCATCTGTTCCCTCTAACTGCGCCTTCTCTTGCATCCGTACCTGCCCCAGCCCCCGCTCTGGCCTTGACCCCTCCAGTGCCTGCCCTCATCAACCCCAACCTCGGTCTCTCCACTCTCTGTCCCATTTGTTCCTCTAGCTGCGCCTTCTCTTGCATCTGTACCTGCCCCAGCCCTCCATTGACCCTGCCAAGGCCAACCCTCATCCACTCCATGAAGCGTCATTTCTTTACATTCTCTGTCCCTCCTGCCCCATATCTGTTCCTCCAACCGCCCTTCTCTTGCCTCTCCATCTGCCCTTACACGCACCATCAATCTGAGGTATATACGCCCCTGTCCTGCTGCCCTCTGACTCCCGAATACTTCCTTTATCTGCCCCTTTTCTGATCCTTTCTCGTCCCTCCACTGGTATATTTTAGTCTCTGACATACTTGCTCCTGCCTGGTTTACTCTCCAGCTGGCCCATCTCCTTTCCTTAATCCCCTTTTCTGCCTCTCAGCCCCTCCATCTCCTTGATCACGACTTAAAAACTACAAAAAAACACGACACACCCCTTTTCAATCTATCTTTCGGGAGTTTTTTTCTTTATCACTTTTTTCTCGATTTCTTATTTTTCTCTCCGCACCCGTGGTTCCTGACCTTGTTGCTCTTCGTCCTTATCTCGCTCGATGTTTACTTTCTCGCTCTTATTCTTCACTGTTCATCCCCTCTTCATTATCCTTTCTTTTGTGTAACCCTTCTCGTTTGTTACCCTTTTTAGGTAGTACACACAAAATGTATTTATCCACTTGTTACAGATTAAATGATTGTGCCGGCAGCCAATATCTTCGCTCTCGCTCGTTCTCACTACGACAAGCTGCGCATTGCAAGTTACCGAATGTACAAGTACTCGCGCCACCTTCAAGTGCACAGCATTGGCAAAGTCCTGACGAGCAAACTAGCGAAGAGACGGACTACTTAATGTTTGACATAGAAATGTATGAATTTGGAAAGTTTGCAAATATCTTAGCTACTTGTAAAGTGCCTGTTCAACGCAAGGGCAGTTTCAAAGCGCTGCAAATGTCACCAGCCTTGGGGTTGGGAGGACCGAAGCAAGAACCGGGACTCGAGCCTGTGATCGCAGGTCCCACCCACAGCTCTGCCCGGGGGTGCGATGAGGCATCTCGAGTTCTATAGTAAATGAAACATTACCGTTATGGCTTGTTAAAATATAGGGCTTCAAGACGGCCTCAGTGTTGAGCTTTCATGTATCAACCTGTTGTATTGTGGGAGATGTAGTCTTGGCCAGTTTCAATTAAACAAACGGGACCAAGATACCGGTTAACAGGAAACGTACAGGGCATAACATTCATTAGTCATGAAGACAGCTTGTACCTCTAAAAATCCGGAAACCCTGCATGCGAATATGATGTTACGTTAAATGCACTTGAATCGCACAATCCCAACCTTTCAGGATCCGCGTGCCCTGTCCGGCTCGCCCATTCACTGGCGTGAATGCGGTTGTGTGTAGAAATGTGTCCCTCAGAGAGGCGGGCAGGCTGGGAGCAGACTGGTATGTGCATTGCTTGGTGGTGGGTTATAGTCAGGGAACAAATCCTAAAAAAATAAGTGGGGATACAGAGTGCAGATACAGAGTGCAGATACAGAGTGCAGATACAGAGTGCAGATACAGAGTGCAGATACAGAGTGCAGATGCAGAGTGCAGATGCAGAGTGCAGATGCAGAGTGCAGATGCAGAGTGGAGCTTCAGAGTGGAGCTTCAGAGTGGAGCTTCAGAGTGGAGCTTCAGAGTGGAGCTTCAGAGTGGAGCTTCAGAGTGCAGAGTGTCAAAAGCAATGCCAATAGCTCTAACTTTAACAAAGGCAAAACCATTGCATTGTAAATGCTTGTTTAAAGATAGGAACCATGATAGAGCTTGACCATGACTCCAACAGTCCCAGTTTCGCCGCTGCTGTACAAACTCGTGTGAGTATGGGGGCCCAGAGATCAGGAAGATGTTTGATTAGATCTACTGGGACCCCGTCGGGACCGGGTGCTTTACCACCCTTACTCATCTGCAGTGCCATTTCGAAGTCTTGTAGTTCGAAAACTATCGGTATTGGGAATACTACCGGGGGAAGAGTGTGATGGGATTCTTCTGTTAGAGATGTTAGTTAAAAAAAATTTGAAAAGTGGTTTACCCAGGTTTCCTCGTCGATAGCAACATCGATCTGGGGGGTGTTGGAATCTGATAGAAGGGGAGACTTCACTATTCGCCAAAAGGACTGACTATCTTTCATGAGTGCGCTTTTATGGAGGTCGTCCCACAAAGACAGTTTCAACTCTTTTTTCCTTATCTTTCTGGCCTTGTTATACTCTCGCCTGAGGTGTTGTATCTCTAACTGGTCTCTGCTCGATTTACCGAGCGCCTTTCTTAAGTTGGTTTGCGCCTTGTGCAATCACGATTGAACCAACCCGTAGTACTTGAATTATTTTGTTTAGGTATTCTGGTCAACAATGTTTTTATTTGATCTAATATCAGCTTAAAATTTTTCAAAATTAAATTATCGTCTGCTAGTGGATCTAAGCATGTATTATTGTAAGCAGTCTTTATTAGTGTGCTAGTCAGTTTGTTAGGGTCCACTTTTTCCCATTTTATAGTGTATCCGTTTCTTTTGCCCAGTTCAAGCCTATTTTGGGATACAGTGTTTGCTATTACTGTCAGGTGAGATTCTGAGTGTTTCAGCTGTAGATTCAACCTGAGAGCAGAGTGGTCACTTAAGGTATTTTCCATGATTTTGAAGTCCCTACTTAAGTGTTTCAGACCTTCTGTCAGGACTATATAATCGACTGTAGTCTCATGCCCCCTCCCCCGGTAGGTGGGTTCTAGTAGATTCTTTATTGGTTGTATTGGATTTATTATTGATAATTCCAAGTCTGAGAGGAGGTTATTTATGGTTAACCCCATTCGTGAATGGAGGAAGTGTACAAGAGGATTCTCATATTCATCCACCATTCCACAGATCTGGTTACCCGATGAAGGGCAGGGGTGTAGATTGAAATCCCCTCCCCATAATATATGGACGTTGCCCTTTTTCTCATGTAGATGTCTGTGATGGGCAATTTTTTCTTGGATTGAGGAGAGAATGTTGAGAAACTGGTCATCCTCTAAATTATTATAAAGATTTATTAAGATAATGATATATTTTTTCCCTATCGTGAGAGAAAGCAGTTGGAAGTTTGAAAAGGATTCTACCTCTAGTACCTTTAAGTCTGTTATTGTGTTGGCTATGTAGGTTACCAGACCCCCCCTAGGTTTGCCTGCACTACTTGGTAGGGCGGGGGAAAAGTATATCCCACAAGATGTAGGGCCGTCGTGGCCCATGTTTCTTGTAGACATATAATTTTTCCTTCCTCGAGAAATTGGGCAGCAGAACCATCCTCTATTTTCGGTCGGAGGCCTGCGATATTCCAGAAAATGACGGGGAGCCATGATGTGTTCTTTAGTGGGTCTGCCGTCTTATTTTCTGGTGGATCTGGGGCTGGGACCGGAGCAGCCTGTGCGGGCTTCGGGGTTTCGACTAGTGGTCAGTCGACCATTTCCAGGCTACTAAACCGATTCATAGTCGGTATTCCCGGCCAATTATGCCAGTGTGGAGTGTCTCTATAGGTAGGTCTATATGGTCGATATCGCGGTCTGCCCCAATGTTCCCAGTTTCTGCCTCTATTCTGTGGTCCCACGGTCTGCCACGGGCCCTCGTGGTGTTGGTGGTTCTGATTTACTGACCACCAAAAATTATCGTGATCACTATCTCGTTGGAACGTTTTAGACCCAGCGAAGTCTAGTTCCCATGGTTATGGAACTGCTTTACGCCAGATATTATCAAATTCTTGGGAGTAGTTGTTGTGATGTCTTTTTGGGTAAAAAAAGGAAAGAGATCTTGTGTCGATCCCGCCACTTGTATTGTGGTATTCCCAAGAACAAATGTACTCGACTACGCTTGGGTCCTCAAAGGTGATCACTATACAATCTCCCTGTATACTTTTTTTTCCTGTGTCCCACCCAAGGGGTCCTGCATACTGATGTTATCCTGCTTGACCAGGTTGGCGGAATGGGTCGATTTGTGTTCAACCAATGTTGAACCTTGTTTTTTAACGACCAATTTGGTTCCGCCCCCTCCCCCGTTAGTTCAGGTACCCCTGTCATCACTACCATGTATGGGCATGCCTCAGGTGGCATGTTTAGAGGGAGCCTGCTATCAGTAGTCCCTCTCATACCTCCTTTATTTACTGGAGGATTTGTTTTTTTGATGGCAGGAGTTTTAGGGGCCGGTGTTTTTATAGCTGGCGTGTTTAATGTAGATGTTTTTGGTGATGTATTACTCTGAGGGGGGATTGTGAGGACTTTAGGGGTGGGTTTCGGTACTGTGGGAGCTTTTACTACTGTAGGAGCCTTTTCTGTGGGTTGTTGTTTGGGCGACGGGCAGGCTGAAGTTGTAAGTTTCTTTTGTGGGAGTAATGTGACCGAATTATTTGTCCCTGTTTTTTGCGCGCCCTGTATAGGTTTTGGCTTAGGACAACTAGCAAGTTTTGTCAGTTGCGACTCGATGTTAAGCAGTCTAGTTTCTATTGGGCAGAAAAAGGAATCTAGCAGGGAAGCTATTTCCTTTATTAGCCTTGATGTTTCCTTTTCCTTGCCAGTTATTAGAGAGGGGGGGGATTCTGGGGTGATAGTGTCTGGGATGTTCTGTGGTGGATGATGTATCGTTACAAAGTTATTGGCTGGATCAGCAATTTGGTAAGGTGGGCCTACCGAGTTTGTGGTGTCGATCAGATCTATGTGGTCGACCGCTTCCTTGTTTCCAGTATTATCTACCTTTTCCCTATCTTTCCTTTTCTTAATGGCTCCCTCCCTCCTCCCTCTTGCTTGCCTTACTTCTTCCGGGGTGTGGTCAGGGAAAATTTCGGGTGTTTTTTCTAGCTCGTTTTCTGAGAATGTTACAGAGAGTTGAGAGGCTGAAAGATCTACAACATTTGGGAGACTAAGCCTATTGTTGCCCACTGAGGTTTGAGTTGGGGCACACTGTATTTCTGGGGTTCTTGCACTTGCTAGTAGACCCATTGAGGATCGCCTGGCAATCGCAAGTTCAGTTGATACTCTACCCTCAATCAGGCTGATGCTTTGGTCAATGAATGTATTTGCTTTGGTGATAAAATCATCCATTGGTCCTAATAGTTGTTCTCCTACTCCAGTCTTTTTGAGTTTTTTTTGTTTGCTTCCCCTCGTGTTCATTCTCAATGAATAGGGTATGCTAAGACTTTAGTTGGTAGTATTAAAGGGTAGTTGGCTTCACAGAGGTAGTTTGTATAAAAACCTACAGTGGAGGACCGTAGATGTGAAGCTTAGAGGAGGGGCCCGGACCGGTCTTTCACGATCTCAAACGGCCCGCTTTTTGCCCGGTCTTCGCCCCGAGTTCCGCCCCGCGCACGTCCCGCGTCGCGGTTAGATTAGTATTAGTTATATACTTGTAGGCGGTGGGCGTGTCCGTGGGCGTGGCCGCCGGGGGAAGAGGAACCAGCTGTGCTGCGTGGAGAATGCTGGTCCTCGCAGTCCCCCGGCACGCTGATGGTATTCGCCCCTAGCCTCTACCCTGGGGACTCTAGCTGGGAGCGTTTAGCTAGTCCTGCCGATTGCAGGACGCGCTCACACCAGCAAGTCCTCGTTGAGGGGAGGCGGCAGCCAGAGAAGCAGGTTTTGGCGTTGAGTGGACTTTCCTTCCGTCGTTGACAAACAAAGCAGCACACTTCTTTGGGAACTGAGTGAGCGGCACCCGCGGAGCGGGTGTCGCAAAAGGTTAAATGCAGGTAGGCGGTGGGCGTGTCCGTGGGCGTGGCCGCCGGGGGAAGAGGAACCAGCTGTGCTGCGTGGAGAATGCTGGTCCTCGCAGTCCCCCGGCACGCTGATGGTATTCGCCCCTAGCCTCTACCCTGGGGACTCTAGCTGGGAGCGTTTAGCTAGTCCTGCCGGTTGCAGGACGCGCTCACACCAGCGAGTCCTCGTTGAGGGTAGGCGGCAGCCAGAGAAGCAGGTTTTGGCGTTGAGCGGACTTTCCTTCCGTCGTTGACAAACAAAGCAGCACACTTCTTTGGGAACTGAGTGAGTGGCACCCGCGGAGCGGGTGTCGCGAAAGGTTAAATGCAGGTAGGCGGTGGGCGTGTCCGTGGGCGTGGCTGCCGGGGGAAGAGGAACCAGCTGTGCTGCGTGGAGAATGCTGGTCCTCGCAGTCCCCCGGCACGCTGATGGTATTCGCCCCTAGCCTCTACCCTGGGGACTCTAGCTGGGAGCGTTTAGCTAGTCCTGCCGATTGCAGGACGCGCTCACACCAGCGAGTCCTCGTTGAGGGGAGGCGGCAGCCGGAGAAGCAGGTTTTGGCGTTGAGCGGACTTTCCTTCCGTCGTTGTCAAACAAAGCAGCACACTTCTTTGGGAACTGAGTGAGCGGCTATCCCTAGGTGTAAAAGCATAGGAAGTTGTCTGTCATTGTCTAGTGCCACAGCTGCAAAGTACATTTTATGGTGCTCCACCCAGTCTTTCCACTTAGCAGCTTGTGCGGATGGGGATCCATCAGCTACGAATGACACTATAGGGCTGTCATAGTAGTAACTGTTGCTGCGAGCGTTGCCTATGGTATACCCATGCTGTTAGAGTGGGGAGTCATGGCATGTGCAGTCCTCTTCGCCCTAGAATAGCCAGTTGAAAAGAGTAACACTACCTCAGAAAGACATCAGTCTCAGGGTATCAGGCAGGGTTTATGGGACATAAGCCCTTCAATATCAATAAACTCGTCCCTATATTGAGTAAATATAAGTGGCATCCCAGTGGAGGAGTTGGGCCTCCCACGAGGTTGCAACCAAGAAAACAGAAGCATCGGGCCTCCCCTGAGTAAAGAAAAATCACTGTGTACTTGCCTCAACAACCACCAGGCGGTGCGCACCACCTCAGGCCAGCTCACGTGGTTGTAGGCACCAGGAAGCCTCCCTGATGGTGTGTAATGGCAGCAGAAAGGCCGGGAAGGGGGGGCAAACGTTGCACAGCACTTGCAGGCACCACACTGGAAGTTGTGGCGATGAAGGGCTACCAGTGCGCCTAAGCCCACTGCAGGTAGCGGATTGGGCTCTGGGGCCACGCACCAGACAGAGGTAGCAGTGTACGGCACAGCTCGGCTGGGAGCTGGAGCAGCAGGAAGCAGTCAGCAGGAAGCAGTCAGCAGGAGCGAGAGAGACGAGGCGGGGCATCGGGCTTCTTCCAGTCTTCACTAGTTGTTACAGACCTTGGCTTGGGGCCTGTGACGAAGCGCAACACAGTTAGCAGCAATGATACTCCGGACGGATCACTGACATATATCGATTACACTAATATAGAGTTACAAAAATATCGAATCAAAAATATAGTTAAAAAAAATATATTCAAAATATCGAATTTTTTTAAATGTCTTACAAATAATTTTAAATTAATGAAATATTAAAAATAAATAACAAAAATATTCTTTACAATACTTAAATAACCTTAAAATTATTAAATAATTTAAGTTATAAAAAAACATACAATTTTATTTTTTTAAACATATATATATATATATATTAACATAATATTAATAAAAAATATACAATATTTGTACCGTAGGATAGCGGAAGGGTAAAATATACTATTACCACTCTAGTGAGTGCAACAGTAGGGAAAGCGTTGGATAGCGTATGGGTAAAAATTACTATTCCCACTCCAGTGAGTTAAACAGTAGGGAAAGCGTTGGATAGCGTAGAGGTAAAAATTACTATTTCCACTCCAGAGAGTGCAACAGTAGGGAAAGCGTTGGATAGCGTAGAGGTTAAAATTACTATTCCCACCCCAGAGAGTGCAACAGTAGGGAAAGCGTTGGATAGCGTAGGGGTAAAAAAGACTATTCCCACTCCAGAGAGTGCAACAGTAGGGAAAGCGTTGGATAGCGTAGGGATAGAAATTACTATTCCCACTCCAGAGAGTGCAACAGTAGGGAAAGCGTTGGATAGCGTAGGGATACACATTACTATTCCCACTCCAGAGAGTGCAACAGTAGGGAAAGCATTGGATAGTGTAGAGGTTAAAATTACTATTTCCACTCCAGAGAGTGCAACAGTAGGGAAAGCGTTGGATAGCGTAGGTGTAAAAATGACTATTCCCACTCTAGAGAGAGCAACAGTAGGGAAAGCGTTGGATAGCGTAGAGGTAAAAAAGACTATTCCCACTCCAGAGAGTGCAACAGTAGGGAAAGCGTTGCATAGCAGAAAGGCAAAAATTACTATTCCCACTCCAGAGAGTGCAAAAGTAGGGAAAGCGTGGAAAGCGGGAGGGTAAAAATTACTATTCCCACTCCACTGAGTGCAACAGTAGGGAAAGCGTTGGATAGAGTAGGGGTAAAAATTACTATTCCCACTCCAGTGAGTGCAACAGTAGGGAAAGCATTGGATACCGTAGGGGTAAAAATTACTATTCCCACTCCAGTTAGTGCAACAGTAGGGAAAGCTTTGGATAGCATAGGGGTAAAAATTACTATTCCCACTCCAGAGAGTGCAACAGTAGGGAAAGCGCTGGATAGCGTAGCGGTAAAAATTACTATTCCCACTCCAGAGAGTGCAACAGTAAGGAAAGCGTTGGATAGCGTAGGGGTAAAAATTACTATTCCCACTCCAATGAGTGCAACAGTAGGGAAAGGGTTGAATAGCGTAGGGGTAAACATTATTATTCCCACTCCAGTGAGTGCAAAAAACAGTAGGGAAAGCGTTGGATAGCGTAGAGGTAAAAATTACTATTCCCACTCCAGTGAGTGCAACAGTAGGGAAAGCGTTGGATAGCGGGAGGGTAACATTTACTATTACCACTCCAGTGAGTGCAACAGTAGGGAAAGTAAATATTTATTATATTAATTTAAAAAAATTAAATATCAATACCAATAAAAAAATTAATTAAAAGTAATTACCAATTTAATAAATTAATTATTCAATTAAAAATACAAATACATATTAATTATTAAAATGCATTGCCTAATAATACAAATTAATTACCAATTAACAATTAATTAATTAGCAATTAAAAATTAACAATTAATTCAAAATAAATACCAATAAATAAATAAAAATATTTAATTAATTACAATTAAATTACTTCCCACCCTATTCCCCTATAAACCCACAACCCACTACGGAAAATAAATTAATAAAATTAACATAGTTATCAATTAATCAATTATTAAAAATGATTTACCAATTAAAAAATAAATAATTACCTATTACAAATTAATTAACAATTAATTCAAAATAAATACCAATAAATAAATTAAAATATTTAATTAATTACAATTAAATTACTTCCCACCCTATTCCCCTATAAACCCACAACCCGCTACAGAATTAAATTTCGCAAAAATTAAATAACATAAAATTCATTACTTAAAATAAATTATAATAAAAGTATACACTTTTCACACATATACTAACATACAAAATACTTTTTAAAAAATCGATATTATTAAAAATTCGATATATTTTAATACCTATAATATATACTTCGATATTTTGACTTTCTATATTTATAAAAATCGAAATTAAATTACTTACCTTAAATTCGATATTTTTGTTGACTATATTCTGTCCATTCACTATTTTGCCCATTCTTTCTCTTTACTTCGATATTAATGTAAGTCTATATTTTGTATTCGATATTTTGTGTAGTTACCCTCCAGACACTGGCAGGGAGAATCTAGCCATTAGGTACGTGCCTCTAGCATTTTTATTACTTTCTATATTGACGTCATGGCCTGTACCACGGGGTGCGGGCCATAGGGCTCAAATCACTAACACCCTTATGGTCTCCTCGTCCAATAGGCTCGCCCACGCAATACGACATAACAGCGAGCATCCGGGGTGGAGGGGGGCTTCTCAGGGGCACAATACTTGCCTTGCCCCGGGCACTGGCAATGCACATTACAGAGCTGCATAATTATGCAACATTTCAGCCAAATTACACTTAATGGAAATTTTGCAAGGACACATTTAGACAAACCTCGGCAAACAGCCACTCACATTCTGTTGTTCTCATGCATTTGCTGTACATTTTTAGTGCAAGTGTATCATTTCAGTGTAAATGTTTACAGCGCATAGTGCATCATTACGTGAAGCAGTGTAATGGTGTAATTTTGTGTAACAAGTGTGAAGCAAAATTTCGGACATACGCTGGCATAATTACATTTTTGCCCAGGCCTAATAATGACATGAGTGGAAGGGGGTAGGGGAAAGGGAGGAGAGAGACTCAAATAATGAATGCGATCATTTGTGGCACCAAAATTGAACTTTTGCACCACATAGTTGCATTTTTTGCAGCAGTTTGGCAGTGTTTTATTTATCAAATATTTCCTGGTTTATTGTAGTTTAGAGCCCCCTAAACCCCACTGTCTCCTGCCATCATTAACCTGTCCAGTCATCACCGTTCTCTCATATTCTGTTCCTCTGCTGCCACTCAAATACCATCACGTTCCTTTGCTATCACTATTATATGCCTCCCCCCTTCTCTGGCATAAACCTCCCCTCTCATTCCTCTGCCATCATCCTACCTCTACTCTGCCTCGTCCTAATGCTCCTCTGCTATCACTTCACTCTGGTCATCATCCCACTCTGCCCTCACTTCCCTCTGCCATCAAACTTACTCTCATCTCACTTCTCTGTCATCGTCACCCTCTTTGATCACAGTAAATGTTGGATACATTGTAATCATTTTAATGCTGAATCTTTTTCCACATTTTTTCCACTTGATTTATGTACAACTATTTTTGTTATCATCTGCGCTTTACTGGTCCCTTTTAAGACATAGAATGTATATATTGACTCTTCATGTTTAAACTTCATTTTTTACCACTCTAAGATGGCTGCCATGCTTTTACACCTTTGGTCCTTCTTTGATGTTCCTTCACTATTGCATTAATGTGGGTTTGGTCTCTGAGCCCTCTACATGTGAACAAGCTGTAAGGCGAAACGCGTTGTGTGGATCAAACCTGTGTTACAACAGTACTGTGCCTTTGGACTGATTTCCTGAGATCGTACGAACTTTGTTTTTACTTGGTGAGATTGACTTTACCGGCACGCTCCGCCGGAGTGTACGCCACCCCTCATGGGTCCCAGTGTCCCGGCAGGAGCCTTTTCTTTGAGGATTCGTTCATAACGAGGGACGCACTGGACCGGCTGCCACGCTGACATCCAGAAACTATCACATCCGCCTGTACCCGGCACAGACTACGGCGAAACAGCTCTCCCCTCCTCCCTCCCTCCCGGTAAGTCCTCTCGCTATCAGGTCCGTCCCTTGTGAAGTAAAGACTGGGAACGCACGGATAGTGCCTACCTCTCTTTCCTCCGGGGCAGCGGCCTGTGTGCGTCTTGTGGCTGCCGGGTGGAGTTTTGTGCACACTCGAGGGGAGACTGTAACTGTGTTATAATTGTGCGGTATACGGCGGACTCTTCCGAAGAAGGCTGCCAACACTTCAACTAGGAAGTGTTGGCAGCCATCTTGGGACTCTGCTTAAAAGAAAACAAAAAAAAGAAAAGAGGGCAGGGGAGGAATACCCTGACCCCCTAAACTTGGTATTGGTGTCCCAGAGAGATCCTGCTATGCCAAGAAAGCCTTTAAAATAATTGCAGTGAAATCACAATATCCATGAGTTTGTGGCAAAAAAAACCAACAACAAAAATCAAGCTGGGGCTTCCACGCTTGTTTTGAAAAGGTATATTTAAACAAGAGCAATCCTTATGTCCATGTGAACAGGGGTATCATATAATCCTTGGAACAGGCGTTCACATGGAACTCATTTTTAAGCAAATTATTAGTTTCACAGATCTTATGTGTGGAATCAATTATTATAAAAGACACCGAATCGTGTAAATCGAACAGTGTTATTCAGTTAAAATTTGTAAGAACAATGGTAGCAAAGCCAGTATTTTTGTAATAAACTACGGTTCAGCCGCACCGAATTTTATTAAACAAATAATTCTTTGGACAAACAATATTGTGAGTGTTTTTTAGGACACAAAAGAAAGAATAGGTAGCGAATACGTAGACCCAGGTGTGTAATCAAACCAAAACCAAAATCCCAAAGGAAAAGGTGAAATAAA
The DNA here is from genome assembly GCF_964263255.1 of Lissotriton vulgaris. Lineage (NCBI taxonomy): Eukaryota > Metazoa > Chordata > Amphibia > Caudata > Salamandridae > Lissotriton > Lissotriton vulgaris. Next base: position 585,589,879 of record NC_141697.1, on the reverse strand, counting down.
AAATTAACATTTAAGGTGTAGTGGTTAATTCAGTAGTTTCTATTCAGTACATAGAAGGATACAGCGAATTAATCATTGTATCACAGTTTAAGGAACTTTGTCTGTCTCTGTAAGTGTGTGGGCGAATTTTTTACCCTTACAAGGATAGGAGGGTCTCAACAGGACTGGCATTGTCTGGGATCTGTGGAAGAAATAAGGGCCCTTGGGTGGGCCATGTCCCAGAAGCATTTAATGAAAAAGGGAAAAAGGAGGGGGCACACAGGACCCCCTCCTGAGGCTCTTTGAGCCCCGGTGACCACCACCTCCCAGGGGTTTACTTACATTTTGGAGGGGGGCCACGCGGATTCCCTTCACCACCTCCCGGGGATAATTTTATTAGGAGGGCGGGAGCTCCACGGCCCCACCGGCTCCAGGGACCACCACCTCCCTGGAGTTACATATTAAATGCTTGGGGGGGGACTTCAATAATGAGAATAATGCCGGCTCCCGCGTGAGGCAGCGAGCCGGCTAGGACTGCAAAATAAGGGTCTGATCAAGGTCTGATAAAGATCTGATGAAGGTGAGAAACGAGCAGAACAAGGTACAAGAACAGTCAGCAATGATCAGAAAGAGGCAAAAAAGTCAGAAGGGAGCAGAAAAGGCAGAAAATGAGTAGTGAACAAGCAGAAGATGGCAAAATAGAGAGCACTCAGACACTCATTCACGCACTCACAGACCCATTCAGACACCCTCACACCACTCTCACAGGCCCACTCAGAGACTCACACGCCCACTCAGAGACTCACACCCCCACTCACAGACTTTACTGAGACACTCATGCACTCACTCACACACCCATTGTCAAAGTTTAGTGATTACATTTCGGAAATACATTTTTTTACATCTTAGAAATTCACTTAAAAAAACAAAGTAATATTATAGTTAGGAAGTAAAATTACAAAACCGTAGAAATGTACATAATAAACAAAGGTTATAGACACGTTATAGTTAGGAAATAGATTTTAAAAAACCTTAGAAATTCACTGAAAAAAAATCAAAGTTTACAGGGACAATATAGTTAGGAAGAAAAAGTTTAAAAACCTTAGAAGTTCACTGAAAAAAACAAAGGTTACAGGGATGATATAGTTAAGCTCAGATTTCACTTGTACAAAACCATTGAAATTCAGGAGGTATAGTTACCTAAGCTAACTATAACTTATGCTCCCGCAATGCACTGCTTATGACCTCACATATTACATCACTCATGACATGGTCTGTCACAACTGCTCCTGTGGACCCTCAGCACCACTCTCCAGTTCTCTATACCACTTATCTTACCCTCCTCATACCCAACACAAGTAAAATGCCTTCCATAATTCAGGAGGACCACTCGCACTAAAAACTTGCCTCGCCCTCAAAAAAAGTTTAATCTCCATTGATTTAAATTTGTTCACCCTCTAAATAGGGTTGTCACCTGTGTTATGTTTTAATGCATTAACTGAATAAAATGAGTATGTTTTTTTCCTTCCATGCCCCGGTTTTCCTACCTCCCTTTCTCTTACCTGTTTCCACTCCCTTCTACCTATTAGCCAATGGGCACCAGCTCTGAATGTTTTATGTCTGAGGGTTCTGAGGTTTGACAGTTGGGGAAAACAGTTTGTATTATTATTATGTGTGAGGCGCTGAACGTCAGATGTGAAATAAATACGCTCCTTACAAGAAGAGAAGTTTACTGTGCCTCTTCTTTTATTACCTTAATTATGACATAGTATTTTTGGCAACGAGTTACGGGACCTGTAGGGTGCCACTTTCTTTATAACATGTCATGCTCTGCCCGTTAATTGCCGTCTGTGCTGGACTTCAACTTTCCAAGGCAAAGCGGGAGTGTGCAGTGGGTGCTCTGAGCGCTGGATTCCCAGGCTACAGCTGGTGAGTGGGCTTGCTGGTGGGGGTTCTCGAGGTTTGGCACGCTTTGTAGGCGGAGACTGGAAACTGTGTTCTCCTCACGAAATGAGTGACCTGCTCAGCGGTGCAAGCGTTGTTTGGGGAGATTGGGAGCCATTTTGTAGGACAGTGTTACCTATGAGATTTAGGCATTTCAGCTAACCGGCAGCCATTTTAAGCTCGGCTTATTCGATTTTGGTTTACCTCATTGAGAGTGGTACATTCAAAGCCAGTTGAAAGAAAGTTATTATAAACATTTAATTACAAGAGGTGGTATTGTAAAGAGTGCCTTCTCTTTCTTTTCCTATGTAGTAAGCAACTAAAGTGATAACATGCAGTTAGACCCATCTTTGAAATTCTTACAAACATAAGGTGAACCACCAATACCTTGGAAGAGATGGAAGGAGGAGAATCAAACGTATTTGATGGTGGCAAATGACAGTAGAATGCCGAATGAGAGGTAAAAATGTATCCTATTCCATTCTTTGGGATCCGAAGGACAAGAAGTCTTCAGATCCTTGCCCAAAACTGAAAATTAAGACGAAGATGAGGCAGTACATGTATTTGATGAAGCCCTATTGAGATCAGATTCTTGTTTGAAGCCTATTAGAAGTACCACACTTGAGAGATATCATTCCTGTAGAACGCTAATTTATTGATGAATTTCTAACTGCAATAATAAGCTTGTGAAATATATATAATTTTGGAAACAAAACAAATGAGATGATACAAGATCAATTAAAGGTTGACACTAATAATAAGCGTATTCAAGAATGTTTATAGATTATGGGAGATCCCATCATGGAGGAAGTGGTGACATCAGCAAAGGCTATAGAACAGTCCATGAACTGGGGAAAAGAGGTAAATGAATCCCAACTTGGTAAAAAGGAAGATGAGATTTACGCTGTTAGACGGGGACCTGGAGGGTCGGCCGAGGACAAGGGGAGAGGCCTCCGGGGAGGGCCGTCTCCAGCGATCGTACAGACAAGTAACTCCCCCCCCCACAGATGGACACCACACAGGGATAAGGTTAACGCTTTTTATATGCAGTTCTTAAAGCAAAGTATCACGGTACAGTGAGATCGGGACACGAGGGTCCTCTCAATTCTAGTCTCTGGAAGGAAAGGGGTAGCGGGAAAGTCTTAGTACCGATCCGGTATAGAGGTGGTAGGGTGGATAACTCACAATCCTCGAGCTCGAAGTTCTGGGAGGTTGGGCCGCAGCAGCGCCAGCGGCTCGGATGGTAGTTCACACAAGGAAGGGCCGCGGCAGCGCCAGCAGGTCCCGATGAGGCCGTAGATTGCAGAGGGCTGCGGCAGCGCCAGCAGGTCCCGACGAGGATGTAGGTTGCAGAGGGCCGCGGCAGCGCCAGCAGGTCCCGACGAGGATGTAGGTTGCAGAGGGCCGCGGCAGCGCCAGCAGGTCCCGACGAGGATGTAGGTTGCAGAGGGCCGCGGCAGCGCCAGCAGGTCCCGACGAGGATGTAGGTTGCAGAAAGCCGCGGCAGCGCCAGCAGGCAGGACGATGATTCACAAGGCAGGGCTGCGGCAGCGCCAGCAGTCCATCAAGGATGAGTTCTTCAAGGTGTCTCTCGACTCCAGGATACAACTGCCTTCCTGCTCTGGAGCTGCCCCAGTTATAGGTCTGGCCTCCTTTGATGTCCGGACCCTCGCTCTTGGAGGTCGGGAGGTCCGGGATGAGGGAGTCCAGACACCCAGCAGGGGGGTGGAGCCAGCGCCCGGGGAGGCTGGGGGCGATCGGCACCTGGCGGGGGAGAGCCATCGACACTCCTCTCCCCCATTGACCTGCCAAGTGGTCCGTTCACCTCCTGGGTGGATGGTGGTGCCGGGATGTCGGGGCCTGGCCAGGCCCAGGGTTGGGGTCGAGCTGAGGCCACGCGGCCTCGTGGTGCAGTGTCCAAGATGGCGGCTGGGCCGGGCAATGGTGCTGACGGTGGCCCGGGCCAGTGATACAGAGATGTCCGGGAGCAGGCGTCCCGTAGGGGACGAGTTGCGGGTTGCTTCTGTGGGTCGTCGGGGTTGTTCTTCTGGTGGCACCGGGAGAGCCGGTGTCCGGGCTCTGTCATGCGGGGAGGGAGCGAACCCTTCACGAGGCCTGTCCAACATGCGTCCCCCCCAGCTGAAGGCGGGGAGAGTCACCCATCCTCTTGGGGACTCTCCTCGTCGAGGCGGAAAAAGCGTGACAGGCCGTCCGCGTTGGCGTGGTCCTGGCCTGGACGATGCTCCACAGTGAAGTCCATCCCCTGCAGGGAGATGGACCATCGCAACAGTTTGGGATTCTCCCCCCGCATCTGCATCAACCATTGCAGGGGTCACTGGTCTGTTTGTACCCGGAAGTGGGTACCGAAGAGGTAGGGCCGGAGCTTCTTGAGGGCCCACACTACTGCAAAGGCCTCCCGTTCGATGGTGCTCCAGCGCTGCTCTCGGGCCAACAGGCGTCGGCTGATGAAGGCCACTGGCTGGTCGACTCTCTCTGGGTTTAGTTGGGAGAGGACTGCCCCAATGCCATGGTCTGAGGCGTCTGTCTGGACGATGAACTCACGGCTGTAGTCGGGGCCTGGAGCACAGGGGCGGTGCACATGGCGGCCTTCAGCTTCTCGAAGGCCGCTTGACAGTCTGGGGTCCAGTTGACTGTTTTGGGGTGTTTCTTGGATGTGAGTTCCGTGAGGGGCCCCACAATGCTGCCATAGTCCTTCACAAACCGCCTGTAGTATCCGGTGAGCCCCAAGAAGGCTCGGACCTCGGTTTGGGTGACGGGTGGCTGCCAGGACTGGATGGCAGCGATCTTGAGCTGGAGAGGGGCCACCAGACCGCTCCCCACTTGGTGCCCGAGGTAGGTCACGGACCCCTGGCCAATTTGGCACTTGCTGGCCTTGATGGTGAGGCCGGCCTCTTGGAGGGCGTGCAGGACCTCTCGGAGGTGGTGAAGGTGGTCTGTCCAGTGGCGGCTGTACACAGCGATATCGTCCAGGTAGGCGGCGCTGAATTCTTCGAGGCCCGCCAATACCTGGTTCACCAGTCGTTGAAAAGTGGCGGGAGCGTTTTTCATGCCGAAGGGCATCACTTTGAAATGGTAGTGACCATCCGGGGTAGAGAAGGCGGATCGTTCTTGGGCTCTGGGGTGAGGCCGATCTGCCAGTAGCCCGCTGTCAGATCAAAGATGCTCAGGTAGCGGGCAGCCCCCATGCGATCAACCAGTTCATCTGCTCGGGGAATGGGGTGAGCGTCGGTTCGGGTGACAGCGTTCAGTCCCCGATAGTCGACACAGAATCGGAGCTCGGGGGTGGTGCCCGGGGCAGCAGCTTTGGGGACCAGTACGACTGGGCTGGCCCAGGGGCTGTCGGATGGCTCGATGACTCCGAGTGTGAGCATTTTGGAGACTTCGTCTTGGATGCAGGCGCGCACCCGATCTGGCACCCGGTACGCCCGGTGACGGATAGGGGGACTGTCCCCAGTGTCCACGTCGTGAAGGCACCAGGGGGTGACCCCGGGGGTGAGGGAGAACAGGTTTGCAAATTGCAGCAGGAGAGCCAGACAGTCTTGGCGCTGCTCCGGGGTCAGGGCTTCGGAGAGTCGGACCCCGTCCACCGAGCCATCTTTCTCACGGGTCCTCAGTAGGTCAGGGAGGGGCTCGGAGTCTTCCTCTGCCCCACTATCTGTGGCCATCAGTAGGCTGAGCTCCGAGCATACGAAGTGTGGTTTGAGTCTGTTGGCGTGAAGGACCCGGAGGGGGTTCCGGGGGGACTCCATGTCGATTAGATAGGTGACAGGGCCCTTGCGCTCAACCACCTTGAAGGGTCCTGTCCATTTGTCCTGCAAGGCACAAGGCTCGATGGGAGACATCACCCATACCTGTTGATCAGGCTCGAACTCGATGGAGGAGGCATGTTGATAGTACCATTTCTTCATGTCCTCCTGACTGGCCTCGAGATTGGCTTTAGCGAGTTCCCTGAATCGCCGGGTCTGGTTGCGGAGGGTCAGGAGGTACTTATACACGTCCGGAGGGGTCTTCTGGGGGGCCATTTCCCACCCTTCTTTACCCAGGCTGAGGGGCCCCCAGACAGGGTGTCCGTACAGGAGCTCGAAGGGGCTGAAACCGAGGGATTTCTGGGGGACTTCTCGGTAGGCGAAGAGGAGGCACGGGAGCAGCACGTCCCACTGGCGACGTAGGGGTTCCTCTAGCCCCATGATCATCCCCTTGAGAGTGCGGTTAAACCGTTCGACCAGTCCGTTCCCTTGCGGGTGATAGGGGGTCGTGAACCGGTACGTAACCCCGCACTGCTGCCAGAGAGATTTCATATATTTGGAGATAAAGTTCGTGCCTCTGTCGCTGACGACTTCCCGGGGGAAGCCCACTCGAGAGAAGATCCCCATTAGGGCTCGGCCTACCACTGGTGCTGTTACGGTCCGAAGAGGAATGGCCTCGGGATAGCTGGTGGCGTGGTCCACCAGGACCAGGATGAATCGATGCCCTTGTGCTGTTCGGGGGTCCAGGGGCCCCACAATGTCTATTCCCACCCGTTCGAACGGGGTGGTGACGACGGGGAATGGTTGCAAGGGTGCTTTTATTTTTCGGCCGCTCTTCCCGCTGGCCTGGCAGGTGGGGCAGGCCCGGCAGTGGTTGGAGACGTCATTTCGCATTTTGGGCCAGTAAAAGTGGGTTACCAGGCGGTTATACGTTTTGTCTTGCCCCAAGTGCCCAGCAAGGGGGACATCATGTGCCAAGTTTAAAAGGAAGTCTCTGAAGCGGAGGGGCACCACCAGCACCCGACTGGCCCCCAACTCTGCAATTCTTTGCTCGCTGTATAGTAGGTCATTGTCCCAATAGATCCAGTGGGCCCCTGCGGTGTCTCCCGCGCTCTGGGCGAGTGCTTGCTGTCGGAGTCCCTCGAGGGAGGGACAGGTCTTCTGCTCCTGGCGGAATTGTTCCTGGGTGGGTCCCCCCTCTTGACGCCACGGAGCCAGTTCTGGCAGATCTTGGAGCTGAGTGGGCCCCTCTTGGGGTTGCTCTGGGGGATCAGTACTGAGGGTGTCTTCCTCTGGGGTGATCGGGGGAGGAGGTGCTGGCCATTCGGATTCTTCGGGTCTGGGGATGGCGCGGGCGGCCATGGACCGGGTTGTTACGCACGCCCAGTCCGGGAGGCCCAACATCCCCAGGTGCTCTCTTCTCTCAACGGCTGCCCACGGGGAACTCTCGGGGTCGTTTCCCAGGAGGCAGTCCACTGGGGCATCATCGCGGACAGTCACTTTTAGCATACCGGACACTCCTCCCCATTCGAAGGGGACGCAGGCCATCCGACACAGGCTCTCTGAATTGTCGGCTGTTCGGACGGGGCAAAGAACGTTTGGCAGGATTTGTTCCGGGGTCACCAGGTGAAAGCGGACTGCCGTCACACTGGCCCCGGTGTCGCGCAGGGCTTCGGCCTTGCGCCCATTTATGTTCACCCACTGGCTGTATTTTCTGGTGTTGGCGGGTAGGGGAGCCCGCGGGATCATGTCTCTTTCCCCTAGGCAAGCCAGGATCATGGCGGCAGGTTCCCACTCGGGCTGTTCCTGCTCGTACTCTTCATACTCTTCGGAGGTTTGCTCCTCTCCTAGGGCGGCGGCAGCGACCTGGCGGGGCACAGGAGTCTGGTTCTTCGGGCAGCTCGGGTCGCTGGCATAGTGGCCGATTCGCTGGCACCGGTGGCAAGTAACGTTGGCTCGGAACCCTGGGCGCATCGGGGGGTTTCCCCGACCGGCCGGGGGCGGATTGTTGCTGGCGGGAGCTGCCGGGAGCTGCCGGGACGGCCTCTCTGCCCCGGCCCTGGCCTCCTCCTCCTCCTCGGGGGCGATGGGGACCTTGGTTTAATCTGTTTTGTTCATTTGGCCCACTCCGGGCCACTCGAGTGCTTTCCCATCGGTCAGCTTCAGCGGCGAGCTGCCGAGGTTCAGTCAATTTACTGTCGAGGAGGTGCTGCCTGAGCTCGACGAAGCAATTGTTGGAAAGGTGCTCCCACACAATAAGGTTAAAGAGTTGCTCGTAGGTGGTTACGTGGCTGCCCTTGATCCACCACTCGAAGGCTCGGCTGAAATAGTTCACATACTCCACCCAAGTTGTACCCGGGATCCGTTTGCAGTCGCGGAACCTCTGGCGGTACATCTCGGGCGTGAGTCCGTATCGAGTGAGGAGGGCGGCCTTCATGTGGTCATAGGAGGTCATCTGATGGTCCGGGAGCTGTAGCAGGGCATCGCGGCCTTCATTGACGAACCTCCCCCATAGCCCGGCTCCCCAGTCACTTCGATCAATCCGGTGGGAGGTCATGGCGATCTCGTAGGCCTTGAACCACTGCTGTATGTCGTCGTTCCGATAATATTCTCTGACGACATCCTTGGGGATGTGGACCTTTGGTTCGGTAGTGCCCGGGGTGTGCGGGCGCTCGGTCACCCCTAGATCTTTGTTCTGTTTCCGCATTTCTATTTCTGCTAGCTTGCGCTCGTGTTCGTATGCCAGTTTTTTCTCTTCGAGTTCTCTCTGCCTTTGTTTCTCTTCCCGCTCCTCTCGGAGCCGTAAGTGTTCTAAGTTTATCTTTTGTTCCGCCAGTTTCAGCTCTCCGTCCAACCGGAGCCGTGCCAACTCTAATTCATGGAGTCTGCTTTTCTCTCGTTCTTGGATCTCTTCCAGGGAGAGACCCGCTCTCCTTTCTTCCGTCGGAGTGGTGTTTGTTTCTGGTGCCTCGGGGTTTTGGTTCCGGGGTACGGCTGCACCCGTTTCTGCCCAAGATTCTAGGGCGTGTTTGAAGTCCTCTTTCGTGCTCAGCCCGGTGGTAGCAATGCCTAGTTCCATGCAAAATTGCTTTAGCTCTCGATGGTTGTACTCTTCTAGTTTCTCCATCTGGAATTTCTCTGTGGATCCGCTCTCTTTTGTTGTCATTGTGGTTGAGTCGTGGGGTGAGCTACTCTCTGTACGATTACGCGTCGGTTCGGATCGCGCCGCTGGCCACCAATGTTAGACGGGGACCTGGAGGGTCGGCCGAGGACAAGGGGAGAGGCCTCCGGGGAGGGCCGTCTCCAGCGATCGTACAGACAAGTAACTTCCCCCCCCACAGATGGACACCACACAGGGATAAGGTTAACGCTTTTTATATGCAGTTCTTAAAGCAAAGTATCACGGTACAGTGAGATCGGGACACGAGGGTCCTCTCAATTCTAGTCTCTGGAAGGAAAGGGGTAGCGGGACAGTCTTAGTACCGATCCGGTACAGAGGTGGTAGGGTGGATAGCTCACAATCCTCGAGCTCGAAGTTCTGGGAGGTTGGGCCGCAGCAGCGCCAGCGGCTCGGATGGTAGTTCACACAAGGAAGGGCTGCGGCAGCGCCAGCAGGTCCCGATGAGGCCGTAGATTGCAGAGGGCCGCGGCAGCGCCAGCAGGTCCCGACGAGGATGTAGGTTGCAGAGGGCCGCGGCAGCGCCAGCAGGTCCCGTCGAGGATGTAGGTTGCAGAGGGCCGCGGCAGCGCCAGCAGGTCCCGACGAGGATGTAGGTTGCAGAGGGCCGCGGCAGTGCCAGCAGGTCCCGACGAGGATGTAGGTTGCAGAAAGCCGCGGCAGCGCCAGCAGGCAGGACGATGATTCACAAGGCAGGGCTGCGGCAGCGCCAGCAGTCCGTCAAGGATGAGTTCTTCAAGGTGTCTCTCGACTCCAGGATACAACTGCCTTCCTGCTCTGGAGCTGCCCCAGTTATAGGTCTGGCCTCCTTTCATGTCCGGACCCTCGCTCTTGGAGGTCGGGAGGTCCGGGATGAGGGAGTCCAGACACCCAGCAGGGGGGTGGAGCCAGCGCCCGGGGAGGCTGGGGGCGATCGGCACCTGGCGGGGGAGAGCCATCGACACTCCTCTCCCCCATTGACCTGCCAAGTGGTCCGTTCGCCTCCTGGGTGGATGGTGGTGCCGGGATGTCGGGGCCTGGCCAGGCCCAGGGTTGGGGTCGAGCTGAGGCCACGCGGCCTCGTGGTGCAGTGTCCAAGATGGCGGCTGGGCCGGGCAATGGTGCTGACGGTGGCCCGGGCCAGTGATACAGAGATGTCCGGGAGCAGGCGTCCCGTAGGGGACGGGTTGCGGGTTGCTTCTGTGGGTCGTCGGGGTTGTTCTTCTGGTGGCACCGGGAGAGCCGGTGTCCTGGCTCTGTCATGCGGGGAGGGAGCGAGCCCTTCACGAGGCCTGTCCAACATACGCTTTGGCTGAATAGTATGTAAGAAATGAGAACTATTGAAGGTGACCTAAAGAGAACAAAACTTACTGCTTTAGGTGTGGTGATCCAACCATTTTGCATCTTCAAGAAATTGGCCTGCACTCAACAAAGAATGCAACAATTGTAAAAGAAAAGGTTACTTTTTAAAAATGTGCAGGGATATGAAGAAACAACCCAAACATCACATCGCACCGCACAGGTTTCTGGACGCACATTGTTCAGAGACATTGATATCGAAGATGGCACGGTCATGGAGAAAAACTTAGTGTTATTGGGGCGTGGAGAAGATATGAAAAAGGATGATGAACCGATCAATCCACCCATGTGTAATTCACAAGTTTTGGGTACGAGTTATCAGTGTACTTCGAAACTAATTTTGGAGAAAAAAATGCCACTTTTACTACAACCTGATGTTGTCGTAATTTGACAATGATTGGGTTAACGTTTAGCTCAGCTACACGAATTCCTGCTTATCTTGACCACGTTTTGCGGAGGCCATTTTGTATTACTGGCTTCCATTTTCATGAACATACTGCCTCGTGGTCAGCATGCCCTTTTGTCCTTCCTCTGTACCAATGACCATCTAATTTGACCAGCAACAGGCTATTTTTAGTACTGGTCAAGCTTGCACATGCGCAGTCAAACCCTCTGTATTAGTGGACAGTCATCGCTTAGGAATGTTCCCCAAACTGACCAGTGGTGCTAAAACTCCTCCCATAAGCTGGCTGTGTTCCAGAAATGTCCTTATATGTACCTAAACTGAGCAAATGTGTTCCGCCTACTCTTTTTATTACTGTAAAATTGTATAAAAGAGGTCGCACACCGATGTTCGGGGTGATACTTCTTGCATTGCCGAAGGGTGCTGTAGGAATGTACCACCACCCCATGGGGTCTTAATAAACTTGTCTTTTGCATTTCCAGTTTCCGTGCCAACTTCTATGTTACGGTGTCATGGAGTTTTTGCAGAGTATGTAGGTCTGAAGAAACCCAATACCACAAATTGGCGACCACGAAGGGACTCATCGGCGACTCGGATGCCCGAAGGAGAGGTCGTGACGAAGGATTGGAAACTCGCCATGGACGCGTACGCTGCCACTGAGTGACCCGAGTCTTGGCACCCACGGTATTTTCTTCCTTTCCTTCTGATCTGACCTTCCAGGTGGCGCCGGTCCTCGACTGAGATCCTGATCGGTTGGGTTGTCGTACAGTGCCTGTTTGGCTGATTCGATTAAAGAACTTGGCAGCTGGAACCTGGATACTTAAGAATTTGGTAAGCTTGTGATTGGTAAGATAGTCTACGGACACTTACTGTGGCTTTTTGGATTTGTTTGAGTTAGCTAACATTTGGATCTATGATTTGAATTATATGTGGAGTGCACCTCACATAGGCAGGCAGTGTGGAGATATTTCTCTGACTTTGTATTTGTTTGAACGGCACACCATGTGTAAAGTATATTAAGTGCCATATTAAGTAATATCGCGTTTTCCTGATATTTTGACATGTCTGTTTTAAGCACACTTCGAGGAATGCGCTGTCTTGGAAAAGGTACCAATTATCGATTAAATGAATCTCAGCCGGCTCCCCCAGAGGTGACACCTAATCGCGAAATGTATATCAAATTTGGCCTTCCCCCTATTATGTATAGTACATTGTGGCATAAATATACCAAGACTGCCCGTGAATTGCAATGGCCACTACATGGGTCGTTTGATTTACGAAAGGTTCAATATGTGGAGCAATGTTTGTTTCAGCGCAGGTCTAGACAGGATATGTTTGATTGTGTACGTATGTGGGAGAAAGCGGTGCGTGAGCGAATGAAGCGTGAACAAGCCTTGGCGGACAAGGAGCAGCGAAAGGCTGCCCGTGATAAAGCTTTACAGCTGGAGGAAAAAGAGTTGCAGGAAAAGAAAGAGAGGGAGGCACGGGAACGTAATTTGCAAATTAATGGTCAATTTCCTATCCCACGTCCTCTTTATCCTGTCATTACTAATGAATATGATGATTTTTCATTGCTAGACCGTTGCCCGCCTCCGTATGTTTCACCTACGGCTCCGCATGAGGAATTGGATGAAGATGACGAAGGGGATAGTCGTACCAGGCTAAGTGTTGATCGGGCTGCGGAATTGCGTGGGTTTGCTCGAAAACTTAATCTTAAAACTATAACTATTTCAGAGATTGATGACCACATGCGTAAGTGGTCCGAGAAAGAACGGTTGTATTTTCTGAGTCATTTTGGAGAAGAAGTTGTAGAACGGTTTAGAAAATATTCATCTGAGTTGGAACCAAAAGATGTATCAGTTGGTCATGAGAATTTGCGTAAAGGTATTTTTGTTCTTACAGATGCGGATTCGTTTTTCCAACGGTTGGTCCGTCTGCGGGATGAGGCGTCACAATTACGGGCGGCGAAAAAGGCATCAGACTCGGCTGCGCCTGGATCGACGGAGATATCCAAAGAGTATCCTATCTTTGGAGCAGATAAGAGTTCTACAGTTCAAATTATGCCTATGCGAGAAGCTGCACCTTTATATGTCCCTCCTAAAGGGCAAGGTACAGATGATGATAAAACGTCTGTGAATGCAAAGGGTTATTTTATATATAATTGGGTTTACACGCCGTGGAATAGAACAGATGTTATGGCACTTAAGACTGCTTTGCCTGACCCTCGTAAAAACCCGGCAGCTTTCTATGAAGGAGTGGAAGGGGCTATTTCTTCGTGTGTTATGATTTTAGTTGATATTGATCTTTTCTTTGGGTTAATATTACCTCCTGATATGTGGAGAGCGATTCGTAAATTTGATGATCGAGCGATTCTGGGTGCAGATTGGAAAGAACTAGCCCAAGCTGATTTGGATGGGAAGCCCATGTGTAAGCCATGTCAATTAATTTTAGATCTCCCGGGGGCTATTTTGAATAAATTGAAAACGCTTGTTCCCCCTAAGAAGGTTGATTGGACTATGTTAGCTTCTTGCAAAAAGAAACAGGATGAATCAGTTTCTGACTTCTTTTCGCGTTTTGAGGAAGCATTCCACGACTATGGTGGGCAAATATTAACAGAGGACACGGGCAGGCATTTGTTCGTTGACAAGTATGTGGCTAATCTCCTACCGGAGATTGCGAAACGTTTAAAGACTAGTGAAAGTTCTTGGACCACACCGACCCCTGCTTCTTTATTGACTATGGCTCAGTATTATGAATGACAGGAATTGGAGGCTAAGGAAAGTAGTGATAAGAAAGCGAAGGAGTTAAAGACGAAGGTGATGTTGGCTCAGGTTCATGCTACACAGCCGAGAGGGAACGATAGGGGTAGACGTGGATCATATGGTACGTCTTCTGTTCGTTCCGATATTTCTGAGGACCAGTGTGCATACTGTAAAGAGTTTGGACATTGGGCTTCAGATTGTCCGGTGCTTCGAGAACAGCGTAATCAGCGTGGTCGAGGAAGTGGAAGGACGCGGAATAGTTATTCAGGGTCGAGGGGTGGAGCGAATGATCGTGGTAGGTTTGAAGCGAGGGGTCGTGGTCAGGATGATCATAATACTTTTGATCGACGAAATCAGTATCAGATAGCTGAGGGTGAGTTTACTGAGTCCCAGGATTATGTACATGCATAGGATTGCGTAGGATGGGGTGTGGAATCGGTTGAAGTACCAGTAGATCAAAGGGGTCCATATGTACCAGCGCATGTTTTGGGTTCTACTGATCAGTTTCTGGTCGATACAGGAGCTACTCGTAGTGCTCTGTCCAAACACTTGGTTCCAAGGGCTCCCCTGTCTGGCGAAATAATTACATCAATAGGGTTCGATGGAACACCCTCTCTTAGCCCATTGTCACAACCCCTTACATTTCATATTGATAAATTTACTGCCCATGCCCGTTTTTGTTGTCACCAAACACGCCAGATAATATCATGGGACTGGATATGCTTAAATATTTTCGAGCAACTATACGTTGCGCTCCTGAAGGGGTGCGGGTTATTTTGAATGAGAATTACCCAGATGTAATGAGAGTGTGCCTCATGCAAGAGACCGAGGCGTTAGCCTCTCTTCCAAAAACATTATGGGCTACTTCGGATACAGATGTGGGACAGATGATTATCCCTCCTATACGTATCACTGTTAAGGAGGGGGTGTCTTTGCCTCGTGTACCGAAGTATAACATTTCCAGAGAAGGTGAAGTTGCTCTGATGCATATTGTACATGACTTGATTATTGCAGGCGTGGTGGAAGAAGTTCCCTATAATGTCTGTAACAGCCCTATTCTTCCGATTTTAAAGAAAGATACAGACACTAAAATCTATCGTTTCATTATTGATTTGAGGGAAATTAATAAAATAGTAGTGCCTCAGTACCCAGTGGTGTCTGATATTACCACCTTACTTACTTTGATTCCGCCCACAGCTACTACCTTTACTGTTATCGATTTGAAGAATGCTTTCTTTTCGATCCCCAACCATCCTGATAGCCGATACTTGTTTGGCTTCACATTAAATAACAAATCATATAGATTTTGTCGAGTTCCTCAAGGTTACACTGAAAGCCCTAGCATTTATAGCCAGACTTTAAAAAGACAGCTTGATTCTTTTGATTTACAGTCTGGAGTGGCTCTCATTCAACATGTTGATGACATTTTACTTGCAGCAGACACGCAGGAACAATGTGAAGAGAGTAGTCTTTCCCTGCTTTCTTTTCTTGCCCAGAATAATCACAAGGTCTCTAGGAAAAAGCTACAATATTGTAGACCAAAGGTGACCTACCTCGGTCATCTTTTGTCTAAGGAGGGACGTGCATTGACATCTGATCGAATCTAAGCAATCTTAGATACACCAGCCCCTGGCGCTCAGAGAGATGTTCGTGCTTTTATAGGTTTAACGTCTTTTTGCAGGCAGTGGATAATGGTGTTCTCACACATTATAAAACCTTTGTTAGCATTGTTGTCCAAAACTACACCGATCCCCCTTGAATGGACAGATGAATGTCAGAATGCTTTTGAACAATTGAGACAAGCCCTTTGTTCCGGACCAGTGCTAGGTACACCAGATTATACAAAGATCTTGACATTATATGTACACAAGAAGGATGGGTATGCATTGTCAGTCCTAGTGCAGACACACGGGGATAAACAGAGACCTTGTGCGTACTTTTCAGCAGTACTTGACCCCGTAGCACGAGGATTACCTGGGTGTTTTCGAGCAGTTGCAGCAACAGCAGTGGCTATACGACAGAGTGAGGGAATAGTTTTGTCACACAAATTGTTGGTGTTAGTTCCCCATGCGGTAGACGCTCTGCTAAACCAAACAAAAACCCAGTATCTAACGAGTGCACGTTTAACAGGATATGAGTTAACACTGTTGGCGCCACATATTACATTGAAGAGATGTGCCACTTTGAACCCTGCTACTTTATTGCCGTATCCAGTTGCTGAGGGCCAGGAGGAAGAACACCATGATTGTGTTTTCCTGACTGAAGAACAAACAAAGGGTCGTATTGACTTACAGGATACGCCACTTCCAGATGTAGATGGGGAACTGTGGGTTGATGGATCGTGTTTAAGGTTGCCAGATGGTACATCTTCTGCAGCCTATGCGATCACGACACTTAAGACAGTGGTAGAAACAGCACGAATACCGCAGAAATTGGCCCAAGCAGCTGAATTGATAGCCTTAACGAAAGCATGTGAATTAAGTGCTGGTTTATGTGTGAATATCTACACTGATAGCCGGTACGCCTTTGGAGTAGTGCACGATTTCGGCCTGCTCTGGAGGGAACGAGGATTTTTGACTTCACACGAAGTGCACATTATGCATGGAGAATTAGTACGTGACCTCCTGAATGCGCTTTTACATCCAAACAAAGTAGCGATAATCAAATGCAGTGCACATAAGAAAGTGACAGATAAAGTAGGACAAGGAAACGCTTTTGCAGATCTCATAGCGAGGAAAACTGCTATGCTACAAATGTCTCGCCAATGTATGTGGTGAAATCACAGGCTGAGCGATGGCATGATGCTAGAGAAGAGATGTAGAGACATTCAGAAATCAGCGTCCGAAGCAGAACTCGCAACCTGGGCAACGGAGGGAGTGTTGGGTGATGAGGGTTGCTGGAGGAACAAGGATATGGAGAGATGGAAATTGCCTGCCGCTTACTTGCAAGCAATGGTTCAAATGACACATGGATTGGCACATGTTGGAGCTCTTGCAATTACTAAATTGCTTACACGAGTTTGGGAGCATCCTGAGATTGCCAATACGGCCAAAAGAGTAGTGCAGACCTGTCTAATATGCTTACAGTACAATCCTGCTAAAGGGACTTATACTCCGAAAGAAGGGTTTGTTCCACCTACTGCACCATTTGAAGTACTACAGATGGATTACATCCAGCTTGAGCGTTGCAATAACCTTAAGTATGTCTTAGTGGTGGTGTGTGCTTTCAGTAAATGGATTGAGGCCTTCCCCACGAAGGATAATACAGCGTTGACAACAGCTAAGGTTCTGCTCAAAGAGTACTTCCCACGCTATGGTGTTTGTAAATTTTTGTGGAATGATAACGGTCCTCATTTTGTTGGGAAAATAGTGGAGTACGTCTTGAAAGGATTGGGGATTCAGCAAAAGTTCCATGCTGTATTCCATCCGCAGTCAGCAGGTTTGGTAGAAAGGTATAATGCTACTCTGAAGTTGAAGCTAGCAAAGATCATGGCATCTGTGTCTTTGAAATGGCCGGATGCCCTGCCTCTAGCATTGCTATCTATTAGATCAGTACCCCATTCCCGAACTGGCCTCACACCTTATGAAGTGGTGTTTGGAACCCCTATGAATATATGGGGAGTTCCTAAGCCTCGTTTGCTACATGATGTGCCTTGTATAATGATGAACGATTATTTGGCACGATTAACAAATGATTTACTCTCTATTTATCAACAGGTTCGAGAAGCGCTCCCCGACAATTCCATTGGAGAGGCTCACAATCTTCGTCCTGGGGACTATGTGATGATCCAATCGTTTGAGAGATCCAGCAGCTTGGAGCCGATGTGGCGTGGCCCTGAGCAGGTGTTACTGGCAACTCGAACGGCTGTGCGAGTCACGAACAAGAAGCGGTAGGTGCATTTTACTCATTGTCGTTGTGTCTCTCCGGATCTGGTGAACCCCACTGTGCTGTCTGATTATCGAGACATCTTGGACGCAGAGAAGAGCCCAGCTACTATGTCTGCTGAATCGGAGGGAGCCTTCCCGGACCACACTGTATCTGGTGGAGAAAGATACAATCTACGGCCAAGGAAAGCAGTTGTTTTGTGCGGGACTGGTTGAGTTACCGCTCTGAGGTTTGTGAAAACGGAAGCCGGGAATATAAAGGGGGGGGGGGGGATCAGTTCTGCCAAGTGTAGCGACACCTGTCTTGAATCTCGGAGAAGAAACCAACGGCTACCTCGGAGCTCAGCACTCATATTTTAATTTGTTAGTAGTTTTGTTTTGAGACATTTGTGCTTTGAACTATGGCACCTACTACGATGAGAAACAAGAGAATTCTTGGTGCCGTGTTTTTTGTTACGACCATAGTGGTATTAGCAGTAATAGCTTGGGTTGTAGAACGATTGGTTCCGGCAAGAGAATACTTATTGCCTTCTACCCCAATCCCATCTGAACATTTTCATTTCACCTTGCCTTATCATGAAGAACGACATAGACAGACTTATCTAAATAACAGTTTCATTCAAATTCTACATCACACCCATAATATGACGAACACTTCGAACTGTTGGGTATGTGGAATGTTGCCTGGACATCAAAAGAAAGGAGGCACTCCGCTTATTCCTCTTCCGATCTCTCATAATGGTTCTTGTAACGCCTGGTACACACTTCTGTTTACTTTGAGATGGCCGACAAAAGGTGGACTGCTTTTCCGGCTTAATAAAGTTTGCTATAATGACAGAGATGGTTACCCGCAAGCAAAAGGAACTAAATTCGAATGGGAAGAATATCGACCAGATAATATGTTATTGCCTCGTGTTTACACTAATCAAAGACGTATAAATATGACCAGTTTACATGTGATTACAGTTATTGATACCAAAGCTGATTCATGTGTCCGGAATAAAGGTACTATCCCAGTAGGGAGAAGTGAATGTAATACTACTCTCACCTTTGACACTCCAAATGGTATCGCCTTTGTGGCTTCACAAAACACTTACTTCATTTGTGGAAATAAAGGTTATCACCGTCTTCCTATTGGATGGTTAGGAACATGTTACATATCCTTTGTATTACCCCCTGTATTTATTGCTCCACCCATGTATCATAATGACTTTGTGTTATACCATGATTTTATATTAAACAGAGTGAAGAGAACATTAGCAATTGATGAGATTGACCAAACAGACACCTCCCTGCAGCAATATGTTGATTTTAATTTAGGCCTCTTTTCATTTGTTGGTGCTGCCCTAAATAGCAGGAAAATAAGACGGCTAACACGTGTTGTGGAAGCTGTTGCTAATGAAACTGTTTTTGCCCTAGGGAATTTGACTGAGGAACTTCAAATTACCAGAATTGTAACACTCCAGAACCGTATGGTTTTAGATGTAGTGTTAGCTGATCGTGGGGGTGCATGCTGCATTATCGGTAGTAGTTGCTGTGTATATGTTCCTGATAATTCACCTTCTGTATATGATGCTATTTCTAAATTGCATAAAATAGCTGCTGAAATACATCCCGAAAATGGTACATGGACATTTTCAAGCTGGTTCTGGACTTTGCTCAGCACTTAGGGTTGGAAACTGTTAACTATTTTATGTATAATGATTGGGATACTCTTCTTCCTTTGCCTATGTATTCAATGTGGCCCTATGTTATGTTCTATGTGTATTTCTGCTTGTATTCCATCCAAACGAGCCATTGCTAAGAATAAGCAAATGATTAATCGAGAGATAACGAATATTATGTTGATTAATACTGATGATGAATATCCTGACTACGTCCATTATGAGGTAGCTTCAGCTAAACGCTAAAAGGGTCGTCTGTCGTAATTTGACAATGATTGGGTTAGCGTCTAGCTCAGCTACACAAATTCCTGCTTATCTTGACCATGTTTTCAGGAGGCCATTTCGTATTACTGGCTTCCATTTTCATGAACATACTGCCTCGTGGTCAGCATGCCCTTTTGTCCTTCCTCTGTACCAATGACCATCTAATTTGACCAGCAACAGGCTATTTTTAGTACTGGTCAAGCTTGCACATGCGCAGTCAAACCCTCTGTATTAGTGGACAGTCATCGCTTAGGAATGTTCCCCAAACTGACCAGTGGTGCTAAAACTCCTCCCATAAGCTGGCTGTGTTCCAGAAATGTCCTTATATGTACCTAAACTGAGCAAATGTGTTCCGCCTACTCTTTATATTACTGTAAAATTGTATAAAAGAGGTCACGCACCGATGTTCGGGGTGATACTTCTTGCATTGCCGAAGGGTGCTGTAGGAATGTACGACCACCCCATGGGGTCTTAATAAACTTGTCTTTTGCATTTCCAGTTTCCGTGCCAACTTCTATGTTACGGTGTCATGGAGTTTTTGCAGAGTATGTAGGTCTGAAGAAACCCAATACCACAATGTAATAGCTGTTACTTTTGATGGACTGCACATTGATTTTGTAGGTTATTTTGTGGCCATAATGAACTTTAAAGGAAGAGAGGCTAAATTGAAAAGGTATGTGACCAAGAAAGAAGCAAACGTGCTTGGATGGAAAGACGAATGGAGACTCAATATTGAACTCAATCTGAATGCTGTAGATCCAGTATTGGTAGGACAAGAGCTGCAAGCTAAGAGAATGATAATGTATTCCTTCCCTTAAGTATTTAGTGAAAAATTCAGAACGTTGCAAGGCTATGAACATGAAATAAGATTACAAAATGGAGCGGAACCTGTTAAACAAAAAATGAAGATGGTGCCATTCATTGTTAGAAAAGAACTGCAAGATGTCTTGGATAAAATGCGAAAAGGGGATGTCATTGAGGAAATGGAAATATCAGAGTGGATTTCCCTTGTTGTTTTGACCAAGAAAAATAATGGCAAACTCAGGTTGTAAATAGACTCAAAGGCACTCAACGAAAACATAATTGTGGAAGCCATCCTTTGCCAAAGATAAATGATTTACTTGCAATGTTTAATGGAGCCACAGTGTTCTCTACCTTAGACTTATGAAGTGCCTATCACCAAATAAACTAGGCAGAAAAGTTGAAGCATCTGACAGCTTTCATCACACCTTGTAGTGTGTACCAGTTTAAAAGGATGCCATTTGGACTGGCATCTGCTTCTTCAGTATTCCGGAGAGCTATGCTACATATGTTTAGGGCTATGAAAAGTCAAGTAAGATGCTTCCAGGACGACAGCCTGGTAATTGTCAAAACAGAGGAGGAACATTATAATGTACTTCAAGACGTTTGCAGTAGACTATCTGAGAGAAGACTTGTGTTGTGTGTGGAAAAATTTAAACTGTTTGAATCCTAGGTAAATTACTTGGGAAATACAATATCTGCTAATGGCTTGTACACAAGGAAGATCTTGTGGATGCTATCAAACAAGCACCTGATGATAGAGAGAAATTGATGTCATTTGTCGGTTTGTGTGAGTACTACAGGAGATTTGTGAAAGACTTTGCCACTTTGATGGAGCCATTGGGAATAATTCTGTGCAAGGATTGGTAATTTGTATGGGAAACTGACCAGCAAAATGGAATAGAATATATTGTCACAAATTGTAAATGCACCTGCTCTCCAGCCTTTTGCAGGAGGAAAAAAAGTGTTGATATCAGTGGATGCTAGTGCTTTTGGGCTAGGGGCAGTGTTGTCACAAAGTGCAGGTGAATCAGAGTAGGTGGTAGCATATGCCTCTAAAACATTAAACAAATCGGAACGTAAGTATTCCGTAATTGAGAGACAGTTATTAGCATTTGTGTGGGCTAAAAACCACCTTAAACATTTTGTCGGGGGAAATCGTTTTGCTATTGTGAAAGATCACAAGCCTCTTATATCTATCTTATCATCTGGTGGTGGAAAGAATTCTACTGCTCAAATTGCCAGATTATGCTCTGTAGGAAGGTGGATACCTGACTATGGTTACCCCAGATTTTTGGCCTAGTGTTTAGCTGGTTTTCGACTTAGTTGACCTGGGATCCTGCTAATCAGGGCCCCAGGCTATCTGCTCTCTCTTTAAAATGGACTCCATGTACCCTAGGTACATCTCCAATTGGATACTGGGTCACCTTATGTGCCCCTGTACAGTGTACTATAGGTACCCAAGGCATAGGTGCATCCAAGGCCTACCAGGGGCTGCAGCATGTATTATGCCACCCATGGCTGGCCACCCAAATTGACACAACTGGCTGATCACTCAGCTGGGGCAAGGTGGTGTAATCACCCCTTGCTTAGATATAGTATACCTATGTCTAAACCTATATCTGGACACATATGCACCTATAAGTCACTCCTTTGGCAGAGTGCTCGGTTTTGTGTGAGATGGTGCTCTAGCATGAGCTGAGCCTGTCTGCAGCTTTCAGAACCATGTCCTTATAGCTGTTCTAGGATATTGCCATACCATATACTCTTAAGTGCATTATGAACCTCCCGGTTAAATGCTAACTATGGTTTGGCTTTATCAAAACATGTCGTGTAAGGTGTCATACGCTTTGGAATACTACCCCCTCGCCAGTCCTGGCGACGGGGGTAGTATTCCACCCTTCTAGAGGGAGAAGAAATGTTACTTTCCTTAAATACGGTTAAAATCAACCAGAGCCTCAGCATCACAAAATGGATGCTGCTGCCACAGACACAAGTCTGGCCTCCTGCTGCTGACCGAAACTCCGGCAGGAGAGGCCTGGGCAAAAGGTTTCCTGTCACAGGGAGGTGCTAGCACCACCCAGACTGGAGATAGTGGATTGGGGCAGGGTGGGCTGAATGAAACTAGACACTGCCTGGGGCACACAAGGTGTCGCATGCATAGCCCAGTTCAAACCAGTGCTGGGGCACTCCAGCCCCAGCTCTGGCGCAAAACTGGGCAAAGGGAAAGAGGTGTAACCACCCCCTTCCTGGGTCCCACCCATAGGAGGGACCTAGCAGGTGATCCAGCCCCTTGATTTGGAATAAAGGTAGGAGCTGTGCCCTTAGACTTTAGATCATCCTGACTAAAACGTTGATACAAAACTCTGGACCCTTCGACATCCTACTCGAGGTAGAAGACTGAAGAATCTCCCTTGTGGTCAAGGAGTGACCACCCTGCACAAGCAAGCACCATCAGCGCTCAAAGGTTTTCTTTGTTGTTGCTCCTGTTGAAGCTCGAACAACAGAGACCGACAAGAACTGGACTCCCAGACATCCAACAGCCCGATCCACGTCCCAGCAAAGCTGAGACCCGTGGAGGCGACGTGAGACGTGGGACCGGCCATCTTGGAAAGCCAGCGGAGTGCTTCCTGTGCAGCTTCGAGGCACCCTCGAAGCTGTGCATTGGGGATTGAGAAGCTCCAGCCCCGAGCAGCCCTTGCACCGAAGATCACTTCTCCAAACTCACCGAGTGCTGCGTGGGGCCCTTTTGCATTTTCCTGCTCGACGCGTCTGTCCGGTCACTTGCCCTTTGGCTAGTGGCCTCTGTGGCGATGAACCTACAAATTTTCACTGCTGGTCTGGTTGCTCCAGACTGGCCCTTGCTCCCCTGAAAAGGAGCAGCTCATCAAACCTTGCTGGTCTGAGCAACAAGCCATCGCCGATTCCTGCATGGGTTGCATTTGCCAAGGCCTGTTGACTCTGATTCGAGAACCGACACAGCCGACAGAGAGAGCCTTCGTGGGACAGTCCGTGCCCACGTCCTGGTTGTCGTCGATCCTTCCTGGTCCACGTGGCAGTGGAGACAAATTTCACGACAGCCCCTGATCACAACCCGACATCGCCTGGTTCCTTCCTGGTTCCTTCCTGGTCACTGGCTAGTGACCCAGACTCTGTCCGCCCTGCTTTCAGGTACTTTACATCTTCGATCCACCCTTGGATCCAACCGAACTCTTCTCTCCTGGTCGCCTGCAGCATCTTTTCACCAAGGCTCCATAAAACTTCACGACAAAACCCGACGCACTTTGACACCTATGCACCTGCTTCCTGCGGGTGAGGAAACGAGGGTACTACGTGCCCCTGTAGAGATTTACATCCCTAGTGTCCTAGTTTTAAGTGGCTACGTTCTAGTCCAGTCGGAAGACTTCCAAATCTGTAACTTTCTAACTTTTACGCACCATTGACTTCTATTGGTGCACGTGTGTGCCTATAGACACTGCACCCGCATCCTGTGGGCCTCCCCCGACCTAACTTCGGTTAGTCCAGTGTAGCCCCAGCGATTCCCAAGGCCCTAGGCCTTTCCATTGTTCGTGACGTGGTTCTTATACCACTATTTTAGTATATGGTTTGAGTGGCCACCAGGGCCTATCCATATTTGTGCAACTTTTGTATGTTATATGAAGTTCTTTGTTTAACGCTTGTGCTTCTGCCCTCATAAAGAGTGCAGAGGATTATTCTAGTAATAAATACATATATTTTATAATATATAACTTGTGTGGTGTCCTTTCATTTGGTATTAAAGGGATTGCATATGGTAAAACAGCTGGCTTCACATGCCCTCTTGAGTTTAGCCTAAGACTGTTTTTGTCCATGCTACCAATTGGATAGCTGATCTATAAGGTTGACTTACAACCAATCACCATAGGGGTCGTTTGGACTGGTGCAAGGTGCTCACTAGAATAGTGAACATCATATACCAGGCCAACTTCTCACATTGGTGTGCAGCGGTTGGGATTTGAGCTTGCTGTTGTTTTACCAATTTTAATCTTTGACAATATCATTTGAAAGATCACATCAAGTACCATAGGTACATATAAACAAAGCTTAAATACTTAGGTTCTACTGAACTTAGTGGTTGTAGACCAAAGGGCTTAGCACACCCTGACTACAACTCCTAGAGAGGTTCTAGTAGATAAACACTTAGTGTAGGTAGGTGCACACACCACACCTCACTAGTCATGGCTGGCACAGGTGAACCACTCAGTTCTCTACCTGTGGAAAGTGACCCTCCCAGGGCACCCTCCAGCTATGAAAAACTAAGATTCAGAGAATTGAGTGCCCTGTGCACCTCAAGGAGGCTGAAAAAGGGTCACAACCCTACCATCCCAATCCTGATACATGTCCTAGAGACAGCTGATCTTGAGAAGGCTTCTGGAGGAGGCCCCTCGGGTAATATAGCAGAAGGAGTACCCCTCATACATGATGATACCCTCACTCCAGAAGTTGAGACTGAAGATGTAGGTGAGGATTCAGATGATCAGGGGGATGGCCAAGTTCAGGTCAGGAGACTTAGCAAGGCTAACCTAAGCTTGCATGGGTATGGAGAAGGGATTCACCCCTCCAGACCTAACAGTAGGCTTCTCCCTGGCAATAGAAGTGACAGATCTCCTTCCAGGGAGTCTATCCTCTCTAATGCCTCAAGAGGTTCTCAAAGGAGAATCACTTCCTCTCAGAGAAGAGAGTATGAGGCTAGGATGAGAGCTGTCCAACTTCAGATAGAGTAAGAGGAAACAGCCCTGGCCCAAGCTAAACTTGCTTTAGCAAGGGAACAAAGATTAAGTGGATTAGATTCCACTGGTGGCATCAATATCCCTAAGGATAAAGACATGTCCTATGATCATAGAAACCTGAGTAAGATTGTGCCCCCCTACAAAGATGGGGATGACATCCACTAATGGATGACTGCTCTGGCGAGAGCCTGCATGGTACAGCAGGTTCCCCAAGATCAGTGGGCAGCAATCTTGTGGCTCTCCTCAGAGAAAGGAAGAGACAAGCTCCTCACTGTTAGACCTGAGGATGCTAAAACTACACTGTTGATGGGTTTGGCCTGACCACTGAGCAATACAGGTTGTTGTTTGGAGATACCCATAAAGCTCAGACTCAGGACTGGACTGATTTTGTAGATTGTGCTACGAAGGCTCTGGAAGGTTGGTTACAAGGCAGAAAAGTACATGACTATACAGGATTGTATAATATGATTATGAGGGAGCAGATCCTTAGTAATTGGCAAAACCAGCTTTTACACCAGCACCTGGTGGACTCAGATCTGACCTGTCCACAAGAATTGGGTAAGAGGGCAGACAAATGGGTCAGAACCAGAATTAGGCCTAGAAATCAGGGTAATGGCCAGAAGAAAGATTCTACCAAGCCTCAAGAGAAAGGTGGGGATAAATCTAAAGACAAGACTTCCCCAGGGCCCCAAAATTCCAATGATGGGGGTGGGTCCCAAAATCCTTCCTCTACGGTTAAGAAATCTTATTGCCATGTTTGTAAAAAGCCTGGCCACTGGAAGACTGACAGCAGTTGCCTCAAGGCCAGCAATAAGGAGAATATTCCTCCAAGTAATACTCCAACACCTCTTGTTACTACTAGTAGGAATCCCCCAGGTGGTGGGAGTGCCCCCAAGAATTTGGCTGGGTTTACTTGGGGAACTCAGGTAGACTCTGGCTTAACCAGGTCCCTTACCACAGCTACTCTTGTCTGTGAAAATGGCATGGGGTTTGCCACTTTCATTGCTTGTCCCAACACTTTGGGAAAGTACAGACAGGAGCCCCACATCAATGGCCAGAAAGTTGAAGCCTACAGAGATACAGGGGCTAGCATCACTATGGTGACTGACAGTCTAGTCCCCTTAGGACAACTTTTACCTGGGTTCACCTATCAGGTGATCAAAATTGATGGAGTGCAGAAAGATCATCCCATGGCAGTAGTAAATCTCAGCTGGGGAGGTGTCACTGGCCCCAAGAGAGTGGCAGTGTCTACAAACTTGTCTGTAGATTGTCTACTAGGGAATGAACTAGAGATCTCAGCCTGGGCTGAGGTAGAACAAGAAACCTATTCTAGAATGGTAGGCCTTCCCGAAAAGGTTAGTGGGGCTGTGATGGCCACAGTCCCAGCCCAAGCAGAATCCCTTCATAAAGAGGTAGGAAGGGCTGTGATGGTCACAGCCCACACCCAAACTGAGTTCCCTCCGGAAAAGGTTGGTAGGGCTGTGATGGTCACAGCCCAAACTCAAACAGATTTTAGTGTTGTGGAGCCTGAAACTATGGATCACTCCACTCAAACAGAGAGCATTGGGGAGGAAGAAAATTCTCCCTCCCACCAGATATTAGGTGAGAGTCAGCCTCCTCAGGGAACTGACCCTACCCCTTGTGAAGGAACTGCACCAGAGGTAGTCAGGCCTAGCCTGGTAGAGCCTCTGATGTCAGTGGACCCTTTCAAGGTGGGACCCAGTCTGGAGCAGGTAACCTGCCCCTCTCTACCCTGCCTCAGTCAGCCCAGGGCTGCAGAGGTCAGGGAGGCCAGTGGTAGACCCCAAAGGCCCCCCTGTCCACAAAAACCACCCCATCAGCAGATATGGGGCACCAAAGCTAGCAGCCCCAGCAAGGTGAAAAAGTCAAAAACTCCTGAGGGATCTCCCTTACACTTAGTTAGGAGCCTCCCCCAGATGGACACTGTTGGGCACAGCCAAACCTGGGACACAAAGGCCCCCAAACCCGACTTGTCCCTCCAGTAAGCCAACAAAAGGGACTCAGCCTCCAGCTGTAGGCAGCCAGAGGTTGACCCTGAGAGCACAGTGCAACTCAGTCATGGAAAGAAAGGCATCCATGGTGGATAGTGATTGGAGGAAGCTGAGCCCTACATTAGTGGAGCCTCACTTCAGTACTCCATCTCAACACCAGCCTTTTACTTTGCCAAAACACACCACAGGTACAGATTCCCTATGGTGGAGACCCTCTGATACCCCTAGGGTGAGGGATTGCTTAGTGGACCATGAGACAGGGGGTAACCATGCTAGTGCAGGTACTTCCTTATATAGCCACTTAGGCAATATAGGCTTACCTGGTCAAGGATACCCTTATCTCCTTTTGTTTGGGGTTGGGGGTTTGTAGGAAGGTGGATTCTCCAGTATTAGGGTGTCTTTCTTAGATTCACATGCTTGAATATTCCCCAGCGTCTGAGTGGGAGTCCCACAGTAAATAAAATAGCAATAATATACCAATAATATGTAAATGTAAAACATAACAGATAAAATACATATTAGAAAAAACAGGCAGTAAATGCCTAGACATAATTCCTCATTGGAAACCATGAAAAGAGAAAAAACACTTGTAGCCTATTTCTGTCATTATGTTGGTCCAAACTGTAGCCAATCAGGCGCCAGCAGCCCTCCAGAACCTTCTCCTCAGAGCTCAACATCTCAGATTTTCTACCGCACGTCGTGTGTAAGGGAGTCTCCCTGAGCTCTGCTCAGTTTTCTCAGTTTCTTCAGGTTTTCCTGTGTTTTTTAGATTGTCTACAAGTAAGAAATCTCTCTTCAGACCTTGTCTTCTTGTGGAAAGCTGCGTCTTTATTCAGAGGATCCACACAGTAAGTGTATTTACTGTCTTTACCCCGACCACGAAGTGGGAAAGTGTAAGTTCTGTAGAACTTTCTCCACAAAAACTCTAAAGGACAGGGAAGGCCGCCTTCTGTTATGGCTTCTGAGACTCAAGGACAAGGATGGTGTACTTTCTGATGCCGAAAGTTTCACTTCTGGTCGTGCCCAAGCAGTATCTAAACGTAGTAGTGTGCAGGAGTTGCCATCACCTTTCATCAAGAAAAAGAAAATGTCCCTCTCTTTGGCCCCTGCAGTGTCTTCACCTCTGCCTACTACGTCCACGCCCACGAGACCTGGCTCTCAGGCGTCTACTGCATCTTCTGCTCATGTTTTTGTGAAAAAACATGCTTCTGCGTCGACGGGACCGTTGACAGTCGTTCTGACGGCGAAATCTGCCGTCTCCGGATCATCGACGACGACGGTGACGACGTCGTTTGCTTCTGGATCGTCGACGACTGTCTCGTCGAAGTCATCCTCGTCGACGAAGGTTACTCAAAGTTTCAAGACTGTGCCGTCTGTCATTCTGATTGTATCGTCGTCGACGAAGAAGCCTTCCCCGTCGACGACCAAGTCATCGTCGACGAAGGGTGTGAAGAAATCACATTCGTTGACAGCCCCGTCGACGTCCACACCGTCGACGTCCACACTGTCCACGACCGCTCCGTCGACGGCCGCTCCGTCGACGACCCCGTCGACGACTGCTCCGTCGACGAAAAAGAAGTCATCTTCGTCGTCAACTTCGTCGACGAAGGCAACGTCAACGCCATTACCGTCGACGACTGTACCGTCGACTATAACGGATGCTGCCAGTGTGGCTCCATCGACGACTACTTCTCCGTTTGCCTCTTTGCCAATGTTGCCATTGTGGTCCACTGGATCTGCCAATGTTGAATCTCTTCACCAACGCCGCAAGGTGCCTGTGGACCAGGTTTCCATTTCCAGTGACCCACAGCCTCCCTCGCCTTTGTTTGCCACAGACTCGGAACAGGACTCAGAGGAAGATGTTCACGAATCATTTAGAGCAGCACGTAGTCCATCTGATTTGGTCATCAAATGCCAAGATTACAGTAACGATGATGAGGACCAGTATTTCCAGCAGGAATCTACGCCGGTTTAAGCTCCTACGGCGACGCTACCCTTGTCGCTTATCTCTAATCGCCAACATATGTTGGACGACTACAACAGACGTTTTCCGTCATCTCCACAAGTGCCTGCAGCCCCTGCTATTCTGCCACCGGTTACTATGCCGGCTCCAGTTCCTTTGGCACCTCTACCTGCTTCTGTTCCTCAAGTTCAAACATCTGTTCAGATACACACAACTGTGTATGCCGATGATGAGGATGAGGTTTCTCCTGACGACGAAGATGGTGAGGTTCGTGATGATGATGAGGATGACAATATGGCGGAGTGGGATAATTATCAAGTCCAAACACCGTCCCCATCTCTGGCCACACCAGGGGATTCTCCTCCTGTAGATATTGCGAGTTTCCATCAGTTGATGGACAGGGCAGCCCAACGCTTCAAATTGCCTAGAGTCCAAAGAGAGGAGGATTGTTTTTTCTATGACTTTAAAGACCAGCCTTTCAAACAAGTCCATACTGTGCCTATAATTGACTTTATTTGGGCCGAAGGAGTAAAATTGATGCAGACCCCTAATACACTTCCGGCTCAGATGCCCAGGCTGGAAAAGAAATATAAGGCACCTGTTGGCACTCCAGCGTGCCTCATTGGACAGCCAAAACCAGATTCAGTGGTTACACAAGCAGCTCAGCGTCGTTCACGGAATCCTGCATCGGCTATTACTGCCCCACCAGATCGCGAAGGTCATCGCATGGATGCTATAGGCCGCACATTTTCTACGATAGCTTCCACCACAGTGAGAGCGGCCAATGCTTTGGCCATTTTGGGGCATTACGACCGCCAAATGTGGGCTGACATGACAGCTTATGTAGCCTTAATTCCGGATGCTTCAAAAGCGGAGGCATTGCAACATCTCCAAGAAGGGGAGAGAACATCGAAGGAGATAATTGATTGTGCCATTGACATCGCCTGCACTGGTTTCCGGCAACTCGCTGGAGCAGCGGTTCTACATAGACAAGGTTGGTTGTGTTCCACATCTTTCCGACAGGAAGTACAGGCAAAGATCCTCAATATGCCATATGACGGCGAGTCTTTGTTTGGGGCTCATGTTGATGAAGCTTTACAGTCCATTAAAAAAGACACGGACACTGCTCGCTCTCTAGGAACTTTACAGTTTCGGAAACAGCCCTTTCGGGGTGCACGTGGACGCGGCACCTCGTCCACTTTTCGAGGAGGAAATACTCAGTACCGTTCCTACAACCAAGGCAACCATCGCTATCCAAACAACCAGCAGCAGTCTTCAAGACAACAGTCTTCTAAAACCTACAGGGGGAGATCTTCTTACAGGGGATCTGCTCCCAAGCGACAATGACCTGTCTTTACCCCAAAAAGTTGGAGGTCGAATCTCCCTGTTTTGTTCTCAATGATCCTCCATCACTTCGGACCGTTGGGTTCTGGACATCGTAGAGAAAGGCCATGCTCTGGAGTTCATCAAACTTCCTCCGCCCACCCCACCTTCCGGCCCACCACCAGCACACATCAGGGAACTTTTACATTAAGTTTGTCTTATGATACAGAAGGGTGCCGTCGAAGTGGTACCAAAGTCTCAAAGGAGAATGGTGTACATATAAGAGTGGTCCCCGTAAGGGAGGTGTATTGTAATAGACATACACTGAAGTGAAATTACTAAAGGAATCAATTAGACAAATATAAACAATAATTTTGGAATTGGTATATGTGATTTATTACCAAAACACAGCGTGAACGCTGATGACAATTAATGAATCAACTTTATACGAATTGACAAGCCCCAAGAGTAAGAAGGAAAGGTAGTGCTCTGGGAGGTGAAAAAGGAGTAAGAAATGTTGACACAGTTTTAAGAAGGTTATCATCCAAATTTAGTAACAGTACAAAACAATTAGAATGCAAGTGCCAAAAAATTAATAAGGCAAATTTCACACATAGTCAATAAATCATATTCAACGGTCACAGCTAATTGCATTGACGGATTGGGGGTGTGCCGGAATCTCAAGGAAGGAAAAGTCGACGTTTCGACCCCTATTAGTAGGCTAATTAAAGTCCTTAAGCGGGGTCTTCATCAGGACGTCATACTGGAGAGAAGGGGGGAGGGGCAGATCTGTGTGAAGAATAATTAGATATTAGTACATTAAAAGGACGACAGTTGTTCATCCTATGTATTAGGGAGAAGTTGAGTGAATTTACCATGGAGTACGGCCCAGCCGGGCTCTATACAGGATATGGCCGCCACACCAGAAAGTAGTGGTCAGTCCAACGCGGTGGGAACCTCAGCTACAGAGGAGACAAACAAAACTGTGAGATGGCTATTCTAAAGAATTAATAAAAGCTTCTGTCCTAAAGGGTTGGGTAGCACTCAGAAACATAAAGGAACCCGGTTCAGGAGTATTGAATGTCACATAGGGACATGGGTTATCCTGAAAATTACCTCTAAATGCTGTGCTCCTGCCTGTCAACCAGATCTTAATGCGATGCAAGGATACAATTAATAAATGAATGTGGCGCTGCTTCAGTCTTCAATATTCAACTGGAAAGAGAGAGTAAGATACTAAGTGTGGTAAACATGCATAGTAAACGCTACAGATGTGTAGCCAACGAGCGAGTCTTGTGTTTTCACAGATTCAGTGACTAATACTCACAAGAAAAATGAGGCGTAGAGCCTTTAATCAATCTCCGTCATACAAGAGGAGCGGAGTAGTAAACACACGGACTGAATCAGAGCGGGGTTGCACCTCCGGCGCTCGCGTGTAAATTCTGAAATAAGGGATACATTTGTATCGCTTTAAAGTTAAACATCAAGCGAGTCGCGTGCATTCCCGACACCGAAAATAGCATTTACTCACATCAAAATGAAGCGGGCAGCGCTGTTTCGGAAAACATGCTTGGACCTCCGGCGCTTGCGTATGAATCCTAAAGGCAAGGGTACAGTTGTATCATTTTTGTGTAAACACACGGATAGAATCAGAGCGGGCTTGCACCTCCGGCGCTCGCGTGTGAATTCTGAAATAAGGGATACATTTGTATCGCTTTAAAGTTAAACATCAAGCGAGTCGCGTGCATTCCCGACACCGAAAATAGCATTTACTCACATCAAAATTAAGCGGGCAGCGCTGTTTCGGAAAACATGCTTGGACCTCCGGCTTGCGTATAAATCCTAAAGGCAACACTGTGGCTGAAGAGACAAGTTACTCACAGCACAGGCAAGCAGCGTAGTCTGCATCGGTATGGCCACGAACTCCGCAACGGCTTGAGTGCGGAGTTTGGGGAGTGGCCAAAGTGGGAGATGCATCATAGAAATAAAGGAGTTACTTCCGAACTGGGTGTACATATCCGGATTGAATTAAAATTGTGCTATAATTTCAGGGTTATGTAGAACGTATTATAACAAACTCACAGTCACTGGTGCATCTCTCACACAGGAGGATGAAAGGAGAATGGGATTTTATTCTCGTTTTTTCCTTGTCATAAAGAAGACGCTGGATTGGAGTCCGATATTGGATTTACGAGCACTCAACAAATATCTCAAGTGCCAATCCTTCCGCATGTTAACGCTGGTGGAGATCTTACGACTACTCTCAGTGGGGGATTTCATGGCAACTATCGACCTCCAAGACGCCTACTTCCATGTCCCTATTCTACCGCGACATCGGAAGTATTTACGTTTCCGTGTGGGACGGAGGGATTTCCAGTTCAAAGTACTGCCTTTCGGCCTACGTTCAGCCCCTCGCGTCTTCACGAAGGTGTTGGCTCCTCTGGTAGCTTATCTACGGCTTCAGGGTGTACAGATTTTTCCTTACCTGGACTACTGTCTCCTAAAATCTCAGTCTTGTACACAGCTGCTTCAGGACACTCGCCTTTGCCAGAAGGTGTTTCGCTCCCTCGGTCTATCCATCAACGTGGCCAAGTCCCAATTACATCCAGCAACCTGCAAGAACTTTTTAGGGGCCACGTTAAATACGGCTCTAGCAAAAGCATTTGTATATCAGGAACGACAACAACAAAAGATTCTTCAATTGGTGTCTCTCTTGCGCGCAAGATAGTCCGTTTCTGTCTGACTATTAAAATCATTTCTAGGAATAGCGCCATCGTGCTTTGCATTGATCCCAAATTGCAGATTACGGACACGTCCCATTCAAGAGGAACTACATGGACAGTGGCGCCAGGTCACCGGTTCCTTCAACGACATAGTCTGTGTCACCGCCTGCATGAGAGCGGCCCTCAAATGGTGGGCGAGGCCATCCAATCTTTCGACAGGGTTGTCGTTCCTTTCCATCACTCCAGAACTGACTCTGACGACGGACGCCTCGTTGGAAGGATGGGGTGCTCATCTTCAAGGCCTGTCTATAAAAGGCAAGTGGACTTTGCCTCAGAGAGCCTGATGGCCATTTTTATGGCGCTCAAGTCCTTTCATCTCTTGATCCAAGGAGAGGCAGTCCTTATTCAGACGGACAACACAACCAGCATGCATTATATAAACAAGCAGGGCGGAACAAAGTCACCAATTTTGTCGCATCTGGCGCAGTCGATCTGAGACTGGGCTGTGAGTCATCAAGTCACTCTCACCGCAGTCCATCTACCAGGAGTTTCCAACATCCTAGCGGATTCCCTCAGCAGGTCCACGTCATCGACCCACGAGTGGGAGTTGCACCATCAATCACTCAAACTGATTTTTCGGAGCTGGGGGCATCCACTGCTAGATCTCTTTGCTACACCACAGAACCGGAAATGCCCCTCTTATGCAAGCTGGCATCCCTACCGAGGATCACAGGGCAATGCCCTTTTGATGAATTGGTGCAATCTCTTTGCTTACGCTTTTCCTCCAATCCCTCTGGTGCCTCGGGTATTGTGGAAAATGCGGAGACAGCTTTGTCACATTCTTCTGATTGCCCCCAGATGGCATCGTCAGGTTAGGTTTTCAGAGCTACTTCTTCTATCTTTGTCCTCAGGTGGACCTTCTCACGATGAACAGGGGTCAGATCTGCCATCCAGACCCCTCCTCTCTGAACTTGTCAGCTTGGAACCTGAGCACCTTGAATTTGCACGCCTAGCCATCCCACCAGACTGTAGAGACATACTCGCACAGGCTAGAGCTCCGTCAACGGTTAAAACCTATAAACTTAAATGGAAGAGATTCTGCCATTGGTGCGTAGCTGCTGGGTTCCATCCCATTCATTCCACGCCTGCGCAGCTCCTTCCATTCTTTCTACAACTTGCTCAGTCTGGACTCTCGCATTCAACTTTGAGAGTTTTTCTGGCGGCAATTTCCCGCTTCCGTCAGGATGGCGTCACTTCCCTTTGTTCTTCCATAATAATACGCCAATTTTTCTAAGGATTATTTCGCAAGTTCCCACCAATTCGACGCCCTCCTCCTACTTGGCACCTTAACATCGTGTTGTCACAACTTATGAAAGCCCCTTTCAAACCTATACACAAGGCAGACTTGAAGTTTCTCACTTGAAAGGTTGCTCTTCTCCTTGCGCTGACATATTCTCGTCGCATAAGTGATATACATGCCTTCACTATAAATCCTCCATTTCTGCAGTTTCAACCTGATTGTGTAGTGCTTCGTACTAATCCCACGTTCCTGCCTAAGGTGCCTTCAGATTTCCACATCAACGAACCTGTTCTCCTGAAGACTTTCCACAGTCTCCAGCGGAGCAGCGTTTGCACTCCTTGGACATTAAAAGGTGCTAAAAGTTTTACATCAGCAGAACAGCCCCTTTTAGTAAAGCTGATCAACTGTTCATAGCTTATGGACGATTCCACAAGGGATGTCCAGTTACCAAACCTACAATTGCTCTTTGGGTTTCCTCGGCCATCGCTTTCTGCCATCAACAGGCAGGCAAGCCTCTTCAGTTTTCAGTAAGGGCTCATTCGACCAGAGCGATGTCGTCTTCAACTACCCTGTTCGCCGGTGTGCCGCTGCATCAGATCTGCAGAGCAGCCACGTGGTCAAGCAGGCACACGTTTACGAAACATTACTGCCTGGGTGCCATCAACGAAGCAGACACTGCAGTGGGACAGGCTGTGCTTCGCAATCTTTTTCAATAAGATGAGCCTCTGTTTTCCCTCCTCCATTATGGTTTGCCTTATTATTGTATGTTTTGGATGACTATACGCATATTGGTTTTATAGGTCTATGCATGTGTATCATGACTGGGAAGTTTTTTTCCGATATTACTGCTTTCTATTCTATATTCAAGCATGTGATCTATGAAAGACACCCTAATACTGGAGAAGAACAATTGTTACTTACCTGTAAACAGGTGGTTCTCCAGTATTGGTGTCTTTCATAGATTCACATGCGACCCACCCTCCTCCCCTCAGAGGCTCTCTTCTCCTCATACACTCTGTGGTCACTCTTGTGCTACGAAAATCTGAGGTGTTGAGCTCTGAGGAGAAGGTTCTGGAGGTCTGCTGGCACCTGATTGGCTACAGTTCGGACCAACATAATGACAGAAATAGGCTACAAGTGTTTTTTCTCTATTCATGGTTTCCTATGAGGAATTATGTCTAGGCATTTACTGCTTGTTTTTTCTAATATGTATTTCATCTGTTATGTTTTACATATTATTGGTATATTATTGCTATTTTATTTACCATGGGACTCCCACTCCAACGACGGTGAATATTCAAGCATGTGAATCTATGAAAGACACCAATACTGGAGAACCACCTGTTTACAGGTAAGTAACAATTGTTCTACCTGACTATGGTTACCCCAGAATTTTTTGGCTAGTGTTTATCTGGTTTTCGACTTAGTTGGCCTGGAATCCTGCTAATCAGGGCCCCAGGCTATCTGTTCTCTCTTTAAAATTGACTCCATGTACCCTAAGTACATCTCCAATTGGATACTGGGTCACCTTATGAGCCCCTGTACAATGTACTATAGGTACCCAGGGCATAGGTGCATCCAAGGCCTACCAGGGGCTGCAGCATGTATTATGCCACCCCTGGCTGGCCACCCAAATTGACACAACTGGCTGATCACTCAGCTGGGGCAAGGTGGTGTAATCACCCCTTGCTTAGATATAGTATACCTATGTCTAAACCTATATCTGGACACATATGCACCTATAAGTCACTTGTATGGCAGGTCTTAACAATCCTGGAGGCAGAGTGCTTGGTTTTATGTGAGATGGTGCTCCAGCATGAGCTGAGCCTGTCTGCAGCTTTCGGAACCATGTCCTTATAGCTGTTCTAGGATATTGCCATACCATATACCCTTTTGCCCAGGCCTCCCCTCCCGGTTAAATGCTAACTATGGTTTGGCTTTATCAAAACATGTCGTGTTAGGTGTCATATGCTTTGGAATACTACCCCCTCGCCAGTCCTGGCGACGGGATAGCAGTCCACCCTTCTAGAGGGAGAAGAGATGTTACTTACCTTAAACGCGGTTAAAATCAACCAGAGCCTCAGCATCACAAAATGGATGCTGCTGCCACAGACACAAGTCTGGCCTCCTGCTGCTGACCGAAACACCGGCAGGGGAGGCCTGGGCAAAAGGCTTCCTGTCACAGGGAGGTGCTAGCACCACCCAGACAGGAGATAGTGGATTGGGGCAGGGAGGGCTGAATGAAACTAGACACTGCCTGGGGCACACAAGGTGTCCCATGCATAGCCCAGCTCAAACCTGTGCTGGGGCACTCCAGTCCCAGCTCTGGCACGAAACTGGACTTAGGGAAAGGGGTGTAACCACCCCCTTCCTGGGTCTCACCCATAGGGGGGACCTAGCAGGTGATCCAGCCCCTTGATTTGGAATAAAGGTAGGAGCTGTGCCCTTAGACTTTAGATCATCCTGACTGAAACTTTGATATGAAACTCTGGACCCTTCGACATCCTACTCGAGGTAGAAGACTGAAGAATCTCCCTTGTGGTCAAGGAGTGACCACCCTGCACAAGCAGGCACCATCAGCGCTCAAAGGTTCTCTTTGTTGTTGCTCCCGCTGGAGCTCGGACAACAGAGACCGACAAGAACTGGGCTCCCAGACATCCAACAGCCCGATCCACAGCCCCAGCAAAGCTGAGACCCGTGGAGGTGACGTGAGACGTGGGAGCGGCCATCTTGGGAAGCCAGCAAAGTGCTTCCTGTGCAGCTCCCGAGGCACCCTCGAAGCTGTGCATTGGGGATTGAGAAGCCCCAGCCCGAGCAGCCTTTGCACCGAAGATCACCTCTCCACACTCACCGAGTGCTGCGTGGGGCCCTTTTGCATTTTCCTGCTTGACGTGTCTGTACGGTCACTTGCCCATTGGCTAGTGGCCTCTGTGACGATGAAAATTGCAAAAAACACAGTTGATGGACAAAATGTAGAACAATGTCATACATTCACCCCAGTACAAGGATCTGGGCCTAAATCCATCGTTTTTTTGCACTCCACACCACCCTGGGTTACACACTGGCTATAACATGTGACGATGTATGTATGTATGTATGTATGTATGTTCTTATATAGCGCTCGACTTACCCTTGGGCATCTTGGCGCTTGCCTTGGGAACCCGTCCTGGCTCTTTCCCTGTGAGATAACCCGTACTGGGCATCCCCAGGGTGAAAGCCAGGCATCCCGCCGCGGGGGGCCGTAGTGGAGATTAAGCAAGCTATTGCCCAGAGTTGCAGAGTGTGAACCCGTGATTCGAGTAGGCACCGAAGTGAGAATTATCAAGTCCGTGGACACTTGGGCTCAGACCCTGCCGCGTCGGGAATTGAACCCTGGTCCCGGGTCTGACCTCTGCTTCAGGGTATGCCTGCTCTAACCAGTGAGCCACACTTGAACCTACGAATTTTCACTGCTGCTCTGGTTGCACCAGACTGGCCCTTGCTCCCCTGAAAAGGAGCAGCCGATCAGACCTTGCTCATCTGATCCAGAAGCCATCTCCAATTCCTGCTTGGGTTGCATTTGCCAAGGCCTGTTGACTCTGATTCGAGAGCCAACACCGCCGACAGCGAGAACCTTTGTGGGACAGTCCGTGTCGTCGATCCCTCCTGGTCCACGTGGCAGCGGAGACAAACTTCACGACAGCACCTGATCGCAACCCGACATTGCCTGGGTCCTTCCTGGTTCCTTCCTGGTCACTGGCTAGTGACCCAGACTCTGTCCCCTCTGCTTTCAGGTACTCTACATCTTCGATCCACCCTTGGATCCAACCGGACTCTTCTCTCCTGGTCGCCTGCAGCATCTTTTCACCAAGGCTCCATAGAACTTCACGACGAAACCCGACGCACTTTGACACCTATGCACCGCTTCCTGTGGGTGAGGTAACAAAGCTACTATGGTGCCCCTGTAGAGATTTACATCCCTAGTGTCCTAGTTTTAAGTGGCTAAGTTCTAGTCCAGTCGGAAGACTTCCAAATCTGTAACTTTCTAACTTTTATGCACCATTGACTTCTATTGGTGCACGCGTGTGCCTATTGACACTGCACCTGCATCCTGTGGGCCTCCCCCGACCTAACTTCGGTTAGTCCAGTGTAGCCCCGGCGATTCCCAAGGCCCTAGACCTTTCCATTGTTCGTGACGTGGTTCTTATACCACTATTTTAGTATATGGTTTGAGTGGCCACCAGGGCCTATCCATATTTGTGCAACTTTTGTATGTTATATGAAGTACTTTGTTTAACGCTTGTGCTTCTGCCCTCATAAAGAGTGCCGAGGATTATTCTAGTAATAAATACATATATTTTATAATATTTAACTTGTGTGGTGTCCTTTCATTTGGTATTAAAGGGATTGCATATGGTAAAACAACTGGCTTCACATGCCCTCTTGAGTTTAGCCTAAGACTGCGTTTGTCCATATTACCAATAGGATAGCTGGTCTATAAGGTTGACTTACAACCAATCTCCATAAAGGTCGTTTGGACTGGTGCAAGGTGCTCACTAGAATAGTGAACATCATATACCAGGCCAACTTCTCACATGCTCTAAGCTTCAAGAGTCTAGTTTGAGGACTTTGATGTGGTGGCTAGCGTAAATGATGTATGTGGAGAAAATGGAGAAGTGAAGTATAACAATTTGTGGATCAATGAATATGCCAAGGATGAGGAACTGAACTTAGTTGAAAAAAAATACCTTGTGAAAGGTTTGCCCAATATCAAAAGTCTTGTTGGTACTTTGCATTCATTTGCACAAGTTGCATCTGAGTTGTCCACTTACGGTGAATTATTGTTTCGTAATGACAAATGTATGCCACCTGTGAATTTGCGGAACCGACTCCTTGAATAGTGTCATCAGGGACATATGGAAATGACTGCGTTGAAAAGTAAAAAATGCGGACATTACTGGTGGCCAGGGGTGGATGCTGAGGCTAATTGCCTTGTATGACAGTGAGATGTGTGTAAAGTTGCAATAAAAATGACAAGACCCAGGTACCCCCATGCAAGTAACTCCATGGCCAGAATGTGCCTGGCAAAAGGTGGAGTTCGACACTACAGAACCCTTGAAGAATTTACCAGAAATGCATGATTTGCAATGGTACTTTTAGATTATCATTCAAAGTGGCCAGGGGTGAAGTTTGTGGAAGGCGTAAACACTTGCGCTGTGATTGAATTCTTCATGGAAGCATTTAGTAGAGAAGCTTCCCTGATGAATTGATTACAGACAATTTCTCAAGACTCATAGGATAAGGCAGGAACGTACAGCCTTATATGACCCGCAATGCAATAGTTTGGTTGACCGATTTAATTGTTATTTGAAGTAAAGTATTAATTTGCCAATGGTTGGAAACATTCCCTTCATCGTATCTCTTTGTGAAATATTGTGAACATATTGAATCACGCCACACACGGTCACAAGCGTATCACCCATTATTTTGATGAAAGGGAGACAACCCACTTCCTTGATCTGCGCATGGTGGTTCAAGATCTAATTTTCTGAAAACAAGGTGATGAATGAGCAAGATATGAATTAAGTCAGAAGAGTGTGTAAAAAGCAGTGCCAGTCAAAAAACAATATGGCATGGCACATAAAGTTACTTCGTGCAACACAGCTATGGGTGACTTTGTGAGAATAAGATGGGGTAAAAGAATGAGTAAAGAATAATGCTTGTTTCATTGTTACTTTTAGATACCCCTGACAAAGGGCTTGAAATTGCCTGAAATGCCCGAAATGCATTGGGTTAATAAAAAACTGCTTCTGATGAACGTTTTCCTCTGTACTTATTCTTGGAAAAATGTCCGGAGGGACCAACTGGAACATGAGAAACCTTAGGAAATTAGCTGGATACCTTGCATGTGGAATCAAACAGAAGGATCCGTGAGCAAAACAGGATGAAAGAAAGGAAAACCAGGATTAAAATTGTATAAACTGAGGAATTGTGCAAGGAGCATTTTGCTGTGCCACTGGATTAGGGGCGGAGAGTCGCCCCAGCATATAGTGATTTAGTATTCAGGTGCCACCAGGGCAAGACATTATATCCGTGAGCATGCAACATAGAACAAATATTGCGGACCAATAATGAAGAATTATTAATAAAAGAGGTGTGCATTCCCTATCATTGAAAATATGAGGAGGCACACACAGAGAAGGCTCTTGAAAGTCTGAAGTGGGGAGAGGAGTTGGCCTAACAGCTAATCACATTAAATAAATAAATAAAATAGGGCGTCGACCTTAACCCCTCTACTGCACCGGTGATTTTGCGGAAGTGCGGCACTTCCGCAAAACAGGCAGGGCTGCGTCGGCCATTGGCCGACGGCAGCACCAGCTAAATAGCCAATGGCCGACGGCAGCACTTAAAGAGTTAAATCTGGGAAACTGGGTTCGAGTCTCGGCAATGACGCTGAACATCCCGTGATTCTGGGCAAATCACTTAATCTCCCCGTGCCTCACAAAAATGAATGTTTGTCCTCGGGCACAAGTTCTAAAAAAAAGAAGTGGGGGACTCTATGACCGGAAGTGACGTCACGACAGGAAGTGACGTCACGAAAGGTGGCTTGCACCATCGGGCTCATTGCTTCCCCTCGCTCACACCTTAGATGCTATTGCATCTGAGAAGTCAGCGCGTGAGCAGCGTGCTGTGAGCTCCGATCTCATCCCAGAGAGGCCAAACAGTGAAGTCCAGCTGTTTGACAGGGGGGACGGCGTCCACCCGGTAAAAAGAGTGGGGGGACACCGTCCACCCGCGTGGTACCCCGACTCGAGCCCTGTGTGTCCTCATGTAACGTAACTGGTGCAATGTACAGCGCTCCCTGTTAAAAAAAAAAGCATTTACAATGCAATAGGTCTCGCAGCATTAAAGTTGGAGTTACTGGCATTGTAAATGACAATGCTTTGCATTAATTTTTTTTTTTTAATTTGCAATTGGTATATAAACATTGTTTGTGAATGGTTAGCCGTTGCTTATGCTAAGCAAAGTTGGCAGTAATATAGAGTGCTAGTCTTGCTTATTCTAAGCATGCTGATTTAAACAAGACTTATTGCATTGCAAATGCTTTGGTGAATAACTTTTGTGAAGATTATGTTTATTGTATTTTATTGTGACGAAAATCCAAGAACAGAAGTGAAATATTAACATCTTTTTGTGACATTTGTAATAAAGCTTGAAACATTGAGAGAACATATTTAAACCAGTTATTGTTGAATGGTTGCAAAGATTGATGCTGTGGTGGCGCTGAGTGATGCTGTGGCATTCAGTGATGCGGTGGTAGCTCAAAGTGATGTTGTGGTGCCCCTAAGTGATGCTGTGGTGTTGCTGAGTGATGCTGTGATAGATAGATAGAGTGAGTGCGATAGATAAATAGAGTGAGGGCGATAGATAGAGGGAGGGCGATAGATAGATAGAGGGAGGACGATAGAGGGAGGGCGATAGATAGATAGATAGATAGATAGATAGATAGATAGATAGATAGATAGATAGATAGATAGATAGATAGATAGATAGATAGATAGATAGATAGAGTGAGGGCGATAGGGCGATAGAGAGATAGACAGATAGATAGAGTGAGGGCGATGGATAGGTAGATAGAGTGGGGACGATAGATAGAGTGAGTGCGATAGATAGACAGAGTGAGGACAATAGATAGATAGACAGATAAAGTGTATTTATGTTGCATTGAGTAGAGTGTAAGTATGAAGTGTGTAATTATATGGCACTGAGTGGTATTATGTGGAGTGTACTTATGTTGCATTGAGAAGAGTGTAATTATGTGGTGTGTAATCATGTGGCACTGAATGGCGATATGGGGAGTGTATGTTGTATTCAGTAGAGTGTAATTTTGTGCCGTGTAATTATGTGGCACTGAGTGGTATTTGGAGTGTATGTTGCATTGAGTGCAGTGTTATTATGTGGCATGTAATTATGTGGCACTGGGTGGTATTTGGAGTGTATGTTGCATTGAATGCAGTGTAATTATGTGGCGTGTAATTATGTGGCACTGAGTGGTATTTGGAGCGTATGTTGCGTTGAGCGCAGTGTAATTATATAGCATATAATTATGTGGCACTGAGTGGCATTGTGCGGAGCGTGTGTTGCATTGAGTAGAGTGTAATTATGTGGTGTGTAATTATGTGGCACTGAGTGGTATTTGGAGTGTATGTTGCATTGAGTGCAGTGTAATTATGTTGCATATAACTATGTGGCACTGAGTGGTATTTGGAGTGTATGTTGCATTGAGTGCTGTGTAATTGTGTGGTGTGTAATTATGTGGCACTGAGTGGGATTTGGAGTGTATGTTGCATTGAGTGCAGTGTAATTATGTGGTGTGTAATTATGTGGCACTGAGTGGTATTTTGGAGTGTATGTTCCATTGCAGTGTGTGTGAGGGTGCAGAGTGTGAGGGTGCAGAGTGTGTGAGGGTGCAGAGTGTGTGAGGGTGCAGAGTGTGTGAGGGTGCAGTGTGTGTGAGGGTGCAGTGTATGGTGCTTGTTCCAATGGCACCTGCAAAGGGAGTATTTGCACGTATGGTCACTCATGGCCTCATATTCCATGCAACTGAATGTAAAAGTGTGACTGCCTTATAGAAGTACAAATATGCAAAGAGGGGCCTAAGTGAAAGAGTCTTTAAGTCAGATACCCTGGAATCTTCAAACAGATAGACTGCTGGAAGTTATTTACTGGGAGATGCAAAGGGAAACCTAAAAGGTTATATCAGGATTCACCACAAATTGTAGATGAGGAAAGATGTGTGTGAGTCGAATACAGACCATAGCTGTTTAAATGTATTTGCTGCCTAAAAATTCAGGAATGTTGAAAAG
This sequence comes from Lissotriton vulgaris, assembly GCF_964263255.1. Lineage (NCBI taxonomy): Eukaryota > Metazoa > Chordata > Amphibia > Caudata > Salamandridae > Lissotriton > Lissotriton vulgaris. Next base: position 585,546,959 of record NC_141697.1, on the reverse strand, counting down.
AAACACAAGTAGAGTTTAATGGGGTTTTCTCATTCTTCTTGAAATTTACCTCAGGAATATTATTATATTGCACTGTTGTTCCTGCAGATTTGACTTCTTTTCCCCTCAGAAACTCGGAAATGTTTTTGCAGTTTTTTATCCTTAGATTTCATTGACCTCCAATTATTACAATTAAACCAAAGTACACTGTCTGATGGGCAGACTAGATGCTTTAGGCACAGCCGATGGTTATTTATTTGTGAAAAGTGAGATGTCAAACAAAAAATTACACTAAGTGGCTAACTTTTTTTTTTGTAAGGTGTTTTATCTCCTTTATAGATGTTCTATCTGAGGACATCACAAACGGAAACAATGCAAGATGCATACACTCTAAAATGCTGTGAACGGTAGAGGCTCCTTTGCTTTCCACACCTATTGGGTAGATCGTTGAGACTTCAAATAAAAGTAATCCGAGAAGTTTCTGAATACGAAGTGCTCACAAGTGTGACCCGACACGCTCTTTGTTAAGACTTCCTAGTACACATGACCCTATTCAAACATTCCACAGTGAGTGCTCCAATCAAGGAGCTTCGGGTCGAAAGACAGAACATAAATGTACTATGTCATCCTTATATGAATGCTTTCAAGTTGCAGAAAAACACAATTTGTATAGAAATATGGAACAAAATAGTATACTGGTTAAAGCGCAGAATAAAAGAATTAAAGACCCCACGTGGGCTGGGCAGAATCACTCCTTTCCAGTGTTTCGAGAAGAAAAACAACCCACACGTGGAGCACTCCCTCCGTATTCTCGGGAACTTGTTTGTGCTGTCAGGTGTGAGTCACTGCTGTTAAAAAAGTTATAACCGAGTATGCGTGGTACACACGAGGAGGGGATTGCAGTCCGGTCACGGAGAGCCTTGTTGGGGGATATCCCATGTACCCTAATCCCAGAGAGATGAAAGTTATCAAAGACCAGGCTACCCAGAACAAGGAGCAGTAATGTCTTATTCTGGAATAAACTGCTTGCTAAAGAGAAGATGATGGACTGAGCATTGAAACTTTTCAGGCACTCAACCCCATGTGACTCTTAGATCTGGGTAAACCCATCATTGTTATTCTGCTCACTTTGCTACCCCAGCTCAAACCCAGCATAACAGTCGTGACCCTGTTCCTCATGAGAACAGTCCAGCCCGGTTCTCCCTGGACAAGAAACAAGCATCCTAGGACCGATTTCATCAGAAAGGTTAGCTTGAATTCAGTCAGTTATATGTGTGAACAGCTATCCATCTAGTAACAGTCTTGGTGGTATCAGAAAGGGAGAAACAGTATTTTGAAATGATATTGTTGAGACATCTCTTCCTGCGCAAAGTGAGGTCAGTGCCCACTATCTATGCTAAACCCTTATTTGTTCAGAGCAAATTCTCCAACAACAGGTTAAAATCAGGTGATGGGACAGTTTGGTCAGTCCGTGCCACCATAATGTATTTAAGCATCCTGGCTCCCAAAATTGCCCCTCTTGATCGCTGCAACTCAAAGGGATGCTTACTGAGCCTCCTGCAAAAGTCCTTCCACGGCTGTGCAAGCATACCGCTCCCAGGTGCATGGCTACGCAAAGCTAAAAAGCGTAGCATGTTCGAGACAGCGTTTAACCCCACCCTCTGCTCTACAAGTTGTTTCTAACCTCGGATCATGACAGGAAAGTGAAAATGCAATTGAAAGTACATTTTCTAACTGTGTCAGCAGAGAAGACTACGGCCCTAAATACGTAAAGCTTTCCAGTTTCGCTGTCAACCGTAGCACGATTGCCTATGCTCATGGTTTCACCGCGCTAATGATTCAGGTCACAGTCTGTGGCTGCCGCAGGAACCTCTCGAGGTCGAAGCTGCCGCCAGAACTAGGAGCTCCATAAGCCCCTCGGGCCGCCCCGCTTCCGCCGTCTTCCATCAGCCCGAAAACGTGTACCGACCTGGCCGCCGCCTCAACTGTCAACCGCTTCACCTGGAGCGACCAGTATGCAGCCAATCGACTCTTGCTATGTCATGGGACACGCTCATCACGGGACTTGGGGCCAACCAGAGTCACGGGATTTTGGGCTAACCACTACACAGGCAACTTGGGAAACCAGGAAAACAAAAACGTAGCGTCATCTCTACGAACCCCCAATCGATTTAAAATCGAATCTTTTAACTTGGGAATTAACTTCTGTTCTGCTTTATCAAACCACAAATGAATTTAGTATGCTTCTTAAAAACTCCGTCAAGTATAATAGACTTGTTTACGCTTCGATAGTCGCAAAGTCTCAAACAAGCTTAGTATCCGGGCTGGGAGGAGTGGGAGGGCGGGGGCTGCCTGCGCATGCGCAACATTTTAAAGTTTCGCTTTGAGGTCGGAGCGCGAGCCCGGAGCGACAGCGAAGTGCCGTACCGTACCTGAAGTCCCGGGGCCCAGGAGGGGGCCCGGGCGAAGACCAGCGCACGTGGACACCGACTTGTACTTAGGAGCTCTTTATTATTATCTCTTGCTTGGTCCCCGTCCCTACTCTAACTGCCCTTTCCTGTTCCTGACCCCACCTCTTCCCCTCAGCCCACCTAGTTCCTCCCACCCCAACTACTAGACCGTCAACAATACAACATCTCCCCCCTTCTTAACAAAATAGCAAAGTGAACTTAGTCCATTTCAACAATCAGTCTTTTTGGAGGCTGTACCTGGCGTCGTGGGCGACCCGAGGTGGTCACAGCAGTCTCGACCACGGGGTATGGTTCCGGGCGGGGTGCCGAGTCAGGCGCGCTTGCCTCGGGGTGCTCAGCGTTCTCCGGCACGGAGGCAGGGGGCGTGCAGTCACGCTTCTCAGGAGGGCATTTCTTAAAGTGGGAAGCGTTTCGAGTGACCCGCCTGTTTTCTGACTCTGCAGTCACCATTGTGCCTTTCTGCTGCACCACTGTAAGAGGTTCGTTTCTGAAACGACAGTCAGTTTTCTGGCGCTGTTCTTGTTTGACAAGGACTCTGTCGCCCTCCTTGAGAGAAGGGGATCGGGCCCTCCGTTTAAAATCCGCATGTTCCTTCATCTTCTCTTTGTTATATCGATCGGTTGCAGCCATGTCTTCGATCTGATGGTCTGAGAGGGGCTTCTTCAGTGCACCTTCCCAGGTTGGGATCCGAGTTCTGGGTGTCCTCCCGAGCATGAGAGTGGCAGGGCAGACACCCGTCGTGGAGTGGGGAGTGGTTCGGTATGCACAGAGGACTTCATTCAATGCTGCTTGCAGGTCCCTTTTTTCAGCCGTGGCCCGTTGGAAGGTCTTCTTGATGGTGGACATGAAGCGTTCGACAGTTCCATTGGCTTGAGGCCAGAGCGGGGTGACCCTGCGGTGTTGGAAATCCATCTGCTTCGCGAAGTCACTGAATTCGTGCCCGTTGAACGGGGGCCCATTGTCCGTTTTGATGATTCTGGGAACACCCCAGGTTGCGAAGACTTCCTCCAGCACTTTAAGGGTACAGGCGGCATTGGTGGACGGGATGAATTGAGCCACTGGAAACCGTGAATATTCATCTACAATGGCGATCACATATTTCCCTGACTGCAGGGGCCCGTAGAAATCCATTGCAACTTCCTGCCATACACCGTCAGGTAGCGGGGTCATTTGGAGCGGTGCTGGTGGCGTGCTGGGACCAGTTAGCTGACAGGGATGACAGTCTTTGAGAGTGGCTTCGACTATCTGGTCTAGCGCAGGAAACCAGACGCGCTCCCGGAGTGCTCTCTTGGTGGAGACGACCCCACGATGACCTTCGTGAGCTAGATCAACTACGCCTTGTCTGAGGGTGGCCGGGATGACTATGCGGTGGTCTCTTAGAAGAAGGCCATCTTCAGTGATTGAAAGTTCATCAGCAACGTGTCGGAACGCTTGGAGTTCACTTCTGACCTCGGAGTTTTCTTCGTCATCTTGCGGATGATGTCTCCACCTGTTGGACAGTATGCGCTTCATCACGATCTGCAGGACGGCGTCTTTGTTGGTTGCTTCGCGGATGGTGTCCATTGGTATGGCTGGAGGGCGAGCATGGTTCGAGACGAAGTGGATGTATTCTTCGGCTATGGATGAAGTCGGTGCTGGAGAGTCTTGGGGGTGGCGAGACATGTAGTCAGCAGGGTTGTCACCCTTCCCCGGTTTGTGAATGATTGTAAAGGTGTATTCCTGCAGCCGGAGGCCCCACCGCTCAATCCTGGGGGGCATCTTGCTCTTCGGGTTACCGTATATTGTCACGAGTGCCTGATGGTCGGTAATGAGCGTGAAGTGCTTCCCGTAGATGAAGATGTGAAAGTGCTCACACGCCCATACGACCGCCAGGCTCTCCTTCTCAGGCTGAGAGTACTTCCTTTCCGGGTCCGTGAGGCTGCGGCTGGCGTAGGCGATTATTCTCCGTTGGTCAGAATCGTCGTCATATTGAGCCAGGATTGCACCCAGGCCTACGGGACTGGCGTCTACGGTGATCTCTGTTTTGCGTTTGGGGTTGAAGTAGGACAGACAGTCGGATGATTCAACTGCCCGTTTAATGTCTCTAAAGGCACGCTCGCAGTCTGAGGTCCACTCAAAGGGCTGGTTGGATTTCGTGAGGAGTCTCAGAGGATGACTTATTGTGGCGTAGTCGCGGATGTAACGAGCACAGTAGCTCGCCATCCCAAGAAAGGAGCGTAGATCGTTTACATCCTCAGGGCTCTTGGTATTGTTGAGCACAGCCACCTTGTCGGGATCTGGTCTCATGCCGTTGGATGAGAAAATGTGTCCAAAGAATTTCAGTGTCGATTGGTGAAACTCGCACTTGTCCTTATTGAGAGTCAGGTTTGCATCTAGCAGGGCCCTGCAGACGCGGTCAAGGGCGATGTCGTGCTCTCGAAGATTGGCGCCATACACCAGAATGTCATCGCTGTAGTTAAGAGAATTTGGAATGTGGTGGATGATAAGTCGAATTGTCTCTTGGAAAAGTTCAGCTGCTGAGGACACACCAAAACTGAGGCGTTTGTATCGGAAGAGGCCGAGGTGTGTGGCGAACGTGGTGATGGAGCGAGAGTCGTCATCTAGCTCGAGCTGGTGATATCCCTTGTTGAGGTCTAGCTTGGAAAAGACCGTGGCTCCATTGAGGGCTGTAATCATATCGCTCAGGTGTGGGCCGGGGTGTCTCTCCCTTTCGATTGCTGTATTCGGGAGGCGCATGTCTACGCATAGACGGACTTTCTCGGGGGTCCCTTTTTTTGGCACGACAACCACCGGGGACACCCAGGGAGTGGGTCCTTCAGTGCGTTCTATGATGTCGGCATCCAGAAGGTCTTGCAGCTCTTGGGCCACCGCGGCTTGCAGGTGAAACGGCACTCGCCGTGGATGTTGAGCAACGGGCTTGATTCGCTCGTTGATATGCAGGTGTACTTGTCGGCCTTTTAGTTTGCCCAAGCCCTTGAAGAGGGCAGGGTACTTCACGACATAGTTGGAGCCGTCGTTTATGTTGAAGAGAATGTGAACAAGGCGTAGGCGCTCAGCAGTCGGAAGACTTAGTAGGCAGTCGGCGTCTGGTCCCTTGATAACGTGAATGACGGCGGGAATGGTGATATCGCCGTGAGTGAGGGTGGTGTCGAACTTCCCCAGGCATGGGAGTGGTTTCCTCGCCATCCATGTGTATACTCGAACGGGTGCAAAGCGCAGGTGAGGCTTGGGAACCATGCGCTCGTGCTCAGCAACAGATATGTAATTGAGAGAGGCACCGCTGTCCATGACGAACTTTGCTGCATGATTGCCCACCATGATGTCAAGCCGGGGGTAGCGTTTGAGTTGGTCGTTGTCAGCGATGTTGACATACTCGGTGGTGTAGCCCGATCTCCTGGAGGAGGAGGATCTGGATTCTCTCGAAGGGGATCGGCGATCCCATCTGGACCGTCTGGACTCGCGACTGGAGTGAGATGACGCTGGGGAGTGAGCAGGTTCATCCTGAACGGCTCTGGCGTGGTGCCGCTTGGTTTCTGTTCTTGAAGATCTCGGCTGGCTGGTGCGCCGATCAGCACCGCTACGTTGTTCTCGGTGATACTCGCTACACATGACCTCAAAGTGGTTGGATCTGCCGCACTTTCGACAGCGTTGGCCCATGGCAGGGCACGAGTCAATGTGAGGGTAATCATACCCGCACCTGTAGCATCGTCTTGTGCGTTCGGGTCGTCGGTCTCTCCTCTCTGAGTCTCTGGGCCGGTAGTCTGTCCGGCGTCTAGGTGAGAATTTGGATCGGCGTGATCGGTCTCGTGGGTTGCCTCGGTAGGCCTGTCGGCCGTGTCGGCGGTCGGAGACGCGGTTGGCATGTTCTCGGCTAGTGCTGGGTTTAACTTCGATTTCTGCTGCATTTTCTTCAGCTTGATCATATATTCGTGAGTTCTCCTCGATTTCTGCCAGCTCTTGTGGCTTCCTTAGTAGTCTTCGTCTCAGCGACTCTGAATGGCACCCCGAGATGATTTGAGACTTGATGGCCGCGTCTGGGGAGAAGTTTGTGAAGTCGCAGTACTGGGACTGACGCCTTAGCCGGTGTATGAAAGACGTTAGTGGCTCATCTTTGTCCTGGTGCTGTTGGTGAAACTTGTGTCTCTCATAATCAACGTTTCGTTTGTGCAAGAAACGGTTGTTCAGTATGTCCTTTACCTTGACATAGGTGTCGCCATCAGTGGTCGGGATCTCTCGCACTATCTTGCTGATCTCGCGCCCTCCTAGATTGCGGAGAGTAATTATTTTGTCCTCGTCTGACTCGATCCTGGAGCCCTTGACATAGTCTTCAAAATCCTCCAACCACTCCTGCCACTTGAGGCCCATGCTGCTCCCAGTCGTGACTGTTAGGGGTTCTGGCGCTCGCAGATGCGTGCCCTTGATCTCCTTTCCAGCGGGAGCATCCTGCGCGCGATTGTTGGACATCCTGAGGAGGTGGGTTCACTCCTGACTCTTGACTCTGGGCACAGGGGCGGGCGTCCGCTCCCTTCACTTCTGGTGTTTGTCGGTAAATGTGTAGATGCCAATGCTTGTTCGCTGCGCCTTGCTGTTGTTTCTTTGCCAATGCTTGTTTGTTGCTGTGCTCCACGGGCACTGTTCGCTAGTTGGTGGCGCTTGATGGTGTCCTTTTGGTGTCGCCAGGGCTTGTTTAGAGAGTCTGCCTGACTCAAAGATGGCCGCCCTCCGTTTTCACAGGGCTTGTCCCTAGAGTTGCCTGACCCTGTAATGGCCGCCTCCTCTGGCACACCACGAGGTTCCTCTCCCTCTCCGGGCACACACATTCAGTATTGGGGAACTCGCAGTGGAGCTGGGCCGACCTCCGCTCTCCCAGCGCGCTCAGGTAAGGACTGCTTGTCCAGCGCTGGTCTCGCGCGTTGCCTGCTGCCTGTCTTGCTTTTGCTGTCCCTGGTCGGGTTAGCGCTGGCTTCTGTGTGAGTCAGCGCGTGTCTGGGGCTCTCCTTTCGCCTCCTCCCGCCTACGCAGCACATCAGGCTCACCTGGGCAGCATCGGAGAGGTCTCCGGTCCCTTGTCGGCGTTGGCGCGCTGTGCGCTCGTCAGCGCGTCTAGCGCGGTCGGTGTTTGGCGCTCTTCTTTCGGCGCCCTGTTCTGCCGTTTTCATGCGCTCCGATTCAGCGCTTCCAGGACACCTCAGCGCTCGCTCGCTGTGTCGCGGTGTTCCTTCTCGACCCTCGTCCACTCGTGAGGGGAGATCCGGCCACTCCTGGGGGGCTCGCTACCGGCGCCGCAGGGGCCACGTTGCAGCGGAGTGCGCTCCACGCTGCAGGACGGGGCGCTCGTGAGGTGGGGGTTTCTTTGTATCCCACCCTCGTCGCCAGCTGTCGTGTCCCACCCACATACACACGTGGACACCGACTTGTACTTAGGAGCTCTTTATTATTATCTCTTGCTTGGTCCCCGTCCCTACTCTAACTGCCCTTTCCTGTTCCTAACCCCACCTCTTCCCCTCAGCCCACCTAGTTCCTCCCACCCCAACTACTAGACCGTCAACAATACAACAACCAGCGGGGAGACTGCGGGACCCCCAAGCCTAAGGGGAGAGCCCCGCTTCTTGCTGGAATGACAAAGGAGCTTGAGTGCTCTGCGAGGCTCCCGAGAAGCCCGAAGCCCAGTTAGGTAAGAGAGAGGAGGGGAGAGGGGGTTGCCTGTATGTGTGTGCCTGCGCGTGTGTGCCTGCGTGTGTGTGTGTATGTGTGTGTGTGTGTGTGTATGTGTGTGTGTGTAAGTGTAAGTGCGTGTTGTCGCCCGATTGTGTGTGTGTATCTGTGTGCATGCACGCGCTTTAGGCTGACTTGGGGGAATGTGGAGGGAGCCGACGTGCGCGTTCACGCAGGCAAATCCAGCACCAGAAGCGCGTGGCATCCTCCTGTCCCTAATTCCCCCGAGACGGACGACTAAAGTTGTCGAACTGGAGCATCCTTCGGATGCAACTCCAGCTCGACCTAAAAAGCCCCCTCCTAGATTAGCGCATGCGCGCTGCACTCTAGGCGAGACCTAAAAAAATGTGGGCCCATCCGAGCCTGTTCTTGCCCCGAGGGCGCAAGTAAAGGCAACAACTGTGAAGTCCATGCAGCACAAGCACCGACGCATCATGAGGCAGGGCCAAATAAGAGAAGCCCTGGAGCGCTCAAACGTTAGTTGATTGTTGAACTCGGCGGGGTGTTTCTCTGCCCTCTGCCTCGATCGTGCCCACTACAGATGCGTACATTTTGTTAATTATTCCAACTTTTTTGTATTTATGTGTTTATGTACTAAGTAAAATATTTAGTGTGTGTACTAAATGAAAGTAAGAAAGTAAGATGTGTTGTAACTCATTTTGTCACATGGACGTTTAAACAGTAGCATCGCTCCAAGATGGCTAACGCATTCACTACCTCGGATGGCGTCATCTGTTGTGTGTGCGTACTTTGCAGTTTCAAACGCCTTGTTCGCGTGCTGCTATGGAGACGGTCGCCTGACGATGGGCGCGGTACATTCTACCGGAAGTTGCTAATGGGTTTTCCGGTGCTGGTTTGGTAGCGGTGCAGCTCAGCGCTGCAGGTATAATGGGACTCCTCACTATCCTGAAGAAGATGAAGCAGAAGGAGCGTGAAGTCCGACTGCTTATGCTGTATCCACCCATGTTGTAGATACCCCGTACATTTTCATTATGGGCTCCGAAACTATAGCTTTCAAAATGCACTGCTGTGTAACTAGGTAGAAGCCGTTGATGTGTCCCATCAAACGAGCAACGTATGTGCTTTTCGGTCAAAAGCGTGCGAAATCTTTTCAACAGTTCTGTGTTTTTCCCCGTAATCCTACATTTGTAGAAACACCTCGTCTGGTCCGAAAATTGGCATCGTTGATGGGAGAGATTCCAATGAAATGTACATCTTTTCATTAGAAATGGCATTTTTTTTTTAACTTTCCCGGAGAAGTTCTGCGCATCTAATGAACTGCTTCCTTACCATGGGCAACTACCATTTAGCCCACGTTGCACGTCATCGTCCCAGTTATTACTTTTTTAGTGGACCCCACCTCTACCGGGAGAGAAAAACTAATGGAGGGAAAAGCCCACCAACACTCTGGTTGCTATAAATCATCTTTTCTTTGAGAAGTCCTGGAACAATTAATTTCAGTTTTTAAAATGTATGCTACGAATCATAAGCGGTGTTTTCATGCACAGAATATGCATGTCCATATAAAACAAAGGATAAAAAAACACGAGTGCTGGGTTGTTTAGTATTCGGTATGTATGTTCGTATTGGCAAATGCTTAACTGGCCGGCCTGCTCAAGAATACTTGATTACAATAACTAAAACCATAGCTTCTTTAAGTCCTGGGTGTAACCCTGGTGTGGAATACCCCAGATTGTCAAGTGTAGGTATTTCTTTGCGCTCTTTAGGTCAGATGGGTGCTCTTTTAGTAATTTTTAAAGCAAGACGGCCAGAATGCTGGGCGGGAGTGTTCCAGTGATCGTGTGCCAGAAGGAAGACCTATCAGACGGTTGGGGTTACCATGGGACAGAGAGGTTAAGATGATTAATAATGTGTGATCATCTGAACAAATAGTAGTTATTTTTTGTTTGGTTTGCTGTATAAACCAGAAGTAGGTTTGGTGCAAGGTTAAATCCAAGGTGATGACACTTGCTGGGTACCAGGACCTGAAGGGAAACTGAATGTGAACGATTTTGATTCGATGAACTACCATAGGGATCTATTGTCCATTGGGCGCCAGCCTCCTAAGTGTTTGAAAAAGGACATGAGTGGAAATGTGATTTCAAATAGTTGAGAAATGATTTGCTCTTGGTTCTGGTAGGAGTTTAGAGGAATTAAGACCAAGGAGGAGACAGATGCAGTGACTACATATTTGCGAGGTGATTGAGGAAAAACACTCTTTCGGACTTGGTAGGGTTGACTGACCAACTAGTAACTTATGGCAGAAAGGCATTCTGCTGTGCATGGCTAAAGTGAGTTTGAATGAAGAAATGATGTGAAAATGTGAGTAAAATCTGCAAAGACGGAGTAAAGTTGCTTGTTAACAAGGAATTTCAGAGTATTGACTCTTGGAACATAAATGATAGAGGCCAACAACGATCGTCCAATCAAGCCCTCGCCGCAATTCCGCGCATCCACAGATCCACCATGGGGGAAGATCCTTCTCCTACTTAGCGGCTAAAACCTGGAATTCTCTCCCCACCCACCTCCGCCTCACTCAGAACCACCTCTCTTTCAGAAAGCAACTAAAAACCTGGATATTCGATAAGTAAATTCACCTCCCTCCTTCAAGCGCATTGAGACCCTCTGGGTGAGTAGTGTGCTATACAAATTTTTGAACTTGAAAGTAAATTTCAAACTAATTGTGTGATGCAGAGACAGGATAATATGATTGAAGAATGTGGGATATTGAGCTCAATAAGGGTGAAAAGCTGGTGGAGAGTATGAAGTGTGCCCAGGGGAGGGCAATTCGTATCGCCCGACGCCCGAGACATCTAGATTTCATGCAAGGACAAGAAGTTTTATTGTCTGTTTTGTCCCAAGGACAAGTGGACCAAGCACTATAGTAAAATGAGACACCTGAAGGAAACAAAGTGCTTTATAGAAGAGCGAGTCACATTACACTAGGACGCATTTATATTTTATTGCTGTAGGCAAGGGGAGATTAAAAGATTTGTCCGGACTCACAGGCTGTTGAACAGATACAGAGATTCATACAGAAATTGCACAGCGCTATCAGCTAAGAGCTTGTTGTCTTTCCCCACAAAGATTTATTGTGGCTTCGGGGCCCTTTCATTCCTCAGAGCAAGAGGGAAACAATACGCCGCTTCTGCAGTCCGAGAACAGCCACATCATCTGTGGGTAAAAGCCTGGCGGACCCTGCTCTCTCCTGGGCTCTTTGTTCACCCTTCGGATGTGCTGCCCCTGGGCCTCTGAGATACAGTCCCCAGGTCGCTCCCCACTCACTCGCAATTGAGGCCTGCAGTGAAGTAATTCACGGGCCATTCCCTTCGCACATTGTTTTCCCTCTGCACTTATCTAGTGCTTTTTCTCTCCACTGGCCTCACCTACAGCCCCTGCTCCCCACCCTGGGCATCTCATGTTTCAGATAGGGTCTACATTAAAGCTCCTTACTTTCCCTACGGCTCTCATCGTCAATTTCCTTTCCATGAGCCTCTCAAGTCTTACCCGGTGCCTGCACTATGCTTTTTTTTCTCCTCGTGGCTTATCTGCTCCAGCCTTTTGCCAGTGCCTTCTACCTAGAAAACTAGGTGTTTTTCACTTGTCCCTTCAACATCCAGGAATGCGAGGCCCAAAGAAGAAATTAGAAGGTGCAAAACATAGTTTGCCTTTGCAGGCAGGTTTGCAAGTAAAATATTTACCACTAACTAAAAGCCCTGAGCCTTAATTTCAATTAAATGTCACCAAAATCTTGCACTTAAAATGGCATGGGACTTTACATGCTTTTTTGTGCAGCAGTAAGCATGACTTAAGGGAAGCACTGGGGCGCTAGACTAAGGGTGATCTCTGCTATAGCCAGGACGAAAGGCATCCAATTACAATGTCTGCTGCGGGATAGGTGACCTCAGGCCCTCACAGGGACTAAAGCTCTAGTCTTACTTAAGACAGGCATGTCCACAGGCATCAGAATAACCCATATGTTATCTAATTTATTGCAAGCAAGTCTCTGAAAGGTCTTCTTGACCTCGCTGCCCCTGCAAAAGCCATTAAAGTTTTGGTCAAACCCCTTGCTCCTATGCGGTTTAGAAAAATATAGTTGTTCTAGGGAGCGCTTAGTACAAGGGGTTAACCTTTATCTAAGCACAACCAATCCTGGAAGATTAGGACATTAGGACCATGAAAACGCAACACTTGCCCAGGATCACACAGTGTGGTTAAGTGGTTGGGATTAAAGGTTAGAGGCTCCGCACCCTCGTATGGCAGCCGATAATTAAGCCACATTTCAATAAGAGCTGGTGCATTGTGTGCCTACATTAGCCAGAAATGTACTTCAAATATACTGGGATGGGTAAATAGTTAAAGCAGCATGTAAGGCAGGACAATGTGTTTATGCAGTGCACAGAAAAGCGCTTCTTAAAAATAGATTGAAAGTTAACTCTGTTGAGAAGGTAATGTAACTGTGTCCAAAGAAATCTGCCTCTAGCACCCCAGATTCTCTTTCTCAGCTACATCTTGCAATGGAGCTGGACACGAAATGCTACCACAAATCCAAGGCTCTTAATCCTAGGCAGTCAGGAAGGACGTTTTATTCTGCTGCAAATTAATCGCATGCAAAACAAGTAAATACACTACATGGAAAAGTACCAGTTAGAAGCTGCTTAAAGCAGAAACAGCTAACTTTGCAAAACTCTCAGAAGAGGTAGTAGAAGCAATTGAATGTGTACTTATGCTGTTTGTCAGCCAGCATAAATGACAAAAGTATCAACTATCGAACCTCCTCTACGCGCTACGTAACACCCCAACCACCACAAGCTATGTCTACCACCCTTTCCTTCTCCCGTTTGCAGCTCTGTCATTTTTCTAATTCCCTGTACAACCCATCTCATTTCCCTTGCTGTGTCTAAAGTCTCTGCCCCTGTTCCAGTTTCCCATTGAAACCCAGACTTGCCCCATGCTGTATTTTTTACCCCATCAATGTCCCCTTTCTTTTCTTGTTTTTTTTTTATCTAAATCCTTATACATCTCTAGCTAACTTTTGCTCCCTTCATTTGCTCTCAAACTACCAGTGTAAAACAACTATCTCTCCATTTCCCTGCTCTACTGCTCTCCTATCTCTTTCTGCTCTCTACCATCCATATAGTTAGCTGTGTTTCTCCTCTCCCTTTTCTGTTAAACCCCAAACCATCTCTCTTCTTTAAAAATCAGCATAACCCTAGCTTTGTGGTATTCCATCCCCTGAAGCCATAAGTGGTTCCTTCTTTAACACCTCTCCCATTTTTAGCTGTGAACTAATGGGCCATCAGTGGTTCCACTGTAACCCCCGACTAAGGGGGTCATTGCCTTCCTATGCAACTCCTCCTGCTCATCCAGTTACATCACTGCCTCCTGCTCATCCTGTTACATCACTCCTACCTCAGGACATCACAGCTTCCCTCTGTAGTTCACCCTGCATACCCCGATACATCACTGGCTCTCCATGTAAACTCTTGGTCATCACTGACTCCCATTGTAACACCTTTTCCATCTCAAGAGCCCAAGTAATGTTGATGTGAATGTTAAGTGTCGTCACCTCTGTCATACATGTGATGGCAGGGGTTTTCCATGTTCTGGTGTCAGGGCATGCCTAGAACTTGTTACACCCGGAGGATACTGATAGGTGCTTCCTTTTACGCTCTTTGTGGGCAGTGCACAGGTGCAAGGTGCTTCCTTTTACGCTCTTTGTGGACAGTGCACAGGTGCAACACTTGCCTCTGTAGTCTCTATTGACTTGTTCTCTGGCTGCCGTCCTGAGGAAGACAGTTAGTCAAAGGGGAAATCCCTGGAGTCAACTAGTCCACTAATCACTGTTGGCCTTTCTTGTTGTAAAAGAAAAGGTCACAATATGCCATGGGTAATCGGACAAACATAAAAAATAGGTTTCCACAAAGAAATAGTCTTGTTTACAATCTAGATTTATTAAAATTACATTAAATTAAACAATAAAAACAGGATAAATTCATACAATTCTTCCAAAACAATTAAAACCCAAGATTAGGTATCTTGGAGGGATAAAAAATGATTATTCAGCAGTATTACACAAACACAATATTACAATACACGATAAATGGAAAAACAATCGGGATATGTTCACAATAAACAACAGACGAAACATAATCACAACAAACCCCTCGTATGTAAGTGGCCCGCTTGATATCTCTGCCACTGTATTTCACTAGATCCAGTAGCCGTAGACAATTTGGTTACTCTAAAGCTTTAGTGGAAAGATGTGATACCCATCTAAAGTTTTACTCGGCCCTATCTGGATTCTTTTAGACCTAACAGTGCGTCGACGCGTTTCGGTGCTCAACACTTGATATCGTTGCACCTTCCTCAGGACTTCTTATTTCTGGGGTTTCGGGGAACGGATGGATACACCGTATCCTCGGGACCGTGTAGGAAACGTTCCTAGATGGGGTTTATTCGAAGTTTCACTTTTTACTACTTAAGTTGAAGTTCTTGGAGCCTTCTCTCTCCTGTAAGGGGAGCTCCTTTTTATGGGGTTCCTTGGTTTTTTGTTTATCAGGCGATTGCCCACTTGTCGTGTATCTCAGATGTGTTTAAAACGTTCTTAGAACGGGCATACAAAGTCGTTGGTCTACTCCTGAACTGGATATGTTCAGGTTAGCGCTGTTTGTCTGCTTCTGCCTCGTTCCTTCACTCGATCTACGAGTGAAGGAACGAGGCAGAAGCAGACAAACAGCGCTTAAGTAGTAAAAAGTGAAACTTCGAATAAACCCCATCTAGGAACGTTTCCTACACGGTCCCGAGGATACGGTGTATCCATCCGTTCCCCGAAACCCCAGAAATAAGAAGTCCTGAGGAAGGTGCAATGATATCAAGTGTTGAGCACCGAAACGCGTCGACGCACTGTTTGGTCTAAAAGAATCCAGATAGGGCCGAGTAAAACTTTAGATGGGTATCACATCTTTCCACTAAAGCTTTAGAGTAACCAAATTGTCTACGGCTACTGGATCTAGTGAAATACAGTGGCAGAGATATCAAGCGGGCCACTTACATACGAGGGGTTTGTTGTGATTATGTTTCGTCTGTTGTTTATTGTGAACATATCCTGATTGTTTTTCCATTTATCGTGTATTGTAATATTGTGTTTGTGTAATACTGCTGAATAATCATTTTTTATCCCTCCAAGATACCTAATCTTGGGTTTTAATTGTTTTGGAAGAATTGTATGAATTTATCCTGTTTTTATTGTTTAATTTAATGTAATTTTAATAAATCTAGATTGTAAACAAGACTATTTCTTTGTGGAAACCTATTTTTTATGTTTGTCCGATTACCCATGGCATATTGTGACCTTTTCTTTTACAACAAGAAAGGCCAACAGTGATTAGTGGACTAGTTGACTCCAGGGATTTCCCCTTTGACTAACTGTCTTCCTACCCTGTTCCCTGGTGAAAGTGGGGTACCCTCTCCTTTTTGAAACCCGTCCTGAGGAAGACACCTACAGATTTGTGAAGTAATAATCAAATTCTGGGGACATTATTCATTTTCCGAGGCTGAATATTGGTGCAGCCACCTCCACATTAACCTCTTGACCAAGGTGACTGTCACGTCTACTGTAAGTTCATTATTTTCATCATTTTTTCATTCCGCTTCCTTCTTTTGCAAATGTCCTCAAATCTCCACTTTTCCCAGCTCTCTCTGACTTTGCATGTTGTGTTTTTAACACACACCTATGTCACTCTTTCTTTAAGTTGCCATTGATTTTTTTTTTATCCTATTCCAAAACCTCTCCTTCCTTTCGGTCTATCTGCTGACTTGTGAGATGGCTTTCTGGGACAAAATGATGGTTGAGCACATCTGGATAGCACAAAGTAAAAACTATTCATGAGTTTGTTTCTGGTCAAAATCCTCTGTGTATGCACCCAAGACCCTTTCAAAATGCCCCCACAATTTTGCTAAAGTACTCTGAAGCCTTCATTTGAAAATATGGGGCTAACAAGTTAACTCTTCTAGCTTTTGTCATATGGCCCCTGAGTTCTTTTTTGCAAGATTTGTTCTGCCATTATCAGGAGTAAATTTCCAACATTTCTCAGAATTAGAAAAGATTAGAGAAGAGTTGTTGAAAACCCTTAAAACATGCAAGGTAGTAGGTTTGCACAGACTCAAAAGGGCATTCCAACCCTGGAACTATTGCTTACCACTACCTTCAGTCCCAGTATGTAGATCTGCAGAAACGTGGCAACATAAAGGGATTGCTAGTATTCAAACACTACTATGGTATGAGCCCTGGCATAGTCGGAGAGACTATATAGGAGCTCTTATATAATGAGATTGCTGCCGTAATGTGTTGCCGAACTACATGGCACCAAAGGGACAAGTGGATTTTGTTACAGGACAAGTAGATTTATGAAGCAACCTGCCCCATGGACAAGTAGATATTTTAATAAATTCCACACCCCTGTGTGCCTGAGGTTGAATTGGAGTAAACAATGCATGAAGCAGTAGCAGGAAGAGAGGAGAAGTGTATCCACATGGTCTTGATTTTGGTGTGTCAAATTATGTGGGTAAAGGATTGTGAGCAACGTGTACACTGTGGGAGGTTGTTGGCGGCGCATATTGGACAATTGCCAAGCGTATTTGAGGGGAAGGGTGCCTGAGACTAGTAAGATAAAGATAGGTAAGAAAAAAAAAGAGCGTGGCAGTTTTTGAGTTTTAAGTCTGTCTCAAAAGCAAATTTTATTACCTGACTGGGACAGGTTTGTGGGTCTGCAAGTCTTAATATTGCATAGTGCTCAGATGATCCATATGTGGGTGCAATGCATTAAAGGTTGACATATGTTACTTTTCAGGTGTTGTCCAGGGAACAGATGAATGAGTCAAACAAATGGGGGAGGCTTGTCTGTAAGGGGGGGGGGGAGAGGCAGAGGATGAAGAGTGAATGCATTCTAGATGGTTAAGATTCAGAACTGGGTACGTTGTGGCACTTCTACATTGCTGTATGAAAATGATACTGTGGAAAATATTTGTGGTGCTCCCTTGAATTTATATTGGTTGAGAAAGGGATACATTATAGCAAATAAAGAGGGGTTTCCATGCAAATGGGTGGGCAGTTATTGGGCTAGGTGAGGCTGTGAGTGAAGAGTAGCAGTGTGTTAGTTCGAGGTATTTCGTGTGTTTCATGACTGATAGAGATGTCCAAGGAGAACAGGGTAGGGGACACAGGCCCACAGAAGCATGTGGTCAGCCCCAGGATTGGTAGGTGGGAAGCCCTGGGATATCCCAGGTGGGGGTTGTTTTTTTTTTTTACACTCTACATATTTGGCTTCTACTATGTTTCCTTAATGAGTTCATTTCAGTGGTCTCGACAATGCTGGTAAAACTACAATACTGAAGAAGTTTAATGGAGAAGACATTGACACAATCTCGCCCACGCTGGGGTTCAACATAAAGACCCTGGAGCACAGAGGGTAAGGTGTTTCTATTCTAAAGTGGATGCTAATGGTAATTCTTTAACCCTTCACATCCATAAGGGGTCGTCTGTTGAGGAGTGGAGGGCTCTGAACCTGTAACTGATGCCTACATCCCTGGGAGTAAACCACTGTGGCGATAAGCCACAAAAACAGAGTAACTGTACGTTACCTGCACAGATTTCATCTGTCTTTGAAAGCAGGGACCCCTCTCAAAAGACCAGTGCCAGTCGATGCAAAATCCTTCCAGCACGTAGAGGTTTGAAATGTATTTCTTTATATTTTTGCACTCTGATTTATTACCTGCTGTGGGACGTTAAAGGAGTCTGGAGTCTTTTGAAATGTGCAGTAACTCACAGAATTGTTTGGAAGCTATATGACTTTATAGAATTTGTATGGACATTTCATTGCTTTTATGAATTTCATTATCTGCGTCAGCAGCCGGTTTGGGGAGTTGGAAGCAATTTACAGTCTAAAGTGTGTGTAATATTAATCTTCCATTCTGCTTGTACCATGTTAACTCTGGAGGTCACTTCTGGCTTCTTGACAGGTGGAGGTGTTTCACTTAGGGCCGGATTACGATGCTGGTCGTTAAAGCTGTCCGACTGGCGTGGTAGCAAGAAAAATTCAACCGACGGGGACTCTCCGACTGCTCCATTGCAATTCATGCACTGGAAATCTCCTACAGCGGCAGTCGGAAAGACATCAATTCCAACCAATGAGGTCGGAAAGCCAGTGATTTCATATACAGCAGGAGTGGTGGGGTCCGTGACGGTGTCAGATTTCATAATATTGGAGCAGGTAGAGCAGCGTGGCAGGACTTGTAAGGCAGATTCTATGGCATCCCAGGGCGTGGAGAGGTGCGTGGCTTTGGCTTTGTGCCATTTGTCCCTCTGTTTCCGCCAACTCCGACGAGCTGGGTTAACCGCCTCCGTCGGATGGCCTGATAGGAGGATTGTAATAGAGTGGGAGGTAAGAGCAGCTTTTCACTCGGCTGTCTGTCTCCATTGGCCCCTTCCGACACTATGGCGGTTGAACTTTCCTGTCCTAGTCAGAAAACTGCCTGTCAGTGGCCATTGTAATATGGCGGTCAGGAGGACCACTTCCGACGCAACTGTATCGGTCTTTGCCGACTTTGACGGGACAGCAGAGGCCCTTCTGACCGCCATCATAATCAGGCCCTTAGAAGAGCTGAAGCTTATTGATGAGTGTAACTCTGATTACAAAGATGTATTTTGCTTTAAAGCATTTTAGGCCTTTATTTGAAAATGGTGCCTGGTGTTCTATCATTAGAGTCTCATCTCCTAAGGTGTAGGATGGTTTTAAATGATGTGTATCTGGTCATGAACCTAGTTTAGTAAATTCAGAAAAGGAGAGACATGCTGTGACCTTTTGGAAGACAGTCAAGCTAAGAAAATGAAACCTAGCAGAATTATAATTCCACCTTTTCCACTTATTCCATATACGTGTAATTATTTTAGCACAGTTGTATGATTAGCTCTGGTGTCCTATCCTCTCCCTATATTCACCCAACCCTGCTTAGCTATTTCTACACTAAAGATAATCTCGCATGCGAAAGTCTGCAATATCAGAAACACCATTCACTGACCATTTAATAGCCAAAAATCTACCGCTTTAGGTTCTCCACAAGGTCCTGGACTAGGCAAAATTTGGGTACTATCGAGACATAATCCTATTCCATTCATAAGGTTCTCCCGTAAAACAAACATCTTTGCCTTCTATTTATTTTCCTAAGTTATTTTCATGCACACCACTCTTGGCACATACCCGACCTTCCCTCTGCCCATCCTCCACTTCTAACCACTCTCCATTTGGACCACCCTATCTGCTCTCCTAATTCCCCATTTGTCCTACCAAGATGTTCTTTCCTCAAGTCGTGCTACTTTGACTTCTTACCCAGGTCCCCAATTTCATCACCTCCACGTGTCACAAATGAAAGTCCTTGTTCCTCCTCTTCTTACCCTTATGGAGACTTTGCACAGCCAGCTACCTTATTTTACTAACTACCTAACTGGTTCTGCTTTATCCTGGGCTGTTTTTTAACATTGTAATTGCTCCTTTTCATCCAATGCACCTACTACTCCCTTTCACCCCCTTCCAATGGGCGTCTCCTAGGCTTAGTCATCACCACCTCCTCTTCTCCCTGTCATGACTGAAGACAATTTTTTTCTTTGAGTTCTAATGCCATTTTTTCACTAGTATAATCTAGATCTCTATTTTCCTTGCTTTTAAATAAACTTTTGTTGTACTTCAGAGCCATAAACTGCTGAATGGTCATCTACATCTATGAACCAACCCCCAGCTCAGTTTTTGCTGACATCTTAATCCTTTTAAACAGTCATGAGCCTTTAAGTCCACTTTATCACACATATTAAACTGTCCTCCTTTATCGCCTCCACAGTAAAAGGTACCGGTTTCTACGAACCTCCGCATATGCAACACAACTGAAGTAGGCTCATTATCAACCTCTGCATTCATTACTTCGTCAGCCCTTGAAAAAACTTTCCAGTTAGCAGTACACTCCTTGGTCAACTTGCCCTGGTCGATCTTTCACTAAAGGAGTAGGCAGGTTGTGCAAAAAAAAGACTCTTCTTAAGTTTCCCCTGTAGGGTATAAACACTTGGCAACTGTATTTAGATCTCTTGGGTTGCCTTTTAATTGGTGCATGGAGTAGCCTATTTACACACTTGTGGTTATCTCATAAAAACAAACATGGGCAAAATACATTCCGGATTATAATATTCACACATATTTTGAATACTGTGTCAATTACTTTTATTCTTCTTACAAATCACATCTATCGTCACTTCTCAATGTCGTCTTTTATATGTCCGTTTTCATACATAATCAATTGCCAGC